>NC_064308.1:12618483-13947533 GCF_023373825.1 Bactrocera dorsalis | reverse complement strand
GTTGTCCGTGTCTTGTGGATGCCCAATAATGTACAGACTTCTTGGAAAATGGAAGATTCGAAATTCCTGCCTTGATCTAAGTGTAATTCGACGGGCACTCCGAACCTTGTTATCCAATTTTCTACAAACGCTTCGGCTACTGTCTTCGCTTCTTGGTTTGGTAAGGCATATACTTCTGGCCATTTACTGAAATAGTCCATGACTACCAGTAGATATTTGTTTCTGGCCGTACTGGTTGGGAACGGACCTGCAACATCCATTGCGACTCGTTCAAATGGTGATCCCACGTTGTACTGTTGTAGCCTACCGCGACTTTTGGCTTTAGGACCTTTAGCTGCCATGCACTCTACGCAATTACTTATCCATTCTGCTATGGAATCTCGACAACCGATCCAGTAGAACCGTTGTTTAATTTTCTCTATAGTTTTTGTAATCCCAAGGTGCCCTCCACAAGGTCCATTGTGATATTCTTTCAATACTTTCGGGGTCATGGACTTCGGTACTATGATCAGCAGACGAGACTGTTTGCCATCTTCGCTTTCCCAGGTACGATGAAGGTATCCATTAACGAGGTTTATGCTGTTCCATTGGGCCCAATATGCTTTTGCAGTTGGACTCTCACTACTTATTTGTTCCTTTGGTGGTCGTACCCCATTTTCTTTGGCTATTATCAGCTGTGCAAGATCAGGGTCCTCCAGCTGATTGATTCTGATGCGGTGAGGAGTCCAATCATCTTCAGGTTCTATATTCAGTAATCGCACGTCGATTATATCTTCTTTTCCTTCTGATTTGGAGCAATGTTTACATTCCAGTGGACAAGGGCGACGTGATAATGCATCCGCATTTTTGTGGTGAATCCTCTTTCGGTGTTCTGTTGGTTGTTTCCGTTTTGATGGGTTTAATTTTATATTGCAATTTCGGGCAAAGTGACCCGCTTTTCCACAGTTGAAACATCTTCCTGTTGTATTTACTCGCGGTGCAGCAATTGTCTTCAGAGTCTTCAATATTTCTTCCATCAGCGCCGGTTGTTCCATTTCAACCCTTTGTACTTTGTGTGCTGGTTTACTTAGTAGGGAAGCTGTTTCCTGTGTGAGGGTGTGCGAAACCGTTTCAGCAAACGTTCTTTTTGGCAATGCATATGTGGCGCGTTTGGTGTCCACATCACGAATTCCATTTATGAAAAATTGAATTTTTACCCTCTCAATGTAATCCACAGGTGCATCTGCATTTGCCAAATGAGCCAGTCGTTCTATTTCAGTTGCAAACTCTTGCAATGACTCGTTCATTTTCTGACCCCTATTTTGCAGTTCGATCTGGTATATTTGTTTCCGGTGCTCACTACCATATCGTCTTTCTATCGCACTCATCAATGCCTCATAGTTGTCCCGTTCACAGTCTGGAATAGTCTGAAGGATTTCTGCCGCAGGCCCTTTCAATGATACAAACAAGGACACCACTTTGTCCGCTGCATTCCAGTTATTGGCCATTGCTGTCTTTTCAAACTGAAGTTTGAAAATTTGAAATGGAATACTGCCATCGAATGTGGGTGCCTTCAATCTTTGATTATTTGTTGATGGTGCAGGGCCATGTAGTTGCAGTTCTCGCACACGATTACTTAATTGAAGAACTTCTGATTTTAAATTTTCTTCGTCATTTTTTAAAGTGCTTAATTCGTCTTCAAATTTTGAAAATTTTTCTTGCACTTGTTTTTGTAGTTGTGTAGTATTTTCCGTATTCTGTTGTACCAAACGATTTTCTAACTGCGTATTATTTTCAGTCATTTGTTGTGTAAGGCGAGACTCTAACTGTGATGTATTTTCAGCTATTTGCGTCATTTGCTGTGCCAGACGATTTTCTGTTTGCACTGCATTTTCTGTATTTTCAGCTATTTGCTATGCCAGACGATTTTCTATTTGCTTAATAGCCACTAACAGCAAGTTCATGTCCACACTTGATGATGTTCGTTGTTCTTCTACTTTTTCTTCTACCTTTGTAGAAGTTTCTGGCCCAACAAATTCGAACTCGTCCACATTAATTCCATCCGCTTCCATTGCTTCACGTAATCGTGCCTGTAGATCCGCCTTTTGCCCGCTTATCGGCAAATTACGCTCCTCCAGTTCCTTTTTTAATAGCAATTCTCAATTCTCCGAATTTAACCATCTTGAATTTGGATTATTTGACAATCCCACTTCTGACACCAATTGTTACGATTTTACTGCTTGCTAGTTTACTTTGTTAGGTTCGTATCTCTGGATTGACAAATAAAATCAACACTGTTTAATTTAATTCAACAACTCTTTATTTCACAACTCGTCTACACTATAGCAGTTTACTCTTAGCACTGATCGATTACGTTGGCGCTGCCACGGCTTATATAGCCACGCACTTCTCGCTGATGCCGACGTGTCCTTCTAGAATATTGCGTCTGGAAATTACCAGAACATAATGCTCTACGGCGCCAAATGCAGACATGCAGACAGCCGCGGCGCCAGACTCTGCAATTGTTCAAGCAGACGGCTGCGGCGCCAGATGTCTATTGTTTCGACAAGCAGACAGTGCGGCGCCAGATGTCTATTGTTTCGACAAGTAGACAGCCGCGGCGCCAGATGTCTACAACAAGACAAATGCTATACCATACCATATACCTACAACTATTGTTCATAATAAGGGATGCATTTAGCAATACAAATACAACTTAATACTACTTTTGTAACAGTATATTTATAACGTTAAATCATTAGTTATAATTATAATACTTGTTAAATAAAATCAATAAAAGAAAAATAACTTTCATTTTACCTCCGATTATTTGTAAATAATTTATTTAAAGCTTTTAACGAGACGAAAATAAAAAAAATTCATGAATTTCGCACTCTAACGAGTGCCGCGATTCGGGCCCTGTTTTTTGCAAAATTCAAAGTTGTCAGCTGTTTCAGGATCTGTTTCTAATCTTGATGAAATCGCCGCTGTCGACGTTTTTAGGATCTGCTTTAAAATTACTGTTTGCTGTTTCAAGATGTATACTTTTATATGTTTCCGTACATTTTCACACTTTTTTCAGGCATTTAGTGCTGGAAGTCCTATGGATTTTTATAACAATAAAAACATCGTTACATGGATTAACGGGTTTCAAAATATCTATTTTTTTACTGTCTTATTAAATTCCAAAACTCTCTAGAATATTGCTTTAAATTTTCAAGTTGATCCGATTAATAGTTTCGGAGATACTACCTTAAGAACCTAAGTGCTCGAGGCTAGATAGGCTAAGTGGGCCGTCTATAAACGCGTTTTTCTAGAAACAGTGTTTTTAAAGTCGGCTGGCAGGATTTCTCGAGAACTATTCAACCGATCTTCATGAAATATTACACAGGTCTTTGAGATGCAATTTTTAAAGACGTGGACGAGCAATTTTCTTTCGATTGCAACTATTTGAAAAAAAATGTCGCGAGATTTTCACTGAAATTTTAATTTTTTTTGTAAAAATGTCTACCAAAAACCCAATTTTATCTAAGTTAAGGTTTTAACTAAAGCATGTTTTTTCACTTTAGATGATCCTGTAAGGAGTTATCCTGCCAACGCGGGTGCTTTTTTTCCTAAGGATCACCGGAAATGGTGGCGCAATGCCCGAGTTTAAAATATTTTTTTCCAAAAATTTCAGAATTTCTTTTTTAATATTGTATGTTTGTAACAACAAAAATTCTAATAAAATATTAAAATTTTATATGAGAAAAAAATTTTTGAAAAAATGCTGTTTTTACCCAAGGAAATCCATGTAATCCTTTAAGCCTTTTGGAATAAAATCTGGCTTTAGGATAGTAAGTTAATTTGTCACCTCGGTTACATTATGTGAGTCATTACGAATATGCTTTTAAGCTGCACCGAGATATGTACTCCTTATTACTTCCGTAGTGAAAACATAGTTTTTGTTGTTCTCTCTTGATGTTGCTTCATTTGTATAAATGGTTTTGTCCACATCCAGGTTTTCAATTATAATTTTTCATAATGTAAAACATCAAAAATATAATCCAATTATTAAAAATAGCCTACCTATTTCAAATAGTTGTATCGAACTAAAATTTGGAGTTATCTAAGAACATTTCAAGTACATTCAAGTTTTATTAGTTATAAACTACTAACCCTGCGTTTAAGAGAGCACCCTCCTTAAAAGAGCTAACTCGTTTCTACGGAAAAAATTCAATTTGCACAAATATCCACGTTAAGCTTAGTATCAAGCTCTCAAGATATGTAAAAACTTCGTTTTAAAAAGCGCTTAAGAAATGGTCAAGAAAATTTCCTGCGGTAAATTTTCTAGTGCTGGTATGCAGCTCTAAAGAAATCTAGTACTATTTTTAAAAAATTTTTTTCCAATAAAATGCGAATATGGCAAACTGGTTTTGCGAAGAAACATGAAATCAACAACTGTTTCTTGAAGGAAATTCAAAGTAATCGTTAAATTCATCCTAAATTAGTTAAAATCATTATTATGAAGTATATTTCATTTTGAAATATTGTATAAAACTTACCAATCATCAACAACATTCTTTAAATGACAATGAAAATATTTATGTTACAACACACATACATACAAGTTAACTCAAATAGCTCATCCACAGACGGAGAACTCACGCGTGGCTTGAGTTAACAAAATTCTTATCCCACGCTAGCCACTGCGTTGGTCGCTCGATATTATTAATAGTACAACAGAAGATATTGAGAAGATAAGGAAACTCGTTATCTCACGTCAGCCACTGCATTGGTCGCCTGATGCTATTAATAGTGAAACAATACAAAGCCACGTAGCTAATAGTAAGCATAGGCTCTAGATATACTTTTCTTTAGATTTAAGTTTTAGTTATAAATTGTAGCTCATAAGGTGCAGCAGTAGCTCACCAAATTATTATAAAATAAATAATTAAAAAAATAATAAATGTTTAACTTATTTAACTGGCGCCCAACAAGAAGGAGGAACCCAACAAAAGGACTGGAACCCAAGAAAAACAAACGGATTGGAATATAATTATTATAAATAAATAAAGAAGCATGTAAGTAGAGTGCTTATTAAACAAAGAAACAAATAGAATCTGTGCGAAAGGTTAATTCATTTTCATTAAATATTGTAATATTTTTACGAGTGATAGTGAAGTAGAGTAATCAGACCATATAAAATGTCGCTTAGAGAATCAGAAATAAAAACGCTTATTGAGTTTGCGGTTAACTCTGCACTTTCAAATCAAGCTCAAATTTTTGAACAAAGGGTAAAAACTTTAGAAAATAAATTTGCATCATTAACAGTACCTGAAGTAGAAGTATTTAGAGATGCTGAAATAGTACCAGGAATATGTTGCGATGAATCATTAGACATGGTAAAATCACTACATGATTTCGAAGGGAAACACGAGACATATGTCTCATGGCGTAAGGCTGCTCATGCGGCTTATAAACTATTTGAGAGTTATGTAGGAAGTTCTAAACACTACCAGGCAATAGGCATTATTAGAAATAAAATAAGGGGCTCCGCTGATATGGTGCTGTCCTCATACGATACACCACTGAATTTTAAAGCTATTATCAACAGGCTAGACTTTACCTACGCTGACAAACGACCTATTTACCTTATTGAACAAGAGTTATCGACTCTACGTCAAGGAAACTTGTCAATAATGCAGTACTATGAGGAAATCGAGCGTAAGTTAACTCTACTCATTAATAAAACTATAATGACACACGACAGCCCCTTAGCTTCCTCCCTTAACGACAAATACAGAACAGATGCACTGAGAGTATTTATTTCAGGCACGAAAAAACCCTTAAGTGACATTCTTTTTGCAGCACGTCCAAATGACCTGCCATCAGCATTAGCCTTAGCTCAAGAAGTTGAGTCTAATCATGAACGTTTCCAATTCGCAAACAATTTTGCTAAAAGCTTAGAAGAAAGAGCTCATAGAAATGAATATCAGCATCAAAAAAGCTTAGATCCAAACAATGAAAACGTGCAACTGGCTAAAAATCCATTTTTTGGCAGACAAAAAACACAAAATAGAAGACCATTTTCAAAACAGGATACACCCCAACCGATGGATATTGACAATTCATCTCGATTTAGGCGATCTATCCAACAACCAAATAGAAGTTTCTCTCATTATGTACCACCCCCTAATCAGATCATTAAAAGATCATATAATGGCACTGCACGGTATACGGGACCAAAGCAACAAAGGATAAATCATCTTTTACAAAATAAAACCACACTTGCTCAAGACGAATCTGATTATCAAATTACAGCCGAATTAGAGGCAAATGATATTACAGATAAAACTAATCAATATAATGAAGTAAATTTTTTTAGAAATTCCTCCCTGTTACCGTTTGTAGAGCGAACGATAGCAGGTAGAACCATAAAGCTTCTTATTGACACAGGAGCTTCAAAAAATTATATTAAACCTTTAACTGAACTAAATAACGTCACTGCAGTAAACGAATCTTTCTTAGTTAAGTCACTTCATGGCTTCAATTCCGTTAAAAAAAATGTCCTATGCATATTTTCAACACCATAACTACATTCTTTATACTCCCAAATCTGTCAACATTCGACGGAATAATAGGATTAGACCTGCTTAATGAAGTAGGTGCTACATTGGATTTCAAACATAAAGTATTAAAAACAGCATCCGGTTCAGAAATAATTCAGTTTTTAAAATCTTCTGACGTTAATTTTACAGAGGTCGAAAGCATAGAAGTTCCCAAACAAATTCAGCCAAAATTCAGAGAAATGATAACAAAAAGACAAGGAGTATTTGCTGACCCTAATGAGGCACTGCCTTACAATACCAATATTGTTGCCACCATCCGAACAATGAATGATAAATGAAATAGTTGCAAATTGCAAAATTTGTAATAGAGCAAAATATGTCCGACACCCGAAAAAACATATTATCGGCGAAACACCTATTCCTTCTCATGTAGGCGAAATACTCCATATTGACATATTTTCTACAGATAAAAAATATTTCTTAACTTGTATCGATAAATTTTCAAATTTCGCCATAGTACAACCTATAGCGTCGAGAACTATAATTGATATAGAACCATCAATTTTACAACTTATGAATTTCTGTGCGCATACCAGAATTATATTTTGCGATAATGAGCCATCTTTAAATTCAGGGACAATAAAATCACTTCTGGAAAATAGTTTTAACGTTCAAATTATAAACTCTCCACCACTCCATAGTACATCAAATGGACAGGTAGAGAGATTTCATAGTACCCTCGCGGAAATTGCTAGGTGCTTGAAACTTGAAAAACACATTAATGACACAGTTGAATTAATACTTCAAGCAACAATTGAATACAATAAGTCTGTACACTCTATAATAAATAAGAGACCAATCGACGTAATACACTCCCACCCACCAGATCTCGAAGCGGATATAAGAGAAAAAATAAAAAAGAGTCAAGAAATACAACTACGGACACATAATGAGACAAGACGTAACAGAACTTTACAGGTAGGGGATAAAGTACTTATGAAAATAAATAAGAGGCTAGGCAACAAACTTACGCCTCTGTATGAAGAATCTACAATAGAAGCCGACTTGGGAACAGTGGTTCTAATTAAAGGGAGAGAGGTCCATAAGGACTATTTAAGATAAGTCTAAATCCCACTTTCTATTCTAAACTATATTTTTCTATTAAGGCTACCGACCGTGCTGTTTTTCGTGACTGTAGCAACTGCAAAACTATTCGATTATACACACTCGGACTACATCCCACTAATCGATGGAAATGTAGTTATCTGGCAGCATTTTAAATATCTCAGACACTCATCTAATTTACCCAGGTATTCAGAAATAGCTGGCGAAACAAGATTACTGATGAAACACTTTCCACAGTCGCATATGAAAAAAATTTTAGAATCTGATATAGGTCATATAGAAAGACTTTTAGAAACAGTTAACATTCACCATAGGCAAGCAAGGAGTATTAATATTCTAGGAACTGCTTTGAAAGTGGTTGCTGGAACTCCCGATTTTGATGATTTTGAAAAACTAAAATTCAATCAACAAAAGCTAATTGAGTCAATAAATAGACAAGCAATAATAAATACTCGGATACAGGAGCGAATTAACAAATTAACAGAAACCGTTAATACTATCGTTAATTATACAAAAGATAAAGAAATCGACACTGGTCACCTCTATGAAACATTACTCGCAAGGGATAGAACCTTAATCTCAGAACTTGAAACACTATTGTTGTCAATTACACTCGCAAAGATTCGCGTTATTAACCCTCTTATTCTCGATTCTAAAGATATAGAAAACATGTTAAATGAGCACTCTACAGGTATGACAATAATAGATTTAATGGAAGTAGCATATGTCAATGTAATACTAGATCATAATTTCCTACATTTCATAATAAAATATCCTGAACCTAGCTTAGTTTGTAAAAAGATAACTCTTTTTCCTGTTGAACACAACGGCACAACTCTACATTTCGCTAAAGGCAACAACGTTGCAGATTGCGGCGATAAGATCCTGCCAATTGGAAACTGCACCAATACATTAACTAAGACTTTCTGTAGGAAATTACCTTTCACCACTTGCGCTCAACAACTACACTCCGATGGCACGGCACATTGCAATACTCGTCCCAGCCACCTAAAACCATTGGAAGTAATAGACGACGGTATCATCATTTTAAATGATGTAACTGCTGTTATAAAAATGGACAACAGTTCCGGAAAAACCATCTATGGTACATTTCTGGTGACATTCGATGAAGAAGTCGAAATAAATGGGTCTCTATTCTCGAACATGAAGAATATTGTTAGACGACATCCCAGCTCAGCGACATCGGCGTTCTTGAATATCACTGGACACCAAGAAATTCTAAGTCTATCATATCTACAAAGGGTTAACATCAAGAATCTACAATACATTGGAGAAATAGATAAAAAACTGACAACAAGGCCCGCAACGTTTAGCGTGGCTATCCTCCTCATCATAGCTATTGTATTTTCTATCTTGAAGGTGCTCCAAAAATTAAAAGAAAAGAGACGCGCATCTTCCCTAAAGATTGTTATTGACAGCCTGAGGAAGCCCGAGAACGGCCTACAACTAGAAAGGGAGGAGTTAACTCAAATAGCTCATCCACAGACGGAGAACTCACGCGTGGCTTGAGTTAACAAAAGTCTTATCCCACGCTAGCCACTGCGTTGGTCGCTCGATATTATTAATAGTACAACAGAAGATATTGAGAAGATAAGGAAATTCGTTATCTCACGTCAGCCACTGCATTGGTCGCCTGATGCTATTAATAGTGAAACAATACGAAGCCACTAAGCTAATAGTAAACATAGGCTCCAGATATGCTCTTCTTTAGATTTAAGTTTTAGTTATAAATTGTAGCTCATAAGGTGCAGCAGTAGCTCACCAAATTATTATAAAATAAATAATTAAAAAAATAATAAATGTTTAACTTATTTAACTTACATGCATACATATTACGCACAAAGTTTAATTTCTTTGTTTATTCTATCTTGCTTTTCTAATGTGGATCATTCACAATGCGTAACCAGATGTCAAAACTACTTGAAGAAATAATGTATTTTTTTCTTGAGTAATTACTTGAGAGCTGAATATGGACATTTACGGACGGCATAAGTGGTGGTGAACTTCGAACTACCACTAAAAGTCTCGCCGAAATAAATTTCGAAATCAATGGATTGTGAAGATTTTTAGAGAATTTTAAGTTTAAGAATGAGTACAAAATTCAAGACTTGTATTGATAGCATATTTTGATCATCTTAAGAATATTTCATTAAATATGAAGAACTTTAAAAAATTCTGCATTAATGTTCACTGGCTGACGGGTTTTCCATTCAGCCTCATCCTTCTTTCGTTATGTCTCTTTTGTAGTTGGTGTAGCTTATTCTTCTAACATGTCCATAAATGGTGACAACCGGGCAACAGTGGCATAAATACTCTTTTTTATTCAGTGGAAAAGGATTTTCCTGTAACTGCTGGCTATTAAACGCTAGATTCCCAAAAGTCCTGTAATAAGAAAAAAAATATGCATTTGAATACTATTATATAAGCAATTGTTTATTTAAGATAATATTTACTTACGTGGTGCAATATGCCGTTGCAAGAACGTCAACATTTGCATATACTTGCAACACTTATTATTCTTAGCAGCACTTCTAGACGGCAGCTTTTCCTTATCGAAGCGATCACGCAGACTCCTCCAGCAACTTTGACACTGCTTCACTGAAATGTTTAACCAATATTAAAACATATACTATATTTTCTTTTAATGTTTTACTTACCGCGGAATCATATAACCGCCGTCACATAATTCCCAGCTTCTGCCTTGGCCAATCGATTTTGGTAAATCCATTTGTCATGGAGACATGGGTGTATTTGTAGTGCAACGACTAATTAATATTCCATTTTTTACGAAGTTACGAATCAATTTATTTATAAGCAAGTATCAGTATCAAAATTAATTATTCATGAACGAATATGACCGTCGAAGCCAAAAACCAAATGCACAAACGCATTTATATATACGAGGTTTTCCAATAAAAATAATATAATTTATTTTCAAAAAGAGCAGACTATTTGTAAAGGAAATTCAAATATTTTTTATTTAATGCGAAGTACAGTCGATACAATGAAAGTCTGAAGATAAAACCTATCAAATGGCCCCTCGACTTCTTTTACAAGAACGAATTCGATGAACCCAATTTCCGAGTACATTTTCCACTAAATCGAGCCCTATGTCGTGAATATCTCGTACAATATTGACTTTTAAAGCTTGAAAAAATTCAGGAGGTTCGCAAAGTTGACAAACTTTATATGAATCGCCATGTGGTGACAATATCGGCTATGTTGCCACTTTTGTTCAGTTCGCACTGTTTTAATTGATTTGGTCTTTTGAAGTACTACTATTTTTTGATTTAAATAAATTAAAAAAATTTTGAAAGTCAGCAAAGATCCGCTGTTTTTTAATTTGCTGAACTATGTCAATGTCGTCGTATATCTCATACAGCTCATCGTTCCATCGAATGCGATATTCGCCGTGGCCAACGCGCAAATCATAAATCTTTCGCAGAACTTTTCTCTCGAAAACTCGCAGCCTCGACTCATCGGTTGTTGTCATCGTCCAAGCCTATGCACCATATAGCAGGACGGGAATTATGAGCGACTTATAGAGTTTGGCTTTTGTTCGTCGAGAAAGGACTTTACTTTTCAATTGCCTACTCAGTCCGAAGTAGCACCTGTCGGCAAGAGTTATCCTTCGTTGGATTTCCAGGCTGACATTGTAGGTGGTGTTAATGCTGGTTCCTAAATAGACGAAATTGTCTACGACTTTAAAGTTATGACTCTCAACAGTGACGTGAGAGCCAAGTCGCGAGAGCGGTGACTGTTTGTTTGATGACAGGCGATATTTCGTCTTGCCCTCGTTCACCGTCAGACCCATTTGCTTTTCTTCCTTGTTCAGTCTGGAGAAAGCAGAACTAACGGCGCGAAATACGCCAGCAGCTGTACACTCTTATAAAAGATTGTACCTGCTCGATTAAGTTATGCAGCTTGAATTATTTTCTCCAACAGGAGGTTGAAGAAGTCGCACGACATGGAGTCGCCTTGTTTTAAACCTCGTTTGGTTTCGAAAGGCTCTGAGAGGTCCTTCCCGATCCTGACGTGCTCTTGGCGTTGCTCAACGTCAGTTTACACTAGAGATGAGCGATATTGTGATTTTTCGATATCTGTGATTTCAGTGATTGCTATTTTTAAATCACTGTGATTTTATATTGCTATTGCGATCGCAACTAAGTCGACGTTCAAAAGTCGTTGTTGTTGTAGCGGCAGATTCTGCCAATTTGACACTGTTTGGCCGAATAAAAGTCCGGGTCTGTTCCCCTTACGTAGACCCGACTGTCGTGGGAACGACGGAAACATTTTGTCGTTATTGGCGGCAAATTCTCTTTTGGCTCCTGTAACTCGAGTCAAGTTTTTCCGCCTTTCTTTTCACTACATTTTCGCAAATGTTGGAGCGGTTCGGCTACCTGACACTTAGAGCGTATTGCATAGTTCATTTGTATGTTGGTATGATGGTTTCACACATTTCTTAGAAGGAATTACCATTAGTGTGGTTGATAATTTGTTTGTTTAGAATACCAGCTTTTACTATTTTCAAGACCAAATAATTAACGCGAGTTTCCTAATCTTTGGGAAAATATTAAAAACCCGTAACTTTTTTATTCCATCATTTTTTCTGAAATTAATTAGTTACAATTCTTGTTTTCATCACAAAAAGCTTTCAAATTTGGTTTGAACAATAAGTAAAATTAAAAATTTTATTAAAACAAATTAAAATATTCCATTTTGATTATATTTTATCTACTACTTCAAACATCACACTTCACTTCTTTTCCTTGATACATTTCCTGCCATTATTAAAAATTATAAGAACGTTGCACTCAAAATTTCAAACCGCTATGACGAAAAATAGCATATACGATATATATAATACCCTGAAGAAAGTTGTTGCTATTTGCTATTGTGATCGTAATTCACAGGTTCGAACTGCTATCGTAAATCATAGGTTCGAACTGCGATCGCAATCGCAGTTCATAGAAGCGAACTGCTATTTATAAAAAGTGATCGCAGTTGCGATTTGCGATTTTTCAATCACAGTGAAAAAATCACCGGTAGTGAAATATCGCTCATCACTAGTTTACACAGACGTATTAGTTTTGCGGGGTACCAAAGTCAGACCTCGCGGCATAAAAGCAGCTCCTTTTCGTGCTGTCAAAAGCTGCTTTGAAATCGACGAAGAGGTGGTGTGTGTCGATTGTCCTCCCACGGGCCCTTTCCAAAATTTTGGGAATGGTGAATATCTGGTCGGTTGTTGATTTGCCAGGTCTAAAGCCACACTGATAAGGTCCAATCAGTTTGTTGACTGTGTGGCTTTAATCTTTCACACAATACGCTCAATAGAACTTTATACGCGATGTTGAGGAGGCTTATACCACGGGTCTCCCTTTTTATACATTGGGCATAGCACACTTAAATTCCAATCTGCTAGCTTAAAATGTGAAACCTTTTGCCAATGCTTGCTATTTATGTGATAGCTTGGAAGAACGTTAGTAAGTTGTGGTGGGACTATAGCTTCTGCTTTAATTCGCTCATCAGCTTGGGGGGAAATTAGAGTAATAGGGCAGATTTTATTTGAGTTTTGAATTACTCTTCAGCCCATTCCCGTAATTTCAAAATTTGATTGTTTTGTTGGCAACTTTAGCTTATTTTGTGCATATATTTACCAGAACAGCGTCTCAGCTGTCTGTGGGGATGTTTTGTGCCGATAGAATTGACAAACAATTAGAAACAGTGGATTCTAAATATTAGACCAAACTTTTATCGGTTTTTTCCGTTAGTTAAACTTGAACCCCAAAAGTTTGGCAACCGTTTAAGTGATGTTAAAACGAATCTTGATTACCGATTTTATAATAGTATATAAATCAGTAATTTGTTTTTTTTTTTTATACAGATGTGTATAACAAAATGGAAAATTGGATTGAATACGCTCACTTTGTTCCTTCAGGGGCTTTTTTTGTATGAATTTATCTCTGTTATTACACGCGGCAACTTTTGTTTCGGCAACTCTTGGTTTATAGGCGAGGGGGCGACGAGAAGAGGAGAATCGCGCCGAGTTTCCAGTGTTCAGCAACTCGCTTTGTGTTCTTATTCGTAACAGTTCGCTGCGACGTTTTTCGACATTCATGTTCTTTCTTTCGTAGTACATAGTTGCATTTGAGTATATTTTTTTGAAATTAATATTTTGAATATATTTAAAAAATTTAATTTCATCTTTTGGCAAGTAATTTGCAAATATGTATACAGATATACATAATATAATATAAATATTTTAGAAAATGGAGTATGACGAAAAAATCTAATTAATTAAAGATATTGTGAAATGTATGAAGAAAGCCATACAAATTGATTCAGACGATAGTGAAAAGGGTGATATATGTGAAAGTCTGTCATATAATCTTTGTTTTAATTTTGAATTATAAATAATATCGTCACCTGAAATGCAAAATAACGTATCATCAAAAAAATTGAAATTGAGTGTCTTATTGATTACGCTTCACTACTTCAAATTATATACATAATATTACATATGTTTAACATTTTCTGGTCCTGCGGTCATATAAATATAAACCAGTCTTAACCAATATTAATATTTTGCTTTACTCATGTTCGATTTTATTTCGTGTTTCATTCATGCCACTGTAAATTTCTGAAAATGTTGTTACGTTATTTTTTATTTCAGGTGACGATATGTATTTCTTAATTGACAGAACTGATTAATATATGTGATATAGTGGCCCAAATACCTATAAGGAAAGAGAAACGACAATGGGTTAAAGTAAAGAGTAGACAATGGGTTAAAGTAAAGTGAAAGAGAATGAGAAAAAAACTCGAACAGAGTTGCGCAACACAAGTTGCTCGTGTGAAGGTAATGGGCGACAGCAAAAGAGAATCGCTCGAGAATTAGCAGCTTTTGTTGCCGCGTCTAATAATACACTATGTTGCCTTTTTGCATACACATGCATAGGCATGCATAGGCCGCACGATAAGAACTTGTTTACAACAAATAATACAATTAGACTTTAGACCAGTGTTGTCCAACGTGACTGTGTGCACGTTATGCTTGTGTTGGTTATTCTAGTGTCAACTGATCGCAAAATTCTTCTTTGCTTGCCTACGAAGTTGAATACAGTAGCACAATCGTGCTTTCACAGACACTTGTCGCGACATGTTGGTGTGAGGTGTCTGGCACTGTCTTTGCGCTATTGTGCGCATAGGCCGTGGACAACGCTGCTTTAGACCTAAGCCACAAAACATGAATATGTTATCAACTTATCGAATAATATATAACCCATAGGATAACACGAAAACATGTTCATTTAAGTATGTGAATTTCTAGAATAAAGATCTTATTCTGCAAAAGTAAATACATATTTTTTTACCCATTAATAAGCATATGAATCAACTCGCCCGTTTGATTCGTTTTTGTGTTTTTTCGTTGTTTTAATGTTTAGGCATTTTTAAACTTCGTGCCCGATTTATGTTTTGTTTTTAGGTTTCGCGGAGTTGCTTATTGTTTTTCTGTTTGCTTAACCTGTTTGGTAGTTTAATTTTTCTGAGGACTTTGTTTTTGTTTCTGTCACTTCACCAGAAAACCACTCTTTTCACATTTTTGTCACCTCACTGATATATAAGCAATCTTTTTGTTTTTTTTTGGTCTTCTTTGTTAGAGTCACTGGGTTTTATTTTGTTTTTGTAAGTTTATGTTCCACTGCACATTTTTTATTTTTGTCTTTTCTGTTGTATATATGTACATAAGAGTAAAAACTTTTTTTCTTGAGTTTTGTTCTGGTTGGGTCACTGCACTTTGTTGCACTGCACACTTTCTTTTGTTTATATTTTTTTCGTTTTGGCTGTTAATCTGTAGTGCCTTTCTTTAAGGCTCGAAGGATCATGTTTACGAGGGCTGTCCGATAAATAACCGACCTCAACGTGAAGCTAGCGGCACATCTGAAAAAAAAGTTTCTACTTCAAAT
Source organism: Bactrocera dorsalis (assembly GCF_023373825.1). Taxonomy (NCBI): domain Eukaryota; kingdom Metazoa; phylum Arthropoda; class Insecta; order Diptera; family Tephritidae; genus Bactrocera; species Bactrocera dorsalis. The sequence continues at coordinate 13,931,890 of NC_064308.1, read as the reverse complement.
TGTGCATATTATAATAGCTACTCGCCAAAATTTCAGAAATTTATCTTGCGCAATTATCTGTTGACAGTCGTTTTTGTGAGTCTATTTCGGTGATTTCCCCAAAATTGAATGTCGAGCTGTAATTAAATTTTTATTTTTGAAAGGCAATACGCCTTCACAAATCAAAGATGAGTTGGCTCTGTGTATGGTGACTCTGCACCATCGTTTACCACCGTAAAATTTTGGGCAGCTGAATTTAAACGTGGTCGCAGGAGCTTGGAAGATGATGAACGTCCTGGGCGTCCAAAAACTGTAACCACTAACGATAACATCGCTAAAGTTCATCAATTGGTACTAGACGACCGCCGGATCAAAGTTAGGGAAATAGCTGAGATTATGAAGATGTCAAAAGAAACTGTTTGTCACATATTAAACCAAGATTTGGGCATGAGAAAGCTGTCCGCGCGTTGGGTGCCGCGTTTGCTTACGCTAGACCACAAACGTGCGCGCATGAACATTTCCAGCACTCTGTTGGCTCAGTTTAGAGGCAATAAGACCGAGTTTTGGCGCCGATTGATAACTGTAGACGAAACTTGGATTCATCATTATACGCCCGAAACAAAAATCCAATCTAAACAGTGGATTGAAAAGGGGGAACCAGCCCCAAAAAAACCTAAAGCTGTGTATTCGGCTGGGAAAGTGATGCCGAGTGTTTTTTGGGACAGCCATGGAATTATTTTTATCGACTATCTTGAAAAAGGAAAAACTATAACAGGAGCATACTACGCATCATTATTGGACAAGCTGAAGGAAGAAATTTCGAAAAATCGGCCACATTTGCAAAAAAAGAAAGTCTTGTTCCACCAAGACAACGCACCATCTCACACCTCAACAGTCGCCATGGCGAAAATCCACGAATTGCGGTTCGAACTGCTTGACCATCCACCTTATTCACCGGATCTAGCACCAAGCGACTTTTTTTTGTTTCCTCAACTTAAAACTGCGCTCGGCGGCCAGAGATTTTCGTCAAATGATCAGGCAATCTCTTTCGTGAACTCGTATTTTGCAGACAAAGACGCCAAGTACTATTTGGAAGGGTTGCAGAGATGGGAGCATCGCTGGGAGAAGTGTGTGGAGTTACAAGGAGACTATGTAGAAAAAAATAAAAAATTTTGAAAAAGTCGCGTGCATCATGGTTAGGTCGGTTATTTATCGGACAGCCCTCGTAATCTGCTGCCCAAATTTGCACACCGAAATATTAATCACCTCAACAATTATTTAATAAAAAATGCACAGAGGTCAAAATTTAAATTAATTTGTTATAATTTAAGGTGTTCACAATAATTGTTATTTTAATCAAATTCTTATAAAAAATTATAAATTATTTGTGGGCGACGAATGTATGTAGGTGCACCGAGCGAGGTGGATGTAAGTAGCACACCGGACCGATGAGGGATCGCAGGAGGGATTTACGTATGATCGAAAAAACTTGTATATAAATAACGAAGGTAGATGACTGATGTTGATAGCGATGTTTGTGTCGAACGAATGGTGGTAGCGAATCGGACCGGGTGATGACGACGGGGCGCAGTGTGTCAGCGAATGTGTGTATGGGTACACGTATTTCTTGGCTCCATAAGAAGGTTAAGTTGGAAGATGGGCAAAATCGGCCAACTGCCACGCCCACAAAATGGCGGAACCCGAGAACCTATAAAGTGTCATAACTAAGCCATAAATAAAGATATTAAAGTGAAATTTGGCTCAAAGGATTGCATTAGGGAGGGACATATTTGGGCGTAATTTTTTTGGAAAAGTGGGCGTGGCCCCGACCCCTACTAAGTTTTTTGTACATATCTCAGAAACTACTATAGCTATTTCAACCAAACCCTACATAGCCATTTCCTTCAGGCATTTCCATATACAGTTCAAAAATGGAAGAAATCGGATAATAACCACGCCCACCACCCATGCAAAGGTTATGTTGAAAATCACTAAAAGTGGCTTAACCGACTAACAAAAAACGTCAGAAACACTAAATTTTACAGAAGAAATGGCAGAAGGAAGATGCACCCAAGCTTTTTTTAAAAATTGAAAATGGCCGTGGCGTCGCCCGCTTATGGACCAAAAACCATATCTCAGGAACTACTCGACCGATTTCAATGAAATTCGGTATATAATATTTTCTTAACACCCTGATGACATGTACGAAATATGGGCCAAATCGGTTCACAACCACGCCTTCTTCCAATATGACGCTATTTTGAATTCCATCTGATGCCTTCTCTGTATAATATATACATTAGGAACCAATGATGATAGCGGAATAAAACTTTACACAAATACGGTATTTGAGCTGAGGTACCCCTTGTGGAAAAGGTCCCTGATATCGATCAAGAAGAACTCAGTGCCTAACCCAACCTAACCTAATTTTTCACCGAAAATATCGGTAAATCTCTCAGAATTTAATTCTTATTAATTTTACAGCAAAATAAAAAAGTATGTAAATGACGGATAATGCAATCTCGATTATCACTTTATCATGCGAGAGTATAAAACTTTCGGTGACACCCGAACTTAGCCCTTCCTTACTTGTTTATTCATAATTTCTTACTGACTACATTTTATAATCTTAGTGCTATTTATACTTGTGGAATGCGGCTGCTGTTATCTGCTTGCAACTTATATGTTGTAATTCGATATCTGTTATCTTGCTATCACTTGTTTGTTATTTTTGAGATGCGGGGGTGGTTATCGCAGTGGATTATTCCATTATATGTCGAGAATAAATTTCTAGATAATGCATGTTTGGTTGGTTCATATCTATTGTTCGACTGATAGTGCATGTCAAAACAAGTTCTATCGGTTTACATAGTTCGTCTTTGTTTAGGATGTATATATTTACAAATAAGATGCATGCGAGTGTGTGTGTGTGACCCGGAGCGAGGCTATGTCGTTAACTCCCCTCCTTCTTAAAAACGGAGCGTCCCCGCTATGCTGCTATAAATTGTTGTTGTTTGATGATTGTAATATGTCATGTTATCGATGTTCGTGGATTCATTGAAGTGTATCTATTTAGGGTCTGATATATGCATGTTGTGTCAAGTATGCTGGTAATCTGTCAAAATGTATCCATTCTCTAGGATTTGGAGTGGAGCGTTATTTTCTGAATTGTTTTACATTGTGCTGATTTATCGTTTAATATTTTGATAGTACAATTATCAGAATGTTCTGATTTACAAATATACTGAAAAAATTCTTACATTTTGAAACGATTTTATAATTATTGCATTTTGCTATCTTAGGATCTAAATTAATTTTATCATATTTTTGTGATAAAGGGTATACATTAAATAGTCTACATTTAGTTTCGAGTATTGGTTATTTGAAAGTTATAATTATATCCTATGGATCAGACTATCCATGGTTTATTACTCATGGTTTATTAATTTATGCACATCATTCAGATTAAGTGTGGCACAGTAAAAAAAAATATATATTTTTTTCTTTTAACAGTATTAGTTATTGTTTGTAATAAATTATACATTTCTCCTATTATTAAATTCTCATTTTATTGCTTTAGGATCGAGTGTCTCAAGAAATCTTTCAAACTGCGAATTAATGCTTTTTTTTTGTTATTATTTTCTATTAGCATATTAATTGAAGTTTTTATTTCGATAAGGTCGTCATGATCTGGTGTACCAGTTATAAATTTAAGTACAGAACCAAGAAAGTTAAGATATCTTTTAGGCCTATATATATTTGGCATACGTTGAAATAGAAAGATTAATTTTATTTTATTAATTAATATTTTTGTTTCGGGCTGTTTTTCTAAATTATAAGAAGATCTCATTATGTCTTCATAGGGCGCAAGTATTTTTGGTAAATTTAAAATATGATATAGAAAGGAACTATTTCTATATATGTATACGGGGTCAGCTTCTATGAGAACATATTTTTCGTTACTTAAATCTAATATATTGTCGCATAATACGATAGGGAAAAGTAAAAAGAAAATTATTCCGTACATGCCTTTACTCTTATGTTATCCTTATGGATAATCCGCCCTTTATTATTCGTTACAGTCTTTCCGTTATCTTTTTTTAACAACGTGCTTCGCGTATGTTACGTTCTTATTACGCCTGTGCGTCTTGGAAAATATTACGTCACCTGGATTATAGTTAAGCTGCTTTCGATTGCGATTACGATGACGCAAGACTCTTTCCTGGTTTTGTTGTATTCGTTCTTGGATTTTGATTATAAAACACGTTCTCGGGTTTCTCGTTGGTAACGGAATGTAAGTTAATACCACCAGTTCATATTACATGAACATTGCCTTTATCTGTCATAAATATGTAACATGACACTTACGACACATATGGTGGTAATACTGTCTGCCTTGGGTGGTCCTAAAATGTAATTCATAGAGTGTAAGATGAATCTTTCCACTTGTAACATATGTCCTATCTCAAGTGGATCTTAGATATACTTCCTAGAATGTAAGATAAACATTTTTATCTAGACTTAAGCAAAATATTGTATATAAGAAAACAGAATAAAGAAAACGAGGCAGTTTCCCAGGAGAACTCGACGGAGTTAGTAATTGGCGATCCTGCCAAGAGACACGTAAACTCCTGTTAAACCAAAACCAAAACAAAACCCCAAACAAGTATCGCGAACTCGCGAGAAAAGAAATACAAAAATACTTGTGTGTTACTCAAACTGTACGGTAGCAATTAGAAACGCGTTAAGCAATTAACGGCAAAGTAAAAAAGGTTGAAAAAACGCCAAGTCCAAAAAGAGACATACATAAGCAAAAAAATCTCAGCGCCACTTAGAAAAATATTGAAAAAATTTCGAGTGTGTATTTGTGCCACCCATTGCCAATCGAACGCACCACGTCTAAACAGATTACGGGCGAACAACAAGCAAACGTACACGTTACAACAAAAACAAAAAACTACAACAGCAAATATAAACTGATTTCAAAGTTTGAATTGAAGAAAAAACTGAAAGTGAACATTTATGAACATTTGTGAACATTTAAAAGAAATAAAAGAAAGTATGTGGATCCATCGGAGGATGGAGTCATGTGTAGAAGTTCACGCAAGTAAGGAAAGTTCTCTGATCGCCATTCTCTTGGGAGTGCCCAGAAACGATTCTTTTACATATGACTCAAGCAGCTTACGACTTCCGGTCTTTGACCAAGTATCCTCTGAGTAGCCTAAGAACATCCGTTTGAAGGCGAGCTAAAGTGAGAAGGCGAAACATCCCCTGCAAAGGGTTGTGCGCTGGGTTTGGGACCTGCCACGTAAAAAACACCCCCCATGAAAAACAACTAACAGCCTCGGATGAGAGACCCCCCTTTTGATGACGACCATGGCAAACGAAATAAGGACTATGATCTGAGGGCATGCACCTGGAATGTCCGGTCCCTTAATTGGGAAGGTGCCGCTGCCCAGCTGGTAGATGTCGGCCGGTAGATCGTAAAGATAAAGGCTGACATCACCGCCGTCCAAGAAATGCGATGGACGGGACAAGGACAGAAACGACTAGGTCCTTGTGACATTTACTACAGTGGCCATATAAAGGAGCGCAAGTTTGGTGTTGGATTCGTGGTGAGACTCCGTCGCCGAGTACCATCATTCACTCCGGAGAATGAACGTCTAGCCACAATCTGCATCAAAGCGAGGTTCTTCAACATATCGCTGATTTGCGCCCACGCCCTGACGGAAGAGAAGGACGATGTGACCAAAGATGCTTTTTATGAGTGCTTGGAGCGCACTTATGAGAGATGCCCCCGCCACGATGTCAAAATCGTGCTTGGCGACTTCAATGCCAGGGTGGGCAAAGAAGGTATCTTTGGCACTACCGTCGGTAAATTCAGCCTCCACGAGGAAACATCCGCAAATGGGTTGAGGCTGATCGACTTCGCCGGGGCCGGAAATATGGTTATCTGTAGTACTAGATTCCAGCATAAGAAGATACATCAAGCTACGTCTCCAGTGTTTTAGATGTGCGTGCGCTCCGAGATCCTAACATCGACTCGGACCACTCTATTGTTGCAGCCAAAATTCGCACCCGCCTCTGTGCAGCAAAAAACGCACGCCAACAAACACAAGGAAGGTTCGACGTCGAGAAGCTGCAATCAAAACAGACAGCCGAAAGATTTTCTACTCGGCTTGCACTCCTGCTCTCTGAGAGCACTCGTCAACAACTCGGTATAAGGGAACTGTGGGACGGCATTTCAAACTCCTTACGTACAGCTGCAACCGAAACGATTGGTTTTCGGAAAGTGCAAAAGAACAGCTGGTACGACGAGGAGTGCCGTGTCGCAGCGGAGAGAAAATAGGCTGCCTACCTCGCAACGTTACGATCGACCACAACACGTGCGGGATGGGATAGATACCGAGAGTTGAAGAGGGAAGCGCGACGCGTTTGCAGACAGAAGAAGAAAGAGGCCGAAATGCGTGAGTACGAACAGCATGATAAGCTGACAGGGGTAATCCTCGACAATTCTACGAAAAAATGCGGCGACTTACAGAAGGTTTCAAGACCGGAGCATACTCCTGTAGAACCCCCAAAGGTGATCTATCCACCGATGCCATTACGGAGGAAACACTTCTCCAGCCTGCTGAATGGCAGTGAACACATAACACCAGGAGAAGGCGAACCCGATTCCCCAATCGATGACGATGGAGCAGACGTTCCATTACCCGGCCATGAAGAAGTTCGAATAGCAGTTGCTCGCCTGAAGAACAACAAAGCGGCAGGGGCCGACGGATTGCCGGCCGAGCTATTCAAACACGGTGACGAAGAACTGATAAGGAGCATGCATCAGCTCCTTTGCAAAATATGGTCGGATGAAAGCATGCCCAACGATTGGAATTTAAGAGTGCTATGCCCAATCCATAAAAACGGAGACCCCACAATCTGCGCCAACTACCGTGGGATAAGCCTCCTCAACATCGCGTACAAGGTTCTATCGAGCGTATTGTGTGAGAGATTAAAGCCCACCGTCAACAAACTGATTGGACCTTATCAGTGTGGCTTCAGACCTGGTAAATCAACAACCGACCAGATATTCACCATGCGCCAAATCTTGGAAAAGACCCGTGAAAGGAGAATCGACACTCACCACCTATTCGTCGATTTCAAAGCTGCTTTCGACAGCACGAAAAGGAGCTGCCTTTATGCCGCGATGTCTGAATTTGGTATCCCCGCAAAACTAATACGGCTGTGTAAACTGACGTTGAGCAACACGAAAAGCTCCGTCAGGATCGGGAAGGACCTCTCCGAGCCGTTCGATACTAAACGAGGTTTCAGACAAGGCGACTCCCTATCGTGCGACTTTTTCAATCTGCTGCTGGAGAAAATAGTTCGAGCTGCAGAACTTAATCGAGCAGGTACAATCTTTTATAAGAGTGTACAGCTGCTGGCGTATGCCGATGATATTGATATCATCGGTCTCAACACCCGCGCCGTTAGTTCTGCTTTCTCCAGACTGAACAAGGAAGCAACGCAAATGGGTCTGGCAGTGAACGAGGGCAAGACAAAATATCTCCTGTCATCAAACAAACAGTCGTCGCACTCGCGACTTGGCTCTCACGTCACTGTTGACAGTCATAACTTTGAAGTTGTAGATAATTTCGTCTATCTTGGAACCAGCGTAAACACCGCCAACAATGTCAGCCTGGAAATCCAACGCAGGATTACTCTTGCCAACAGGTGCTACTTCGGACTGAGTAGGCAATTGAAAAGTAAAGTCCTCTCTCGACGAACAAAAACCAAACTATATAAGTCGGTCATAATTCCCGTCCTGCTATATGGTGCAGAGGCTTGGACGATGACAACATCCGATGAGTCGACGTTGCGAGTTTTCGAGAGAAAAGTTCTGCGAAAGATTTATGGTCCTTTGCGCGTTGGTCACGGCGAATATCGCATTCGATGGAACGATGAGCTGTACGAGATATACGACGACATTGACATAGTTCAGCGAATTAAAAGACAGCGGCTACGCTGTCTAGGTCATGTTGTCCGGATGGATGAAAACACTCAAGCTCTGAAAGTATTCGACGCAGTACCCGCCGCGGGAAGCAGAGGAAGAGGAAGACCTCCACTCCGGTGGAAGGACCAAGTGGAGAAGGACCTGTTCTCGCTTGGAATATCCAATTGGCGCCACGTAGCGAAGAGAAGAAACGACTGGCGCGCTGTTGTTGACTCGGCTATAATCGCGTAAGCGGTGTCTACGCCAGTAAAGAAGAAGAAGATGTGGATCCATAAGACATTCAAATAGAAAAACGCTGATAACCCCCCATAAAAACAAAAGAATCAAACAATTTCTGTAAATCAGAAATTTCGCCAAAAACATCTTATTTCATCTAAACACGGCCGCCAAAGACGACCATCGCACAACCAACCGCCAAAATTCTACTCAAAAAGCAACAGCAGCAAAGGCAAAAATAGCCGCAACAGTAGCAACAGCAACGGTAACAACAGCAGCAGTAGAAGCAACAACATAAAATTAGTTGTAAGTAAGGCCTATATTTATTAATTAAATGGGAAATAAACCCACTAATACTAAGTATAAAAAATTGTTTACTGTGAGTATTATAAAAATAATAATCATGCCACTCACAACTGTCCGTGTTTAAAAATAAAAATAAAAAAATTGTATATCAATTATATACAAATTATATCAAATTAAATATTAAAAATTTTAAATGAAGGTTTGACCAGCCAAATAATAAAATATTTTGAAAACCGCGATTCACTACCGCAAAGGGGACCCTCCGGTTTATAAAATAAACTCAGTTCTGCGATTCTGAACTCCAGACCCTCCAGAATAAAGAGTATCTTTTCCCAGAAAAGATCAAAACAAATATTTAAATACAGACAGGCAACAACATATATGCCATTTAAATACTTTTAATAGAAAGTTATTAGAATAGATTTATGCAAAAAGAAATTTAACTATATTTTTGTGAGTATTACTATATATCCTGTTTCATGAAACTCACAAGTATATAAAAAAGAAAAAAAGGCAAACCCGAAAAATAACGATTATAGAAAACAGGCGATAGGAATAAAAAATTTTTAAGCGAACAAGATAATTTTAAAAATCTCAAAATGACAGTCAATAATTTTACTGTAGATGATATAGCTAGATTAATAGCTACACAAACCGCAAATTTAAGAACTGAGATAGCTCAGTTGAGTAATAGAATTAAAACTCTAACAGATGCGGCACATGTAACTGAGTATGAAACTCAAGGAATTAATGATTTCATAACATGTGATTTAGACATAATAAAGTCTTTGCCAGAATTCTCCGGTAAATCTTATGTCAGCTGGAGAGAAGCTACTAAGAATTCCATGAGCCTATATATTGAAGGCAGTAGAAGGTATTTTGGAGCATAAACTATCCTCCAAAATAAGATTGTAGGTAATGAAAATGATATGTTAACTAATCATGGCACAGTTTTGATTTTGAAGCAATATTTGCGAGATTAGATTTTGTTACGCCGATAGACGACGAATTCACGTAATTTATCAAGAGATGAGCGTTATGAGACAAGAGTCGACATCCTTAATTCATTATTATAATGAAGTCAATCCGAAATTGACATTACTAATAAATACAACTATAATGACGAACGGCACCAATTCAGATATTACAAAACAATTAAATATCAAGAATCGAGAAACGGCGTTAAGAAGTTTTATAACTGGTTTAAATTACCCTCTAAACCGAATAATATTTATAAAGGGTGATTTTTTAAGAGCTTGATAACTTTTTTAAAAAAAAAAACGCATAAAATTTGCAAAATCTCATCGGTTCTTTATTTGAAACGTTAGATTGGTTCATGACATTTACTTTTTGAAGATAATTTCATTTAAATGTTGACCGCGGCTGCGTCTTAGGTGGTCCATTCGGAAAGTCCAATTTTGGGCAACTTTTTCGAGCATTTCGGCCGGAATAGCCCGAATTTCTTCGGAAATGTTGTCTTCCAAAGCTGGAATAGTTGCTGGCTTATTTCTGTAGACTTTAGACTTGACGTAGCCCCACAAAAAATAGTCTAAAGGCGTTAAATCGCATGATCTTGGTGGCCAACTTACGGGTCCATTTCTTGAGATGAATTGTTGTCCGAAGTTTTCCCTCAAAATGGCCATAGAATCGCGAGCTGTGTGGCATGTAGCGCCATCTTGTTGAAACCACATGTCAACCAAGTTCAGTTCTTCCATTTTTGGCAACAAAAAGTTTGTTAGCATCGAACGATAGCGATCGCCATTCACCGTAACGTTGCGTCCAACAGCATCTTTGAAAAAATACGGTCCAATGATTCCACCAGCGTACAAACCACACCAAACAGTGCATTTTTCGGGATGCATGGGCAGTTCTTGAACGGCTTCTGGTTGCTCTTCACCCCAAATGCGGCAATTTTGCTTATTTACGTAGCCATTCAACCAGAAATGAGCCTCATCGCTGAACAAAATTTGTCGGACGTAAAGCGCGAAACACATTTCGAACCGAACACTGATTTTGGTAATAAAATTCAATGATTTGCAAGCGTTGCTCGTTAGTAAGTCTATTCATGATGAAATGTCAAAGCATACTGAGCATCTTTCTCTTTGACACCATGTCTGAAATCCCACGTGATCTGTCAAATACTAATGCATGAAAATCCTAACCTCAAAAAAATCACCCGTTATTAACACCTACCGATTTGCCAAATGCTCTTGCTAAAGTACAAGAACTTCATTCAAATCAAATACGATCGCAATTTGCTTTGCAATTTACCAAAAACAACCATGAAATTGGTTCACGAAACCAGCCTCAAGCTAACCGAAGATATTCGAATTTTCAGAATAACTTAAGGTACGCCTAAACAAATAATAATTCATACCAAATGTATGCCAATCACTGAGAACCTATGGAAGTGGATCAATCAATCCAATTAACAAATAAACCCAATCATGTGCAAAGAAACCAACCACATGTTACGAGTAACAGGTATAATTGGCAGACCAATTATCAGCCAACAAAATACCAAAAAGGTCATTTGAAAGCGCACAAATAAGCACACAACCTCAACCAAAAATTGAAAGAATCAATAATATTGGTGAGAACCACTTTTTAAGGGTAAAGTTCGATTTGCCGTACGTTATTAAAACTGATATAAAAACTGGGCAAATCTTCAGAATTCTCATAGATACGGGGGCAATCAGCTCATATATACGGGCTGGGATTTATAATAATAAAAACATTTCAGTAGTTAAGTAGAAGGTTAGAACCATTCATGGTTCGACCATAATAAAACATTTTCATAATATTAATCTGTTTGGTATACAGGAACGTTTTTATGAAATTAACAATTTAGAGAGCGATCTTTTAATTGGAATTAATTTCCTAAATAAAATCGGAGCGACAATTGATATTCCGAATAGAAAATTGATTTATGGGAATAATAAAACAGAGAAAATAAATTTTTTCAATGATTTAATTATACTAAACCCCTTGGGACAGAAAAGTCCTGAGGCACCCGTCAATAATAATATTAGCAAAAATGATACTAAGGATAGAAAAACTAATGAAGCAAATGCTCACAACACTTTAAAAATAAATAATGTTGAAATTTCTAACGAAGTTGCTGATACGTATAACTATAATAATTATGAAACGAAAGATATCAACATTCCATTGTTAAGAGACGATGTTATTAAAATAATAAATAAAGCTCATCAAAACGTGAACCTTTTAGAACAGATATTAAAGCAGAAATTAGAACTGAGGAGGACAAACCTCTATGGTCCAAACAATATCCTTATTCTATATCTGCAAATATTTTTGTTAATAAGAAAATCGAAAGTTTACTCGCAAAAGGGATTATACGACATAGTAAAAGCCCGTATAATTCTCCCGTTTGGGTCGTTCCAAAAAAGGATTAAATGAAGATGGTAGTTCGCAATTAAGACTGGTCATCGACTTTAAAAAACTTAATGAAAAAACAATAATCGACAGGTACCCAATGCCTAATCCCGAGCTGATACTCTTTAATTTGGGAGAATCAAAATACTTTTCCACATTAGATTTAGGGTCTGGATCAGATCAGATATTGATAGAAGAAAACGATATAGAAAAAACAGCATTTTCTGTAAATAACGGAAAATATGAATACCTACGAATTCCATTTGGACTTAAAAATGCTCCAAGTATATTTCAGAGAGCAATGAATAATATTTTACAAGAATTTATAGGAAAATTTTGTCACGTATATGTTGACGGCTATAATCGCATAAGCGGTGTCTACGCCAATTAAGAAGAAGAAGAATATGTTGACGACATAATAATATATTCGAAAACTCTAAAGGAACATATATCTCATTTGAAATATATAGTACAAACCCTCGAAGAAGCCCATATGAAAATATCTGTCGAAAAATCAAAATTTATAGAAACCAAGGTTGAATTTTTAGGATACGTTGTATTCCATAAAGTTATAAAAACTGATCCCAAAAAAGTAGAAACAATAAAAAATTACCCATTTCGCAAGACGTTACGACAACTTAGAAGAATTTTAGGATTAACGGGATACTATAGAAAATTTATAGGAAATTATGCAACAATAGCTAAACCACTAACAAAACAATTAAAGGGAGAAAATGGTAAAACATCGCAGTATATGTCCAAAAAAACAATTATTAATCTTGATCAAGAAGGAATTGTTGCTTGTGAAACCTTAAAAATAGCGTTACAAGAACAAGTTGAATTAGCTTAACCAAACTTTGAGAAAAAATTAATTTTAACTACTGACGCATCTAATGTTGCTGTAGGTGCAGTTTTATCCCAAGAAGGAAGACCAATTACATTTATTTCAAAGACACTAAACTCTACCGAACAAAATTACGCTACAAACGAAAAAGAATTATTCGCCATAGTTTGGGCATTAAAGACATTACGCCATTATCTTTATGCAGTAAAAAATTTAGAAATTCATACGGATCATCAACCATTAGCATTTGCAATGTAAGAAAAAAATTCAAATGTTAAAATGAAAAGATGGCGAGCTTTTATTGAGGAGTTTTCTCCAAAAATAATTTATAAACCGGGAACAACAAATGTAGTTGCTGACGCATTATCAAGACAAGAATTAAATAATTTAACTAGTTCATGTGAGTCGAGTGACTCAAGTGATTCACTAATAGTAACCCAACCCGCAGAAAGTAACGATGAGTACCAAATTCATGAAACAAAAAAACCTTTGAATCATTTTAAGCAACAGATAGTAATCGATAATGGAGCAAGAATTACTGCCTTAGAGACTATTTCTTCTTTTAATAATAAACGTTTTTTAATTGAATATGACAAACCAGAAAATATAATTGGTATTTTAAAAGAATATATGAATCCAAAAGTAGTTACAGGAATATTTTGCACACCTGAAGTGCTATATGCAATAAAAAACATTTTGAAGGAGACATTTCCCATGATAAAATTTCTATATACTAAACTATTCCCTAATGATATAAGTTAACACAATATAAATTCATATAAATTTGCTGACAACAATGTCTGCACAATTCGGAGTCAACTTACAGTTGAGACTCCTATAGCAATCTTAGCTCAATGGAATCCGCTACACGCGCATCCGTTCTCCCAATTATTAGGTAGGAGAGCGAAACACGCGCAAACCTAATTTTGATGACTAGGCATTTATAGGGCTCGAGCTAAGCTTGATGGTGGCTTGCAATAGAATTAAGTTTTTAGTTTGTGTATTTTGCACTAATTCGGAAACTGGATGACAACGGCGAAGCTCGGAAAAAGCGCTGATGCCGCTCGATGATGAAAACTCGGGGAAAAACGGTGATTTTAAATTTCGTATAATTTGGGAACTGGATGACAACGGCGAAACTCGGAATAAGCGCTGATGCCGCTCGATGATGAAAAACTTGGGAAAAGCGGTGATTTTAAATTTCGTATAATTCGGGCACTGGATGACAACGGCGAAACTCGGAATAAGCGCTGATGCCGCTCGGTGATGAAAAACTCGGGAAAACGCTGATTTTAAATTTGGTATAATTTGGGAAAAACGCTGAAATTGCTTGGTTTGACTGTTCGTACACGCGCGCTCGCTGCTAAGATCCAAAGCGAAGTGAGTTGCAGTTCCTTTTTCTCCTTTTTTATGTTTTATGTGGAATCAGCTGGGGTGATGTGTTTGGTTGGTATGTAGTGCGGAATGTGGGTTGTAAGCCCTACTGACTTGTGAAGGGAGTATGGTGAAGGTGCGTGTCCGTGATATGAAGTTGGGTTGATGTGGTGTGATAGTGTGGTGTGTGTGCGTATGTACGGGGGAGGATGCTCATTTATACATCCTGGCCCCCCTAGGCGAGTATCTAGCCTAGTAGTCTCTGAAGTTGTTGTAGTGTTGCAACAACGTTGCTGAGGCCTGTCCTACGACGCGCTTGCGGCCTAGGATGGCGCCTCCGATGCGGGGTGGCATGGTGATGATGGCGCCAGGCGCGGTACTCCTCCGCAGGTTGGTATGGTTAATTATTATATATATTGCGTATATAATCATATGGGCGTTGGTACCACGTGATGTGGCACGATTGAGTCGTCATGTGGATCGACCCGCTTTTTTTGGGTTTGGCTTTTTTATTATATTTTTTTGTTAATTTCTTGTTTATTGGTTGCGGTTACGTTTCGATTTTATCTGCGGTTGGCAAAAAGCATAATTTAACGAGCGGTCTAGTTAGCGTTCCCGATTGTGTACGGAGATCGACTACGCGAATATGACCGTCGGAGCCGTAGTAGAGCTTCTCTATGCGACCAAGCCGCCATTCGGTAGGGGGGAGACAATCGTCATTGATTAAGACACAATCTCCAAGCTTAGGCGCATTTTCTGTGATTTTCCATCGGTACCTTCTGTGGAGGGCCTTTAAATAATCATCTTTCCATCGGCGACTGAAGTCGTGATGGAGAATCTTAATTCTTTCCCAACGGTTTAATAAGGAAAGCGACTCCACGCCTGGCTCAGGTGTGGCCAGAATGGGCGCTCCTTTAAGAAAATGCCCTGACGTGAGAGCAGTAAAATCTGAGGTATCTTGCGAGAGTGCAGCGAGAGGCCGTGAGTTAAGAACGGCTTCAATTCTAGTTAAGAGTGTCGAGAACTCTTCATAATTGAATTTATAGTTGCCAGCTAGCTTCTTGAAATGTGATTTGAAGCTTTTTACAGCTGACTCCCATAAGCCGCCCATGTGAGGGGCGCTTGGGGGGATAAACTGCCAATTGATACCTTGGGGAGCATATTTTTGTACAATGTCCGCTGAGACTTGTTTCATAAAATCCACAAATTGTTTTTCTGTGGCTCTTTGGGCTCCGATAAATGTTTTACCATTATCGCTCATGACTTTTGATGGAAAGCCTCGTCGTCCGACAAAACGAGCAAAAGCCGCAAGAAAAGCCTCCGTCGTCAGTTTCGTACATAGCTCAAGGTGTACTGCTTTTGTCGTGAAACAGACAAAAACAGCCACATAGCCTTTCATGAGGGTAGGAGACCTTAGCATGGATGCCTTTATCATAAAAGGCCCAGCAAAATCTACACCTGTAGTGGTGAAAGGCGGAGCAAAATTGCAGCGTTCAGGTGGAAGTGCTGCCATAATCTGCGATCGCATTTTCTGCTTATGCATAGTGCAGATTTTGCACATGAAAATGCACTTCTTTATTTGGGGCTTCAATCGGGGTATGTACAGCTCTTGGCGGACCATATGTTGCATGAGGCGATGTTCGGCATGGAGCATTAGTGTGTGGATATAACTAATAAATAAAGTGGCAAACGGACACCTCTCTGGTATGATTATAGGGTGGCGTTCATTGTACGTTAGGCTTGAATTAGCAAGCCGACCATTCGCACGAAGTAAACCCTTCGTATCTAGAAATGGGTTTAGAACTAAGAGTGAGCTCTTTTTATCAATAGGCTTCGATTCTCTTAGTAATCCTATATCGCGGCTGAAGTAGCGCGTTTGGGTTGATGCGAAAGAGCGACCTTTGCTTTTTGTAAGGCTTGGTGCGTCAATTTATCGCAATGATAAGTTGCTCCTTTAACTTTAAGTTTAAGCCGCTCTAAAAACTTGAGCATATAGGCAACTACCCGGAGGGCTCGGGGGAACGATGAGAATCGTTCAAGGATGTCAGTGTCATCCAGTGTTGCATGATAAGTGTCGATTTTACGACTTTCTGGGGCAAGTATGTTGCGCATAGGCGATTGCGGCCAAGAATCGGGAGATTCTGTTAACCATCGGGGGCCATTCCACCAGAGGGTGGAGGTGGCGAGATGCAGAGGTTTGCATCCTCTTGTACCTAGATCCGCAGGATTGTCAGCACTGGCTACGTGTTGCCAAGTGGCTGATCCTACTAGGTCAAGTATTTGAAACGTTCTGTTGGAAATATATGTTTTCCACGCATATGGTGGTTTTTCCAATCAGGCTAGAACTATTTCGGAATCAGACCATAAATATAATCTGTATTTCGCCATTTTTAAGTGGGTCTGCACCATTGAAGCTAGCTTTGCTAGCAACAGGGCGCCACAGAGTTCAAGTCGTGGAAGACTTAGCGTTTTTAGAGGCGCAACTTTTGCTTTTGCCGCTAATAAGTGGCTTGTAGTTGCGACATCGGTTTGTGTACGCACATATATAGTGGCACAATATGCCTTTTCAGAGGCGTCGCAGAAGCCGCGTAGTTCCACGTTGTATTCGGGGGAATAGTTTACCCACCGTGGAATTTGTATCTTTGAGATGTCGTTCAAGTTATTAGTGAACTGGGACCATTTTTCTAACCGAATAGGTTTCACTTGTTCGTCCCAGTCGGTTCCGTCTAGCCATAATTCTTGGATCAAGATTTTCGCTTGTATCATATTTGGCGAAAGCCATCTTGCGGGGTCAAAAAGTTTTGCCTCCGAGGAGAGAATTTGGCGGATAATGCGGATATGGACTCAGTCGTGTATGAAAACTGGTCCGATATCGCATTCCATTGGATGCCTAGTGTTTTTGTTGTACTATCCTTTTCAAATATAAGGAAATTAGTATCCAACAAATGGTCTTTAGGAATATTTTTTAAAATATTTGGGTGATTGGCAGTAATCTTTTTTAAAGGAAACCCTGCGGTATTGAGGGCATTTATTACCTGTGATAAGGTCTCGTATGCTTGTGGAAGACTGTGGCTTCCAGACAGGATATCGTCTACATACGTTTGCGTTTTTAAGACTTGTGTTGCCAGTGGAAATTCTGGCTTTGTGTTTTCTGCCAGTTCGTGTAGTGTACGAATGGCTAGATAAGGGGCACAGTTTACGCCAAAGATAACTGTTTTCATTTTAAAGTCGCGCAGTGGACTATTGGCAGATTTTCGGAAAATAATCCGCTGAAAATCTTGATCATCTTTATGAACCAGTATTTGTCCATACATCTTTTCGACATCCCTATTGAATACGTATTTGTATATACGCCAGTTCCATATGAGGAGCATTAAATCTGGTTGGAGTGTGGGTCCCGTAAATAGAATATCATTTAGGGATTTACCCGAGCTCGTGGATCGTGATGCATTGAAGACAACTCGAACTTTCGTTGTTTTCTTCTCAGGCTTTACTACTGTATGATGTGGCAAGTAGAAAGAGTAATATTTGCCTCTTATGATTTTTTCACATGGGCTTATTTCCTCCATGTGATCTAAATGAAGGTATTCTTCCACGACACCATCATAAATTTGTTTAAGCTCACCTTTTCTAAGTAGGTTTTTTTCCATACTTAGAAACTGCTGAATTGCAGAGGTGCGAGAGTGACCTAAGGCGAGTGTGTCTGGAAATTGTTGTTTTATTGGTAGTCGTACGACATACCGACCATTATCTGATCTAGTAGTTGTGGCTTTGTAAAAGTCTTCACAATACTGACCTTCAGGTGTTGTAATTGGAATGGGGGGGAGTTCTTCTACCTCCCAAAATCTTCTCAATTGTGAATTGAGATACTCGTTTGAGATTTCCTCAACTTGAGTTGTCATAGCTGTGACTGGTTCCGCAACTAGTCCACTTAGGACCCATCCGAAAATGGTATTTTGCGCCAGTAGTGTTCTCGAAATTTTTTCAACACCTTCTAATATGATTTGCGGTACAAGGTCGCTGCCTATTAGGATGTCTATCTGAGCTGGCGTGTTGCAGTTGGGATCTGCCAGAGTCAGGTGTGAAATTTTATCCCACTGCTTGCTATTTATTTGATAGCTTGGAAGCATGTTTGTTAGTTGCGGTAAGACAATGGCATTTGCTTATCCGCTTTGGGGGAAATTAGGGTAATGGGGCAGATTTTACTTGAGTTTTGTACTACTCGTCCGCCCATTCCCGTAATTTCATAGTTGGCATGTTTTGTTGGCAGTTTTAGCCTATTTTGTGCCCTAGACGCTATGAATGATCGTTGCGATCCTTGATCTATTAGGGCTCTTAGTTTGAACAGTTCTCCTCGATGTTCGATGGAGACAACTGCTGTGGGTAGTAGTACTCTACTATGATTTTCGCTGTGTAGCGTTTGAGTTTTTAGTGCCTTTGAACAACATGGTGTTTCTTGGCAATTTTCTTGAGGTTTTGTTTCGGGAGTTGCTGTTGCAACTAAACCCGTGGCTTTTTTTGAAAAAGCGCTGCTATGAGATGTGTTGGGAAAGTTATTGAGATGTAACATAGAGTGATGCCTTTTGTGGCAATATACGCAATTAAATTTGCTTTCGCAAGTATTAAGATTGTGTGAGTGGGACAAGCAGTTTGTACAGAGTCTTTTTGACCTGACAAAGTTGTTCAGTGACATTCATTTTTTTTAATTTTCTCGCAAGTTTTTAATTTATGCCCTCCAGAACATTGTTCGCATGACGTGAATTTATTTTGTTCAGATGTGAACGATTGTGTTTTGAAAAATTTTCTGTTTAAATTATGTTGCTTCCGGCTTGGGGTCTATTGAAGCTTCGATTTAAGTCTTGTTGAACGTTTTTAGTTCTGACTACTTTTTTGTCTACCCTTTCCGCAATTTCGTATTGGGTAGTTAAGAAATTTTTCATCTGCTGCCACGTTGGGCATTTTCTTCTTGATGAGAGCGATTGCTCCCACAAAAGTAATGATTTTTCTGGTAATGCGGCGGTACATATGTTTACCAGAATAGGATCCCAACTGTGAGTGGGAATATTTTGTGTCGATAGAACCGACAAACAATTTGAAACAGTGGATTCTAGTTTCATGAATTCTTCACTGGTTTCTCTTTGAATTTTAGGCAAGTTCATAAGTATCGTTACTTGCTTGTCAACTAATATTCTCTCATTTTCGTGTCTTTGTCTTAAAGCTTCCCAAGCTAAATTAAAATTATTGTCATTCAATACGAACTGCTTGACTATTACGCCTGCTTGACCTTTAGTTTTGTATCGGAGGTGATACAATTTTTGCGCTTGTGATAATTTTGGATGGTTTATGTACACGGCTGTAAACATGTCCCAGAAGGACGGGCATTGTTCATAACCTCCATGAAATATTTCCGTATCACACGCTGGCACTTTGAGATGAATGCCTGAACTTGCCTCTTGGGCTTGCAATTGTGATAACTCTACTCCACTGTGGGGAGTAGGTGCAATTGCCTTCATAAGCTTTAATTGATCTGATATCATTGCTTTTGTGTCTTCATAGCGGTCTAAGCAATTTTCGTATTTGGCGTAAGCCGAAGATTTGAAATTTTCAGGTAGATCTGAATCATCAGTTTCTACTACTGCGTCGTATGCCGCTTGGAGGCGTGTCCAAAAATTGTCAATAGATTTATTTTTAATTTCTAGTACCGATTCAGAGTTGTCCTGAATCGGTGAAGATGCAAATCGAGTGCAGTATTTAATTAAGCTGTCACTCTCGGAAATGAATTTAATATACGAAATGTCTTTCCCCCTTTTTTGCTTCGTAACACCTTGCTTTGAGCGTGTAGCTTCAGCAGGTGTACATGGGCTTTTATCGTCATTAGTCATTTTCGGAATTCTTAAGAATTCTGATTTAGAGTCTTTTGAGTCAGTGCTCATTCAGAAAATTTTAATTAATAAAATATATATGTATATTTTATTATAATAGAGATATATTGTACCGAAAACTCTTTTCAACAAATAAGAGTTGATATTGCCGAAAAATTGTATGAGTAAATTATATATGTATGTTACCGAACTCTCTTTTTTAACAAATAAGATCTTTTATTTCCGCAAAATAATATAATAATGCGTTTATCGCTTGTATTTATCTCGTTCGTCGAGCTTCTTTTTTTTTGTTTATTTATTTATTTTCGAAAAAATATTTTTATTTTATTTTTTTTTTGGATTTATTCGGATGCCCTTGTATCAGTGCGCACTGAAACTAGGTCAATATCCTTTGTACATACTTGTGGATTGTGCATATAGTATGCGTTAAATAGAATGTGTGCAATTATGCTTGTTCTTGTGTGACAAGAAACAAGATAAATGCTAGGAATCGCCAAAATTGGACTTTCAATATATGTATGTGTGTATGTATGTACAAAAGTATATAGCATATAAAATATTTACTGTGGCTACCCAATGTTGTTTTTGGTTCACCGCACCGTTTCTGTTTTTTTGTGTTGTATCCTATGTTTATAGGTATACAAGCATTGAAATAAACGGCAATCTATATAATTCGCGTCTATGTATTCGCGGTTGTGTACTCGCGTTTAGAAATGTATATTATATGTACATATATATATATTATATATATATATACATATTATATGCGCTAAAGCGCTAATGAATATATTATTATGTATTTACACGGCTATGTTTGTATATTTTGTAAATGTAACGGGTGATTTTTTTGAGGTTAGGATTTTCATGCATTAGTATTTGACAGATCACGTGGGATTTCAGACATGGTGTCAAAGAGAAAGATGCTCAGTATGCTTTGACATTTCATCATGAATAGACTTACTAACGAGCAACGCTTGCAAATCATTGAATTTTATTACCAAAATCAGTGTTCGGTTCGAAATGTGTTTCGCGCTTTACGTCCGACAAATTTTGTTCAGCGATGAGGCTCATTTCTGGTTGAATGGCTACGTAAATAAGCAAAATTGCCGCATTTGGGGTGAAGAGCAACCAGAGGCCGTTCAAGAACTGCCCATGCATCCCGAAAAATGCACTGTTTGGTGTGGTTTGTACGCTGGTGGAATCATTGGACCGTATTTTTTCAAAGATGCTGTTGGACGCAACGTTACGGTGAATGGCGATCGCTATCGTTCGATGCTAACAAACTTTTTGTTGCCAAAAATGGAAGAACTGAACTTGGTTGACATGTGGTTTCAACAAGATGGCGCTACATGCCACACAGCTCGCGATTCTATGGCCATTTTGAGGGAAAACTTCGGACAACAATTCATCTCAAGAAATGGACCCGTAAGTTGGCCACCAAGATCATGCGATTTAACGCCTTTAGACTATTTTTTGTGGGGCTACGTCAAGTCTAAAGTCTACAGAAATAAGCCAGCAACTATTCCAGCTTTGGAAGACAACATTTCCGAAGAAATTCGGGCTATTCCGGCCGAAATGCTCGAAAAAGTTGCCCAAAATTGGACTTTCCGAATGGACCACCTAAGACGCAGCCGCGGTCAACATTTAAATGAAATTATCTTCAAAAAGTAAATGTCATGAACCAATCTAACGTTTCAAATAAAGAACCGATGAGATTTTGCAAATTTTATGCGTTTTTTTTTTTAAAAAAGTTATCAAGCTCTTAAAAAATCACCCTTTATAAGTATAAGTCAGTTTGCCTTTTGTTCTTTATATTCATCCGCTGGAGGGTGTGTATATATGTATGTATGTTTGTATTCTCTTTTAGTTATTTTCTTCTTGCTATTTTTTGCTTACTTTTTTGGAAGCAATTCCTCTCACAGCTTAATAAGCTGAAGAGGTATTGTTCGTATAGTTTGCAAGTATGCCTCTCACAGTAAATGAACTGGAGCGGTATTGCCAGAATAGATTGAAATTAAATTTTTATTGAATTTTTTGTGGATTGTGTGTATTGTATGCACGAAGGTAAGCTTATAATGCAAGGAATAGTAATTTATTTAGTTAAATTTATTAAAATATATATATATATGTATATATATATATACTGTGGATATATATATACATATATATTATTTACCGTATTGGTTTGTATCGGTACTTAAATTTCCCGCCGATTTAGAACTTTTATTAACCGTTTTTATTAAACGGGTTTGATTTCCATCGACTTTATCAAATTGACGGTTTGTACAACGTTACATACATACATAGATACATATAATAAATAAATCAAAAGTGAAATGGAGACACTCACTCTGATTTTCCTCAGGGACTTTGGGAATTAATTTGGGTTGCAAAGGTTGTGTGTTTCCTTTCTTCTCTCGATGGGAATTCCCTCCAACGCCGGCGTTCCGCTTGTTGTGCTGCTGTTTCTCTTTTTTTTCCACTTTTGTTTTATTTGTATTTTGTTGTTATTTATTTGTTTGTTATAAGTTCGTGCCCGTATTTTATTTATAGGTTTTAATGTCCGCGCCCGGATTTTATTTAGTTTTAGTTTGCACCCACTTTTAACTTTTATTATTATTATTATTTATTAATTAGGGTATCACCTTTTTGTGCACTTTTACTTTTAGTTTGTACATATGTATGTACTAGCAAATACCCGGCGTACTTTGTTACGCCGCAAAATTTGAAACGATGAGGGTATTGGAAAGAATTTAATGTAGTTTAAAATGCAAATAAAAGAATACCTTTATTCGTACATGTAAACACACATACATGAGTATAATGTGTAACTTATGTTAGACTTACAAATATTTACTACCCATATTTGAATTAATTGCAAACACTTTTAAATTCATTAACGTTATAAATAATTTGTTTATTAAATTCTTTTTTACAGAAAAATTAAAAATAGATAACAAAAAGGAAACAATTCAAAACTCTTACATAAATAAATAAGATTGTATAGAGTAAATATTAATTCAAGATATGAAATAAGGTATACTATAATTGATGTATTTTGGAACAATAACCAAAAAGGATATATTTTAATTATTAAAAACTTCAGTGAATACAACATTTTTTGCTTTATTTCCATTGCCAGAAATGAGAACAGTTTGTTTTGCGGGGAACCAATTCGTGACAGAGCCCATATAATTGACTGTGAGAAAATACTTCGTTTCGAAGATCTATGCCAACAGCATTAAATGTTTGCCCTTGGGACTTATTAATGGTAATCGCAAAACACGTCTTAACGGGGAACTGTACTCTTTTGAAACTAAATGGAAGATCTGTAGGTATCATCGGTATCTGATGGATCATTGTGCTTTCGCCTGCTGCAGGTCCGGTTAAGGGGTTATATACAGTTAGGATTTTCAAAAAATCGATTTTTGTTTTTTTGCATTTTCTTAATGTATATACATCTGAGTATAAACACACAAAATTTCAAGTCGATCCGACGAATATTTTCGAAGTTATAGACACATTAGTGAAGGCGCGCCGACTACATGTAAAGAGCTTTCAAAACTTTAAACTCGTTTTTCTCGAAACAGTGTTTTCAAAGTCGGTGAGCAAGATTTCTCAGAAACGGCTGAACCGATCGGTCTGAAATTTTTACACAAGCTTCTTAACTATATTTTTTAGTAATTAATCGAAGGATTTCCCCATCCGACCAAAATTTCTTATTTTTATAAACAATTAAAGACCCGAATTTTGGTCGAAAATCGAACCTTTTGCTTTGAGTAGCCGCCATTTTGTCAAAAAAAATTTTTTTGCTAATTCCTTCGATCAAACACAAGATTATTTATTACTATAATGAAATTTATTTGGTTTTTGCATTTTAGATTATCCAGTCCAGAGATATCGTGCTCACCGCAAGAGGCCTTTTTTTTGCGGACCTCTGCAAAATTGGCAATATCAACGTTACCGATAATTATTTTTGGCAATAAAAAATATGTGAATATAGTATAAGGTTGTCATAATATACCTGCCAAGTTTCAAATCAATAAACCAAATAGTTTGCTTAGAAAAAATTCTTGAAAAATGCTTTTTTTCGACCTCGTTAACTGTATATAACCCCTTAAAATGTTTGCTTGAATGATATTAGGCATCAAGTGCGTTATCTTCAGTCGAGTGCCATTACATAAATTGGGAGGCTTAAGATTTCGTAGAAGGATTATTGGCGTACCAATTTTAAGTTCTAGTTGAAATGGAGGTAGTCCCGGGATTAGGAGAGTTAAGAAACTCCGTTGGATAGTGAACAACGTCTCCTTCATCTGTCACTGTGTCAAAAGAATTGTAAATTTTATTGTCCGCATGGATTACAACCTTATAATTATTCGAATTAGTGGGCATACGGTCTATAGATGTCTTGAAACTTCTAACAATTTTATGTTTCTTGAATTGATTTCAAAATGTCTCGTTGAAGAGTTGGTGTAGCACTTTGACGTAAAGTAAACTCCCAATAACGTGGTAAACTTGTCCATGTATTTTAAACGTTGGCATGAAATTACCCTCCCTAACTTCATTACCACCAGACGAAGTCATAGCGAAACAACCATTGTATTTTCTTATATTTTTTTTAAAGTGACAGACGACTGATGCTCGCCTGTAAGCAGCGCTTTGTCTGCGGAGGCTCACCTATATCTATTAGTTTTACATGGCTCTTGCTACAACACATACCTGGTGCGTCTTTCACCCACTTTTTAGCCTTACAAAAATTGCAAATGCCATTCATTCGACCAATGAATAAAAGGGAATGGTCCAAATAATTACAATCCTGTCTATAGTTAAACGCTGATTTGAAAGCAATCGCCCCTTGTCTATTCTGCATCATTCTCTACGCGATTTGCACTCTCGTCGACCGTCTCATTTCGTCTTAGCTGAATTTGCCGTCTATTTGATGAAGATCTAAATAATTGAGATTTTGCTTTTGGCATCTCTGAAAGCTTTTATTGTAAAAACCGTATATTTATTATTAACCAAATTAGTTTCGCTTAAATCTAATCTTTACCTTTTGATTTAAAGACAATAAATTTCCAATTTTACTCTACCCTTTGCAGAATACGATCATAAATACAATAAAGTTAGAAGAAACCAGAATGGGCGCTCCTTTAAGAAAATGCCCTGGCGTGAGAGCAGTAAAATCTGAGGTATCTTGCGAGAGTGCAGCGAGAGGCCGTGAGTTAAGAACGGCTTCAATTCTAGTTAAGAGTGTCGAGAACTCTTCATAATTGAATTTATAGTTGCCAGCTAGCTTCTTGAAATGTGATTTGAAGCTTTTTACAGCTGACTCCCATAAGCCGCCCATGTGAGGGGCGCTTGGGGGGATAAACTGCCAATTGATACCTTGGGGAGCATATTTTTGTACAATGTCCGCTGAGACTTGTTTCATAAAATCCACAAATTGTTTTTCTGTGGCTCTTTGGGCTCCGATAAATGTTTTACCATTATCGCTCATGACTTTTGATGGAAAGCCTCGTCGTCCGACAAAACGAGCAAAAGCCGCAAGAAAAGCCTCCGTCGTCAGTTTCGTACATAGCTCAAGGTGTACTGCTTTTGTCGTGAAACAGACAAAAACAGCCACATAGCCTTTCATGAGGGTAGGAGACCTTAGCATGGATGCCTTTATCATAAAAGGCCCAGCAAAATCTACACCTGTAGTGGTGAAAGGCGGAGCAAAATTGCAGCGTTCAGGTGGAAGTGCTGCCATAATCTGCGATCGCATTTTCTGCTTATGCATAGTGCAGATTTTGCACATGAAAATGCACTTCTTTATTTGGGGCTTCAATCGGGGTATGTACAGCTCTTGGCGGACCATATGTTGCATGAGGCGATGTTCGGCATGGAGCATTAGTGTGTGGATATAACTAATAAATAAAGTGGCAAACGGACACCTCTCTGGTATGATTATAGGGTGGCGTTCATTGTACGTTAGGCTTGAATTAGCAAGCCGACCATTCGCACGAAGTAAACCCTTCGTATCTAGAAATGGGTTTAGAACTAAGAGTGAGCTCTTTTTATCAATAGGCTTCGATTCTCTTAGTAATCCTATATCGCGGCTGAAGTAGCGCGTTTGGGTTGATGCGAAAGAGCGACCTTTGCTTTTTGTAAGGCTTGGTGCGTCAATTTATCGCAATGATAAGTTGCTCCTTTAACTTTAAGTTTAAGCCGATCTAAAAACTTGAGCATATAGGCAACTACCCGGAGGGCTCGGGGGAACGATGAGAATCGTTCAAGGATGTCAGTGTCATCCAGTGTTGCATGATAAGTGTCGATTTTACGACTTTCTGGGGCAAGTATGTTGCGCATAGGCGATTGCGGCCAAGAATCGGGAGATTCTGTTAACCATCGGGGGCCATTCCACCAGAGGGTGGAGGTGGCGAGATGCAGAGGTTTGCATCCTCTTGTACCTAGATCCGCAGGATTGTCAGCACTGGCTACGTGTTGCCAAGTGGCTGATCCTACTAGGTCAAGTATTTGAAACGTTCTGTTGGAAATATATGTTTTCCACGCATATGGTGGTTTTTCCAATCAGGCTAGAACTATTTCGGAATCAGACCATAAATATAATCTGTATTTCGCCATTTTTAAGTGGGTCTGCACCATTGAAGCTAGCTTTGCTAGCAACAGGGCGCCACAGAGTTCAAGTTGTGGAAGACTTAGCGTTTTTAGAGGCGCAACTTTTGCTTTTGCCGCTAATAAGTGGCTTGTAGTTGCGACATCGGTTTGTGTACGCACATATATAGTGGCACAATATGCCTTTTCAGAGGCGTCGCAGAAGCCGTGTAGTTCCACGTTGTATTCGGGGGAATAGTTTACCCACCGTGGAATTTGTATCTTTGAGATGTCGTTCAAGTTATTAGCGAACTGGGACCATTTTTCTAACCGAATAGGTTTCACTTGTTCGTCCCAGTCGGTTCCGTCTAGCCATAATTCTTGGATCAAGATTTTCGCTTGTATCATATTTGGCGAAAGCCATCTTGCGGGGTCAAAAAGTTTTGCCACCGAGGAGAGAATTTGGCGGATAATGCGGATATGGACTCAGTCGTGTATGAAAACTGGTCCGATATCGCATTCCATTGGATGCCTAGTGTTTTTGTTGTACTATCCTTTTCAAATATAAGGAAATTAGTATCCAACAAATGGTCTTTAGGAATATTTTTTAAAATATTTGGGTGATTGGCAGTAATCTTTTTTAAAGGAAACCCTGCGGTATTGAGGGCATTTATTACCTGTGATAAGGTCTCGTATGCTTGTGGAAGACTGTGGCTTCCAGACAGGATATCGTCTACATACGTTTGCGTTTTTAAGACTTGTGTTGCCAGTGGAAATTCTGGCTTTGTGTTTTCTGCCAGTTCGTGTAGTGTACGAATGGCTAGATAAGGGGCACAGTTTACGCCAAAGATAACTGTTTTCATTTTAAAGTCGCGCAGTGGACTATTGGCAGATTTTCGGAAAATAATCCGCTGAAAATCTTGATCATCTTTATGAACCAGTATTTGTCCATACATCTTTTCGACATCCCTATTGAATACGTATTTGTATATACGCCAGTTCCATATGAGGAGCATTAAATCTGGTTGGAGTGTGGGTCCCGTAAATAGAATATCATTTAGGGATTTACCCGAGCTCGTGGATCGTGATGCATTGAAGACAACTCGAACTTTCGTTGTTTTCTTCTCAGGCTTTACTACTGTATGATGTGGCAAGTAGAAAGAGTAATATTTGCCTCTTATGATTTTTTCACATGGGCTTATTTCCTCCATGTGATCTAAATGAAGGTATTCTTCCACGACACCATCATAAATTTGTTTAAGCTCACCTTTTCTAAGTAGGTTTTTTTCCATACTTAGAAACTGCTGAATTGCAGAGGTGCGAGAGTGACCTAAGGCGAGTGTGTCTGGAAATTGTTGTTTTATTGGTAGTCGTACGACATACCGACCATTATCTGATCTAGTAGTTGTGGCTTTGTAAAAGTCTTCACAATACTGACCTTCAGGTGTTGTAATTGGAATGGGGGGGAGTTCTTCTACCTCCCAAAATCTTCTCAATTGTGAATTGAGATACTCGTTTGAGATTTCCTCAACTTGAGTTGTCATAGCTGTGACTGGTTCCGCAACTAGTCCACTTAGGACCCATCCGAAAATGGTATTTTGCGCCAGTAGTGTTCTCGAAATTTTTTCAACACCTTCTAATATGATTTGCGGTACAAGGTCGCTGCCTATTAGGATGTCTATCTGAGCTGGCGTGTTGCAGTTGGGATCTGCCAGAGTCAGGTGTGAAATTTTATCCCACTGCTTGCTATTTATTTGATAGCTTGGAAGCATGTTTGTTAGTTGCGGTAAGACAATGGCATTTGCTTATCCGCTTTGGGGGAAATTAGGGTAATGGGGCAGATTTTACTTGAGTTTTGTACTACTCGTCCGCCCATTCCCGTAATTTCATAGTTGGCATGTTTTGTTGGCAGTTTTAGCCTATTTTGTGCCCTAGACGCTATGAATGATCGTTGCGATCCTTGATCTATTAGGGCTCTTAGTTTGAACAGTTCTCCTCGATGTTCGATGGAGACAACTGCTGTGGGTAGTAGTACTCTACTATGATTTTCGCTGTGTAGCGTTTGAGTTTTTAGTGCCTTTGAACAACATGGTGTTTCTTGGCAATTTTCTTGAGGTTTTGTTTCGGGAGTTGCTGTTGCAACTAAACCCGTGGCTTTTTTTGAAAAAGCGCTGCTATGAGATGTGTTGGGAAAGTTATTGAGATGTAACATAGAGTGATGCCTTTTGTGGCAATATACGCAATTAAATTTGCTTTCGCAAGTATTAAGATTGTGTGAGTGGGACAAGCAGTTTGTACAGAGTCTTTTTGACCTGACAAAGTTGTTCAGTGACATTCATTTTTTTTAATTTTCTCGCAAGTTTTTAATTTATGCCCTCCAGAACATTGTTCGCATGACGTGAATTTATTTTGTTCAGATGTGAACGATTGTGTTTTGAAAAATTTTCTGTTTAAATTATGTTGCTTCCGGCTTGGGGTCTATTGAAGCTTCGATTTAAGTCTTGTTGAACGTTTTTAGTTCTGACTACTTTTTTGTCTACCCTTTCCGCAATTTCGTATTGGGTAGTTAAGAAATTTTTCATCTGCTGCCACGTTGGGCATTTTCTTCTTGATGAGAGCGATTGCTCCCACAAAAGTAATGATTTTTCTGGTAATGCGGCGGTACATATGTTTACCAGAATAGGATCCCAACTGTGAGTGGGAATATTTTGTGTCGATAGAACCGACAAACAATTTGAAACAGTGGATTCTAGTTTCATGAATTCTTCACTGGTTTCTCTTTGAATTTTAGGCAAGTTCATAAGTATCGTTACTTGCTTGTCAACTAATATTCTCTCATTTTCGTGTCTTTGTCTTAAAGCTTCCCAAGCTAAATTAAAATTATTGTCATTCAATACGAACTGCTTGACTATTACGCCTGCTTGACCTTTAGTTTTGTATCGGAGGTGATACAATTTTTGCGCTTGTGATAATTTTGGATGGTTTATGTACACGGCTGTAAACATGTCCCAGAAGGACGGGCATTGTTCATAACCTCCATGAAATATTTCCGTATCACACGCTGGCACTTTGAGATGAATGCCTGAACTTGCCTCTTGGGCTTGCAATTGTGATAACTCTACTCCACTGTGGGGAGTAGGTGCAATTGCCTTCATAAGCTTTAATTGATCTGATATCATTGCTTTTGTGTCTTCATAGCGGTCTAAGCAATTTTCGTATTTGGCGTAAGCCGAAGATTTGAAATTTTCAGGTAGATCTGAATCATCAGTTTCTACTACTGCGTCGTATGCCGCTTGGAGGCGTGTCCAAAAATTGTCAATAGATTTATTTTTAATTTCTAGTACCGATTCAGAGTTGTCCTGAATCGGTGAAGATGCAAATCGAGTGCAGTATTTAATTAAGCTGTCACTCTCGGAAATGAATTTAATATACGAAATGTCTTTCCCCCTTTTTTGCTTCGTAACACCTTGCTTTGAGCGTGTAGCTTCAGCAGGTGTACATGGGCTTTTATCGTCATTAGTCATTTTCGGAATTCTTAAGAATTCTGATTTAGAGTCTTTTGAGTCAGTGCTCATTCAGAAAATTTTAATTAATAAAATATATATGTATATTTTATTATAATAGAGATATATTGTACCGAAAACTCTTTTCAACAAATAAGAGTTGATATTGCCGAAAAATTGTATGAGTAAATTATATATGTATGTTACCGAACTCTCTTTTTTAACAAATAAGATCTTTTATTTCCGCAAAATAATATAATAATGCGTTTATCGCTTGTATTTATCTCGTTCGTCGAGCTTCTTTTTTTTTGTTTATTTATTTATTTTCGAAAAAATATTTTTATTTTATTTTTTTTTTGGATTTATTCGGATGCCCTTGTATCAGTGCGCACTGAAACTAGGTCAATATCCTTTGTACATACTTGTGGATTGTGCATATAGTATGCGTTAAATAGAATGTGTGCAATTATGCTTGTTCTTGTGTGACAAGAAACAAGATAAATGCTAGGAATCGCCAAAATTGGACTTTCAATATATGTATGTGTGTATGTATGTACAAAAGTATATAGCATATAAAATATTTACTGTGGCTACCCAATGTTGTTTTTGGTTCACCGCACCGTTTCTGTTTTTTTGTGTTGTATCCTATGTTTATAGGTATACAAGCATTGAAATAAACGGCAATCTATATAATTCGCGTCTATGTATTCGCGGTTGTGTACTCGCGTTTAGAAATGTATATTATATGTACATATATATATATTATATATATATATACATATTATATGCGCTAAAGCGCTAATGAATATATTATTATGTATTTACACGGCTATGTTTGTATATTTTGTAAATGTAACGGGTGATTTTTTTGAGGTTAGGATTTTCATGCATTAGTATTTGACAGATCACGTGGGATTTCAGACATGGTGTCAAAGAGAAAGATGCTCAGTATGCTTTGACATTTCATCATGAATAGACTTACTAACGAGCAACGCTTGCAAATCATTGAATTTTATTACCAAAATCAGTGTTCGGTTCGAAATGTGTTTCGCGCTTTACGTCCGACAAATTTTGTTCAGCGATGAGGCTCATTTCTGGTTGAATGGCTACGTAAATAAGCAAAATTGCCGCATTTGGGGTGAAGAGCAACCAGAGGCCGTTCAAGAACTGCCCATGCATCCCGAAAAATGCACTGTTTGGTGTGGTTTGTACGCTGGTGGAATCATTGGACCGTATTTTTTCAAAGATGCTGTTGGACGCAACGTTACGGTGAATGGCGATCGCTATCGTTCGATGCTAACAAACTTTTTGTTGCCAAAAATGGAAGAACTGAACTTGGTTGACATGTGGTTTCAACAAGATGGCGCTACATGCCACACAGCTCGCGATTCTATGGCCATTTTGAGGGAAAACTTCGGACAACAATTCATCTCAAGAAATGGACCCGTAAGTTGGCCACCAAGATCATGCGATTTAACGCCTTTAGACTATTTTTTGTGGGGCTACGTCAAGTCTAAAGTCTACAGAAATAAGCCAGCAACTATTCCAGCTTTGGAAGACAACATTTCCGAAGAAATTCGGGCTATTCCGGCCGAAATGCTCGAAAAAGTTGCCCAAAATTGGACTTTCCGAATGGACCACCTAAGACGCAGCCGCGGTCAACATTTAAATGAAATTATCTTCAAAAAGTAAATGTCATGAACCAATCTAACGTTTCAAATAAAGAACCGATGAGATTTTGCAAATTTTATGCGTTTTTTTTTTTAAAAAAGTTATCAAGCTCTTAAAAAATCACCCTTTATAAGTATAAGTCAGTTTGCCTTTTGTTCTTTATATTCATCCGCTGGAGGGTGTGTATATATGTATGTATGTTTGTATTCTCTTTTAGTTATTTTCTTCTTGCTATTTTTTGCTTACTTTTTTGGAAGCAATTCCTCTCACAGCTTAATAAGCTGAAGAGGTATTGTTCGTATAGTTTGCAAGTATGCCTCTCACAGTAAATGAACTGGAGCGGTATTGCCAGAATAGATTGAAATTAAATTTTTATTGAATTTTTTGTGGATTGTGTGCATTGTATGCACGAAGGTAAGCTTATAATGCAAGGAATAGTAATTTATTTAGTTAAATTTATTAAAATATATATATATATGTATATATATATATACTGTGGATATATATATACATATATATTATTTACCGTATTGGTTTGTATCGGTACTTAAATTTCCCGCCGATTTAGAACTTTTATTAACCGTTTTTATTAAACGGGTTTGATTTCCATCGACTTTATCAAATTGACGGTTTGTACAACGTTACATACATACATAGATACATATAATAAATAAATCAAAAGTGAAATGGAGACACTCACTCTGATTTTCCTCAGGGACTTTGGGAATTAATTTGGGTTGCAAAGGTTGTGTGTTTCCTTTCTTCTCTCGATGGGAATTCCCTCCAACGCCGGCGTTCCGCTTGTTGTGCTGCTGTTTCTCTTTTTTTTCCACTTTTGTTTTATTTGTATTTTGTTGTTATTTATTTGTTTGTTATAAGTTCGTGCCCGTATTTTATTTATAGGTTTTAATGTCCGCGCCCGGATTTTATTTAGTTTTAGTTTGCACCCACTTTTAACTTTTATTATTATTATTATTTATTAATTAGGGTATCACCTTTTTGTGCACTTTTACTTTTAGTTTGTACATATGTATGTACTAGCAAATACCCGGCGTACTTTGTTACGCCGCAAAATTTGAAACGATGAGGGTATTGGAAAGAATTTAATGTAGTTTAAAATGCAAATAAAAGAATACCTTTATTCGTACATGTAAACACACATACATGAGTATAATGTGTAACTTATGTTAGACTTACAAATATTTACTACCCATATTTGAATTAATTGCAAACACTTTTAAATTCATTAACGTTATAAATAATTTGTTTATTAAATTCTTTTTTACAGAAAAATTAAAAATAGATAACAAAAAGGAAACAATTCAAAACTCTTACATAAATAAATAAGATTGTATAGAGTAAATATTAATTCAAGATATGAAATAAGGTATACTATAATTGATGTATTTTGGAACAATAACCAAAAAGGATATATTTTAATTATTAAAAACTTCAGTGAATACAACATTTTTTGCTTTATTTCCATTGCCAGAAATGAGAACAGTTTGTTTTGCGGGGAACCAATTCGTGACAGAGCCCATATAATTGACTGTGAGAAAATACTTCGTTTCGAAGATCTATGCCAACAGCATTAAATGTTTGCCCTTGGGACTTATTAATGGTAATCGCAAAACACGTCTTAACGGGGAACTGTACTCTTTTGAAACTAAATGGAAGATCTGTAGGTATCATCGGTATCTGATGGATCATTGTGCTTTCGCCTGCTGCAGGTCCGGTTAAGGGGTTATATACAGTTAGGATTTTCAAAAAATCGATTTTTGTTTTTTTGCATTTTCTTAATGTATATACATCTGAGTATAAACACACAAAATTTCAAGTCGATCCGACGAATATTTTCGAAGTTATAGACACATTAGTGAAGGCGCGCCGACTACATGTAAAGAGCTTTCAAAACTTTAAACTCGTTTTTCTCGAAACAGTGTTTTCAAAGTCGGTGAGCAAGATTTCTCAGAAACGGCTGAACCGATCGGTCTGAAATTTTTACACAAGCTTCTTAACTATATTTTTTAGTAATTAATCGAAGGATTTCCCCATCCGACCAAAATTTCTTATTTTTATAAACAATTAAAGACCCGAATTTTGGTCGAAAATCGAACCTTTTGCTTTGAGTAGCCGCCATTTTGTCAAAAAAAATTTTTTTGCTAATTCCTTCGATCAAACACAAGATTATTTATTACTATAATGAAATTTATTTGGTTTTTGCATTTTAGATTATCCAGTCCAGAGATATCGTGCTCACCGCAAGAGGCCTTTTTTTTGCGGACCTCTGCAAAATTGGCAATATCAACGTTACCGATAATTATTTTTGGCAATAAAAAATATGTGAATATAGTATAAGGTTGTCATAATATACCTGCCAAGTTTCAAATCAATAAACCAAATAGTTTGCTTAGAAAAAATTCTTGAAAAATGCTTTTTTTCGACCTCGTTAACTGTATATAACCCCTTAAAATGTTTGCTTGAATGATATTAGGCATCAAGTGCGTTATCTTCAGTCGAGTGCCATTACATAAATTGGGAGGCTTAAGATTTCGTAGAAGGATTATTGGCGTACCAATTTTAAGTTCTAGTTGAAATGGAGGTAGTCCCGGGATTAGGAGAGTTAAGAAACTCCGTTGGATAGTGAACAACGTCTCCTTCATCTGTCACTGTGTCAAAAGAATTGTAAATTTTATTGTCCGCATGGACTACAACCTTATAATTATTCGAATTAGTGGGCATACGGTCTATAGATGTCTTGAAACTTCTAACAATTTTATGTTTCTTGAATTGATTTCAAAATGTCTCGTTGAAGAGTTGGTGTAGCACTTTGGCGTAAAGTAAACTCCCAATAACGTGGTAAACTTGTCCATGTATTTTAAACGTTGGCATGAAATTACCCTCCCTAACTTCATTACCACCAGACGAAGTCATAGCGAAACAACCATTGTATTTTCTTATATTTTTTTTAAAGTGACAGACGACTGATGCTCGCCTGTAAGCAGCGCTTTGTCTGCGGAGGCTCACCTATATCTATTAGTTTTACATGGCTCTTGCTACAACACATACCTGGTGCGTCTTTCACCCACTTTTTAGCCTTACAAAAATTGCAAATGCCATTCATTCGACCAATGAATAAAAGGGAATGGTCCAAATAATTACAATCCTGTCTATAGTTAAACGCTGATTTGAAAGCAATCGCCCCTTGTCTATTCTGCATCATTCTCTACGCGATTTGCACTCTCGTCGACCGTCTCATTTCGTCTTAGCTGAATTTGCCGTCTATTTGATGAAGATCTAAATAATTGAGATTTTGCTTTTGGCATCTCTGAAAGCTTTTATTGTAAAAACCGTATATTTATTATTAACCAAATTAGTTTCGCTTAAATCTAATCTTTACCTTTTGATTTAAAGACAATAAATTTCCAATTTTACTCTACCCTTTGCAGAATACGATCATAAATACAATAAAGTTAGAAGAAACCAGAAAGTATTTCGCAGACACACATGAAAACCACATTACATCTTAATATTTGATTTTATTGGTTTTTGGATGTTCCTTACGGAGAGCGTTCTGTTTTTATTTTCAATGTGCTTTGTTACAAAAAAGTACATAGACAATAAGACAAGCAATTCAAGCAACGGTGCGTTGCTGCAAAACAAGTAACTGTAAAACAGAGTAAATATAGTTGACACTGTATTTACATATCTACATACATGCATACATACGGCAATTTACGCGAGCATTTGATTTTGCTGTTTAGCGTTATTTCACTTGTTCTGCCATCATTTATATATGCAAACTTTTTTGCTTTGTACTTTACTTCAATAAGTTATGTAGTAAAAGATGTGAGAGATGGAAGAGAGAGAGTGCATACATATGTACATATGTACTTTACTTCATTACGTTATGCTGGAAAAGATGTGCAGAGATGGAAGAGAGAGAGAGTGCGTGCCGCAAACGATAAAGGGCACACGCACACACACAAAGCGCGCTTCGCTGTAGACTGCGTTTGGTGAACGAAAAACCTTATGCTTGCAATATTTTTGGTTTTTCAAGAACTTCAACCCGAAAGAAAAAGGATTTGATTTCGGAAAATTCAAAAAATAAGTATGCCACTCGCAAGCCTAGAGCAAATGCTTTATTTAAAAAAAAAAATTTATAAAAATCGCTTCAGAACTTTAGGAGATTAGCCGTTACAAACATTTTTCATATAAGCGATTTTATATAATTAGTATAGATATAGAGTATAGATAATTAGTATAGATGTACATGCATACATACGGCAATTTATGCGAGCATTTTATTGTGCTGTTTCACTTGTTCAGCGATCATTTATATATGCAAACTTTTTGCTTTGTACTTTACTTCAATAAGTTATGTAATAAAAGATGCGAGAGATGGAAGAGAGAGAGTGCATAGATATGTATGTACTTTACTTCAATAAGTTATGTAGTAAAAGATGCGAGAGATGGAAGAGAGAGAGTGCATACATATGTATGTACTTTACTTCATTACGTTAAGCTGGAAAAGATGCGCAGAGATGGTAGAGAGAGAGAGTGCGTGCCGCAAACGATAAAGGGCACACGCGCACACACAAAGCGCGCTTCGCTGTAGACTGCGTTTGGTGACCGAAAAATCTTATGCTTGCAATATTTTTGGTTTTTCAAAAACTTCAACCCGAAAGAAAAAGGATTTGATTTCGGAAAATTCAAAAAATAAGTATGCCACTCGCAAGCCTAGAGCAAATGCTTTATTTAAAAAAAAAAATTATAAAAATCGCTT
Source organism: Bactrocera dorsalis (assembly GCF_023373825.1). NCBI lineage: Eukaryota > Metazoa > Arthropoda > Insecta > Diptera > Tephritidae > Bactrocera > Bactrocera dorsalis. The sequence goes on along the minus strand of NC_064308.1, from coordinate 13,895,331 downwards.
CAGAACTTTAGGAGATTAGCCGTTACAAACATTTTTCATATAAGCGATTTTATATAATTAGTATAGATTTTATATAATTAGTATAGATATATTATTTCACATTTCACTACACTTGTGCACCCTTTTTTTTTATCGGTTCACCAAAGTGCCGTTCGTTTTGCTCGAAGGACCATGTATTTTGCACTAACTCACCTTCTTTACCACCACCAGATTTTGTTTTATCAAGGAAAAAAAAATGAACTGTGCATACGCGTGTATATGTATATGAATATATTTATGAACAATGGCTTCCACTTTATAAGTGTATAAATGTAAAAAAACTATAGTAGGTAGTTAAATTTGTATCACTCCAAAACTGGATGAAAACGGCGAAACTCGGAAAAACCACTGATGCTGCTTGATGACGAAAACTCGGGAAAAAACGGTGATGTTAAACTTTTTCTATAATTCGGAAACTGGATGACAACGGCGAAGCTCGGAAAAAGCGCTGATGCCGCTCGATGATGAAAACTCGGGAAAAACGGTGATTTTAAATTTCGTATAATTCGGGAACTGGATGACAACGGCGAAACTCGGAATAAGCGCTGATGCCGCTCGATGATGAAAAACTTGGGAAAAGCGGTGATTTTAAATTTCGTATAATTCGGGCACTGGATGACAACGGCGAAACTCGGAATAAGCGCTGATGCTGTTAAGTGAGACGCGTTGGGTTCGGTTATAAAATAGTACTCAGCTCTGGTTGCCCAGAGCTCCTTTATTTATAGAATTTCTTATCCTAATTCGTGTATGCACCACATGCAGAGTACATACACATAACTTACTTAATACTAATCTACTGTACATACCGACAGTATGTACACATATCTTAAACATAAGTGTTCTCAACGGCATACACAACTATTTCTTATCTACTATTAGTTTAGGATCATTTGCGATCCTTTACACTGCATACATTTATATGAGGCACGTATGCATTTATATGCAATACGTATGCACTCAACAATTAACAAACAAACATATTTACTTATGATAACATATTGACTTAAGATATGCATTTAGGCAATTGAATACAAATGTGCATGTGCACTTGAAAACAACCCTATACCATGTAACATAAACAATACCCGAAATGGGTATTTGTACATATTTATATTTATGACTGTATTTTTATGTGTTAGCGATAATGCATACAAATATTTGACATATGAGATCCGTTTCTATACAGATTTATCTCATTTACAATTGTAGCCGTTAAGAACTGTTCAGAAATCTGAACATACTGCCCACGTTGAAGTGTTTACACTTCAAAATAATTCTAGTAATTATAAATTTTGGGCATGTTAATTACATTTTTTAATTACAAGATTGGCGGATCGAACTCGTAATAATTTTTCTAATATAAGTTATTTTTTATTGTATACATTTTAAATTTTTAATATAATTTTCATTTGCTAATATTAATAACTAATTTTGTAAGATATACCGTCGTAGCGGAAATGAGTGCCTTAGTGCCTTGCTGAATTACAGATGCGTTGTAGGACTAGTTTACGATGACTTTACAGCAATTAATAGGATTAGGTTGTCAGTATTTATGCCTTAATGCATCATGTGATGCCATTCTAAGTCCAAGTGTTTCGAATTTAATCACGGTACTTTTCAGCTCGTATGCTCAATTTCTCCAAGTGTAAACTGGTGCTCTTTTCACGAAGTATTTTCAGCAACAGATAGAAATCTACGTTATATTTGTTAGCCTTGATCTCTGATGGTTTGAACATCTCAAGCTGGGATGACCGTGCGCGAAGCCCAAATTTACCAGACGTCCTTAGATCAACAAAATAATATGATGACCATTGGATAGTGTATAACGATCGACTTGGGTTTTGATAATAATTGTCTCTTTGACGTTGCATTAAAAAATGCGACGTCGATTTCACAATCGAAATTACCAATATTACAAACGATCGCATCGTTGGGCATGTGTTCAAAATGTGCGCGAGTAATAATGTCCTTGCAAACAGTTGTTGTTACGAAGATGATAGCTTCTTTGTATGCTTGCTCCATGGTGGTTACTTCATAGCCACTTGGAAGGCAATGATATAATCGATTTCGATGACAATAACGATTCCGCCGAAACTACGCCGAGCTCATGCCAATATTACATAACCAACAACACAACACACTTTGCCAGCAATAATCACATCCGTGATCCATTTAATACCATCAATTAGCGACTCGCGACAACCATACAGATTATAGATTTACTCTTGGCCACCGAGTCGTTGACGTTGATGGTTGGCACACCGAGACGTCTCTGCTTCATTATTTCATATAAATTGTGTACACCGGTTGTAGTTTCTTCGCTCAAACTCTTGAAGCCCTTCGGGTTCGTGGGAACTTTTCATGCACTAAGTTGGTCAAATTACCACAATTAAGTTCAAGAGCTGACCATCTGAGAACAGTAAGCTCTGTTCAATGCACCATAAGTATTCTTCATTCATCAAGTCAAACAAGGAGTAGTAAAATGATCCTTTCAAGGGTGACAATGACCCAATCTTCCTTCATCCTCCTCCCCGTGAACGCGATGATGTCGTGCAGCTGCTAAATCATTGAGTTCACTTGTTGAGTATTTTAAATATTTCTGTGAACTTGAAATTTGCTGCCTTTCAACCGAATATTGACCTAGATCGATGTGGATAATTCTATCCCACGCTGTCCAAGTACTCCCAACAGGCACTCCAGAAGTATTTTTTTTTTTAATAACTTATGTTATATTTAAACATTTTATAGATTGTAAAATTATAAATAAGTTTAACAAAGTATGTATAAGGTTTTTTATTTTTCTTGGTTTTTAGTTCGAGTCGACCGCTTTTCTCTTTATTATTTATGAATTTTTTCTTTGGTAGGAAAAGGGTAAACAATGTGCATCGCTCTTTATGATGTGCCATTGCTTATCCTTACGTCTACATTTGCAATTTTGGGTTAAAATGACGTTTTCCATACGTCCTTTCTTCCACTGCAATGGTGGAATATTTTGTTCTTTAAAAAATACAAATGTACCACTTTTAATATTTTCCAAGGAAACCTGGCATTTATTTCTTTTTCGTGGTTTATTATTTTTAAATTTTCTATCTAGAGAGATTAATCTTCCTTTTGTTTGTGAAGAAGAATCTCTTAAGATTATATTTTTCTTTTCGAATGGAAAAGCTGCAGTTAATTTACTATCTGCGGGGAATTTTAAATTATTACGAGAATTTTTCTTGTACTGTGTTTCCTTTTTGGTTTTATTAACACATTTTTCCAAGGATTCTATTTTCCGAAACTTTTTAAGTTGATTGTCTACTTTTCAACGAAATATGTTACAACACCACAGTGAGCTAATTTGGAGCTTATGTTAGTTGATCCGTATATCAACCACCCAAACACACTGTTCTGCAGTTTGTAATTAACATTTTCGATTGATAATTTCTCTTCTTTTAAGAAATCAAAGAATATGTCCGCACCTAAAAGTAAATCAATTTTACCCGGAACACCAAATGAAGGGTCGGCCAGTTTTATATTCTCTGGAATTTTTTTTACTTTTATGTGTTCTGTGGGCACATTCGACACAATCTTTTCTACAACCATAGTGTCTAAATTTGTTTCGAAGGGATCTTTTAATGACTTTAAATGAAGATTAACTCTTTCATTTGTATTTGTCTTGTTTTGACCAACTCCTTCAATGGTCATAGATTCTCTCTTGGAAGGAAGTTTTAATTTATTTTTTAGTTCTTTGGTTATAAGGTGAACTTGAGACCCACTATCTAATAAAGCACGTGCCTTTATTATTCTTCCATCACGACCTTTTATACCAACAATTGCTGTGGTTAGCAGGACATGTTTAGAATCATTTTTTAATTTATCATTTTTTGTATTTTTAATGATTGTGCTTTTTGCTTTAGAAGTTTTATCTTTATGAAGCCATAAATGATGGTTTCCTTTACAAGTGAGGCAACTTTCGCCTTTACATTCTTTTGTATTGTGCCCTGTTTTAAGACATTTGGTGCATAATTTGTGTTTTATTACTGCATCCCATTTGTCCTGTGTAGAAAGGGCTTTAAATTTATAACAATGAAATATATTATGTGAAGTATTACATCCCAATATGCATTTAAATTCTGCATTTTGAAATATTGGTGATGTTTTTGAAGCTTGTGCTGCTTCTAGTGCATTCCCTTCATGAATCAGAAACGATTGTAGAGAATTTAAGGTAGGTATTTCCTTAGGGTTTTTAAGGGAATTTTCATACCTAAGTCTTAAATTGTTGTCTAATTTTTGCGCAAGCGTATAATTTAATAAAGCTTGCAACAAATTATCTGCAGACAAACTGAGACTTTCCAATGCTTGTGTACTTTCAGAAATTTTTTCTTGAAAATTTCGTACACTAAAAGCAGTCTCAATCACTACTGGTGCATCTAAAATTTGTTTAAAATAAGTATTGGCGAGTAACCTCTTATTGGTAAATTTTTCATTAAGAAGGTTCCAGGCAACTGAAAAATTTGTTGAGGTTGAAGGCAGATTTGCAATACAACTTGCAGCCGAACCTCTTAATTTTGTTTTTAAAATACACATTTTATACGTATCTGAAACATTTTGAGAGACTACTAGCTGTTCGAACAATTCTTTAAAAGTTTGCCACTGAGCGTAATCTCCTGAAAAAATCGGAATGTCAACTTGAGGCAACGTAAAATTAGTAGCATTTTTTTTGCTAATGGATTTTAATTTGAGTTTGTAAAATCTATTTCTTAAATCATAGAATTTACTTGTTAATTCATCATTTTCGTGCTGGCTAATAAATTCAAGCACAGTATCACGAGTTTTTTCTATTAGTCTCTCTATACTGTCTAGAGAGACTATTTCGTTTAATTCGCAGTCTTCAATATTCTTTTCTAATTCTGTTAATAAGAATTGAAGCCTGCGAACTAAACCAGGATTTGGAAGGCATTCCATTTTCCTGGGAGCACTATTTTCTTTAATAATAGCGATCAATTCGCTTAACTTGGCGTGCGCTGTCAAATAAAGCGTGCCTACCGACCCTTCTACGTCACTTTTAAAATAATTATCTTTTTTATTTTTGGGATCTTTGGACAATTCTAAATGGTTTCGTTGAAACTCTGACCATTTTTTGTCCAAACTATCTAGGAGTTTTTCCAAATTTTCTAAATCTTCATTTATATCCATACTCATGGATTTAAAATGAAGTTTTTGCAGTTCTTCTGCTAATTTAATTTGGTTCTCCATTTTACCAAAAATAAAAAAAATAATTGTATATGAATATAAAAAAATGAAAAATGTTCTTACTTTGATACTCGTAGAAAGCTGTAAATTTGAAAAATTTTTTTTTTTTTAATTCACTTCGTTTTTTTTTTTTTTTATTATTAATATAATATATGTATGTATGTATATATATATTATTATTATTATTTTTTTTTTTTTAATGCACTTTTTCAAACACCACTTTTCACTTTTCACAAAATTTCATTTTTATTTTTTTTATAAAGACAAACTTTTAGAATTTTCTTTTTTTTTTATAAATACTCACTCGCGTGATTAAAAACGTCGGGGTCACCAAAATGTTAAGTGAGACGCGTTGGGTTCGGTTATAAAATAGTACTCAGCTCTGGTTGCCCAGAGCTCCTTTATTTATAGAATTTCTTATCCTAATTCGTGTATGCACCACATGCAGAGTACATACACATAACTTACTTAATACTAATCTACTGTACATACCGACAGTATGTACACATATCTTAAACATAAGTGTTCTCAACGGCATACACAACTATTTCTTATCTACTATTAGTTTAGGATCATTTGCGATCCTTTACACTGCATACATTTATATGAGGCACGTATGCATTTATATGCAATACGTATGCACTCAACAATTAACAAACAAACATATTTACTTATGATAACATATTGACTTAAGATATGCATTTAGGCAATTGAATACAAATGTGCATGTGCACTTGAAAACAGCCCTATACCATGTAACATAAACAATACCCGAAATGGGTATTTGTACATATTTATATTTATGACTGTATTTTTATGTGTTAGCGATAATGCATACAAATATTTGACATATGAGATCCGTTTCTATACAGATTTATCTCATTTACAATTGTAGCCGTTAAGAACTGTTCAGAAATCTGAACAGATGCCGCTCGGTGATGAAAAACTCGGGAAATCGGTGATTTTAAATTTGGTATAATTTGGGAAAAAACGCTGAGGTTGCTTGGTTTGACTGTTCGTACACGCGCGCTCGCTGCTAAGATCCAAAGCGAAGTGAGTTGCAGTTCCTTTTTTTCCTTTTTTATGTTTTATGTGGAATCAGCTGGCGTAATGTGTTTGGCTGGTATGTAGTGCGGAATGTGGGTTGTAAGCCCTGCTGACTTGTGAAGGGAGTATGGTGAAGGTGCGTGTCCGTGATATGAAGTTGGGTTGATGTGGTGTGATAGTGTGGTGTGTGTGCGTATGTACGGGGGAGGATGCTCATTTATACAGTTTGAAATAAAAGCTCAAAGTAAGCACATAGTGCTGCCAAGAAAAACTCATCGTTTTATTTTATGTGGCGCCCGAGCATGGACCGCGAAAGTTAAAAATCTAAAAAAAAGAAAAACACTTCTGGTAGTTGGCCCCGTAGTAAGAGCACAACACGTGTTCACGAAAAGGACGGTCCGTACGGACCCGCCAACCGGAAGATTAACATAGTCAAGAAGAATAGAAAAAAAAAACTTTTTTTTGCATTTTTAAAGAAAAAATAAAATAAAATTGTTTAAAAATTTTTAAAGAATACTAAAATTAAACGAACTTAAAAGGCTGAAATCATCAAATAACGAAATCAACAAATAAAGCTAAGTGCAAAAGAGACAAAAAAAAAGTGCAACAACATTCATCAATGTCTGATTAACAATCTAACTACAAACAGTAAAATCATCAAATAACGAAATCAACAAATAAAGCTAAGTGCAAAAGAGACAAAAAAAAGGTGCAACAACATTCATCAACTTACTATTAACCAGCAATCAACCATCTAAGGACATAATGCAGTGGCTAGGATTAATGTAAGTTAGTCTAAATAAAATATTTGATACTAAATAGATAATATAAGGAAAAAATTATTAGAAATCAATTTTTTATATACTAGAAATAATATTAATAAATTATAAAGGAAAGGTTCATATTTTTCATCTTTCAAACGTAAAAGAAAGGTAGTGAATCAAAATGAGTCGGGAAGAATAAATAGCACCGACATTGTCGAGATTAAATCTGCACTCATCCAGCAACGTTTCCCCTCGCAACATCCCTTCCACTTTCACTCCTAATCAAAAAAGAGAACTCGTTTCGTTATTATCGGAAACAGTTTCGACCATACTACACCCACAAACCGAAGAAGAAGTTGAACATCCTGTAGATTTTAGCGTTAACGTGGACTCATCCGAAAGAGTTCCGGATGTGGTAAAATGTTTAAGAGAATTTTCGGGTAAAAACGGAGAATTCAGTTCATGGCGGAAATCGGTAGATAGAATATTATTATTGTACGGACAGAATAAGAACACCCCAAAATATTTTGCTATCCTGCATGCAATAAGACACAAGATAGTTGGCGAAGCTGACACGGCCCTTGAGTCTTACCGCACCCCATTAAATTGGGGTAAGATAAAAAAATGTCTGATGTTACATTACTCAGACAAGAGAGACGTTAGCACGTTGGAATATTAAATGACAACACTTGCACAACGGGGAAGCACTGTTGAAGAATTTTATCAACAAGTTTATCAATATCTCTCACTTATCCTAGACAAAATCGATTGCCTGGAGTTAGGTGAAGAAGCTTTGTATGCCATGACAACGACAAATAGAGAAAAGGCACTTGACACATTTATAAGAGGTCTGAACGGTGCCTTACCCAGTCTGTTAAGTGTAAAGGAACCAACCAGTTTACCACAGGCTCTCAACATGTGTCTCAAATTAGGCAACATGAATTACAGGACGAACCATACAAATAGTATCAGTCGCTTGCCGACCAATACCAATCAATATGGAAGTTGATCGCTCTCTTCAAACGAAGCAAATAAATTATCAAAAAATAGGCCTCAGTATCAACAAAATCAAACATTTTATAATAGGCAGCAAACATTCAGTAACAACCCACAAGCGTTTAGTAATGAACTAGCGCCGGCTAATAATAATCAGGCTAGTAAGAGACCACCATCACAGATAATACAGATTCCTAATAAAATGCAATGGATCTACAATACTGAAGTTACAGAAACTGACCCAATAGAATACGATAACGAAATATTAGAATATCCTGAAGGGTACTACGAGTCTTCGCAGGACTACCAACGAGAATACAACGAAAAACAAGAAGAGATCGAAGCAACCCCTAGTGATAATATCAATTTTTTAGACTAAACTGCTCATTGCCATACTATCGTTTCAAACTGAAAAATGGCAATGAACTAAAATTTTTATTAGATACGGGATCGAACAAAAATTATATTAGTCCAACTTATATTAGGAACCCCATTCCGAACAAACCTTTCATTGCAAATTCTGTTGGTGGACCCGTCAAAATTACTCATCATGCTAATATCAGTGTTTTCGGTGATGAAATATGTAATTTAAAATAACACATTTTGCCCAAGTTAAGAACCTTTGATGCCATAATATGTATGCCAATGAAAAGTTTAAACGCAGTAATTTTTACTAAGGAGAACTATTTTACATTACTCAATAAATACGAATACCCCATCCACCAGTTAGCAATTAACTCTATTGCACACACTACGAGTATATTAAGGCTAAATTATTTGAGTCCCGAAAATAACGAAAGATTAAAACAACTCTTTAACTCTCGCCGAATACTATTTTCTGAACTAGATAAAAAATTAACATAGGTTACGAACGTTAAAGCCGAAATTAGGACTAAAAGCGATAGGCCAATATATTCCAAAACTCACCCCTATCCAATGCCTTTAAAAAAGGAAATAGACAAACAAATTGAGGAATTACTTATAGATGGCATTATTCGACCATCGAAATCTCCCTACAATTCTCCGGTATGGGTCGTACCGAAGAAAGAAGACGCCTCAGGATTAAAAAATTCCGTATGGTTATCGACTATCGTAAATTGAACGAGGATACCATAGCAGATAAATATCCCATTCCAGATATTACCACTATTCTAACTAATCTAGGATCAAATAAGTATTTTTCTACAATTGACCTTAAGAGTGGATTCCATCAGACTAAAGCGATAGGCCAATATATTCCAAAACTCACCCCTATCCAATGCCTTTAAAAAAGGAAATAGACAAACAAATTGAGGAATTACTTATAGATGGCATTATTCGACCATCGAAATCTCCCTACAATTCTCCGGTATGGGTCGTACCGAAGAAAGAAGACGCCTCAGGATTAAAAAGTTCCGTATGGTTATCGACTATCGTAAATTGAACGAGGATACCATGGCAGATAAATATCCCATTCCAGATATTACCACTATTCTAACTAATCTAGGATCAAATAAGTATTTTTCTACAATTGACCTTAAGAGTGGATTCCATCAGATTGCTCTCAACGAAGCAGATATTGAGAAGACCGCCTTCTCCATTGCCAATGGGAAATTTGAATTTACTCGACTTCCATTCGGCTTAAGAAATGCGCCTGCCATTTTCCAACGAACTTTGGATGATGTGCTACGAAAACACATCGGCGTTCGGTGCTACGTTTATGTTGACGACATAATTATCTTTAGCAAAAGTAAAGAAGATCATTTTAGAAATCTTGCAATCATATTTGACACTCTCTGTCGGGGTATGTCGACGTATGGGGCCGATTGCGTTTAATTAAAAGATACTTAATTTGAGTTCAAACGTTATAAAAACTTTAATTCAATATAAATGTGGATATATACAAGTATTTGAGTGTGTGTGTGTGTGTTTCCAATATTTATTAATTGTTATTGATTTCCTATTAGTTAGTGTTAGAGTTCAGGGTTAATATACATACGGATTGTTGTGATTTTAAATTCCTTTATTCCTGGGTTGAGATTTGTGGTTGTAATGATGAGTTGAGGGTTTTTCCTGAGTTTGTTCACTTGGATGTATCACCTTGTAAACTTGTGTTTGTTTGATAATAAATGTTTTTTATGATAAGCACCTTTGCGTTCGGTATTCACTCTACTATTTCACTTGTGATTGGTTCGCTTGTATATCGCTTAGTTGGTCTCCGTGTTCACTTCTGTTTTATTGCTGTGTTGGCGGGATAATAACTTCTTGGTAAAAAACGGGGGAAAAATCGTCTCTTTTTGTTTCTCCTTCTGTTGCGTGAAGTTGGGGCGGTTGACATTCCTCTGCATTACGCCTCTATTACTTTATGTAATTTGTGGGAGTAATGCAGAGGAGTATTTGTTTGGATTAAACATCCCGGCCACCTTGCAGAATCTGCGAAATAATTGAGTATTAGTCGGGTAACATACTCATATATTGAAAGTTTTGAAATGAAATAGAGTAATTATCAGAAGTATACTTGGGGTTAGATGGTGCCAGTAAGGGTCCAGCCAAATGCTGTATTCTGCGGTACCACTGTACTATTGTCGGGTTTGAAGAGTCCACTTCTAATAATCTGTGGGTAGATATCCGCTCCAATCTCCAACGTTATCTCTTTGTTACTATGGAATTGAGGGTCAGCGAGAACTAAGTGTTCGAAGCGCATTTGCACATCGTCACTTAAGTCTCGCTCAAATGTTTTTTTGGGTGACTTGTGTGTTATAACTGCGTTACATTCCAAACAAAACTTTGTATCATTACTTGAGCTAATTTTGATGCTACAAATACGATAAGTGTTGAGGTATGTAATTGGCAATTTTAATTTTTTAACGAGTTCGGCCGCGAAATTTGTAATTTTTAGGGGAAGGTTTAAAATGGCTCGAACTTTATACCATTCGCCATCGCATCTTAAACGGAACTTCAGTGTGGGTAATAGGGTCTGCTTAGCCAGTAAGGATGGTAGTCGGGTCTCTATCGCAAGTGGATGTTTCTCAACAATATTTGCATCGTTGGCCGGGTATACCCTCGGATGTCCGTGTAAGGATGAATGATGTTTCCCATGACAAGTGGAACATCGATTTTTGCTTGTGCATCCTTCTGTCTTGTGCGACCTGGCTAAGCAATTGACGCAGTAGTGGTGTTTTATTACTGCTTCGTATTTTTTGCTTATATTGTATCCCGAGCACGTAGCGCAAGTCACTAGACGGTGGTCTTTTTTGCATATGCCGCAAGCGACATGACGGGATGACGTATTCTTTCTCTTATGTGAGATCGTTCTTCGGGTTGTGTGATCATCACGTTCCTTTTCCTCGCGAATAGTGGGAAGGGTCGACTTGAAACGTTGAATGCGTCGTGACATCGTTTCGTCTTCCGAAATCGGTGTAATGCTACGGGTTGCGCTATGGGACCGGATGGTGCTTGTTGAACTCATACGACGAGTTTTGGGTGAGTTGGTGATTGTTGGGGCCATTTCACTGAAAAAGAAGAGAAAACTTGTATGTTATTCTGTATTTAATATCACAATTTTTGTGATGGGGTGGGTTATTGTGCCTTGAGCAGTTCGGATTTCAACCACTCGTGTTTTATTGTCTAAGCCGGGGAAGACCTTTTGGATTCGACCGAGCTTCCATTCGTTGGGTGAAATATTGTCGTTTCTTATAACGACTAAGTCGTTAACTTCGACATTACGTTGTGGATGTTTCCTTTATATCGTTTGTGTAGTTCCTTGAGGTACTCTTCCTTCCATCTCTTGCAAATGTGCTGGTAGAGTATTTTTAGTTTCTACCATCTGTTAACGATGCTTAATTTTGCATCCTCGAAATTGGGTTCGGCAGGGGTTAGTAATGGTGTACCTATAGGAAGTGTCGTGGAGTTAGAGGTTCCAAGTTTGATGAGTCGTCGCTTATGGGGCTTATTGGCCGAGAGTTTAAACAACTTTCAATGCGGGTCAATAGGGTAGCAAATTCTTCAAACGTGAATTTTTGTAATTTTGCGATCTTTTTTAGGTGGGTTTTTAGACTTTTTACGCCTGCTTCGCATAATCCACCCATATGTGGAGCTCCTGGTGGGTTGAAGTGCCATGAGATATTTTGATGACTAAGGAGAGATGTAATTTGAGTTCGAAGTGTCTGTAATAATTCACGCCGATCTTTCATTAGCAACTTTGAAGGTCCTATAAAGTTTGTTCCGTTGTCGGAATAAAGATTGGCGGGGCATCCACGCCTCGAGAAGACACGGGAAAATGCTGCTAGGAAGGCTTGTGTAGTGAGATCGCTAACGGGTTCGAGATGTATTGCTTTAGTTGAGAAGCATACAAATGAACATATATATCCTTTGCTGATTAGACATGCTCTTCCAGTGTAGTTTTTGATGTCATAGGGTCCAGCAAAGTCGATACCAGTGGCAGCAAACGGCCGGGTTAGGATGGTTCGTTCATTTGGAAGAGCTGCCATTATTTGGGTTTGTTGAGCCTTGTTGTGTACGATGCACGTTTTGCATTGATGAATTATTGTTTTAATCAGCATCTTTGCTTTGGGTATCCAGAATTCTGTCCTATGGAGTCGAAGAACTAGCTGATTTCCGCCGTGTAACGTTGCTAAATGGGTAAATTGAGTTAGTAATTTTGTTATACGACTATTATAGGGTAGTAAGATAGGGTGGCGCTCATTATATGATAGTGCTGCGGAATTAGTTAATCTTCCGTCACTTCGGGTAACTCCTTTAGGAGGAATGAGGAAAATCTTTCGAGTATATCCTCTTGGGTGGTTATCGCAAACGTCTTAACGGGTTTGAATTCCACGGTGGTGTTGTATATTTTCTCCGTTGCTGGGAAATGCTCCTTTTCATGTTGTAGCCATTGGGGTCCATGCCACCAGAGGTTGCAATTCAATAGATCGGTGGGTGTACAACCTCGGCTTGCCAAGTCTGCGGGATTGTCTTGGCTTTCCACATGGTTCCAATTATCGACTCCCACTTTCTCGGTGATTGCAGCTAATCTATGAGAAACGAAAGTGGTTCATGAGCAGGGTGGTTTGTTTAACCAAGTCCAAAAATAATTTTTGTATTGGGTTAGGTGTAGTTGGGATAGGGTAGAGTTAACAAGGTTAGCTAGTAGAACCGCTCCGCAGAGTTCCAATCTGGGTAGGGATACGGTTTTAATGGGAGCAACTCTTGTTTTTGACACTAAGAGAGTTGTCCATATATTGTGTCCAACTAAAATCCTTATATAAAGTGTCGCGGCATATGCTTTTTTTGAAGCATCAGAGAAACCGTGGAATTCGATGGTGGCTGTTGGGTTGAAATGGGTCCATCTGGGTATTTCAATTTTATTTATGTTTTCATAATCCTTTACGAAACTGTTCCATCGATGAAGGGTGAGGGACTTCAGGCTTTCATCCCAGTCAGTTTTATCTAGCCATATTTGTTGCATAATTATTTTTGCCGTGATTATTATTGGACTAAGCCAACCGGCTGGGTCAAACAACTTTGCTATGGCTGATAAAACTTCACGTTTGGTGTGTGCGGGTTTTTTCTCCATTGGGTTGACGAGGAAGAAAAATGAATCCTTTTTGGAGTTCCATCGAATGCCCAGGGTTTTGGTGTTCTCGGGTTCTGAAAGGTTGAGTGTTTCCGTCTCTAAAAGATGATCCTGTGGAAGTCCTTTCAGAATGTGTGGGTCATTGGAGGTCCATTTTCGCAGAGCGAATCCTGGGGACTTCAGAGCGGAAATGAGTTCATCTCGTGCTGACTTTGCCGTGGTCAGGTCATGTGTTCCAGCTAAAACATCGTCTACATACATTTCCTGGCGAAGTATTTTGGCTGTTAATGGGTGGGTTTCTTCTATATCATCGGCTAGCTTCATGAGCGTACAGATCGCTAGATACGGTGCACAATTTATGCCGAACGTGACTGTTTGCAATTCGAAGTCTTCTATTGTTTCTTCCGGGGACTTCCCAAATAGAATACTTTGGAACCGGGTATGATTAGGGTCTACGAGTATTTGCCGGTACATTTTCTGAATATCCGCATTAAAAACGAATTGGAATAGTCGCCAATTTGTGATCAGAATAACAAGATCTTTCTGTAAAGTAGGCCCGATATGTAAGACGTCATTTAAGCTTTTGTTATTTCACGTGAGGCAAGATGCATTAAATACCACACGCAATTTCGTGGTTATACGATCGGGTTTAATGACTGCGTGGTGTGGTAAGTAATACTGGGTCGCTTTACCAGAAGGGTCATATTCTACTTTCTTCATTTGTCCGAGTTCCAAATATTCCATAATTGCTATGTCATATTCTGCTTTCACTTCGGGTTTTTTAAGTAAAGCTCGTTCTTTTCTGAGGAATTGGGCCAACGCTATATGTCTAGAATATCCGATATCAATATTGTCGGGTTCTTTGAAGGGTAGGGTTACTATATAGCGCCCATCTGGATTACGACGGGTAGTTTTTTGGAAAATTTCCTCACAAATTTGGTCCCATTTGGAAACTACGGATTCCTTTGGGATTTCCTCCACCTCCCAAAAACGTGTGAATAGATTCTCAGGGTTCACTTTATTGTGAAATGAGACTATGGCGGAATTTTGGGAGGGTTGGGTTATGGGTCCGGACAATATCCATCCGAATTCTGTCTCTTGAGCTAAGAGTGAACCTAGTACGTTTCTCTTTACTCCATTGAGTAAAATACTTGGATAGATATCACTACCGATTAATATATCCACGGGTCTGGGTTTGTGAAATTGGGTGTCGGCTAAAGTGAATCCAAGATTTTTAAGACACTGCATTGGATCCAAGGGGTATGAGGGTAAATTATCAGTTAAGCTATTTAGTACAAATGCCTGTGCTGATACCTTATAATTTGTGTTTAAGGGTGAGCAAAGCGTGATTTCGCAAATACTCCGGCTCGAAGGACCAAAATGTCGGGTGATCGACGTGTGTTTGCCGGTGTGCCAAATAAAATAAAAACTGAAGTGGTTAATTTTTCCCGCGTTGATATGCTGGTGCTGCTACTGTAGTGTTG
This sequence comes from Bactrocera dorsalis, assembly GCF_023373825.1. NCBI lineage: Eukaryota > Metazoa > Arthropoda > Insecta > Diptera > Tephritidae > Bactrocera > Bactrocera dorsalis. The sequence continues at coordinate 13,880,212 of NC_064308.1, read as the reverse complement.
TTGTTGTTGCTGCTAATACTGCTGCTGCTGCTATTTTGGCGCCTGAATATGTCCGTCCACTGTGGTTATTGGTTTTATTGTTCCTTTGGGTGTTAGAGGCTCTAGCAATTGGCGTTTCAGCCACGTTTGCATGAAAAGTGTTATATTTCTTTTCATCTGTTCTTTAATTGTACCGGTGTGGAATGGGGGTAATTTTGCTACTGAAACTTTGAAATTTCCAACAGATTCGAGGGTTTTGTACTTGTGGGTCGGTATATCTGAATTATTAGCTAGGGTACATTTAAACGTTTCTAGAGTTTGTTTAGGTAGTTTTGAACTACAAAGATATATCAGTATCGGATCCCAGCTGTTTGTGTCAATCTCAATATTGTGTAAATTGGTTAAAACGTTATTAACCGAATGTTGTAAGCTTTTTATAGCACAACCTGTCTCTTGAGTTACTTGAGGTAGGTTAAAAAGGGTCTTTAATTGGGTATTTACCTGCAACCTTTTATTTTCGTATTGGTCGACTAAATTTTTCCAGGCCAGTATGAAACCATCATTTGTTAGGAGTGCGTTTTGAATAACCTCTCTTGCTTCTCCTCGGGTCTTCTGAGTAAGGTGAAAGAGTCTTTCAACATTACTAATCCTTGGGTTACGGATATACAGGGCTGTAAACATATCCCGAAAGGTGGGCCAAGTTGTGTAATCTCCGTAAAAGATGTCGGTGTCGCATGGTGGAAGGTGAACTGCAGGAGCGAAATCCATCATTGTGGCTTCTGAAGTCCTTTCCTTAATGGGTTCGGTTGACATCTGTGTTTTACGCGCATCTACATCTTCGCTGATGGAAGCTAAGCAAGAGAGGTACATTCGATAACTTGTTTGGTATTTTTCTTTCACTTTAAAGAAATCGATGGTTTCATGACTTTCGCGAGAAATTCTTCTAATCGCATCGTATGAGCGCTTTGCTTTTTCATAAAGCGAATTTAGTTCGACCCTTTTAATTTCTAGGGTATAGACCGATTCATCTTCACTTTGGGTCTGAAGATGGTCTTCAACAAATTCCATTAAATCAGTTGTTGTAATTTTAAAATCTTCCATTTCCATTTTTGGGTAAGATATATTTAATATTTGGGTTGAATGAGAAAAACAAGTCGCGTAGAGTTACGAAAATTTAAGAAAACAAACTTTAAAAACTTTTTGTATAGTGATATATTTATTTTCAAAATTTCAATTTTTATCTCGATGGTGTCCGATTGTTAATATTGATGGGAAATTATTAAATTTCCGATGAATCGTAGAAAAAAATCGATAAATATAAAATTTGCAGGGTTTTGCACTTTTTCCTACTGGGTCACCTTTTTAATTTCCCACTGGGTAATTGCCTTTTGATGCGCTGGTCGCTAACAATTTTCGATACAATATAATGCGGATGGGTGCGTTATTCGTAGGTATTAGCGGCTGTATATTTCTTTATATGTATTTTTAGTTTAACGAGAAGAATGCAATAGCCGGTGGCAAAATATATGCATATATTTTATTATTGCACTTCTTCTCTTGGGTAAATATGTAAATATGTGTGTGTATACATATAATTAAATAGTGCAGATCAAATTTTTATTAACCCAATAAAACAAATAAATTGTGCTTAAGTCGGCTTAAGGACACAATTTGGCAATTGGGTGTTTTTTAACAAATTTTTGATTTGCACTTTATATTGTATTATTATATTGAAAAATATATGGGTCGCACTTAGAAATTTTTTCCGGTTTGTTAATTTTGGGTTGTTGTTTTTAATTACTCGTTTCGGTATTTGTTGGCTTAGCTTACAGGCTTTTGCTTATTGGGTGCACTCTTTTAACTTTTGGGTTGGGTTATGGAATTCCAACGTTGATGTTGTTGCTGAAATTCCCACGAAGATTTTTTCTTTTAATTATCCGGCTCGAAGGACCAAAAATGTCGGGTATGTCGACGTATGGGGCGATTGCGTTTAATTAAAAGATATTTAATTTGAGTTCAAACGTTATAAAAACTTTAATTCATTTAATTGAGATTTGTGGTTGTAATGATGAGTTGAGGGTTTTTCCTGAGTTTGTTCACTTGGATGTATCACCTTGTAAACTTGTGTTTGTTTGATAATAATAACTTTGTAGAGTATGTTCGCTTGTGTTTCACTTGCGCTTGTTTTAATCGTTTTATTCTCCGAGAAAGAAATGTTTTTTATGTTAAGCACCTTTGCGTTCGGTATTCACTCTACTATTTCACTTGTGATTGGTTCGCTTGTATATCGCTTAGTTGGTCTCCGTGTTCACTTCTGTTTTATTGCTGTGTTGTCGGGATAATAACTTCTTGGTAAAAAACGCGGGAAAAATCGTCTCTTTTTGTTTCTCCTTCTGTTGCGTGAAGTTGGGGCGGTTGACATTCCTCTGCATTACGCCTCTATTACTTTATGTAATTTGTGGGAGTAATGCAGAGGAGTATTTGTTGGGATTAAACACTCTCGAAAAAGCGCATTTAAAGGTACAGTTCGATAAATGTGAATTTATCAAAAAGGAAATCGAGTTCCTCGATATAATAGTTGGCCAAAATGGAATTCGAACTACACAAAAAAAGATAGAAACTATAATAAATTTTCCACGGCCCAAAACTGTCCATGATTTACGCTCCTTTTTAGGAATGACCGGACATTATCGCAGATTTATAAAAGCATACGCACAAATTGCAAAACCTCTGACTGAAATATTGAGAGGAGAGCTGGGAAGAGTTTCCAAGAATCAGTCTAAAAGGACACTTTTAAATCTAACGGCACAACAAGTAGAAGCTTTTAAAGACCTGAAAAATTGCTTGACGTCAGACGATGTTATACTTCACTATCCAGATTTCGAAAAAGCTTTTGAGCTTACCACGGATGCTTCAAATTATCCTTTCTGTCAAGAACTCTAAGCAGAGCAGAGGAAACTTTTGCCGCCAATGAAAAAGAAATGTTGGCAATAATTTGAGCTCTACAGTCCCCGAAATGCTTCCTATACGGATCAAAAAAGGTTAAGATTTACACTGATCACCGAGCATTGACCTTTGCTGTCAGCAACAAAAATACTAATGCAAAAATGAAAAGATGGAAGGCACAATTGGAAGAATATAACCACGAAATCATTTATAAACCAGGCAACACAAACATCGTCGCAGACCTACTCTCACGACCACCAATCGCTAACTTAAATTCAATGACTGTCCACAGTAATGACAGCTCTTCCGAAAATTTAATTTCTTCAGTAGAAATACCCATTAACGTCTTCAAAAACCAAATTTTCATATCAGAAGATTCCAAAAATTCATACAAATCCGAAATAGTTTTCCCTACGTACCATAGGCACTTAATAACTGAAACAACCTACAATGAAGAATCGCTAAAATCGCTTTTAAAGAAATACATATCTTAATCCATCGGTAATCAATGGTATAAAAACCACAGATCCCATTATGCTAAAAATCCAATCAATCTACCCTCTACATTTCGCAAATTACAAAATTCGTTTCACGCAAATAGTAGTTGAAGATATTACTAAGACCGAGGCCCAAGATAAAATAATAATCGAGGAACATAATCGTGCTCACAGAAACGAAAAAGAAAATAAGCTACAGATTTTGAAAAAATATTATTTCCCCGCTATGTTGAAAGAAATAAAAAAAAATCACAAAATTATGCAAAGTTTGTAAAGAAAATAAATATGATCGCCACCCAAACAATGCAAAATTAGGAGCTACACCCTTACCAGAATATCCAGGTCATACTATTCACACAGACATTTTCTCAACAGACAAACATAAAGTACTGACTTTTATTGACAAGTTTTCCAAATTAGCCATTATAAAGAAAATAGATGGGAAAAGTATAGACAGTATTAAAAAACCCTTAAGAAAAATAATATTTTATTTTGGAATTCCAAAGGCTATAGTTTTCGATAACGAAAAGACATTTAATTCTCAACCAATAAAATTCATGTTAGAAAACGAATTCAATATAAAAATATTCACTGCACCACCCTATAAAAGCGAGGTGAATGGACAAATAGAACGGTTTCATTCAACAGTATTAGAAATTATGAGATGCTTAAAACAGGAACACTCTGATAAAAATTTCGACGAATTAATGGAATGGTCTGTAAACGAATACAACCATTCTGTTGATTCTGTTACAGAAAAAGACACGTTGACATATTCTTCGGTAGACCTACCTCAAATGCCGCTAATAGAGAAGAAACTATGATGAAGGTTCTAGAAAAATTAAAAGAGAAACAGGAAAAGGACTATAGAACAGGAGACAAACTTTTTGTTAAACAGAATAAAAGATTAGGAACAAAACTTTCAAAAGGTATAAAGAGGAAATAGTTAAGGAAAACAGACATTCCACTGTAAAAACAGAATCAGGCAAAATAGTCCACAAAGATCGTATAAGAAACTAATATAATCATATCTCCTTTTTGATCATTAATTTCCATAACCCTTCACATCCTTTGCTACGCTTCGGTTGAAGTACTCGATTACTCTCGATCCGAAATTGTTACCATCGAAAATGGCATCGGGAAAGTACAGTCTGGAACTTACAGGATCCTTCACTTCATCAACCTCACCGAATACTCCATAATCCTAGATGACATAAATACCCACTTCACAAAAAATATCCCACCTTCCCATCAGTTGCACCCATTCATTGCAGAAGAAATTAAAATAATTAATATTACTATCAACAATATAACACCAAAATATAAAGTAAAGAGATCATTAAATTTTAAAGGATCCCGACCATGATGACCTTGTAGCGATCAATAGTAAATTTGAAGAAAGCATAGAAAACAATAATCAACAGCTAGTAATTAATAGAAACATTTTTCAAAGAATTAAAAATATTACCGATGTAAGCAACAGCATATTAAAAACACTACAAAATAGCAATGAATTTCGAACCTCACTAATACTTCAGTATAAATTTAAAAGTGATATAATAAAAGAAGAAATTGAAAACATTAACAGAGCAATACATCTTACCAAAGCAAACATAATAAACAGTTTCATAATATCGAATGAAGAGGCTCACAAGATAAATCACACATATATTGAAAAAAACATTCCGTTTGATTCTTTAGAAGAATCATTAAACTTTGCAAATATTCAAATAAGTAGCTATGAAATCAAATTTACTAATTTATGTAATAAAAGTACCAAAAACAAGGAATGAAATTTGTAATTGCATTTTAATAAAACCAATAAGCAAAAATGGAACAATTTTGAAATTAAAATGTGAAAACGTTTTGAAATGTAATGAAAATTACTATGGAATAGAAAATGATTGTAAACAAATAAATAATGTAAAAATTTGCAAATAAGACCAAATTGAAGATTTAAAAAATGAAAATTGTATTAAAAATTTGATAGAAAACAAATCTTATGATTGTATTATTACAAATACTGAACATGTAAGAAACACTGAAGAACTAAAAGCAGGATTAATTTTACTAAATAACTTTCATGGAAATTTAACTATAAGTAATAATGTAACGAGACATTGAAATGGATCATTTATTGTAAAATTTTTTAATGAAACAATAAAAATTAACAATTTAAATTTTACTGCCATCGAAGCTCACAGCCTGAGACCATTGCCAGCATTAATCCATAATTCAAATTCTCGATCCGAGTACGAAGAAGTACTATCTCTAAAGTTTATGAGAGAGCTTAATATTAAAAATATAAAAAAAATTAGCCCTCTAAATTTACTAGTCAAGTCTAGTATGCTAACTCATTTCGGTATTTTGGTCGTCGTTATAATCATAATTATAACTCTTAAAATTCGGACACGGAAAATTGCCGAAATCACTATCCAAAACGCGGAAGCGATTCATATGCCGACAAGAAAAGTAGCAAAACAATAAAGGCTTAACGATATACCATACTTTTAAAGACCAATCGGGCACGATTGGAATTTCGGAGGGAGGAGTTAACACAATATAAATTCATATAAATTCGCTGACAACAATGTCTGCACAATTAGGAGTCAATTTACAGTTGAGACTCCTATTGCAATCTTAACTCAATGGAATGCGCTACACGCGCATCCGTTGTCCAAATTATTAGGTAGGTGAGCGAAACACGCGCAAACCTAATTTTGATGACTAGGCACAAAAGCTCAAAGTAAGCACATAGTGCTGCCAAGAAAAACTCATCGTTTTATTTTATGTTATATGCAATAAAGAAGATCAAGGATCGATAATTGAGCAAACACATAATAGAACGCATAGAAATTATAGGGAAAATTTGGCACAAATTAGGCAGCAATATTATTGGCCTTTAATGATAAAACAATTTAAACAGTATGCAAAAAATTGTAGCATATGTAATAGTAATAAATATGAAAGACATCCGAAACTAATTTCAATAGGGGAAGCTCCAATACCTAAAAAAGAGGGAGAACAACTCCATATAGATATTTTTTTTCGCACAAAAGCTTAAATTTCTTACATGTATAGATTCATATTCCAAATTTCTAATCGAAAAACATATAGAAGACAAATCAAATTTAGAAAAAAAAGTTTTGGAACTGTTACAAACATTTCCAAATGTTAAAAGTATAGTTATTGATAATGAACCAGGCTTAAGTACGATACAGTTCAAGTCTTTAATAGAAAGGATAAATGTACAAATTTATTATTGTTCACCACGCCACAAGTAATCAGATAGAAAGAGTTCATTCAACACTGATTGAAATCTCCAGATGTTTAAAGCAAGAACTCAGCTTAATTAGTCATTTTGAATCAATTATGACAGCAGTTCAACAGTATAATAAAACAATTCATTCTGTAACAGGTAAACAACCTTGCAACATTTTATTTAATAAAGAACCTCACGAAAATATGAAAATTGTGTTGGAAAATGCACTAGAGAAAATGCTAGAGTATCATAACAAGAAAAGGCTTCGAAAAAGTTATCAAAAAGGAGGTATTATAACGGGTGATTTTTTTGAGGTTAGGATTTTCATGCATTAGTATTTGACAGATCACGTGGGATTTCAGACATGGTGTCAAAGAGAAAGATGCTCAGTATGCTTTGACATTTCATCATGAATAGACTTACTAACGAGCAACGCTTGCAAATCATTGAATTTTATTACCAAAATCAGTGTTCGGTTCGAAATGTGTTTCGCGCTTTACGTCCGATTTATGGTCTACATATCATTTCTCATTTCTGGTTGAATGGCTACGTAAATAAGCAAAATTGCCGCATTTGGGGTGAAGAGCAACCAGAAGCCGTTCAAGAACTGCCCATGCATCCCGAAAAATGCACTGTTTGGTGTGGTTTGTACGCTGGTGGAATCATTGGACCGTATTTTTTCAAAGATGCTGTTGGACGCAACGTTACGGTGAATGGCGATCGCTATCGTTCGATGCTAACAAACTTTTTGTTGCCAAAAATGGAAGAACTGAACTTGGTTGACATGTGGTTTCAACAAGATGGCGCTACATGCCACACAGCTCGCGATTCTATGGCCATTTTGAGGGAAAACTTCGGACAACAATTCATCTCAAGAAATGGACCCGTAAGTTGGCCACCAAGATCATGCGATTTAACGCCTTTAGACTATTTTTTGTGGGGCTACGTCAAGTCTAAAGTCTACAGAAATAAGCCAGCAACTATTCCAGCTTTGGAAGACAACATTTCCGAAGAAATTCGGGCTATTCCGGCCGAAATGCTCGAAAAAGTTGCCCAAAATTGGACTTTCCGAATGGACCACCTAAGACGCAGCCGCGGTCAACATTTAAATGAAATTATCTTCAAAAAGTAAATGTCATGAACCAATCTAACGTTTCAAATAAAGAACCGATGAGATTTTGCAAATTTTATGCGTTTTTTTTTAAAAAAAAGTTATCAAGCTCTTAAAAAATCACCCTTTATATATAAAAAATTTATGGGGAAAGAAATAAATTAAAAAAATGGGTTAATACCACCAGTTCATATTACATGAACATTTTCTTTATCTGTCATAAATATGTAACAGGACACGACCCATATGGTCCGTATAGAAACATTATATGTACTTTGCTAATACTGTCCGCCTTAGGTGGTCCTAAAATGTAATTCATTGATTGTAAGATGAATCTTTCCACTTGTAACAAATGTCCTATCTCAAGTGGATTGTAGATATACTTCCTAGACTTAAGCAAAATATTGTATATAAGAAAACATAATAAAGAAAACGAGGCAGTTGCCCGTAGTTGCCCTCGAGAACTCGACGGAATTATTAATTTGTTGGTTTTGTTGTACTGCCGAACAGCTTCAAAAATTTGGTCTTCCGGTGCTGAATTATCCTGATCATCTAAAACTTTCGCGATTTCGATAATTGTGCTATGCGTCCTTCCAACTTGACCGTTTGTAGTAGAATGGAACGCTGGCGTTTTTGTGTGCGTTATTTGTAATTTTGTCACAAGCGTTACGTATGTTTGGCCAGTAGTATTTTAGGGAAATTTCCTGTGCATTATTTTTGTAGTTTCTGTGTGCACGTCTATGTGTGTCATTTATGATTTGTTTTTGTTGTTCGATGTCGATTATGTCGCCAACCATGTTATGAGTTAGAACGATAGAAACATTGGGAAATGTATTGATAATGTTATTTTCGACGAAAATAATAATTGTCCGTCTATTTTTGTAGCGTTTACTACTTTTGGTTTGATTTCATTTTTTAATATGTCCAATAGCTCAGTCTTAGTGTTAAAGAAAAGTGTATGTTTACTATAATAAAAAATATTTTGCCATCTGATTGTTTTATGATAATTTGATTTTTAAAGCAATTTAATGGTTGTTTTACACGTTTAATTTTTTGTATAGGGGAGCTTTGTGCTGATACAGAGGTAGTAAATGGTATTATTGAGTTAGTACCTTCATTTTGTTGCATTATTTTTTTCAATTTCAGATCTATATTTTTCATTGCTTACTGTATAATTAATTTTTTGCAAAATTTCTCTTTCTTCCTTAGCCCTATATTTATAACTGAGCTTATACTCGAAAAGGTTAATCTCTGATTTAACTGTTCTGAGTCCCTGTTCGCCCAGAAGCATATCAAATTCTTCAAATGCATCAAATGTAAGGAAATTATCTAACACTGATATTATTTTTTTTTATTTTGATATTGGGAAACCATGAAGAGTTTTTACTTTTGTGGGTTTGATTGGAATAGACTCACCGATATTACATTTGGTACTTATGTAATTGTTTGTTGCTCCAGTGTCGTTGAGGATATTAACTGCTTTTCCTGTATCCCTGCAGTGGCGTTGAAGACACGGCAATTGATTCATTCGCTTGAGAAAAACAAAGCCTGTCTTATATTCAAAGTCGTCATTTTGTTTTGTAGCAGGTGATCGTAATTCATCGCAGCCATGTTGTGGTGTGAGAGAGCCTAGTTCTTCATCATGTATTTGGTTTACTCGTTGTATCTTCTCTGGTGCGTTGTAGTTACGTGTAGGATTTTAGTGCCTCTTCTGTGGATCTCCTCGAATTGGGTTATTTGGAGGTAATCCTTGCATTTGACGGTTATAGTTGTTTTGTAAAGGTGCAGCGATGAAGTTGGTGGGTCTTCTGTATTGCCGTGAGGAATCTACGTCCATTGGTTGGCACTGTGGGGTGGGTGCACTCTGTGTATATTGCACTTGCACGTTTGCTCTATATCTTCGCTGATCATCGCGGTATCTTCTGTTTCGAAAGGGTTGATGTTGCATATTGTATTTCCTGTAGTCATCGTACTGATGGAAATCAGGAAAATCGAATTGCAATTTCTCGTTGTCATGGTATATCGTACTTGCGATGGCGTAGGCGGTTTCTGAGTCCTTTGGATTGTGGCTGTAGAGAGTGCCGACGTTCTGACGGGTCACCTGAGCTTCCCATTTCAATTTTTGTTAGAGCAAGATTCAATGCCCTGCTGACTTTTGCGTAATCCTTTTCATTTCGTCTAGTAAGACGTAAAAAGGTCTCTGGTCCGCACGCGTGTAGTCGAGGCGATTTATGATTGAGTAGAAGTTGAACTTCGTGTTGTGGTTGATTAAAATATCGGCTGCTTCTCGTTGAATTTTCGAATGCAATATCGAAAGTACGGTATAATATGTCGGGGTTGTGGCATATTCTTTTATGTTTTCCATGTGCATTCACGCACGTTTTCTCCAGGATCTGTATTGATTTACTTATATTGCCCGTGAAGTCTGGCAATGCTTTAAAAATATCCAGGTTAATCTACATTTCGTTGCTTATATTTGGTTTACAGTCCTCGTGCTGATCCGTAATTGTCACATTTGATGGCAGACTGTTCTCCAGGGTAGCCGCTTTTTGTTGGTTCTCGGTTATAGATGCAGTTAAAGCAGCAATTTGGGCCCTAAGATTTGCAATCTCCTGTGCAGACATCTCGAAGTTGGTGTTCAATAAAGGGCAACGCAAATTGAACAGTTTTTGTCTCTGTTTATGAGATTCCAGCGAGATTTCGATGTTTATCGGTGCTGCTTCCAATTTTTCGGGAACTTATTTTTTTTCTTCTTCAGGAACGTGGATTTGAGTCTTATCCCTTTATGTCAGGATATGACAGGTGCAGTTGAAACGAAAAGAACGGTTGAGCCCCCAGTTAACAAACTGTTGTTTGTCACGAGTAAAAGAAATTATATTTATTTGGGCAGTACACTTATTTTCGTGTTACCTTTTTTATTCATAATTTCTTACTGACTACATTTTATAATCTTAGCGCTATTTATACTTGTGGAATGCGGCTGCTGTTATCTGCTTGCAACTTATTTGTTATAATTCGATATCTGTTATCTTGCTATCCCTTGTTTGTTATTTTTGAGATGCGAAGGTGGTTATCGCAGTGGATTATTCCATTGCCAGATGTTTGTTGTTTATATGTCGAGAATGCATTTCTAGATAATGCGTGTTTGGTTGGTTCATTTCTATTGTTCGACTGATAGTGCATGTCAAAATCGGTTTACATAGTTCGTCTTTGTTTAGGATGTATATATTTACAGATAAGATGCATTCGAGTGTGTGTGTGACCCGAAGCGGGGCTATGTCGTTAACTCGCAGGACTGCATTCTAAAGAACTTAAGTCTCGAACACAAAAAAACCTGATGTGATACGATAAAATGAGGTATAATTTCGTGATGAGCACTACCAAATTAGTGGAAAAAAATAATCAGAACTTGAACAAGGAAAATAATGTCGGCCGGTGTTATGATTTTTAATTTATGAGACTGTGTAATTGCAATATGCAAAGATTCAATTTTATTTACAGTTATGGTAAAGTTGTTATGTGGAGGCTGTCATTAACTCCCCCTTCCTGAAATTAATACTCCGATTCAATATTATTTTCAGTAAATTTATATATTTGATCTAAAAGAGCATTATACGTGACTTCATGATATTGTATATTTTCGATTGGTTTGGGAATTTTGCGAGACTTTTTTAATTTTAGATTTATGTACGTTCTGAAAAGTATTTCCAAGATTAAAATTGCGTAACAAAAAACTGAATGAACTGTGATGTTCTTGTTCTGTTCTGCTAAATTATTTGTATTATCTAATTTTAACAGTTTATTAGTTGTTTCGATATATTCTAAAATTTCAAAATTATTTATATGGGTGTTTTTGAGATAGTTCCAATTTTTTTTCAGTATTTTCATAAGTTTGGTCATTATTATTTTCAAATTTTATTAAGTATGTTACTGTCGTGACGTCACACATTTTCCAATTTTATGGATTTATCAAAAAGTAAACAGGTTATTCTATTTATTCTTATATTTTTTGAATAATCTTTAATAAATATTAAAGTACAGTGACAACGAATGACTAGTCAAGAAATAATAGATTCTTAATTATGCTAATTAAAAATACAAAACTTAATCATCTTGTGTCCATGAATGTTTGACCCACTCCTTTATATCATTTATTACTGGTAAATCAGGCTCTTCATTTTCGTTCTGAATTTGGATGTCAGGAACACCTTTCGTACCAACATCGTCTTCTTCCATCCATAAAGCATCGTCATCATTCATTACACAGAGAATCTCTCGGGCACATCTAGCCGCAATTCTTTGATAACGAATTTCGCGATGGGTAACAGCTTTTTTTTATGTGATTGTTTGTATTGATTAGTGGCTTTATATGAAGAAAAATATAAACCACATATGCTACACGATCTTTTAAATAACTATGACTCGACACTAGGGCAATAACTATCATATGGAACTTGTTTCAGATGAGATGATGCTTGGAGATTTAATAATATCTGTAGTAATAATGGAGCAAACTTAGCGTCGTTGTCTTTTGAAATGTGATGTCACAAAGCTTTTGACCCCCCCCCCCCTACCCCTTGTCATACAATGTCACTTCTGAATCTAAAATGATCATATTGGAAACCTATTATAACACTGTGGAACATTTTTGGGATTATTGTCTGGTGGGTGAGAAATTCCAAGTCAGGGTGATGGTACTAGGTCAATATAGTAAAACCCTCAAAGGGTTTGGCGTTCGTATGTGTCAGTTTTTTTATGACCTTTTAAATTTTTTTGTTTTTTCGCGAACCACTTGTCCGATTTTGACGAAACAAATTTAGAAAAATTAGGAATTACAATTTCTATTTATTTTTATTTGTTTTTATGCAAAAAAGTGTCATTTATCGCCTAAAAAAAAATCAATAAAAACTACATAAACTACTAAAAAAAATATAGTAAACATTTTTATAATTTTTTATTTTTATTTTTATTTATTTTAATAAATATTGCCTAAAAAAAAATTAAAAAAACAAATAGAAATTGTAATTCTTAATTTTTCTAAATTTGTTTCATCAAAATCGGACAAGTGGTTCGCGAAAAAACATCAAGATAAGGAAAAAATTTAAAAGGTCATAAAAAAAACTGACATACGAACGCCAAACCCTTTAAGGGTTTTACTATACTAACCTAGTACCATCACCTCGACTTGGAATTTCTCCCCCCCAGATTAGCTGTTGTACTGTGTAATTATGATTTTATATTATCTTTATCAATAACTATATTTCTATTATTGATTATTATTTTATTCTCTAAATTTTCCTTGACTTGATGTTTTTTATATCTAGGTTGTAATATATTTCTCTCTTCTATTACTTTTTCATAAGTTATTTCCCCAGTGTGAAATGGGAAGCTTGTATTAATTTTTGAATGCATTTGAGCAATTTTTTCTTTTAATTGTGTTTTAAGTTTAGTAAATTTTTCATCCTGATTTTCAGTATTTGACTTTTCATTATCTTCATTCATTTCTGAGCCTCATTCATCCAATATCAAATAGTTATTATTCATGTGCTGGTAAATTCATCGGCTGGTGTTGTAGAACATTTTCGTTCCAAAATATTTTTTTATAATTATTAATTTTATTATGCTGTTATAAATCTTCAGCTGGCGTTTAAGATCTTTTTGTCCCAAAATAATTGTTTTAAATAAAATATTGTCCTTAAAATCTACGGCTGACTTTGGAGAACCTTTTCGTTCCCCAATATATTTTTTAAATGCATATTTATATCCATGTTTGTTGTAATTATTTCGATACCATTGTATTCCACATAACAAATTTTCATATTGGGTACTTCGATGTGTGCCTCAATATTTTTAAGGAAATTGTACCCTAGGATAAGATCAGATTCTAATCCTTCAAATTCGTAGAAGATCTACCTAAACCCAAACAAGGTTATTATGTGGTAATATTTGATAATGGAATAGCCATTCACGGTTTTTATCCGTATGTAGTTGGCTAATATACTCCTATTATCATAGACTCCTGGCTTCATATAGCAGGAGGTTGCTCCCGTATTGACAAGAGCTTTTAAATTTGTATTTTAATTTTAAATCATAAAGTTTGAGGTAGGGGAGTTCATCCCTTCTTCGTCTAAAAAAATAGCTCTCATTTATATTAAAAATTCTTTAAATTTTTTCTTGCGAGCGAAAGTTTGATTACTTTCTCTTTGTCGTTTTACACCATGTGCTTCCTAGTTTTGACCTCTATTAACCTGAACGTTTGAATTGGTTTTATATTTTGATTACAATTTCGGTTACCTGGTTGTCCCATCCAATTAAAATCTCTATTATACGTAGCTATATTACTGTCGGCCATAAGGTGAGTTATTAAGTCTACGGTCAAAGTGTCACCGTTAGCCATTTTGTCTTATTTTCTGTATTTCTGTTGGTTTTTTTTATAAAGTGGTTATTTTCACTACAACCGTAGCAATTTGAGACAAATTTTTTTTATATATTATTTTTTCGTGATCCTTTCCTTAAGAAAGGAGGCTCTTCTATTCTGGAGGGTCTGGAGATCAAAATCGCAGAATTGAGCTTGAATTAAAGAATTTTTACTTTAATTTATTGGCTGTACAAGCCTTAATTTATGTATAACCGTAATTTTTGTTAATTATTTATATTTTTTCCTTCTAGGAAAGGATTCTTTTTTATTCTGGAGTTCAGAATTGCAGAATTAAGCTTTTATTATAAACCGGAGGGTCCCCCTTGCGGTGGTGAATAACGGTTTCAATATATTTTGTTATATGGCTGCTCGAGCTTTTAAATCTTGTTTTATTGATTTAAATATAATTTATCGATATAGGCTTTTTGAAGCCTAAATCATAGCCACACTCTCTCTGCTTCTAATGAATCCCTATTGTAATAGTCCTTTAATGTGGCTGTTTTAATTTTTCCTATATAATTAGGAAAATTGTGTAGAAGTTCACGCAAGTGAGGAAAGTTCTCTGATCGCCATTCACTTGGGAGTGGCCAGAAACGATTCTTTTGCATATGACTCAAGCAGCTCACGACTTCCGGTCTTTGACCAAGTATCCTCTGGGTAGCCTAAGAACATCCGTTTGAAGGCGAGCTAACGTGAGAAGGCGAAACATCCCCTGCATAGGGTTGTGCGCTGGGTTTGGGACCCGCCACGTAAAAAAACACCCCCAATGAAAAGGAACAACAAGCCTCGGATGAGAGACCCCCCTTTTGATGACGACCATGGCAAACGAAATAAGGACTACGAATTGAGGGCATGCACCTGGAATGTCCGGTCTCTTAATTGGGAAGGTGCCGCTGCCCAGCTGTTTGATGTCCTCGTGAAAATAAAGGCTGACATCACCGCCGTCCAAGAAATGCGATGAACGGGACAAGGACAGAGACAAGTAGGTCCTTGTGACATTTACTACAGTGGCCATATAAAGGAGCGCAAGTTTGGTGTTGGATTCGTGGTGGGAGAGAGACTCCGTCGCCGAGTACTATCATTCACTGCGGTGAATGAACGTCTAGCCACAATCCGCATCAAAGCGAGGTTCTTCAACATATCGCTGATTTGCGCCCACGCCTCGACGGAAGAGAAGGACGAGGTGACCAAAGATGCCTTTTATGAGTGCTTGGAGCGCACTTCTGAGAGATGCCCCCGCCACGATGTCAAAATCGTGCTTGGCGACTTTAACGCCAGGGTGGGCAAAGAACGTATCTTTGCCACTACCGTCGGTAAATTCAGCCTCCACGACGAAACATCCCCAAATGGGTTGAGGCTGATCGATTTCGCCGGGGCCCGAAATATGGTTATCTGTAGTACTAGATTCCAGCATAAGAAGATCCATCAAGCTACCTGGCTGTCTCCGGATCGAAAAACCACCAACCAGATCGATCATGTTGTGATAGACGGAAGACACGTCTCCAGTGTTTTAGATGTGCGTGCGCTCCGAGGTCCTAACATCGACTCAGACCACTATATTGTTGCAGCCAAAATTCGCACCCGCCTCTGTGCAGCAAAAAACGCACGCCAACAAACACAAGGAAGGTTCGACGTCGAGAAGCTGCAATCACAACAAACAGCCGAACGTTTTTCTACTCGGCTTACACTCCTGCTCTCTGAGAGAAAGAAAAGCCCACCGTCAACGAACTGATTGGACCTTATCAGTGTGGCTTTAGACCTGGCAAATCAACAACCGACCAGATATTCACCATGCGCCAAATCTTGGAAAAGACCCGTGAAAGGAGAATCGACACACACCATCTCTTCGTCGATTTCAAAGCTGCTTTCGACAGCACGAAAAGGAGCTGCCTTTATGCCGCGATGTCTGAATTTGGTATCCCCGCAAAACTGATACGGCTGTGTAAACTGGCGTTGAGCGGCGCCAAAAGCTCCGTCAGGATCGGGAAGAACCTCTCCGAGCCGTTCGATACCAAACGAGGTTTCAGACAAGGCGACTCCCTATCGTGCGACTTTTTCAATCTGCTGCTGGAGAAAATAGTTCGAGCTGCAGAACTTAATCGAGCAGGTACAATCTTCTATAAGAGTGTACAGCTGCTGGCGTATGCCGATGATATTGATATCATCATATCGATATCAAACCAAACTCTATAAGTCTCTCATAATTCCCATCCTGCTATATGGTGCAGAGGCTTGGACGATGTCAACAGCGGATGAGTCGACGTTGCAAGTTTTCGAGAGAAAAGTTCTGCGAAAGATTTATGGTCCTTTGCGCGTTGGCCACGGCGAATATCGCATTCGATGGAACGATGAGCTGTACGAGATATACGACGACATTGACATAGTTCAGCGAATTAAAAGACAGCGGCTACGCTGGCTAGGTCATGTTGTCCGGATGGATGAAAACACTCCAGCTCTGAAAGTATTCGACGCAGTACCCGCCGGGGGAAGCAGAGGAAGAGGAAGACCTCCACTCCGTTGGAAGGACCAAGTGGAGAAGGACCTGGCCTCGCTTGGAATATCCAATTGGCGCCACGTAGCGAAAAGAAGAAACGACTGGCGCGCGGTTGTTAACTCGGCTATAATCGCGTAAGCGGTGTCTACGCCAATTAAGAAGAAGAAGAATATAATTAAATACTGCGTTCATGCAGTCTACTTTCCTATCTTTGACGTGGAATAAACATTTTTTTAATTGTTTTTTCTGTTAGAATGAAATACTTTTTCTACTATTTTGGCTGTTTTGTCATAGTCCAAGTTATTAGATAGGGCGTAAATAGATTTATTGGTTGGGTAGATTTTAATTTTTTGTAATTCTCTGGTGGGTCCCTTGGGTGGTGAATCGCAGAGAGTTTTAAATTTTTATAAGCTGCAGGGCTCCCCCGAGGGTGGTGAATCGCAGCTTTTGATTATGTTATTTATTGGTTGTATAAACCATTAGTTATACTCTTTTATTTTGCTTCTTTATTTCGATCATTCTTTCCAGTTCGTCAGTTGTCAAGTCTGCTGGTAATGCCTCGGATATTTTACACATATATATGTATTCTTAACGACTATGATACAATTTATAATATTTTTATTTTCTTTGGTTATTTTGTTTTTTAATTCTTGGACATCCCTTAGTGTTGAGTGCCCTTACAGCAATCGCAAATATGATAATTTCTTTTATTTGATGGTTGGGTTATTTCCCATTTTTAATATAATAACAGTAAAATTTGAATACAACTTACAAATATATTCTGGCGCATGTTGACAACTGCTGCAGTCTTTTCGCCTGGTTCAATTTATTATTGGCCGTTGAAGTCTTCCGCTGAATTTCCATCAAAATCCGAGTGTACTTTTCCTGCTATCTTCGTATGTTGTTCGATTGCGCTTGTTTCTGTCGTTGATTATTAACACACTTGTAGTTTTTTTATTACATTTTTAATGCAAGTTTTCTTTACACTTTTTTAGTCACTGTTACTTTTCTTTACACCAGTTAAAAAAAATTTCTTTATTTTTTTGACACAGATACTTCCTTTTAATTCTTCTCCTTTTTTAGACATAGTTAATTCCTTAAAGCAGTTTTTTTTAATTATTATTATTTCTTTTCGAAGATTCAGCTACCTTTCTAAGTACTTTTCAGACATTAATAGTTAGTTATTAAACAGTTTCTTTTCAACAATTTGTTTGTAATTATTTTCCTTTCACTTTTCACTTTAGTAGGCACAAATAGTTTTTATTAAACGGTTTCTTTTCAAAACATGTTTGTACTTATTTTGCTTTCATGTAGTACTCACACATATATTCTACTAAACTATTTTTTTTTCATTTTTCAATTTAACAGGCACAAATAGTTTTCACTAAACTGTTTCTTTTCAAATAATTTTTTGTTTCAATTTTAACTTTAGTTGACAACGCTACTTTTTCGAGCACTTTTTATTTCGTGTCCCACGTTGGGCGCCAATTAATTCCCGCGACGAGGCAATTTAAAAAAATATATATATTTTATATCCGCGAACGCGCGAATAAAATGAGAACCTCCTCAAATCAGTTTTGCTCAAATAAGGTAGACTTAAAATTTCCAAGTTTCCAATGTCAAGGTAACAAACTGCGTTGAAGGAATCCCAGGTCGGAGCCTTCACTTTTTCATTGAAAAAAGTTGTACCATTAATTCAAATTTCTCCCTCCGAAGTTACTAAATAAGTGCCGGATATTATAACCGATGATGTTTCTTCTTCCCGAAATTTGACTGTTTAATCGTTTATGATAATTAAGGGGGTATTCTACTCTAGAAATCAAATTTTGGGCAGTATTTTGAATTTTATTTAAAAAAGAACCAAAAATATTTTTAATATCCATTTTTTATGGTGTTCTTATTGATATCTTAAGAATACAGAAAAAAAATGTTACAAAAAAATATTAAAAATTAAAATAATTAGAGCGGGGGAGAGACAAGTGTAAAAAAAATGGCGCATCCTGGTGACATTGATCCTGACTCTCCTGGTGGTCTGAAAAAAAAAAATCAAAAGAAATTCTTAATCAGTGAGGATGCTGTTGTAGTCCCTACCTCAGAGAACATGAAAAAAAAATGAATTTGAATGAATTTGAAAAATGGCGACTGCCTGAAAATAAAAATCATTTTTTACGCTTTTTTTTGAAATTCCTGAATTTTTTTTTAAATATTAAAAACAAAGGATTAAGTATTATACAAATATAAAGTATAAAGGATTATATAAAGAAGGTTCACAAAATTTCAAGTAAATCGGTTGTATAGAACTTTAGAAAATGCCGGTACCGTGTGGAAAAAAGTACTTTCGAGAAAAACGCGTTTAAAAAAGTGAGTCTACCTACCTACCGGGCTAGGTACTGCGTCACTAAAGTAACTGTAGCCCTTAAAATAATTTTAATTTTATAAAATCCTTTATTCACATATGGAGGATCCATATGTTCTTAAGGGTCTAAACTTTAAACATAAAAAAAAAATCGATTTTTTCGATACTCTAGAGTAGAATACCCCCTTAAGACACTGTCAACTTCGATAATCGGATCAAGGTTATTGTAGGTAGTAGCATGTCGCATTACTATTGTTATATGAATTTGTAATTTATACTTCGCGTGTTTTTCGAATCACCGAATTCGCCTGATTTACCTTCGTGTAACTTCTGGCTATTCAGCAAATTCACATGACCACTCTGAGGACACCGTTTTGGCCCAATTGAGGACATCAAAGGGATTACTTTGAAGGAGATGAAATGAACAAAATTCACCTTTAAATTTGATCAGAGTAGTATGTCTCCAAAAAAATTATTTTGTCGTCGTGTGCCATCGGAAACCCCTAACTGAGCTGCATACTTTTGTTTTCTTGGAAATTTAACAATAATGTACATACATAACGGGTGTTTTTTTTGAGGTTAGGATTTTCATGCATTAGTATTTGACAGATCACGTGGGATTTCAGACATGGTGTCAAAGAGAAAGATGCTCAGTATGCTTTGACATTTCATCATGAATAGACTTACTAACGAGCAACGCTTGCAAATCATTGAATATTATTACCAAAATCAGTGTTCGGTTCGAAAATTTTTTATCGACAAATTTTGTTCAGCGATGAGGCTCATTTCTGGTTGAATGGCTACGTAAATAAGCAAAATTGCCGCATTTGGGGTGAAGAGCAACCAGAAGCCGTTCAAGAACTGCCCATGCATCCCGAAAAATGCACTGTTTGGTGTGGTTTGTACGCTGGTGGAATCATTGGACCGTATTTTTTCAAAGATGCTGTTGGACGCAACGTTACGGTGAATGGCGATCGCTATCGTTCGATGCTAACAAACTTTTTGTTGCCAAAAATGGAAGAACTGAACTTGGTTGACATGTGGTTTCAACAAGATGGCGCTACATGCCACACAGCTCGCGATTCTATGGCCATTTTGAGGGAAAACTTCGGACAACAATTCATCTCAAGAAATGGACCCGTAAGTTGGCCACCAAGATCATGCGATTTAACGCCTTTAGACTATTTTTTGTGGGGCTACGTCAAGTCTAAAGTCTACAGAAATAAGCCAGCAACTATTCCAGCTTTGGAAGACAACATTTCCGAAGAAATTCGGGCTATTCCGGCCGAAATGCTCGAAAAAGTTGCCCAAAATTGGACTTTCCGAATGGACCACCTAAGACGCAACCGCGGTCAACATTTAAATGAAATTATCTTCAAAAAGTAAATGTCATGAACCAATCTAACGTTTCAAATAAAGAACCGATGAGATTTTGCAAATTTTATGCGTTTTTTTTTTTTTAAAAGTTATCAAGCTCTTAAAAAATCACCCTTTATATTACATCTTACATTTTACATTTTAACTTAGAATTACTTACAATTCGCTTATGCTTACATTTAAAGTGTAATAAGTAATCAATATTTTTGAAATTGTATCTTTTCTTCTTCTTTACTGGCGTAGACACCGCTTACGTGATTATAGCCGAGTCAACAACAGCGCGCCAGTCGTTTCTTCTCTTCGCTACGTGGCGCCAATTGGATATTCCAAGCGAAGCCAGGTCCTTCTCCACTTGGTCCTTCCAACGGAGTGGAGGTCTTCCTCTTCCTCTGCTTCCCGCAGCGCGTACTGCGTCGAATACTTTCAGAGCTGGAGTGTTTTCATCCATCCAGGCAACATGACCTAGACAGCGTAGCCGCTGTCTTTTAATTCGCTGAACTATGTCAATGTCGTCATATATCTCGTATAGCTCATCGTTCATTCGAATGCGATATTCGCCGTGGCCAACGCGCAAAGGACCATAAATCTTTCGCAGAACTTTTCTCTCGAAAACTCGCAACGTCGACTCATCCGTTGTTGTTATCGTCCAAGCCTCTGCACCATATAGCAGGACGAGAATAATGAATGATTTATAGAGTTTTGTTTTTGTTCGTCGAGAGAGAACTTTACTTCTCAATTACCTACTTAATTCGAAGTAGCACCTGTTGGCAAGAGATATACTGCGTTAGATTCCGGGGCTGACATTGTTGTTAGTATTGATGCTGGTTCTAAGATAGACGAAATTATCTACAACTTCGAAGTTATGACTGTCAACAGTGACGTGGGTGCGACGACTGTTTGTTTGATGACAGGAGATATTTCGTCTTGCCCTCGTTCACTGCCAGACCCATTTGCGTTGCTTCCTTGTTCAGTCTGGAGAAAGCAGAACTAACGGCGCGGGTGTTGAGACCGATGATATCAATATCATCGGCATACGCCAGCAGCTGTACACTCTTATAAAAGATTGTACCTGCTCGATTCAGTTCTGCAGTTCGAATAATTTTCTCCAGCAGCAGATTGAAAAAGTCGCACGATAGGAAGTCGCCTTGTCTGAAACCTCGTTTGGTATCGAACGGATCGGAGAGGTCCTTCCCGATCCTGACGGAGCTTTTCGTGTTGCTCAACGTCAGTTTACACAGCCGTATTAGTTTTTCGGGGATACCAAATTCAGACATCGCGGCATAAAGGTAGCTCCTTTTCGTGCTGTCGAAAGCAGCTTTGAAATCGACGAATAGGTGGTGAGTGTCGATTTTCCTTTCACGGGTCTTTTCCAAGATTTGGCGCATGGTGAATATCTGGTCGGTTGTTGATTTGCCAGGTCTAAAGCCACACTGATAAGGTCCAATCAGTTTGTTGACGGTGGGCTTTAATCTTTCACACAATACGCTCGATAGAACCTTGTACGCGATGTTGAGGAGGCTTATCCCACGGTAGTTGGCGCAGATTGTGGGGTCTCCTTTTTTATGGATTGGGCATAGCACACTTAAATTCCAATCGTTGGGCATGCTTCCATCCGACCATATTTTACAAAGAAGCTGATGCATGCTCCTTATCAGTTCTTCGCCACCGTGTTTGAATAGCTCGGCCGGCAATCCATCGGCCCCTGCCGCTTTGTTTTTTTTCAGGCGGGCAATTGCTATTCGAACTTCTTCATGGTCGGGCAATGGAACGTCTGCTCCATCGTCATCTATTGGGGTATCGGGTTCGCCTTCTCCTGGTGTTGTGCGTTCACTGCCATTCAGCAGGCCGGAGAAGTGTTCCCTCCATAATTTAAATATGCTCTGGGCATCGGTGGCTAGATCACCTTGGGGGGTTCTACAAGAGTATGCTCCGGTCTTGAAACCTTCTGTAAGCCGCCGCATCTTTTCGTAGAATTTTCGAGCATTACCCCTGTCGGCCAGCTTATCAAGCTCTTTGTACTCACGCATTTCGGCCTCTTTCTTTTTCTGTCTACAAATGCGTCTCGCTTTCCTCTTCAACTCTCGGTATCTATCCCATCCCGCACGTGTTGTGGTCGATCGTAACGTTGCGAGGTAGGCAACCTGTTTCCTCTCCGCTGCGACACGGCACTCCTCGTCGTACCAGCTGTTCTTTTGCACCTTCCGAAAAACAATGGTTTCGGTTCGGAGTTTGAAATGCCGTCCCACAGTTCCCTTATACCGAGTTGTTGACGAGTGCTCTCAGAGAGCAGGAGTGCAAGCCGAGTAGAAAATCGTTCGGCTGTCTGTTGTGATTGCAGCTTCTCGACGTCGAACCTTCCTTGTGTTTTTTTGGCGTGCGTTTTTTGCTGCACAGAGGCGGGTGCGAATTTTGGCTGCAACAATATAGTGGTCCGAGTCGATGTTAGGACCTCGGAGCGCACGCATATCTAAAACACTGGAGATGTGTCTTCCGTCTATCACAACATGATCGATCTGGTTGGTGGTTTTTCGATCCGGAGACAGCCAGGTAGCTTGATGTATCTTCTTATGTTGGAATCTAGTACTACAGATAACCATATTTCGGGCCCCGGCGAAGTCGATCAGCCTCAACCCATTTGGGGATGTTTCCTTGTGGAGGCTGAATTTACCGACCGTAGTGCCAAAGATACCTTCTTTGCCCACCCTGGCGTTGAAGTCGCCAAGCACGATTTTGACATCGTGGCGGGGGCATCTCTCATACCTAGCTACCGGGCTAGGTACTGCGTCACTAAAGTAACTGTAGCTCTTAAAATAATTTTAATTTTTAAAAATCCTTTATCCATATCCTCCATATGTTCTTAAGGGTCTAAACTTTAAACATAAAAAAAAAATCGATTTTTTCGATACTCTAAAGTAGAATACCCCCTTAAGACACTGTCAACTTCGATAATGGGATCAAAGTTATTGTAGGTAGTAGCATGTCGCATTACTATTGTTATATGAATTTGTAATTTATACTTCGCGTGCTTTTCGAATCACCGCATTCGCCTGATTTACCTTCATGTAACTTCTGGCTATTCTGCAAATTCACATGACCACTCCGAGGACACCGTTTTGGCCCAATTGAGGACATCAAAGGGATTATTTTGAAGGAGATGAAATGAACAAAATTCGCCTTTCAACTTGATCAGAGTAGTAGGTCTCCAAAAAAATTATTTTGTCGTCGTGTGCCACCGGAAACCCCCAACTGAGCTGCATACTTTTGGTTTCTTGGTAATTTAACAATAATGTACATATATTACATCTTACATTTTACACTTTAACTTAGAATTACTTACGATATCGCTTATGCTTACATTTAAAGTGTAATAAGTAATAAATATTTTTGAAGTTTTATCAGTATCCTAAATTATGTATAGGATTTACAAAATTTAATTTATGTAAAACTATGGAATAAATGATATTGTTCAAATCCGTTATAACTGCTCTATTTCTGACCATTAGTAATTCGAATAGATGACCAGTGTCAATGCCGGCATTTTTTGTATTAGCAATAATTTTGTTAACAGTCTCAGTCAATTTATAGATTTGCTGTTGTATCTGAGTTTTTATGAAAAATTGACGCTCATTGGATTTTATAAATTCTTGTGTTTTAAATTTAAGTTCATTAAAATCGTCAAAATCTGGAGTTCCAGCTATGTATTTTAACCCAGTGCTCTAATCATATTCGCGCTTACCTATGGTGAATTTTTACCGCGTCAAACAATCGATAAATTTGATTAATGTCTGCCCCAAAACGGCGAGATAATTCGTCAAATTCGTTTGATGCGTTAAGTAGTCATGTTTGTCCCAAAGCTACACTTCCGTCAATAACTGGTATGAAGTTGGATTTTGTAAAATTAATAATTTTACTATCGGATCCCTGAGTACGCAATATTGGTAAAAACTCAGTAAAAGTGAAAAAAATAAAATTACTACCTATGGTTACTCTTGTGAACCTTCCTACTATCTATTAAAACTTTGGATCCTAGATCCTAAAAACCTTTGTAAATTTATTGCCAATTATTTTATTGGTCCTAATATAAACTTTATCTCCTTGCTTGAAAAACTTTGTAAGTTTACCACTATTGTCCCTTGCTAACTCTTTTTCCTGGGCTTTAATTCATTTTCCTTTTATTTCGGGTTTAAGGTCCAGAGGCACAGCAAAATTCAGCTCAATAGGTTTCCATCCAGTTACTGAATGAAAGTATTAGTTCATTGGTATCATTTAGGGCTTGTTCTAGCTTAGCGCATCTGGCGATTTCAGTTAAGGTGCAATGCAATTTTTCTATCTGCCCATTTGTTGTACTATGGAAAAGAGGGGTTGGAAAAGAAGGGACTTTATAGTTTGTGAGTTCAGTGACTTTTCGTTAACAACCGTCACATTCCTCGTATTTTCAAAAGAATTAAGGATTTGTAATAGAGATGGCAAATATTTGAGTACCTGTGACTTTGTCACTGCTACTTAAAAATCACTGGTCACAGCTGTGACAAGTTTCCTAAAGTAGCAGTGACAGGAATTAACGAACAAAGTAGCAGTCACAGTATCACATGAAAAATTGCAACTGTGACAAAATAGCATTCACCGTGGAATGTAAAAAATTGCGACTGTGATGAATTCATATTCATTAAAGCTATGAATTTTCTTCAATTTTAGATAAGTATAAATTGGTTAACATATAAAAAGTTAATTTATCTTTAAACGGGTAATATTTATATACAAATTAAATAGATTACAGAAACCTCAATGCTGTAGTAAAGCCAATTATAAAACTTTTAATCTTAAAATTGCATCAATTTATATAGTAATTTAAAAAACTTATAAAAAGTATTTTTTAAGTAACGAAATATTTTTAAAAGTATGTTTTCGTTTACTAAAATTAAAGATGTCTGTGTCAAAAAGAACCAAAACGAGCTATGTGTGGCAATTTTTTAAAGAGTGGATGCTGTTTTCGCAAAATGTGATATTTGTAAATGCAAAATATTATATAAAACGTCAACATCAAATTTAAAAAAACACATGGAACGGAGGCATCCTACTGTTCGATTGGAAATAGTAATATAATTTTGAAGTTATTGGTATTGTGAAAATATTTTTGCAGACGGAAATTACGCCAGCGCCGCAAAATGCGCCTGTTACTTTTGAAGAGGATATTCCATCAACTTCGACTGCATTACCAAAGCCTTTAACACAAACTAAGATTTTAAATGTCGCGCGGCTAAAATCAAAAAGTGAAATAACAAACAAGTTATTGCAGCTG
This sequence comes from Bactrocera dorsalis, assembly GCF_023373825.1. Taxonomy (NCBI): domain Eukaryota; kingdom Metazoa; phylum Arthropoda; class Insecta; order Diptera; family Tephritidae; genus Bactrocera; species Bactrocera dorsalis. The sequence continues at coordinate 13,854,473 of NC_064308.1, read as the reverse complement.
TTTACGGTGGATTTGGTTTCGGGAACTTGTAACAGCCCTAAATCCATTTTATGACAATTCTAGCAGGCGTGTGATTTCAAAATCAATGATTCCTGCATTGTATGAGGAATGTAAACATAAGGTGCAAGAAATGATTAGGAGAGGGGAAAAGTTTTGCATTACCACTGATTGTTGCTGTACACATGCACATTATGTGTCCGAAAATTTTGAACTATTGTCAGTGCTTTTATCGTCATCCCAACTGAGGCAAAATCATACAGCTGACAAATCGTAAGTGCTTGGAAATTTAACGACAAAACATTGCTAGATGTGTCGGATAATGCTAATAACATAAAAAGTGCTATAATTAATAAGTTAGGTTGGAAGCATTTCGGATGTATGGCTCACACAATTAATTTAATTGTAAAAGAAGGATTACGCTTTCCTGAAGTAGAACAAGTAACTGATAAAGTTAAAATAATAGTTGCTCACTTCAAGAAAAGTACTTCAGCGAATGAAGCGTTTGAAAATTACCAGCGCAACAGCGGTAAAGAACCTCTAAAATTAATTCAACAAGTTGAAACGAGGTTGAACTCCACACCGGCAATGTTAGAGAGTTTTTCGGAGTTGGAGAAAGCGGTGAAATGTACTTTAGTAATTATAAACAAAAATTTATTTATATTAACCTGCGACGAGTGGGCGACTGTTGCTGTTTTGTGCAAAATTTGTAAACCATTTAGAGATGCCACAGTAAGCATTAGTGGTGAAACATATTGCACAGGTTCGCTGGTAATACCAATCGCAAATGGTCTATTAGATGAGTATAGACACTTGCGAACTGAAACATTTTCAAACACTATACAAAAAGTGATTGAAATTTTCTTAAATGGAATTAGGGAACGTTTTAGCAGTTTACAACACAGTAATACACTTACGGTAGCTACTTTTCTAGACCCCAGATTCAAATTAGTGTCGTTGACTGATGAATCAGCAGCTCATAACACAAAAAAACTTATAAAGCGTTATCTAATATATATGCAAAGGGAAGGAATAAAATTTCAGACTGAAAGAACAGAAGAAAATATTGAAAAATCAGTATCAATATGGATTTCTTTCGATAAATACGCTAATGAACATAAACCACATAGTAGCGTAGAAGCAAAAGCCATTATTGAAATTCAGCGCTATTTGGAAGATGGCCTGGCTTCCCGTAGTTGCGACCCATTTCATTGGTGGCTTGAAAATAAATACAGATACCCTAAAATGGCAGAATTAGCCAAAAAGTATTTATGTGTTTTAGCCTCATCCGTTCCTTGCGAGAGAATTTTTTCCAAAGCGGGGCAAATTATATGTGATCGTCGGTCAAGATTAAGCGAAAGGAATACTGAAATATTGTTGTTTTTGAATACAAATGGAAAGTATTTACAAACATAATATTCTGGCCTTCTTTTCCATTTAATGTAAATATTTTTAACACTATTTAATTTTATCTTTTATGTAAATATATACTTTGTATTTATTCTAGTCACAGTCACAGTTTAAAATCACTGCTACTACAAAGTCACAGTCACAAGTAGCAGTGTTCCTTAAAAGTCACAACATCGCCCATCACTAATTTGTAATAAAGTTTTTTTTGTCCTCGATGCAATTGGAATAACTGTGGCGGGTGTGGCTGTGGCTGTGGATTTTGAAAATTTGTCTATGCAGGTTGAAAAGTTATGTTTACCAGTGGAATAAATATAGGTAGGGGAAGGTGGGGAATGTTTTGATTTCGGTTAAAAAGTCACATAAAAGTTATTTTTTGTGAAAATTCCAAAGCATGGATTTGTAGTGCGAGTCGTAACCTTCCTTTTGATAACATTGGTTTGATAAAATTCTACAAAAATTTAAAAGTTATAGCCATTGGCGCAAAAAACCTGATTTTGCGATTTTGAAAAAAGGGGAATGTCGGGCAAGTCTGTAAATCGATTAAAACATGATTGTTACCGATGAAAAACATTTATTTATCAATGGAAATGAAAGAGAGATTCATAAATAATAAGAAAAATAGGAATTGGCGAAGAAAATTATTCCGACTCGCAGTGGATGCAGGTGTAAGTGTTCGGGTTCGGTCCGGCACATTTCAAGTGAACCCCTCGATCACAAACGATGCAATGGGCCGTGTTTTGACGATTCTCGTGCTTCGGCATCTTTTTCTTGCAAATCGTGCAAAAATCGAAGTCCTCTTCGATGTCGGTTTCGGTCGGAGACGGGCTTCTCTTCCGTGGCGTCTTCGATTTGCCACGGCCTTTTTGCTTCTTGGCTGCTGGTTCATCGGCTGCCTTCGTCAATTTTTGCCGCTTTTTCGGCCTTGTCACGCAGATCTGCGACAACCTCAGGCGATGTCAAAATCGTTGACTCCATTGTCTTGCGGCCACGTTTTGATTCCGGCGCAGGTGTGCCCAATTTCAACGGGCCAACTGATTTCAATGCATCACGGAGCTGTGGAGCCGAAACAAGAGACAACGACGATGATGCAGCACCACTTGTTGAAGCTGGGGCACTTGTCGATGCCTCCGACGTTGACACCTCCTCATTCGCAGCAGTCACAATGGCATCACCAGAGGCAAGAACTCGACGTTGATTGTCGGCGTCTTTCTCTTCGTCACCGAACAAATTTTCGCCGCTCAGTTCCAAAGCGACAAAGTCAACTTCAGTGAAAATTTGCGGGTTGAACGGGTAGATGCCAGTTGTTCGGAAGCCGGATTTGATGGTTTTCGGCGTTAACATAACATCGAGGCACTGATCGACAAGGAGCGGCACATGATGCAGATCGAAAGTGACACCAATGTTGGACTTTTTCCATGCATCATGCTTCACGATCATCATGCCTTTAAATGGTGCAAATACCGCAACATCTAGCGGCTGCATTTTGTGCGTGCATTTCGGCGGAAAAGACAGCAACGTGATGCCATGATCCAACGCCAAATCTATCGCCTCGATCGATAAATGCGAACCGTGGTTGTCCAGCAGCAACATGGTTGGCGAATCGGCATTAGCACCGGTGTGCTTGATGAAATGACGCATGAATTGAGGGAATACGTCAGAGTTCATGTAACCAGAACCGTTCGCAACACCAACAGCGCCATGACTCGCATGAGTCATAAAAATCTCTTTCATGTTGACTCGGGGAAAGAGGAAGAATGGCGGTATAGACTGGCCACTAGCGCTGACGGCCAAAGCCGAAGACACATTGGTGCCTTTTTTGGCAGATGTTGATGAGCCGACCTGCTTCTATCCCTTGCGCGCGATGATTTTGACAGGTCTGGTTGGCACGGTCGGGCACCCGGTTTCATCCATGTTCCATATTCGGTGAGGTTCAAACGGCGTCTTACCGAGAACGGATGAAAGGTTGGCAAAGAATGCATCGACATTCTCTTTGTTGAATCGCTTCGCACTGCTCTGGCTTACTTGTTCTGGTGTTCGCAGTGACAAATTTTTTTGGCGTTTCATGAACGCCAACTGCCAATCCTTACTCGCCTGTTGATTGTCGTTCCATGGATCCGGATACGACGCGCCAACTTTCCGAGCAAATTCATACGCGAGCTTACGAAGCTCCATCAAACTAATTCCATAGTTGATGTCGCTGGCCTGGAGAATGTAGCTTATCAGCGCCTTCTCTTGTTCGGTGCTTTCAGCCAGCAAATTCTTCATTACATCGACATTGGCAGTAGTAACGTCGATGCTCGCACCATCAAATGCTGCAATATAACGCATCAGGTTGGTCCTCGGAATTTTGTGTGCCGTCGCACATTGTCGAACGCTGTTGTGATGTATTTTCACCGACTTGATCGCCTCCAAATTGTTGTCGAAATCAACAATTTTCTCTTGTTTGGGATAGTACCGCGGCATAATGACTAAATAAAATTTTTCGGAGCACGAAACTATCAGGAAATGTTGAAAAACTATTGTGTTGTTGAAATTCTGCACGAAAAATCACTTATACACGTCAAATATATAAAGTTAGCATGTCAAATGTAAAAAACTATGTTGCCCGACATTCCCCGGCCCGAGATTCCCCAAACGCTCATATTTGCAAAATGGCGGTGGATAATGCACACAATGTAAATTCGTGCAAAATTTCTTTTGTGTGTTGAAGGCTAAAGGCTCAACTAATATTATAAACATATTTACCTGGATGAATTTATTGGAAAATGTGAAAAAAATCAACTGTACACAGAATTGAAAAAAAACTTTCGGAGTGTCGATTTTCTTTTTGTTGTCGCAGAGAGGTTATAACACGTGTTCACAGCTCGAGTGCTATATAGAAACCAGAGATAATGAGATGTCCAACTCCTCTCTCACTGGAAGTGAGAGAACAATTGCTAAACGTCAAAACCACCTCAACTTTGACAGTTGACTGGATTGAGGAGGTTTTGACGTTTAGCAATTGGAAACGAGCGATGGCCAGACTGAAATCTTACCAAAAAAATATGAAAACGGAGGGATTTGTTGCCGCCGTTCAAGATGGCTAATAAAAATTTAAAACAATGAAAATCAAAGAAAATGCGAAATTTAAATATATTTCATGAAACGTTTTGTAATTTGATGCATAAATAGAATTAATTTTCTATTACAATTGATTAAAAACATTTATTAATTGAGAACAAACAGGCTTAATTCACCTTATTACGTATTGAAAGATCGAAAGTCAGTTGTTTTAAAATACCATAAAATCATAAAAAAGGAATTAAGTAGTTTCGCCATATATTAAAAGTCCAATATATAATAATTTGCAATCGTAAATAATGTTGGGTATTTTAATTTAAAATGCCCAAAAATTCTTATTTTGTTCGATCTGGCCATAATGGAAAATGTTATAAAAAACGCTTATTTGAAGGCGCTCTCACACTGGAATAAGTTGGGCATCCCATTATCCATGATAGAAACTGAGCTTAGTATGAGACGAGCCGATGACAGTTGGTTGCAGCTGTCAACTTATACTAGGGAAAAAAATATCGCGCTGGCCCGGGATTCCCCAACATTCCCCTCCTTCCCCTACCATTTCACCAGAACGGGATGGTATCGGAGATTTTCCTAACTCTGGTTTAGTCGGATGCCGTTCGTACTTCTTTACTAATTTTGCAGCTGGCAGAAATTTTTTTAATTTCTTCCGCATATTTGGAAAATAGTAGTCGTTCAATACCTGTTTAGTATTCTCTCGGATAGAGCGATGTGCCCTACTATGTTCCATTGCCAGTATTTCGTTTTGATCGTCTTCATTAAAAATATCATTAACTTGTCTCATTGTATGACGAAATCTTATTTCCTTACAATCTCATCCTGAATTTTTCCCAAAATAGGCAAACTGCAATGAAAACTACATCAGGATTAAGGCATTTACCAATCAATTCTAGTAGATACTCAAAGTTTTTAAATGTAATTTGATGCCTTATCCTTGATTTGAAAATAATTCTTGTCTTCTTGGTTGTGATATTTCCTTCTTCAAGAATTATCTGATTTCGAAATGAATTAACAGAGTTTTCCACTTTTGGAATAACTTCTATTAGAGATTCTTCACTATGTATAGTAACAAATGAGGAGTCCTGCTCTGTTGCTGTCGTGACAATGCATCGGCACAGGATTATCTTTACCAGGCTTATAATGAAATGGATGTGCAAACTCTTCCACAGATGCTCGCCAACGTTTTATTTTTGTGTTTGGATTCCTATCCGAGACAGCGAAGGTCAAAGGTTGATGATCGGTAAAAATATTAAGCTGTTTTACTTCGCACAAATAGTTTCGCAGCTTCTAAAGTGTACACACTATCGCTATATGCTCTCTTTTTTTGGTAGGATAATTCTCTTCGCCTGTTGATAAAGTTCAAGAAATCATGGTTATCGGCCTATTGCCTTATCCCAAGGCCCGAATAGTGTGTGCTGAAGCGACAGTTCTTAAGCCAAATGGTTTATTGTGATCAGCATATAGCAGAAGTACGTCCCCAGAGGATACAAAATTTTTAACTTTTTCGATTCTAACATTTTTTGATTGAATTGCTCTCACATGATCATTTTCTCCTCTTAAGTAGTGAGCGGCTTTACTATTAAGGCATAATCTTTAATAAAATTCCTATAGTAACCAGATAGCCCCAAAAATTTTCGTAAACCACGAACAGTGCTAAGTGTTTTATAATTCAGAATGTCATTGACTTTATCAGGGCATGTTATTATGCCTTCCTTCAAAACAATAGATCCAAGGAACTCCACCTGTTCCCTAAGAAATTTGGACTTTTCAATTGAAACTCTCACGTTGGCTTGGTAAAGTTTTGTTAAAATTTTTTCGATGTCTCCCTTAATGATCATCTTCATTGCTTGAGAATTTAATTATATCATCGATTTAAACATGACAGCATTTTCCTATATCATCTCTATAAACATCATCAATTGCCCTTTGGAAAATTACGGGCGCATTTAAGTCGAGTGTTGTAAAAATACCGATTTCCTGGAATAGGATACCTATCAGAAACTGTTTTGACATCCAGTTTCCTAAAATCAGTTACCATCCTCATTTTCCTTCTCCCGTTCTCGTCTATCCCTTTTTTGTCGACAACCAATATATGATTATTATAAGGAGATCGAGAAGAACGAATTATTCCATCTCGTAGTAAATCTTTAATTTTCTGATTTATAAATTCTGAAGCGGCTATGGGATAAGAGTATGACTTTGGATAAATAAATTAGTTTTCAACTGTTTTAATGGTGGCTACCACATTAGTATTAAAAGGCACAGACTCATCTGGATATGCGAAATCTTTTGAATGTTTTTCTAATACAAAAGAAAGATTTTCCGTATTCACTGGTTTTTTAGAAGAATTCCCATTTCCAATTATTTTATTGACACTTTTACAGTCATAAAAGTATAATTTCTCTTCACCATCTTTATAGTGAAGGATTCTGTTTTGTAAGTCTATTTTAGCGTCAACGTCTTTCAAGCAGTCAAACCCAAAAATTCCATCAAAGATTTTATGTTCGGGAAAAAGGTAAAAAAAAGAGCAGTCTTTCCGAGAACGTTAATTAAGCACCTTACATTTATCACGGCAGTACCGCGGATGGATCTAACTTTAAATAAGTTTTCTATATCCTTTACCCCTTTTAAATACTCATTCGATTTAATAAAATTGTTTCCCGCTCCGGTATCGATCGACAATTTCATGAGTCGCCCTGCCAGTATCTTATTTACATAGGGCAGGAGCGATCTACGTATAAAAAATTTATTTCTTCCAAAAAGTCACATCGTGACGCATTTTCACAAAAATTTTCAACCGAATCTTGGGTTAAGTAATTAAACCTTTGTATTTTCGAAATATTTTCCCTCTCTTGAGGGTGTGCATTATTATAGGCCGCCGTCGTTTGACTAAAGTGGGAAGCTTTTCGGGTTCTCTGAGAATCCCGCTCAGCTCTCCAATTGGGATTATAATACCTTATTATACTTGCATGTAGTTCGAAAGAGTATGGATCAACCTCCATAGGGGTTATCGCAACTACTTCTTCTTCTTTTACTTTCTCCACTTGGTAGCGTTTTGAACTTTTTTTGTAGTTCTCAAACAATTTATAGGCAGCAAATGCAGCTTGCCTCCATCTAACGCACCTTGATCTTTGGCCAGTGAATTCAGGCAGATATTTAATTATTTTCAAGAGATTCATCACGCCAAAGTGTCGGGTCTATGGTTACTGCATTGTACTCTTCCACTTCTAATGGAGTCTCTAAAACTCTTATTCTTTCTGTCTAAGCGACCTGTCAGCTGTCTTATTGTATTCCTACTCCTTTCTCCGCAGTGACGGCAACTGTCCCCACTACTCGTAATGTCTCCGCATTAGTTTTGATGTCATTCATAAACTGACTACTTTGTTTAATCCTTTACTATTTATTTGTGATTGAACCAACGATTTTATTTTACTTAATTTTTTAGTTCACTTTCTTAATGGCTATTTAAACACACTTAAACAATTAAGCCTTATGGGCCACTTTAAAAATTTTGTTTGCACTTTGGAAGATTTACTAATTTAGCGCTATGCGTTATTTTTTAAAAAGTAATTTCAATAAATTTTTTGTTTATTTAGTTTTTTTCTTTCTTCATTTTTTATATTGATCACTGAGTACTTACATAATCCAAATTAGAACTGAAACCTAAAAATAGAAGCCCTGCTTGATTTCCATACTCTTGACAAAATTTTGGCATTATTGTTTCTACTGCACCTGCTTTCGTTGTTTAGACAGCAGGTGCATCGCTGTTACTGCGCTTATGTTGTTGAAGCGAAATTTGCAAGTTGATGGGAAAGCGCTGACGCGGACTATTCCCGCGCTTACTGGCTGACGTGGAGTAGTTCTAAGAACAGTACAGTGAGCAGACTAATGTGTTAACTTATACAACATGATTTGGTGCTACATTTCCCGGAAGCAAATTGTGACATTGCAATAAGCAGCTCGAATATTATTTTCCAAAATTAACGTAGTTGGCCAACGAAATAGTAATAAATTCCAAGATATGCACCAATTCCATCATACACTCGAGAAATACTCCACATTTTCAACTGTCAAAATTCTAATTAACAAATCCTATTATTCAGCTGTTGAATTTATTCTCACCGACCAAGAAAACTTACTGCGGTTATGAAGCTTCTTTTAATTCAGGAACTATCAGGGCGCTATTGAAAAATGGGTACGACGTCGTCATTGTGAACGCTGCTAAGCAGTTTTATTTAAACATATCGTCACCTAAAATGCAAAATAACGTAACAACATTTTCGAAAATTTACAGTGTCGTGAATGAAACACGAATTAAAATGGTACAAGAGTGAAAAAAAGTTTTAATATTGGTTAAAACTGATTCATATATGAGCGCAGAGCCTGAAAATGTAGGACAAATTTAATATGGGTGAGTGGTAAATCGTATCAATAAGATACTCAGTTTCGAATTTTTTGATGATACGTTATTTTGCATTTCAGGTGACGATATATTTTATTTGGCATGAGATTTGTTGATGTACCTCACATACATTCACCAATCATATGAAGTATATTCAGCCGGATGTTCGACAATCCTCATAATAGTTATATAGGGGCTCATGGAAATACTGACCCCATTCAACCAATTTTTGGTACACAGAATTACTTGTCAGGAAAGGATTATCTCTGAATTTCAATTGTAAATATCATACATTGACTGATATTTTCGGCCAAAAGTCAACAAAGATACTGGGGTTCACATATTCGGTACCTAGGGGCTTGAACAGTTTTGGTTGGATTTAGACAATTTTTTGTCATAAGGTGGTGGTGGAAGTATTAGTGCAAAATTGTATTCCTTTATATTGATTACTAGACTTAAGTCGCGGCTCAGCTCGCTCCTCGTTGTCAAGCATATCATTTGTCGTACTTGTATGGTAATGTTTTGTTCAACATTTATCCAATGTAATTGCAAAATCGACCGCTTAAGTCAATATACTGCATTAACTTAATCGTTCCTTTTAAATATTGCATTATTATCTGCAATGGTTCAGGAATATTTGTCAACTATTGTTCAAAATTGAACATGTTCGCTGCTGCCAAAGGACGGACAACAACATTATATTTACAAACTTTTATATATTTCACAATTATTAAATCTTACTATTGATACAGTCCACTAATATTAGATATCTATGTTCAAATATATTGAACATACATACATACACATATACATAAAATACTTAAAATGCATTGTCATGCAAAACAATAGCATTCAACAAACAATAACACAAATAGTACTAAGGATAAGATGTTTACATATGATAACCCATGGGTTCTTAGAATACATTGTAGCAACTGCTTGTAAATGTACTCACATTAAAACAAACCCAAGGTCACACAACATGTACACTTGAAAGCAATACCATATCATGTAGCATAAACAATATGCTACATACATATGAACATACACACATACATATATATTTAGTTATTTAGGATATTTTGAAAAATAGTATATAAGGTTTCCAAATTACTAAATAAAACCAGAATGAAATATTCTCAGCTCGACTAAAGACGTTTTTTAATTCCCCCCACCAGTGGTAAGGATTACTAAAATCTTTGTTGAGTTTAAGTTTGATCTTACAAATCAAACAGTTTGATATATAATTTCAAACAACTATTATGCACTCATCTCAAATTATGATTAAACATTTTCTTGTTCAGTTACAACTATCACTAATTTCATGTATAATATTATATATTGGGTTGTCAAAAAAGTTTTGCGGTATTTTTATTGAATTTTTTTTATTGAAATTGAAATGAATTTTTGATGACTTATTCCCAGCTCTTGACCGATGCTACGGCTACGGATTTTATCACAATTTTCGACGACAGGTCCTCCCGAGCATGGCGCATCTTCGACCACCTCTACACCAGAACGAAAACGTTGAAACCATCGTTGTGCGGTGGAAATGGAAACTGAATCGGGTCCATAAACTGCACAAATTTTATTGGCGGCTTGAGATGCATTTTTGCCTTTATCGTAGTAGTACTGTAAAATATGACGTATTTTCTCTTTATTTTGCTCCATGTTTGCGACGCTATAACTCACGAACGACTTAAAAGAAACGACAATCAATCAAACACGTGTTAGCACCAACTAGCGAAAATACCGCAATACTTTTTTGACAACCCAATGTGTGTATGTAAACAAAAACCACTGTACCCTGCCAGCAACTGTGTGGTGTTATTTTATTTTTTTTTTTTGATGTATTAAAATATTCAAATGATTCTTGCTTGAATATTGAAAACAAATGCTTATGTTTCAAAATATATATTTTTTTCTTTATGAATTGTTTTGGCTTTTAACTTAAAGCGATAAACCCGTCCCGATATTCCAAGCTACCTCTTCAACCATTTTCAGCCAAATCGTTTTAGCCGTTCTTGAGTTATAAATATACACATAAATTGCGAAATAGAGGGTGATTTTGCAAACAGGTTAGAACCTTCTCCAGAATCAAAAAAATACCCGTGCAAATTTTCACGTCTTTCGGTGCTGTGGTTTGGATGTAATGCGCGGACATACAAAAAAGGCGTTTCATTTTTATATACTTGTATACTCCTAATATTTCTTGATTTGTGTACCGGAAAGTGAAAGGGTAAGTTTTTTCACTGTAACAAAGTAATATGAAAAGAATGCTGTATACTAAATTTAATTGAAAACGGATAGTAGAGTCACGAGATATGTATGTGATTTCACAAAAAGGGGGAGGTGCCTGCCCAGGGTCCAACTTTCATACCTGCTCTAATAAAGCTCGTTCATACCTATATAATTTACCACTTACTCTGGAAAGAAGGTTTCAGAACGCAATGTTTTACTTAAAAACAGATTACAATTTTATTGAAGGCTGATAATTGTTACTCGAATAATAAAATTCTCCCTGGTCGGATACCAGTGGAGGCTTGACAATGTATGTTTGTAAGAAAAAATGAAATTGATGTACTCCCTGGCCGGATACCAGTGGAGGTTGTAGGTTTATGAAATTATAAAATAAGAAAACTCGAAAATGTGATAATATCGGTTGAACTGCTGCGCGCCGAAGATCATCAGACGTAACAAGATGGTTGAGCTGCCGACCAAAATACGGAGAAATACCAAAACAGATGGTTGATCTGCTTGCCGAAAATACGAAAAAGGTAGAACGTCCGCCGAGGTTTTCTAATCGAAATTCGTGATCGAAGTAGTGTGTACATTTCCAGGACGAAGCTTTTTTCTCGTTGGGCGGTGGTGGATTGGTTGCTGCATGTATTGGTGTGTGTGTGTGGTGTTTTCTGCTGCTTCCAATGGATGTGTGGTGTGTGGGGAAACTGCTGTCTTCAGGTGTGGTGTATGTGCCAATGTTGCTTGTGAGTGGTGTGTTGTGTGGTATAGTGGCGCGTGAGGGCGGGAAGCTTAACTCATTAAGCCATCCCGGCCCCCCTAGGCGAATATTCAGCCAAGCAATCGCTGAAGCTGCTGCAACGTTACCAAAACGTTGCTGAGACCGGAAGCACGTCGATGATGCGGCCTTTGATGACGCCTTGTCGATGTTGTATGCCGCTGACACCCTAGACGGGACTCAGGGGGAGGTGCCGGTCTTCTCCGACGTGCCTTACGACTGGTTTGCTGCGGTCTGGTTGTGCCGCGGCTGCGCGGGGCAGGTGGCCGACCGACCTCACGTCTCAGGGTGCGGTGGAGCAGCGTGTGATGATGCCTGCCACAGATGTGGCACAAAGCCCCTGAGTTACAGTCATGAGTTGCATGCGTGGGTGCCAGACAATTGTGGTAATGCCCATGCGCCCGTACAATCTGCTGGCGTTAAATTGGTGACAAGCCTTTGAAGAGCCCACAGTATTGCAGTCGGTGGGGGCGGCGACAAAGGGGGCATCATAAGCGAAGGGGCATCGCTGGTGATGACGGTGTTGTTGTTGGTGCTCGTAAGATACTACGAGCTGAAGTTGACGGCGTTGTTGCAGTGGTTGTTCGGGGCGCCGGTGTTGGGGCAACCTCAGGACGGGGCACACTGATGGCCGATCGCAGTGTTGGCGTTGGAGTTGACATGTTTTCTGAATCCATGTTTTCCTGTATGGAGAAAAAGTCGTGTTTAGTTGCAACTCATTTCTATATATTATATTATGAAATTGTGCGTTTTGTAACCAACTTTATGTGGTTTGTCAGAGTTTAGTAATCTACCCATTGTTTTGTAGTATCTTTATGATTTATCATACTCAGTGTGACCAGATCTAAAAAAGTGTTGCAGCTAAATCAGCATTAAAATAATGCTAAAAAATGCTAAAAAAATATTAAAATGCCAAAAAATAATGCTAAATATAAAAACGTTTTTTACATAAAATGATCACTATAAAGCGTTAATTTTTTAAAATTTGTGTATTCATTGTTGCCTTAGAAATATATATCATTAGAATAAAACAATGTCATGTAGTAATTCAACCATGTATTGTTGAGCCATGGCAAACAACAAAAAAAACTATTTATTGAACAAAAAAGAATCATAAAGAGTCTTACTAACATAAAAGAAAAAGTGATCATTCAATTCAATATCACATTGGTTTGTACATACATACATATGTATAAGTATATTTACATAAAAAAAATAACATAAACATTTACATCGCTATTTAATAGCATTTCAGTATATTTTTAAATATCATTTGTTTACAAATGATACATTTTAATTATAAACTAAATACATTATCAAATGAATATTGGTCCTCAACTTCCGAAGAGTCGGTCAAATTATCATTATCATACATGTTTTTATCACATTTTTGTATGAGATCGTTGGTAATTTTAAAACTTTCGCAACATTTATTTAACCTTTTCAATCCGCATCTAATGTAAAGAAGTGAATTCATAGTGTTCAATATCATTCTATTTCTAATTTTTGTTTTTATAAGGTTCATGCCCCTGAAAACTCTTTCAACTTCTGCGTTACTAAATGGTAAAACTAGAAACTTTATAACAAAAGAAGACAATTCCTGGAACGGGTTTTCATTTAAAGCATTTTTATATTCGTATACACTTATCCAGAAATCAATTGTTGAGTTTTTGTTTGCCCATTCATATGTACTTAGCTTTTGCCATTGCTTTTCTAAAATAGAAATTACTATTTCACTGTCCACTGTGAAATCTTCCATTTGTTGTTCAAAATGTTCATGCAATTTAAATTTTTTCGTTTTTAAACTGTTTTCTTCAGAAAAAAAATTTGTATTTTTAAGATTTAGAAAATTTGCTGGCAATCGTTGTCTAAGCTGATACATTAACTGAGCTATAAACTTTCGACAAGTAGCTCTTATTTCATTTTCTTCTTCAGAATTGATTACATCTTTCTTTGATTTTAAAAATTCTTCAAAATTGTAATTAAAGTATGGTGTTGGAACAAAAAAATCTTCTAAACGCGAATTGAACGGATCAAAAGTGTCAGATTTTAAAACAATTTGATAGGAAAGGTGTTTCAAAAGAACATATACATAGTTCTGATGGCAACAGAATAAGGTCAGCATTATTACTTTCAAACATTTTATTTTCTTTTTGTACATCTGACAGCAAAGGTTTCAAAAACTTCAGATATAATAAATTTTTGTCAGTGTACAATTTTTTTAATATATTGGCTTGATGACACGATTCTACCGTTGCGGCAGTTTCAAAATGAGTTTTCAACTCTAGCCATTGACTTTCTATACGATTTACAGCTGATTCAATTGATAACCATTTAGTGTCACAAGCTCTTTCCAATTTTAATGGTTGTATGCCATCATTAATCGCAGCGTAAATGCTTTTATAATGTTTGTGTCTTAAAGTTGATTTGGAAAACCAACATTTTGGATGCTGAAGACACTGAAAGCTGAATAGAATGACAGATACAGGGAACTACATAGTATATATTATGTTTTTATTTTTTTCACGTAGTTTTGCTAGCACTCCACGGTTAACTCCAGTCATTACTCTGGCATTATCAGTTCCTAAACCCACCATGTTTTGAATTTTTAGATTAAAATCCTTAATAACTTCAAAAATGGCTTTGCGTATTCCATTGGCTGACGCGTCATCAAATGCACTTAGGTTTAAAAATGTGTTTACAATTTGTTTGGCAGACTTACTGTAATAATGTATTACTATACCCAAATATTTATCAATAGTTATGTCTGTAGATTCGTCTATAATCAGACTGAAAAAGTTGTCACTAATATCTTCAGCCAATAGGTGTTGAAAATGGGGAGCCAAAACTGACTTGATGAGGGCAGTACACTTTGTTCGACCCAATGTCATGCCAACGGCGACCTTGCCTTCAATAAATATATATTTTTGTAAACGGACTAAATGATCGGCTGACCTTATCGTAGTGTGTACCGCCACATATAAGGCTTCTAATAATTCTGCTGCTTTTACTTTGGAATTGCTGTTTAGTAAGTGAAAATCGAGTATTTTTTGATTGTTTTTTGTGAAAAGCGATGCTGCTGCTAAATGCTTTCCATGAGTAAGTAGTGTACTTAGTTTTGGTTTTAAAGTACAATGGCAGTATTTACACTTTACCTCCTGATCATTTAGCTCGACAATCCACTTGCATACTCTCGGATCATTAAACCAGCTTTTTCTGGTTCTTTGGATATATTTTCTGCAATATTTACGAGTATACGATTTTTAGTACATTTTTAACACACGGAATAAGTATTTACGAGTATTAACCTTTTACTGGTGCTGGGCCGGCACGTGTTTTCTTCGGAGTCACTGCTAACTTCGTCAATATCTAAATCATTTGGGTCACTTCTTTTAAGATACCTATAAAAATCATTATGATTACTTAAATTTACACATAATTTCATTTTTTAGTTAACTACCAACCTTTCCATTGTCTATGTTAAACAAATTGCTATTTTTTGTTTTATTAGAGATGAATGAAAACACAGCTGTTCTATTGAGCTGTGATGCCAGATTTTATTTTTTAATCACCACGCAAATGGTTGCCATGGTTATATGTATAATTGAGTAGTCAACTAAAAATTATCAGATTTTATTTATACAAAAAAGTAATAAAACATTTGAAAGTTTTTGGATAGAATAATGCTAAAAAATGCTAAACTAATAATCGCAAAAAGCTAAGAAAAATGCTAAATGCTAAATGAAAATTTTGCGGCCAAATACAAAAAAAAGCTAAATTTAGCTGCAAAAATGCTAAAATGGTCACACTGATCATATTATATGTGCGAGTGATTTCGGTTTTATTTATTAGACGAATTTTTTAACTTCTGCTTGTCGGTATTATTGTACGGATTGTTTATTATGTGAATTTTCGTTATTATCTGCGGTTGGTAAGAAGCATAGTCTCACGAGCGGTCTCGTTAGAGTTCCGTTTTGAGTACGGAGGTCAACTACTCGTATGTGACCGTCGGAGCAGTGATGTAGCTTCTCTATGCGACCAAGCCGCCATTCTGTAGGGGGGAGACAGTCGTCATGTATTAGGACCAAATCTTCAAGCTTTGGCGCCTTTTCGGGAGTTTTCCAGCGGTACCTTTTGTGACGGTTATATACTCCTCCTTTCATCGGCGGCTGAAATCATGATGGAGAATTTTAATTCTTTCTCATCTATTTAGTAAGGAAAGCGACTCCACGCTTGGCTCAGGTATGGCCAGAATGGGTGCTCCTTTGAGAAAGTGCCTGGTGTAAGAGCTGTTAGATCTAAGGGATCTTGCGAGAGTGTCGCCAATGACCGCGAATTGAGAATGGCTTCAATACGAATTAGTAATGTTGTAAATTCTTCAAAGTTAAAATTGTAGTTTCCAGCTACTTTTTTAAAGTGCGATTTAAAGCTTTTTACCGCTGATTCCCATAAACCACCCATATGAGGAGCGCTTGGAAGGATGAACTGCCAGTTAATGCCTTGGGGAGCGTACTTTTGTACAATCTCAGGTAAAACTTGTTTGATGAAGTCCACGAACTGTTTTTCTGTGGCTCTTTGAGCTCCGATAAATGTCTTGCCATTGTCGCTCAAGTTATGTGTACACTATCATCCCAACCAGACACCACCCAACAAAATATTGCAAATTGGACAAAATAAAAGATCAAAGAAAAACAAGTAAACATTACAAAAAATAAGATAACAAGTAGAGATAAAGAACATAATGCAAATGCATACAAACATGTTTTGGTCCTTATGTTTGACTGTAATGATAACCCAGACATTATCGGGTAAACCACACAATCATGTTTGTTTGCATTCAATAGAAAATAAGATTCTTCTTCTTCTTTACTAGCATAGACACCGTTTACGCGATTATAGCCAAGTCAAGAACAGCGCGCCAGTCGTTTCTTCTCTTCGCTACGTGGCGCCAATTGGATATTCCAAGCGAAGCCAGGTCCTTCTCCACTTGGTCCTTCCAACGGAGTGGAGGTCTTCCTCTTCCTCTGCTTCCGGCGGGTACTGCGTCGAATACTTTCAGAGCTGGAGTGTTTTCATCCATCCGGACAACATGACACAGCCAGCGTAGCCGCTGTCTTTTAATTCGCTGAACTATGTCAATGTCGTCGTATATCTCGTACAGCTCATCGTTCCATCGAATGCGATATTCGCTGTGGCCAACGCGCAAAGGACCATACATCTTTCGCAGAACTTTTCTCTCGAAAACTCGCAACGTCGACTCATCGGTTAAGATTACATTTAACAAATATTGTATTTCATAAGAAAATAAAAAAACAAAGAAATAGATTAAGAAAATTGTAATCACTTTAGTAGTTAAATAAGCAGAACATAATTTGAAAAAGGAAGAGAATAAAGCATAATGTCACAGAAGTAATATCGTCGGCATTTTTATTCCTCCGCTCGAACAACTAAAACTGGCGCAGTCGGTAAAAACAAACTGCAAAGTTGAGCGATACTAAAAACTGAAGTTTTTTAAATTTCGTTAGCTTTAGCAACGGGAAGCAAATCCTAAGATTAGCTCCCATTTTAAAGATCTCTTAAATATATATAAATATACTAGCTGACCCCGCAGCCGTTTTCCTGCGTGAAATTATGTATTTTGAAATGAAAGTTAAATTTATCATTTCGCGCTTGCGGATTGCGAAACATAATAATGACAGATCCAACTTTGAGACAACATACCAAGCCTCTCCAAAGAATTTAGAAATTCCAGTGGATAATTCACGGCGTCGTCTTCATCGTCAAGACGATCGATCGATTTGTATGACCACAAGTCTCCCGGAATTTGACTTTGAATCTTCCAGTTTAAGTCATCAACATCGGTATTTTTGGCAGCTACCATTGCACGTTCACTCAAGTAGTTACGATAATTTGGCCAATGTTCAGATAAACATTCGTAATGAATTCATCTTTCTTGAATCGATAAACGGCAGATGGAATTGATATCAAATCATCGGAACCATTTCCAATATGTAGCGAAGACAATGTAAAATGTCTTAGGCAATATCATTTTTGTTCGTATCCCATAATAGATGCGGATTTGAAGGCTGATATCAGCCATATGTCGAAATGATTACCGCGAAAAGTGTGCGAACTTCATTTTCATTCCAGTGATTATCATTTTCCAGCAATTTTAATTGCTGGCTTGCTTCTCAAAAAGATGCACACACCGTATCATTCGCAGTTCGCAATGACTCAAATGAAGTTGAACCGCGTACATTTATCAATGGCAACCGAAGGTAGAAACAAATCGGGTGGATTGTGCAAAGTCGTCCTAACGCATTAGTTGAGAACACACCTGGATGTCCATCTACTGGATGGCCTTGCTTTCTGCGTAATTATTTCTTCGACGATGCATTCCATGTATAATATCAAGGTATTTCCGAATGTCCTCGCAAACGGATCACTGACGAAAGTTAAGCAAAAACTCGTAAATGTTAATTTTGTTGCTGGCGGTGTTTCCACCGGTTGTACTGTATTCCTTGGGTTGAAATACACTCTCTGGCCATTCTTCAAATTAACTGCGAGATGCACAACAGTCGGAAAACGTTCATGAATTGCAAAAGTAAGTACCCTACAAAGCGCTGCACTATAGCTCATGTATCGAACGTATCGTTCAAGACCAATAACCGCCATGTTGCTTCTTTTGGTGACGTACTTACAAACGTATTTTATCGATTACACCAAACTGCAACACTCAACATTGATATGAGTTTTGAATGTGAATTAGACAATAGTGGTGAATATAGTACGATCCATGTGTTGTCAACTTCGATATTCACTCTTCTAAATTCCATTGTCGTCTGGTGAGCGACGCCGATAGAGACGATATCCATCATTTTTAGTTTATGTTTCCGAAAGAAAAGCACGCGAATATGATTGAATGATTTCATCAATTTGATCTGGTGTAACCACCATCCAAAGAAGAATGTGTGCGTACGGCAAACCTCTCTTTTCCCACTCAACAGAGTACATCTAGCATCTAACAGCACCACATATACGTTGCTTCAAGATAAAGTCCATCGAAGCTGTTGCTTGAAAAGTCTTGCTGTGGCAACGTGGCGATCGTTTGCTGATTGACCGCGATCCATAATACCGCACGTATGTCAACCCATCCTGGGAGTACTCGTTCATTTGCCTTGGGCTGCTAATGTAAGTTGATGCCAAAAAGAACGCCGACCGTGGCAAATTTCAATCTGTAATTGATCACTTTGTGTGCAACACACATAAAATTTTCACTGAATAATTTTCAAAAATTTTTGAAACAAATGACAAATTTGAACGATTCAAATATTTGAAAAACAAAACAAAAAATTGAAAAAAAATTTGTATGGAAAAAATTAACTTTTTGGAATTGTCCAATTTTCCGACTTTTCCTCACGAAAAGCATACAGAGTTTTTTTTATTTCTAAACCTTCCCCGATCCCCACAGAACATTCTCTTAAAATTTCATCAATATTGGTTCAGCCGCTCTCTTAGCGTTACTAACGAACAAACATTCATTCGTTTGTATAAGAAAAAGAAAAAGGCTGTTTTTAGGGGTTTTCCGGCAATTATTTTTTTTCTCCGCAGAAACCATCCCTGAAGCTCAACGAACATTTTAAAAAAAGAATTATCAAATTTGGTTCAGTCGTATGAAAGTTATGAGCGTACATACATATCTGGAACGTCGGAGAGCGACTCCGAGGATTACAATTTGTGAAGGCGAAGAATAGCTTCATTCCGCCCATCAACTTTACCAGGAAAAGTGGGATTAAAGATTAATGCCCCACACACAGAAGACGCAGAGAGAGCGAAGTGCACCATACAAAGAAACAACAACAAGTTCAGTTGTATTAAAAGAGGATACATCAGCAATGAATCCAGCCGAGCAGCAACCACTTCAGCTGACAGGATTGCAAATTTTGAAGGAAGCTTCAAGAATCATGGACTTTGACGGCAGAGATTTATCATCGTTCATCAGGGAAGTTGACATGATCCTTCCTTTATTCAACCCCAACCCATTAATGTTTGAATTTGCAATGCAGCGACACGCAAATGAGAGAAGAACTCATACAAAATTTTGCCTTTACAATCAGGCGATTGTACTACGAAACTATAACTTAAGTCAATATTTTCAAAATTTAAAAGATATTTTAGATAAACTAAATTTAAAACATGAATTCGATAGGATAAAGCCTATAGAATTTTCTCCAATTAACAACGAAAGTTTTATTCTAAAAACATTTTAAAATGGAATACACCCCAACTTAAGCAGTGCACTATAGGTCAAATGAATGTGTTTAAATGAGTTAAGCATCCACTCCCTCTACACGGTAAAATTGGCGCATCCTAATGCGACAGCTTAATTCACCACTGCTGATGACACCAACACAACTCATCATACCAATACATTCACTCATCGAAAAGGCTGGACAAGGAGAAAGCAGACACAATCGTTCACACTATCGGCACAGCAACTTTCGTTTTTGACAAATTCGTTCTAAACAATTCGACACGTCCATTCGCTACAAAGTTTCGCATACACCCTGCCGCGTCGATACCTACGCTATTCGACCTCGATTTCTACATTTTTATCCCGATGCGCGGAACTTCGATCACCAGCACCGTCCAATCATCTTCGGCATTGGAGTCTCGCCGCCCCGCTTATTGACATTTTTTTACGATTAAAACTTATGATTTTGTTAATATATTAGTAAAATAAAAACAAAATTTATAATAAAATAAATTTTGTGTCCTTTTAACTATGGTCCTTCGAGCCTTAACGAAAGGCACCTTCGGATTGTATAAACAGAAAATACTACATTAAAGACTTAAGATTTAATTATATTAAAACAAATTGTGTGGTCAAAAAAAAAAATAAAAAATATAGTGCAGTAAAATAATAATAAAACAATAAAAAGAGCAGTGCAGTGACACCAAAAACAAAAAAAAAAGGATGTTTATATATATATTTTAATATTAATAAATTAAAATGTACGTACACTTGTGCTCACATAATTAAGCAAAAACAAGAAAAATAGTGCAGTGACACACAAAAAATATCCATATACATATATTCACGGTTTGCTACAAGAAGTGACAAAAAACAAAACTAAGGTCGGTAATAAAGTGCAGTGACATAAAGTGCAAAAACGAACAAAAACAAAAAAGAAAACTAAAAACGTAATTAAAAGAGCGGGAATATATTCAAAAATACAAACAAAAACCAACATTATCATAGACATATTAGAAACCAAAGAAAAGAGATACGAAAGAAAGTGCAGTGAAGTGCAGTACACTAACAATATTACAAACATTCGGACATACACACAGTAAAACAGTTCCAGCAAACAACCAAAAAAAAAAAACAAAAAAACAACACAAACGTGCGAATTCTAAAAGCAAAATCTAAATCGGGCGCGAAATTTAAAAGTGCCTAAATAATAAACCACAAGCAAACTATACAAAAACAAAACATGAAACGGGCGCGAACAATTAAAACAAACATACAAACAAACAACAGCATAAGGAGGTAGCAGCTGGAAAACAGAACGGGGAACAAAACGCAAAAGGCAGAAGGCAGGCAACATATGGACATACATACACCCTACAAAATATACCACACAAAGTACCAAGTGAGCGTATTATGTTCATCTTAATTTAATATATGCAAATATGTATGACCAATATTACAGTTTTATCCGATATAAAACTTGTAATAAAAAATACGCTTGATAAAATAAATACTCAAGAATTCACTTGCATTTGTATCCGGCAATACCTCTTATACTTGATCAAGTAATAAGCAGGATTGCTTAAAATTTGTAATCGGAGACAAACAATAATATTACATCATTACACAAAAGTAACACATAAAATAAATTTAAGACATACATATATATTCGCATATTTACCTAATGGGAAAATATTTCTTCGCTATACATATGTACATACTATATACAAATTAACATTAACAAACAATATATACAAAGTGCATGCGGGAGAATACCTGCACATTCTTTATTTCGCCTTCGCACTCTCTTCGCAGTGCGAACATACATACATACATATAGACGGCAAACAATCACCCGGTGCCGCCAATACACTCTACACGGGGTATTAGTGCAAAGTTAAAACAAAAAAAAAAAAAACAAGGGGGGCGTTTAAAATTCACTTACAACAAAGCGGTAAAGTGAAACAAAATTTCCCTGATTTCATATTTTTTCTTAAAAACAGAATCTAATAGCAGTTAAACAAAATCTACACAATTTGTGAATACTGTATATACAAACATATATTAAAACATATAAATCTTCAAAGTCCACATTGGCATCTATCCGGCAATACCTCTTGTTCTTCGACAAACAAAAACAAGCAGGATTGCATACAAAAGCGAATTGATCTCTCTAACGAGCTCTCAATTGCTTAAGAAAAAAAAAGTAAATTTGTATAAACACATACAAACAAATACTAATGTAAAAAGCGCATTGATCTCTTCAACGAGCTCTCAATCGCACAAAACATAAGTCCGAGTATTAGGGTGTACCTAAATACAAAATATTCGGACATCAAATATTTTAATATATAAAAAACGCGGTTGAATAGTAATTAACAATTCAAAATAAAACATAAATAAAAATAATACCACCGCAAATAAATACAAAGCGATATTAATAAAATATACGTTTGTACCGATATAATCTGAAAAAAACTCTTATTTATTAAAAAAAGAGTATACAATTTATTACACTTTTCGCTTCTATTAGATACCATAAATCAGTCTACACTGAGAAAAACTTTAACAATATTTTAATACAAAAATATACAATATATCAAAAATGGTTAATAACAAAAATCAAAGTACACTTGGAGCTACACGCTCAAAACAGGTTGCTAGATTTATATCAGAAAGTGACAGTTTAACAAGATACTGCACTAGATTTGCCTCTTCACCGATTCACGAAAACTCGGAATCGTTATTAGAAATAAAAAGCCAAAATCTCAAAAATTTTTGGACTCGCCTCCAAACGGCTCATGACGCCATAGTAGATTCTAACAATTCAGATCCACCACAAAATTTTAAATCATCTGCTTACGATATTTTTGAAAACTGCTTGGACCAATATGAAGAAACGAAAGCTATGATCTCCGATCAACTAAAGCTCATTAAAGCAATTGCACCTACTCCCCACAGTAGAGTAGAGCTGCCACAAATAGACAATCAAGAGGCAAGTTCAGGCATCCAACTCGAGGTGCCTGCATGTGATACAGAAATCTTTTACGGATGTTATGAAGAATGGCTGTCCTTCCGGGACATGTTCACAGCCGTTTACATCAACCATCCACAACTATCAAAGGCACAAAAACTGTATCACCTCCGATACAAAACAAAAGGTCAAGCAGGCGAAATAGTTAAACAGGGGCCCTATTCTGTAACTCGATTCGAAAAAAAATTTACTCGAATTCGGATTTTGTATATTCTGTAACTCGATTTTCGGATTTTCAAGCCAATTTTCGGATAAAATATTCGATAGCTTTTAAGTTATAGAAAGCAAAAAAGAAAATTGTACGTATTTATTCTGGCACAGGGTGGTACAACTTTCGCATAATTATAAATTAGATCCGAATTTCGAATAGAGTACATTTTCGAATCGAGTTACAGAATAGGGCCCTATTTCGCATTAAATGACGACAATTTCAATTTGGCTTGGGAAGCTCTAAAAGCTAGATATGAATACGAAAGAATACTGGTCGATAAGCAAGTAACGACACTATTAAACTTGCCTAAAATTAAGAAAGAAACAAGTGCAGGATTCATTAAACTAGAATCCACTGTTTCTAATTGTTTGTCGGTTCTATCGACACTTAATATCCCCACAGACAGCTGGGACCCAATTCTGGTAAACATTTGCACCGCCGCATTACCAGAAAAGTCGTTACTTCTATGGGAGCAATCGCTCTCATCACGAAAGAAGTGCCCAACGTGGCAACAAATGAAAGATTTTCTCACCACCCAATATGAAATTGCGGAAAGGTTAGAAGAAAAAATACTCAAAACTAAGAACAAGCACGACCAGAACGGAAGCTTAAATAGACCCCAAGCTAGAAGCATCAAAAATTTAAACAAAAGCTTTTACAAAACGCAAACGTTCATATCAGAACAAAGAAAACAATCGTCATGCGAACTATGCACAAGAGGGCATAAACTGATATCTTGCGAGAAGTTTAAAAAATTAAAAGTTAACGAACAAAATAATTTTGTCAGGTCAAAACGACTTTGCACAAATTGCCTCTCACATCCGCACACATATAAAAATTGCAAAAGCAAATTCAATTGCATCTATTGTCGCAAAAGACATCACTCAATGCTTCATTACAGCATATATCCCATCTCACCCCAAAGAAGTGCTTATATAAAAAGAACCACGGGTTTAATTGCAAAAGCAAATCCCGAAAAACAAAATTATAAAAATAGCCAAGAGACACCATGTTGCTCAAAGGCACAAAAAGTGCAAACGCTACACAGCGAAATTCAAAATGGACTAGTCACAGAACTAGTCACAACCATACCAACTCAAGTTGAGTACAATACAAATAAACACCTTAATACACAATTAAGGAAATTTCAAACTCTAGAAGATCAGTATTGTGAAGACTGCTCTAAAGCCACAATTACTCGATCAAATAATGGCCGGTACGTCGTACGACTGCCACTAGAGCCACAATTTTCCAATACCTCACATATTGGTAGAAAAAACAAGGTAAGATTTCGTTCTAACAATATTAAAAACTCAAATATATGTTACTTTTCGACCCCGCAGGATGGCTTTCGCCAATAATGGAAAAAACAATCCTGAATAAATCCGTGAGCGGTGGCGGGCTACTACTTGGCAAATTAATGCATACGCACTTAAACACAATTGTTCCAAAAGGATAGAAAATCGACACTTCTCATAAAATATTGCTTAATAAGTAGTTTCCTAAATTCTAAAATGGAATAAATTAAAAAAAAAAAACAAACTAACAAAAGCAGAGGTCGTTCTTATCGTCCCTACATAAGCGCTCCACATAAGGTTAAAAAATTATAATTCTAAATGAAGCCGTTCGCAATTACCGGCTACTCTCTTGCAAGATCCCTCTAATTTCATAGTCCTAAGTCTGGAGCTAAGGAGTACCCATTCTGGCCACATCTGAGCCAGGCGTGGAGTTACCATCCTTTATAAGCCGATAACACAGAAAAGGCAAATAATAAACAACCGGTATTCCATACCGATGAAATTAGAAATTAAATAACCGCTAATGAAATGAATAAAAGATAAAAAAAAAAGAAGGCATACACTTGTAAACCGTAATAATGACTCCCCCCCAAAAAAAGCATATCCAATAAAAAAAAGTTGCTTCTCTTAAAGACCTGCACGCAAATTAAAATGCATACAAGATACCTGTGCCATGTTTAAATCAAAATCCGTTTTCTGCACACCCGAATAAATGTGAGTATATTACAATTGCATCATCAAATACTTCTGCTGTCAGAATGTATTCTGCGCCTCGGCTACTCCACCAGCAGTATGCCAAAATACAGACAACCACATATTCGTGGAAAACTAGGCAAAATATTCACCTAGGGGGCCCAGGATGTTTAAATGAGTTAAGCATCCACTCCCTCTACACGGTAAAATTGGCGCATCCTAATGCGACAGCTTAATTCACCACAGCTGATGACACCAACACAACTCAGCATACCAATACACTCACTCATCGAAAAGGCTGGACAAGGAAAAAGCAGACACAATCGTTCACACTATCGGCACAGCAACTTTCGTTTTTGACAAATTCGTTCTAAACAATTCGACACGTCCATTCGCTACAAAGTTTCGCATACACCCTGCCGCGTCGATACCTACGCTATTCGACCTCGATTTCTACATTTTTATCCCGATGCGCGGAACTTCGATCACCAGCACCGTCCAATCATCTTCGGCATTGGAGTCTCGCCGCCCCGCTTATTGACAGTTTTTTACGATTAAAACTTATGATTTTGTTAATATATTAGTAAAATAAAAACAAAATTTATAATAAAATAAATTTTGTGTCCTTTTAACTATGGTCCTTCGAGCCTTAACGAAAGGCACCTTCGGATTGTATAAACAGAAAATACTACATTAAAGACTTAAGATTTAATTATATTAAAACAAATTGTGTGGTCAAAAAAAAAAAAAATAAAAAATATAGTGCAGTGACACCAAAAACAAAAAAAAAGGATGTTTATATATATATTTTAATATTAATAAATTAAAATGTACGTACACTTGTGCTCACATAATTAAGCAAAAACAAGAAAAATAGTGCAGTGACACACAAAAAATATCCATATACATATATTCACGGTTTGCTACAAGAAGTGACAAAAAACAAAACTAAGGTCGGTAATAAAGTGCAGTGACATAAAGTGCAAAAACGAACAAAAACAAAAAAGAAAACTAAAAACGTAATTAAAAGAGCGGGAATATATTCAAAAATACAAACAAAAACCAACATTATCATAGACATATTAGAAACCAAAGAAAAGAGATACGAAAGAAAGTGCAGTGAAGTGCAGTACACTAACAATATTACAAACATTCGGACATACACACAGTAAAACAGTTCCAGCAAACAACCAAAAAAAAAAACAAAAAAACAACACAAACGTGCGAATTCTAAAAGCAAAATCTAAATCGGGCGCGAAATTTAAAAGTGCCTAAATAATAAACTACAAGCAAACTATACAAAAACAAAACATGAAACGGGCGCGAACAATTAAAACAAACATACAAACAAACAACAGCATAAGGAGGTAGCAGCTGGAAAACAGAACGGGGAACAAAACGCAAAAGGCAGAAGGCAGGCAACATATGGACATACATACACCCTACAAAATATACCACACAAAGTACCAAGTGAGCGTATTATGTTCATCTTAATTTAATATATGCAAATATGTATGACCAATATTACAGTTTTATCCGATATAAAACTTGTAATAAAAAATACGCTTGATAAAATAAATACTCAAGAATTCACTTGCATTTGTATCCGGCAATACCTCTTATACTTGATCAAGTAATAAGCAGGATTGCTTAAAATTTGTAATCGGAGACAAACAATAATATTACATCATTACACAAAAAGTAACACATAAAATAAATTTAAGACATACATATATATTCGCATATTTACCTAATGGGAAAATATTCCTTCGCTATACATATGTACATACTATATACAAATTAACATTAACAAACAATATATACAAAGAGCATGCGGGAGAATACCTGCACATTCTTTATTTCGCCTTCGCACTCTCTTCGCAGTGCGAACATACATACATACATATAGACGGCAAACAATCACCCGGTGCCGCCAATACACCCTACACGGGGTATTAGTGCAAAGTTAAAACAAAAAAAAAAAAAAAAAGGGGGGCGTTTAAAATTCACTTACAACAAAGCGGTAAAGTGAAACAAAATTTCCCTGATTTCATATTTTTTCTTAAAAACAGAATCTAATAGCAGTTAAACAAAATCTACACAATTTGTGAATACTGTATATACAAACATATATTAAAACATATAAATCTTCAAAGTCCACATTGGCATCTATCCGGCAATACCTCTTGTTCTTCGACAAACAAAAACAAGCAGGATTGCATACAAAAGCGAATTGATCTCTCTAACGAGCTCTCAATTGCTTAAGAAAAAAAAAGTAAATTTGTATAAACACATACAAACAAATACTAATGTAA
This sequence comes from Bactrocera dorsalis, assembly GCF_023373825.1. Classification (NCBI taxonomy): domain Eukaryota; kingdom Metazoa; phylum Arthropoda; class Insecta; order Diptera; family Tephritidae; genus Bactrocera; species Bactrocera dorsalis. Next base: position 13,826,765 of record NC_064308.1, on the reverse strand, counting down.
AAAGCGCATTGATCTCTTCAACGAGCTCTCAATCGCACAAAACATAAGTCCGAGTATTAGGGTGTACCTAAATACAAAATATTCGGACATCAAATATTTTAATATATAAAAAACGCGGTTGAATAGTAATTAACAATTCAAAATAAAACATAAATAAAAATAATACCACCGCAAATAAATACAAAGCGATATTAATAAAATATACGTTTGTACCGATATAATCTGAAAAAAACTCTTATTTATTAAAAAAAGAGTATACAATTTATTACACTTTTCGCTTCTATTAGATACCATAAATCAGTCTACACTGAGAAAAACTTTAACAATATTTTAATACAAAAATATACAATATATCAAAAATGGTTAATAACAAAAATCAAAGTACACTTGGAGCTACACGCTCAAAACAGGTTGCTAGATTTATATCAGAAAGTGACAGTTTAACAAGATACTGCACTAGATTTGCCTCTTCACCGATTCACGAAAACTCGGAATCGTTATTAGAAATAAAAAGCCAAAATCTCAAAAATTTTTGGACTCGCCTCCAAACGGCTCATGACGCCATAGTAGATTCTAACAATTCAGATCCACCACAAAATTTTAAATCATCTGCTTACGATATTTTTGAAAACTGCTTGGACCAATATGAAGAAACGAAAGCTATGATCTCCGATCAACTAAAGCTCATTAAAGCAATTGCACCTACTCCCCACAGTAGAGTAGAGCTGCCACAAATAGACAATCAAGAGGCAAGTTCAGGCATCCAACTCGAGGTGCCTGCATGTGATACAGAAATCTTTTACGGATGTTATGAAGAATGGCTGTCCTTCCGGGACATGTTCACAGCCGTTTACATCAACCATCCACAACTATCAAAGGCACAAAAACTGTATCACCTCCGATACAAAACAAAAGGTCAAGCAGGCGAAATAGTTAAACAGGGGCCCTATTCTGTAACTCGATTCGAAAAAAAATTTACTCGAATTCGGATTTTGTATATTCTGTAACTCGATTTTCGAATTTTCAAGCCAATTTTCGGATAAAATATTCGATAGCTTTTAAGTTATAGAAAGCAAAAAAGAAAATTGTACGTATTTATTCTGGCACAGGGTGGTACAACTTTCGCATAATTATAAATTAGATCCGAATTTCGAATAGAGTACATTTTCGAATCGAGTTACAGAATAGGGCCCCAGTTCGCATTAAATGACGACAATTTCAATTTGGCTTGGGAAGCTCTAAAAGCTAGATATGAATACGAAAGAATACTGGTCGATAAGCAAGTAACGACACTATTAAACTTGCCTAAAATTAAGAAAGAAACAAGTGCAGGATTCATTAAACTAGAATCCACTGTTTCTAATTGTTTGTCGGTTCTATCGACACTTAATATCCCCACAGACAGCTGGGACCCAATTCTGGTAAACATTTGCACCGCCGCATTACCAGAAAAGTCGTTACTTCTATGGGAGCAATCGCTCTCATCACGAAAGAAGTGCCCAACGTGGCAACAAATGAAAGATTTTCTCACCACCCAATATGAAATTGCGGAAAGGTTAGAAGAAAAAATACTCAAAACTAAGAACAAGCACGACCAGAACGGAAGCTTAAATAGACCCCAAGCTAGAAGCATCAAAAATTTAAACAAAAGCTTTTACAAAACGCAAACGTTCATATCAGAACAAAGAAAACAATCGTCATGCGAACTATGCACAAGAGGGCATAAACTGATATCTTGCGAGAAGTTTAAAAAATTAAAAGTTAACGAACGAAATAATTTTGTCAGGTCAAAACGACTTTGCACAAATTGCCTCTCACATGCGCACACATATAGGGTGATTTTTTAAGAGCTTGATAACTTTTTTTAAAAAAAAAACGCATAAAATTTGCAAAATCTCATCGGTTCTTTATTTGAAACGTTAGATTGGTTCATGACATTTACTTTTTGAAGATAATTTCATTTAAATGTTGACCGCGGCTGCGTCTTAGGTGGTCCATTCGGAAAGTCCAATTTTGGGCAACTTTTTCGAGCATTTCGGCCGGAATAGCCCGAATTTCTTCGGAAATGTTGTCTTCCAAAGCTGGAATAGTTGCTGGCTTATTTCTGTAGACTTTAGACTTGACGTAGCCCCACAAAAAATAGTCTAAAGGCGTTAAATCGCATGATCTTGGTGGCCAACTTACGGGTCCATTTCTTGAGATGAATTGTTGTCCGAAGTTTTCCCTCAAAATGGCCATAGAATCGCGAGCTGTGTGGCATGTAGCGCCATCTTGTTGAAACCACATGTCAACCAAGTTCAGTTCTTCCATTTTTGGCAACAAAAAGTTTGTTAGCATCGAACGATAGCGATCGCCATTCACCGTAACGTTGCGTCCAACAGCATCTTTGAAAAAATACGGTCCAATGATTCCACCAGCGTACAAACCACACCAAACAGTGCATTTTTCGGGATGCATGGGCAGTTCTTGAACGGCTTCTGGTTGCTCTTCACCCCAAATGCGGCAATTTTGCTTATTTACGTAGCCATTCAACCAGAAATGAGCCTCATCGCTGAACAAAATTAAAGCGCGAAACACATTTCGAACCGAACACTGATTTTGGTAATAAAATTCAATGATTTGCAAGCGTTGCTCGTTAGTAAGTCTATTCATGATGAAATGTCAAAGCATACTGAGCATCTTTCTCTTTGACACCATGTCTGAAATCCCACGTGATCTGTCAAATACTAATGCATGAAAATCCTAACCTCAAAAAAATCACCCGTTATAAAAATTGCAAAAGCAAATTCAATTGCATCTATTGTCGCAAAAGACATCACTCAATGCTTCATTACAGCATATATCCCATCTCACCCCAAAGAAGTGCTTATATAAAAAGAACCACGGGTTTAATTGCAAAAGCAAATCCCGAAAAACAAAATTATAAAAATAGCCAAGAGACACCATGTTGCTCAAAGGCACAAAAAGTGCAAACGCTACACAGCGAAATTCAAAATGGACTAGTCACAGAACTAGTCACAACCATACCAACTCAAGTTGAGTACAATACAAATAAACACCTTAATACACAATTAAGGAAATTTCAAACTCTAGAAGATCAGTATTGTGAAGACTGCTCTAAAGCCACAATTACTCGATCAAATAATGGCCGGTACGTCGTACGACTGCCACTAGAGCCACAATTTTCCAATACCTCACATATTGGTAGAAAAAACAAGGTAAGATTTCGTTCTAACAATATTAAAAACTCAAATATATGTTACTTTTCGACCCCGCAGGATGGCTTTCGCCAATAATGGAAAAAACAATCCTGAATAAATCCGTGAGCGGTGGCGGGCTACTACTTGGCAAATTAATGCATACGCACTTAAACACAATTGTTCCAAAAGGATAGAAAATCGACACTTCTCATAAAATATTGCTTAATAAGTAGTTTCCTAAATTCTAAAATGGAATAAATTAAAAAAAAAAAAACAAACTAACAAAAGCAGAGGTCGTTCTTATCGTCCCTACATAAGCGCTCCACATAAGGTTAAAAAATTATAATTCTAAATGAAGCCGTTCGCAATTACCGGCTACTCTCTTGCAAGATCCCTCTAATTTCATAGTCCTAAGTCTGGGGCTAAGGAGTACCCATTCTGGCCACATCTGAGCCAGGCGTGGAGTTACCATCCTTTATAAGCCGATAACACAGAAAAGGCAAATAATAAACAACCGGTATTCCATACCGATGAAATTAGAAATTAAATAACCGCTAATGAAATGAATAAAAGATAAAAAAAAAAAGAAGGCATGCACTTGTAAACCGTAATAATGACTCCCCCCCCAAAAAAAGCATATCCAATAAAAAAAAGTTGCTTCTCTTAAAGACCTGCACGCAAATTAAAATGCATACAAGATACCTGTGCCATGTTTAAATCAAAATCCGTTTTCTGCACACCCGAATAAATGTGAGTATATTACAATTGCATCATCAAATACTTCTGCTGTCAGAATGTATTCTGCGCCTCGGCTACTCCACCAGCAGTATGCCAAAATACAGACAACCACATATTCGTGGAAAACTAGGCAAAATATTCACCTAGGGGGCCCAGGATGTTTAAATGAGTTAAGCATCCACTCCCTCTACACGGTAAAATTGGCGCATCCTAATGCGACAGCTTAATTCACCACAGCTGATGACACCAACACAACTCAGCATACCAATACACTCACTCATCGAAAAGGCTGGACAAGGAAAAAGCAGACACAATCGTTCACACTATCGGCACAGCAACTTTCGTTTTTGACAAATTCGTTCTAAACAATTCGACACGTCCATTCGCTACAAAGTTTCGCATACACCCTGCCGCGTCGATACCTACGCTATTCGACCTCGATTTCTACATTTTTATCCCGATGCGCGGAACTTCGATCACCAGCACCGTCCAATCATCTTCGGCATTGGAGTCTCGCCGCCCCGCTTATTGACAGTTTTTTACGATTAAAACTTATGATTTTGTTAATATATTAGTAAAATAAAAACAAAATTTATAATAAAATAAATTTTGTGTCCTTTTAACTATGGTCCTTCGAGCCTTAACGAAAGGCACCTTCGGATTGTATAAACAGAAAATACTACATTAAAGACTTAAGATTTAATTATATTAAAACAAATTGTGTGGTCAAAAAAAAAAAAATAAAAAATATAGTGCAGTGACACCAAAAACAAAAAAAAAGGATGTTTATATATATATTTTAATATTAATAAATTAAAATGTACGTACACTTGTGCTCACATAATTAAGCAAAAACAAGAAAAATAGTGCAGTGACACACAAAAAATATCCATATACATATATTCACGGTTTGCTACAAGAAGTGACAAAAAACAAAACTAAGGTCGGTAATAAAGTGCAGTGACATAAAGTGCAAAAACGAACAAAAACAAAAAAGAAAACTAAAAACGTAATTAAAAGAGCGGGAATATATTCAAAAATACAAACAAAAACCAACATTATCATAGACATATTAGAAACCAAAGAAAAGAGATACGAAAGAAAGTGCAGTGAAGTGCAGTACACTAACAATATTACAAACATTCGGACATACACACAGTAAAACAGTTCCAGCAAACAACCAAAAAAAAAAACAAAAAAACAACACAAACGTGCGAATTCTAAAAGCAAAATCTAAATCGGGCGCGAAATTTAAAAGTGCCTAAATAATAAACTACAAGCAAACTATACAAAAACAAAACATGAAACGGGCGCGAACAATTAAAACAAACATACAAACAAACAACAGCATAAGGAGGTAGCAGCTGGAAAACAGAACGGGGAACAAAACGCAAAAGGCAGAAGGCAGGCAACATATGGACATACATACACCCTACAAAATATACCACACAAAGTACCAAGTGAGCGTATTATGTTCATCTTAATTTAATATATGCAAATATGTATGACCAATATTACAGTTTTATCCGATATAAAACTTGTAATAAAAAATACGCTTGATAAAATAAATACTCAAGAATTCACTTGCATTTGTATCCGGCAATACCTCTTATAAAGGGTGATTTTTTAAGAGCTTGATAACTTTTTTAAAAAAAAAAACGCATAAAATTTGCAAAATCTCATCGGTTCTTTATTTGAAACGTTAGATTGGTTCATGACATTTACTTTTTGAAGATAATTTCATTTAAATGTTGACCGCGGCTGCGTCTTAGGTGGTCCATTCGGAAAGTCCAATTTTGGGCAACTTTTTCGAGCATTTCGGCCGGAATAGCCCGAATTTCTTCGGAAATGTTGTCTTCCAAAGCTGGAATAGTTGCTGGCTTATTTCTGTAGACTTTAGACTTGACGTAGCCCCACAAAAAATAGTCTAAAGGCGTTAAATCGCATGATCTTGGTGGCCAACTTACGGGTCCATTTCTTGAGATGAATTGTTGTCCGAAGTTTTCCCTCAAAATGGCCATAGAATCGCGAGCTGTGTGGCATGTAGCGCCATCTTGTTGAAACCACATGTCAACCAAGTTCAGTTCTTCCATTTTTGGCAACAAAAAGTTTGTTAGCATCGAACGATAGCGATCGCCATTCACCGTAACGTTGCGTCCAACAGCATCTTTGAAAAAATACGGTCCAATGATTCCACCAGCGTACAAACCACACCAAACAGTGCATTTTTCGGGATGCATGGGCAGTTCTTGAACGGCTTCTGGTTGCTCTTCACCCCAAATGCGGCAATTTTGCTTATTTACGTAGCCATTCAACCAGAAATGAGCCTCATCGCTGAACAAAACACGCGCGCGAAACACATTTCGAACCGAACACTGATTTTGGTAATAAAATTCAATGATTTGCAAGCGTTGCTCGTTAGTAAGTCTATTCATGATGAAATGTCAAAGCATACTGAGCATCTTTCTCTTTGACACCATGTCTGAAATCCCACGTGATCTGTCAAATACTAATGCATGAAAATCCTAACCTCAAAAAAATCACCCGTTACTTGATCAAGTAATAAGCAGGATTGCTTAAAATTTGTAATCGGAGACAAACAATAATATTACATCATTACACAAAAAGTAACACATAAAATAAATTTAAGACATACATATATATTCGCATATTTACCTAATGGGAAAATATTTCTTCGCTATACATATGTACATACTATATACAAATTAACATTAACAAACAATATATACAAAGTGCATGCGGGAGAATACCTGCACATTCTTTATTTCGCCTTCGCACTCTCTTCGCAGTGCGAACATACATACATACATATAGACGGCAAACAATCACCCGGTGCCGCCAATACACCCTACACGGGGTATTAGTGCAAAGTTAAAACAAAAAAAAAAAAAAACAAGGGGGGCGTTTAAAATTCACTTACAACAAAGCGGTAAAGTGAAACAAAATTTCCCTGATTTCATATTTTTTCTTAAAAACAGAATCTAATAGCAGTTAAACAAAATCTACACAATTTGTGAATACTGTATATACAAACATATATTAAAACATATAAATCTTCAAAGTCCACATTGGCATCTATCCGGCAATACCTCTTGTTCTTCGACAAACAAAAACAAGCAGGATTGCATACAAAAGCGAATTGATCTCTCTAACGAGCTCTCAATTGCTTAAGAAAAAAAAAGTAAATTTGTATAAACACATACAAACAAATACTAATGTAAAAAGCGCATTGATCTCTTCAACGAGCTCTCAATCGCACAAAACATAAGTCCGAGTATTAGGGTGTACCTAAATACAAAATATTCGGACATCAAATATTTTAATATATAAAAAACGCGGTTGAATAGTAATTAACAATTCAAAATAAAACATAAATAAAAATAATACCACCGCAAATAAATACAAAGCGATATTAATAAAATATACGTTTGTACCGATATAATCTGAAAAAAACTCTTATTTATTAAAAAAAGAGTATACAATTTATTACACTTTTCGCTTCTATTAGATACCATAAATCAGTCTACACTGAGAAAAACTTTAACAATATTTTAATACAAAAATATACAATATATCAAAAATGGTTAATAACAAAAATCAAAGTACACTTGGAGCTACACGCTCAAAACAGGTTGCTAGATTTATATCAGAAAGTGACAGTTTAACAAGATACTGCACTAGATTTGCCTCTTCACCGATTCACGAAAACTCGGAATCGTTATTAGAAATAAAAAGCCAAAATCTCAAAAATTTTTGGACTCGCCTCCAAACGGCTCATGACGCCATAGTAGATTCTAACAATTCAGATCCACCACAAAATTTTAAATCATCTGCTTACGATATTTTTCAAAACTGCTTGGACCAATATGAAGAAACGAAAGCTATGATCTCCGATCAACTAAAGCTCATTAAAGCAATTGCACCTACTCCCCACAGTAGAGTAGAGCTGCCACAAATAGACAATCAAGAGGCAAGTTCAGGCATCCAACTCGAGGTGCCTGCATGTGATACAGAAATCTTTTACGGATGTTATGAAGAATGGCTGTCCTTCCGGGACATGTTCACAGCCGTTTACATCAACCATCCACAACTATCAAAGGCACAAAAACTGTATCACCTCCGATACAAAACAAAAGGTCAAGCAGGCGAAATAGTTAAACAGGGGCCCTATTCTGTAACTCGATTCGAAAAAAAATTTACTCGAATTCGGATTTTGTATATTCTGTAACTCGATTTTCGGATTTTCAAGCCAATTTTCGGATAAAATATTCGATAGCTTTTAAGTTATAGAAAGCAAAAAAGAAAATTGTACGTATTTATTCTGGCACAGGGTGGTACAACTTTCGCATAATTATAAATTAGATCCGAATTTCGAATAGAGTACATTTTCGAATCGAGTTACAGAATAGGGCCCCAGTTCGCATTAAATGACGACAATTTCAATTTGGCTTGGGAAGCTCTAAAAGCTAGATATGAATACGAAAGAATACTGGTCGATAAGCAAGTAACGACACTATTAAACTTGCCTAAAATTAAGAAAGAAACAAGTGCAGGATTCATTAAACTAGAATCCACTGTTTCTAATTGTTTGTCGGTTCTATCGACACTTAATATCCCCACAGACAGCTGGGACCCAATTCTGGTAAACATTTGCACCGCCGCATTACCAGAAAAGTCGTTACGTCTATGGGAGCAATCGCTCTCATCACGAAAGAAGTGCCCAACGTGGCAACAAATGAAAGATTTTCTCACCACCCAATATGAAATTGCGGAAAGGTTAGAAGAAAAAATACTCAAAACTAAGAACAAGCACGACCAGAACGGAAGCTTAAATAGACCCCAAGCTAGAAGCATCAAAAATTTAAACAAAAGCTTTTACAAAACGCAAACGTTCATATCAGAACAAAGAAAACAATCGTCATGCGAACTATGCACAAGAGGGCATAAACTGATATCTTGCGAGAAGTTTAAAAAATTAAAAGTTAACGAACAAAATAATTTTGTCAGGTCAAAACGACTTTGCACAAATTGCCTCTCACATCCGCACACATATAAAAATTGCAAAAGCAAATTCAATTGCATCTATTGTCGCAAAAGACATCACTCAATGCTTCATTACAGCATATATCCCATCTCACCCCAAAGAAGTGCTTATATAAAAAGAACCACGGGTTTAATTGCAAAAGCAAATCCCGAAAAACAAAATTATAAAAATAGCCAAGAGACACCATGTTGCTCAAAGGCACAAAAAGTGCAAACGCTACACAGCGAAATTCAAAATGGACTAGTCACAGAACTAGTCACAACCATACCAACTCAAGTTGAGTACAATACAAATAAACACCTTAATACACAATTAAGGAAATTTCAAACTCTAGAAGATCAGTATTGTGAAGACTGCTCTAAAGCCACAATTACTCGATCAAATAATGGCCGGTACGTCGTACGACTGCCACTAGAGCCACAATTTTCCAATACCTCACATATTGGTAGAAAAAACAAGGTAAGATTTCGTTCTAACAATATTAAAAACTCAAATATATGTTACTTTTCGACCCCGCAGGATGGCTTTCGCCAATAATGGAAAAAACAATCCTGAATAAATCCGTGAGCGGTGGCGGGCTACTTCTTCTTCTTCTTTACTGGCGTAGACACCGCTTACGCGATTATAGCCGAGTCAACAAGAGCGCGCCAGTCGTTTCTTCTCTTCGCTACGTGGCGCCAATTGGATATTCCAAGCGAGGCCAGGTCCTTCTCCACTTGGTCCTTCCACCGGAGTGGAGGTCTTCCTCTTCCTCTGCTTCCCGCGGCGGGTACTGCATCGAATACTTTCAGAGCTGGAGTGTTTTCATCCATCCGGACAACATGACCTAGCCAGCGTAGCCGCTGTCTTTTAATTCGCTGAACTATGTCAATGTCGTCGTATATCTCGTACAGCTCATCGTTCCATCGAATGCGATATTCGCCGTGGCCAACGCGCAAAGGCCCATAAATCTTTCGCAGAACTTTTCTCTCGAAAACTCGCAACGTCGACTCATCGGTTGTTGTCATCGTCCAAGCCTCTGCACCATATAGCAGGACGGGAATTATGAGCGTCTTATAGAGTTTGGTTTTTGTTCGTCGAGAGAGGACTTTACTTTTCAATTGCCTACTCAGTCCGAAGTAGCACCTGTTGGCAAGAGTAATCCTGCGTTGGATTTCAAGGCTGACATTGTTGGTGGTGTTAACGCTGGTTCCTAAATAGACGAAATTATCTACAACTTCAAAGTTATGACTGTCAACAGTGACGTGGGGGCCAAGTCGCGAGTGCGACGACTGTTTGTTTGATGACAGGAGATATTTCGTCTTGCCCTCGTTCACTGCCAGACCCATTTGCGTTGCTTCCTTGTTCAGTCTGGAGAAAGCAGAACTAACGGCGCGGGTGTTGAGACCGATGATATCAATATCATCGGCATACGCCAGCAGCTGTACACTCTTATAAAAGATTGTACCTGCTCGGTTCAGTTCTGCAGCTCTAATAATTTTCTCCAGCAGCATATTGGAAAAGTCGCACGATAGGGAGTCGCCTTGTCTGAAACCTCGTTTGGTATCGAACGGCTCGGAGAGGTCCTTCCCGATCCTGACGGAGCTTTTCGTGTTGCTCAACGTCAGTTTACACAGCCGTATTAGTTTTGCGGGGATACCAAATTCAGACATCGCGGCATAAAGGCAGCTCCTTTTCGTGCTGTCGAAAGCAGCTTTGAAATCGACGAATAGGTGGTGAGTGTCGATTCTCCTTTCACGGGTCTTTTCCAAGATTTGGCGCATGGTGAATATCTGGTCGGTTGTTGATTTACCAGGTCTGAAGCCACACTGATAAGGTCCAATCAGTTTGTTGACGGTGGGCTTTAATCTTTCACACAATACGCTCGATAGAACCTTGTATGCGATGTTGAGGAGGCTTATCCCACGGTAGTTGGCGCAGATTGTGGGGTCCCCTTTTTTATGGATTGGGCATAGCACACTTAAATTCCAATCGTTGGGCATGCTTTCATCCGACCATATTTTGCAAAGAAGCTGATGCATGCTCCTTATCAGTTCTTCGCCGCCGTGTTTGAATAGCTCGGCCGGCAATCCGTCGGCCCCTGCCGCTTTGTTGTTTTTCAGGCGGGCAATTGCTATTCGAACTTCTTCCTGGTCGGGCAATGGAACGTCTGCTCCATCGTCATCGATTGGGGAATCGGGTTCGTCTTCTCCTGGTGTTGTGCTTTTACTGCCATTCAGCAGGCTGGAGAAGTGTTCCCTCCATAATCTAAGTATGCTCTGGACATCGGTGGCTAGATCACCTTTGGGGGTTCTACAGGAGTATGCTCCGGTCTTGAAACCTTCTGTAAGCCGCCGCATTTTCTCGTAGAATTTTCGAGCATTACCCCTGTCGGCCAGCTTATCAAGCTGTTCGTACTCACGCATTTCGGCCTCTTTTTTCTTCTGTCTGCAAATGCGTCTCGCTTCCCTCTTCAACTCTCGGTATCTGTCCCATCCCGCACGTGTTGTGGTCGATCGTAACGTTGCGAGGTAGGCAGCCTGTTTTCTCTCCGCTGCGACACGGCACTCCTCGTCGTACCAGCTGTTCTTTTGCACTTTCCGAAAACCAATGGTTTCGGTTGCAGCTGTACGTAAGGAGTTTGAAATGCCATCCCACAGTTCCCTTATACCAAGTTGTTGACGAGTGCTCTCAGAGAGCAGGAGTGCAAGCCGAGTAGAAAATCGTTCGGCTGTCTGTTGTGATTGCAGCTTCTCGACGTCGAACCTTCCTTGTGTTTGTTGGCGTGCGTTTTTTGCTGCACAGAGGCGGGTGCGAATTTTGGCTGCAACAATATAGTGGTCCGAGTCAATGTTAGGTCCTCGGAGCGCACGCACATCTAAAACACTGGAGACGTGTCTTCCGTCTATCACAACATGATCGATCTGGTTGGTGGTTTTTCGATCCGGAGACAGCCAGGTAGCTTGATGTATCTTCTTATGCTGGAATCTAGTACTACAGATAACCATATTTCGGGCCCCGGCGAAGTCGATCAGCCTCAACCCATTTGGGGATGTTTCCTCGTGGAGGCTGAATTTACCGACCGTAGTGCCAAAGATACCTTCTTTGCCCACCCTGGCGTTGAAGTCGCCAAGCACGATTTTGACATCGTGGCGGGGGCATCTCTCATAAGTGCGCTCCAAGCACTCATAAAAAGCATCTTTGGTCACATCGTCCTTCTCTTCCGTCGGGGCGTGGGCGCAAATCAGCGATATGTTGAAGAACCTAGCTTTGATGCGGATTGTGGCTAGACGTTCATTCTCCGGAGTGAATGATAGTACTCGGCGACGGAGTCTCTCTCCCACCACGAATCCAACACCAAACTTGCGCTCCTTTATATGGCCACTGTAGTAAATGTCACAAGGACCTACTCGTTTCTGTCCTTGTCCCGTCCATCGCATTTCTTGGACGGCGGTGATGTCAGCCTTTATCTTTCCGAGGACATCTACCAGCTGGGCAGCGGCACCTTCCCAATTAAGGGACCGGACATTCCAGGTGCATGCCCTCAAATCATAGTCCTTATTTCGTTTGCCATGGTCGTCATCAAAAGGGGGGTCTCTCATCCGAGGCTGTGTGTTGTTTTTCATTGGGGGAGGTTTTTACGTGGCGGGTCCCAAACCCAGCGCACAACCCTATGCAGGGGATTTTTCGCCTTCTCACTTTCGCTCGCCTTCAAACGGATGTTCTTAGGCTACCCAGAGGATACTTGGTCAAAGACCGGAAGTCGTGAGCTGCTTGAGTCATATGTAAAAGAATCGTTTCTGGCCACTCCCAAGTGAATGGCGATCAGAGAACTTTCCTCACTTGCGTGAACTTCTACACATGACTCCATACACCGGGCTACTACTTGGCAAATTAATGCATACGCACTTAAACACAATTGTTCCAAAAGGATAGAAAATCGACACTTCTCATAAAATATTGCTTAATAAGTAGTTTCCTAAATTCTAAAATGGAATAAATTAAAAAAAAAAAAACAAACTAACAAAAGCAGAGGTCGTTCTTATCGTCCCTACATAAGCGCTCCACATAAGGTTAAAAAATTATAATTCTAAATGAAGCCGTTCGCAATTACCGGCTACTCTCTTGCAAGATCCCTCTAATTTCATAGTCCTAAGTCTGGGGCTAAGGAGTACCCATTCTGGCCACATCTGAGCCAGGCGTGGAGTTACCATCCTTTATAAGCCGATAACACAGAAAAGGCAAATAATAAACAACCGGTATTCCATACCGATGAAATTAGAAATTAAATAACCGCTAATGAAATGAATAAAAGATAAAAAAAAAAGAAGGCATACACTTGTAAACCGTAATAATGACTCCCCCCCCAAAAAAAGCATATCCAATAAAAAAAAGTTGCTTCTCTTAAATACCTGCACGCAAATTAAAATGCATACAAGATACCTGTGCCATGTTTAAATCAAAATCCGTTTTCTGCACACCCGAATAAATGTGAGTATATTACAATTGCATCATCAAATACTTCTGCTGTCAGAATGTATTCTGCGCCTCGGCTACTCCACCAGCAGTATGCCAAAATACAGACAACCACATATTCGTGGAAAACTAGGCAAAATATTCACCTAGGGGGCCCAGGATGTTTAAATGAGTTAAGCATCCACTCCCTCTACACGGTAAAATTGGCGCATCCTAATGCGACAGCTTAATTCACCACAGCTGATGACACCAACACAACTCAGCATACCAATACACTCACTCATCGAAAAGGCTGAACAAGGAAAAAGCAGACACAATCGTTCACACTATCGGCACAGCAACTTTCGTTTTTGACAAATTCGTTCTAAACAATTCGACACGTCCATTCGCTACAAAGTTTCGCATACACCCTGCCGCGTCGATACCTACGCTATTCGACCTCGATTTCTACATTTTTATCCCGATGCGCGGAACTTCGATCACCAGCACCGTCCAATCATCTTCGGCATTGGAGTCTCGCCGCCCCGCTTATTGACAGTTTTTTACGATTAAAACTTATGATTTTGTTAATATATTAGTAAAATAAAAACAAAATTTATAATAAAATAAATTTTGTGTCCTTTTAACTAAATGGTTTTTGAGGCAAAAAATCAATTTTTAAAGTGTACAAAGGATAATGGCATTTTGTAATAAACATTTTGAAATGCCAAAAATACCAAAATTAGAGTCAGGTGGCAACCCATGTCTTAAAGCCAAGCTATCAAAGTTGTAGTTTTTTTTGGTTTGTTTTGTTTTCTGACATTTACCTTTATAGTGCCTAACATTTAATCCATTGTTTAACAAAATATTATAATTGTATACAATTTTTATAAAATGGAAAATATTAATTCAGATATTTAAAGAAAATATTATTAATAAGTTTCATAAAAATTTTGTTGTTGTAAATTTTTTGTTGCATCAAAGTGTGTCGTATTTACTGTGGAGTTTTGGTTATTGACCTCGTGTTTCTTGGAGTAGTACTTTGTTTATTGGAACGTATTTGTTGAACAATATATATGTGGAGAAAGGTAATGATGTGTATTTTCATGTGGTTGTAATTTCAACTGCAGCCAACTGCAGCCCAAGTGCTCTAAATTATTTATATTTTCCTTTTAAGATTGCGTAAAAATAAATAATACGGATATGTTAAATTTTGGTTAGATAATAACCGAAATGCTACGATTGTTGTCAACTGGATTTTCTAGAAATTTAATAGAAGTGTGGATGACGAATGTATGGCATCAAAGAAAATTAACAATTTTTGTGCAAATGCTACCCAAAAGTGGAACAAGAACCAAAGATGTGCGAAGAGATTTGAGAACAACGAAAGTTTATGGCTATCAAATGTGACTGAATTTAAAATTTCTGAGAGTGATGTCGCAAACAAAAGAGGTCGCCCTCATGTTGGATACAGCGAGGGTAGTGCGAGGCAAAAACGAAAACTTGCTTCCGAAGTATAGTCCGTACAGGGTCACGATACCAAATTATTGGTCCATTATTATTTATTTATTAATTAATTTATTTATTAATTACTTGCTTCAATAACAAACGTTAAAATCGAGTTTTTAAAACACTAACAAGTCATACTAATAGCAATTTCTTGTAATTTTGAGTTAAGTGTCGAAAACTTGAAGAGTTTTTGTTATAGAACTGCCGAAATATATTTTCAATATTACGAATGGTACCCAATGTCAGCTACGTTGCATAAAATTTTAGCACATTCTCCACAAATAGTACAAGCCTCAATCGTGCCTCTTGGATGCGCTGGAGAAAGTGCTTCTGAGGCGAGAAACAAATTTTATAAAAAGGATCGCATTGAGCATGCACGAAAAGACTCGAGAGAACACAATATATCTGATGTTTTTAACAGAGCAATGGATTCTTCTGACCCATTCTTATCCAGTATTTGTCTAAAGAACCGTCATTCAGCAAAAAAAAAAATTGCAACTTCCAAGAGAAGTCATTTCTCTTTTAAAGATTCCAGATGTTCCTGAATATCAATTGCCGACTACGTCAAATGTTATCGCAAATGAAATTTTTTCTGATTTCGAATGGGAGGCAGAGGATCTATCTCTTTTTAATATAGAGTTAGAAGTTGATGAAACAGCGGACAATTTTGAAGTAAGAGTTATTTATAATATACCAACTTTTATAAAATTTAATGTTCTCTTTTTAGTGAAATTAAATCTTGATGGCATTGGAAGCACAAATTAATTTGTAAGCCGATCACTAGCAAAAGAAGACTTATTTAATTTCATGGTTTTATGTTAATAATTTTATTAGTAAATAAATGTTATTTCTAGCAGAATGCTCCATTATCCAAGGACCGTGCTTTCTATTAACTCTCCTATTGCTAAGCTTATTTTTCCGGTCAATGCAAGTGGGCATTATAATAATTTTAACGTGGTAAACAATATAGTTACTAGAAGTGGGCGTGGTTAGGGCGGATCGACTTGAGATTTTTATCGAAGAGTAAGATGCCCATCGTAGTCACCTGTACTAAATTTTAAAGCTCTAGCTGCTTCCTGTGATTTCTTGCCTCAAAAACCATTCATTTGACCCATAGTGCAGTGCAGTGATTAGTAGAAATATAAGCACCATTAGAGAGGCTTTTAGCGTTCTTCAAGAGACAGGTTTGCTAATACAATTCGAGAAAAGACAAAACAATTATCAAAGAAATAATTATAGAAATTTTTCGAATAGAAATTCTTGGCTCACAATTTTGGCAATTTCAATAATAAACAGTATATGCAAAATTCCAATAATTTTCAATTTGGACAAAATCAGCACAGAGAATTTCATAACAATTCTAACCAAAATGACAATTATCAACAATTTAACTTTGGACAAAGTAGACAAAATATTTCTGGGCAATTTAGCTTTGGACAAAATAGGCAAAATAATTCTCAACAATCTAAAAGATATAATTCAGTCCAAAGGAGACAAAACCCCCCCGAACCGATGGAAATAGATCATGTTAAAGAACAAGCAAATTTTCGGTTGCCAGCCCAAAACAATCATTACCGATAATAGAAGTGACCATAAAAAATTCAAAAATTAAATGTCTTATTGACACAGGGTCTACAACATCATTATTGAAATATAATGTGCTAAAAGATTATGAATGCATTGAGCTTGATAAACCAATACACCTTAGCACCATTAAGGAAAATGTTTCCCTAAACAAAGAGTTAGTCACCCCAACTCCAAACGAATTCAATGAAAAAAGTTATATACATTGGAAACTAACCAACATTAAAAATAATAACTTTGATGCTATAATAGGACAGAATATTTTAAAACCTATTAAGGCAATAATTAATTTAGAAAAGGAGTATGTAGAAATAAACGGCAACAAAATTAAATTTGAGTTTACCCTTACTATTACGAAGATATTAATATACTTACAGAATGTAAAGAGAATTTGCTAGATATTTTATCAAATAGTGACATGAATGAAGAAGAAAAGCAAAAATTAGAATGAATTCTAAAAGCAAATAGCGATTTATTTTTCCAAGAAGGTAAAAACCTTTCTCATACTCATGAAATTCAGCATGAAATTGTTACAAAAACAAGTAGACCAACTTATAATAAAATTTATAGATATCCCCAAATTCATGAAGAAGAAATTAGTAGACAGATGAACGAGATGTTGCGCTCAGGTATAATTAAAGAAAGTAATTCCCCGTACAACTGGCCTCTTTGGATTGTACCGAAAAAGCAAGACAATTCAATGAAGAAAAAATGGAGAATAGTTATTGACTACAGGAAGCTAAATGAAGTCACTATAGATGACAAATTTTCAATACTCCATATAGAAACAATACTCAGCAAACTTGGAAGAGCTCAGTATTTTACAACATTAGATCTTGCAAAAGGCTTTCATCAAGTATTAATAAAAGAAGAAGATTGACCAAAAACAACTTTCTCTACACCCAAAGGACACTTTGAATTTATAAGAATGCCTTTCGGACTAAAGAATGCACCAGCAACTTTCCAACGTTTAATGAATTCAGTTCCTAGGGAATATATCAACAAGATATGTGTAGTTTATTTAGACGACATCTTAATTTTTAGTTCAAGTATTGAAGAACATACCCAAAATATCAACAAAATACTTTCAGCATTAAGAAAACATATTTAAAGATTCAGGTAGATAAATGCAAGTTTTTCGCAAAACAACTGAATTTATAGGTTACACTCTAACAACAGAAGGGATACAGCCAAATTTAAGCAAAATCGAAAACATACAAAAACTAAAGTTGCCTACTACATCAAAGCAAATTAAATCATTCCTAGGTATAACAGGTCATTATAGAAAATTTAAAAGAGATTACGCTAAAGTAGCACATGGTATAACAAAATATTTAAAAAAGGATATTAAAATAAACACTCGCGATCCTCAGTACATATCATCATTTGAAAAACTTAAAAATCTATTAGTAAGCCCACTAATATTGAAATATCCAGACTTTAACAAAAAATTTGGCATTTCAACTGATGCAAGTGACTTTGCAATTGGCGCAGTATTAACCCAGGACAGTCATCCTATAAGCTATGCTAGTCGAACACTTAACAAACACGAAAGAAGTTATTCCACTAAAGAAAAAGAACTACTAGCTATTGTCTGGGCAGTGACATATTATAGACCATACATTTACAGCAGAGCATTTGATCTCTTAACCGATCACCAACCACTTAACTGGCTCCAAATAAAAAACAAGGGAAAAGAAAAAATAAAACAAGATTGCAAAGATGGTTAATTAAACTAGGTGAATACAATATTAATACAAATTACGTGAAAGAAAAGGAAAATAACGTAGCCGATTTTCTAAGTAGAATAGATAGTAACATAGGCGAGATTCATTCATTGGAAGAAGACAACATAAGCACAAATGCTACAATCCACTCTCAAGAGGAGGAACTAAATGATCATTTTCCAATTTTACATACTACTGTAAATCGCTTTAATACAGAAATCATTTTAAAAAAAAAGAAAATTATGGAATCTGAAGAACTAGGCAACACGAAGAAAATTTTTATTAGCGCAGAAGATATAAAAAATAATAATTTCAAAGATCTTTGTCGTAGGCACATAAATAGTGGAAAAGTAGGTATTTTTTCTTATTTAACCGATTATCAGTACAATATAGTTCAGCAAAAGCTTATTCGAATATTTAATAGACAGGTAAAGTTTTTTAGATGTGAATTCCATGCTAAAGATATGAAAAATGAAGACCAAGTTTATAAACAAATTGCTCAATATCATAAAAATGAAACAGGCCATGCAGGTATTAATGAAAATTATGAAAAATTGAAAAAACTAATATACTGGAAAAATTTGAAAGTTTTGATTCAAAAATATATAAATAATTGCGATGTTTGCAATAGAGCAAAATATGATAGAAAACCTTTAAAACCAAAATTTCAATTAACGAAAACACCATCAGATATAAATGAAATAGTTCATGCAGATATATACCTAAATAAAAAATGTTACTTCCTTACTTTTATAGACAAATTTGCGAAATTTGCTATGGCATTTCAGCTAGAAGATAGAAACAGTATAACTATTATAGAATAGCTTAGATTATTCTTTTCTATGAAAGGAAGACTCAGAAAGTTAATATTAGATAATGAATTCAACTCAATTAACATAAAAGATTTTTTTAGGAAAGAAAAAATAGAAACTCATTTTACAAAACCAAACAGTCATACTCTCTCCGAAAGAATTAGATTCCTAGAAATGGAAAAACCAAGCCTTTCGACAGCGGAAAAAGTATTTCAAAGCATAGAATGGTATAACAAATCTTATCATTCTACAATTAAAACCACACCTCTTGAGGTTATAAATGGAAAAACTGATAAAAATTTGATTAAAGACACTATTCAGAAAAATGCATAAGAAAACTAAATAGAAATAGAGAAGAGTTTAATAACACTCAAAAAGAAGATTACGTAAAAAATTATAAAGCGGTTCCGCACAAATACGAACCAAGGTATTAAAATTGCCATTAGATAATATTCACCCGACAAATGAAAATAACATTGATGATAGCAATTGTAATAATTAGTAATGTAGCCAAACTGGAAGTACATCAAATACATACCGACAATGGATACGCAGAAATTATCACCAACACTAAAAAGATTGTTACATCATCTGACCTCGTAATTCACATAATTGACCCTCGTGAAATTCTTTACATACTAAATAATATAACAAAAATCTCGCAAACATATTCACATCTATATTACTGCACCCTATCTAATGAAATTGAAATCTTGAAAGGTAAAATCAAAACATTAATCCCAAGAAAAGAAGTTAGTAGAAGAATCAGAGGTTTAATTAACGGTATAGGTTCTGTACATAAATTTCTATTGGGAACGATGGATGATGGAGATAGAATAGATATTGAAAATCACCTTAAGAAAGTAGATGAAAATTTACATAATTCAATTACAACTCTCAACCACCAAATAAAAATTAATAATTTCTTTTCGAACACGTTCACAAAATTAAAACAAATTATTGAAGACGAAAGAAAGAAGTCTTTAATGTATCAAGAGAGAACAGACAAAATATTGATTCTTCATGAACAAACAATTAAGACAAACATTCTCAAAGACGCAGTAAACCAGATTCAAGAAAACATTATTTCAGCAAAAAGTGGTATTTTTCACCCACGCATTTTAACAAATGAAGAAATTTATAATAACAACATAGACCTCAACAAACTTCAATATATAAAATTATGCGCCTTGGAATATAAAGAAATTTTGTTAATGTTCGTGTTCAAAATCCCAAAAGAATTTCAATCGGTACAATTAAAAACTATTATTCCTATACCAAATACAGCAGGCAAAGAAATAACAGCAGAAATTGAAAATGTTTTTGAACACAAAAATGTCACTTATAAATTCGAAGAAGCTAAAACACTTAATGAACTACAAATTTCTAAACATAGCATCTACTTATTAAATTGTGAACTTATCAAAAATAGCATTACAGAAATTTTTCAAATTGATGAAGAAGCTATTTTAATCAAAAATGCAAATGGCATAGAACTAAACCAGAACTGCGACAACAGAAAAATTAAGTTGAATCATTATATAATAACTGCACAATTAACCATAATACCATATACCAAACATTCTCCAATACTAAAATATCATACAATCAAAGATTTTATTATCCAAATTATGATACTCACAATTTCACTAACAAAATTACAATGAACGACCTTGTATTTAAAAACGAAGAAAATTTAAAAGAAATTAATGAATTAAAATGTCACAAAAATATCTCTCATATTGGAATATAAATTTTAAGTTTTATTGCGATTATAGTAATAATTTTAATATATTGTAAAACTAAAAAAGAAAAACAATGCTATTGAAACTCAGGAGAGTTTTCCATTAAGGGAGGGAGGAGTTATGTGTAGACTATCATCCTAACCATACACCACACAACAAAATATCGTAAATTGGACAAAATAAAAGATTAAAGAAAAACATGTAAACATTACATAAAATAAGATAACAAGTAGAGATAAAAAACATAATGCAAATGCATACAAACATGTGTCATCACTATGACGTGTGATCTCTATTTCTTTTACATATACTCATACACTTGTTCATTTTCGTCTATGTATTCATTTTCATTCATTTTCTGTATTTGTTAATTTTGAGTTCAAGTTTGTATTCAATGCTAATGTAAAGACAGTTGACAAGAAGAAATAAAGCCGAAAGGTCCATTTGACAAGAAGCTGAGTGTCAAATATCAGAAGTGGAATGAACAAACTGTACCTATACAAGATGGACTACAATTTACTTAACATGGCGCAGTTGAAACAAGCACTGCAACAACTGAATCTTAAGACGTGTGGCAGCAAAGCGGAGTTAGTGGCCAGACTCCAGGAACTGAGCGGGGATACGGTTAGACCAGTCATAGAGTCCTTGATTCCAGTGGATACAGCAGGTGTCTCCAGGAGAGATGATGGTCAGGAGGAGCCGTCGAGGGGCGACGATGGGGTCAGGTCGCAATTGGAAGTGCAGGTCGGTAATCTGTGTAGTGTTGTGGAGTCACTGGCCGCACAGTTGCAGGCTCTTCGTCCAACGATGCCGAATGTTCCAGACGCCGGCACATCTTTACACGCTAGCAACGTACCGTTATGCGAGACGCACATTTCACCATGTACATCGTACGCGCTGCCGCCGCAGCCACATATGCGGTCAGCACCGCCGCCGATAGTCTCTTTGTCACCAGGGCAACCGAGTACTCCACTAACACAACAGTATTCATACCAACAGTTTGGTATGCCCGTACAAACAACTTCAACGTTCGCTGCGCAGTCGTATGCAACAACACAATCAGGTGATTACGCCAAAGCACATCATCTAACGGCGCCGTCTG
Organism: Bactrocera dorsalis; assembly: GCF_023373825.1. Taxonomy (NCBI): domain Eukaryota; kingdom Metazoa; phylum Arthropoda; class Insecta; order Diptera; family Tephritidae; genus Bactrocera; species Bactrocera dorsalis. Next base: position 13,804,849 of record NC_064308.1, on the reverse strand, counting down.
CGTACATGAACAGAGCAGTGCCGTTGCTGTACCCTCCATGTTTGAGAGCAGAAGAAGCAGCGAGTTCATCGGTGGCAAGAGAGAGACGCGTTTATTCACCTAACGAAGTAGCATCAGTGTACAGAAAAAACAATCTTTGCTTAAGTCTGTACTGTGAGAGTTCACTTTTGACTCTGATTTTCTATATTAAAATTTCTTCCCTCAATACATTTCTTAATTCTAATTTCTTAACTATGTATATATGTATATGTGTGTATGCTTAGTGTGTATACACATGTGTAAATATGTATTATATTATTATTGCATTTTTCAGATACCAACGCATTGATATTTTATAGTTTTTTAGATTAGTGCATCTAACGCACTTATACACATACGTACACACGCTTGATACTTTCTTATTTGTTGCTTGTGTGCATTAATATTTCGAGTATGTATATTTTGTATTTTAATATTAGTATTATGTATACTCTAATTTATGAGTTTTCTTTTATGTGCAATGATTTTCACATTTTTATGAGCAAGTCTCATATTACAATTTTGTTGCTTACCATTGCACTTGACATTTAGTGGACTGTATATACTTTTTATTTAATTTATTGTTTACATGTATATTTTTATGTATTAATGTAGTTGTGTCAAAAATATAATTTTGTATATATAATTCTATCTTAAGGTTACAAAACTTTCATGTTCATATCTTTATGAACAATCAGTGTTGCCAGAGTTCGATCCATGCGACAACATCTATTCATCTGTACAATTCATCGAGAGAGTCGAGCAGCTGAGAAACTTGTATGGTTGGGAGGACGCGTTGCTGATATTCTCCGTTCTCAGTAAGCTCAAGGGTGTAGCAAAACGGTGGGCTGACGCACAGCCTGTGTTCCGCGAATAGCATGAGTTTGTGAGTATATTCCTAACTGATTTCCCTTATGTACGAAATTCTGCCGACGCTCATATTCGGCTAATGAACGCAACAATAGGAAGAGGGGAAAGTGTTATCGAATTTTATTACAAAATGTTCGCAATGGGTCGTCGCGATGGAATCGATGACTGTTCGATAATTCAATATACGATTAATGGGTTGAGTGATGATAACTTGCGCAAGACATTAAGCGCAATGCGATTTGCAAAATGTCCAGATTTGTTGCAATCCATATTGAATATATCGACCATTAATAAGAGTCGCTATGGTAGGTCAAATGAATTTGTTTCAATGCGGGTTCCACAGCAAATGCCAACTGCTGTGGTTGAATTAAATAGAAATGGTATTGGGCCTGTTTGCTATAATTGTAGGGAAAGGGGGCATATCGCCCGAAATTGCAAGAAACCAAGAAATAAATTTAGTGAAGTGAACCGAACTGAGCATGTAAATCAGATAGTGAGTGACGAGTGCATTGAAGTGACAGAAAACAGTGGTGCATCAGTAAACAAAATTGTTCCTAGTAAAAAATGCACAGAACTCCGTAAGGATGTCATTATCATTAGTCAAAAGCATGTCAGCTGCAGTGCGCTAATTGACTCGGGTAGCGGCAGGTCGCTTGTTAAGCGTTCAATTGTAGGGAAGTGTGGTGAAAGTACATCAACATGTTTTGAAAAGCTGATTGGTTTTGCGGGAGGTGAGATAGTTTGCAGGGAAAAGGTGTCGGTGAAAGTAAAATTTGATAAAGTCACGCGTTATTTGATTTATTGGTTATAAATGATGACGTAATGGATTACGATGCCATAATTGGTATTGACATACTGTCAAAGGGAAAGGTGGTAATTGAGGGAGGTACGTGTAGGATAATGGCAATTGAAAGAAGTGACATCGACGTAGGGAGTGAGTTGCAGTTTAGGGTTGAGCAAGAACTACTTGAGTTGTTAAATACGTACGCATATTGTTTTGGAGAAAGGCTAATTGAGTTAGGGAAATCGAAGCGGTTCAAAATGGATATCCAGGTAACGTCACCGAGGCCGATTTCGAAAAAGCCGTATGGTATCCCCATTCCAAAACAACGTGTAGTAGAGGGTATTATTGAAGAGTTGTTACAGCTAGGGATAATTCGCAGGTCTTCCTCATTGTACGCTTCACCAATCGTGTTGGTGCGTAAGCAAAATGGGGAGGACAGATTATGTTTCGATTTCCGGGAGCTAAATGCGGTAACAGAGAAACAGCCGTGGTTGATGCCCACAGTAGATGGAGTTTTAGCCACGTTGTCAGGCAAGAAATATTTCACGACGTTAGACCTCATGTCAGGATACTACCAGGTAGAACTGAAAGAAAGTGCTAAAGCTTCCACGGCGTTTGTAATTCATAATGGCCATTACGAGTTCAACCGAATGCTGTTTGGGCTTCGGAATGCGCCATGCGTGTTTCAACGAATGATGTCACAATTAATAGAACCGTTGGGGAATAGAGTGGTGTGTTATGTGGATGAGGTTGTTATAGCAACGGATACAAGGGAAGAGAATGTGAGGTATTTAGAGCAATTTTTGCAAATTATTCAAGATGAAGTGTTAACGTTGAGGCTTTCGAAATGTTCATTTCTTCGTTATAGCGTGAATTTTTTGGGCCATGTGGTAGACGCGAATGGTATTCAACCGGGGGCTGTGAAAACGGCAGCCATTAGAGAGTATCCGACACCGAGTAGCCAGTTAGATGTTCGACGCTTTTTGGTTTGACGGAATTTTTCCGCAAATTTGTGCGTGGGTATGCCTTGGCCGCCAAACCGCTCACCCAGCTTACGAAGAAGAGTGCAGAAATCGTATGGACCACAGCATGTGAAGAAGCATTTCAGCATCTGGTTCGGTCAGTGACAACAGCGCCAGTCCTCACCATATACGACGTCTCGAAAGAGCATGAGCTGCACACTGATGCTTCCAGTGTTGGCGTCGTCGCAATTCTTCTTCAGACAGAAGCCAATGCAAGTTTGCAGCCGTTTCGAATGTTCCTGTTAGGAAAGCGCTTCAATGTTGTTACTGATTGCCAAGCAATAACAACTGCAAAACTATCGAAGCCGATGATACCTAGGGTGGCCCGATGGCTCCTTAAGTTACTTGAGTACGATTACAATATAATACATCGGGCTGGGTCGTCTATGGGTCACGTTGATGCGATGAGTCGGGCACGAATCAAGGTGTCAGAACAAGTAGAAGACGTCGGGGCCAATATATTGATGTTGTCAGTTGATGATTGGCTGGCTACAATGCAAATGCAAGACGACAACCTCAAGCATATTATAGGCGCATTGCAAGGGTTTTTGCAGTCCGATCAAAGATCCAATATAAATTCAGAATACACGTTGAAAAATCACAGATTGTTTCGCAAAACCGGGAAGGGGGAGCTGTTGCTTGTTGTGCCAAAGGGAATGCGTTGGAGAATAGTAAAGATGTGTCATGACGATGTGGGTCATCCGCGAGTGGATGGGACAGTTAAGAGAATTCTGCAACACTTCTGGTTCCCTCGACTTAGAAACTTTGTAAAATCTTTTCTTAAGTCGTGCATCGATTGCTGTTATAGTCGTGAGCCATCACGGAAGCAATGCGAACTTTATGGGATGGATATCCTGCCTCTGCCGTTTGTAATTATACACCTAGATCATTTAGGTCCGTTTGTCAAGAGTCGACATGGGTATGAATATGTATTAGTCATTGTCGATGCATTGACGAGGTACACAGTTGTCGTGCCGACCCGGTCAACAAAAACGAAACCAGTTATTGATGCCTTGAACCAGCTAACACTGTATTTTGCCTTACCGCAACGAATTGTCACGGACCGTGGCACAGCATTCACGTCAGCAGCATTCACAACCTATTGTGAAACCTACAGCATGCAACACATTAAAGTGGCCGTGAGAACACCACGGTCAAATGGGTTAGCGGAGCGGGTTAACCAAGCGGTGCTGGCTTACTTGAAGACGTCCACAAGTGATCCCAAAGACTGGGATGCGCATATTCGTCAACTGCAATGGACAATGAACACAAGGGTTAATACCACTACCAAGTTTGCGCCAATAGATCTGGTGTACGATTTTCCATTGCCCGACCTGAGGGGAAATAGGGTGTTGGCCGTATTGCACGATGATAACGAACAATTTCATATAATTGGTCGACGTTCTGAGGCGATTGAAAATATCAAAAAGGCGCGTCTGAAATGGAAAGCAAAATTCGACGCCAAGTACAGCAAACCAGTTCCATATCAAGAAGGCGACCTAGTACTACGAGAAGCACCACTACAAAGTACTGTAGAGTCGCGTAAACTCCAACCCAAATACAAGGGGCCCTACGTTGTTAAGAAGGCGTTAAGGTTCGACAGGTACGTGATTGAAGGCGTTGATGGGGCGCAATGTACACGAAGACGATACAGTACAATTGCAGCCTCCGACAAAATGAAACCTTGGTGAGCCGTGTTTCCGGAAGTAGACGACAATTATAGTTCGGAAGACGAAGTTGACACCACGTAAACACGGGACGAGTTTTGTCAGGAGAGGCCGAGTTGTCATCACTATGACGTGTGATCTCTATTTCTTTTACATATACTCATTCACTTGTTCATTTTCGTCTATGTATTCATTTTCATTCATTTTCTGTATTTGTTAATTTTGAGTTCAAGTTTGTATTCAACGCTAATGTAAAGACAGTTGACAAGAAGAAATAAAGCCGAAAGGTCCATTTGACAAGAAGCTGAGTGTCACATGTTTTGGTCCTTATGTTTGACTGTAATGATAACCAGGACATTATCGGGTAAACCACACAATCATGTTTGTTTGCATTCAATAGAAAATAAGATTACATTTAACAAATATTGTATTTCATAAGAAAATAAAAAAAAAAAAACAAAGAAATAGATTAAGAAAATTGGAATCACTTTAGTAGTTATATAAGCAGAACATAATTTGAAAAAGAAGAGAATAAAGTATAATGTCACAGAAGTAACATCGTCGGCATTTTTATTCCTCCGCTCGAACAACTAAAACTCTCTGAGTTTTGAAGGAAAACCACGTGGTCCGACGAAGCAAGCAAATGCCGCGAGAAAAGCCTCTTTTGTCAGATTAGTACATAGCTCGAGGTGTACTGCTTTTGTCTTAAAAGAGACACAGACAGCCACGTAGCCTTTCATCAGTGTGGGAGACCTTAGCATGGACGCCTTTATTTGAAAAGGCCCAGCAAAATCGACACCTGTGATAGTGAAGGGCAGAGCAAAGTTGCAGCGTTCCGGTGGAAGTGCTGCAATAATCTGCGTTCGCATCTTTTGCTTATGCATAGTGCAGATCTTGCACGAAAAAATCCATTTCTTTATTTCTGGCTTAAGTCTTGGGATATAAAACTCTTGGCGGATTATTTGTTGCATGAGGCGGTGTTCGGCGTGTAATAATAGTACGTGGATGTAATTGAGATATAATGAGGCAAGTTGCGATCCCTCTGGTATAACAATGGGATGACGTTCGTTATACGTTAGGCTTGAATTGACAAGCCGACCATTTGCACGAAATAGACCCTTCGTATCTATGAATGGATTTAGTACTAGGAGTGAGCTCTTTTTCTCAATCGGCCTCGATTCTCTAAGTATTGATATCTTTCGGCTGAAGTAGCGCGCTTGAGTAGATGCGATAAGAGCGACTTTTGCTTTTTGTAAGTTTAGGTGGGTCACTGTATCGCCTTGGGGATATACTGTGCGTATTCCTTTAATTCTAAGTTTGAGTCGCTCTATGAGTTTGAGCATGTAAGCGATTACCCTGAGGGCTCGGGGGTAAGATAAAAATCTCTCAAGCATGTCAATATCATCCGATGCTATGTGAAAGGAGTCGATCTTTCGACTTTCTGTGGCAATAATATTGCGCATGGGGGATTGCGGCCAAGAATCGGGAGATTCTGTTAACCATCGGAGGCCATTCCACCAGAGGGTGGTGGTGGCCAGGTGCAGAAGTTTGCACCCTCTTTTACTTTGATCAGCAGGATTGTCAGCACTGACTACGCGTCGCCAAGGGGCTGATCCCACTAGGTCAAGAATTTGAGACCATCGATTGGAAATATACGTCTTCCATGCATGTGGTTGTTTTTCCAACCAGGCTAATACAATCTCGGAATCGGACCAGGGATATAATTTTTATTTTGACATATTCAGATGCGTTTGCACTATGGATGCTAGTTTCGCCACATAGTTCTAGCCGTGGTAGACTTATTGTTTTTAAAGGAGCCACTTTTGCTTTTGCAACTAGTAAGTGGCTTGTGGTCGCCTTATTGCTTTGTGTGCGAACATATATAGTGGCGCAATATGCCTTTTCAGAGGAGTCACAGAAGCCGTGTAGTTCGACTTTGTGCTCTGGGACATAATTTACCCATCGTGGGATTTGTATTTGTATGATATCTTTTAGATTGCTCACAAACTGGGACCACTTTTCAAAACGAAGTGGTTTTACTTGCTCGTCCGTACCATCTAGCCATAATTCTTGTTTCAGGATTTTGGCTTGTATCATAATTGGCTATAGCCATCCTTCGGGGTCAAAAAGTTTTGCCACAGCGGAGAGAATTTGGCGTTTTGTAATGGCGGATAATGCGGATATGGACTCAGTCGTGTATGAAAATTGGTCCGATATCGCATTCCATTGCTTTCCTTTTCGAATATAAGGAAATTAGTGTCCAAAAAATTTTCTTTTGGTATGTTTTTTAATATATTTGGGTGATTTGCCGTAATCTTTTTTAATGGAAGCCCTGCGGATTTGAGGGCTTGGATTACCTGTGATAATGATTCGTATGCTTGTGGAAGACTGTGACTTCCAGGCAGAATATCGTCTACATACGTTTGTGTTTTTAACACCTGGGTTGCCAGAAGAAATTCTGACTTGGTGTTTTCAGCTAATTCATGGAGTGTTCGAATGGCTAAGTATGGGGCACAATTAACGCCAAAGATCACTGTTTTTAGCTTGAAGTCGCGTAGTGGACTCCTGGCGGATTTTCGGAAAGTAATTCGCTGAAAATCTTGATCGTATTTACGTATTACGACTATTTGTCTATACATTTTTTCGACGTCCGCGTTGAATACGCATTCGAATATACGCCAGTTTAGAATAAGCAGCATTAAATCAGGTTGGAGCGTGGGTCCTGTAAACAGGATATCGTTTAGGGAATTCCCCGAGCTAGTGAATCTTAAGGCGTTGAAGACAACTCTTACTTTAGTTGTTTTTTTTATCTGGCTTTACTACTGCATGATGTAGCAAGTAAAATGAGTAGTATTTGCCATTGATGATTTTTTCGCACGGGCTTACTTCCTCCATGTGATCTAAATGGAGGTATTCTTCCAACACACCATCATATTCTGGTTTGAGCTCACCTTTTTAGTTCTTCTATCTCCCAAAATTTTCTCAATTTTGAATTGAGGTACAGGTTTGAGATTTCCTCAACTTGAGTCATTGTCATTGTTGTGTCTAGTTCCGTAACTAGTCCACTTAGGATTCAACCGAAAATAGTCTTTTGTGCCAAAAGCGTGGTTGATGTTTTCTCAATACCTTCGAGTATTATCTGTGGTATGAGATCGCTGCTTAATAGAAGGTCTATTTGAGCGGGGGTGTTGTAGTGCGGATCTGCTAACTTAATTCTGATAATTGCGCTGTTTGGGGGTAGGCTGGAATAATTATTTACATGAAGCATCGAATGGTGTCGTTTAGGACAACAGACGCAGTTAAATTTGCTTTCGCACTCTTTGAGTGTATGGGCGTATGACAGACAGTTGGTCACTTTTTCCGTGATGAGAGCGATTGCTCCCACAATAATAACGACTTTTCTGGTAATGCTTCTGTGCATATCAGTATAGGATCCCAGTTGTCTGTGGGAATGTTTTGTGTCGATAAAATCGACAAACAATTGGAAACAGTGGATTGAAGTTTGATAAATTCTTCACTGGTTTCCTTTTGAATTTTTGGCAAGTTCATTAAAATTGTTATCTGCTTATCGACCAATATTCGTTCATTCTCGTATTTTGATTTTAAAGCTTCCCAAGCCAAATTAAAATTGTCGTCTTTTAATGCGAATTGTTTTACTATGACGCCAACTTGACCTTTCGTTTTGTATCGGAGGTGATACAATTTTTGTGCATTAGATAATTTTGGGTGGTTTATGCAAACGGCTGTGAACATGTCCCGGAAGGACGGCCATTGTTCATAACCCCCATGAAAAATTTCTGCGTCACATGCGGGCACCTTGAGGTGGATGCCTGAACTTGCCTCTTGACTTTGTACTTGTGGCATCTCTACTCGCGGAAGTGGAGCAGGTGCAATTGCTCTAATTAGTTTGACCTGATCAGTGATCATTGCTTTCGTTTCTTCAAATTGGTCTAAGCCATTTTCATATTTGGCGTAAGCCGAGGATTTGAAATTTTCTGGTAGATCTGAGTCATCAGATTCTACTATTGCGTCATATGAAGCTTGGAGACGTATCCAAAAATAGTCCAGATTTTCTTTTTTGATTTCTAATGCCGATACAGAATTATCTTGAAAATCGAGTGCAGTATTTTATAAAACTGTCACTCTCAGCAATAAATTTACTGAATATAATGTCTTTCCCCCTTATTTGTTTTGTAACACCTTGCTTTGAGCGTGTAGCTTCTGCAGGTGTACATGGACCTTTTTCGTCCGAAATCATTTTTGGAACTTTCAGTAGTTGTGAAGATTTATATTCTTTGGAATCTGCGTTCATTTAGAACAAATAAATTAACAAAATATTTTTTTTTTTTGTTTCGATGTAAACTGATTGACTTTAGATATTGACTTTAAATGGAATTGCTGATTGCAAAGCGAAGTCTCTTGTAAATATAATAATAAAATTGTAAAATGTTTTGTTTTATTTCATTTTGTTGATCGGATTAAATTAAATAACGCGTTTCTTTTTAATTAATCTCGAAAAAAGTATTAAAGTATTACCGAATTTATGTATTATTTTTTAATTGTTAATATATGCAATATTTATCTTATTAATTTGTTTTGGGCTTGTATGTCTTATAGGGTATACCTATAGACGAAACCGTTTGTATGTACTTGCAACTGAGTGCTCGTATAAGAGATCAGTGCTTTTTGTACATATTGTTACAAAAGTAGTATTAAGTTGTATTTGTATTGCTATATGCATCCCTTATTATTGTTACAAAAGTAGTATTAACCCTAGAAAGATAATCATATTGTGACGTACGTTAAAGATAATCATGCGTAAAATTGACGCATGTGTTTTATCGGTCTGTATATCGAGGTTTATTTATTAATTTGAATAGATATTACGTTTTATTATATTTACACTTACATACTAATAATAAATTCAACAAATAATTTATTTATGTTTATTTATTCATTAAAAAAAAAAAAACAAAAACTTAAAACTTCTTCTATAAAGTAATAAAACTTTTAAACATTCTCTCTTTTACAAAATAAACTTATTTTGTACTATGAAATCAGTCATGTTGTATTATAAAATAAATAATTAGCATATCTTATAAAGGGTGATTTTTTAAGAGCTTGATAACTTTTTTTAAAAAAAAAACGCATAAAATTTGCAAAATCTCATCGGTTCTTTATTTGAAACGTTAGATTGGTTCATGACATTTACTTTTTGAAGATAATTTCATTTAAATGTTGACCGCGGCTGCGTCTTAGGTGGTCCATTCGGAAAGTCCAATTTTGGGCAACTTTTTCGAGCATTTCGGCCGGAATAGCCCGAATTTCTTCGGAAATGTTGTCTTCCAAAGCTGGAATAGTTGCTGGCTTATTTCTGTAGACTTTAGACTTGACGTAGCCCCACAAAAAATAGTCTAAAGGCGTTAAATCGCATGATCTTGGTGGCCAACTTACGGGTCCATTTCTTGAGATGAATTGTTGTCCGAAGTTTTCCCTCAAAATGGCCATAGAATCGCGAGCTGTGTGGCATGTAGCGCCATCTTGTTGAAACCACATGTCAACCAAGTTCAGTTCTTCCATTTTTGGCAACAAAAAGTTTGTTAGCATCGAACGATAGCGATCGCCATTCACCGTAACGTTGCGTCCAACAGCATCTTTGAAAAAATACGGTCCAATGATTCCACCAGCGTACAAACCACACCAAACAGTGCATTTTTCGGGATGCATGGGCAGTTCTTGAACGGCTTCTGGTTGCTCTTCACCCCAAATGCGGCAATTTTGCTTATTTACGTAGCCATTCAACCAGAAATGAGCCTCATCGCTGAACAAAATTTGTCGATAAAAAAAAAAATTGTCGAACACTGATTTTGGTAATAAAATTCAATGATTTGCAAGCGTTGCTCGTTAGTAAGTCTATTCATGATGAAATGTCAAAGCATACTGAGCATCTTTCTCTTTGACACCATGTCTGAAATCCCACGTGATCTGTCAAATACTAATGCATGAAAATCCTAACCTCAAAAAAATCACCCGTTACATATTAGAAACAAATTTTACTTATTAGTCAGTCAGAAACAACTTTGGCAAATATCAATATTATGCTCTCGACAAATAACTTTTTTGCATTTTTTGCACGATGCATTTGCCTTTCGCCTTATTTTAGAGGGGCAGTAAGTACAGTAAGTACGTTTTTTCGTTACTGGCTCTTCAGTACTGTCTTCTGATGTACCAGGCATTTCATTTGGCAAAATATTAGAGATATTATCGCGCAAATATCTCTTCAAAGTAGGAGCTTCTAAACGCTTACGCATAAACGATGACGTCAGGCTCATGTTAAGGTTTTTCATAAAATTTTTGCGACTTTGAACCTTTTCTCCCTTGCTACTAACATTATGGCTGTATATAATAAAAGAATTTATGCAGGCAATGTTTATCATTCCGTACAATAATGCCATAGGCCACCTATTCGTCTTCCTACTGCAGGACATCACAGAACACATTTGGTCTAGCGTGTCCACTCCGCCTTTAGTCTGGTTATAATACATAATCATTTGCGGTTTACCGGTACTTTCGTTGATGGAAGCATCCTCATCACAAGATGATAATAAGTATACCATCTTAGCTGGCTTCGGTTTATAGGAGACGAGAGTAAGGGGTCCGTCAAAACAAAACATCGATGTCCCCACTGGCCTGGAGCGACTGTTTTTCAGTACTTCCGGTATCTCGCGTTTGTTTGATCCACAATGGTTAACTTGTACGGTTCTTGTTTTTTGCCAAAGGGATTGAGGTGAACCAATTTTCACACGTAATATTACGACAACTACCGTGCACAGGCTTTGATAACTCCTTCACGTAGTATTCACCGAGTGGTACTCCGTTGGTCTGAGTTCCTCTTTCCAAATAAGGCATTCCATTTATCATGTACTTTGTACCACTGTCACACATCATGAGGATTTTTATTCCATACTTACTTGGCTTGTTGGGAATATACATTCTAAACGGACACCGTCCTCTAAACCCAAGTAACTGTTCATCTATGGTCAAATGAGCCCCTGGAGTGTAATTATGTATGCACTGATGGATAAAGAGATCCCATATTTTTCTAACAGGAGTAAATACATCGTTTCCTCGAAGTGTGGGCCGTATACTTTTGTCATCCATTCTAAGACATCGTATCAAAAAATCAAAACGATCACGACTCATTACAGAGACGTACACCATTGACAAAGATCGATCATAGAGGTCATCTGTGGACATGTGGTTATCTTTTCTCACTGCTGTCATTACCAGAATACCAAACAAAGCATGGATTTCATCTTCATTCGTGTCACGAAATGTAGCACCTGTCATAGATTCCCGACGTTTCAATGATATCTCAGCATTTGTCCATTTTACGATTTCCGAAATTATCTCATCAGTAAAAAATAGTTTGAAGCATAAAAGTGGGTCATATATATTGCGGCACATACGCGTCGGACCTCTTTGAGATCTGACAATGTTCAGTGCAGAGACTCGGCTACGCCTCGTGGACTTTGAAGTTGACCAACAATGTTTATTCTTACCTCTAATAGTCCTCTGTGGCAAGGTCAAGATTCTGTTAGAAGCCAATGAAGAACCTGGTTGTTCAATAATATTTTGTTCTAATATTTCACTACCGCTTGACGTTGGCTGCACTTCATGCACCTCATCTATAAACGCTTCTTCTGTATCGCTCTGGACGTCATCTTCACTTACGTGATCTGATATTTCACTGTCAGAATCCTCACCAACGAGCTCGTCATCGCTTTGCAGAAGAGCAGAGAGGATACGCTCATTGTCTAAAGGACTACCCATTTTATTATATTTTAGTCACGATATCTATAACAAGAAAACAAATATATATTTAATAAGCTTATCACGTAAGTAGAACATGAAATAACAATATAATTATCGTATAAGTTAAAATCTTAAAAGATACGTAAAAGATAGTCATGCGTCATTTTGACTCACGCGGTCGTTATATTTCAAAATCAGTGACACTTACCGCATTGACAAGCACGCCTCACGGGAGCTCCAAGCGGCGACTGAGATGTCCTAAACACACAGCGACGGATTCGCGCTATTTAGAAAGAGAGAGCAATATTTCGAAAATGCATGCGTCAATTTTACGCAGACTATCTTTCTAGGGTTAAGTTGTATTTGTATTGCTATATGCATCCCTTATTATGAACAATAGCTGTAGGTATATGGAATAGCATCATCAACCAGTGCTAAGAGTAAACTGATATAGTGTAGACGAGTTGTAAAATAAAGAGATTTTGTTGAAGTGAATTAAACGGCTTTTATTTGTCAATCCAGAGATACGAACCTAGTAAAGTAAAACTAGCAAGGAGTAAATTCGTAACAATTGGTGTCAGAAGTGGGATTGTCAAATAATCCAAATTCAAGATTGTTAAATTCAGAGAATTGAGAATTCAGCAATTAAAAAAGGAACTGGAGGAGCGTAATTTGCCGATAAGCGGCAAAAGGCGGATCTGCAGGCACGATTACGTGAAGTAATGGAAGCGGATGGAATTAATGTGGACGAGTTCGAATTTGATGGGCCAGAAACTTCTACAAAGGTAGAAGAAAAAGTAGAAGAACAACGAACATCATCAAGTGCAGACACGAACATGCTGTTAGTGGCTATTAAGCAAATAATAGCTGAAAATACATCACAAATAGCAGAAAATGCAGTGCAAACAGAAAATCGTCTGGCACAGCAAATAGCTGAAAATACATCACAGTTAAAGTCCTGCCTTACACAACAAATGACTGAAAATAATACGCGGTTAGAAAAGCGTTTGGTTCAACAGATTACGGAAAATACTACACAACTACAAAAACAAGTGCAAGAGAAATTTTCAAAATTTGAAGACGAATTAAGCACTTTAAAAAATGACGAAGAAAATTTAAAATCAGAAGTTCTTCAATTAAGTAATCGTGTGCGAGAACTGCAACTACATGGCCCTGCACCATCAACAAATAATCAAAGATTGAAGGCACCCACATTCGATGGAAGTATTCCATTTCAAATTTTCAAACTTCAGTTTGAAAAGACAGCAATGGCCAATAACTGGAATGCAGCGCACAAAGTGGCGTCCTTGTTCGCAACTGAAATAGAACGACTGACTCATTTGGCAAATGCAGATGCACCTGTGGATTCCATTGAGAGGGTAAAAATTCAATGTTTCATAAGTGGAATTCGTGATGTGGACACCAAACGCGCCACGTATGCATTGCCAAAAAGGACGTTTGCTGAAACGGTTTCGCACGCCCTCACACAGGAAAGAGCTTCTTTACTAAGTAAACCAGCACACAAAGTACAAAGGGTTGAAATGGAACAACCGGCGCTGATGGAAGAAATATTGAAGACTCTAAAGACAATTGCTGCACCGCGAGTAAATACAAGAGAAAGATGTTTCAACTGTGGAAAAGCGGGTCACTTTGCCCGAAATTGCAATATAAAAGTAAACCCATCAAAACGGAAACAACCAACAGATAACGAGGACGGAGCATCCACATCTCACGAGTCGTTAAACCAAAACGGAACAGTTCAAAGGGGCGTGAGCTGGTTCCCACAACTATTTGCCCCGCCATCTCGATATCACAAATAGGTCGCCATGACAACAATCTTACTATCAACGGCATCGTAAATGGACGACTGTCAACGCTTACTTTGGATACTGGTGCCACACATTCAATTATCCGAGCGGATGTGGTAAGAGGAACGGTTGAACCATTAGTCGGTTGCAAGCTTCGAACGGCCACCGGGGAGGAAGCAGCTGTCGCGGAAAAGTGTTTTGCGAAGTGATGATTGGTACCCTGGAAGTTAATCACACCTTCATCGTAGCAGAAATCACGGATGAAATTATAATGGGAGTAGATTTCATGATTGATCACGGGGTTACTTTGGATTTAAACAAGCAAATGCTGTTTTGCCAGAACATGGAGATGCCTATAAACAACGGATATGTGACCAACGTTGAAAGTAAGAGGGTGATTATTGATGATAATCAGAGTATTCCATCAAAATCTGAGGCGATTGTATGGGCTAAAGTGAATGGAGGAGGTGGGACTGAAGAATTGTAGATTGTGGAACCAACAAAAATAGATACACCCATATTGGTAGGAAGAACGCTTGTGAAAACTAGAGAAGACGCCACCATTCCGGTAAGAGTAGTGAATGAATTCAACACGCCTATAAGTCTGAAGAAAGGAGCAGTAATTGGACAGTGCCAGAATATAAGTGCAATAGCACGATGCGAACGGTCACAACAGAAGCCTTCTATTGAGCCACAGCAGATAAGTCCTACACTCCTAAACAATTTGCTGAATGAGGTGCATGGAAATGAAAAATTAAAAGCAGAAAAACTATTAGAAAAATACGCATCCATATTTGCAAACGAAGGAAACAACACAGGAAGAACGAGCATTGTCAAACATCGCATAAATACCGGAGACGCTAAACCAATCCGGCAAGCTCCGCGTAGGGTTCCACTAGCAAAACGTGAGGATGCTAACAAAATTATTGAAGACATGCACAAAAACGGTGTAATCGAACCTTCAATAAGTCCATGGAGCTCACCTATCGTCTTAGTTAAAAAGAAAGATGGTAGCACCCGTTTCTGCGTAGATTATAGGAAGTTGAATGATGTCACAAAGAAAGACGGTTATCCTCTACCGAGAATCGACGATACATTAGACACCTTGTCTGGAGCGAAATGGTTTTCTACATTAGATCCACAAAGTGAATATTGGCAAGTCGAGATTGATGAATGTGACCGTGAAAAGACCGCTTTCAGTATGGGCGACATGTTATGGGAATTCTCTGTGATGCCATTTGGGTTATGTAATGCGCCTGCAACGTAAAAAGGACTCAACTGGAAGACATGTTTGGTGTATCTTGATGACATTATCATCGTGGGAAAAAGTTTTGATGATCATCTGAAAAATCTAGAGGAAGTCTTTCAGCGAATAGCATCAGCCGGATTACGCTTGAATCCCAAAAAGTGTTCATTATGGAAGAAGCAGGTCACATATCTCGGACATAAAGTGTCAACTGAGGGGATTCACACCGAGGAAGGAAAAATAAAAGCAGTCAAAGATTGGCCTCAACCCACCAACATACATGAACTCCGCAGCTTCCTCGGCTTATGCACGTATTACCGCCGTTTTGTACCTGGATTTGCGAACGTGGCTAGAAGTTTACATGATTTAACAAAGAAGAATCGCCCGTTTGTATGGCAGTTGGAACAAGAAAAAACGTTTGAGCAGCTTAAAGAACTACTTTGTACGGCACCAATGTTAGCCTATCCAATACCTGGAAAGAAGTTCATCCTGGATACAGATGCGAGCGCTTATGGAATTGGAGGTGTCCTGTCTCAGCTCATCGACGGACAAGAAAGAGTAATTGGGTATTACAGCAGAGTGCTCGGGAAACCAGAGAAAAACTACTGTGTGACGCGAAAAGAACTACTAGCTGTGGTGGAATGTGTAAAACATTTCCACAAGTATTTGTATGGACAACGATTCTTGCTGAGGACTGATCATGCAGCATTAAAATGGTTATTACAGTTTAAGAATCCGAAAGGCCAAATTGCACGATGGATCGAAAGATTACAGAATTACGACTTCGAAACAGAACACCGAAAGGGGATTCACCACAAAAATGCGAATGCATTATCCCTGCCCTTGTCCACTGGAATGTAAACATTGCTCCAAATCAGAAGGAAAAGAAGGTATAATCGACGCGCGATTACTGAATATAGAACCTGAAGATGATTGGACTCCTCACCGCATCAGAATCAATCAGCTGGAGGACCCTGATCTTGCAAAGCTGATAATAGCCAAAGAAAATGGGGTACGACCACCAAAGGAACAAATAAGTAACGAGAGTCCAACTGCAAAAGCATATTGGGCCCAATAGAACAGCATAAACCTCGTTAATGGATACCTTCATCGTACCTGGGAAAGCGAAGATGGCAAACAGTCTCGTCTGCTGATCATAGTACCGAAGTCCATGATCCCGAAAGTATTGAAAGAATATCACAATGGACCTAGTGGAGGGCACCTTGGAATTACAAAAACTATAGAGAAGATTAAACAACGGTTCTACTGAATCGGTTGTCGAGATTCCATAGCAGAATGGATAAGTAATTGCGTAGAGTGCATGGCAGCTAAAGGTCCTAAAGCCAAATGTCGCGGTAGGCTGCAACAGTACAACGTGGGATCACCATTTGAACGAGTCGCAATGGATGTTGCAGGTCCGTTCCAAACCAGTACGGCCGGAAACAAATATCTACTGGTTGTCATGGACTATTTCAGTAAATGGCCAGAAGTATATGCCTTACCAAACCAAGAAGCGAGGACAGTAGCCGAAGCGTTTGTAGAAAATTGGATAACAAGGTTCGGAGTGCCCGTCTAATTACACTCAGATCAAGGCAGGAATTTCGAATCTTCCATTTTCCAAGAAGTCTGTACATTATTGGGCATCCACAAGAAACGGACAACAGCGTTACACCCACAATCAGATGGGATGGTAGAGAGATTCAACCGAACGCTCGAAGAACATCTGCGGAAAATCGTTGATAAAGATCAACGGAATTGGGACAAATGCATCCAGATGTTCATGCTGGCGTATCGTTCAGCGAAGCACGAGACAACTGGTTACACGCCAGCAAAGATTATTTTCGGATCTGATCTGCGACTCCCTGCTGATCTTAAGTTTGGAACGAATCCTACAGCTGTAAGAAATGATGGAGATTATTGTTGTGCCGTAAAAGGAAGAAATGAATTAATTGCATCTAATGGTAAGACAGCATACGCATCTGATGAGCAATAAAATGAAGGACCGGTTCGATCAAGCGGCAAATTCAAAAGGTTTTAAAGAAGGTGATCTGGTCCTGTTGTACAATCCACTTCGAAAGAAAGGCTTGTCCCCGAAACTGCAGACAGCCTGGGAAGGACCCTATATGGTGATGAAACGACTTAATGACGTGGTATACCGCATACAAAGAAATGGAAAAGCACGATGTAAAATGAAAGTAGTACATTTGGAGAGGCTCGCCCCATTTGGTTCAAGAGGATTTGTGCCTAATCGGGACGATTAGGCTTTAGTGGAGGGCAGCGTTACAAAAGTAGTATTAAGTTGTATTTGTATTGCTATATGCATCCCTTATTATTGTTACAAAAGTAGTTTTAAGTTGTATTTGTATTATTATGAACAATAGCTGTAGGTATATGGAATAGCAATTGCCTTGTTGTAGACATCTGGCGCCGCGGCTGTCTGCTTGTCGAAACAATAGACATCTGACGCCGCAGCCGTCTGCTTATCTACTTAAACAATTGCTGAGTCTGGCGCCACGGCTGTCTTGCTTGTCAGCAATAGCTGCATTTGGCGCCGTATAGCATTATGTTCTGGTAATTTCCAGACGCAATATTCTAGAAGGACACGTCGGCATCAGCGAGAAGTGCGTGGCTATATAAGCCGTGGCAGCGCCAACGTAATCAACCAGTGCTAAGAGTAAACTGATATAGTGTAGACGAGTTGTAAAATAAAGAGATTTTGTTGAAGTGAATTAAACGGATTTTATTTGTCAATCCAGAAATACGAACCTAGTAAAGTAAAACTAGCAAGGAGTAAATTCGTAACAATATGTATATACGTAATCCTGCTTGTTTTTGGTTATCAAAGAACAAGGGGTATTGCCAAAAATGTGGACTTTGAACTTGTAAATGAAATTGTTCGTAATATTTAATTATTGTTTTATTTATATAAATATATTGTATTACTTTATACTTTTTCTACCGAACCGTTTAATGGGTACGTAATATTTTGAGGTATTGGAGGATGGAGTCATGTGTAGAAGTTCACGCAAGTGAGGAAAGTTCTCTGATTGCCACTCACTTGGGAGTGGCCAGAAATGATTCTTTTACATGTGACTCAAGCAGCTCACGACTTCCGGTCTTTGACCAAGTATCCTCTGGCTAGCCTAAGAACATCCGTTTGAAGGCGAGCTAAAGTGAGAAGGCGAAACATCCCCTGCATAGGGTTGTGCGCTGGGCTTGGGACCCGCCACGTAACAAAAACATACCAATGAAAAAGCGACAGCACCCTCGAATGAGGGACCCCCCTTTTGATGACGACCATGGCAAACGAAATAAGGACTACGAATTGAGGGCATGCACCTGGAATGCCCGGTCCCTTAATTGGAAAGGTGCCGCTGCCCAGCTGTTTGATGTTCTCGCGAAAATAAAGGCTGACATCACCGCTGTCCAAGAAATGCGATGGACGGGACAAGGACAGACACGAGTAGGTCCTTCTGACATTTACTACAGTGGCCATATAAAGGAGCGCAAGTTTGGTGTGGGATTCGTGGTGGGAGAGAGACTCCGTCGGCGAGTACTATCATACGCTGCGGTGAATGAACGTCTAGCCACAATCCGCATCAAAGCGAGGCTCTTCAACATATCGCTGATTTGCGCCCACGCCTCGACGGAAGAGAAGGACGATGTAACCAAAGATGCCTTTTATGAGTGCTTGGAGCGCACTTCTGAGAGGTGCTCCCGCCACGATGTCAAAATCGTGCTTGGCGACTTTAACGCCAGGGTGGGCAAAGCAGGTATATTTGGCACTACGGTCGCTAAATTCAACCTCCACTAGGAAACATCCACAAATGGGTTGAGGCTGATCGACTTCGCCTGGCCCGAAATATGGTTACCTGTAGTTTAAGATTCCAGCATAAGAAGATTAATGAAGCTACCTGGCTGTCTCCGGATCGAAAAACTACCAACCAGATCGATCATGCTGTGATAGACGGAAGACACGTCTCCAGTGTTTTAGATGTGCGTGCGCTCCGAGGTCTTAGCATCGACTCGAACCACTACCTTGTTGCAGCTAAGATTCGCACCCGCCTCTGTGCAGCAAAAAACCCACGCCAACAAACACAAGAAAGATTCGACGTCGAGAAGCTGCAATCACAACAGACAGAAAGAGAGAGAGACCGAAATGCGTGAGTTAGATGAGCTTGATAAGCTGGCCGACAGGGGTTATGCTCGAAAATTCTACGAAAAAATGCGGCGGCTTACAGAAGGTTTCAAGCCCGGAGCATATTCCCCCCCAAAAACCCCAAAAGTGATCTAGCCACCGATGCCCAGAGCATACTTAGATTATGGAGGGAACACTTCTCCAGCCTGCTGAATGGCAGTGAATGCATAACACCAGGAGAAGGCGAACCCGATTCCTCAATCGAAGACGTTGGAGCAGACGTTCCATTGCTCGACCATGAAGATGTTCGAATTTTCGAATCAGGCAATTGCCCGCCTGAAGAACAACAAGGCGGCAGGGGTCGACGGATTGTCGGCCGAGCTATTCAAACACGGCGGCGAAGATCTGATAAGGAGCATGCATCAGCTTCTTTGTAAAATAAGTACGGCCGGACGATTGGAATCTAAGTGTGCTCTGCCCAATCCATAAAAACGGAGACCCCACAATCTGCACCAATTACCGTGGGATTAGCCTCCTCAACATCGCATATAATGTTCTGTCGAGCGTATTGTGTGAAAGATTAAAGCCTACCGTCAACAAACTGATTGGACCTTATCAGTGTGGCTTTAGACCTGGCAAATCAACAACCGACCAGATATTCACCATGTGCCAAACCTTGGAAAAAATCCGTGAAAGGAGAATCGACACACACCACCTCTTCGTCGATTTCAAAGCTGCGTTTGGCAGCACGAAAAGGAGCTGCTTTTATGCCGCGATGTCTGATTTTGGTATACCCGCAAAACTAATACGGCTGTGTAAGCTGACGTTGGGCAACACCAAAAGCTCCGTCAGAATCGGGAAGGACCTCTCCGATCCGTTCGATACCAAACGTGGTTTCAGACAAGGCGATCCCCTATCGTGCGATTTCTTCAATGCTGGAGAAAATAATTCGAGCTGCAGAACTAAACAGAGAATATACCATCTTCTATAAGAGTGTACAACTGCTGGCGTATGCTGCTGATATTGATACCATCGGCCTCAACACCCGCGCCGTTAGTTCTGCTTTTTCCAGACTGGACAAGGAAGCAACGCAAATGGGTCTGGCAGTAAACGAGGGCAAGACGAAATATCTCCTGTCATCAAACAAACAGTCGTCGCACTCCCGACTTGGCACTCACGTCACTGTTGACAGTCATAACTTTGAAGTTGTAGATAATTTCGTCTATCTTGGAACCAGCGTAAACACCACCAACAATGTCAGCCTAGAAATCGAACGCAGGATAACTCTTGCCAACAGGTGCTACTTCGGACTAAGTAGGCAATTATCATCAAACAAACAGTCGTCGCACTCCCGACTTGACACTCACGTCACTGTTGACAGTCATAACTTTGAAATTGTAGATAATTTCGTCTATCTTGGAACCAGCGTAAACACCACCAACAATGTCAGCCTAGAAATCCAACGCAGGATAACTCTTGCCAACAGGTGCTACTTCGGACTAAGTAGGAAATTGAAAAGCAAAGTCCTCTCTCGACAACAAAAACCAAACTCTATAAGTCACTCATAATTCCCGTCCTGCTATATGGTGCAGAGGCTTCGATGATGTCAACAACGGATGAGTCGACGTTGCGAGTTTTCGAGAGAAAAGGACTGCGAAAGATTAATGGTCCTTTGCGCGTTAGCCACGGCGAATATCGCATTCGATGGAACGATGAGCTGTACGAGATATACGACGACATTGACATAGTTCAGCGAATTAAAAGACAGCGGCTACGCTGGCTAGGTCATGTTGTCCGGATGGACGAAAACACTCCAGCTCTGAAAGTATTCGACGCAGTACCCGCCGCGGGAAGCAGAGAAAGAGGAAGACCTCCACTTCGTTGGAAGGACCAAGTGGAGAAGGACCTGGCTTCGCTTGGAATATCCAATTGGCGCCACGTTGCGAAAAGAGGAAACGACTGGCGCGCGGTTGTTAACTCGGCTATAATCGCGTAAGCGGTGTCTACGCCATTTAAGAAGAAGAATAATTTGAGGTACCCTCGTAGGGTATAATCAACGTTCCGTATATAATTATGCACAATCGTGCATATCTTGTTTCTCAGTGGAGCGAGCGCACATAAACGGAATTGAGAAACGAAATAATCGTGTGTGCCCTTCGATTTGTAAATTTGCACTCTTTGTATATACCGTAAATATGTATGTGAGTACTGTCTATTGGCCTGTACTCAAATGTTCTCAAATGGTTTAGCTTATAATAAATATATAAATATGATATAAATATATCAACGCATGTACCAAATTTGTGCATATATGTACGTGTGTATTTTTTTTTTGTTTTCTTTTATTCGGGTTTTCTTGGCATTTTCTCTTTTATTTTTTTATATATATTTGGATGTTTATTTCTTTATATAGTGTTTATTTACAAAAAACTTAAATATTACTTAACCAGTTGAAAGGTTGTCCGTGAACACGTCCGTTCGGTATGACGGTTTGTAGAAAAAAGGGAAGAATGATAGGATTCTGGGAAACGGGTTGCTTACAGCTATAAACAAAAAGGTAGTACAGCGTTGCTAAAGGATAGTGTTGTAAACGTAGCAATGGGTTGCGGTGAATACGGCGTTGCCACAGTATCCCCCTCCAGACTGGGTGAACGGTTAAGATCGTAACTAAAGTGTAACGAAAGATACTCGTCGGCGTTCTGCTCCAGTTGATAAGGTTCCATGAGTTGGTGGCGATAAATCTTCAATCGGTAGATATGCTGGCTTTAATCGGTCTATAGAAATATTTTCTGGTTTTCCTTTTATTTCGATTCTGTAATACTTTTCCTCTCGTGATAAAACTTTATAAGGTCCTTCGTATGGTTTTGAAAGTGATTGGCGCACTGAATCATTCCTGACGAAAACGTTTTCGCACGTCGCAAGATCGGGATGTACAAATACTTTCCTTGAACCGTGACATGATGTAGTGGATGGTCTGATAGTGTTCATTAAGTTTCGGAGTTGAGTAACGAATTCTGACTGTGTTTTAGTTCGGCTGTCGTGCACGAAAAATTCTGAAAGAATTCGCAGCGTTGTACCGGAGATTAGTTCTGCCGGTGACGCTCCTAAATCTTGTTTGTAGACGGTTCGTAGGCCCAAGAGTATTGTTGGTAGAAAGTCGGTCCAACGTTCGGAGTTAATGCATAAAATTTCAGCCTTCAACGTTCGGTGCCATCTTTCTACTATACCGTTTGCATGTGGGTGATATGGTGTTGTCTTCAGATGTGTTATGCCAAGCGATGTTGTTAGCTCTGCAAATAAGGTAGATGTAAATTGACGTCCACGATCTGATGTAATGACGGCTGGAACTCCAAATCTTGCGATCGAATTGGCGATGATAGCTTTTGCGATAGTTGGTACTGTCATATCAGGTATAGGAATGGCTTCTGGTCATCTGTAGAAGCGTTCAATGATTATTAGACAATAACGGTTACCTGCATGTAAGGGAAATGGTCCTACAACGTCGATATTAATGTGATCGAATCGCGAGTCTCTGGACTCGTAGCGTTTGAGAGGCGTAAATGTGTGTGGACTGATTTTTACCTTTTGGCATTGTTCGCATGCTCTTGCGAATGCAATACTGTCTTTTTGAATTCCAGGCCAAACAAATCTGCCTGTCAGTAGTCTGGCTGTAGCGCGAGTACCTGGGTGGCATAACCCATGGGTAACTCGTAGCACTTCAGAGCGGAACTTCTTTGTGATGAATGGTCTTATGTTTGTTTTGGAGTAGAAGTTTGAGTTCTTGATCGACTTTTTGGTCTTCAGCGATTTTTTGTAGTCTATACTGGTTGTTTGGATTTGCGCAATTCTGGAAAGCATGTCAGCTGTTACATTCTCTTTTCCTTCTACGTGGCGAATGTCTGTAGTTATCTGGGAAATGTAATCCAGCTGGCGAGCTTGTCGATTGGAGCACTTTTCAGGATTCTTCTGAAATGCGTAAATTAGTGGTTTGTGACCGCTGTAGATGTGACAGATGCGTCCTTCTAGCATGTATTTAAAATGACGAACGGCCATGAAAATAGCTGTAAGTTCTCTGTCATAAGTGCTATACCGTACCTGTGTTTTGTCGAATTTTTTTGAAAAGTATGCTAAGGGTTCCAAGTTTCTGTCCGTTACCTGGTGTAAGACAGCACCTGCAGCTTTATCCGAAGCGTCGACCCATAATGACAACTCTGCGTTCCTCGAGGGGTGTGCTAAAAGAGATGCATTCGAAAGCTGGGTTTTACATTCTTCGAAAGCTATCGTAATTTCCGTCCAGTGGGGCTTAGAGCAATCGTTCTTTTTGTTTCCGGGACACATGACTAAAAGTGGTATTTGCGCTTCGATTGCATGCGGGATAAAGCGTCTGGAAAAATCTATTGTGGCCAAGAATCGTTTGAGACCATTGACTGTAGTTGGTTTGTCAAGATCTTTGATAGCTTGTACGCGTTGTTTTAGAGGTCGTATTCCTTCTGCTGCGACGGTGTGTCCTAAGAATGTGATTTCGGACTTTCCAAAGATTGACTTTGTAACATTCAGTCTTAGGTTATGTTTTTGTAGGCGCTCGAAGAGTTGACGGAGGTGAGGTAGATGTTCGTCTAAGGATGATGATGCTACACAGATGTCATCCATGTATGGAAATACAAAATCTAGTCCTCGTAGGACATCGTGTATGAGTCTTTGTAGTGTCTGCACTGCATTGCGAAGACCGAAAGGCATGAAGATAAATTCGAAGAGGTCAAAAGTAATAATAGCTGTTTTCGGAACATCTTCTGGAATTACGGGAAATTGGTGGAAGGCTTTTTGCAGATCGATCTTTGAAAAGATCGTCTTACCATTTAAATTACAGGTGGAGTCCTGTAGGTAAGGAATTGGATATCAGTCTGGAACTGTTACACTGTTGAGTGCCCTAAAATCTCCACATGGTCGCCAGGTACCGTCTGCTTTTATTACCATGTGAAGAGGGCTGGCCCAACTGCTGTTCGATGGGCGACAAATGCCCAATTTGATTAAACTTTCGAATTCTGCTTTAGTCGCTGCCAGTTTATCTGGTGAAAGGCGTCTTAGTCGTGCAGAGGTGGGCTGCGAGTTTCGATGTGATGAACGACTGAGGATACGGCTAGGTTTCCGGCTTGTGCCACGCGTGTTAAATTGCTAAACTCTTTGAGTAGGCTTGCATATGGGCATGACGTGTCGAATGTTTTTATTGATAAGTTATTGTTATTTACGAGCTTCCCAGGCGATGTCACTGAAGTTAGGTTGTCGACTAATCGTTTCTTTTTTAAGTTAACCAACAGTCCATAGTGACTTATAAAGTCGGCTCCAATAATTCCGCTCGTAACGTCGGCGATGAGGAAGTTCCTAAGAATTCTCCTCTTAAGCCTAAATTGATTTTAAGAAGCACTTCGCCGTATACGGTAATTGGGGTGCCGTTTTGCCGCAAACAGTTTAACGGTTGATGGCTTGATGTTGTTGTTTCGAGTGGTTTTGGAAATTACCGATGCGTCTGCTCCGGTGTCTATTAAAAAGTTGTATTCAGAAAGTCCGTCGAAGAGTTTCAAGCGGTGTGTGACTGCAGGAGTTCCGTTACCGATATGCGCTGCAGTTTTCGTTTCGAATAGTCATTCGCTCTTTTGCCTGTTACTATAAGAGTAGGGTTTCCTACACGTTCCAGCATTGGCCCCAAATTTATGGTGATACCAGCATATTTCGGTTGCCTGTGCGCTCTCCTGGTGTGTATTTCGTTCTTGTCTCGGTCGGCTTCGGCTACGACTTCGTGGTTGGTGCGTTTTTATGGATTCGATTTGCCCCGTCAGTTGCGCGATTTAATTCTTTAATTCCTCTAGCGTGGTTGACTCATTGTTAGTTTGCATTGGGGTGCCTGTTGCCGGTGCTTGGTTACCACCATGCTAATTTGTCGAAAACGGGCAGGTTTTCGATATGATCCAAACATTCAATATATCGCATCTGTTCAAATCGGTCAGATGTCAGTAGTTTGTCAATATTGCAATGCAGTCAAATTTAAAAATGAACCGCCAGGGTTATGTTGCGCCGGGGGAAAGACGATGCATTCCATGTATAATACCGAGGCATCTCCGAGTAAAGCAATGTTCTCGCGAACGGATCACTGGCGCAAGTTGCAAAAAAACTTGTTAAAGTGGTTGCTGGTGGTATTTCCAAATGAGCTGACAGATGCACAACAGTAGGATGGCGTTCATGAATTGCAAATGAAAATATTCTCCAGATTGCTTCATTGCAGTTCACATATCTGCCCATTTGAAATTTGCAAAATTCATCTCGTTCAACGCCAATAACCGCCATATCGCTTCCTTTGGTGACATATTTGCAAACATACTTAATTGATTTTATTGAACTGCAATACTCAACATTTATATGTGTTTTGAATGCCTTAGACAAAATTGGCGAATATGGAACGATCCATGTGTTATCAACCACGAAATTCTTTCCGTTCAATTGAGTGATGAATGTTCTGTCATTGTCAGCGGGTGAGCGAGGCCGATAGAGAGGGTATCCGTCGTTTCCAGTTTGAGTTTCCGAAATAAAAGCACGGGGACAGCGTTTTTTGCATTTACTGTCCGACATACAAACCGAAGATGGATCGTGTTCTCCGCATGGCCCATGAACCATATTGGCCATCACCACTTCATGCAACTCTGGATCTATTTCAACATCAGGAATTTCGGCGGAAATGATGTCATCAATTTGGTCAGGTGTAATTTTCTCCACCATCCAAAGAAGAATGTGTGCGTGGGGCAAACCTCTCTTCTGCCACTCCAATGAGTACATTCAGCATCGAACAGTGCCATATACACGTTGTTTCGTAATAAAGTCCATCAAACATCTGAGTTTTTGTTTAAACACGCGTGCTGTAACATCGTGGCGATCGCTTGGTGATTGACCGGGATGCAATAGATTCGTAATGTCTGGCCATTTTGGATTGCAAGTAAATATAACAAACAAATCCGGCCGTCCATAATTGCGCACGTACGTCATCGCATCCTGGGAGTACTCATGCATGTGTCTAGGACTGCCAATGTATGTCGATGGCAAAATATAGAGTCGACCAATATCTGTAATATCCGCATCACCATTCATTGCATCTCTTAAGTGAATATACTCTTCAGATCGCAACTTCGACTGATTGTATTGCATGTAATTAAGTCGTTCTGTCTCAACTTTAACATACATGTCAACTGCATACTGTTGAAATAACCGTCCATATCTCAGTAAATGGTCGTCATAGTTTTGGCGAATCATCATTCGATATGCGTAAAACTTCATTGAACTGACTTTTTTATTTGTCTCGACACCTAAAAGCTTAAATTACCTATATGAAGTAGCAAACAAAAATTTTTTTTTACTAACCATTCACCGGATTTATCATCTTATATCCTAAGTGATATCCGTCTTCTCTACGGCAGAACATGAGCGGATATTGCATTGCGTCGTAAGACCGATGTGTCTCACTTATGCGTTTTAGTGCGTTTAGATTTCTACGTTTGATAACAATATCACACGACTGCAAATTTTCTCCAACAACAACAACTGATATTTCGCTCACTGTAGGTGCATTATATTGTCTTTCATGTGTCCCTGTTGGTCTTTTGTCCGCTTGTATGATTATACTATGATCATCTGTTGGCATACGTTCCAACGAAATCGTAAACAGTTTAATGAGGCCATTGTGTTCGTGTAACATTTGCTGCAATTGTTCGATTATTTCTCTTTTCGTTGCATTGAAGATAGCACAACGCCGATTTATTTCATCATGTTAATCTCCCAGAAAGTAAATTTGGATATATTTGTGTTCTTGATCTGGATGCGGCAACAGCGATCCAGCGAGATGAAACATTTGCCCATGAACGTGTATAATTGGAGGAAAGCTCTGTAGTTTCTGTCGAATATTGTTTGGCAAAAATACCTTAAACGTTGGATTGTAGTTTTGTTC
This sequence comes from Bactrocera dorsalis, assembly GCF_023373825.1. Lineage (NCBI taxonomy): Eukaryota > Metazoa > Arthropoda > Insecta > Diptera > Tephritidae > Bactrocera > Bactrocera dorsalis. Next base: position 13,777,494 of record NC_064308.1, on the reverse strand, counting down.
ATTTACAATTTCACCGCCAAACGACGTCATTTGAAAACAATCGTTGTACATTTTAGTGTGCTTTAAGAAATGGCTCGAGTGAGGAGATTCACCGTAAAGCAGCTGGAACAATGGCTGTGGTGGTGGAAGCAATTCTGGCAACGGTTCATTTTTAAATTTGACTGCATTGCAATATTGACAAACTACTGACATCTGACCGATTTGAACAGATGCGCTATATTGAATGTTTGGATCATATCGAAAACCTGCCCGTTCAAAGTTCGCCAAAGAAAGATGTTGCCGCTATTGTCGTCGAATAATCGCATGTTGTGATCTTACTTCATCACTTTGGCGAGCACGAACTTCCCTTCTTCTCGATCGTTGTTGCTAATTGTGAACTTCCCTTCTTCTCAATCGTTCTTGCTGATTGTATGTTTGGTTGACATCTTCTAACTGGTGCGTGCTACTCTCCAGCAGTCTATTTCGTGGTGATACCCTCTCAGTAACACTTTCCCTTTGACGTGCTCTCCTATTTCGTGTTCTCCTTGCGGCCTGGGAACTCCGAGAAGTGTTACCATACGTACTGATTCTTGACATCGTAACAAATATCTAATTGGAAATGATCATTCATTTGCATAAAGTTCATATAAGGTTTTACGGACCAATAACTTACCTTTGAAAACTCCAAAAATGAATGAATTAAACTAAGGAAGCAGATCAATTGAATGATAAATTCCAATGTACATAAATCGGTATTCGCCAACGCGCTAAATCACTTTCACTAAATAACTCACTTTTTAAAACAAAATATATCAATATATCAGTAAAGCAAGGCGCATTTTTATTGCCCTCTAAATTTTGCGTGTTCGATTGTAAAGCAAATTTGACGTTTAATTTAATTTGTGTTTGTTTCATAAAACTGCCATTTCCATAAACCAAAAACAGCACGTAACACAACCAAAATTACCATATAACCGCTGCAGCAAGAACAACCAAAATGTCGTGCTAGGTGGAAAATGAGATAAATATATGTTGGATTAACAACCAAAATAATTAAAGATTGTAAGGGAGGTACCACGTCCCCTTTTTCGATAACGCCAAGCTTTATGCGTGAGAATGGTGTTGCTTCCTATAGCTCTATACCAATTTTCATGTTCCTACCTTAAACACTTTTGAAGATCTTCACCTTGAAAAGTTCAGTTTGTATGGGAGGTACCACGCCCCCTTTTCCAATTATCCCTTCTTTTATGTGTAAGAAGGTTTTTGATACCATATAGGTCTATAGCAGTTTTCAGGTCCCTACCTTGAACCCTTTCACTGATATTCTGCTTAAAAAATTTAGTTTGTATGGGAGGTACCACGCCCCCTTATTCGATAGCCCCCGGTTTTATAGGTGAGAGTGGTGTTGTTATCCTGTAGCTCTGTACCAATTTTCATGTTCCTACCTTAAACACTTTTGAAGATATTCGACTTGAAAAATTCAATTTGTATGGGAGGTGCCACGCCCCCTTAATATTTTATTCTGATTTTAAGACATGACCTGCGCGTGGTAATAACAAACAAATCCCTCAAAGGAAGTATTTCATTTGGTTCAGCCGTTTTCGAGTTTTAGCGTTACAACTATACACCATTTCATTTTTATATAACTATATAGATATTAGGGTGATTAAAAAATTTTTTTTTTTTTCAATTGGTACTCGCAAAAATAGGTTCCTAGACACCTCTAAGAAAGCCTCTCCAAATATGAGTTTTTAATTGTAACGGGAAGGTCCTCCGCCTAACGGTTTTCTATTTTTTCTTATTATCAGATAGAAAAATTTATATCTCGCTTCCAACTACTTGAAAAAATATCTTATTAATTAGGTTTTGTAGGAAATTGAATGCTCTAAAATATGGTCTCGTAAGATTCTTTCGTAAACCCAACCGTTTAAAAGATATTAACGGTTGAAATTTGACTATTTTTGGAAAAATTCTTTATTTCTTATTAATTTTATAACTCAATGAGAAAAAATTATTATGAATGATGAAACACATAGTTTTTTAGAAAATTTACTGCTCTATAAAAATGGTCTACCATGATTTTTCGATTAAGTTAAGCGTTTACGAGATATTCATCGTCAAACATCAATGCATATTAAGGTGGATTAAAAAAAATAAAAAATTTTTTTCGTTTGGTACTCTGAAAAATAGGTTCCTAGACACCTCTAAGAAATCCTCTCCAAAAACCTATTCATAATAATTTTTTTTCATTGAGTTATAAAATTTATAAGAAATTAAAAATGTTCCCAAAAATAATCAAACTTTAACTGTTAATATCTTTTAAACGGTTGGGTTTACGAAAAAATCTTAAGAGACCATATTTTAGAGCATTCAATTTCCTACAAAACCTAATTAATAAGATATTTTTTCAAGTAGTTGGAAGCGGGATATAAATTTTTCTATCTGATAATAAGAAAAAATGGAAAACCGTTAGGCGGAGGACCTTCCCGTTACAATTAAACACTCATATTTGGAGAGGCTTTCTTAGAGGTGTCTAGGAACCTATTTTTGCGAGTACCAATTGAAAAAAAATTTTTTTTTGAATCACCCTAATATATATATATATATATAATAATTAGGTTGTCAAAAAAGTCTTGCGGTATTTTCGGTAGTTGGCGCTGAAAGCGCGTAGTTCTAGTTTTATTCGTCGCATCAGGCTATACCTTTTTGGAAAGCTCATTTCACGCGCTAAGACGTGTTTGATTGATTGTCCAACTTCAGTGACATTGTCTGGGAACCTCGTAAGTAACAATAAATTATCAATAAAAACATTCGACACGTCATGCCCATATGCAAACCTACTCAAAGAGTTTAGCAATTTAACACGCGTGGCACAACCCGGAAACCTAGCCGTATCCTCAGTCGTTCATCACATCGAAACTCGCGGCGCACCTCTATCTGCACGACCAAGACGCCTTTCACCAGATAAACTGGCAGCGGCTAAAGCTGAATTCGAAAGTTTAATCAAATTGGGCATTTGTCGCCCATCGAACAGCAGTTGGGCCAGCCCTCTTCACATGGTAATAAAAGCAGACGGTACCTGGCGACCATGTGGAGATTTTAGGGCACTCAACAGTGTAACAGTTCCAGACCGATATCCAATTCCTTACCTACAGGACTTCACCTGTAATTTAAATGGTAAGACGATCTTTTCAAAGATCGATCTGCAAAAAGCCTTCCACCAATTTCCCGTAATTCCCGAAGATGTTCCGAAAACAGCTATTATTACTTTTGGCCTCTTCGAAATTATTTTCATGCCTTTTGGTCTTCGCATTGCAGCGCAGACACAACAAAGACTCATACACGATGTCCTACGAGGACTAGATTTTGTATTTCCATACATGGATGACATCTGTGGAGCATCATCATCCTTAGCGAACATCTATCTCACCTCCGCCAACTCTTCGAGCGCCTACAAAAACATAACCTAAGACTGAATGTTACAAAGTCAATCTTTGTAAAGTCCGAAATCACATTCTTAGGACACACTGTCTCAGCAGAAGGAATACGACCTCTAAAACAATGCGTACAAACTATCAAAGATCTTGACAAACCAACTACAGTCAATGGTCTCAAACGATTCTTTGATTGTCGTTTCTTTTAAGTCGTTCGTGAGTTATAGCGTCGCAAACATGGAGCAAAATAAAGAGCAAATACGGCATATTTTATATATATTATATATATATATATATATATATATATAATTGTTTTTTGTTTTTGCCTTTACTTTTGCTGACTTATTTAATGCAAGTAAAATACTTGAATTTTTATTTTTATGTTTGTGGAAATTTTGTGTTTTGATACACGAAGGTAAGCATTAGTGGCCAATGAACAATCTTTATATATTTGTGTATGTATGCAGTATATAAATATATTTGTATATAAATGTATATATTGTCTGTGATGCCAAACAGTTTTATTTGCGGTATTTCCCTTTTAACTGAAAGTTACTTTGACCACTTGGCAACCGGTATTTTTTTTTGTTTCTGTTTTTTTTTTTTTGCAAAAGCAATAAAATAAAATGAGAATAACTGGATGAGTTATTCTATGCAAATAAAATACATTTGACGCAAACACTTTTTATTGTAATGATATACATACATATGTATGTATCTTCGTGTGTGCAGAAATTGAAATAAAATATGCAATACTAAAAGGAATCGATACGACTCACTTTGTTATTCGTCATGGGATTTTGGGGATTACGTTAGGCCAAGTGTGTTTCGAGTCCCTATGAGCTATCCAAGTCCTGTCCTGGAACGCTGCGGTGGGTTCCTAGTGGTTGTTGGTTTTTTGTTGTTTTTATTCCGCGCCCGTTTTATATTAATATGTATTAGTTACATACATACTCGTGTATGGTTTCGCGGCCGCTGTTGTTTTTTTGGTTTATTGTACTGTAAGTTTTAATTGTCTTTTTTTCTTTTCCGCGCGCGCTTGTTTTCGTTTTTTTTTTTGTAACTGCTTAGTTTTTTCACCGCACTGTTATGTATATATGTATGTGTATTCTTTTTTGATTTTACTTATGTTTCTTCTTTTTCTTCGTCACTATGTTTGTGTGTATATATGTAGTTTCACTGCTTCACTTGTTACTTGCATTTGCACTTGCGCACTTATTCACTTTTGTTTGTCACCAATTTATGTTTAATATTTTTAGGATTACTTACTCCGGAAAGAAGGTTTCAGAACGCAATGTTTGACTTAAAAAGAGATTACAATTTTATTGAAGGCTGATAAATGTTATAATAAAACTCTCCCTGGTCGGATATGTACCAGTGGAGGCTTGACAATGTATGTTTGTTAGAAAAAATGAAATTGATGTACTCCCTCGTCGGATACCAGTGGAGGTTGTAGGTTTATGAAATTATAAAATAAGAAAACTCGAAAATGTGATAATATCGGTTGAACTGCCGTGTGCCGAAGATCACCAGACGTAACAAGATGGTTGAGCTGCCGACCAAAATACGGAGAAATGCCAAAAAAGATGATTGATCTGCTTGCCGAAAATACGAAAAAGGTAGAACGTCCGCCGATGTTTTATAATCGAAATTCGTGATCGAAGTAGTGTGTTCACTTCCAGGACGAAGCTTTTTTCTCGTTGGGCGGTGGTGGATTGGTAGCTGCGTGTATTGGTGTGTGTGTGTGGTGTTTCTGCTGCTTCCAATGGATGTGTGGTGTGTGGGGAAACTGCTGTCTTCAGGTGTGGTGTATGTGCCAATGTTGCTTGTGAGTGGTGTAGTGGCGCGTGGGGGCGGGAAGCTTAACTCATTTAGCCAATACCATCTAGAAAGTGAAATTTATTGTCACTGGCGTAATTTGTTATTGACTTATAATGCTTTTAGTATTTTTGAATTATGAAATATGTACATAAACTTATTAGAGGGCGGGGCCACTTCCATTTTTTCAAAAACTTTTGTCCTCGGATGCTCTTTGCTATTGCGATTCCTTGTGCTATTACAGTTTTATATCTTAATTTAATCCTTATTTATGGTACTTTTTAGGTTTTCGATTAATGGCGATTTGTAGGCGTGGCAGTGGTCCGATTACGCCCATCTACGACCTCGTATTTTTTTTATAATTTTTTCATATTCTATATTTTTTATAATTTTTAGTAATAAAGAACCTCATCAAAAATAAAAATAATTAAATATTTATATGATAAAATTTGTGTATTTCAATTTACATTAAAAAAAATTATTTACAAGGTTAAAGCCATATAAATTTTCAATTTAAATTTAATTAAAAATACATTATTTCATCTCTTTTCTTCTTTCTTATTGCGATTAGGCGGTTCGCTACACCCTGGTGTCTTTTTCTTGTATGTGATCAGAATCGCAACTTTGAGGGTCATAGCTCATAATTAAATTTTTTTTTACCTACGCTATTGCCAAGATCTTTTAGCTTTTTCCACACTATTTTTTCGTTACAATCACTTTCACTAGCCCTCAAATATAAAAAACAAAGTCGGATCAATTTTGATATTTTATTAGCTTTTGTTAGTTTATTGAAAATTTGCAACAGTTTTGACAGTTCCACAGCTATTGTAACTTTAATATACGATCCAAAGCAATGTGGATTTCAAAAACTTCTTTACTGGCGTAGACACAGCTTACGCGATTATAGCAGGTCTCTCATCCGAGGCTGATTGTTGTTTTTCATTGGGGGTGTTTTTTTACGTGGCGGGTCCCAAACCCAACGCACAACCCTAAGTAGGGGATATATCATCTTCTCACTTTAGCTCGCCTTCAAACGGATGTTCTTAGGCTACCCAGAGGATACTTGGTCAAAGACCAGAAGTCGTGAGCTGCTTGAGTCATATGTAAAAGAATATTTTCTGTCACGGAATTTTCTGAACAAGGCAGTTTCTTTTAGGACGAACTCGTCATATATTTTTAATATCACAACAAAAGATAACATCGACATTTTCGTCGTCAAGGCATTTAAGGCATAGGCTACTTTACTACATTATGAGCAAAAGACGCAAACGCATTCTTAACAAACCAAACGCGACATCTTCTTCTTCTTTACTGGCGTAGAAATCGCTTACGCAGTTATGGCCGAGTTAACAACAGCGCGCCAGTCATTTCTTCTTTTCGATACGTGGCGCCAATTGGAGATTCCAAGCGAAGCCAGGTCTTTTTCCACCTGGTATTTCCAACGGAATGGAGGTCTTCCTTTTTGCCTACTTCCTCCGGCGGTGTTTTCGTTCATTCGGACAACATGACGTAGCCAGCGTAGCCGCTGTCTTTTAATTCGTTGAACTATCTCAATGTCGTCGTATATCTCATACAGTTTTTCGTTCCATCGAATGCAATATTCGCCGTGGCCAATGGGCAAAGTGCTATAAATCTTTCGCAAAACCTTTCTCTCAAAAACTCGCAACGCCGAATCATCAGTTGCTGTCATCGTTCATGCCTCTGCACCATATAGCAGGACGGAAATAATGAGTGACTTATAAAATTCGGTTTTTGTTCGTCGAAAGAGGACTTTACAACAGTGAGTGCGGAAATATTTCGCCTCAATGACCGATCCATTTGCTTCGCTGCCTTATCTATTCTGGAGAAACAACCGCGCTGTTATGTTAAAACCAATGATGTCGATATCATCGAAATTTACCAGCAACTGTACACTCTTAAAGAAGATTGTTGTTTAGTTTAGTTCTTCAGCTCGAATTTTTTTCTCCAGAAGTAGGTTGAAGACGTCACACGAAAGAGAGTCGCATTGTCTGAAACCTCGTTTGGTATCGAACGGCTCGGGAAGATACTTCTCGATCCTGACGGAGCTTTTGGTGTTGCTCAACGTCAGCTTACACAGCCGTATTAGTTTTGCGGAGATACCAAATTCAGACCTAAAAGCAGCTCCTTTTCGTGCTGTCAAAGGCAGCTTTGAAATCGACGAAGAGGTGGTGTGTGTCGATTCTCTTCTCACGGGTCTTTTCCAAGATCTGGGGCATGGTGAATATCTGGTCAGTTGTTGATTTACCAGGTCTGCAGCCACACTGATGTTTCGTCCAATCAGTTTGTTGACGGTAGGCAGTCTAAAAGTAACAATACACGAGAACTAACGCTTCATAAAAAGTTTTGTTAATTGGCGCCCGAGCAGGGTCCAGAGGGTCCAAGGAAGACACGCGTTAACAACTAAACAAGTTTACGGCTTAACAGATTAACCAATTTCGCAAAGTCGGCTAAAAAAATGAAAACGTAGTTAAATTTCCGAGAGATTCGCGGGTATTAATTTGGCCGCAGGGAAATTAACCTACTGCAATTTAAACTTAATTGTTGATTGCACATCGGGGGTTCACACATCCTGCCAGGACAAGTTCGCAGGATACTTTCATCGGATATGGACAACGGGACCTTAGTAGAAAGAGCAAACAGGAGTACACCCGTACTATCAGGAAAGGCGACGTAAGTTAGTGAGTGAAAATCGAAATAATAAAAACAGATATTGAATGCAGGAACATAAATACAATTAGTACAATTATTGAATAAGTAAAATTAATTAAACAATTAAAGTGCGAGTAAAGGAAACTTTAATGTTTTCTTAAAGTAATACCTATTAATAACACGGGTCAACAAAAAATTTGACCGTAACTTTAAAGCAGTAAATTTCCATGATTTAGGTCGTAATTAGACGAAAAAAAATATAAGCCATGAAAAAGTTTGCTTTTTTATTTAGGAAACTTCTTTAACGATATTTTTTAAGATATGTGGTTTTAATTTTTAATTGAAAATGAAATCACTTAAAATAACATATTTCTTATTTTTATTAAGTTTTACTATCGAATTTTTTTTATTAAGTTTTACGAATCTTACTGCCTCATTAGGGCGTACGTCAACCCTCGCCTTGGTCTCATCACTGAGATAATCTTGGGACCATAAAAGACGACTACCTTTCCCGGGACGGATAGCGGCTCTGAGTGGGGACCCTTATAGCATGGACACATCTAACACTATAAATACGGACGAGAAGATGACGAAGGGATGTGAAAGGTGGGGCGGGGCTGCTGCTCCCGGGGCGACGAAACCGTCGCTAGGTAGCTGCAGCAACAGTACTAAGACTCTGGTAGGAGTCTCCGCATCAGGCGACAGGAGGGGGGAAGGGGGTGAAGGGTGGAGCCTTCATACACGGAGGAATCGCCAGCACTAGCAGAGGAACTTCTGGTAGAATTATGAAGGGGTCCACAGGGGGCATTAGCAAAGGGGCTTTAGCGAGGAAGCTGAAGTCGGATCGTCGATTAGCGGCAAAGATAGTGGAACGCTACGGTGGTGAGCATGCTGGCCAGGTATCTGTTTTTGTTGGTGTGTTCTTTCTCCTCTTCTATGGGTCCTAGTCGTTAACGACCTTCTCAAAAAGGCTAGAGGATCTTGGCTGTCAGGTGATTGCCTTGCAGACGATGTAGCACTTATGGTGAAAGGAAAGTTTCTAAGAGCCGTGTATGAGTTTACGCAGGGATATCTCAGCGTTGTTACAAAATGGGCGGTTGGAAGTGGACTCGCCATCAATCCAAATAAAACAGAAATGGTTTTATTTAGTAGAAGATACAAGATACAATGCCATTAATGGAAGGTTTCGCCTGCAACCGGCGGATACTGTATCCGATATCTAGGGCTCATCCTGGATAAGAAGCTTTCATGGAAGCCGAATATCGAGGAGAGAGCCAAAGAAGCATCGATTGCCATATACTGCTGTAGGGGAGCTATTGGCAAGAGGTCTCTCACCGAAGGTGGTACTCTGACTCTATGACACCATAGTCAAGCCCATAATGTTCTATGCAGTCTTCATGTGGTGGAGGGCTTTACAGAAGACCACACGTGCAAAGAAACTTGAGAGCGTTCAACGAGCTGCGCTCATCAGCATGTGCGGTGCATTAAGGTCCACCCCAACCATTGCATTAAATGCAATTCTGAACATAACGCTGGTGGATATTGCCGGAAGGTGTATGGTCGCAAAGGTGGCTATTAGGCTCAGGGAGTCTGGGTTCCTAAATGAGCGTGTTTCTGAACACTCGGATATCCTCACAAGCTTTGACTGCATACCGGATCATCTGGATCATGGAGTCGCCATATCGAACTCCATTGGTTCCTTCTCTGCACATATACCGACAAGGGAGGTTTGGCAGGTAAGAAGCCGTTGGAGGAGAGGGGCAGTAAGCCTCTTCACGGATGGGCCAAAGCTTGGGGGGAAGGTTGGTGGAGGGGTCTACTGTCGGGAGCTCTCCATCAAATCCAGCTTCAGACTTCCCGACTACTGTAGTGTTTTCCAGGCTGAGGTTGCAGCCATCAAAGTAGCAGCTGATGTGCTACTCAAGAGAGTGTCTACCTTCAGGGAAGTGACCATTCACTCAGATAGCAGAGTGGCGATATTAGCCTTGAACTCATTGTCTCTGGCGGCGAGAGCTTTTATTATAAGACTGGTATGAGTGCCGGGCCACAGCGGAATCGCAGGTAACTGCAAAGCTGATGAGCTGGCAAAAAAGGGGACCCTAGAATCGCTATCGGTAGAATGGGAACGGGCAGGTGCTCCTGCATAATCTTGTGTTCTACTACTGGATAGCTAGGCCTCGCGGATGCTTGGTCAGCGTTAGACCAGCATTGGTACCTGCGCGGTCGCAAAAGCCTTTTGCCCTAATTTAATGCAATACTTTTAATTTTCTATAAATTAAAACAGAATAGTTTGCTTATTCAACAAAACTCAATTAGCATATATTTTTTATTTATTAAAACTGATAAATATTAATATTATATTAGTCATGAAAATAAGTTTTCAAATTAAAAAATACTCTTTGTTTCAAATTGCATATGTTCAGACCTAAACTGGAATAAAAATTATGTGATTGTCAAACATAAACAGTTTTTTCACTCTTTAGATTGAAAGTAATATTAAAATATTACTCAAATTATAACGTAATTAAGTAAAAACAAGTAAAAAATTAGATCACAAACACCTTAAATATAAATTTTAAAATTATAACTGAAAAAAACTCTTCACTATTACTGATTCGCATTTAAAAAATCAACATTTCTGTCTTTTAATCGTCCAAGCACAGTCCCCGTTCACTTAAAATAAGTTCAGATTGAGAAAAAACCCGTTCACAGGGAACCGATGACGCTAAACATCCTAATTTTATCCATGCTAAGGGAGACAGATATGGATATTTATATCTGTTGTTCTGTCACCATTTGAAGGCGTCCACATTTCGAGCAATTACTACCTCTTCCAAATAACGCTGAACCTCGATAATGGCTGTTGAATTACAAGTACATCGCGGCTTGTTTGACGCAATATTGGAATCTATATAGCTTCATATTGAAAACTCTGAGGTTTCTACTTGTGGTTCTTGGGGTTCATTTGCCTGGGCTTCTTCAATTACTCTACTAACATCTGCAATGATACGATTTTTAAATATGTCGGCTATTGTGGGGTCAGGCAAAATTTTTGAAACGAGGATCCAAGAATGACGTTATGTCTAGAGAGTTGCTCTTATTGGTATTCCCTAATCTTTCATTTATACCATTTAGTAATTCAAAAGTCACTGCTTTTACTGGCTATACATAAGTACGGAGTCATGTGTGGAAGTTCACGCAAATGAGGAAAGTTTTCTGATTGCCATTCATTTGGGAGTAACCAGAAACGATTCTTTTGCATATGACTCAAGCAGCTCACGACTTCCAGTCTTTGACCAAGTATCCTCTGGGTAGCCAAAAAACATCCCTTTGAAGGCGAGCTAAAGTAAGAAGTCAAAACATCCTCTCCACAGGGTTGTGCGCTGGACTTGGAACCCGCCACGTAAAAAACACTACCAATGAAATGTAATCGAAAGCCTCGGATGAGAGACCCCTTTTGATGACGACCATGGCAAACGAAAAAATGATGAATTGGGAAAGTGCCGCTGCCCAGCTGGTTGATGTCCTCGTGAAAATAAAGGCTGATATCACCGCCGTCCAAGAAATGCGATGGACGGGACAAGGACAGAGACGAGTAGGTCCTTGTGACATTTACTACAGTAGCCATATAAAGGAGCGCAAGTTTGGTGTGGGATTCGTGGTGGGAGAGAGACTCCGTCGCCGAGTACTATCATACGCTGCGATGGATTAAAGTTTAGCCACAATCCGCATCAAAGCGATGTTCTTCAACATATCGCTGATTTGCGCCCACACCCCGATGGAAGAGAAGGACGATGTGATCAGAGATGCTTTCTATGAGCGCTTGGAGCGTACCTATGAGAGCTGCCCCCGCCACAATGTGAAAATCGTGCTTGGCGACTTTAACGTCAGGGTGGGAAAAGAAGGTATCTTTGGCAGGTATCTTTGGCACTTCGGTATATTCAGCGTCCTTGAGGAAAGATCCCCAAATCGGTTGATCCTGATCGACTTCGACGGGGCCGAAATATGGTTATTTGTAGAGCTAGAATTGAATGATATTGATATCATCGGTCTCAACACCCGCGCCGTTAGTTCCCGCCGCGAGAAGCAGAGGAAGAGGAACACCTCCACTCCGTTGGATAGACCAGGTGGAGAAGGACCTGGCTTCGCTTGTCATTTCCAATATGTGTCACGGTACGAAAGGAAGAAACGACTGACCCGTTGTTGTAAACCCGGCTATAATCGCGTAAGCGGTGTCTACGTCAGTAAAGAAGAGGAAGACATAAGTATTGGCTTTTGTCCCTCTAGTTAACACGCTTTACGGATAACCATTCATCCCGTGCAATATTTTTGGCCGCTTATTTCTTTTGTGGTGTACTGAAAAGGTTTTAATACAGTTAACCAATCCTTTAGCAGCGACCATTCGTAAGGATTAGTTCGGGGTAAGTCCTTTTCTATGATCGCGACTGTCCTTTTAACAGCATCTTCCACTTTAATAAAACGTTCAATCATATAAAATGTAGAATTCCTGCGAGTATCAACACTTTGAATTAGTTTTAAAGGTTTGTTACCAGCATTGCGTTGTAGACTCATAAATATTTCATTTGTCGCAGTGCTTTTTCTGAAATGTGCAGCAATTTGTTTTACTTTTTGTAAAACAGTATTAACGTCATGTCCACTTACACTTGCATTACCAAATAAATTTAACGTATGCGGAAAACTGCCGAATTGGCATAGTTTGAGCTCATTTTGCAAGACACCCTTTATATTGTTTTTGTTATCCGACACTGCAAATATTATTTTATCAAATACCCCCCACTCATTTGAGACTTTTTATGTTTGCTCGGCTAAGTTTTTGGCAGTATGTGTCTCTCTCATTTGACAGGAATCCAGGAATATATTATTAAATTAAAAATTTTCACTAACAAAATGTAGTGTAATTGCTATGTACCTCACCATATTGCGAGATGTCCACCAATCGGTTGTAATGCAGAATTAAACACCATTAAAGTAGAGCATTGGCAACGCGTCATCAATTTCCTTTTTTGCCTTTGCAGAAATCTTCATATGCAGAACAGGCTCTGAAATCATATTTAAATCTCTTAGCTGAAATCCGAAGTAAAAATATTAAATTTTACCGTATTGTACATTTGTTTCTGAAACGTCATGCTGTGCATCTGGATTTTCCGTTGGTTCAACGGAATTAAATAAAACGCAACACACAATATTCACAGTGGAAAAGTATTCAAAATCATATTTTCTGCCTCTAACATCAAAAAGTCACCACATACATATATTCACAGTGAATAAAGAAGTATTCAAAATCACAATTTCTACCTCTGATACCGAAAAAATCAATTTTGTCCATCAGCTGCTGCCAATTGTAAATTTCATTAACAATGAAATGCCTTGAGTACTGAGCCCAAGAAGTCTAAACTTCTGCACTTTTACTACGGACAAGAAATTTGTAATATCTTCTGTATCCACGTCTAGGAGTTTGCGCAAGTGCGGCTGAGAGAATAATTTGGTTAATTTTGCCGTTTCATCTGCTATGTTAGCAATATCTGTTAAATTCCTGGAGTGTCTTAAATAATTATGTTGCTCCCATACCAGTACCTTTCTATCAATTACCGGAACGTAGTTGGAGTGGGAGTAGTCGATAATCCGACCATGAATTACCACTAATACTAATAGAATTGCAAGTCCAATCCTGTAAAAATAATAGGAATAAAATCCTTTTGCGCTTAAATTCTTAAAATCAACATTTGAGGTTGTTCTTATGGACCATCCTCCCTCTAAAAAGAACAGACGTTCCCAGGTCTGCTTATTTGTTTCTACTGTGCAAAGGGGTGTTAACTTTTTTCCTAAACTTCTGTTATTTTTTACTAAAGCTTTTTCGCCTACATCAAATACCTTGTTTTGTGTATTCAGGTTGGATCTTTCAATCCTATCGTGCTGGGCTTTTGCAATTTTAGTTTTGATGACATGCTTATGTTTGCTAGACGCTGCTTGATTTTTGACCAAATGTATGGATCGATCAGAGAACGTTTATCATAGAGAAGGTTTGCGGAGATCGTAAAAATATTTGTGGCTAACTCGGCAGAGATGAGGGAGTCTCACCACAAACAAATTATAAGCGTGTTTCGCCACGAAAATAGCAGAATTGAGCATTTTCAATGTTAAATAAGAAAAATAATGCTACTTCCAATTTAAACAAATTTACGCCTACAGATTTGCATATTTATAATGCGCAAACGACTATGGATATCAGTTATAGATATGCTCCATATATTTGGTATCAAAGCGTATATGTAAGTATATTTGTACATATGTGCAATTTTACCTATTTAATTATAAATTCCGGTAAATCTGTTGAAATGTATAAAAAGGTCGTATTTGTATTTAGAGGTTTCACATAGTCTCATAAAGTTATAAGTTACAACGATCCGGAAATATAGCGTTCAGAGTTGTAATTGCGTAAACTTATTTTGGTATGCAATCCAACAACAAATGTTTTAAACTTGTATAAAAATTTATGATTTTATGATTCTTTATGACACGTTGTGAGTACCCCAATATAGTGAATCAATAAAGTTTACATACACCTACTTCTATTAAATTACGACACGTTTATTTGCTTTAAAATGAATAAATTTTGGGTTTTCTTTTCTATCCACTTCAAAAGATGTATATTTAACATTAAACATAGCATATCAAAATATTTTTTTTACACAAATAAAAAAATTAATACTAAAGCTTAAAATGCGCCTAATTCATATCAAGTTTACATACACTAATGGTTATTTACTTATATAAATCAAAAGTAATTACAATACTCGTACAAGTAGTTTTTGATGTACCAGGTTGTTCAATAAGTTTTGCCGTTCGATAAGAGGGCCATTCGTAAGGATTAGTTCGGGGTAAGTCCTTTTCTATAGGGTGATTTTTTAAGAGCTTGATAACTTTTTTTTAAAAAAAAAACGCATAAAATTTGCAAAATCTCATCGGTTCTTTATTTGAAACGTTAGATTGGTTCATGACATTTACTTGAAGATAATTTCATTTAAATGTTGACCGCGGCTGCGTCTTAGGTGGTCCATTCGGAAAGTCAATTTTGGGCAACTTTTTCGAGCATTTCGGCCGGAATAGCCCGAATTTCTTCGGAAATGTTGTCTTCCAAAGCTGGAATAGTTGCTGGCTTATTTCTGTAGACTTTAGACTTGACGTAGCCCCACAAAAAATAGTCTAAAGGCGTTAAATCGCATGATCTTGGTGGCCAACTTACGGGTCCATTTCTTGAGATGAATTGTTGTCCGAAGTTTTCCCTCAAAATGGCCATAGAATCGCGAGCTGTGTGGCATGTAGCGCCATCTTGTTGAAACCACATGTCAACCAAGTTCAGTTCTTCCATTTTTGGCAACAAAAAGTTTGTTAGCATCGAACGATAGCGATCGCCATTCACCGTAACGTTGCGTCCAACAGCATCTTTGAAAAAATACGGTCCAATGATTCCACCAGCGTACAAACCACACCAAACAGTGCATTTTTCGGGATGCATGGGCAGTTCTTGAACGGCTTCTGGTTGCTCTTCACCCCAAATGCGGCAATTTTGCTTATTTACGTAGCCATTCAACCAGAAATGAGCCTCATCGCTGAACAAAACACGCGCGCGAAACACATTTCGAACCGAACACTGATTTTGGTAATAAAATTCAATGATTTGCAAGCGTTGCTCGTTAGTAAGTCTATTCATGATGAAATGTCAAAGCATACTGAGCATCTTTCTCTTTGACACCATGTCTGAAATCCCACGTGATCTGTCAAATACTAATGCATGAAAATCCTAACCTCAAAAAAATCACCCGTTATGATCGCGACTGTCCTTTTAACAGCATCTTCCACTTTAATAAAACGTTCAATCATATAAAATGTAGAATTCCTGCGAGTATCAACACTTTGAATTAGTTTTAAAGGTTTGTTACCAGCATTGCGTTGTAGACTCATAAATATTTCATTTGTCGCAGTGCTTTTTCTGAAATGTGCAGCAATTTGTTTTACTTTTTGTAAAACAGTATTAACGTCATGTCCACTTACACTTGCATTACCAAATAAATTTAACGTATGCGGAAAACTGCCGAATTGGCATAGTTTGAGCTCATTTTGCAAGACACCCTTTATATTGTTTTTGTTATCCGACACTGCAAATATTATTTTATCAAATACCCCCCCACCCATTTGAGACTTTTTATGTTTGCTCGGCTAAGCTATTGGCAGTATGTGTCTCTCTCATTTGACAGGAATCCAGGAATATATTATTAAATTAAAAATTTTCACTAACAAAATGTAGTGTAATTGCTATGTACCTCACTGGTTAAATGAGCTTCTGCGCCCCCCTCTTAATATAATCTCACTACACCCCACACATACACACCATACTCAACACATCTTCACACCACACTACACATACCATACTCAACATATTGGCATCATGCGGATCATTTTGTTTCATTCCACTCTACACACCGCATTCTCACACCTCGGCATGATGCCCACCACATACTCAACATACGCACCACATCTTCACACCACACACGAGGACACCAGCACACAACTAACAAAAGGGACTGGCGGACGGCGTCGAGCCTCTTTTGTTCTCCATCCGTGCGCATATATGCTTCAATATCGCGACCGCCGATCAACACACATCAATTTTTGTAATTTAATCCGAATCCAAAAAGGTGAGTGCCGGTAGTGTTCGCAAGATTCTATTTATGGTCCTTCGAGCCGTACGGGACGGCACTTGTGGTGACGCAATTCAAAAAAAAAAAAAATAAAAAATTAATATAACAATAATAATAATAAAAACAGTCAATCGCGGTGACGGGCCGACGCGGTAATAACATCAAAAAAAAAAAAAAAAAATACCTTTTGTGAAAAACTATTCAAACAAAAAAGTGGCTAAGTGAAAAAACAAATTTAAAGAAAAAAAAAGGGAAAAATTGTGCAAGCTATAAGATAAACTAGTGGAAAAGTAACTAAGTGGAAAAAAAAGGAAAATTGTGAAAGCTGCAAGAAAAATCTGGACGGTGACTACGTGAAAAAAAAAAAAAAATAGAGAGAGAGAAAAATAAGAAAAAAAAAATACGGAAATATTGGGAAACCAGCGATGACTAAGGAAAAAAAAAAAAAAAAAAAAAAAAACGGAAAAATTGTGAAAACAGTAAAATATTCTTTGGGCACGGTGGTGACAACTAAAAAAGCCGTTGGTGACAAAAGCTGAAAAACAAAAACAAAAACAAAAAAAAAAAAAAAAAACAAAGTTACCGTTAAAAAAAAAAAAAAAAAAAAAATTTAGAAAACAGTAAAATATGCTGATAAAATACGGTGGTGACAAATTAAAAAGCCGTTGGTGACAAAAGCTGAAAAACAAAAAAAAAAACAAAGTTACCGGTACAAAAGAAAAGAAAAAAAAAAATAAATAAATTGGTGAAAACTGTAAAATATGCGATTAAAATAAAGTGGGGACAACTAAAAAGAAAGAAAAAAAAAAAGAAAGCCTGTGAAAAAAAAGAAAAAAAAAAAAGGTAAAAGGAAACAGTGGTGACAAAAGTGTGAAAAAGGTGAACGAAAGTGCGGTGCTAAACGTTACATACAGACATAATACATACACACTCACATGCATGTATGGTAAAACAAAAAACAAAAAAAAGGGGAAAAAGTGAGGTGACAAAGTTGTGGTGCGCAGACGGAAAAAGTGGAGACAGCCAGAAATTTCACATTGCAGCGAAACTCAAAACGAGACACAAGAGGAACAAGGAAACACACCAACTACGCCAGCACCAAAAGGACAGGGGAGAGAAACAACAGGCACAAGCACAGGCACAAGCTAATTCAGGCACATTCACTCACACAAATATTATTCCCCAAAAACCCCTGGCGG
Organism: Bactrocera dorsalis; assembly: GCF_023373825.1. Classification (NCBI taxonomy): domain Eukaryota; kingdom Metazoa; phylum Arthropoda; class Insecta; order Diptera; family Tephritidae; genus Bactrocera; species Bactrocera dorsalis. The sequence continues at coordinate 13,759,674 of NC_064308.1, read as the reverse complement.
AAATCAAAGTGAGTGGTATCGTTTCGTATCTATATCTATATCCTTTTATACATATATGTATGGTTAAAATTCAAACACAAAATTTTTTTTAAATTGCGGTCTGACCAAAATTACGGTCAAAAAAAAAGAACAGAAAACCGTTATCAAACTGTTTTCGGTATCCGGTTTATTTTCGGGTAGAAACCGAGAAACCGCAAACAAAGCAGTTTGATATTGTATATAGCGGATTATTGATTGTCGGTAAATGCTTACTGTTGTGTTATAACACAAAAATTATCCCAAAAACAAAAAAAAAAAAATTCAAGTATTGACTTGCACAATTTTCCAGCAATACCCCTTATACTTAATCAAGTATAAGCAGGATTGCTTAAAATAAGCTACGGCAATCGTAAGCAAAAATAAAAATAAAAGCATATGGCAAAACAACATCTTGTCTATTATAAATACATACATACATACATATATGTCTCATACCATATATTAGTATTACATACAGAGAGCATAACTTGCTCATTTATTATTTCAACTAATTAATACGTATATTTAACAACATCGAAATCTGTATATTTAAATATATATACATACAAATGTACGTCTAAAATCAATCTTTCTTTCTGTTCACGGCTTCTTGTCACTGCGAACATATATATATACATACATATGTGTATGTGGCGCAGTTATACAAATATATATATACATACAAACAATTGAATTTGATAAAACTACCGGTTAATTCTCTCTTTCGTGGTTTATTCGTACCGCGAACATATATACATATATACGCATATATATACACCAACATACGGGCGCATATAAATATATTCTATATATTGGAAGAAATACCCAATCGACATTGGGTACAAACTATATAACAGTAAATACATATGTATAACAAAAAAAGCATTTTTTGTAAAATCTAAAATTTGTACAAAAGTGTATTGTCACGTATGTATACACGCTAATTGCTTCAAAGTCCACATTGGCATATGCTCCGCGATACCCTTTGGATTTTGGCTAACAAAACCAAGCAGGATTGCGTATAACATATATTCAAAGTCCACATTGGCATACTCCCGCAATACCCCTTGATTTTTGAGCAACAAAAACAAGCAGGATTGTGTAAAACATAATAAAGCGTAATACATAGGTACATACATGCATATGTACAAAGTGCAGTGATCTCTAAAACGAGCTCTCATTTGCACATAACAAAATAAAAGATACATAATATATATACAAGTACATATACAAATATATACAACAAAAAATTATTTGTTTTGCGGTTAATAACAAATAATTAAATAAAATTAAATCGAAATTAAAATTGAATATTAGTAAAGAACATAATTCGAAACAAAAATATAACAACTCTTATTTACCTTAAAAGAGTTGTCGGTTATACACAATCGCGATTATACGCGGCTTTTAAAATGTTTGGTTTACTAATTTAATTAAAAACTCTTATTTACGTAAAAGAGTTCTCGTCTGAACATACATACATATGTGTATACGAAATCTGTGGTGAAATTAAATTCAACAATTTCATTAAAAAAAAAAAAAAAATATATATCTATTTTATCGATTTTCTTGGAAACTCTTACTTACAAAAGAGTCTTCCTTTCGAAATATTACATCGACAGACTTGTACATATACACAATCTGTGGTGAAATTCATCAATAATTTCAGCATATAATTTATTTATCTGTTAATCGATTTTCTTTGGAACTCTTACATACAAAAGAGTCTTCTATTGAACATTTTATATACTAAACCTTGTTAAACATCTACAAGTCTAGTTTTCACTAAGACTTTTTGATATTCTTTACATTTTTTAAATGAGCTCAGACTCTAAGGACTCTAAACCAAGTCAGTTACTAAAGGACCCAAAGATGATTTCTGACGAAAAAAGTCCATGTACACCTGCAGAAGCTACACGCTCGAAGCAAGGTGCTACGAAACAAAAAAGGGGGAAAGACATATCATACTCTAAATTCATTTCTGAGAGTGACTGTCTAATAAAATATTGCAATCGATTTGCTTCTTCGCCGATTCAAGAAAATTCTGAATCTGCGCTAGAAATAAAAGGCCAAACAATAGAAAATTTTTGGACACGTCTCCAGGCTGCATATGACGCAATTGTAGATACTGACGATTCAGATCTACCAGAAAACTTTAAATCTTCTGCTTATGCTAAATTTGAAAACTGCTTAGAACAGTATGAAGACATAAAAATTATGATCGCAGATCAGCTAAAATTAATTAAAGCAGTTGCACCTACTCCACCTCCGAGAGTAGAGCTGCCACACATTCAAAATCAAGAGGCAAGTTCGGGTATCCACCTCAAGGTGCCCGCATGTGATACTGAAATTTTCCATGGCCGTTTACATAAACCACCCAAAATTATCTAACGCACAAAAACTGTATCACCTCCGATACAAAACCAAAGGTCAGGCAGGCGTAATAGTGAAACAGTTCGCTCTCAATGACGAAAATTTTAATTTTGCTTGGGAAGCTCTAAAAGCACGTTATGAAAACGAGAGAATATTGGTCGATAAGCAAATAACAATTTTAATGAACTTGCCAAAAATTCAAAAGGAAGCCAGTGAAGAATTCATCAAACTTCAATCCACTGTTTCCACTTGTTTGTCGACCCAAAATATTCCCACAGATAATTGGGACCCCATTCTGGTAAATATATGCACAGCTGCATTACCAGAAAAATCGTTACTTTTGTGGGAGCAATCGCTCTCATCGCGAAGAAAGTGCCCAACGTGGCAGCAAATGAAAGAATTTCTTACTACCCAATACGAAATAGCAGAAAGGGTAGATAAAAAGCTAGTAAGAACGAAAAACGTTCAAAACGACCTCAATAAAAGCTTTAATAGACCCCAAGCAAGTAGCCACAATAATTTAAATAGAAGCTTTTTTAAAAATCAATCGTTCACATCTGAACAATATAAGCAAACGTCATGCGAACTTTGTAGAGGAGGTCACAAACTAAAATTATGCGAAAAATTCAAAAAAATGAATGTTAGCGATCGAAACAATTTCGTAAGAACGAAAAAATTATGTACCAACTGTCTGTCACATGCGCATACGCTTAAAGATTGCGAAAGCAAATTTAATTGCGTTTATTGCCATAAACGACATCATTCAATGTTACATATAACAAATTTTTCCAGCTCACCCCCAAACAATGCAAACGTTAAACGAGCAACAGGATTAGTTGCCACAGCAAATTCTGAAATCTGCCAAGAAGCACCATGCTGCTCAAAGGCATTAAAAACCCAATCGCTACATAGCGAACATCACAGTAGGGTACTTTTACCCACAGCAGTTGTCTCCATCGAGCACCGAGGAGAACTGTTTAAACTCCGAGCCTTAATAGACCAAGGATCACAACGATCCTTTATAGCGTCTAGGGCACAAAACAGGCTACAGTTACCAACAAAACTGGCCAACTTTGAAATCACGGGAATCGGCGGAAGAGTTGTTCAAAACTCAAATAAAATCTGCCCCATTACCCTCTTTTCCCCCAAAGCGGATAAGCGCATACAAGCAGAAGCAATTGTCTTACCGCAATTAACCAATATGTTACCTAGCTATCACATAAATAGCCAACATTGGCAAAAGGTTTCACACCTAAAGCTAGCAGACCCCAACTGCAACATCCCCGCTCAAATAGATCTGCTATTAGGTAGCGATCTAATACCACAAATTATTCTCGAAGGTATTGAGAAAATTACCGAAACACTTCTGGCGCAAAATACCATTTTCGGATGGGTCCTAAGCGGACTAGTTGCGGAACCAGTTACAACATTAACAACTCAAGTTGAGGAAGTCTCAAACGAGTACCTCAATTCACAATTGAAAAAATTTTGGGAACTAGAAGAACTCCCCCCCATATCAGTCACAACCCCTGAAAATCAGTATTGTGAGGATTTTTACAAAGCCACAACTACTAGATCAGAAAATGGTCGGTACGTCGTACGACTACCACTTAAGCAACAATTTCCTAACACACTCGCCTTAGGTCACTCGCGCACCTCTGCAATACAGCAGTTTCTAAGTATGGAAAGAAACCTACTTAAAAAAGGCGAACTCAAATCTGAATATGATGGTGTGTTAGAAGAATACCTCCATTTAGATCATATGGAGGAAGCAGACCCAGAGGAGAAAATCGTCAACGGCAAATACTACTCCTTTTACCTGCCACACCACGCAGTAGTAAAGCCAGACAAAAAAACAACAAAAGTAAGAGTTGTCTTTAATGCGTCAAAATCATCAAGTTCGGGGAATTCCCTTAATGACATTTTATTTACGGGACCCACGCTTCAGCCAGATTTAATGCTCCTCATACTATATTGGCGTACATACAAATACGTTTTCAATGGGGACGTTGAAAAAATGTATCGGCAAATAGGCGTACATAAAGACGACCAAGATTTTCAACGAATTATGTTCTGAAGATCCCCCACCAGTCCTTTGCGCGACTTTAAATTAAAAACAGTCACCTTTGGCGTAAACTGTGCCCCATATTTAGCCATTCGAACGCTCCACGAATTGGCAGAAAACACCAAGTCAGAATTTCCTCTGGCGACCCAGGTGTTAAAAACACAAACGTATGTAGACGATATTCTGTCTGGAAGTCACAGTCTTCCACAAGCATACGAATCATTATCACAAGTAATCCAAGCCCTCACATCCGCAGGGTTTCCATTAAAAAAGATTACGGCAAATCACCCGAATATACTCAAAAATATTCCAGACGAAAATTTGTTGGACACTAATTTCCTTATATTCGAAAAGGAAAGTACAACAAAAACGCTAGGCATCCAATGGAATGCGATATCGGACCAGTTCTCATACACGACAGAGTCCATATCCGCATTATCAGCCATAACGAAAAGACAGATTTTATCCTCGGTGGCAAAACTTTTCGACCCCGCAGGATGGCTTTCGCCAATTATGATCCAAGCGAAAATCTTAATACAAGAATTATGGCTAGATGGAACCGACTGGGACGAACAAGTGAAACCGCTTCGCTTAGAAAAATGGTCCCAGTTCGCAAAAAATCTGAATGACATTTCTCAGATACAAATTCCACGATGGGTAAACTACTCCCCCGAACACAAAGTCGAATTACATGGCTTTTGTGACGCCTCAGAAAAGGCATACTGCGCTACTATCTATGTGCGCACGCAAAGTGATACCACGACCACAAGCCACTTATTAGTAGCAAAAGCAAAGGTGGCCCCTTTAAAAACTATAAGTCTCCCACGACTTGAGTTATGTGGCGCACTACTACTTTCAAAATTAGTAGCCATGGTGCAAATGCATTTAAATATGACAAAATGCAAACTATATATGTGGTCCGATTCAGAAATTGTACTAGCCTGGTTGGAAAAACCACCACATGCATGGAAGACGTATATTTCTAACCGAACGTCTCAAATTCTTGACCTAGTGGGATCAGCCACGTGGCGTCACGTAGCCAGTGCTGACAATCCTGCCGATCTAGGTACAAGAGGGTGCAAGCCACTGCACCTTGCCACTACTACCCTCTGGTGGAATGGCCCCCGATGGTTGATAGAATCTCCTGATTCTTGGCCACAATCCCCCATGCGCAACATTATCGCCCCAGAAGGTCGAAAAATCGCCTCCTTTCATACATTATTGGATGATACCGACATCCTTGAACGATTTTCATCGTTTCCAAGAGCTCTCAGAGTAGTTGCTTATATGTTCAAATTTATAGAGCAACTCAAAAGCAAAATCAAGGGATCAAAAAATTCCCCATGCAACACAGTGTCGCACCTAGAGTTACAAAAGGCAAAGGTCGCACTAATTGTATACACACAAGCGCGCTACTTCAGCCGCGATATATCAGCACTAAGAGAATCGAAGCCGATTGATAAAAAGAGCTCACTCTTAGTTCTCAACCCATTTCTGGACACGAAAGGTCTGCTTCGTGCCAATGGTCGGCTCGCTAATTCGAGCCTAACATACAATGGACGCCACCCCATAATAATTCCAGAGAGGTCACCATTTGCCACATTATTCCTCCATTACATCCACACCTTAATGCTACACGCCGAACATCGTCTCATGCAACAGATGGTACGCCAGGAGTATTATATCCCCCGTCTTAAGCCGCAAATTAAGAAGTGCATCTTCACGTGCAAGATTTGCACTATGCACAAGCAGAAGATGCGAACGCAGATTATGGCAGCACTTCCACCGGAACGCTGCAATTTCGCTCTGCCTTTCACCACAACAGGTGTTGATTTTGCTGGGCCTTTCCAGGTAAAGGCTTCTATGTTAAGGTCTCCCACTCTCATGAAAGGCTATGTGGCTGTCTTTGTATGTTTCACGACAAAGGCAGTACACCTTGAGCTGTGTAGTAATCTGACGACGGAGGCTTTTCTCGCGGCATTTGCTCGCTTCGTCGCTCGACGTGGCTACCCATCAAAAATCATGAGCGATAATGGCAAAACCTTTATCGGAGCTCAACGAGCCACAGAAAAGCAATTTGTGGATTTTTTAAAACAAGTGTCACCCGACATCGTACAAAAGTACGCCCCTCAAGGTATCAATTGGCAATTTATACCCCCAAGCGCTCCTCATATGGGCGGTTTATGGGAATCAGCTGTAAAAAGCTTCAAAACCCATTTCAAACGGGTAGCTGGAAATTATAAATTCAATTACGAAGAGTTCACGACGTTATTAAATCGAATTGAAGCCGTTCTCAATTCACGACCACTTACAGTACTATCGCAAGACCCCTCAGATTTCACCGCCTTAACTCCAGGGCATTTTCTAAAAGGAGCACCCATCCTGGCCATTCCTGAGCCAGGCGTGGAGTCGCTATCCCTATTAAATCGATGGGAACGAATTAAAATTCTCCATCATGATTTCAGCCGACGCTGGAAGGACGAGTACATAAAGGATCTCCACAAAAGATACCGTTGGAAGACTCCTGCACAAGCGCCTAAACTTGGAGACTGTGTCCTCATCCACGATGATTGTCTTCCCCCAACCGAGTGGCGGCTTGGCCGCATTGAAAAGCTACATTATGGCTCCGACGGTCACATACGAGTCGTGGATCTCCGTACGCAAAACGGAACATTAACCAGACCGCTCGTGAAGCTGTGCTTTTTACCAACCACTGACGACCGCGAATCCGAAAACCGAAAAACCCAAACCGATACTGTCGCGATATAATAAAATCATTAAATTTAACAATAAACGATGAATACGCCAATAACAAACCGTTAAAAAATAACAACCGCTACAAAATAATAAACCGTCGAATAATAACCAAGAAGACTAACAAAACAGTCGTTCAATACGACGACCCATTCATGCCACATATCGTGGCACGATGGTCCATATCTCATTTTATGATAGATTAATAATCAACAATCTTCTCTATACAGATTACTATGGAGGTAGATTCGCCAGTTACAACTACGCCAACCGCCCGAGTGGCTACCAATGTGCCACGCACCGGGCCTACACCAGCGCCCCGAACTGTGGCTGCAACAACGCCAGCAACTACACCGGCAACCACGCCGGCACCTGCAACGGCAACCGCGCCGGCAGCGGTGCTTACACCCGCATCTCGTGGTGGCACCCGACCACCATCGACCAACTCGAGGACTTCGGGGACTCGTCGGATCAGGTGCCCCATCTGTCGACGCCCTCATCGCCTCCACCATTGTGGAATATTTAGGGGTATGCGGCCTTTGCAACGGCAGCAAGTTGCTCAGGCTCATGGCCATTGCCTCAATTGCCTGTCGCACACTCATGCTACTTCAGAGTGTGAGTCACGGGGGCTGTGCCAAATGTGTCACCGGCCACATCATACGCTGCTACATCGCAGCTCGTCACGCGAGACGCACCGGCCATCCAACCATCGCGGCCGCGTATCCCGACTTCCACCCGACGATAGTGTCATGCACCAGCGGAGTGGAATCTCGTTGCGACGTCGACAGACGGGACCACCACCTCACCGGTCCACGGGGCTGAGCAGCGTTGTGGCAACGCTGCAACAGCTGCAGCGCCTTTTAGGCTAAACTTTCGTTTAGGGGGGCCTGGATGGTTAAATGAGCTTCTGCGCCCCCCTCTTAATATAATCTCACTACACCCCACACATACACACCATACTCAACACATCTTCACACCACACTACACATACCATACTCAACATATTGGCATCATGCGGATCATTTTGTTTCATTCCACTCTACACACCGCATTCTCACACCTCGGCATGATGCCCACCACATACTCAACATACGCACCACATCTTCACACCACACACGAGGACACCAGCACACAACTAACAAAAGGGACTGGCGGACGGCGTCGAGCCTCTTTTGTTCTCCATCCGTGCGCATATACGCTTCAATATCGCGACCGCCGATCAACACACATCAATTTTTGTAATTTAATCCGAATCCAAAAAGGTGAGTGCCGGTAGTGTTCGCAAGATTCTATTGCGAGATGTCCACCAATCGGTTGTAATGCAGAATTAAACACCATTAAAGTAGAGCATTGGCAACGCATCATCAATTTCCTTTTTTGCCTTTGCAGAAATCTTCATATGCAGAACAGGCTCTGAAATCATATTTAAATCTCTTAGCTGAAATCCGAAGTAAAAATATTAAATTTTACCGTATTGTACATTTGTTTCTGAAACGTCATGCTGTGCATCTGGATTTTCCGTTGGTTCAACGGAATTAAATAAAACGCAACACACAATATTCACAGTGGAAAAGTATTCAAAATCATATTTTCTGCCTCTAACATCAAAAAGTCACCACATACATATATTCACAGTGAATAAAGAAGTATTCAAAATCACAATTTCTACCTCTAATACCGAAAAAATCAATTTTGTCCATCAGCTGCTGCCAATTGTAAATTTCATTAACAATGAAATGCCTTGAGTACTGAGCCCAAGAAGTCTAAACTTCTGCACTTTTACTACGGACAAGAAATTTGTAATATCTTCTGTATCCACGTCTAGGAGTTTGCGCAAGTGCGGCTGAGAGAATAATTTGGTTAATTTTGCCGTTTCATCTGCTATGTTAGCAATATCTGTTAAATTCCTGGAGTGTCTTAAATAATTATGTTGCTCCCATACCAGTACCTTTCTATCAATTACCGGAACGTAGTTGGAGTGGGAGTAGTCGATAATCCGACCATGAATTACCACTAATACTAATAGAATTGCAAGTCCAATCCTGTAAAAATAATAGGAATAAAATCCTTTTGCGCTTAAATTCTTAAAATCAACATTTGAGGTTGTTCTTATGGACCATCCTCCCTCTAAAAAGAACAGACGTTCCCAGGTCTGCTTATTTGTTTCTACTGTGCAAAGGGGTGTTAACTTTTTTCCTAAACTTCTGTTATTTTTTACTAAAGCTTTTTCGCCTACATCAAATACCTTGTTTTGTGTATTCAGGTTGGATCTTTCAATCCTATCGTGCTGGGCTTTTGCAATTTTAGTTTTGATGACATGCTTATGTTTGCTAGACGCTGCTTGATTTTTGACCAAATGTATGGATCGATCAGAGAACGTTTATCATAGAGAAGGTTTGCGGAGATCGTAAAAATATTTGTGGCTAACTCGGCAGAGATGAGGGAGTCTCACCACAAACAAATTATAAGCGTGTTTCGCCACGAAAATAGCAGAATTGAGCATTTTCAATGTTAAATAAGAAAAATAATGCTACTTCCAATTTAAACAAATTTACGCCTACAGATTTGCATATTTATAATGCGCAAACGACTATGGATATCAGTTATAGATATGCTCCATATATTTGGTATCAAAGCGTATATGTAAGTATATTTGTACATATGTGCAATTTTACCTATTTAATTATAAATTCCGGTAAATCTGTTGAAATGTATAAAAAGGTCGTATTTGTATTTAGAGGTTTCACATAGTCTCATAAAGTTATAAGTTACAACGATCCGGAAATATAGCGTTCAGAGTTGTAATTGCGTAAACTTATTTTGGTATGCAATCCAACAACAAATGTTTTAAACTTGTATAAAAATTTATGATTTTATGATTCTTTATGACACGTTGTGAGTACCCCAATATAGTGAATCAATAAAGTTTACATACACCTACTTCTATTAAATTACGACACGTTTATTTGCTTTAAAATGAATAAATTTTGGGTTTTCTTTTCTATCCACTTCAAAAGATGTATATTTAACATTAAACATAGCATATCAAAATATTTTTTTTACACAAATAAAAAAATTAATACTAAAGCTTAAAATGCGCCTAATTCATATCAAGTTTACATACACTAATGGTTATTTACTTATATAAATCAAAAGTAATTACAATACTCGTACAAGTAGTTTTTGATGTACCAGGTTGTTCAATAAGTTTTGCCGTTCGATAAGAGAGGGCGTTGCTACTAGCCTAATTTTTTTTGTTGGTATACTCTTCATATGAACGTATGTATATGAAGTTTCATTTCAATCTGTCAATCGGTCAGTCATCAAAAATTGAATTCTGTGCTTTGATAAAATTCTTGTTTTTGGAAGATGTACCACCAAAAGAAATTCACGAACGAATGTAAATTAGAACAGAGGTGTTGCTGAATTTAAACGTGGTCGTACAAGCCTTGAAGCCAAAAAGGAATCATAGCCAAAATACAGGATATGGTTTTGGAAGACCGTCGATTGACTGAGAGAGATTTAGTAGAGGCTCTACACACCTCATTAGTTAGTGTAAGCCATATTTTAAGTGAAATTTTGGGTTTTAGAAAGCCGCATTCGCTAACAATGGAACAAAAACACATTCGAATGCGAGTGCGTTGATTTATCACTATGGATGAGTCTTGGGTCTATCATCCTGAATCACAACAAGAGGCTAAATAATGGTGTAAACTTAGTTGTTCGGCTTTGAAACGAGGTCGTGTGCGGAATTTGGCTAAGAAGGTTATGGCATCAGTTTTTTGGGATGCGAGAGAAAGTTTGTTTGTGGATTACTTGCAAACTGGCAAAGCAACTAATTCTGAATATTATTACAAACTTTTGGACCAGTTGAAGTAAAAAATTCCTGAAAAAAATAAATATTTTTCGTAATTTAATAGAACTAGGTATATGTAAACTTTATTGATTCACTGTACAGTAGAAACTCGTTTATCCGGCCCTCAGTTATACGGATTCGCGATTATCCGGACTACCAATCGCGACCAATTTATATGTACCTACGTAGAAATTATAGAATAATGAACGTGTCGGAACTTGCATATTCCGCTCGCGCAGTGTGGGGTCGCTGCCGCTGCTCCGCGCGTTTCATTATTGTTTTAGTTCATTTGCAATTGTGACTCCGCTCTGACGTGCGTGTCACGTCTACATATTTAAACCTGCCAAAGCGTAAGACACAATTTAACGACGCTATATGACTTTATGTAAAAAGTCAGATAAAACAGGGTTGCAATTATATTTTTCCATGACATTGCACGCAAATATACATGGTTTTTGGTCTGACATATTTTACAGCCCTTGCAAATAATTTTCTGCGTGTGTTTGTTGTTGTGCCGGTGCACCGAGAGGAAATATATGCAATTCTTGCACCGTGCAAGGGGTTTGCAAGAGCGAGAGAATACCGCTAGAGTGATACTGTGAGTCTACTACAGTGGTCGGCATGAGAGGATCTGTCACTGTGTTGGTGAGCACGAAAATAAAGTAGCCCAGTGAGAAATTGGAATTAAAATTAAGCAATTTTTATTATTAATTAATAGTATAATGAAAATTAACAAATTGTCTTTTGAGGATATATTCCCTATTATCTTTAAAATACTTGGAATATAAAAGGCATTGCGTGGCATCAAAGGCATTTGGAATCATAAAATATTTCTCGGAGGGCATATTTCGTTTTGCGCTATGGTCTTGCGTGATGTTAATTCGTTGATGGCTCGACAACGACTGAACGATAGAGCGTAAGCGTACGTGTGAAGTTAGTTTGCAAAATTTTGCTATGAAATGCCGACCACTGGTCTACTACAACTGAAACGAATTCGTGATATAGCAGCAATGAAGAGAAAAAGTTGCTTACGTCAAATGACAATTACCAAATATTTTAAACCAAATTAAACTTATTACCTACCTACTTACTTTATGATTACCAAATGCAAATAACCAAATACATATTGTAGACAAATTATTCGTACATACGTACGTAAATATTTTATTGTATTTCATGATTAATGCTGCAGTTTAGTATTGCGTATGTAGTGTAATCTAAGAAAATATGTACATACATACATACATAAGTAAGTGTTCATTTCTTAATACATTGATTTTCGTTGCAGGATATGAATATCTATTTGTTTTTCTTCATACATTCGATTATCCGGATTTTCGATTATCCGAATGCCTATCGACAACAATTAGTCCGGTTAATCGAGTTTCTACTGTATGTTTATAAAAAGACAATAACAATGTAAAGAAACAATAGTAGACAATTCATTGATGTTTACTTATTTTAAAACTATATAAGACTCAAAAAAGAGTTATATTTATGTGGGGATTATTATAGGGACCACCACCCACACACCCCGTCAGGATATTAAACACGATATATTTAAACGATTAACTAGTGTTTATTTATAAAAAGTCTTAAATTAAGTTCTTAAGATTATAGTACATATGTATTAGCACAAACGTTCTTGCGGACTACTGCTCGGCACGACTTACTTATTGAACAGTTCACGGCAACTTAAACTCAACTGAATTTTGGCTGGTTTGTCTTTGTTCGTGTTTCGTCAAAAGTTTGTCCAGTTAAAGGGTTGCGTGTCATTGTGTTCTTTTGTCAGCGTTGTATTGTTGACCACTTCTAGTCCGGTGTTCGGATCCCACATTCGGCCCTCCTGACTTATCATTCGGCTCGAATGATGTGCTGTTATATAATTCCGTTGGTCGCTCCCACCGCTTCATATATTCAGCAACAGTTGATGTGTGTCTAGGACCCTCATGATCGCCAACCTTTCGCAGGGATTCTCTTTCCAGATCAAACTCTACCATAGCTTCTTCGTCTAAGAACTCTTTCAAATCTGGTGCCACACTCAGTCTCATTTCAATACCTGTCAACAATCTAAAAGGTGAGACTTTCGTTAATCGCTTGCTGCACCCTATCTAACTGTTTGTACCACTGGGCTGGATTTTCTACACATGACTTAGATAACATTGGTATCACGATTTTGTGGATACGCTCCACCTGGCCATTACCCCTCGGAACTCCTGTAGCTATCATTAAATGTTGCATACCCTCGCTCTCACAATATTCAGAAAATAAATGTGACGTAAATGCAGCGCCGCGATCAGTTATTATGCGTCTCGGATTCCCAAAGACTGCTGCCTGTCGCTTCAGCTTATCTACAACTCCATCTGCGGCAGTGGTTCGCGTTGGGTATAGCCACACAAACTTAGAAAACGCATCGACGACAACGAAGATATAATTGTACCACTTATTTGTTTCTGTCATCGGCCCTACATGATCGACATGATACGTCCCTAAAGGCCTATCCTCTTTGCTTATTGGCGTTAAAAGTCCTTCTTTTTTCCCCGACTTATTCTCAGTAATAAAGCAAGCTACGCAACTTTTTACTATACTTGATGCTTTAGCTAACAACTGTGATATATAAAATGATCTCTCGACTACGTCTTTGGTTCTCTTGGGTGAGAAATGTCCTTGATTATGTCCAATTTTTATTCACCCCTATTCTGCATTTCTACTCGAATCGAAATTTTCTCCGATTGGCAACTTTGGTATTCTGCGTTTCGATTCAACTTCGAAAATTCCATTTCTATGTATTCTGCATTGCGATCGTAATTACGTTTTTGTACGTTGAAGTTTTGTTGGCGGAAAGCCGTTATATATTCATTTTCGTGCACCTGGATAAAATAATTTCCTCAAATATGTAAGTAAAACTTTATGATTATAGTTGTAAAAGACATAATGGTAGTGTCCTTGGTTGTTTGTGCTTAAATGATATTTTTTGATATGTTTGCAGGTCAAAAGTAACAACGGCAGAGCAATGCGAAAAATTGTGTGATATTATGGCCACGAAAAGAGATATTGCGCAGGGCTTCCACAGCGACCGAAGGAAGAAGTACAGGAGTTTTGGGAGGAGGTTGCAAGGAATCTAAATGCACTTGGCCCACCAACAAAAGATTCCAATACATGGAGAAAGGTAAGGTATTACCTACAATTAATTTCAAAAAATTAAGTTAAATCTAACGTTTTCGTGCAGGTCAGGATTGACTGGAAATGCTACATGAAGCGAAAATTATCGCATAACAAAAAAGAAAGTATGAGCACCGGTGGAGGTCCTTGCTGTTTACAACGCATAAGCCCACTTGAAGAAAAGGTGATAGCTTTGACGGGTTTGGAAACATGCACAAGTGGAATAAGTGGGGCCCGCGATTATGGCGATAGTGTGGAGGTAGAAAATGCTGCCGAAACTACTGAAATTGACAATTCCGCTCGTTCGGATGATATCCCTTCAACCAGTAGAGCTAGCAGACAAGGAGAGCACTTCTTCATTACTTAAGCAACAGATACAAAATCGAAAAGAATTTTATGCAGAGACGAAAAAATTCAATGAAGCTGCCTTTGGTAAAATGGAAGAAGTTACTACATATTTACGGCACATGAATCGTTCTCTAGAAACTTTGGCGGAGACTGCAGTGAAGCAAATTAAAAAACAGAAGCGACACAATAGAATTAAGGAAGAGCTGGTGAAGGAAAAAGTAGAAAAAAAATGCAAATGCTAAGATTAGATCCAAATTATAAGCCGGATCAAAGTAGTCATTTTTTAATTGTTAGCCTTTTATTTATTTTACTATTATTCATTTATATAACGAGCTGTGAAATGAAATAAAAGCATTTATTTTTTAATATATGTAGGAGCTGTAAAATGCACTGAATGCAATTGTTTTTATTTAATAGAGTAATGTAGAGCATATTTTGAATAAAATAAAAAATGAATATAAAATATTTTAATTTAAAAAAAAGAAAGTATGTTGTCTCTAATACGGTTTGCTATGAAAGCATAATTGGGGTCATTGCTTCTTCCGTTTCTTCCGCAAAACTATCTAGAACATACTTGAAAGCGTCCTTGTTGAGTCTAAAGTTTTTTTGAACCTAAATAAGTAAATAAATTATTAAAAAAAAATACAATTTATCACTTTCAACTCAATTCTTACAATTCGGCACTCATCTCAAAAGGATTGCACATATCTCGCAATCTTCTCCTTTCAATTCTGGCCACGGCATTATCGGATGCATTACTCTTTCCTTCTCAAGTAATATCGCTGCCGCTACTTATTCCATGTTAGTGTTAAAAAAAAAAACGCGATATAATTTCTTTATTTTAATAAACCAACAATAATTTGTGTATTTTTGCTTTGTTATGTTTCATTTTCACACGTTTCAAGGCAAACAGCTGACTTTCGATTCAGGCGGAGCGTAGAGCGGGAACGTAATCGAAATGCAGAATAGGGCTGATTATCTCGTCTCCCATCGACACAGGTACAACTATCAATTCCTTAATGGGATCTTTATAGAGCACCCCGATTTTCACGAAAAAGTCTTCATAACTGTCCTTTTCCAGGACTTTAACAAGCGCTTTCATCCAAGGGTCCATTAACTGCGCTTGACGCAATCTGTGCTGTAGGGAGTCCTCTAACATCAAACAACAAACTCGACTCAACGCGTCTACATGCCTCATCTTACTTCCGCTTCTGTGTTCTATCTGATAGTTGAAATCTTGTAAAAATAACGCCCATCGGGAAACTCTTAAAGGAATGTCCCTTTTCCGCATCGTCATAGAGAACGCGTTACAATCTGTCACTATCTTGAAACTTATGCCTAACAAATATATCCTCTACTCTTTCAAAGCTGCCACAATCGCAAGTACCTCCAGCTCGTATGAATGGTACTTCTCTTCAGCTGGCGTTGTCTTCGGCCCATATACTGTATGGGGTGGAAAAGTTGATCGTCAGAGTCCTTTTGAAGAAGAACACCCCCATATCCGTGCATGGATGCATCCGTACGCACCTCTGTCAACGCTTTTGGGTTATACAACCGCAAAACGGGGACATTCACTAATGCTGCTTTAAGCTGTTGAAAAGCTGCTAACTGTTCGCCACCAAGTACAAACTGAGCATCTTTACGCAAAAGATCTGATAGAGGTTTTACAATCATTGCATAACTCTCAATGAATCACCGAAAATAAGAAGTCAACCCAAGGAAACGCTGTACCGCCTTCCGATCATGGGGTATAGGAAAATTTCCAACCGCCCTAGTCTTCGCTTCTAACGGTTTTATAGTACCATCTTTTAATATATACCCCCAAAACTCTACTTTCCTCTTGAGAAATTGACATTTACTCCACTTTCTTCGCAAGTTATACTCGGCTGCTCTAACCAACACACGCTCTAGCTTATGGATTCCCTCATCTATGTCCTTAGCGGGTATTACAAGGTCATCCATGTAAGCAGTAACCGTTCCCTCTTCCACCAAGTCCCTCAAAACCGCCAAAATATATTCAGAAAACACAGCAGGCGAGTTCGATATCCCAAAGGGTACATACTGAAACTCATAATGCCCGTTATGAGTCACAAACGCAGTGTACTTCCTGGAATTTACCTCCACAGGTACATGGAAGAACCCGTCTGCCAAATCTAAGGTCGTGAAAATCTTCGCTCCTTGCATCCTCTCAATCACATCATCTAATCCTTGTTCAGTCTGGAGAAAGCAGAACTAACGGCGCGGGTGTTGAGACCGATGATATCAATATCATCGGCATACGCCAGCAGCTGTACACTCTTATAAAAGATTGTACCTGCTCGATTCAGTTCTGCAGCTTTAATAATTTTCTCCAGTAGCAGATTGAAAAAGTCGCACGATAGGGAGTCGCCTTGTCTGAAACCTCGTTTGGTATCGAACGGCACGGAGAGGTCCTTCCCGATCCTGACGGAGCTTTTCGTGTTGCTCAACGTCAGTTTACACAGCCGTATTAGTTTTGCGGGGATACCAAATTCAGACATCGCGGCATAAAGGCAGCTCCTTTTCGTGCTGTCGAAAGCAGCTTTGAAATCGACGAATAGGTGGTGAGTGTCGATTCTCCACGGGGTCTTTCATGGGTCTTTTCCAAGATTTGGCGCATGGTGAATATCTGGTGGGTTGTTGATTTACCAGGTCTGAAGCCACACTGATAAGGTCCAATCAGTTTGTTGACGGTGGGCTTTAATCTTTCACACAATACGCTCGATAGAACCTTGTACGCGATGTTGAGGAGGCTTATCCGACCATATTTTGCAAAGAAGCTGATGCATACTCTTTATCAGTTCTTCGCTGCCGTGTTTGAATAGCTCGGCCGGCAATCCGTCGGCCCCTGCCGCTTTGTTGTTCTTCAGGCGGGCAACTGCTATTCGAACTTCTTCATGGCCGGGTAATGGAACGTCTTCTCCATCGTCATCGATTGGGGAATCGGGTTCGCCTTCTCCTGGTGTTATGTGTTCACTGTAATTCAGCAGGCTGGAGAAGTGTTCCCTCCATAGTCTAAGTATGCTCTGGGCATCCGTGGCTAGATCACCTTGGGGGTTCTACAGGAGTATGCTCCGGTCTTGAAACCTTCTGTAAGCCGCCGCATTTTTTCGTAGAATTTTCGAGCATTACCCCTGTCGGCCAGCTTATCAAGCTGTTTGTACTCACGCATTTCGGCCTCTTTCTTCTTCTGTCTGCAAATGCGTCTCGCTTCCCTCTTCAACTCTCGGTATATATCCCATCACGCACGAATTACGATTTCCTGTGAATGCACAGAAAATGTTTTATTTTGAATGAATGAAACTCCGGTGTTACCGTACAGTGCGGCTTGCCGTTCAGTTTATTATTAATTATCTTATTCTTTATAAAAATCTTATTTGCTAAATTTACTTGAAGCCGTTGTGCTGACTTGACATTCCTCAGCATCAACGACCCGGCATATCTTAAATAAACATATCAAATAAAAACAATGGTATTTGATTTCATAATCATGCTTGCTTATGCATATTATATATTTATGCATGTTAATATGCATGTATGTAGTTGAATCCGAAGATTCAACTTACATTTTATATGAATAAAAAATACTTAAAAAATACTTGTCTTTTTTTTGACAGTGGTGGAGTCGTTTGACGACGCAACTCCCCCAGCGTTACTGTTTGAACTCTCCTGAGTTCTTGTATTTACAATTTTTATTTTTGTTGTTTTTTTCTTTAATATTATTACTAGGATTGCTACTACTACCATTACAATGATTATCAATGTTATATTAATACCATATGATACATTTTTATGGTATTTTAAAACTGCAATTTCTTTTATGTTTTCTATATTTTTTATTGCAATATCATTGAATGTTAATTTTGGTGTGTAGCTTTGGTTTAATTTTTCGGCAGGGTATATAATTGTATGAATATATTCTGTTTTATTATTTTTAAATTCTTGTTTTAAAATTTCCATTTTACAATTTACAAATTTGATTACATAGTTATTTTTTAATACAATTTTTCTGTCATCGCAGTTTTGTTTTATTACATCATTTTTTGCATTTCTTATTAATATTGTTTCATCGCTTATTTCTTGTATTGATGTTTTGTTATTATATTTAAATTCGCAAGTATTTGAAAATATGCAGCTTTTACTCAATTTTAGATTTTTAAATGCTTTATTTTCTACATAATCAAAATAGTTTTCGCCAATTTTTATAACGAATTTTTCTTTTTCAATAATCTGTAATTTATTTCTATTTGGCATTGGGGTTATTAATTGAATCTTAGTTTGAAAAAATGTTCTTGGTATCTGAATTGCGATTACTATTGTATCGTTTCGTATACTACTACTCCTACTTTTGATAATTTTAGTTTGTAAAAATCAATCTCATATTTTTCAATTTCTTCCCTAGTTAACATATTTGGATGTACCATATTGTATTTAGCCGCCGCTATATTATTTTATATTTCTTGAACTTTACTTTCTATGAATTTTAGTTTATTCACTTCATCATTATACAAAATTTGTCTTTCAATTCTATTTTCCTCTTTGTTTATTATATTTAAAGTTTCTATTATTTGTTTCCTATCTGAGTCTGTAGTTCCTTTTAATAAGTTTAGTGATCTATTTAAATGTTCATTAATTACTATTTGTTTATTTAAATTTACAATGGCATTATGGTCATTTTCTTCAATAATTTTCAAATGGTTCAAAATGTCTTGTCTGTCATCATCATCCATGACTCCAAACATCCATTTATATGCTATTCCTCCTATATTTATCAAGCCTCTTTTATTTCTCTTTTTGATATTTGGTGTTACAGATATGATTTTTGCTTTTATATTTTTTATTTCATCAAACAAAATTTCTTTATTTTCAATATTTAGTTTTTCAATATTTTCTTTAACCTGATCAACTACGTCTGCTATCTTGTTCGGATTTATAGTATGTATAACTGTACTTATTTCGTTAACTATTTCTATGTCCGCTATTTGTATAATTGTATACCCCGCATCTTCTATTATTGGTGTAATTTGCAAAAGTGCTGTCACCAATGATATGATTATTGTTAAAAAAATAATTATTATCGTCATCTGTAAAAGTAAAAATGTATAACCGTTTTAAGTTTTGATTTAAAAAAAAATGAAATTGGATTTTAGTCGCCTCTTACGACAGGCATCTCTTACCATGGGTATATTCTAGAAAGACCCCTTACCCACTGGGGTAAAAAAAAAATCATGTATATATATGTAGGAAAAAAAAAATTAAATGTTATTATCTCCATTAAATGCCCTTAGACTGAATGAATCGTCATCATTCTCATTTGGATTTTCTATGTTTGCCAATTTCATTGGTCTTTTTATATTTGCCGGATGGACGTTTTGTAAGGGAAATATTCTGAAATATGGTTGATCATTATGCCGTACTCTTTTGTAGTTTTTAATTGGTCCTGTTTGTCTGTTTTCTATATATTCTTCTCTGTTTTGATTTAATTTGGCTATTGTTTTCTGTTTTACTGTATTTATTCTATCTTGTAATATGGATGGACAAATGTTTTCTTTGGCGTCCCTTGGAGAACATTTGATAGTTGAGTGGTACCTATCGTTATAGTTGCATATAACAATTTGTATCCTCATTTCTGTTGAAAGACTAGAATCCTCAATTCCTGTTAGTTTTTCCAACAGGGTTGAGTGCAGTCTCTCAATGTCTGCATTTCCTGTGTGGCTATTTGGTTTTGTGTGGTGGACTTCTACATTTTCGTCATTTAAATATTTTATTAATTGTTCTGCTCTAAACTCATTATCCATAATAATTTTTTTAGGTTTACCGAATTTCGCAAAATGTTCCATAATTATTGTCTTTTTAGCTCTCCAGTTTCTGTCTGTTATTCTGTAAGCCGCTGCGAATTTTGTTAATTTATCAATTACTGTTACAAATGATTGCATATTGAAATGAAATATATCTACATGAAGTATCTCATTTTTATTGGTTGGAGTTTCAGTTAGGTGAAATTTAGGTTTAATGGGTTTCCTATCGTATTTGATTTGTTGGCATTTTTGGCAATTATTTATTATCAATTGTATTTCTTCTTTAAATTTTGGAAAATATATTTTATCTTTTAATGTATTATAGGTTTCATTTATGCCACTATGCATAGATTCTTTTGTATGGTAAAGTGATATTTGCTTATGTAATTCTTCTTCTTCTTCTATTTCTGAGGCTCTTTTTGTGCATTTTGAAAATTTTAAACTTCTATCTTGAGCAAACATTTCAATAAGTAGTTTTTGTATTTTATGGTAATCTGCTTCAGATACTTCTAAAAATATTCCTACTATTCCGTTTCCTTTCATATATTTTTTTAATGTTTCCCTGTTCTCTTCTTTTTCATCCATTGGGTTTATTTCAATTATTTTTCTTCCATGGAGTCTTTGCATTTGCTCTTTTTGTCTATATGTTAATATAATTTGAATTTTATATTTATTTACAATTTCTTCTTTAATTGGAAAGTGTTCAAGCAGTTCTTCATCTGCTGAATGAATTGTTTCCGACAATTCTAAGTTTGATTCATTGTCGTTACCTTCTTTTATTTTTGGTGAGTTTTCAATTCAACTCAAGAAATCAGCTACAACATTATTTTTTCCATTTAAATATTGTATTTCAAAGTTGTATTCTTGCAATTTCAATAACCATCTCTGATGGCGTTGAGAAAATTCTTTTCCTTTATATTTATTAACAAGATATTTGATCGGACAGTGATCAGTTATTATTTTAAATTTATTGCCATATATATATGGTCGAAAATATGTAATAGAGAAAATTACCGCTAAAAATTCTTTGTCTGTAGTTGAATATTTTTGCTCATGATTATTTAGAGTTCTTGAAATGTAGCATACTGGTTGGCCTTGCTGTGAAAGCACTGCTCCAATAGCATAGTCACTAGCATCAGTTGTGATACTGAATTCTTTGTCGTACTCTGGGAATTTGAGAGTTGGGTGAAATGAAATGAGTGCTTTTAAATTTTCAAAGCTTTCAATATGTTGTGCATCTTTAGCGTTTATTTTATTGTCCTTTTTCAAATAGTTATTTTATCATGGGGTAAGCTATTTTAGAATAATCTTTTATGAATTTTCGATAATAGCCCGTTGCTCCTAAAAATCCTTTTACCTGTTTCTCAGTTTTTGGTATTGGTAGCTTTTGAATTGCTATAATTTTATCTGGATTAGGCTTGATGCCTTCTTTTGTTAAAATGTGTCCTAGGAATGTAGTTTCTCTTTGAAGAAAACTGCATTTATCTGCCTGTATTTTTAATTTATTCTCTTGTAGTTTCAAAAAAAATTTTTTTTTAATGAGTTTATGTGCTCTTCTAATGAAAATGAAAAAATTAATATGTCATCTAAATATACGACACATATTTTATTTATGTATTCCCTCAATATGTCATTCATAAATCTCTGAAAAGTAGCTGGGGCATTTTTCAACCCGAAAGGCATTCGGACGTATTCATATAGTCCTGCCGGAGTGACAAAAGCTGTTTTCTGGATGTCCCTTTCTGCCATTAAAATCTGATGGTAACCTTTTGCTAGATCTATTGTGCTAAAGTACTGTGCTTTGCCCAATTTATCTAAGATTCCATCGATATTCGGTAGAGGATACTTATCGTCTACAGTCAATTGGTTTAACCTCCTATAATCAACCACTAGCCTGAATTTTTGAATTCCTGACTTATCTATCTTTTTCGGTATTATTAGAATAGGTGAGCTATATCTACTGTGACTTTTTCTTATTATCCCTTGCTCTTCTAATTCAGAAATCTGTCTTCTTACTTCTTCTTCATGTTTTGGAGGTAATCTATAAATTCTTGAGTTTATTTGTTGATCCGTAACTGTTTTAATTTCATGAACTACTGCTTTTGCAATTGTGTGTTTGTCTTCTTCTTTATAGATAAGTTTATTGAAATGCTTTAATAATTTTTCGATTTCCTTTTACTCATTTGATTTTAAATGATCGAGGTTGATGTTCTTTACTTCACTTATATCTAATGAATAAACTTGCTCTTGCATAGTTTTCATATAGAATGGAAGATTCACACCATTTTTCAAAATTATTGTCATTTTTTCGATATCAATAGTTTTAACATTTTTAAAAAGGAAATCATTTCCTATTAACAAATCATATGGTTTATTAAAATCCATTAATAACCATCTCATTTTTGCGTTTTCCGGGTATTTAAATTCTTTGGGACAAGGGCTTTTTACCTTAACATTTGGCGTTTTAATTATCCCGTTTAAAGTATTCACCAAAGTGCTTTCACTTTCAAGCACTGGTAATTTAAATTTTTCGAAACTCGATTTTTTCATTATACTTATGGTTGAACCTGGGTCGACCAAAGCATAAAATTTTTTCTCAAGAAATGTTAATATTATTATAATTTTGTTTAATGATTCCGAGGCTGATTTGTAAAAAACTCCTCGTTCGTGTTTGATTCTTGTGGATCACCTCTCCTACTCATTGTGTCCACGTCCATGGGTTCTGGTCCCCTATTTTGTACTTGTTGTCTACTATTTACTGAATTTCTTTGCTGTTGTGAATAATTATATTGATTTGGATTTGTTCGAACTTGTTCTGAATAGTTTGTACGATTTTGCCATCGAGGCTGTCTTGTTTGATTGGATTGTTGTCGATGAAGGTTTATTTGACGTTGTCCGGATTGTGGACGATACTGTTGTTCAGAAAGATTTTGATTTTGTGAACGATATTGTCCTGAATAAAAATTTTTGTTGTTAACACCATTATTTTTGGTATTAGCTTGAAAGTTGTTTCCCCCTTTTTTTAGATAAGGATTTAGATTGCCTTCATCCAACCCAATAAATTTATAAATTTCATTCGCCATTTCCGTTAATGATGTGACCGATTGCACTGTATATGCGAATGCCCCTGATGCTAATTGTTTTATTCGCTGAATTAGCATCCCTGAAAAAATTTTTCTCATAGTGTCACCATTTTCGCTTAGTGCACTATATTCTGTTATGTCATCCACGATTTCGTTTAATCTTTTACTTAATTCAGCTATACTATTTACTTTCAGAATCGAAATTTCTTTCGTGATCATCAATTGATTTTTTGTGGGTCTATAATGTTGCCTTAATTTAGTTTTACAACTTTCCCAATTTTCAGGTGGGTTTATTTGCAAAAAATTTTTTGCTGATCCACCAATTTTCAAATCATAAATAACCCTGAATACTATTTCTTCCTGTCCTACATAGTCCTTTCGTACCCTGTCAACTGCTTCAATGAAAGATGGCAATTTTTTTACAATTCCTTCAAAGGGAGATACATATCTTAAGTCTTTTTCGACTCTTTGCCTAATTGTAAGTTGATTTATTGCTGCATTTTGTGCAGCTATCTGTGTTAAAGATGCCAAGCATCGAGTTAGCATTTCTATTTGCTCTGCCATATTTTTTATTTTTAATTTTTATTTTATTTTTGCAACAAAAATTATAAAACAATTGCAACTCTGTTAGCTTGTTTCTTTTCTCGTTTGTTCGTTTCTTTTTCTAACTTTATTGTTTTTGAATTGATTGACATTTAGTGAGTATAATTTCTGCGTTGACTATTTTTTTTTCTTTTTTTTTTTTTTTACAAAGAAAGTAATGACTTCAAATAAAACTACTACTTAAATTATTAATTGAATACTATTTTTCCTTGCTGTTGGTGCTGCTTTTTTTGTTGTTGTTTTGTTGTTACTGTAGTTACTGTTACTGGTGTCGTTGTTGTTGTTAATGTTGTCGTTGTTAAATTATTAGTTGAATATTATTTTACCTTGCTGTTGGTGCTGCTGGTTTTGTTGTTGTTTTGTTGTTACTGTTACTGGTGTCGTTGTTATTGTTAATGTTGTTGCTGTTTTTGTTGAGTTTGCTGCTACCCCTGTTGTTGTTGTTCTTGCCTCACTTTTACTCCAAATTCTTGCTTATTTTTTAAATTTTTATTTTTTTAAATATTTTTATTTGCTGAATAAGAATTGTTTCACCTTTCAATTTTATCACCGAAAGTTATTAATGTTTCTATATTTATTTATTACTTTTAATACTTTTTTTCATATTTTTATTTGCTGAAGAAGAATTGTTTCACCTTTCAATTTTATCACCGAAAGTTATTAATGTTTCTATATTTATTTTTTACTTTTAATGCTTTTTTTCATATATTTATTTGCGTTCAATTTTCGGTCGCGGTCAAACAAAAACTTTATTATTAATTATCTTATTCTTTATAAAAATCTCATTTGCTAAATTTACTTGAAGCCGTTGTGCTGACTTGACATTCCTCAGCATCAACGACCCGGCATATCTTAAATAAACATATCAAATAAAAATAATGGTATTTGATTTCATAATCATGCTTGCTTATGCATATTATATATTTATGCATGTTAATATGCATGTATGTAGTTGAATCCGAAGATTCAACTTACATTTTATATGAATAAAAAATACTTAAAAAATACTTGTCTTTTTTTTGACAGTGGTGGAGTCGTTTGACGACGCAACTCACGTGTTGTGGTCGATCGTAACGTTGCGAGGTAGGCAGCCTGTTTTCTCTCCGCTGCGACACGGCACTCCTCGTCGTACCAGCTGTTCTTTTGCACTTTCCGAAAACCAATGGTTTCGGTTGCAGCGTACGTAAGGAGTTTGAAATGCCGTCCCACAGTTCCCTTATACCGAGTTGTTGACGAGTGCTCTCAGAGAGCAGGAGTGCAAGCCGAGTGGAAAATCTTTCGGCTGTCTGTTGTGATTGCAGCTTCTCGACGTCGAACCTTCCTTGTGTTTGTTGGCGTGCGTTTTTTGCTGCACAGAGGCGGGTGCGAATTTTGGCTGCAACAATATAGTGGTCCGAGTCGATGTTAGGACCTCGGAGCGCACGCACATCTAAAACACTGGAGACGTGTCTTCCGTCTATCACAACATGATCGATCTGGTTGGTGGTTTTTCGATCCGGAGACAGCCAGGTAGCTTGATGTATCTTCTTATGCTGGAATCTAGTACTACAGATAACCACATTTCGGGCCCCGGCGAAGTCGATCAGCCTCAACCCATTTGGGGATGTTTCCTCGTGGAGGCTGAATTTACCGACCGTAGTGCCAAAGATACCTTCTTTGCTCACCCTGGCGTTGAAGTCGCCAAGAACGATTTTGACATCGTGGCGGGGGCATCTCTCATAAGTGCGCTCCAAGCACTCATAAAAAGCATCTTTGGTCACATCGTCCTTCTCTTCCGTCGGGGTGTGGGCGCAAATCAGCGATGTGTTGAAGAACCTCGCTTTGATGCGGATTGTGGCTAGACGTTCATTCTCCGGAGTGAATGATAGTACTCGGCGACGGAGTCTCTCTCCCACCACGAATCCAACACCAAACTTGCGCTCCTTTATATGGCCACTGTAGTAAATGTCACAAGGACCTACTCGTCTCTGTCCTTGTCCCGTCCATCGCATTTCTTGGACGGCGGTGATGTCAGCCTTTATCTTTGCGAGGACGTCTACCAGCTGGGCAGCGGCACCTTCCCAATTAAGGGACCGGACATTCCAGGTGCATGCCCTCAAATCATAGTCCTTATTTCGTTTTCCATGGTCGTTATCAAAAGGGGGGTCTCTCATCCGAAGCTGTGCTTGCTTTTTCTTTGGGGGTGTTTTTTTACGTGGCGGGTCCCAAACCCAGCGCACAACCCTAAGTAGGGGATATTTCGCCTTTGCATTTAGCTCGCCTTCAAACGGATGTTCTTAGGCTACCCAGAGGATACTTGGTCCAAGACCGGAAGTCGTGAGCTGATTGAGTCATATGTAAAAGAATCGTTTCTGGCCATTCCCAAGTGAATGGCGATCAGAGAACTTTCCTCACATGCGTGAACACATGACTCCATCCTCCTACTTTTTATTATATCAGAGAAGAGAAGTTGGGACATTTGGTCATATTGCGTTAGTAAGGTATAAGGGATAATAGATAGAATACACTATAAGAGTAGTAAAGTTGTAAATTGTCATGTCGTGTTCCGTTAAATTCAGGTATTTGATAGGGTCAAGGGTAACAGAAGGTGCTTGGGTCATGATTAAAAATAAAATGAATTTATATATGTAACGCTTAAAATTTCGCTTAGTAAGCTTAATCGTTCTCCCTCTTTTTTTTTTTTTTTTGTTTTTCAAAATGATTTTTTTTTTGTAACAATAACTTTGTAAAACTTATACTCATAATATATGCAAATAACTCACTTTATGCAGGATTTTTTGTAAATGTTGTCTTCTTCTTGTAGGAATTTCGTGCAAATAACTCACTTTATGAAGGATTTTTTTTTGTTAATTGTTGGTTTGTTCACTAAAATTTTTGTTTTTCACTAACTTAATTTATTAAGGATAGTATACTTCACTGCCTTAATTTTTTAAGGAGTTTATTTATTTTCTTTTTTGTAAAAAAAAAAATTTATTTGGTACGCGTTAATTATTGAAGTAAAAAAAGTCCTTGATTCTTCAAAGATACTTTTTCGCGTATCCCATCCTCGTCGCCAATTAAAACATTAATTAAAATATTTCTTCCAAGAGCATGTAGCTCTTGCTTTATTGAATCAAAGAATATGACTAAATTAGTTTACAAAAGTTCTTAATCTTAAATACGAAATCAATAGTAAAAACAGAAAGCAAAATACAATTAAAATTCTAAAGAATTCTTATCAGCAAAATCAATAAGTGCAACGCCTCTTAAGAATGTCGATCGTAAAAACATACTTGAAGCAAAGCGGAAATGCACTTAAAATTCTTTAGAAATTTGGTTACAAATATTGTCAATGCAATTTCGACTATTTTATAAACAAATGATAAAATTAAAGAGTTCGATGCCTCTTATGAAAAATGCGTTGCCCACAATTGGAAAACAATAAAAGAACTTCTTCTTTACTGGCGTAGACACCGCTTACGCGATTATAGCCGAGTCAACAACAGCGCGCCAGTCGTTTCTTCTCTTCGCTACGTGGCGCCAATTGGATATTCCAAGCGAAGCCAGGTCCTTCTCCACTTGGTCCTTCCAACGGAGTGGAGGTCTTCCTCTTCCTCTGCTTCCCCCGGCGGGTACAGCGTCGAATACTTTCAGAGCTGGAGTGTTTTCGTCCATTCGGACAACATGACCTAGCCAGCGTAGCCGCTGTCTTTTAATTCGCTGAACTATGTCAATGTCGCCGTATATCTCGTACAGCTCATCGTTCCATCGAATGCGATATTCGCCGTGGCCAACGCGCAAAGGACCATAAATCTTTCGCAGAACTTTTCTCTCGAAAACTCGCAACGTCGACTCATCAGATGTTGTCATCGTCCAAGCCTCTGCACCATATAACAGGACGGGTATTATGAGTGACTTATAGAGTTTGGTTTTTGTTCGTCGAGAGAGGACTTTGCTTCTCAATTGCCTACTTAGTCCGAAGTAGCACCTGTTGGCAAGAGTTATCCTGCGTTGGATTTCAAAGCTGACATTGTTGGTGGTGTTTACGCTGGTTCCAAGATAGACGAAATTATCTACAACTTCAAAGTTATGACTGTCAACAGTGACGTGAGTGCCAAGTCGCGAGTGCGACGACTGTTTGTTTGATGACAGGAGATATTTCGTCTTGCCCTCGTTCACTGCCAGACCCATTTGCGTTGCTTCCTTGTTCAGTCTGGAGAAAGCAGAACTAACGGCGCGGGTGTTGAGACCGATGATATCAATATCATCGGCATACGCCAGCAGCTGTACACTCTTATAAAAGATTGTACCTGCTCGATTAAGTTCTGCAGCTCGAACTATTTTCTCCAGCAGCAGATTGAAGAAATCGCACGATAGGGAGTCGCCTTGTCTGAAACCTCGTTTGGTATCGAACGGCTCGGAGAGGTCCTTCCCGATCCTGACGGAGCTTTTGGTCCCGCTCAATGTCAGTTTACACAGCCGTATTAGTTTTGCGGGGATACCAAATTCAGACATTGCGGCATAAAGGCAGCTCCTTTTCGTACTGTCGAAAGCAGCTTTAAAATCGACGAAGAGGTGATGTGTGTCGATTCTCCTTTCACGGGTCTTTTCCAAGATTTGGCGCATGGTGAATATCTGGTCGGTTGTTGATTTACCAGGTCTGAAGCCACACTGATAAGGTCCAATCAGTTTGTTGACGGTGGGCTTTAATCTTTCACACAATACCAGATTGTGGGGTCTCCTTTTTTATGGATTGGGCATAGCACACTTAAATTCCAATCGTTGGGCATGCTTTCGTCCGACCATATTTTACAAAGAAGCTGATGCATGCTCCTTATCAGTTCTTCGCCGCCGTGTTTGAATAGCTCGGCTGGCAATCCATCCGCCCCCGCCGCTTTGTTGTTCTTCAGGCGGGTAATTGCTATTCGAACTTCTTCTTGGTCGGGCAATGGAACGTCTTTTCCATCGTCATCGATTGGGGAATCGGGTTCGTCTTCTCCTGGCGTTGTGTGTTCACTGCCATTCAGCAGGCTGGAGAAGTGTTCCCTCCATAATTTAAGTATGCTCTGGGCATCGGTGACTAGATCACCTTGGGGGGTTCTACATGAGTATGCTCCGGTCTTGAAACCTATAAACGAACTTAGTTTATTTTAATTTATGTGTTAATGACGTAAGTATGTTTAAGTGTACATGTATGTATGTATGTAAACAGACATACATGTATGTTTATATTAATATTTTGTGTGATGGTGAAGTGGATATCATAACTTCTAGCTTGGTTTTAAAATGTTATAGCTCTTCGTCCCTGAAAAAACTATCCTTTCGTGGGGAATTTGTAAAGTCGTTTGTTAGCCTTATTAACTTGCATATTTATTCGCTATTCAAATTGTCTATTTATTATATTTTGTTCGTTATTGTTTGAAATTAAGTTATTGATATTTTGTTCTATTGTGATCAAATTATAGTGGTCGGAACTACATGCGACATATTTCCAAGCTGCGCCTGTCTAGTTTTGTATGGCGCTTGTTAAAAGCAGAGAACGTTTAATATAGAGAAGGTTCACGTTTCAAATATCGTAACTTTTCGAATGGGTACTCGGCAGAGATGGTAGAGTCTCACCACAGACAAATTATGAGCGAGTTTCACCACATTTAACAGCGATTGAGGGGGTTTTAAAGTGTATGAGAAATAACATGTAAATGTAAATAAAAGAGAACCAATGTATGAATGCTCCTTATGATACTCCCAACAACAGCATTGTGACATTTTCATGCTTCATGTTAGCTTTCAACCAGAGGATCGCATGCATGCTTTTGCGTTTTGCCGTCGGCAATTCAATATTGACATGTAAACATAATTATTATATGAGTTGTATGAATGCATAGTACTATTTACAATCAATTTGGACTTGAATATTTAATAATTTTATTTGATTTTTACATAATATACTATACTAATAAATATTTTTGTATTATTTCTTAGTAATAGTAGATAATAGGCATTTTTTTTTTTTTTTTTTTTTTTTTTTTACGAAGAGGAAGCATCGAAAGCCTGGACCCCTGGTCAGTGTGGAACTTGAATCCGAACTAAACCTCCTACCGTTCCCCCCGGTACCACCGTCAAGTATTACGTCGGGAGGATGGTTGAGTGACACTCATATGTACGTAATGGTCCAAATGCAGTCAGTTGGAAGTTGCATTTACTTGGCCCCACCTCTGTTGGTCTGATAACCCCCCATGTACATTGTTACATTGTTCGTCGCCAACCCTTCCCGTCACGTCAATGTTAGTGTGTTTGGGTCGTGGTTGTTCGTTTCGTTTAGCCGCTCACTTCTCCGCTGCTGTTCGCTAGCACGTTGGGATTTCATAACCCTGGCTGCCACTTCGCAAGCAGCTTTCCACTTCTCCACTGATTCGACCATTTGGTTTACCAAGTTATCAGGAGTTGGGTCTACACCGAAACCATTTTTAAGTGTTGCCTCTCATGGTTATATTACGGGCAATAGAAAAATGTGTGTTCTACATTTTCGACGGTATCGCCTCCGCAATAACCGCATGTGTCGTTGTTTTCGTATCCGAATCGTTTCAAATATGCTTTGAAGCAGCCATGTCCTGTGAGGATTTGAGTTAAGTGGAAATCTACCTCACCGTGTGGTCTGTTTAACCATGGTTCAACGTTGGGGATTAGTCGGTATGTCCACCGCCCATTTTCGCTTTCTTGCCAGCGTTTTTGCGAGTGATTCACCGCCTCTGCCCTTGCAATTTCTTTCAGTGTATTATGCGGTAACCTGTCATTTGTGAGACATTGAATTTCTTTCGCCAAGAGGTCTAAAGGGTGTAGGCTCGAGATTATTAGGGCAGCATCTTCCGATACTGTGCGAAACGCAGAGCAAACTCTTAGCGCGCAAGTGGCATATATAGAAAAGAGGCGATAAGATTTTACTTCGTGGGCATTTCCCCATATCTGGGCGCCGTACAGTGCGACTGACTTTAATACACCAGCTAATAGTCGTCTTCTATTTTGCTTTGGCCCGCGGGTATTTAGCATTAATCGGGTCAAGGCTCTGCACACTTTTGTAGCTTTTTCGCATGTGTACGCTACGTGTTCTTTAAAGGACATCCTTGCATCAAGAATGATTCCTAAGTACTTAATTGCGGGTTGAGTAATGATGCTTACACCTTTTGTGCTGAACGTGGCAACTTCCCGAACTTTTCTGCCAGTAATGAGTATCGCCTCGGTCTTGCTCTCCGCTAGGGTCAGTCCGTTAGTTTCGAGCCAATCGCTTATTAACGTTATTATTCTGTTGGTAGTCGTAACTATATCGTGTATGTGCTTTGCTATGACTACAACCGCGATATCGTCTGCGAACCCAATGATGTGTACGTTTTCCGGTACTTTGAGTCGCAGTACTCCGTCATACATTATATTCCAGAGGAGGGGCCCGAGTACAGATCCCTGTGGCACTCCCCCGGAGATTTTGTATTTTTTGTAGCCCTGGTCTGTGTTATAGCATAGGGTCCTATCGTTGAAGTAACTGACTATCAGGTTGTAGAGATATGCCGGTACAGAGAAGTTCTTTAACGCACTTAGAATACTTGGCCATGATGCTGTATTGAAGGCATTTTTGACATCGAGGGTAGCAACCATACAATATTTGATGGTGCCACCTTTCCATCTTTTACCACTAATGGCCTTTTCCGCCAGTGTCTTCACTAGGGTCACCGCTCCGATTGTTGATCTAGCCTTCCTAAATCCAAATTGG
Source organism: Bactrocera dorsalis (assembly GCF_023373825.1). NCBI lineage: Eukaryota > Metazoa > Arthropoda > Insecta > Diptera > Tephritidae > Bactrocera > Bactrocera dorsalis. The sequence continues at coordinate 13,727,855 of NC_064308.1, read as the reverse complement.
TTTGGAGATAAACCGCCGGCGTCGTCAATGGCCTTACTTAAGCGTTGATAAATGATGCGCTCAAGAATTTTTCCCGCAGAGTCCAACATGCAGAGTGGTCGGTAGTGAGACGGGTGTGTCAGAGGTTTGTTGGGTTTTGGCAGTAATATGAGGTGTTGCCTTGTCCAGATTGTTGGGAAACGGCCATCCTGCATACATAAATTTAAAAGTGCTCTAAATGGGTCTATGTTCCTAGCAATCAGTGTTTTAAGCGCTATATTTGGGATGCCATCTGGTCCTGAGGCTTTACATGGGTCGAGCCGGTCGCATGCCTCTATGACCTCTTCGTTCGTTACTTCTGGTATCACCTCTCTTTGTTGCACCACCACGATCTCTCGAGGTAGTTGGGGTCGGGTCGGGAAAAGAACTGAAACAATTTTGTCAAGGGTTGCAGAGGAAGTTGGCATTTGACCTCGAATGCGTAGTTTCCCCATTACGGTCTTGTAAGCGAGTCCCCAGGCATTGTTTTCAGCATCGTCACAGAGTTTGAGAAAATATTCCTGTTTACTTTTTTTCATAGTCTGTTTCAAGAGCTTTCTCCTGGCCTTGAAACTTGCTTGTAGAGAGTTGTATTCGTAGGTAACACGAGACCTTTAGTATAGGCGTCTTGCTTTTTGCCATTCTTTCCGCAGTTTAGTAATTGAGTCGTTCCACTAGTAAACGGGGGGACGATGATTGCGTCGTGGAAGCTTCGACATTGATGTGTCGCATGCACTCTTAATGCGGCTCATAATCAATGAAGTCGCCTGGTTAACCGAGCGCAAGTTATCAGGTAGAGTAGCGGGTTCAAAGGCTTCTTCGAAGAGGTCTGGGTCGAATGTTTTGGGTCGCCATGAACTTCTTGTTAGGGTCCGTAAGTGGAGCCGTGTCTGTGGAGCATTTATCTCAAATGTAATGGCATAGTGATCGCTGAAAGTGTACTGATCGCTAATTTGCCATTGCGCTCTACGAACTAGGCTTAAGTTTACGAAAGTAAGGTCTATCACTGATTGTCGGCCGCCTTTGTTGAACGTGCATTGGTTACTTGTGTTGAGTAGCTCAAGATCCAGGGAAGCAAAAGCTTCTAGTAAGGCTTTGCCCCTACTGTTAGTTCTTTTGCATCCCCATTCAATAGCCCAAGCATTAAAATCGCCAGCTGTAACCAATTTAGTTCTACCTCGGGCATCGGTTACAATGCAGTCGTTAATATTCTTAAATTCTTCATCATTGATGCTGGGGGGTAAATAGCAACTATAAATATGTATGTCGCTAACTTTAGCTCGAACAAAGCCGTTGAAAGAGCATGTAGACTCCAGTTGAGGGAAGCAAGGGTTACATTTCCATACAGCAGCCTTATTTTTTGAGTCACTTAACCAATTTACACTCCGCCCGGTTTTGTATGGTTCGCTGAGTAATGCACAGGCATACAAACATACATATGCGTACACATGTGAATATGTCACCACAAAAAATTGAAGCATTGTTCTACAAAAACAATAATTGTCTAAATAGCAGAAGCATCACAAGTCAATATGGCAGCCGAATTGGCGAAGAACAAATGTTGTAAATTTTACAACAAAAACGATTTCATTCATAAACGCAGGCGCATATTCCACAAACGACCTCGCTTCATTCTTAAAAACAGACGCCGTAACATCTCCCCGAGCATGCCTTTGCCAACAAGCGTCTTTTCGCGACGATGGCAAAAGCTAAAAATCATAAATTGCACAACTTTCTGATGCTTCTTCACAGAGAGAAGTGAGAAAAGCGGCAACATAGGAGTTGTCGATTTATAATATTTATCTAAAATATTTTTCCGTGACTCGCAAAAATCTGCGTCGATATGTATGCAAGCTCATACATATTTACGCTAGTTTGTGGGCGAAGCTGTTACAGCGGCAAGGGAAGCGGTCAATAGGCGGACATTCGTTTATTTTTTTCGGCACAGCTTGGATTTTCTATCATCACACAAGTGCTGAACACAATGAGCGCGAAAGACTGCAAACGACATCTGTCAAATATTAGAATACACACGTTCTTAGGGACACAGTTATTGAGGCAGCTGCACAACTACATAACTGTGTCCATAAGAACGTGTGCATTTTAATATTTGACAGAACAGTCTGTCGCAATCAATGTGTTCAGCACTTGACTCTTTGACAAAACGCCAGTTTCCGCCATTAGTTGATCTTGACAACGGAGATGCGAAAGATGCGTGCGACTATTTGGCTGCCATATTGACTTGTGACGCTGCTGAAGCAATTTCAAACGATTGTTGTTTTTGTAAAGCAATGTTTGTAGTTTTTGCGGGTGACATATCTACAAGTGAACTCATATAAGTATGTATGTTGTGTATGCGTTATTTGTGTGCCAATGTCATACGCACATATTTATGTATGTATGTACATAAGTACATATCAGCAGCGCGCACATGTTATTATTGATAAGTGATAATATACATGTGAATATAAGTTTTGAATAATAAAATGTACGATTAATGCACATTTATCACTATTGTAATATATTAAATTTTTTTAATATATTATGATAGTCTGTTATGTATATAATATGTATGCATATACATATGTATATAATGAAGTATATGTACACACAAGTACAAATATATCAAATCCAAGAAATAATTGAAAAAGTAGTCTTTATTTTCACATTTACTACGAATATTACTTTGAAAAAGTAATTTAATTCAAATATATTCAATTGCACCTGTATTCATTAATATGCACAAAAATAATTCATACGAATACACATGTTTGCATATATACGCATAAGAATATAAGCAAAAGAGCGAACATACGTCTGTTAGAGCAATATATAGTTTTGAGCATAATTTTTATTTCACGCTCAGCTCTGTTCAAGCGAAAATGTTAAAATTTCTCCTGCCGAGCTGGCAGTGGTGAAACTCTTCCATCTCTGCCGAGTTAGCCAAAAATATTTTTACGTTATTCGCGCCGTGAACCTTCTCTATATTAAACGTTCTCTGGTTAAAAGATTACGTTATCATATCAAATGAGGTAAATGCTTAAATTATTTTATGATGAAGAGTAGGATATTAACCGTTAGTTTTTAATTCATTGTCAATATGGTAAAGTAATTTGTCAAGAGTGACGATAATAGACGTTCAAAGTTCATGGCATGAACTATTCAGATGGTTATTGTCCTTATTTTTCATATTCCTTTGTGGATGGTGATTGTTTGGGCATCAGTGTAATTTGTTACCTCAACGAATCTGTTTATTGTCGTCTAACTCCATGTCAATAATACTTTGAAAAAAATCAAGTATTTCATATATTGCTTTTATGAACAATTTTTCCTGATTCCGTTAGTATTCTTGTGTTTTTGTCTTCTTTCACTATTTTTTTTGGTACCTTGAAGTCAGTTTCAATCGTAACATTGTGTTTCGTTTTACAAACGTTTTTCCTGTCGAGTAAATTTTTAATCCTTTTCGCGTCTTGTTATGGTTCTTTAGGTCTGACATTTGTTTCTGTTTAAGTTTGTCGATGTTTTCCTGTCTACTGGAACTTTGGAATTGATCTGACCTAGTCGTTATGTTCCTACCAAAAAATACTTTCAATGGTCTTGTTCCTGTTACTAAATGTATAGAGTAATTATATTCGTAAATGGCCCTGGTCAAGAGTTCTTCGTATGATTTATGTTCTTTCTTTGGTCTTAGACAACTCATGATTTCGGATAAGGTTGAATGGAAGCGTTCAATCTATCCGTTGACAGTACTTTTGTAAGGTGGAGCTTTGAAAATCTGAATGTTCATTGATTGATCATTGAGCATGAAGGTTATGGAAGCGGAATTAAACGACTTTTCATTGTCTATTACAACGTAGTGGTGCACGCCACAATAGAATAAAATGTCGTGCAGAGGTTTCTTTATGTCTTCTATGGCTTTAAACCTAATGATTCTACCCTGAGCAAGTTTACAGAATTTGTCTATGGCGGTCAAGACAAGTGTTTTTTCTGTTGAGTAAATGTCTATATGTATTATTTGACCTGGGCATTCGAGGACTGTGGTTAAGTGGGATGTCAGTCGTATTTCTCTTCCTTACAGACTCGACATTGGTTTAATATTGCTATAATCTTTTGCTTCATTTTAGGAAAGTAGTATTGCTCGGACAATTGTTCTTTGCTTCCATAGCTTGTTACTGCTGTAATAAGGTCTTTAACCATAATTGAGGTAAATCTAGATTTGATATATTCAAAATGAAGGGGATACATTTTCTGAATTTGTCCCATTACTTTTGCGTCAGTGAGGATTTTGTTCGTCATGGACGGATTGAGGTATTTTTTTAGAATGCGGGATACTGAAAACATAATCTGTATACAATATTTTCCCTTTTAAATGAAAATCTGGTTTTGATGAGTACCTCAATGCTAGATAAAAAGTACTAGCCTGCGTTTTCAGAGCTGTGTTGTGTGGATACGGTTGATGTTAGTGAGTTTATTTGATTGATTCTTGATAGAACATCAGCAATAGCATTCCTTTTGCCTGGTTTGTAAATTAGTTCGTGATTGTATTCTTCCAAGTAAGATTTCCATCTATTGACTCTACCGTTCCTATTCCAATTACTATGAGAATGTGTGAGGGGCTCAAGATCTGTATAAATTTTGACTTTCGCTTTACGAGTACCATAAAGGTAGTTCTTGAATTTTTTTTAAAGACCATATTTGTTGTTTTGGCTATATATCTTTTCGTTCGTGGCATAATTTCCCCCCGCTTTGGAAAGGGTTCTTGAAAGAAAGGATGTTGGTTTATCATTCTGAGACAATACGGCCCCTAGGGGGAAGTTAAAGGCGTCCGTTGTTAACTGGAATTCTTTATTATAGTCGGGGTATTGTAATATTACTTCTTCGGATAGTATTGCAGTTTTCAGTTTTTTAAATGCTTCTACTGCCTCTTGATAAAGTTTAATTAACTTTTTTGCGAGATCTCTTTTAGACCGTCCCGCCTTCCCTCTTAAAAGTGAGCTAAGTCGTTTGGTCGAGTTTTTTCGTTGAATAATCAATTTTTAAAAATCGATTTTCAGTAGTCGAAGTGGATTAAGAATCGGTTCTTGACATTCGAAAAATCGATTATTTTACGAGAAAACTCGATTCTCAAGTAGAACCGGAATCGATTTTACCATCCCTACTGGACGCCGTCGCGTGCACATTAAAACCTCCGCACAATAACCACCACAAAAAAAAATGATTTTTTTTCCATGTAATTTATATGGAAAACAGAAAATTTGAAATTGCCACCTCTTAATATTAATGCTAAGAGCTCATCTTTTGAGTGACTTTTTTTTTACACATTTTCGAAAGTTTTGAGCTTGTTTTTCAGTTCAAAAAAAAAGGTTGCCTCAGAATGACACACCCTAATGTATATACATATGTATGTACGTACTCGATGGAATTTGCATTGTTTACGCATCGACAATTTTTAACATGCGCACATTTTCAAAGCTGATACATTTTTTGCCACACATGATTCAAATCAGTCCAGCAGAAAATTGTTGTGGTTTGCTGTACTTTTAGATTTACTCGAAGATTTACTTATAGTTTACCTAAAGTTTCATTTCAATTAAAACAATCGTCGCAACGCTATGAACTGACATGATACGATTGCAACCGAAGCCAGCCATACGTTTACACGAACGTGATTGCCGAAGAATAGATTGTACGTGTTGCATCAGGTCAGTTGACGCTGGCATATACACGAATTGATTAACAATGTTGTCTATGCTGAAGTGAATTGATTTGATTGTGTTTTTGGCACGACTGTTTGTTCTGATTTTATCATACTCGTTGCAGCTCTCTGATATGTAACATATCTTATCAATATTCCTGCCAACCACGGCTACCCTGTCAAAGATTTCAATACAACTACACATTTTCAGGTTATTTTTTGTTTACCTAAATGCGATGAAAAAAAGTTTCTTTCATTTCTTGATTTATTTGAATGAGTGCGAAAAGAAAATCCCAAAAAGGGTAATAAAAAACGATTGAAAGACGCATGCCATTCGTAATCGTACCATCGTAAAGTAGGCTCGTACAACAAGAAGGTAAGTGAATGATTTTTATGAGCTTTTTTTTAAATAATTTGCAAATAATTACTTCATTTGATTTTATAGCATTGGAAATCGGAACTGAATTGTAAATAGCAGCAGCAGCAATATCATTAGAAGCAACAAATATAAATTGCTAAGTAAGTATGTGAAAAGAAGTGAGTGTACTTTGAAATTAGACTGCACAGTCCAATATAATACGCAAAAATAATTACATACATATGCACATAAGGGTGGCCCTTAGTTGTATGGAGGAAAAAAAAGTTTCTGGATTCTCGATCGCACCCCCTAGAAATATGCGAATAGCCCAAAAACTAGTGTATACAAAGTTTTGGGTCTATCAAAAAAGGTTTAGAGGTTGCGCAAGAAGCTTGAAATCCTGAAAAATTAAGAATTTTTGCCATTTTTATGTCTCAGACTTTCATATTTCAAAGCCACACTATCCCGTACTGGTTTTCCATACCGTAATAAGATCTGCATTTTATTACCTTTCTAAAATTACCACAATCTTAAAAATCGGTCGATTGATGATAGAGTTACAGAAATACAAATATGAAAGTAAATTAAATGTGTTTCACGTGCATTCTCAAGCGTCACATGCTCGTGATATACGTTATAACGGTTCTAATGCCATTAAAATTTATATTCTGTATTGCTAAAAGCTAGTGTGCTAACGTAGTCGCAAAAGTGAGTACAGAGAAATCGTGGCGTGTAGACAATTTAATTTGCAAAATATTATAAAAAAGAGTGAATACAATTTTCGGTCGAAAATTTACTTAATTGGCTCTCAAATTCTTGATGCAAAACTACCATCAAATAAACAAGTGTTATCAGTTTTTTTTTCATAATCATAACATAGTGAAATTATCAATTCGTAAGAGTGCTAGATTGACTATAAAAGAAGTGTCCGTATTTTGGGAAAAAAGCAAGAATTCCAATTAGAGATGAAAAACACTTCATTGACAAGTTGGAAAATATGCATAGAGAATGGTAAGCTATTGGAAAAAGAAAAATCGGTCTAGTGAAAAGCAAAAACAAGAAGTAAAGCAATTTAGTGAAATGTTAGATGATTTATTCGATATTACTCATGCTAATGCATTACAACTAATTAAAATTGACACCGACAAAAAGTTTTTGATAAATCAACGAAAGAAGGGGCGACCAGGAGATTTAAGGAGTTCAAAAGCTCAAAACGTGCGCTACATCAGCTACCTACCCAACGTCATTTCGCAAGTGATAAAATAAATTTTTCAAGAGCTCAAAGCATGCGCTACATCAGCTCGAACCTACCTACCCTACACCTTTGCGCAAATGATTATATTATGATAGCAAATAACAATACGTTTGACAGTTAGTATTCTATAAATTCTATCCTGTAGAAATGCCCCGTTATGAAATGGAGCCACCGATGGACATGATTTTCATTTTTTCTATATTCAATAAAATAGGAGAGATATACGCCCCCATTTTCTTTCTGGGTCTCTTACCGCCCCCCTTGACACCTGCAGCGCCCACAAGGGGGCGTTATCGCCCACTTTGAGAAACACTCCACTAGGACATAATACATATGTACTCATAATAAACCGTACGTCATTGCAGCGTCAAAGGCATTTAAATCGGTTAAAGAAATCAGAAAACAACAAAGAAAACCTCAAGGTAAGTCGTGTACGGATTAGATCATTGAATCGCGGTATTCGGGTAAAAAAACTCTCAAACAAATTTTCTTACATATGTATATCCCTTGAAATTTTTTATTTAAAAAAATATACATTACATCTATATTGCACTTGAATGAACAAATTTTGAATGGTACATTTTTTTAAATAGATACACTGTGGCACTTTGCATTGGGATGGAAAACTCCTTCCGGAAATAACAGGTTGAGAAAAGGTGGAACGACTTCCAGTTGTTGTTACTGACAGGAATAGCGAACACTTAATAGGGGCTCCAAAACTATGTGCTGCAACGGACTCAGAAATAGCTGATACGCTGTACGAACTGATATTTGAATGGGACTTGAAGGATCATTTTGTGGCCTGTTGTTTTGATACGACATCGACTAACACGGGCGTAATAAAAGGAGCTGCAACGTTGTTAGAAAAAAAACTTGAGCGAAAGCTTTTGTATCTTCCTTGTCGGCATCATATACATATATGAAATATTGCTGAGAGGGGTTTTCGAGTGTTATTTTACCGTAAATACAAGTAAAGACGTCTAATTGTTTCGCCGGTTTCAAGAGAATTGGGAAAATATTGATAAAAACAATTTTAAAGACATAAGAAATAATCTTATATTTTTTATTATTACAAGTTAAATTACCTTTCGCACATAACAAATGAAGTAGGGTAGACTAAATTTAAGAAAATGTAAAAATTCGTAATTTTTCAGGATTTCAAGCTCCTTGCGCAACCTCTAAATCTTTTTTGATTGACCTAAAACTTTGTATATACTAGTTCCGGTTTGATCAGCTACGCTCAAAACGGTCAAACTTAGCACAGCGGTTCGCTACAAAATTGTTCGATCGAGTTTCGTGCTCAAAACAAAGGAGTTCGATCAGTTGATTTGATTGCTCTGTTTACTGATTGAAACTGATTGGTTGGTTCCGGTATGATGATTGGAAATGATTGTACAGAAAAAGACGATCAAGTCCAACGATGCACGAAAACTCAGACATCTATCAACTGTGCGTTTGAATTGATTGTGATTGAACCAATCAGATCGAGAATTGCCCTGCGAATATGTATGTATGTTTATGCATAATTTGTATGTACATATTTATGTGTTTTAACGGAAACAAGTTGCGATGCATAACATTAACCAAAACATTACTGCATATATTTCTTCATTTTTAACGCCTAAAACTAAAATTTTCTTTTCATTGGGGTGTTTTTTACGTGGCGGGTCCCAAACCCAGCGCACAACCCTATGCAGGGGATGTTTCGCCTTCTCACTTTAGCTCGCCTTCAAACGGATGTTCTTAGGCTACCCAGAGGATACTTGGTCAAAGACCGGAAGTCGTGAGCTGTTTGAGTCATATGTAAAAGAATCGTTTCTGGCCACTCCCAAGTGAATGGCGATCAGAGAACTTTCCTCACTTGCGTGAACTTCTACACATGACTCCATCCTCCTCCACGAGGAAACATCCCCAAATGGGTTGAGGCTGATCGACTTCTCCGGGGGCCGAAATATGGTTATCTGTAGTACTAGATTCCAGCATAAGAAGATACATCAAGCTACCTGGCGGTCTCCGGATCGAAAAACCACCAACCAGATCGATCATGTTGTGATAGACGGAAGACACGTCTCCAGTGTTTTAGATGTGCGTGCGCTCCGAGGTCCTAACATCGACTCGGACCACTATATTGTTGCAGCCAAAATTCGCACCCGCCTCTGTGCAGCAAAAAACGCACGCCAACAAACACAAGGAAGGTTCGACGTCGAGAAGCTGCAATCACAACAGACAGCCGAAAGATTTTCTACTCGGCTTGCACTCCTGCTCTCTGAGAGCACTCGTCAACAACTCGGTACAAAGGGAACTGTGGGACGGCATTTCAAACTCCTTACGTACAGCTGCAACCGAAACCATTGGTTTTCGGAAAGTGCAAAAGAACAGCTGGTACGACGAGGAGTGCCGTGTCGCAGCGGAGAGAAAACAGGCTGCCTACCTCGCAACGTTACGATCGACCACAACACGTGCGGGATGGGATAGATACCGAGAGTTGAGGGGCCGAAATGCGTGAGTACAAACAGCTTGATAAGCTGACAGGGGTAATGCTTAAAAGTTCTAAGAAAAGATGCGGCGACTTACAGAAGGTTTCAAGACCGGAGCATACTCTTGTAAAACCCCCAAAGGTGATCTAGTCACCGATGCCCAAAGCATACTTAAATTATGGAGGGAACTCCTCTCCAGCCTGCTGAATGGCAGTGAACGTACAACGCCTGGAGAAGGGGAACCCGATTCCCCAATCGATGACGATGGAGCAGACGTTCCATTACCCGGCCATGAAGAAGTTCGAATAGCAATTGGCCGCCTGAAGAACAACAAAGCGGCAGGAGCCGACGGTTTGCCGGCCGAGCTATTCAAACACGGCGGCGAAGAGCTGATAAGGAGCATGCATCAGCTTCTTTGTAAAATATGGTCGGACAAAAGCATGCCCAACGATTGGAATGTGTGCTATGCCCAATCCATAAAAAAGGAGACCCCACAATCTGCGCCAACTACCATGGGATTAGCCTCCTCAACATTGCATATAAGGTTCTATCGAGCGTATTGTGTGAAAGATTAAAGCCCACCGTCAACAAACTGATTGGACCTTATCAGTGTGGCTTCAGACCTGGTAAATCAACAAGAGACCAGATATTCACCATGCGCCAAATCTTGGAAAAGACCCGTGAAAGGAGAATCGACACTCACCACCTATTCGTCGATTTCAAAGCTGCTTTCGACAGCACGAAAAGGAGCTGCCTTTATGTCGCGATGTCTGAATTTGGTATCCCCCGCAAAACTAATACGGCTGTGTAAACTGACGCTGACTAACACGAAAAGCTCCGTCAGGATCGGGAAGGACCTCTTCGATCCGTTCGATACCAAACGAGGTTTCAGACAAGGCGACTCCCTATCGTGCGACTTTTTCAATCTTCCGCTGGAGAAAATAATTCGAGCTGCAGAACTGAATCGAGCAGGTACAATCTTTTATAAGAGTGTACAGCTGCTGGCGTATGCCGATGATATTGATATCATCGGTCTCAACACCCGCGACGTTAGTTCTGCTTTCTCCAGACTGAACAAGGAAGCAACGCAAATGGGTCTGGCAGTGAACGAGGGCAAGACGAAATATCTCCTGTCATCAAACAAACAGTCATCGCACTCGCGTCTTGGCCCCCACGTCACTGTTGACAGTCATAACTTTGAAGTTGTAGATAATTTCGTCTATTTAGGAACCAGCGTTAACACCACCAACAATGTCAGCCTGGAAATCCAACGCAGGATTACTCTTGCCAACAGGTGCTACTTCGGACTGAGTAGGCAATTGAAAAGTAAAGTCCTCTCTCGACGAACAAAAGCCAAACTCTATAAGACGCTCATATCCCGTCCTGCTATATGGTGCAGAGGCTTGGACGATGACAACAACCGATGAGTCGACGTTGCGAGTTTTCGAGAGAAAAGTTCTGCGAAAGATTTATGGTCCTTTGCGCGTTGGCCACGGCGAATATCGCATTCGATGGAACGATGAGCTGTACGAGATATACGACGACATTGACATAGTTCAGCGAATTAAAAGACAGCGGCTACGCTGGCTAGGTCATGTTGTCCGGATGGATGAAAACACTCCAGCTCTGAAAGTGTTCGACGCAGTACCCGCCGCGGGAAGCAGAGGAAGAGGAAGACCTCCACTCCGTTGGAAGGACCAAGTGGAGAAGGACCTGGCGTCGCTTGGAATATCCAATTGGCGCCACGTAGCGAAGAGAAGAAACGACTGGCGCGCTGTTGTTGACTCGGCTATAATCGCGTAAGCGATGTCTACGCCAGTAAAGAAGAAGAAGAAGAAAACTAAAATTCAATTAATGCTTAAAATTAATAAACAAAGGTAATGCTTAAAATATTAGGGAACACAAATTTCAAATTTTTATCACTTCTTCATTGACATCAACAAAAACTTAAAATTAAAAGAAGGTAATAAACTTGGTTTCTTAATCGCTAAAACTTAAAAAAAATGAATTTAAAAACAATAAATTATCAACTGAACATGGTCCGAGCCTATATCTTTTTTCAGTTATAATATTTCCAGCTAAAGAAAAAAAACGCTCAGCGACTGCGCTGCTGGCAGGAACCACCCGGTATGACCAAACGGTATGATTGTGATCGATCGGAATGCAAGCAGCATTCTCGAACATTCTTTGCTGCTCACACAAGGCGTTCAATCGAGAAAAATCATTACGAAACAAGCAACAGTGATTGAAACTGATTGTTCGCTTTGATCACGCTCGCTTACGATCATTCATTTTTGTTGAAGCAAAGTTTTCCATAACAAAAAATCTGACAATGATCGGGTATGATTGAAAAAATTGTGATCGTTGCAGCTCTCTGGTACATATGTATATATTTTATGCGTTTAAGGCGGCCTGCACAATCCAATATAATATGTGAAAATAAGTGTTTGTTTTATATTTTAAATGATCAAATAATATTTATCTTTTCTTTCAGATGTTATTATTACTTTTATTTAATTATTCTTTCTTTTCAGATATTATTATCATTTTGTACAATTAACCTTTCTTTTTCTTTTAGATATTACAAATTCAATGTAATTATTATTTATTTTCAGGTATTAATAACCTTTATTTTGTTTCAATCTTTTTTCAGATATTTGTCTTTTGTAATCTTTTTTCACTCTTTCATTTTCAGGTATTAATAATTCTTTTCTTTAATTAATCTTTTTTCAGATGAAATAAATTTTTTAAATTAAATATATTTTTATTTAGATTTATTTTTAGATAAGTAAATAAAATAAATTTTACTACACGATTCGATTCTAGATTAAGTCTACTTCATACGCTAGTAGTTTAAAACACACAAAACTACCCATACTTACTTCTTCTTTACTGGCGTAGACACAGCTTACGCAATTATAGCCAAGTTAACAACAGCGCGCCAGTCGTTTCTTCTTTTCGCTACATGTACGTATTCCAACCGAAGCCAGGTCCTTCTCCACTTAGTCCTTCCAATGGATTGGCGGAGGGTACCTTCAGCGATGGAGTGTTTTCGTCTATTTGGACAACATGACCTAACCAGCGTAGCCGCTGTCTTTTAACTTGCTGAACTATGTCACTGTCGTCGTATATCTCATACAGCTCATCAAATGCGATATTCGCCGTGGCCAACGTGCAAAGGACCATAAATCTTTCGCAGAACTTTTCTCTCGAAAACTCGAAAACGTCGACTCATCAGTTGTTGTCATCGTCCAAGCCTCTGCAAGATAGAGCAGGACGGGAATAATGAGTGACTTATAGAGTTTGGTTTTTGTCCGCCGGGAGAAGACTTTACTTCTCATTTTCCTACTCAATCCGAAGTAGCACCTGTTGGCAATAGTTATCCTGCGTTGGAATACAAGGCTGACAATGTTGGTGGTGTTTACGCTGGTTCCAAGATAGACGAAATTATCTACGACTTCAAAGTTATGGCTGTCAACAGGGACGTGAGAGCCAAGTCGCGAGTGCGACGACTATTCGTTTGCTGTCATCAAATGTTTCGCCTTGTCTCGTCCACTGTTAGACTCATTTGCGTTGCTTCCTTGTCCAGTCTGGAGAAAGCAGAACTATCGGCGCGGATGTTGAAGCCGATGATATGAATATCATTGGTGTGTGTCGATTCTCCTTTCATGGGTCTTTTCCAAAATTTGGCGCATGGTGAATATCTAGTCGTTTGTTGATTTGCCAGGTCTATAGCCACACTGATAAGTTCCAATCAGTTTGTAGACGGAAGGCTTTAATCTTTCACACAACACGCTCGATAGAACCTTATATGCGATGTTGAGGAGGTTTATCCCACGGTAGTTGGAGCAGATTGTGGGGTCACCCTTTTTGTGGATAGGCAGAGCACACTTAAATGCTTTCGTCCAACATATTTTACAAAGAAGTTGATGCATCTTCGCCGCCTTGAAACGCCGTATCCCATTTCCCTTATACCGAGTTGTTGACGAGTGCTGTCAGAGAGCAGGAGTGCAAGTCGTTGTTCGGCTGTCTGCTGTGATTATAGCTTCTCGACATAGAAACTTCCTTGAGTTTGTTGAAGTTCGTTTTTTGCTGCACAGAGGCGGGTGCGAATATTGGCTGCAACGAGATAGTGGTCCGAGCCGATGTTAGGACCTCGAAGCGCACGCACATCGAAAACACTGGAGACGTGTTTTCCGTCTATCACAACATGATCGATCTGGTTGGTGGTTTTTCGATCCGGAGACAGCCAGGTAGCTCGATGTACTTCCTTATACTGGAACCTAGTGCTACAGATAACCATATTTCGGGCCCCGGCGAAATCGATCAGCCTCGAACCATTTGAGGATGTTTCGTCGTGGAGATTGAATTTACCGACCATAGTGCTAAAGATACCTTCTTTGCCCACCCTGGCGTTAACAAAAAATCGCTGGGAGTGCTCATTATTATAACGGATGAGGACTGATTTGATGGGGGTAAAAAAGAAAATAGTTGAATAAATATTTCATGAGGAGAATGAAATTTCGCCTTATTCATTTTGTGAACAGTTTGCATTACCTTGACTTTCCTCTATAACGAGGAAATATGGTTTAATTGCAGCTCTCCTTATAGAATGGTTACTAACCATTATATTATATATTTCTGGGGTTAATGTAATTGAGTCGAGAATATACTATTCCATGGCCTTGTGTATACTCAACCGTATGATTTTCAGAGCTCCCTAGAAAGCTCCTAAGGACTCTCAACTGAATACCGTTCAGCTATGGCTTAGCTTCTAAAAGTACCCAATGTTACGCACCGACTGAGCTAACATGTTTTTAAGCCGAGACGTTTCTGCTGTAGAGTTTCTTTTACCTCTTCTTTTTGTAAGACCTTGGAAGGTTGTAATTTTTCTTGGGATAGTTTAGCTACTTAAAATTGCCTCTGGCAATTTTTTTGTAATTTTTTTAACTAAAGGCCCTTACCCCTATCTGTGCTGCCCCATATCTTTCTTTCTGAGTTTGAGTCATATCTAAGTCCTCTCTGTTCTGTACCTGCTCTATTACTCCTCGTCATATCACATATAGCTTCACATCAACCATTATCTACTTGCGTCCATCTCCTACCTTACTGCTATGGCATGCTGGTTCCTATGGCACTGCGACATAAAAACGTTTAATCTGTAGCAAATTACGAAACTTTCCCTTATCTTTCTACGAGTATTAATTTCAAATCGTTAAGTTATACTTTCAAAACATCATTTCAATCGGAGTTTTCCTTCCGCTTCCTAACATGATATTTGCGATTCTGCATGCCCCTAAGCTATTCTATCTCACCTTGATCCGTCTGTCAGCACTTCCACTTCGTTGTGTATCGTTTTTAACGATTTGCCTAATTACTGAACTTGTTCGGTGGTCAAGTGGAAGGCACTTTTGGCAATCTCTTCATATATTTCGTTTCCTGGAATATCCTTGTGGCTTGGAATCCAGTATACAACAGCCACTATATCTACTGCCTCCCTGCCTCTAAGGACATTCTCAGACGCAATACTTTCGTGAGATTTTTGCATTAATTGCTGCTTGACTACTGACGTATATCTTAATATTCTTTATGTCGTTTTCTGCGTTATAAGCCATCTCAGTAACTATCCCAGTTGCTTCAAGACTATTAACGTTATTACCATCAGACGTATTGTTAAATACTCTTAATGAGCGAAGTGCAGTCCTATTGGATCTACCCTTCATATAGGCGTGATGAGAGTTTGCCATAGGTTAGCTGATGCAATCGTGTTCGTAATATAAGTGTCTAGAATCTTTTCGATTGACCTCTGAAATAATGAGGTTAAACTTTTTGATCTGTATTCTTTCGAATAAAAGGGGACATCTTTGATCGACTTTGGTATGAATATGACCATTGCCTCTTCCCGAAGGTTAGATACATAGCTAAACTTCCTTCATATGTTCTGGTATTTTACAAACATTGTTTTCCACATTTAATGACGTATTATTCCACGAGTGGTCGAGTGCTTGTATAGTAGTTTCCTAAGCCTATCTACTTTTTTGTACTTTCTAACTTACTCCAGAAGCTCTTCCACGGCTCGGGTTTAGCTTTGGAAATATCTCATTAATACTTCTTTAGCACATCTTCATATTCCCTCCAGCAGGGGTCCTTTTTAGCTATCTTGGCCAGTTTTAAGTACTCGTACTAAGCTTTGAATGTGTTGTAATATGTTTATCGTAAGTGTGATGATCCTCTAGTTCAGGGGTTGAATTACATTCTTTGAATTTAGTTATATGCAATGTTAATAATTACTTGTAAAAATCCCAGTTAGTGTTCTTAGGATATCGGAAAGTTTCCCTTTTATTGAGAGCTGAGAACTTTACTCTAAATCCTACATACCAATGGTCTGGAAACGAGTACGTTTGAAATGACC
Organism: Bactrocera dorsalis; assembly: GCF_023373825.1. NCBI lineage: Eukaryota > Metazoa > Arthropoda > Insecta > Diptera > Tephritidae > Bactrocera > Bactrocera dorsalis. The sequence continues at coordinate 13,711,640 of NC_064308.1, read as the reverse complement.
TTTAAATTTTAACATACTTGTACGTTGGCTCATCTCCCCTTTTAGCTATAGGAAGGTTGTTTATCAATAAAGAGGTTAGTAATGACCCACCCTAGTCGTTGGCATTGCTGCTAATCCATACCGTGTGGTGCGCTTTGCTTATCAATAAAAAGGTTAGTAATGACCCACCCTTATTGTTGGTACTGCTGCTAGTCCATACTGTGTGGTGCGCTTTGGCGTCACCAACTTCCGGAGCTCCCTGGCAGCACTCTATCATCGTGGGGCATGCAACATGATGCAAGAAGTAGTCTCTCATTCTTGCCATCCTTTACAGCCACCACCGTCAATTCATCTAGTCAATATATGAATGTATACTTTTTTTTACCAGTATAACTCAACTTGTTTGTTGATGTCCTGATGTATGTGTAGTAAACGTCTACTTTATTCCCGATACCATGTTTGCCTGGGTAATTCATTGGTTTTGAATTAACGCCACAACGTAGCCGATCCACCATAAATTGAAAATGAGTTTGACAGAGGCTAGCTTGATTTTATACAGGCTTATCAGACTTCTTCTCGAGATCGGGTTGTATCTCTCTTCATGCGCTTTAGCGTCTTGAAGATTCAAGGTGGTTTTTAGGATCTCACCCAGATACTTTTCGACCTGTCTCACCTGCATCATGTTCACTTTTTTATCGGCCAGGTTGCGCTTTTGGAAGCGAAATTACCTACATCCCACGCCATCCTTCCGAACCTACTGTACAGCATGTCCTCAGTCGACTTGTTTTTATGGAGAATGTTGTTCTGGCTGATGTCCTTGGTGACCTTTACCAGCCATCAATCCACCGTTGGGGTGTATCAGGATTTTGCTTTTGAAAAACCCGCACTTCATTCCCTGACTCCGTTCAGCCAGCTCACGTCATCAAAAGTTGGGTCAGCCAACAGCTGCTTTTTGCCCGCAATCGCCTCCTCCAACCGGTTCGCAACCTTCGGATCTCGGACTAGAACTGCCGTCGCGATGCATAATAAGTTCGGCTTACATTTTTGTCTTAGCCCAAGCTAACCTCTGCATTTTTCGGAGAGCGGTGCAAATATTTCTCTTTTATCGGGCTAACGCTTCCAACGCACCTGGTGACTTCCTTATTGTTCGACCACTCAATTCGAGACATAGCCACCTATTGATGATATACCAGAAACACGTATGTATTTATTTTTTCAACAATTACAGAAAATGTTCGAGCATTTTTGGAAACGGTGGATCTGTAAACTGGAACGTCGCAAGTTAGAAAGCAAGGCGATTAGTACCGATTCAAAACGAGACACTACCTCCACATATTGGCACTTAGGGCGCAATACTGAACTTCACCCCGGCAATGACGGATTGGTAAAATAGTTACAGTGTCAAACGTACACCTGAAGAACTTTTTGTTAAATAACACTGTCAACATCCAGTGCATAGTACGTAAATTTGCAATTTGGCGTCACCGCCTTATCTGGTATGATCATTATCATGTGACGCATTTTAACTTCGGCATTTCTACAATTATTTGGGTCAGACCATTGTGCAGTACGTATACACAAGAATATAAGGAATCACCATTATCAGATGATGCATCCCATTCTTCTGTTGTTTGATCAGACCATTGTTTCGTATGTAATATTTGTGAAAGTAATTGGATGGTACTTGATAAATAATTAAAATAAATAGTTCATAATTCAAATCGTGGTTTTATTGTAGTAGAAATACATAGTACGTCATTTCGAATGGTTTTATTTTGAGTGTTTAGTGTAATCCTAAACACTGTACCATATAGTAAATAATGATGTATATTCAGAGAACATGCCACTGCCACATATTGTATATACAGTAGACTCGCGGTAACGTGAACTATTAAAAACCGAGCGTGTTTACGTTTGCGAGGTTGTTCACGTTTTCGAAGGTATAATTTTTAAAATTTTTCAAATAAGTTAAACATGTGTTTTAACTCAAATTCATTTATTTTTATTTTATTTCAGATTGTAAAAACATGTAATTTATATGTTTAGGCTTTGTTAAGAAAAAAAATACCTATTGAAATTATTGGAAAAAATGGGTTATCTTTTTTTGGATTTTCTTTTTTTGCAAATTGCTGAACACGGCTTTTTCGCGGAGACGTTTAAGTACGCTGATATCTGTTGGACTTATATTTTCATCTTCCGCCCATTCCAAAGCTTTATTAAAAATGTTTATTGCTTCACTAGGCTCTATTTTTGAATGTGGTCTTTCCAGATTACTATCCTCGCTTTCACTTTCATCACTAGTTAAAAGCTCGTTCGTTTCGGTTGAGTTAGGAAAATCTTCAGTCCATTCATTGATATCAGCAATTGAAAAACTAACCTGCAAATACACAATTTAAATCAAATGAGTTATTGAATGGAAGAAAAGGTTCAAACCTCTGGTTTAATTAAATGAAGCAGTTTTATTGCGCGTTCTTGGTGGCAGTTAATTGGCAAACACATCCTTTCCCTCAAAGTAGCTAATGGAATATCTTCATCACAGTCTTTTTCATCTTCTATAGAGCTTAAAATGTTCGTCCAGCATTTTGCTATTGTTTCGTTTTCAAGACGTTGCCAAGCTAATTCTAAATAGCCAATAGCGTCTCTTAACGTCAATTTCTTTAGAGCTTCAATAACATCAGTCCCTGTGGCTACAATTGATGCCAAAAGACTGTTTCTGTAGAAAAGTTTTGTAAGTCGTATGGCATTTTGATCCATTGGCTGTATGAGTGGAGTGACATTAGGTGGCATAAACATTGCAGTTATTAACTCGTCATCTGATCTCAATTCATTTTCGGAAGGATGAGATGGAGCATTGTCTATCAACAGCAGCGCTTTATTGGGCAATCCTTGATCTTTTAAAAACTTTCTGACCTACAATAATAAGAAATACACATGTAAAAGTTTGAAATCACTAAAACTGATTTTTTAACCTGTGGTACAAACGAATGGTGAAACCAATGTTTAAAAATGGCAGCCGTCATCCTTGACGATTTGGAGCAATTGCAGTCAACAGGAGAATCAACATTTTTAAAAGAGCGAGAGAGGATTTTTTGCCTTTCCAATAACAAGAAGTTTAACTTTATGCACCCCTGTTGCGTTTGTACAAGCCAGAAAAGTGACACGCTGTTTTTCCGTTTTTCTTCCAGGAGAATTTTTTTCTTGTGAGGATACGTATGTTCTGTCAGGTAGCAGCTTCCAAAATAGTCCCGATTCGTCTGCATTATATATTTGATCGTGCGACAGATCTAGCTCTTTAATTTTGGCTTCCAGCTTGTTTTTGAAAGGGTTCACAAGTTCAGGTCTAGAAGATAACTCTTCTCCACTTATTTTAATAAAACGCACACCATAACGCTTCTTAAAGCGTTGCAACCATCCATCACTCGCATTAAAATCGCTTTGAGTTTCTTTAATTTTTGAATGACAAAATTTAGCTTTTTCTTTAACTCTCAATTCATTGACAGGATAATTTGTTTGTTGCTGTTTAAGGAACCAAGGGTAAAGTGCTATTTCCACTTTAGGAAGTTCAGAACACTTCATAGTCTTCCGCTTTCCAGGCCCAGAAAATGTACTGTTAACACATTTTAAAATGTTCTCTTTTTTTGTTGATAGCGCAAATTGCTGATTTTGCAACACTGTACTGGTTTGCTAAGCTGGTTACGCTTGATCCTCCTTTTAATTTTTCTATTACATCAACTTTTTCTTTTAAAGACAAGTATTTTGGTCGTTTTTGCGACATCTTTCACGAATAACTTTAGATTAGCTCATGCAAAGTCAGCAACGCGCACTAATTCTAATGCCAATCCACATTGAACCATCCCAGTATACTCATAAGCAATAATTTACGGGTATTCCCCGTTTTATAAAAACGATTCGCATAATTAACATACATATGTATGTATGCATGTAGAAAAGAAAATAACGTTTTAAATGCATTTTAAATTTGTTCACGTGATAGGGCTTTCTCACCGTGTTCCCGCTACCGAGTAGTCAATGTAAAAAAAATTATGTTCATGTTAGCCGGTGTTCACACAAGGCGGTGTTTTTGTTACCGCGAGTCTACTGTATAAGTTAGGGTATCATCTTTGGATGATTGATTTTGCTACTCATTTTCGAATGCTGGGTTATGTTGAAAATCGCTTCTGACTCATCTATTTTGTTCTTCATTTTCTTATTCCTGGAATAACGTAAGAATTTTGATGCTTCGCTGTCAAACGCAGCAACCCTGCATCTACCACAAAGTAAATAGTGATGACGTTCACATTCCTGGAATTCTAACACATTAAATGCATAACGGTACTAATAATGTGGAAAAATACTGACGCTAGTTGACAGCGTCGGAAGGTTATGAGTAAATGCAAAAATCATAGAATCAATCATTGTAAAAGTGGCCATCAGCAAGAGGAGTTGAATACTCATAAAATTTAATAATAAAATTTGTACTTCCAAAAATTTTTATAATTATAAAGTTCATTATTTAATAAAATCTGTTTGAAACGACAAAAATACAATTGGCGCCCAACTCGCAGCAAATAAAAAAACCAAAGGACCAGAGAATCCTGAAGCTGTATTACATAAAATCCTACATAAAATCCTGTTTACTGTACTACCCGGAGGATCATATAATCTTTATAAGCTGTGCAACTCAATGCAGAAAAATATCTAATATAGGATAACGAAAAACTGTAAGTGATTCTTTAAAATACGTTTAAAGTAGACTTAAGTAAAATATGAAATTATAATTGATAATTAAACTGTGAAAAAGTTTGAAAATATTTCGAAAAAACACGTGTTCACATTGTCGGAATTTAAAGTTAAAATTTTGCTACATTTTCTGTAAAAATTGGTGACAGAAAATATTTACTCTTTTTGGCTTATAAATAAATTTTAAAAGTTTTCTAAAGTGCGGGATATTGAAAGAAAATAAATTATCGTGTTTCTTCTATGCATTTGTATGAATAACTTTGTTTTTGTTCTGACGTTCCAAGTAGAAGTTTGCTTTAAGGAAAATTATCTTTGTGTTCTTTTCTCGCCGACAAAAAATTTGTGAATTATAATTTTCAATTAAGATCTTTTTGATAATAAGAAGTACCAAGTAAATTCAGTCTTACCAAACAAAATTGGTAAAATGAGTGTCAATGAAGAGCAGGTTCTGCAAATTGTTAACGAAACCAATGAGCGCACTAAATTAGAATTTGCAAAACAGTTGCACTGCTGCGGTTTTGTCACAAAAAGGGCGTCCAATAACTATGATTTCGCGAACACTTTCGAAGAGTGAAGAAAACTACGCTGTAAATGAACGTGAATTACTTGCTATGGTGTGGGCGTTGAAAACACTTCGTCATTATTTATATGGAATACAGGACATCAAAGTTTTTACTGACCATCAACCACTAATATTTTCGATGTCAGAAAAAAACCCAAACAACAAAATTAAAAGGTTGCGCGCATTTATTGAGGAATTTTCACCTAAGTTTTATTATAAGCCCGGAAGAGAAAATAAAGTAACGGATGCACTATCAAGACAGTGTTCTCACAACTTAAATGAGATCACCTCGTCCGAAACTATGCATAGTGAGATATCATCAAGTAACGTAATAAAAACAGTTAGAAACTCCGTAAATCAATTTAGAAATCAGCTATTGTTATCTAAATCAGGCTCATGCAATAAAAATATAAAAATTATTTTCTAAAAAATTATTAGACGTATCACATACAATTCAGTTGAAAATCTCATTAAGTTTTTAAAATTTGCTATTAACCCTGACGTTACCAATGGAATACACTGTACTCTTCCCGCATTGGGTGAAATTCAAAACTCTATAGTATCGGCATTTCCTGGCGTTAAGTTTATTCATACTGAGCTCTTCGTCATAGACTTAATCAATAAGGATGTCCAACTGGAAACAATTACAGCCGAGCACAATCGGGCCCATCGAGGGTTACATGAAAACTTTCAGCAAATTTCGCGAGAGTACTATTTTCCAAATATCAAAAAAATTACTTAAATCAATAATTACAAACTGCAAAATATGTTTAGAAAATAAGTACCAACGTAAACCACCAGATGCATTGATAGGTCAAAGCCCAATTCCTAATAAACCAGGAGAAATCCTTCACATTGATGTATTTATAATTTCCAAACATTTATTCCTGACCTGTGTAGTCAAATTAACTAAATTTGCTATCGTGAAATCTATTGCGTCCAGAACCATGATCGATATCAGATATGCACTTTTAGAAATCTTGCTGGTATTCCAAAATACTAAAACTGTCGTTTCCGACAATGAAAATTCCCTGAAATCAAACGCGATCACAACACTGCTTAGAGACAATTTTTCCAACTTTTATTTCAACTCTCCACAGGACAAGCAATGGTCAGGTGGAAAGGTTTCATTCCACACTACTTGAAATTATCCGATGTAGTATTAAGCAGCAGCAGCAAATTGATGACATTATCGAATTAGTATTATTAGCAACGCATAAGTACAATTGCAGTATTCATTCCGTGATTAATGCTAAGTCAATTGATGCGTTTCACGGGAACTCAGAAAAAGGTTTAGTAAGTCTTAGGAAGCCTTTGGTTGCAGCTCAGGAAGATACTTTAAAAAGGTGTAACCAAAATAAAAATATGAAAACATATCATCCCGGTGAAAATGTCCTCTTGAGGCGCAACATGAGACTTGGCAACAAATTGGATAAAGTTTTTTTACAGAAAATTATCGAGAAAGATATTGGTACAATAGTTTTAATAGATGGCAAAAAAATACAAAAGAGCAATCTTAGATAAAACATATTATTTAGTGAAAAGAAGACACGAAAGACACGTTGACAAACCGAACTTAAAAAAGTAAACAAAACCAACCACTTTTTTCATGTTTTGAAAGATCATTTTTTTTTTCTTTTCTCTTTTGCTTTAAAAATTGTCAATTTAATAACTTTAGGTTCTAAGAAGAAGAGTGACTATTTAAATTTAAATACCTACTTTATAAGATATATTGTAATTCATTTACGATAAGTAATTGCTTCCGCAAATTGGATGTTTGTGACTGCGTAAAGATTCGCCAATCAACAAACACATACCAACATCGAAAACAGCCTGGTTCAGATAGACTTTACTTCGACGGCAGGGACTGAACGTACTCTCTTACAGGTGTACCCAAACTATTTTCTCACTGAGGTATGGCCTCCGAGAATAGTATGGGGCGTACACCTGAAAATCCTTTTCGGAGGAATTCGAAAATTTTGAGAACGCCAACAAAAGGCAGAAATGAGGAATCCACCGCTGATGGATCAACATTTAGTGAAACTACTGACCGGGCAAGCAAAGGTGAAGAGAAATCACTAAGTAATGGGTTCCAAAATAAAAGAATTAGGAAATATGATGGCTGGTCAAAGACACGTAAGCCAGGCAATGCGCGATTTACTTAGTAGCATAATGTGCTTATATAATAAAGCCGAGAAACCGGTGGAAAAAACTATGGTTGAGAAAGCAACACAGCTTTCTCATATTTTTAAAGGGACGAATACTCCAAAGCGGCTACGAGAAGTTTCGGGAGAACTACCCCCCACAAAAAAGCCAAGAAAGGCTATTGAAAAGGTGCAACAAATGACCAGCGAGGACACGAAAATGATAGAAATTACGGGCCAATATAACTCATGTAAAAAATGGGTGGATGTTGTTAAAAAGAGAAAGCCGATTCAGAAGAAAATAAGAACGAAACCGGACGCCATCATTATAACAAAAAGGGAAGGGTCGTCGTATGCTGATATTCTCCGGAAGATAAAAAGCGACAGCGGTCTTGAAGAGTTAGGATCAAACGTGACCTACATTAGAAAAACGATGAAAGGAGACCTACTGATTGAGTTAAAAAATCAGGCGGACAAGAGAGCCGAATCATACCAAAGCGTCTTAGAGGGAGCGGTGGGTGAAATGGCGCTGATACAGCCAAAAACCCATAGCGTCACAATAGTGTGTAAGGATTTAGATGAAATTACTACACCTGAGGAAATTTGTGAGGCGCTAAAAACAGAGTGTGGGATCCAAAACCTGGAGAAATCAAGCGTCAAAAGTATGAGAAAAACCCGTAGTGGTACACAGATAGCTCTAGTATGCCTACGAGCTCAGGATGCCAAAGCTGCACTTAAATTGGGCAAAGTTAAGATAGGATGATCGATCTGTCGCCTTCGAGAATACTCGCCTATTCCTAGATGCTATAAATGTTTCCACCTGGGACACATGGCGCGCAACTGCTGCAGTTTGACAGACAGATCTTCTCAATGCACACGTTGCGGAACCGCGGGACATTTAGCAAAGGCATGCACCAACATTCCGAGCTGCATACTCTGCAAAAGGGAACACTCAGTTTTGAGCCTGACTTGCCCCAAGTACCAGGAGATGATGAAGACTCTAAGAAAATGAGGATAATACAGTTAAACATAAATCATTGCGCAACAGCACAGGATTTGCTAGACCCGACAATCACAGAAGAGAACATTGATGTCGCCATAATAAGTGAACAATATTCCCAGCGTCTGGAAAGCACATGGATTGCAGGTAAAACCGGCAAGGCAGCAATATGGTCCTGCAAAGGACAACCTTTCAAGACCAGCTCCAAAGAAGCTCATAACTGTTTCACATGGGCGAATATACAAGGGATATATTTTGAAAGTTGCTATGCTCGTCCCAGCGCAGCTATTACAGAATTTGAAGACTTCCTCTTACGGCTCTCTTTAGAAACCAGAGGCAAAACTCCAATTGTAATAGCGGGGGATTTTAACGCATGGTCGACTGCATGGGGCAACAGATATACAAACCATCGCGGGCGCCTAGTCCAAGAATTCTTAAGTCAAACGAACCTAACAATAATAAACAGTGGAACGCGAAACACGTACCAAAAAGGAAACAAAGGATCCATAATTGACATTATGTTCGCAAATGATTCATTCAGCAGGCATATAAATTAGACAGTGTCAAATACATACACATACAGTGGTCATATGGCGATTATAGCACAAATTTCGTACTCCCGAGAGCAGGAGCTTCTTAGCAGAAACCCCTCCCGAAAGCGAAGTTGGAAACAACAAGAGTTCGACCCAGACCTGTTTGACCTAGTCTGGAGTGCATCAAAGGCATCTGGTGACAGCGCCGCCCACTTGGTATCAGCAGTTCGAAAAGAACTGGTGGCAGCACGCGATGCAACAATGCGTAGATCGTCACATCACCACAAGCGGCGGCCTGTATATTGGTGGAACGAGGAAATTTCCATGCTGAGAAAGCTTTGTCACTCAGCTAGACGGCATCTACAGCGAAACGAACGAAAATCGCCTTAGGGAGGTATTTAAAAGCCACAAGAGGCTCCTGAAGTCGGCAATTATACGAAGCAAAAAATCATGTTTTGAGAAGCTGTGTGAGGAAGCAAACTTTGACCCTTGGGGTACTGCATGCAAAATATGTATGTCTAGATTTAAAAACAAGCAGCAGCAACCTAAAGATGCCTCTTTTATGGGAAAGGTCGTAGAAGCACTATTCCCGAAACACGACCGGATTTTATATGCCAACTCTACACCCCCGTTAGTCACGGAAGACGAACTATTGGCAATAGCAAGGAAAATCAAAAACACTAAAGCGCCTGGATTGGAATGGCATACCAAACAGAGCTCTGAAGGAAGCCATAAGCTTAAAACCCCGAGTTTTCGCTAAAATGTGCAACGCTTGTTTAAAGGAAGAGGTATTCCCCGACTCGTGGAAAGTACAACGTTTGGTTCTGCTCCCAAAACCAAAGAAACCACCAGAAGAACCTTCATCGTACCGACCTTTGTGTATGCTCGACACAATTGGTAAAGTGTATGAAAGTATAATACGAAACCGCTTGGAGTTAGTAATCCAGAAAGCCGGCGGACTATCAGAGAGACAATACGGCTTTATAAAAAAGAGATCCACTATTGACGCACTACGAGAAGTCGTCGATACTGCGAAATTTGCAGTAAGTGGGAAAAGATGGAAAGGTGGCACGAAAAGGTACTGTGCGCTGATCACCCTGGATGTCAAGAATGCGTTCAACACGGCAAAATGGGCACACATAATCAAAGCCCTGGAAAAAATTCGCGCTCCAGAATACCTCATAAATATTGTAACGAGTTATTTTAGAAACAGAAGGCTGATTTATGATACTAACGAAGGAGCCAAGAGCTACTCTATCTCGAGTGGAGTACTTCAAGGGTCAGTGTTAGGCCCGCTGTTATGGAACCTAATGTATGACGGGGTGCTAAGAAGGCAGTAACCAAAAGATGTGAAACTAATAGCATATGCAGACGATCTCATGGTGGTAGCAGTGGCAAAACAATTAGTCGACCTAAGAAGCAAATGCAATGAGTTCGTAAATGATCTACGGCACTGGTTCTCTTCTGTGAGTCTGGAGCTTGCAGAGCAAAAAAATGAAGTTTTACTTATAAGCACCAGAAAGGTAGATGAACAAATAGAGCTCACCATAGGGGAGTGCGAAATTACTTCGCAGCCGCAGCTGAAGTATCTGGGGGTAATATTGGATTCTAAATTAAAATTCAAAGAACACCTGGAGTACTCCTCCAGTAAAACAAACAAAATTTACAACACACTATCGAGAATGATGACCAACACAGGCTGTGTGCGTTCCAGCCGGCGATTCTTAATAGCGAAAGCAATGAGTTCCATAATACTGTACGCAGCACCAGTATGGATACAAGCAATGAATATAAAAGCGTATGCTAAACAAATAATTGCAGTGCATAGGCTTTCTGCAATTCGAGTAATAAGTGCTTTCCGGACTGCATCAACCGACGCTGCTGAAGTATTAGCCAGCATGCCGCCCATTGACATCCAGGGTGATGAACTCGAGCGTTTATATCATCTATCGGCGCCTAAAACAGTATCGGCAAAGACCGAGGAGAGGAACTAGAGCGTTAAAATGTGGCAGGAGCGGTGGAATTCCTCATCCAAAGGGCGTTGGACCCACCGACTTATACCGGACACCCACTCGTGGATAGACAGACGACATGGTGACCTAGACTTTAATCTGACCCAGATACTTAGTGGACATGGGTGCTTTAGAAGCTACCTCTTCAGATTCCACAATGACATTAGTCCGAACTGTCCGACGTGTACAGAGCAGATAGAAGACTCTGAACATGTATTGTTTTATTGCCCTAGATTTTCAAATACAAGGGAAAGACTAAAAACCACACTAGGTGGTAGTCTTACAGTCGATAATTTAACGACACTCATGTGTCGGTCGGCTGATAAATGGAAAGCTGTCAGCGAAGCGTCAGCATCCATAATGACAAAACTGAGACTTTTTGAACAAATTAGGCGTCCGTCAGTCCGCACGATAGAGGAGACTTAAATGTCCTGTCCCTCCCACGAAGTAATACTTAATCGGTTGTCCCGTGGGAGAGTCTTGAGTTGGGAGTAGGTTAGGTTTAGCGGATTAAAGTTCCGAACTCCGACTTTCGATGTTTCCCCCTACTATAAAAAAAAAATAGTGATGACGTTCACATTCCTGGAATTCTAACACATTAAATGCATAACGGTACTAATAATGTGGAAAAATACTGACGCTAGTTGACAGCGTCAGACGGTTATGAGTAAATGCAAAAATCATAGAATCAATCATTGTAAAAGTGGCCATCAGCAAGAGGAGTTGAATACTCATAAAATTTAATAATAAAACTTGTACTTCCAAAAATTGTTATAATTATAAAGTTCATTATTTAATAAAATCTGTTTGAAACGACAAAAATATAATTTATAGTATGTACATAAATTCAGATTTGAAGTACCGTTTTAGGCTGCTTCGAATTTCAGCGAATTCGTTTGCATTTTGCAACGAGTTAATTGACAGTGCAATATGTGCCGAATTTTATTTTAGTCCCTTTTATACCGTTAATTATTGAAATTTTGTTATTCCTCTTTGTCACATTTATAAAGACTATTTAGATCAATTATATAATGTCAAAAAAATTAAAGAAGGTATCATAGTTTACGAAACATGAATTTAAAAATAAACTTGTATTCTTTTTTAAATGGCTAACCAGTGTGATACTTTCAAAAAATCGATTTTTTAGTACTTTGCTTTTTCGATACCTTATATATTCAAAAATATTTTGTGAAATCGGCAAGGTAGTATCTTGAATAGTTTTTGAACGGCAACGTTCTAAAGTACGACCGCTCGCAGGTAGTTGAAACTGTAAACGTGTTTTTCTCGAAACGACATTTTTCAAAAATTCTGACAACATAACTCACCGAGAAATTGACCTACGATCTTTTTGATTGCTTGAAAATTGCCAATTTGGCATTGAAAAAACAGTTGGGGAACTTTTTTTTTGCACCTCCGAAAACAGCATATAACTTCGTTATTTTTCAATATTTAAAAAAAAAAAAATATTAAAAAATAGCTGCAAATTTAGCTTATTATGTCCAAAGATCTTCGAAATATTTGGTGGAGAACATGCTTTAAAAAATTCACCTAAATTTTTATGGGTTACACTGGTATAGCCCCTTAACTTTTCAAACAATTAATTGACAAAATGTATATAAATAAGTATGTGTCCATGAAAACAAATATGAAAGAACTGTTTGGACCCAACAGATCCGACAACACAATTTGATATGCCATAACGTTTAATTTTCTTTTCACATCAACATTCGAGGAATATTCCAACCGTTATAACTGTAGTTGTAAGAATTTATTTTTTTCTCCAACTCACTCATAGTTAAAACGCAACACTACGTAGTCACAAAATCATTTAAATTTTGATTAAAGTTTTCTGTTTCAGTTTAATTTATAAAAAAACAAAATTTACTCCATACGAATAATGTTTGTATATTTGTCTGCACAACACATACATATGTACATTTGTTTAATGAGGCTCTTAAAATGAATTCTTCGATTTTTACTATGTCTGAATTTATAGAACAAAGAAGTGAAATAATGCACCATCTCATACTGTATTGGTTGTTCGTGATAATTTCGCTAAATTTTCAACTATAATAATCGTGCCGTAACCACCGCATTCGCTTGATTTACCTTCGTGTAACTTTTAGCTATTCAGCAAATTCACATGACTACTCCAAGGTCACCGTTTTGACACTCTTTTTGGCTGGAAAATTTGTTCGCATAAGTGTATTGCAGCGGGAGGGAATTACTTTGAAGTAGAAGATATGGACAAAATTCGCTTTCCATTTGATCACAGTAGTATGTATGTAAACATCTCCCTCATTGTTTCATACGAAATCTCCGTTGACACGGCACACAAAGAGGCACTGTGTAGGGATGGCAACGATTAATTATTTGATTAAATTAATCGATTATTTTCATTCAATTTACGTTTTAATTACATCGAAACACCTTTTCTAATTACTCGACTATTACTCGAGTAATTGCAAAATAATCGCAAACAGCATTTTGAAATTTAATACATTTTATGTTCATCTAAGTTAGCATACAAGGCTCGAAATCGGTCGCATAAGTCATTAATGACTGGAAACGGTGTAAACATAGTTAAATTCTAATATGTCAATGTAGTTTAATATCAATAAATGAATGTCTGGTAACACTGCATTTACAGTTAAGTCAAACGCATTTTACGTTCAGTTGTTCGAAGAGCGATGGCGCCCGTTAAAAGCGAAGTATGGAAATTTTTTAATAAAATAAGCAATAACTACGTTAAATGTCAACTTTGCTGCAAAAATTTAAAATTTTCTAATAACACATCAAATATGTTGCAGCATTTAAAATTAAAGCATGTAACTGTAGCCTGCAAATTGGTGGTAAGTTGGAGCAATTGGTACATTTTAAATTTCTTCTAGTTATATATTAATATATGTGCACAAATTAGACTCTGCAATCTAGGAGTAAAAACAATGTTTCCCTAAGTGATGATGACACTGACACCATGATTGATATGCCGAGTTGCAGCAGCAAACCAATTAATGAAAGCCCTTTGAGTGAGGGGCCAAGCTTCAGCAGCAATTTACCGAATGAAAGCAGCATGAGAGAGCTACCCAGCTCTAACAGTAAAAATCGTCAACCCTCATTTCTAAAGTCTTCAAAAATATTGAAATCTTTTCGCTTCATGGCTCAAACAACCAAAAGCTGTAGCATGAAATAGTGGAAATGGTTATCAAGGATAATCTACCTTTTGACTTTGTTGAAGGTATATTAAAATACTTACATTATAAAACAAATTGATAATTAATGACGCTTTTTGTTCATTTATTTTTTAAAAGGTAAAGACTTCTTAAGTTTCATGAAACAACATTTTCCTCATTATAAAGTCCCAACAAGAAATACCATCAAGGCTCACATTGAAAAAATGTACGATGAAGAAAAGAAAATGTGTAGCGATGCTAAAAACTTTTTCATATTTGAGTTTAACGACAGATATCTGGACTGAAGTAGAAGTGAATAGCATGCTTGGTGTGACCATTCATGGTGTAAATGGGACGAAGCAATTTAATGGAACAATTGGCGTTTATAAATAAACGGAAGCACATACTGCATCACATATTTCCGAAGTTCTCATTGCTGCTTTGAAAGACTTTTCTATTGACGGAAAATAAGTAATGGCTGTAGTGACCGACAATGGTGCAAACATCGCAAAAGCAGTACATGATTCATTTGGCAAAAAACGCCATATTCCTTGTTTTGCATACACCCTCAATATGTGAAAACTCACTGAACAGTCCTGAAGTAAATGCAGTTGTTGTAAAATGCAAAGAAATAGTTAAGTGGCTAAAAAGAAGTGTTAAAGCTAATGATGATCTTCGAAATGTGCAAGCTGCTGCCGGAGTAGCTGAAAGCAAAATGCTAAAGCCAATTTTGGACGTGAAAACACATTGGAGTTCGACCTACTACATGCTTGAACGGTTCATTAAACTATGTTCATATATTAACCAAATACTGACATCGAACATTCCTTTTTGCTAGCTGCATCAACATTACTCGACCCGAGATTTAAAATAATTCATTTCAAAGACCTATTAGGGTTGTCTCCAGTTATAAAGTTTTTACGTACTGAAATAACAGTTGCAGATGATACTATGGAAACGGGCAGCGAGTCGTCAGTGGAATCGGTAGAGAATGAGTTTGACCTCTGGGCTCCTCACAAAACTCTAGTGCACAAAAGAAAGAGGAAGGACAACGATTTTACATCTCCACAAGATGAATTGATCTTTTATTTGAATTGTCAGGTATTAGAACTAAGTCGAAACACTATTGATGCCCAAAGCTGTGCGGACTTTCAAAAAAGTATTGTCATATACTTGGTTCCTCAGTACCAGCTGAGCGGCTTTTCTCAAAAGCGGGTGCAACTGCGACCGAAAAACGCAATCGTTTGACAACAAAACGTTTATCGAAATTGCTTTTTCTTCAAACTTGGTTGAACAGAGAATAAATTTTCTTGACTTCAATGAATATATTTTCATTTATGCTAAGACAAATGAATTTTTAATATGATATTTTTTGATTTTATTTCCGTTTTTGTTTTTGTGTATATACCAACATAATTTGAATGTCAGAAATAAGAACATAGTCTCCTATATTTTATTGGTTTTATTTTTACGCAAATTTGCAAAACGTAGTCTTTCCAGCAAGAAGCAATTCTTTTACTTTAAGATTGCTGTACATATTTTGAAAAATTTAATGTGATTGTGCTACTTAACTTCAAATATAGGCCATTTTCTCTTTTAGGATATGTCTGGGACTCTGTGATTGAGCATTATAATACAAGATTCGGCGCTGAAACTTAGTGGTGGTCTTTATGCAATTTAGTATTATTTAAAAATTTAAAAATTAATAATTGTAATTATTGTTTTATATCTTGCAATAAATCATTTGATTATTTAATCGATAAAAAAAAATTTGCCATCCCTAGCAATATGTTGAAGGACTGATGCGAACGACATTGTGTCGTTAGAAGAAAATCAGAGCCCTACCAGCCTTTCTTAAAAACTATCGTAAATATATATGTATATCTTTGTATCTTTAGAATTGTTATTATTTTAAATCGACAAAAGCTATGTTGCCACGTTCGTCACTTTTTTATGGGTTTCGTATGTTTGCGAAGTTGTTTTGTGGCTAAAATATTTACACGTGTGCGCATATGTATACAAGTATACTTGTATGTATGTAGTTAGGTAGTTTGGTGTATGCATTATTTGTTCGGCAATGTCAAGTACCTAAATGTATGTACATATGGAGCAGTGCGCGAGTTAAGGAACGTGTTCTTTATAATAGTAACAAACAACAACACAATCTTTTGTTTCAGTAAATAGAATGCATTAAAACAACCTTGAGTTGGAACACTTGAAATGCACTATCACTACAACAAACAATCCTAAACAAACAAGTATCAAAACAACATTGATTTTGAATACGATAACAACCTTATCTTAAAACAAAACAAATATATCTAAGCAAACAATATACTTGTATATGTATACAAACCTAAACAAATAATAGAATCTGTATCTAAAGAAACTATCAACTAGTAAAAAGTAAACATTCTAGTTAGTATAAATAGAAATAAGAAACATGTAATAAGAGTCTTAAGATTATAAATAAAGAGTACACATTTCGGTGCAGCTCAAAATATATTCTTTTGACTAATTTTTACTTCTGGTAAAAATTAATTCGCGCACATTTTATTACTGATAACTGATAATAACGTTATTTGAATGTGTGAAGGTGCTTTTTTATCGAAAGCCAATATTGACAGTATGCACGATTCATACTGTACACTCAATACTCTTAATTTGGGACCACCCCTTGTCTATACTATTCTGATATGTATGTAGAACCTGCGCCTACGTATTACATTCTTAACTCCGTCATTTTCGAGACTATCGTTCAGCATTACTTTACAATGTTAGCTTTTTCCTCTTTTATCCTTACTCTCTTATTATAGCTTTGGTTTCACTCTTTCAATAAAAAATTTTGCGGTTAGCCCCTTTACGTTGAACCACATCTGCTCGGATCATCAGTTCTAATACAGTTGTCATAAAGCCTTTCCACTACCATTACCATAAAACGAACACGTCACTCCGTCGCAATGACCATTCTTATGGAAATACTCTCTATAGCATCCATGTACCGTTCGAAATTGCGTCGTCTAGAAATCCGTGTTTCGAAACATTTTAATGAGTTTTCATTAGTGTTTTGAGCTTAAACACCGCGATAACGGAAATCACTGGCTACTGGGCCTTAGCCTGAACGGCGTATTCTCTATTTTGTGTACTTTATGCGTTAACACAAATTCCTACAGAGATGCCGAATAAAACGCAATATATCGCTTGGATTTGGACCACCTATTTTGGCCATAATTTGCGGCAAGGCCAAAATTACCAGTGCAGTCGGTGTTTTAATAGTGTGCATGTCAACGTTCAGAGCAATGGTACGGCTCGGGTTTCTGTCCCGCTAGATGGAATTTAGACGAATCTGACCAGTTTTTATTTTTCTGTGCTGTAGCTGCACAAATAATACATAAATATGTTTTGCAACATTTGCCACAGGAGTTTCATTTGCATATCGTATTATTTTCGTTTCTTTCTACAGATGGAAACGTAATATTCCGTCAATGAGAATATTCCATAACAGTGGTTCCAACACGAATCCTTGTAGCACTCTACCAGTTACAGTGTGACTTTTGACCCCTTAATCCCTTTGATATAATAGTAGAATATCCCACAGATAGCTCTTAAATATCCGTAGTAAATACACCGGGGATTTTCATTTTTTTAAAGCGCGTATTATGTGGGGCAAATGCGCCGAGCTAAGTGCATTTTCACATCAAAAGTGATGATTGCGGAGTATTTTTTAATGGCTTGCATCCACCTTGTACCTTCAAAAGCTCTCTCTGCAAGTCCAGTCAGCTTTTTTATTTCGTCGATGGTAGAGCGCTTCCTGCGAAACCAGTATTGCTTCTTAGATAAACCATCTTCCACTTTGTCTAAGTGCTCCCGCTGTTTTAACTGGTTTCTGCAATAAAGCTAACCGTGGTTTTCCCAAATTTTTGAGGAAAACACCATAAATTTAATTTGTGACACAAAGGTCTTAAGCATTTTTGGCTGTGCTGTTAATTTGCCTGTTGACAATTTCCCCATAATAGCGTGAGGTAAAATTTGCGTTTGCAGTATATATTGCAGAAATAGGTCCTACTCCCCGACCAGAAAAACATCCCCACACCTTAATGTTACCCCCACCATGCTTTACTACACCCTGCAAATATTGACGGTCTAAGCGCTTTTCTGTTGGTCTTCGTACACCTGTTATTCCATCTGAGTTTTGCAAATTAAATTTGGACTCATCTAAAACAATATTGACTTCCATTGCTCTACAGACCAATTAATATACAGTTGCACAAATTCTAAACGTGCTAACCGATTTTTTTGGGAAATATATGGTTTTTTCGCAGCACGGAACCTAAAAATACCAGCATCAACGGCGCGTCGTTGTACTGTACGCGTACTCACTCTTAGTTGTAAGCGATCCACAACTTTTTTTTACTGATATCTTTGGATATTTTTTGAACTCGCGCATTATTTGCAAGTCATCTTTCACCGAATTGATTCTAATACATCCTCCAATATTAATTTTTTTTAACGGTTCATTCAGCTTTGTTCTTGCGTAAAATAACAGAAACAGCTGAATTTCGCAGATAATAATTTTTTTCAAAGCTCCTTTGGCGCACATATTTTTTGAATTCGTTTACAATTAATAATTTAAGTTCAGTTGAATGTATTTTGCCTACCATTTTTATCTAAAATAATTTTTTAGTAGCATTATTTGGGAAAAGTTTATATATTTCCCAACACACCCGTTCCCATTAAAATAAACAATTCGAATAAGTGTGATCTACGATTTATATTTATAAGTACCCGCAAAACTCTTTTCCCGCCAGATAACGGTTGAAAAATAAAATTGCATTGTTCCTTAATGTAGAATATGTGATCTCTCTTTTGCAAAAAAAATATTCTTCTGTGAGACTCGAGTCCAACGAATTTTGTCCGACACTGTATCCATAGGTAACATTTCCCCAGGACGGGATGGTATCGGAGTCTTTCCTAACTCTGGTTTAGTCGGATGCCGTTCGTACTTGGCTTCTCTATTAATTTTGCAGCTGGCAGTAATTTTTTTTAATTTCTTTCGCATATTTGGAAAATAGTAGTCGTTCAACACCTGTTTAGTATTCTCTCGGATAGAACGATGTGCCCTACTATGTCCCATTGCCAGTATTTCGTTCCGATCGTCTTCATTAAAAATATCATTAACCACCACAGTTAAGTTTTTAAATGTAATTTGATGCCTTATCCTTGATTTGAAAATAATTCTTGTCTTCTTGGTTGTGATATTTCCTTCTTCAAGAATTATCTGATTTCGAATTGAATTAAAAGAGTTTTCCACTTTTGGAATAACTTCTATTAGAGATTCTTCATTATGCATAGTGACAAATGAGTGATTATACTCGTATGCTGATCACAATAAACCATTTGACTTAACAACTGTCGCTTCAGCACACACTATTCGGGCCTTGGGATAAAGCAATAGGCCCATAACCATGATTTCTTGAACGTTGTCAGAAGTACGTCCCCAGAGGATAACATTCTTTTAACTTTTTCGAAAGCCATCAATGCGTCGTTGTCTAACTCAATTCTAACATTTTTTTATTGAATTGCTCTCACATGACCATTTTCACCTCTTAAGTAGTGAGCGGCTTTACTATTAAGGCATAATCTTTAATAAAATTCCTATAGGAACCAGATAGCCCCGAAGAGTGCTAGGTGTTTTGTAATTCAGAATGTCATTGGCTTTATCAGGGCATGTTATTATCTCTTCCTTCGAAACAATAAATCCAAGGAACTCCACTTGTTCCCTAAGAAATTTTGACTTTTCAATTGAAACCCCATGTTGGCTTGGTAAAGTTTTGTTAAAATTTCTTCGACGTCTCTGTAATGAACCCCTTCAATGCTTGAGGATTTAATTACATCATCGATGTAAACATGAAAGTATTTTCCTATTTTATCTCTATAAACATCATCAATTGCCCTTTGGAAAAGTGCGGGCGCATTTAAATCGAGTGTTGTGAAACATACCGATTTCCCCATGTTAGTTAAAACAACCGATGTATCTAGAATAGGATACCTGTTAGAAACTGTTTTGACATTCTGTTTCCTAAAATCAACTACCATCTTCATCTTCCTTCTCCCGTTCTCGTGTATCCCTTTTTTTGTCGAAAACCCATATATGATTATTATAAGGAGATCGAGAAGAACGAATTATTGCATCTCGTAGTAAATCTTTAATTTTTTGATTTATAAATTCTGAAGCGGCTATGGGATAAGAGTATGACTTTGAATAAATAAATTAGTTTTCAACTGTTTTAATGGTGGCTACCACATTAGTTTTAAAAGGCAAAGACTCATCTGGATATGCGAAATCTTTTAAATGTTTTTCTAATACAAAAGATAGATTTTCCATATTCACTGGTTCTTTAGAAGAATTTCCATTTCCAACTATTTTATTGACACTTTTACAGTTATAAAAGTATAATTTCTCTTCACCATCTTTATAGTGAAGGATTCTGTTTTGTAAGTCTATTTTTGCGTCAACGTCTTTCAAGCAGTCATACCCAAAAATTCCATCAAAGATTATATGTTCGGCGAAAAAGGTAAAAAAAGAGCAGTATTTTCGAGCACGTTAATTAAGCACCTCACATTTATCACGGCAGTACCGCGGATGGATCTAACTTTAAATAAGTTTTCTATATCCTTTACCCCTTTTAAATACTCATTCGATTTAATAAAATTGTTTCCCGCTCCGGTATCGATCGACAATTTCATGAGTCGCCCTGCCAGTATCTTATTTACATAGGGCAGGAGCGATCTACGTCTAAAAAATTTATTTCTTCCAAAAAGTCACATCGTGACGCATTTTCACAAAAATTTTCAACCGAATCTTGGGTTAAGTAATTAAACCTTTGTATTTTCGAAATATTTTCCCTCTCTTGAGGGTGTGCATTATTATAGGCCGCCGTCGTTTGACTAAAGTGGGATGCTTTTCGGGTTCTCTGAGAATCCCGCTCAGCTCTCCAATTGGGATTATAATACCTTATTATACTTGCATGTAGTTCGAAAGAGTATGGATCAACCTCCATAGGGGTTATCGCAACTACTTCTTCTTCTTTTACTTTATCCACTTGGTAGCGTTTTGAACTTTTTTTGTAGTTCTCAAACAATTTATAGGCAGCAAATGCAGCTTGCCTCCATCTAACGCACCTTGCCAATGAATTCAGGCAGATATTTAATTATTTTCAAGAGATTCATCACGCCAAAGTGTCGGGTCTATGGTTACTGCATTGTACTCTTCCACTTCTAATGGAGTCTCTAAAACTCTTATTCTTTCTGTCTAAGCGACCTGTCAGTTGTCTTATTGTATTCCTACTCCTTTCTCCGCAGTGACGGCAACTGTCCCCACTACTCGTAATGTCTCCGCATTAGTTTTGATGTCATTCATAAACTGACTACTTTGTTTAATCCTTTACTATTTATTTGTGATTGAACCAACGATTTTATTTTACTTAATTTTTTAGTTCACTTTCTTAATGGCTATTTAAACACACTTAAACAATTAAGCCTTATGGGCCACTTTAAAAATTTTGTGTGCACTTTGGAAGATTTACTAATTTAGCACTATGCGTTATTTTTTAAAAAGTAATTTCAATAAATTTTTTGTTTATTTAGTTTTTTTCTTTCTTCATTTTTTATATTGATCACTGAGTACTTACATAATCCAAATTAGAACTGAAACCTAAAAATAGAAGCCCTGCTTGATTTCCATACTCTTGACAAAATTTTGGCATTATTGTTTCTACTGCACCTGCTTTTGTTGTTTAGACAACAGGTGCATCGCTGTTACTGCGCTTATGTTGTTGAAGCGAAATTTGCAAGTTGATGGGAAAGCGCTGACGCGGACTATTCCCGCGCTTACTGGCTGACGTGGAGTAGTTCTAAGAACAGTACAGTGAGCAGACTAATGTGTTAACTTATACAACATGATTTGGTGATACATTTCCCGGAAGCAAATTGTGACATTGCAATAAGCAGCTCGAATATTATTTTCCAAAATTAACGTAGTTGGCCAACGAAATAGTAATAAATTCCAAGATATGCACCGATTCCATCATACACTCGAGAAATACTCCACATTTTCAACTGTCAAAATTCTAATTAACAAATCCCATTATTCAGCTGTTGAATTTATTCTCACCGACCAAGAAAACATACTGCGATTATGAAGCTTCTTTCAATTCAGGAACTATCAGGGCGCTATTGAAAAATGGGTACGACGTCGTCATTGTGAACGCAGCTAAGCAGTTTTATTTAAACATATCGTCACCTAAAATGCAAAATAACGTAACAACATTTTCGAAAATTTACAGTGTCGTGAATGAAACACGAGTTAAAATGGTACAAGAGTGAAAAAAGTTTTAATATTGGTTAAAACTGGTTCATATATGAGCGCAGAGCCTGAAAATGTAGGACAAATTTAATATGGGTGGGGTAAATCGTATCAATAAGATACTCAGTTTCGAATTTTTTGATGATACGTTATTTTGCATTTCAGGTGACGATATACTTTATTTGGCATAAGATTTGTTGATGTACCTCACATACATTCACCAATCATATGAAGTAAATTCAGCCGGATGTTCGACAATTCTCACAATAGTTATATTTGGGCTCATGGAAATATTGACGCCATTTAACCAATTTTTGGTACAGTACGCTCCGCGTATAAGAAACCCGCTTTTAAGAAAAGTCCGTTTATAAGAAACAATTTTGAAACACCTTGGACCACTTAAGTATTTTCATCTAAATAAGACGGCTTAAAAGAAAAACTGCTTACAAGAAAAAACCGGATAAAAGAAAATTTTTCCCCTCACGAAATTTATCTGCCCATACAAAAAAAAACCTCTTAAAAGAAAACATTTTCAAAACTTTGTGCTTCATGCAATAAATTGTATTTCACACCAAAAAGCATTGAAATTGTATTTTTACCACCGTGTACTACAAGTCTAATTCAACCTTTGGACCAAGGTTTGCTATACCAGCATTTGCCACTTTTAAGTTTCATGTATTTTTATTTGTTATACATAGGCACTATTCAGTCTTTCAAATCACATTATAGAAAGTGTCTAGTTCGCGAACAGATACTAGCAGCAGAAGGTGAATTTATGGCTAATATCTTAAAAAGCGTTAATATTTTGAGAGTCTTGTACATTGGTGGCTCGTGACTCCTCAAACAATTGGAAATTGTTTAAAAAAAAATCGGAATTTACGAAGGAATCCCTGTAATGGACTCAAATGATGATACTACTTCAGAGAATATTTATTGTGATACCGAAAGCCGTGACTCAAATGATGATTTTTGCGAAATTCAAGACAATAACTCTTTTTTCGAAAATTTAGTTGATTTGGAAAAGGAGAACTGTTTTGGGGCTATAAACGAAAATTATATAATAGACGAAATACTAGAAGATGAGAGTGGAGATAATATATAAGACTCTGCAGATAGTGCAGTGCCATCTAGCAGAGAGGAAGCGCTACAAGCCTTGATTGTATTGAAGCAATATTTAAATGATGATGATAACTTAGTAAATATTGAGAAAATTCTCTTTAATGAACGTGACAAATCTCTTGTTCAAAAACAAAATAAATGACTTCTTTTCAACGTAAAAAAAATGATGAATTTATATGTACACTAGAGGACCCGCTTACGTTTTACTGTGGCTGATACATAGATAGTACTACTAATACCATCTATATGATTTCTATTAGTTAGATTATAAGTATTAGTTAAGGAATAATCGCATTTTTGATGAAGCAACAAAAATGAATCAAAAAGCATTTCCTGTTATTCCATCTGAGTTTTGCAAATTAAATTTGGACTCATCTAAAACAATATTGACTTCCATTGCTCTACAGACCAATTAATATACAGTTGCACAAATTCTAAACGTGCTAACCGATTTTTTTGGGAAATATATGGTTTTTTCGCAGCACGGAACCTAAAAATACCAGCATCAACGGCGCGTCGTTGTACTGTACGCGTACTCACTCTTAGTTGTAAGCGATCCACAACTTTTTTTTACTGATATCTTTGGATATTTTTGAACTCGCGCATTATTTGCAAGTCATCTTTCACCGAATTGATTCTAATACATCCTCCAATATTCATTTTTTTTAACGGTTCATTCAGCTTTGTTCTTGCGTAAAATAACAGAAACAGCTGAATTTCGCAGATAATAATTTTTTTCAAAGCTCCTTTGGCGCACATATTTTTTGAATTCGTTTACAATTAATAATTTAAGTTCAGTTGAATGTATTTTGCCTACCATTTTTATCTAAAATAATTTTTTAGTAGCATTATTTGGGAAAAGTTTATATATTTCCCAACACACCCGTTCCCATTAAAATAAACAATTCGAATAAGTGTGATCTACGATTTATATTTATAAGTACCCGCAAAACTCTTTTCCCGCCAGATAACGGTTGAAAAATAAAATTGCATTGTTCCTTAATGTAGAATATGTGATCTCTCTTTTGCAAAAAAAATATTCTTCTGTGAGACTCGAGTCCAACGAATTTTGTCCGACACTGTATCCATAGGTAACATTTCCCCAGGACGGGATGGTATCGGAGTCTTTCCTAACTCTGGTTTAGTCGGATGCCGTTCGTACTTGGCTTCTCTATTAATTTTGCAGCTGGCAGTAATTTTTTTTTAATTTCTTTCGCATATTTGGAAAATAGTAGTCGTTCAACACCTGTTTAGTATTCTCTCGGATAGAACGATGTGCCCTACTATGTCCCATTGCCAGTATTTCGTTCCGATCGTCTTCATTAAAAATATCATTAACCACCACAGTTAAGTTTTTAAATGTAATTTGATGCCTTATCCTTGATTTGAAAATAATTCTTGTCTTCTTGGTTGTGATATTTCCCTCTTCAAGAATTATCTGATTTCGAATTGAATTAAAAGAGTTTTCCACTTTTGGAATAACTTCTATTAGAGATTCTTCATTATGCATAGTGACAAATGAGTGATTATACTCGTATGCTGATCACAATAAACCATTTGACTTAACAACTGTCGCTTCAGCACACACTATTCGGGCCTTGGGATAAAGCAATAGGCCCATAACCATGATTTCTTGAACGTTGTCAGAAGTACGTCCCCAGAGGATAACATTCTTTTAACTTTTTCGAAAGCCATCAATGCGTCGTTGTCTAACTCAATTCTAACATTTTTTTATTGAATTGCTCTCACATGACCATTTTCACCTCTTAAGTAGTGAGCGGCTTTACTATTAAGGCATAATCTTTAATAAAATTCCTATAGGAACCAGATAGCCCCGAAGAGTGCTAGGTGTTTTGTAATTCAGAATGTCATTGGCTTTATCAGGGCATGTTATTATCTCTTCCTTCGAAACAATAAATCCAAGGAACTCCACTTGTTCCCTAAGAAATTTTGACTTTTCAATTGAAACCCCATGTTGGCTTGGTAAAGTTTTGTTAAAATTTCTTCGACGTCTCTGTAATGAACCCCTTCAATGCTTGAGGATTTAATTACATCATCGATGTAAACATGAAAGTATTTTCCTATTTTATCTCTATAAACATCATCAATTGCCCTTTGGAAAAGTGCGGGCGCATTTAAATCGAGTGTTGTGAAACATACCGATTTCCCCATGTTAGTTAAAACAACCGATGTATCTAGAATAGGATACCTGTTAGAAACTGTTTTGACATTCTGTTTCCTAAAATCAACTACCATCTTCATCTTCCTTCTCCAGTTCTCGTGTATCCCTTTTTTTGTCGAAAACCCATATATGATTATTATAAGGAGATCGAGAAGAACGAATTATTGCATCTCGTAGTAAATCTTTAATTTTTTGATTTATAAATTCTGAAGCGGCTATGGGATAAGAGTATGACTTTGAATAAATAAATTAGTTTTCAACTGTTTTAATGGTGGCTACCACATTAGTATTAAAAGGCAAAGACTCATCTGGATATGCGAAATCTTTTAAATGTTTTTCTAATACAAAAGATAGATTTTCCATATTCACTGGTTCTTTAGAAGAATTTCCATTTCCAACTATTTTATTGACACTTTTACAGTTATAAAAGTATAATTTCTCTTCACCATCTTTATAGTGAAGGATTCTGTTTTGTAAGTCTATTTTTGCGTCAACGTCTTTCAAGCAGTCATACCCAAAAATTCCATCAAAGATTATATGTTCGGGGAAAAAGGTAAAAAAAGAGCAGTATTTTCGAGCACGTTAATTAAGCACCTCACATTTATCACGGCAGTACCGCGGATGGATCTAACTTTAAATAAGTTTTCTATATCCTTTACCCCTTTTAAATACTCATTCGATTTAATAAAATTGTTTCCCGCTCCGGTATCGATCGACAATTTCATGAGTCGCCCTGCCAGTATCTTATTTACATAGGGCAGGAGCGATCTACGTCTAAAAAATTTATTTCTTCCAAAAAGTCACATCGTGACGCATTTTCACAAAAATTTTCAACCGAATCTTGGGTTAAGTAATTAAACCTTTGTATTTTCGAAATATTTTCCCTCTCTTGAGGGTGTGCATTATTATAGGCCGCCGTCGTTTGACTAAAGTGGGATGCTTTTCGGGTTCTCTGAGAATCCCGCTCAGCTCTCCAATTGGGATTATAATACCTTATTATACTTGCATGTAGTTCGAAAGAGTATGGATCAACCTCCATAGGGGTTATCGCAACTACTTCTTCTTCTTTTACTTTCTCCACTTGGTAGCGTTTTGAACTTTTTTTGTAGTTCTCAAACAATTTATAGGCAGCAAATGCAGCTTGCCTCCATCTAACGCACCTTGATCTTTGGCCAGTGAATTCAGGCAGATATTTAATTATTTTCAAGAGATTCATCACGCCAAAGTGTCGGGTCTATGGTTACTGCATTGTACTCTTCCACTTCTAATGGAGTCTCTAAAACTCTTATTCTTTCTGTCTAAGCGACCTGTCAGTTGTCTTATTGTATTCCTACTCCTTTCTCCGCAGTGACGGCAACTGTCCCCACTACTCGTAATGTCTCCGCATTAGTTTTGATGTCATTCATAAACTGACTACTTTGTTTAATCCTTTACTATTTATTTGTGATTGAACCAACGATTTTATTTTACTTAATTTTTTAGTTCACTTTCTTAATGGCTATTTAAACACACTTAAACAATTAAGCCTTATGGGCCACTTTAAAAATTTTGTTTGCACGTTATTTTTTAAAAAGTAATTTCAATAAATTTTTTGTTTATTTAGTTTTTTTCTTTCTTCATTTTTTATATTGATCACTGAGTACTTACATAATCCAAATTAGAACTGAAACCTAAAAATAGAAGCCCTGCTTGATTTCCATACTCTTGACAAAATTTTGGCATTATTGTTTCTACTGCACCTGCTTTTGTTGTTTAGACAACAGGTGCATCGCTGTTACTGCGCTTATGTTGTTGAAGCGAAATTTGCAAGTTGATGGGAAAGCGCTGACGCGGACTATTCCCGCGCTTACTGGCTGACGTGGAGTAGTTCTACGAACAGTACAGTGAGCAGACTAATGTGTTAACTTATACAACATGATTTGGTGCTACATTTCCCGGAAGCAAATTGTGACATTGCAATAAGCAGCTCGAATATTATTTTCCAAAATTAACGTAGTTGGCCAACGAAATAGTAATAAATTCCAAGATATGCACCGATTCCATCATACACTCGAGAAATACTCCACATTTTCAACTGTCAAAATTCTAATTAACAAATCCCATTATTCAGCTGTTGAATTTATTCTCACCGACCAAGAAAACTTACTGCGATTATGAAGCTTCTTTCAATTCAGGAACTATCAGGGCGCTATTGAAAAATGGGTACGACGTCGTCATTGTGAACGCAGCTAAGCAGTTTTATTTAAACATATCGTCACCTAAAATGCAAAATAACGTAACAACATTTTCGAAAATTTACAGTGTCGTGAATGAAACACGAGTTAAAATGGTACAAGAGTGAAAAAAGTTTTAATATTGGTTAAAACTGGTTCATATATGAGCGCAGAGCCTGAAAATGTAGGACAAATTTAATATGGGTGGGGTAAATCGTATCAATAAGATACTCAGTTTCGAATTTTTTGATGATACGTTATTTTGCATTTCAGGTGACGATATACTTTATTTGGCATAAGATTTGTTGATGTACCTCACATACATTCACCAATCATATGAAGTAAATTCAGCCGGATGTTCGACAATTCTCACAATAGTTATATTTGGGCTCATGGAAATATTGACGCCATTTAACCAATTTTTGGTACAGTACGCTCCGCGTATAAGAAACCCGCTTTTAAGAAAAGTCCGTTTATAAGAAACAATTTTGAAACACCTTGGACCACTTAAGTATTTTCATCTAAATAAGACGGCTTAAAAGAAAAACTGCTTACAAGAAAAAACCGGATAAAAGAAAATTTTTCCCCTCACGAAATTTATCTGCCCATACAAAAAAAACCTCTTAAAGAAAACATTTTCAAAACTTTGTGCTTCATGCAATAAATTGTATTTCACACCAAAAAGCATTGAAATTGTATTTTTACCACCGTGTACTACAAGTCTAATTCAACCTTTGGACCGAGGTTTGCTATACCAGCATTTGCCACTTTTAAGTTTCATGTCTTTTTATTTGTTATACATAGGCACTATTCAGTCTTTCAAATCACATTATAGAAAGTGTCTAGTTCGCGAACAGATACTAGCAGCAGAAGGTGAATTTATGGCTAATATCTTAAAAAGCGTTAATATTTTGAGAGTCTTGTACATTGGTGGCTCGTGACTCCTCAAACAATTGGAAATTGTTTAAAAAAAATCGGAATTTACGAAGGAATCCCTGTAATGGACTCAAATGATGATACTACCTCAGAGAATATTTATTGTGATACCGAAAGCCGTGACTCAAATGATGATTTTTGCGAAATTCAAGACAATAACTCTTTTTTCGAAAATTTAGTTGATTTGGAAAAGGAGAACTGTTTTGGGGCTATAAACGAAAATTATATAATAGACGAAATACTAGAAGATGAGAGTGGAGATAATATATAAGACTCTGCAGATAGTGCAGTGCCATCTAGCAGAGAGGAAGCGCTACAAGCCTTGATTGTATTGAAGCAATATTTAAATGATGATGATAACTTAGTAAATATTGAGAAAATTCTCTTTAATGAACGTGACAAATCTCTTGTTCAAAAACAAAATAAATGACTTCTTTTCAACGTAAAAAAAAATGATGAATTTATATGTACACTAGAGGACCCGCTTACGTTTTACTGTGGCTGATACATAGATAGTACTACTAATACCATCTATATGATTTCTATTAGTTAGATTATAAGTAGTAGTTAAGGAATAATCGCATTTTTGATGAAGCAACAAAAATGAATCAAAAAGCATTTCGTGCGTTCAGAAAGAATTGGTTTTTGGAGTAAAAATACTATTGAATTTGGGCTGTGCATCAGTGAAATCAATCGAGTCCAATCGATTGTCAGCCTGGTGGACTGCATATTAAGAAACGGTTCTCAAGCGTGGAAAGACAAAAAAAATCGGCTGGCAAGGTTATGGCATCAGTCTTTTGGGATGCCCGTGGTATATTATTCATCGAATGATAAATGAGCCAGTTTTAATTCATTGCATTGTGTATTTGATTGCAGTTCTATTCTACCATTCCCAATATTTAGCAATTTTATTATTTTTCAGGAAGAATCAGTTTGAAATTGTACGCATATATGTATTCATCGTTCCCGTTTAAATATTGCATTGCTCTGTGCAATGCTTCGAAAAGATTTCTGTATCTCAAATTTTTTATCAACACTTCAGTTATGCCGCTATTTTTTTACGCCAAACCTTTTGCAATTTTAAATTGCCTGTCAAGATACCCCCTCCAATAGTTAGCAGGTATGAAAAAAATGTTATAGCTACCCATAGATGTATTGAATCACCCAATTTATTACTTAAGAACGAACAACTCTGTCCACAATATAAAAACTTTATCCACAGATCAATCTTTAATGCACGTTTACTGCGATGGTAGCGCCATCTATCGGTCATACATTCCAAAATTAATAATTGATTAAAAATGAAAAAATAATTTCAAAAATATTTTCCAGAGGACCAAATTGTAAATCTAAACCATTCTCGAATCTCCTTGAACATACACACAAAATTTCATCAAAATCGGTCCATCCGTTTAGGAGAAGTTCAAATGCAAACACACGGTCAGAAGATTTATATATATAAAGATAAACAAAACATGCAATATTTATTATAAAAAGCAACTGTCACAAAGTGCCGCCTTTTTAAGTTCCTATACATGTAACATGAATTTTCTATGAATTTAAAGGTTTTTAATTTTCGTTAATGTTTATTGTTTTTTTTTTTATTAAAAATATTGAATGAAATAAATGAAATCAAATAAAAGATTTGTTTTCGTGCAACATAACGCGATGTATGGTCATAAGAAGTTTGTGCATGAAATTTTTCAGATATCCGCTTATGAGAAACTATTTCTTATATTCGGACTCCGCCTAAAAGAAAAAACCGGATATAAGAAAAATGTTAGTGGCATTTTCAAAGTTTCTTATATGCGGACTATACTGTATACAGAATTACTTGTCAGGAAAGGATTATCTCTGAATTTCAATTGTAAATATCATACATTGACCGATATTTTCGGCCAAATGTCAACAAAGATACTGGGGTTCACATATTTGGTACCTAAGGGCTTGAACAATTGGTTATAAGGTGATGGTAGAAGTATTAGTGTAAATATATATTCCGTTATATTAATTACTAGCCTTAAGTCGCGGCCGCTAGCTCCTTGTTCTCAAGTATATCATTTATCGTGATAACATTATAATGGAATAGTTAAATTGGTAATCTACAGTTTTCAGTTCTGACTATCACTTAAGGAATAGTACATACATAAATACGTATGATGACATATACATATGTACATTTTCGAATTAAATTTAATAAAGAATTTATTTGGTATCTTTTCTTTATTCCGATTGGGTTCGCTACCCCGGTGTCTATTTCTTGTGTGTGATCAGAATCGCAATTTTGAGGGTCATAACATATAATTAAATTTTATGCAGGTGTTATGTAATGCCGCACAAACGTAAGCAAATCTTGGCTTTTTGTGGGATGTTACCCTTCTCTCTTGCCATATCCTAAAATTCCCGACCGTCTTTCTAAGATTCCAATGCTTCATTCAACGATACATTTACACAGAAAATTTTGCTAATGAGGTTTTATAATTTGCGTAGCCGCTGCCTTTTAATTCGTTGAACTATGTCAATGTCTTCGTATATCTCATACTCATACAACTCTTCGTTCTATCGAATGCGATATTCACCGTGGCCAATGCGCAAGGGACCATAAATCTTTTTTTGTTTGTCGAGAGAGGACTTTACTTCTCAATAGCCTACTCAGTTCGAAGTAACATATGTTGGCAAGAGATATCCTGCGTTGAATTTCCAGGCTGACATTATTGGTGGTGTTTATGCTGGTTCCTAAATATACGAAACTATCTACAACTTCAAAGATATGACTGTTAACAGTGACGCGGGAGCCAAGTCGCGAGTGCGACGACTGTTTGTTTGATGACAGGAGATATTTCGTCTTGCCCTCGTTCAATGCCAGAGCCTTCTGCTTCGCTTCCCTACCCAGTTTGAAGAAAGCAGAACTAACGCGCCGGTGCTGAGGCTAATAATATCAAAAAGATCGACATAAGGCAGGGGCGGTACACTCTTATAGAAGACTGTACCTTCTCGATTAAGTTCTGCAGCTCGAATTATTTTCTCCAGCAGCAGATTGAAGAGTCGCATGATAGGGAGTCGCATTGTCTGAAACCTCGTTTGGTATCAAACGGATCGGAGAGGACCTTCCCGATCCTGATGGAGCTTTCGGTATTGCTCGACGTCAGTTCACACAGCCGTATTACTTTCGCGGGGATACCGAATTCAGACATCGCGGCATAAGGGCAGCTTCTTTCGTGCTGCTTTGAAATCTTCCAAGAGGTAGTGTGTGTCGATTCTGTTCTCACGGTCTTTTCCAAGATTTGGCGAATATTTGGTCGGTTTTTTATTTTCCAGGTCTAAAGCCACACTGATAAGGTCCAATCAGTTTGTTGACGGTAGGTTTCAATCTTTCACACAATACGCTCGATAGAACCTTTTATGCGATGTTGAGGAGGCTTGTCCCACGGTAGTTGGCGCAGATTGTGGAGTTTCCCTTTTTGTGGATTGGGCATAGCACATTTAAATTCCAATCGTTGACAATATCTTACAAAGAAGCTGATGCATGCTCCTTATCAATTCTTCGCCGACGTGTTTGAATAGCTCGCCCGGCAGTCCATCGGCGCCCACCCCTTTGCTGTTCTTCAGGCGGGTAATTACTATTCGAACTTCTTCATGGTCTGGCAATGGAACGTCTGTTCCATCGTCATCGATTGGGGAAACGGGTTCGCCTTCTCCTGGAGTTATGCTTTCACTGCTATTCAGCAGGCTGGAGAAATGTTCCTTCCATCATTCCGTCTATCACAACAGGATCGATCTAGTTAGTGGTTTTTCGATCCGGGGACAGCCAGGTAGCTTGATGTATTTTCGTATGCTGTACTACAGATAACCATATTTCGGGGCTCGACAAATTCCATCAGCCTCAACCCAATTGGAAATATTGCCTCGTGGAGGCTGAATTTACCGACTGTTTTGCCAAAGATATTTTCCTTGTCCACGCTGGCGTTAAAGACGCCAAGCGCAATTTTGATATCGTGATGGGGGCAGTTATCATAGGTGCGTTCATAGAAGGCATTTTTGGTCACATCGTCTTTCTCTTATGTCGGGGCGTGGGCGCAAATCAAGGATATGTTGACGAACGTTCATCCACCGATGTGAATAACAGTACTCGGCGACGGAATCTATCTCTCCTCACGAATCGCACACCGAATTTGGGCTCCTGTATATAGCCACTGTAGTATATTCCGCAAGGACCTACTGACCCCAGTCAATGCTCCGCATTGTCGCAACTGTGAGTTTAAGGGTAGGCCAGCTGGGCATCTGATGATGTCAGCTGTCTGCCCTATCTACTGTGGCATTGTTGAGCGCGCCCTCGCCAGACATTGATGGGTGGGATCATCCAGCTTAACTGTCAGGGCTCCTATGCCGTGATGTGTGAGTTGGGGGGTTGTATGGTAGAGGGGGGGTGCGGTATTGCTCTACTCCAGGAGCCCTACGCCACCAATGGTGTGGTTCGGGGTCTTCCTGGGGGTTTTAGGGTCTTCACTGACCTTAGAGCTAACGCCGCAATAGTTGTGAATAATCCACGCTACGATTGTGTAGTTGTGGATTCTTCACAACTGGGTATATGTGTAGCGATAGATGGGGAGTTCGGTAGGATGATTGTCGCTAGTTTATACTGTAAATATAGCGAGCCCCTAGAGCCCTACCTGGGCTACATGGATAAGCTACTACTACTTGCGAGTAGTAGCCCATTTATCCTAGGGTTGGATGCGAATGCCTCGTCCTCGATGTGGTTTAGTAAGGTATCCCGGCATTCGTCTGGATACCAAAGCCACAGTCGAGGCGAGGCATTAAGCGAATGGGTGGTGGCTAATAGCCTCCACGTCTTGAATGAGCCGAGCGAGTGGTATACGTTCGATGGGCCTGGGGGCGTGAGCGACATTGACGTGACGCTTATGAACGAGGCAGCAAGTATGGCTTTTAGTGTTAGTTGGGCGGTTAGGGGAGGGTGGGGATTGAGTGACCATAATTTGCTTCAAATTGTGGTTACCCCTCGATCTCCTCCCTCACCTTATGAGAGTCCATTGCGGCGATGGCGTACCGCTGGTACTGACTGGAACCAATATGGGCTCTCGGTTAGGGAAGCGGTACTTAGTATACCGCTTAGCGTGTTTGAGGAGCTGGGGGTCGACGAGCAAATTGCTCGTCTCTATGAGGTTGTTTGGGGGACAAATGAGTCTTTGGTAGGTATGAGTGTTCCAAGATTAGTAAAATTAAATGGTGGACGCATGAGTTAACCTTGAAGAGGAGGACTGTCAGGCGTTTGAGGCGAAAGTTTCAACGTGCTCGACGGTCCAATTCGGATAGGCTGTCCCAGCTTAGGCGGGAATTTAGTTGTGCGGATAGGGAATACAAGGAGATGTTAGTTAAGGTTAAGGAAGATGAGTGGAGGAGCTTCGTTAGGGAAAATAGGAACGACCCCTGGGGTCAGGTCTATAGGATCTGCAGGGGTCGTAGGAGGGAGGATATCACCTCTCTTCGCGTCGGTGACACTCTGTTATCGTCGTGGAGAGAGTGTGCGGGGGTTTTGTTAGGTGCGTTCTTTCCTAGGTCGGAGGTGCAGGTTCCTCACGCACAAGAGGTGCCTGTCCCTCCATTAGATGATGGGGAGTTGGGGTACGCCTTTGGCCTGGTTAGGTCTAAACGGTCCCCAGGTTTTGATGGTTTGAACGGAGAGATGTGTAAAAGCTTATGGAAGTTCATTCCGGAATACCTGGAGGCCATTTATAATAAGTGCGTCTGGGAGGGATACTTTCCACGCGAGTGGAAAAGTGCTAGGGTTGTTCCTCTCCTGAAGTCCCCTGATAAGGTCAGGAGCGATCCTCGATCTTATCGGGGCATCAGTCTCCTTCCAGTACTTGGTAAAGTGCTGGAAAGGGTCATGGTGGAACGGCTTCAGGAGCTAACGCGGGGTATGTGGTCGGATAGGCAGTTTGGGTTTAGGAAAGGACGCAGTATAGAGGATGCGTGGTTTTTTGTTCAGAATGTCGTTAGGGAGAATGTCAACAAGTATGTCCTTGGCATATTTGTTGACTTCAAGGGGGCATTTGACTACCTAAGCTGGGATCGAGTGTTGCAACGGCTGGAGGAGCTTGGCTGTCCGGAAATTACTCTTTGGCGGAGTTATTTTTCGGACAGAAAGGCCTCTCTGGTCGGCATGAATGGGAGTGTGGAGATTGGAGTTGTTCGAGGCTGCCCACAGGGTTCCATCTGTGGTCCATATATTTGGAACCTAATGATGGACACTCTGCTTGGACAGCTCGAGCCACTCTCTAAATGTTGCGCGTATGCGGACGACCTTCTTCTTATGGTTGAAGGTCGCTCGAGGTTGGATTTAGAACGGGCGGGAGGAGATCTCTTAGAGATCGTTAATTCTTGGGGCTTAGGTGTGGGGGTTGACATATCGATGGAAAAGACGGTGGCAATGCTGCTGAAAGGTAGATTGTCGCCGTCTCGTCCACCGATTGTCCGTGTGAACGGGGTCAGCATCAGATATGTGACGCAAGTCAAATATCTGGGGCTGACCATAAGTGAAAGGTTGTGTTTTACTCCACACTTTGCGAGCGTGAAGGAGCGACTGCAGGCAACCGTAGGCAAAATACGACGTATTTTGAGGAGCGATTGGGGTCTCGGACGTCGTGCTGTCCGCACCATATATCGTGGCTTGTTTGTGGCCTGTGCCACATATGGAGCCCCTGTATGGTGGGAGGCAGCCACGACTGTCATGGGGTCTCAAAAACTCCTCTCAATACAGCGTTGTATGATGCTTGCTTGCTTGCCTGTATGTCGCACCGTCTCAACGGATGCGATGCAGGTTTTGTTAGGTGCACCCCCTCTTGACCTGATTGTCATACAGAGAGCTGTTGCATTCAGGTTAAGAAGGGGTTTGAGTGTGTCATTGCTGCGGAACGATTGGATTTCCGACGATGATGTGGAGAGGGAGGGATATCTAGGGAGCAAGAGGCTCCTAGATGATAGGGTTAGGTGTAGGTGGCAACAACGTTGGGACAATAGTCCTAACGGCCGAGTGACGTACGAGTACATTCGGGACGTGGGGTTCGTTGAGGATAACCCAGATTTTAGATTCTGTCTAAGTCTGGGTTTCCTGTTTACGGGGCATGGGCCTCTGAATGCATTTTTGCATCAGAGGCACCTATCAGATACGTCAGGGTGTTTTTGTGGGGCGGAGTTTGAGAATTGGTCGCATTTAATTGCGGAGTGCCCGATGTACTCGGACATTAGGGATCTGGGTGGTATGGGGATTAGCTGGACTGATGGACGATTAGATGTTAGTGGTGTGATCTCCACTAGTCGGAATACCGAACAGTTAGGGTTGTTTGCGCGTGAGTTATTTAAGCGGCGAAGGCGGTTAGCTGGAAATTAGGGTTTTAGTTTTTTGTATGAGTGTTAGGTGTTTGCGTTGTAGGTATTTTATGTGTTAGTGGGGTCCAACCTCACCTTCTTTTTTGGCCACCAGTCCGGAGCAGTATGGAAGCTCAACTGGTAGTAGTTTCGGCTACGAAGTCTGACCGGAGACTTAATTCTGGTACCACGGGGAGCAGGAGCCCTTGGAGGTAACTCCAACCTGCTCATGCGGACTGGCCCCTCGGGGAGTATCGTGGTGGTTGTGGTTGAAACCCAAATCGCGGGAAGAACTGACTTTGTCAGTTGAATGTGGAGTTGCATTGCAACCGGGTGCCGGACCCAAAGCACGGCAGAGGTTTTAGATGGGCCTCGAACCCTACCAAGGTGGTTAGTGTGTCCATTCCACACTGCCAATTGGTACTGAAAATGCTTTGCATTCTCAGGGCGCTGATCAACGCATTGATTTGATCCGCTGTGCTTTTGAGCGCCGTGGAGTAAGGTTGTCGTCAGCAGGTACCCACGTAAAACACACCGGACGTTGACCCCAGTCCTTGTCGTCCTGCCGTTTTTTGGACGGCGGTGATTTCAGCCTTTAACATCAACCAGCTATGCAGCGGCACCTTCCCAAGTAAGCGACCGGACATTCCACGTGCATGCCCTCAAATCTTAATACGTATTTTGTTTACCGTGGTCTTGATCAAAAGAAAGGTTTCTTATCCGAGGCTGGTTGGGACTAAATAAATATAAAATTCGGCACATATTGCATGCCAATTAACTTGTTGCAAAATGCAAACGAATTCGCTGAAATTCGAAGCAGCCTAAAACGGTACTTTAAATCTGAATTTATGTACATACTATATATACAATATGTGGCAGTGGCATGTTCTCTGAATATACATTATTATTTACTATATGGTACAGTGTTTAGGATTGCACTAAACACTCAAAATAAAACCATTCTAAATGACGTACTATGTATTTCTACTACAATAAAACCACGATTTGAATTATGAACTATTTATTTTAATTATTTATCAAGTACCATCCAATTACTTTCACAAATATTACATACGAAACAATGGTCTGACCAAACAACAGAAGAATGGGATGCATCATCCGATAATGGTGATTCCTTATATTCTTGTGTATACGTACTGCACAATGGTCTGACCCAAACAATTGTAGAAATGCCGAAGTTAAAATGCGTCACATGATAATGATCATACCAGATAAGGCGGTGACGCCAAATTGCAAATTTACGTACTATGCACTGGATGTTGAAAAAAAGTTCTTCAGGTGTACGTTTGACACTGTAACTATTTTACCAATCCGTCATTGTCGGGGTGAAGTTCAGTATTGCGCCCTAAGTGCCAGTATGTGGAGGCAGTGTCTCGTTTTGAATCGGTACTAATCGCCTTGCTTTCTAACTTGCGACGTTCCAGTTTACGGATCCACCGTTTCCAAAAATGCTCGAACATTTTCTGTAATTGTTGAAAAAATAAATACATACGTGTTTCTGGTATATCATCAATAGGTGGCTATGGTCTCGAATTGAGTGGTCGAACAATAAGGAAGTCCCCAGGTGCGTTGGAAGCGTTAGCACGATAAAAGAGAAATATTTGCACCGCTCTCCGAAAAATGCAGAGGTTAGCTTGGGCTAAGACAAAAATGGAAGCCGAACTTATTATGCATCGCGACGGCAGTTCTAGTCCGAGATCCGAAGATTGCGAACCGGTTGGAGGAGGCGATTGCGGGCAAAAAGCAGCTGTTGGCTGACCCAACTTTTGATGGCGTGAGCTGGCTGAACGGAGTCAGGGGATGAAGTGCGGGTTTTTCAAAAGCAAAATCCTGATACACCCCAACGGTGGATTGATGGCTGGTAAAGGTCACCAAGGACATCAGCCAGAACAACATTCTCCATAAAAACAAGTCGACTGAGGACATGCTGTACAGTAGGTTCGGAAGGATGGCGTGGGATGTAGGTAATTTCGCTTCCAAAAGCGCAACCTGGCCGATAAAAAAGTGAACATGGTGCAGGTGAGACAGGTCGAAAAGGATCTGGGTGAGATCCTAAAAACCACCTTGAATCTTCAAGACGCTAAAGCGCATGAAGAGAGATACAATCCGATCTCGAGAAGAAGTCTGATAAGCCTGTATAAAATCAAGCTAGCCTCTGTCAAACTCATTTTCAATTTATGGTGCATCGGCTACGTTGTTGCGTTAATTCAAAACCAATGAATTACCCAGGCAAACATGGTATCGGGAATAAAGTAGACGTTTACTACACATACATCAGGACATCAACAAACAAGTTGAGTTATACTGGTAAAAAAAAGTATACATTCATATATTGACTAGATGAATTGACGGTGGTGGCTGTAAAGGATGGAAAGAATGAGAGACTACTTCTTACATCATGTTGCATGCCCCACGATGATATAGTGCTGCCAGGGAGCTCCGGAAGTTGGTGACGCCAAAGCGCACCACACAGTATGGACTAGCAGCAATACCAACAATAAGGGTGGGTCATTACTAACCTTTTTCTGATAAGCAAAGCGCACCACACGGTATGGATTAGCAGCAATGCCAACGACTAGGGTGGGTCATTACTAACTTCTTTATTGATAAACAACCTTCCTATAGCTAAAAGGGGAGATGAGCCAACGTACAAGTATGTTAAAATTTAAAGGTCATTTCAAACGTAGTCGTTTCCAGACCATTGGTATGTAGGATTTAGAGTAAAGTTCTCAGCTCTCAATAAAAGGGAAACTTTCCGATATCCCAAGAAGACTAACTGGGATTTTTACAAGTAATTATTAACATTGCATATAACTAGATTCGAAGAATGTAATTCAACCCCTGAACTAGAGGATCATCACACTTACGATAAACATATTACAACACATTCAAAGCTTAGTACGAGTAGCATTCAGGAACTCTTAAAACTGGCCAAGATAGCTAAAAAAGATCCCTGATGGAGGGAATATGCAGATGTACTAAAGAAGTATTAATGAGATATTTCCAAAGCTAAACCAGAGCCGTGGAAGAGCTTCTGGAGTAAGTTAGAAAGTACAACAAAAATAGATAGGCTTAGGAAACTACTATCCAAGCACTCGACCACTCGTGGAATAATACGACATTAAATGTGGAAAACAATGTTTGTAAAATACCAGAACATATGAAGGAAGTTTAGCTATGTATCTAACCTTCGGGAAGAGGCAATGGTCATATTCATACCAAAGTCGATCAAAGATGTCCCCTTTTATTCGAAAGAATACAGATCAAAAAGTTTAACCTCATTATTTCAGAGGTCAATCGAAAAGATTCTAGACACTTATATTACGAACACGATTGCATCAGCTAACCTATGGCAAACTCTCATCACGCCTATATGAAGGGTAGATCCAATAGGACTGCACTTCGCTCATTAAGAGTATTTAACAATACGTCTGATGGTAATAACGTTAATAGTCTTGAAGCAACTGGGATAGTTACTGAGATGGCTTATAACGCAGAAAACGACATAAAGAATATTAAGATATACGTCAGTAGTCAAGCAGCAATTAATGCAAAAATCTCACGAAAGTATTGCGTCTGAGAATGTCCTTAGAGGCAGGGAGG
The DNA here is from genome assembly GCF_023373825.1 of Bactrocera dorsalis. Taxonomy (NCBI): domain Eukaryota; kingdom Metazoa; phylum Arthropoda; class Insecta; order Diptera; family Tephritidae; genus Bactrocera; species Bactrocera dorsalis. The sequence goes on along the minus strand of NC_064308.1, from coordinate 13,671,672 downwards.
CAGTAGATATAGTGGCTGTTGTATACTGGATTCCAAGCCACAAGGATATTCCAGGAAACGAAATATATGAAGAGATTGCCAAAAGTGCCTTCCACTTGACCACCGAACAAGTTCAGTAATTAGGCAAATCGTTAAAAACGATACACAACGAAGTGGAAGTGCTGACAGACGGATCAAGGTGAGATAGAATAGCTTAGGGGCATGCAGAATCGCAAATATCATGTTAGGAAGCGGAAGGAAAACTCCGATTGAAATGATGTTTTGAAAGTATAACTTAACGATTTGAAATTAATACTCGTAGAAAGATAAGGGAAAGTTTCGTAATTTGCTACAGATTAAACGTTTTTATGTCGCAGTGCCATAGGAACCAGCATGCCATAGCAGTAAGGTAGGAGATGGACGCAAGTAGATAATGGTTGATGTGAAGCTATATGTGATATGACGAGGAGTAATAGAGCAGGTACAGAACAGAGAGGACTTAGATATGACTCAAACTCAGAAAGAAAGATATGGGGCAGCACAGATAGGGGTAAGGGCCTTTAGTTAAAAAAATTACAAAAAAATTGCCAGAGGCAATTTTAAGTAGCTAAACTATCCCAAGAAAAATTACAACCTTCCAAGGTCTTACAAAAAGAAGAGGTAAAAGAAACTCTACAGCAGAAACGTCTCGGCTTAAAAACATGTTAGCTCAGTCGGTGCGTAACATTGGGTACTTTTAGAAGCTAAGCCATAGCTGAACGGTATTCAGTTGAGAGTCCTTAGGAGCTTTCTAGGGAGCTCTGAAATCATACGGTTGAGTATACAAGTTAACAGAGTCGTTCCTCCTGTCACGTATGCTTTGTTAAGTCACCGACATTGGCGCACATTCATACATACATCATCATCCGAATAATGGTCATGATCACCAGCGTAATCAAATGGGCTTGACAACTGCGTACCAACGCTCTCGATCTTTTCATGTTTTCGACGCGCTTAAATATCGGGACTACATATTATAAAAAATGCACCCACGCTTACGGTAGCCAACCCAAGCTCTTTATGCTGCAACAACACGGAGATAATGCTGGCTAGTTTTTTACCGACAGCTGCGCACCAACACACATACATTATTCATCAGCGTAAGAAATTGCACTTGACAACAGCGTACCAACGCTCTCAACATTTTCTTGTTGCTGATGCGCCAAAATATCGGGACTATGATAAAAATACACCCACGCTTACGGCAGTTAAGCCGAGCCCTTTTATGCACCTCGTTCGTGGCAACAACACTGACACCTAAAGCAGACTAGTTTTGTAAGTTTAGAGTTAGAAACAAGCAGTTTAAGAAATTAATTGTAAAGTTGAGTTGAAAGAGGCGAGTTGTATCGCCCTCAATAAATCAGCCAAAAAGGCAATTATTAACTGACGCCCAACCTGTTGGCTCTTAAAAGGACAAAGGACCTATTAAGGACCCTAAGGATCTAAGCTATTTTTGAAAGGACAAAGGACTCAAGAATTTCTAAGGAGCTGTTTATAAAAAAAAAACAAGAAGGATTCATATGGAACTGATTTGTTAAATTCTACATTAAGAGAAAAAAACTGTAAGTGATTTTTCAAAATATTTTCAAGTGGTTTAAAATTAAAATTAAAAAGTGTATCTAAAAATAAATCATTTATAGAAAATAAAGTGGATTAAAATGAATTTTTGTGATTAAAACTTCATAGAAGGTTAGTGAAAATACTTTATAAAAGTTGAATACATTTAGTTTATTTTTAAATGTGCAAGCATTTGTTTTCGGAACTATAATCAGCTGAACATAGTTTGTAGCTTTTTTGGCCATCTGCGTATTTCCGAATTAAAATATAATAAGTGTAATTAAAGTTAATTAAACTTTTGGTGTCCACTTGTAGTTATAGTTTTTCATATTGCGATTTGTTTAATGTGTTGAAAATTTTTAAGTCAGCATCAATTTAATTTGCTTTCGAATACTTTTTATGGTTTATTTCTGCCAAAGTAGTGAAAATAAATCTGTTATGTTACCTTAAAGTAATAATCTGCGCATTATAATGAATTGACATATATTTCATTTTCATAAAGAATTGTATCCGCTTTGTTTAAACTCGTGTAAAGAACTAAGGTGATCTATTTGCTGCTAGTGTTTTCAGGGTAACTTTTTGAAAGCTATTGTCACGTTTATTAAACCCAGACTTAGAGCAGAAAAACTTTTTGTCGTGGCCAAATGAGTTTTAGTAGGGATGAAGTGATAGCAATCGTCAATGAGAAGCATGAGCGAACTAGACTAGAGTTAGCCGAACAATTAAATATCTTAACTCTTGAAATTAAACGCCTTCAACCGCCTAGCGTTGAATCTTACCATCCAGTTTCAATAAATCCATTACTTATGGAAAATAATGCGAGTTTGGACCTATTAAAATCTCTTCCAGAATTCAAGGGTGATTGCACATCCTACCCAGCGTGGCGAAGTGCCGCGGTATTCGCCTTGAACTATTATAAGGAGGGGTCCGAAAAATATTATATAGCCATGGGTATATTTAGAAACAAAATTATTGACTCGGCTAACTCCACTCTTGCCTCCTATAGTACAGTTCTCAATTTTAAAGCTATTATTGCCAGATTAGACCAGGAGTGTTCAGATAAGAGACCGTAATACGTATTGGAAAACGAGCTTAGTATTCTGAGACAGGGGAATTCTTCTATCGATGAATTTTATAGCAAGGTGGAAAAACAGCTCTTGCTTATAATAAGTAAGCAAATTATGACCAACAGTGGAAGAAGTGATATTATCGAAGCTATAAATGAACCCGCTAGAGGGAATGCCTTACGTGTTTTTATATGAGGTCTTCGTCGCCCAATGTGCGATATTCTCTTCTCTGCTGGTCCTAAAGACTTACCTTCTGACCTTGCTGTTGCTCAGGAGCTAAAAACTAATTACAGGCGTATTGAGTTTGCTGAAGCTTATGCTGCAGGTAACGCATCTAAACCAAATATGCCAACACAAGCAATGTATCCGCCCCAAACTATAACTCAGAATAGTCGGCCATTTTTACGTTTCACTCAAGGTAATGCAAATAGGCCAACTCCCATGGAAGTTGATAATAGATCAAGTTTTTATAGACAGAAGGCTAATCTTCCTAAAATACAACAACAATATAAAAGCAACAACATAAAAACATTTCCGGTTCAATCACCCAATTATAATTCTGGGGCACAGCATTCTAATCCTAATTTGACAGGGATGTTTAAGCGGTCTCATGAGCAATTGCACTCAGATCGATCACCATTTCGCAAAATACAAAAGGTTAATTTCATGCCAGATGAAATAGGAGCTTCTTCAAACAATGATCAATTACAGGTTTGCACAGATGACCTAGTTCAAGATATTGATTATCAAAATGAACATTATTATGATTATAATTGTAATTATAATAATCAAATTTATGATGAAAAAGATGCCATTGAAGAAAATGGTGATGAAATTAATTTTTTAGAATAAAGTCGCTCCTACCTTTTATTACAAAGAAAGCCAAAAACGGACAGGAGCTCCGGATTTTAATTGATACCGGCACTTCAAAAAACTACATAAAGGACCTTCCCTTTCTTCAAGGAATTAAGCCTTTAGAACACCATTTTAAATTAAAGTCTATAAACGGCGAAAATATCATAAATAAAAAATGTTTAATAAATATTCTGGACAATACCTCAACGTTTTTCTTGCTTTCCAGTCTAAGCACGTTTGATGGTATCATAGTGTACGATTTTTTGAAACAAATTGATGCAAAAATTGATACCGTTATAGGGTATTTATTTTACCGCAATGGTAGAATAAAATTACAGTATTTATCGTGTAACCAAGTTAACTCCATTTTGATAGAAGAAGAATCTGTTCCATCATTAGTTCGGACTAGATTTCGTCAAATTATAAATAAAAACATAAATGCTTTTGCCGATGCCAATAGAGCGTTGCCATACAACACTGCCGTAAAAGCCAGAATTCGCACAAATACGAATGAACCAATCTACAGCAAAAGTTACCCGTATCCCATTTCTGTTGCGCCTTTCATCAATAATGAAATTAAAACCCTACTCAGAGATGATATCATTAGGGAATCGTGTTCACCGTACAATTCTCCTGTACATGTTGTGAATAAAAAAGTCTTCGATGAAGACGGTAAACAAAAATTAAGGTTGGTTATCGACTTCAGAAAAATTAATGAGTTCACAATTCCGGATCGATACCCCATACCGGATACATCGGTTATCTTGGCAAATTTGGGTTGTTCAAAATTTTTCACCACATTAGACCTAAAGTCGGGGTTTCATCAAATTATTTTAAGTGAGGAGGATAGACAAAAAACCACTTTTAACATAAATAATGGGAAATACGAATTTTCTCGGTTGCTCTTTGGTCTAAGGAATGCACCTTGTATATTCCAAAGGACCATTGACGATATTTTACGCGACTTTATTGGAAAATTTTGTCATGTTTATGTCGATGACATAATCATATATTCTCCTAATGAACACTCACATTTAAATCATATCGACTGTATCCTTCAGAAGCTTGAGAAAGCGGGAATGAGAGTATCCGCCAAAAAGTCTAAGTTTTTTAAAACTGATGTTGAATTTTTAGGCTTTGTTGTTTCCGAAAAAGGTATTAAGACCTGTCCAGATAAGATTCACGATATCATAAACTATGAACCTCCACAAACTCTTCGAGCCTTGCGCTCATTTCTTGGTTTATCCGGGTACTACCGCCGTTTCGTGAAGGATTACGCTGCCATTGTAAAACCTTTAACTATTTCTCTTCGAGGGGAAAATAGACAAGTAGGTGCGAGAAATTCCAAAAACGTCAAAATAAATTTTGACTCAGATGCGCTTGGCGCATTTGAAAGAGTAAAAAAGATATTAGCTTCCGAAGACGTGCTTCTCCAGTATCCCGGTTACAATAAACCCTTCGAACTTACCACTGATGCTTCCTCTACTGCCTTAGGTGCAGTCTTATCCCAAAAAGGGCGACCAATGACAATGATTTCGCGAACACTATCTACTTGTGAACAAAACTATGCGACAAATGAGCGTGAACTTTTAGCAATTGTTTGGGCATTGAAAAAGCTACGACACTATTTGTACGGAATAAGGGATATCCACATTTTTACTGATCACCAACCGCTGATATTTTCGATGTCAGAAAAGAATCCAAATGCAAAAATGAAGAGGTGGCGATCTTTTATTGAAGAATTTTCTCCCGTTTTCCATTTCAAACCCGGAAAGGATAATAAGGTAGCTGACGCACTCTCGCGGCAGTTTGTCCACAGTTTGAGTGATTCCGTTTCTGATGAAACTGTGCATAGCGAATTGTCTTCAAGTAAAACAATCAAGACCGTTAACTGCCCTATAAATCAATTTAAAATTCAGCTGGTGTTAACAAAGTCTTCCTCATTTAATAAAAACACTAAAATTCTTTTTCAAAAACATATTCGTCACACAATAGCATTCGATGACGTTGAAGATCTTGTACAGTGTTTAAAAGGAATCATAAATACAAATGTCACTAACGCGATCCACTGTGATCTAGCAACCTTAGCAGAAATTCAGAATATATTAGTTCTGGCATTCCCCGGTGTTAAATTTCTCCACACAGAGGTTTTGGTCATAGACTTAACTAATACAGATGATCAGTTAGAAACGATAGCAACGGAGCACAATCGAGCTCATCATGGTTTACACGAAAATTTTCGCCAAATCTCCAGTGAGTACTTTTTCCCAAACATTAAAAAAATGTTGAAAACATTAATAACTAACTGTAAGATATGCTTGGAAAATAAATACCCGCGAAAACCACCTGATCCTGGAATTGGTGAAACTCCCATTCCAAGCCTTCCAGGCGAAATCCTTCACTTAGATATTTTTATAACTGGTAAACAACTTTTCTTGACGTGTTTAGACAAGTTATCAAAATTTGCTATCGTAAAGCCAATTATCTCAAGATCAACAGTTGATATAAAGAATGCTTTATTGGAAATTTTACTGGTATTCGGTAATACCAAAACGATCGTTTCTGATAATGAGAAAGCATTTCAGTCGAATACCATTAGGACTTTGTTAAGAGATAATTTTAAAATAAAACAATTTTTCATACCCACCCTTCACAGTGAAAGCAACGGGCAGGTGGAAAGATTCCATTCTACATTGTTGGAAATTTCACGTTGCGTTAAAGAACAACAGAAAATAGTAGAAATTATAGATTTAGTACTATTATCAACTTTTAAATATAATTGTAGCGTACATTCGGTAACGGAAGCGAGACCAACTGACGTCTTTCACAATTTGCCGGTAGAAAAACTTGCCGATATAAGAAAACGACTGCTCGAAACTCAGAATAGAACTTTGCGTATAACTAACAAAGGTAAAACAGTGAAAACTTATAGCCCCGGAGAGAAAGTTTTTTTGAGACGAAATAAAAGGCTTGGGAATAAATTTGACAAGGTTTTCATTGAGAAGGTTGTTGAAAGGGATCTTGGCACTACAGTATTGATTGATGGAAGAAGAATCCACAAAAGCAAACTTCGTTAAGCAACTACGTTTTTTTAGTTTTTTTTTTAATAAAAAACACCACAACAAATAACGAAATTAAAATATAAAAACCACTTTTTAATGATTTGAACTATCATATTATTTCTCATAAAATATTTACAACTCTTTTGAGAATTGAATTTCTTTAATTCCCATACTTAACATATCTAAGCTTAAGATATTGTTAACGGTAGATTTTAAGTCCTAATTTCAGTGTCAAATAATTATGTCCGCTAATGCGACTCTATGCAAAGAACGAAAGTGAAAAACCATATGTTCGTATCGAATCGAGGACGCTTCGCACTTTAGCAGGGGATAGCTAACACGTATGCTGGGTTAAGTCACCGACATTGGCGCACATTCATACTTACATCATCATCCGCATAATGGGCATGATCACCAGCGTAATCAAATGGGCTTGACAACTGCGTACCAACGCTCTCGATCTTTTCATGTTTTCGACGCGCTTAAATATCGGGACTACATATTATAAAAAATGCACCCACGCTTACGGTAGCCAACCCAAGCTCTTTATGCTGCAACAACACGGAGATAATGCTGGCTAGTTTTTTACCGACAGCTGCGCACCAACACACATACAATATTCATCAGCGTAAGCAATTGCACTTGACAACAGCGTACCAACGCTCTCAACATTTTCTTGTTGCTGATGCGCTAAAATATCGGGACTATGATGAAAATACACCCACGCTTACGACAGTTAAGCCGAGCCCTTTTATGCACCTCGTTCGTGGCAACAACACTGACACCTAAAGCAGACTAGTTTTGTAAGTTTAGAGTTAGAAACAAGCAGTTCAAGAAATTAATTGTAAAGTTGAGTTGAAAGAGGCGAGTTGTATCGCCATCAATAAATCAGCGAAAAAAGCAATTATTAACTTACACAAGGCCATGGAATAGTATACTCACGACTCAATTACATTAACCCCAGAAATATATAATATAATGGTTAGTAACCATTCTATAAGGAGAGCTGCAATTAAACCATATTTCCTCGTTATGGAGGAAAGTCAAGGTAATGCAATCTGTTCACAAAATGAATAAGGCGAAATTTCATTTTCCTCATGAAATATTTATTCAACAATTTCTTTTTTATCCCCATCAAATCAGTCCTCATCCGTTATAATAATGAGGACTCCCAGCGATTTTTTGTTAACGCCAGGGTGGGCAAAGAAGGTATCTTTGGCACTATGGTCGGTAAATTCAATCTTCACGACGAAACATCCTCAAATGGATCGAGGCTGATCGATTTCGCCGGGGCCCGAAATATGGTTATCTGTAGCACTAGATTCCAGTATAAGGAAGTACATCAAGCTACCTGGCTGTCTCCGGATCGAAAAACCACCAACCAGATCGATCATGTTGTGATAGACGGAAGACACATCTCCAGTGTTTTAGATGTGCGTGCGCTTCGAGGTCCTAACATCGACTCGGATCACTATCTCGTTGCAGCCAAGATTCGCACCCGCCTCTGTGCGGCAAAAAACGCACGTCAGCAAACTCAAGAAAGTTTCAATGTCGAAAAGCTATAATCACAGCAGACAGCCGAACAACGACTTGCACTCCTGCTCTCTGACAGCACTTGTCAACAACTCGGTATAAGGGAACTGTGAGACGGCATTTCAAGGCGGCGAAGATGCATCAACTTCTTTGTAAAATATGTTGGACGAAAGCATTTAAAAGTGCTCTGCCAATCCACAAAAAAGGTGACCCCACAATCTGCGCCAACTACCGTGGGATAAACCTCCTCAACATCGCGTATAAGGTTCTATCGAGCGTATTGTGTGAAAGATTAAAGCCTTCCGTCTACAAACTGATTGGAACTTATCAGTGTGGCTTTAGACCTGGCAAATCAATAAACGACTAGATATTCACCATGCGCCAAATTTTGGAAAAGACCCATGAACGGAGAATCGACACACACCAATGATATTCATATCATCGGCTTCAACATCCGCGCCCATAGTTCTTCTTGGCATAACTTTGAAGTTGTAGATAATTTCGTCTATCTTGGAACCAGTATAAACACCACCAACAATGTCAGCCTGGAAATCCAACGCAGGATAACTATTGCCAATAGGTGCTACTTCGGACTAGGTAGGCAATTGAGAAGTAAAGTCCTCTCTCGACGAACAAAAACCAAACTCTATAAGTCACTCATTATTCGCGTCCTGCTATATGGTGCAAAGGCTTGGACGATAACAAAAACTGATGAGTCGACGTTGCGAGTTTTCGAGAGAAAAGTTCTGCGAAAGACTTATGGTCCTTTGCACGTTGGCCACGGCGAATATCGCATTCGATGGAACCGTGAGCTGTATCTCATACCTACGACGACAGTGACATAGTTCAGCAAGTTAAAAGACAGCGGCTACGCTGGTTAGGTCGTGTTGTCCGAATAGACGAAAACACTCCATCGCTGAAGGTACCCGCCGGGGGAAGGATAGGAAGAGGATGACCTCCAATCCATTGGAATGACTAAGTGGAGAAGGAGCTGGCTTCGCTTGGAACATCCAATCCAAGAAGAAACGACTGGCGCACTGTTGTTAACTCGGCTATAATCACGTAAGCGGTGTCTACGCTAATAAAGAAGAAGAAAAAGAATATCTCTTGTCATCATACAAACAGTCGTCGCGCTAGCGACTTGGCTCCCACGTCACTGCTGACGGTCATAACTTCGAAGTCGTAGATAATTTCGTCCATCTTGGAACCAGCGTTAACACCAACAGCAACTTCGGCTTCGAAAACCGACGCAGAATAACTCTAGCCAACAGGTGATACTTTGGACTGAGTATGCAATTGAGAAGTAAAGTCTCTCTTGACGAGCAAATACTACATTTTATAGGGTGCAAACCGATTTAAAAGACAGCGGCTACGCTGGCTAGATCCTGATGGTGAAACCACTCTAAGAGCATTCAACGCATTACCCGCCGGGGAAGAGGACGAACTCCACTCCGTAAGTAAGACCACACTTGGTATCTTCAATTGGCGCGAAACAGTGGAAAGGAAGAACGACTGGTGCGCTGTTGTAAACTCCGCTGTAAAGGTATAAGCGGTGTCTACGCCAATTAAATAGAAGAAGAAATATATGAATCAGTGGAGTTCTTAAAACAACGTTTATTCAAGTTCTAAACGTCGTTTATACTATGTTCGGACCGACATTGAAAACATTTTGAAAGCACATTTGTATGTTGTGGAATGTATGTAAGTCGTTCGTACCGACAATGTGTGTTTTCGATGAGTTTTCACCGACAACTATTAATACGGGGATTCTCTTGCTCTTGTAAGATGATACGAAATGCAAAAATCCTATACCAAAATATGCAAGGCCAAGAGAGCACCCATAGCAGAATTTAGTGATATATAACGGCACGAAAATAAACATGTGTTTTGGTGTGACATATTTTACAGCCATTGCAAATAAATTTTTGCGTGTGTTTGTTGTGCCGTTGCACCAATAAGAAAATTCTGCACCATGCACCATGCAAGGGTTTTGCAAGAACAAGAGAACCCTTAACAGTGAGCAGCGTATATGGAAGGTAAACAAATATCAAGTGACAATTTAGGGCCGGAAAAATATGTCTTCCAAAAAAATCGATTAAACCAGAGCAGGCACCGATTATAATGAGTGGAATGTAAGTTTTCAAGTAGTTTTCAGCGAAAGCTGTGTTTTCGTTTGACAGATTTCACATGGACGAAAACACAAGTTTTCGTGCGAAAACCAGTTTTTCCCACGAAAACATGTTTTCAATGTCGGTCCGAACATAGTATTACACATACTGCCAACAGAGTCGTTCTGTAAACAACCGGCAGCGAAGTCACCTCTTAGACGACGAGAAACTTCCCTATTAATCGCATATAATAAACATTCTAAGATAATAACAAAGTTCCCGTTTTACCCACTATCACGGATTTTCGTAATTCTATAGAGCTAAACTAAAATTCGGCTCCCAATATTTCCTTCCCTAGGATTAAGCATCGATATGGACCATCGAAACTAAATAATTTTATGGGAAGTGGTGTATTTTCAGCAAAATCGGACACCAAAATCGGCTTCCATCTAATGAGAATACCCAACTACTACCCTCCTCCCGCCCAACCACAGCGAGGGGCGAATTCCGCAAACCAGTGGAATAAGCCGAGCCATAAAAGGCAAGAGAGTTTTAAGCCAAAATTAAGAATCAGATTAAAGAAAGCTTATTATTTTTAAATGTTACTTGTGAAGAGTAGATAAAAATAATTTTTTTAATGGCAAAGGGTGAGTCTGTTAGATCAAATGTGCTGGAATGAGAACTGAAATCGGGACATATACGGCGGAATGGTTCGTTTAAATCAAAATTTGTTCTAGTATATTAACACGCATCTCCCTACGACTAGTGAGTGTAGGCAGATTTGTAAGTTTTAAACAGTTAGCGTAAGGGGGAAGATTTTAGGCAAAAAGTAAAAATTGGGGTCAACTTTAGTATACCGTCCCAGGATTTCGGGAATAAAAAGGGTATGGTCGGATAGAGGAGATTCTCCTGATCACGAATATATATGGTTATAGCCGCAGGAAGCTTATAGTTTCCGAGTTATTCGCGTTTAAAGTTTAAAATTGGCAATATTTTATTTACATATTTTCGATATATAAAATTAATTTTGCACTTATATTTTTAAATTTTATATACACTAACACATCAGTTATTCATTTGCACACATTTATTTTATATACTATAGTGCAAAAATTGCTTTTAATATATAATTCAATTATTGTTGAATTATTATTATTTTAGAATAACAAATGAATTACAAACTGTCACTGCCCACGCAAAAAGGAGTTCTACGCGAAAAGAATTTGATACACCCTGGTGTTGGACCTACGCATAAAGGAGTTCAACGCGAAAAAAATCTGATACACCCCGGTGTTGGACCGACTAGGGTAATTTTTTTTGAAGCGCGGCCGAAGGCCGCCTACGCAAAAAGGAGTTCTACGTGAAGAAGTAGCAATGTCATAGAGGGTATGTTAGTTAGGTTAGGTTAGTATGGCAACACTGATTATTTGACAGTTTGTAATTCATTTGTTATTCTAAAATAATAATTCAACAATAATTGAAATATATATTGAAAGCAATTTTTGCACTATAGTATATAAAATAAATGTGTGCAAATGAATAAGTGATGTGTTAGTGTATATAAAATTGAAAAATATAAGTGCAAAATTAATTTTATATATCGAAAATATGTAAATAAAATATTGCAAATTTTAAACTTTAAACTTTAAACGCGAATAACTCGGAAACTATAAGCTTCCTGCGGCTATAACCATATATATCCTTGATCAGGATAATCTCCTCTATCCGACCATATCCTTTTTATCTTTGATATCCTGGTACGGTATACTAAATCCTTCCCAAAAATTGTTTTTGAACGGACTCTAACTTCTCCGAATGGACTTGGTAACTAGGGTTCCAAACCATAGAAACATACTCTAATATAGGCCTCACCAAAGATATAAAAAGAATTTTTGAGGTACGCGGATCTCGAAATTCTTTAGACCAACGTTTAACAAAACTAAGAGCGCTATTAGCTTTAAAAACCGTGGAAGATACGTGAAGATTAAAACTGAGTTTGCGGTCCGCAGTTACTCCCAGATCAACAAAACTGCTTTCAACCTAAAGTTTTGTATTGCGTATGAAGTAGGGTTCACAGATCTACGTGAAAAGCACATCGTTTTACATATTTTAAGGTTCACTGGCATGTCATTTCTATCTCACTAAGAAACTAGGTTGTTTAATTTCGTTTGCAACTGACATCTTTCGCTGTTTGAAGTATACGTTTTAAAAAGTTTTACATCGTCAGCATATAATAAAACTTTTGAAGACTTAACAACAGATGATAAGTCATTAATAAATAACAAGAACAGAATTGGACCAAGATGGCTACCTTGAGAATCGCCTGAAGGAACATTGATAATGTCAGAAAAATGATCGTTAAATATGATTTGTTGAATTCTATTACTAAGATAAGAAGCAACCCATTTTATAAATATTGGTTAAAAACCAAGAAGATCAAGTTTATTCAAAAGAATTGAATGGGATACTTTAGCAAAAGCTTTACTAAAATCTGTGTATATAACATCAGTATTCTTATTCTCTCTAAAGCCCGTTGACACGAGTACATGTGATACAAATTCAAGCAAATTGGTTATTGTAGATCTCCCTTTACGAAAACCGTGCTATTCCCCATTAGTTTTCAATAGACGACCTAAATCCACTCTTATGTAAAGGAATTATAAATGGCATTTTCCATATAGGTGGAAATAAGCTTTGCTTAACAGATGAATTAAATAGTTTTGTTAGGGGTTGGTATATACATTTGGCACATTTTTTAAGAAAGTATGAAGGAATCTAGCTGGACCATAATTAAATGATTGTTCTAACATATTTAACTGATATAAGACGTCTGTTTCGTAAATGGTGGGTGCATTGATGACAGAAATCGGACATAACTTGTGCTGATGTGGTACATTTTTTGGAGATTCTGGAGAGTAATTGGAGCTATTGGAAGAATTCAGCGAACATATCAGAAATTGTATGATTGTCACTAGAGTTACTAGACTTATATTTCATAGCGGACAGATAATTAGAAATCTTGCGTTTGGAGTTGACGAAGCCATAGGACAATTTTGGATTACGAATATTATTTTTTACTTTGTTTATATAATATATTTTGTTAGAGGACATTAAAAAAAAATTAAGCAAACCGGTTGAGTAGTTCGACCAGAATCATTTCCGCCAGTTTAAAAAAGTGTGTTTTGAGAAAAACGCGTACTCCGAGCGCTCCGAACGTCGAGCGGTATTATTATTTTTGGCCTTTTTCGAAATCTTCCAATGGTAAAGTGGGTTTCTGCACTAATTCTAAGGGTATAAGGGAACAGAAACTGCAAAAAAAAAAAGAATTTTGAAAAAAGATTACCTTAAGTTCAGCAAATTGTCGACGCAATTTAGAATATAATATTTTGAATAGTCAGCAACTAAACCAGTTTTTTTGAAAAGTTTAAAAGCACGAGATTTTCTATTTTTTAATTTACATAACTTTTCCGAAAACCATAAATTAAAACTCATTCTTTGAGTAACAACACACTTCGAAACATATTTTTCAAATAAATTTAAAATAGCATGGATGGAAAGCACTAAATTAAATATTGCCACTGTAATCTGGCCAAGTTACTTTAGAAAGTTCGTAATTAATCTTCTTAAAATAAGCTTTCGAAAAGTTGAACCGAGAACAAAGGTCTTGTGTATTACTTTGAGCAAAGTTGGCTATGATTTCGATGTTAATTTTCAAAGCAAGATGATACGAGTCCTCTGGCCGAACAGGGGGCTTATCACGTTTGTGCTCAAATTTGCGCACAAAAGCCCCAGATGGCCAGAATGAGTTGTCAAATATCAATTGAAAATTGTCAGCGGATACGTCGATCTTAAACGACGAAATGTCCCTGTTGTATTTGAAATTAGATTTATGGATGTTTGTATCTACCGTTTTTAATTTCGACGAGATATAACTTTTATATCATCGACTGTGGTATCCGCAGCAAGTCTCGAGATAAACATTGCCTTTTTGTGTGGTATTACAACTAAGTTTTTATTAGCTGACTTGGAGGTATTTGGAGGCGGATCTTGAGAAATTTTCCGCTTACCGTGTACAGTAACAGTTTTCTCTGTGTCCTGATCAGACGGAACCTTCTCTCCTTGAGGACAAGGGGATGAAAGATTGATGTGGTCAATAGTGGGTGGGGGCATTCGTTTTAAGGAAGATACAGTGGTATCTTCATCAGACGGACGTTTACGTTTAGATGAAGGTTTTGGATTCTCTTCCTGCACATTTAAGCATTGAAATGATTGAAACAACGTTTCATAATGCCTAAATCTTTCAGTAAGGGTTTCAAGCTCACGACCAATCTCCTTGAAACCATTGCGCGCCTGCTTAAAAACTTTAAACAATTCGATTTCTGTTGGCCTCCATTTTACGCAAGACCAGCACAAGCCCTTACCGTCAATAATATAATCCAATATCCTACCTGTGAGTCCAGCACATTTAAGATGGGCAACCCGTCACAAAGCCAGCAAGAAACAAAGCGTTCCGACTCGCCTTTCACAGAGCAGTTCGGAAAGTTACAAGTCATAATGAACAAAAACAATATTAAATAAAAATAAAAAAAATGTTAAATAATAAAAGTAAAAAGGGCAATGACAAAAACATTTATAACAAATAAATGCAATAAAAATAGTTGGTTATCAAAGATAACAACCAATGTAGCGAGCTGTTTGAGATGCACTGTAACACGCGAATAGTAAAAAACTCGCAAACAGCTGTGGACAAAGATGGAAACGAATAGAAACAAGAAAGAAAATTTAAGTAAGCAATATAAATTAACACTAACAATTGCACTATTTAAAAATGTATCACAAAAACAAATTAAAAATGACTCGGCGGAATAAATTAAAATTAGTCAACACACAATTAAAGTAAATTGCAATTGTTTTAAAGTACAATATAAAAGTGATACTTATCTTAGCAGATCACTTAATTCAGATAATTTCACCACAAAGTTTTAAATTTTATTTGACCTGAAAATTAAGCTATTAGCTTATTTGTATGGAAGACTTAGCCAACATAATTATGGTGGCTTGTCATAAGCTATCATAGCTTCTATATTGAACACACACACGACGTGGCCAACGCGCAAAGGACCATAAATCTTTCGCAGAACTTTTCTCTCGAAAACTCGCAACGTCGACTCATCGGTTGTTGTCATCGTCCAAGCCTCTGCACCATATAGCAGGACGGGAATAATGAGCGACTTATAGAGTTTGGCTTTTGTTCGTCGAGAGAGGACTTTACTTTTCAATTGCCTACTCAGTCCGAAGTAGCACCTGTTGGCAAGAGTAATCCTGCGTTGGATTTCCAGGCTGACATTGTTGGTGGTGTTAATGCTGGTTCTTAAATAGACGAAATTATCTACAACTTCAAAGTTATGACTGTCAACAGTGACGTGGGAGCCAAGTCGCGAGTGCGACGGCTGTTTGTTTGATGACAGGAGATATTTCGTCTTGCCCTCGTTCACTGCCAGACCCATTTGCGTTGCTTCCTTGTTCAGTCTGGAGAAAGCAGAACTAACGGCGCGGGTGTTGAGGCCGATGATATCAATATCATCGGCATACGCCAGCAGCTGTACACTCTTATAAAAGATTGTACCTGCTCGATTCAGTTCTGCATTTCGAATAATTTTCTCCAACAGCAGATTGAAAAAGTCGCACGATGGGGAGTCGCCTTGTCTGATACTTCGTTTGGTATCGAACGGCTCGGAGAGGTCCTTCCCGATCCTGACGGAGCTTTTCGTGCTGCTCAACGTCAGTTTACACAGCCGTATTAGTTTTGCGGGGATACCAAATTCAGACATCGCGGCATAAAGGCAGCTCCTTTTCGTGCTGTCGAAAGCAGCTTTGAAATCGACGAATAGGTGGTGAGTGTCGATTCTTCTTTCACGGGTCTTTTCCAAGATTTGGCGCATGGTGAATATCTGGTCTGTTGTTGATTTACCAGGTCTGAAGCCACACTGATAAGGTCCAATCAGTTTGTTGACGGTGGGCTTTAATCTTTCACACAATACGCTCGATAGAACCTTATATGCAATGTTGAGGAGGCTAATCCCATGGTAGTTGGCGCAGATTGTGGGGTCTCCTTTTTTATGGATTGGGCATAGCACACTTAGATTCCAATCGTTGGGCATGCTTTCGTCCGACCATATTTTACAAAGAAGCTGATGCATGCTCCTTATCAGCTCTTCGCCGCCGTGTTTGAATAGCTCGGTCGGCAATCCATCGGCCCCTGCCACTTTGTTGTTTTTCAGGCGGGCAATTGCTATTCGAACTACTTCATGGTCGGGCAATGGAACGTCTGCTCCATCGTCATCGATTGGGGTTCGCCTTCTCCTGGTGTTGTTCGTTCACTGCCATTCAGCAGGCTGGAGAAGTGTTCCCTCCATAATTTAGTATGCTCTGGGCATCGGTGACTAGATCACCTTGGGGGGTTCTACAAGAGTATGCTCCGGTATTGAAACCTTCTGTAAGTTGCCGCATTTTTTCGTAGAATTTTCGAGCATTACTCCTGTCGGCCAGCTTATCAAGCTATTTGTACTCACGCATTTCGGCCTCTTTCTTTTTCTGTCTACAAATGCGTCTCGCTTCCCTCTTCAACTCTCGGTATCTATCCCATCCCGCACGTGTTGTGGTCGATCGTAACGTTGCGAGGTAGACAGCCTGTTTTCTTTCCGCTGCGACACGGCATTCCTCGTCGTACCAGCACTACTATTATCATCAAATTAAAAAAATAAATACAAGGTGCTTTCCAAAGTAAACAGGACTTAAAAAAACAGAGCAAATCGTTTTTTCGGCAAAATCTATTTATTTTATTCCAAATAGTCTCTTTCTGTATTCCAGTATGCCGGTGTAAGCCTTTTGAATGGTCTCTACGTCTGCATAACGCTTTCCTTTCATGGGCGAATGCATTTTTTCAAAAAAGAAGAAGTCGCATGGTGCCATATCAGGTGAATACGGGGAGTGGTTAATGGTTAAAATGTGATTTTTGGTCAAATAATCGTTCTTCGAATGTTGGATTCTGAGCAATTTTGGATCGTCAGTCAATTTGTGCGGAACAATCTGTGCACACACCTTTCGAAAGCCCAAATGTTCTGTCAAAATGCGATAAATCGATGTTTCGGAGATGTTCAATTTCATTTCCATGAATTGCAATGATCATTTCGGTGGATTTTTGATGAACTCACGCACAGTTTCGATGTAATTTCCAGTGATCACGGATGTTGATTGGCCTACATGTTGATCGTCATTTATGTCCTCACGACCTCTTTGAAAACGTTAAAACCACTCATGCACTCTGCTACGGCCATAAACTTGTTTCATCAATTGAAACGAATCGGTAAAAGTTTTACCAATTTTAAAACAAAATTTAATGTTGGCTCTTTGGTCGAAGCTCATTTTCGCACCGATAACACAAACATACTGACACTTAAAACGCAATAACTTTACTTCCAATCGATGAAATGTCATGTCTCACTGGAAAGCAGATTCTAACGCACGAGTCGACATACAGATGGCGCCACCAGGGGGTGCTATATTCAAAAAGTCCTGTTTACTTTGGAACGAACCTTGTACATTTATATTGTAATTTGAGTTAGCTTATGATGGTCAAATAAAACACGGCTATTATATAAATCAAACAAATTTCCAAGAGCTCGAAAGCACAGCTGTACACGAGAAAAGTTGCCAGACCAGTTTTTGGTCAGATCCTACCAGATCACTGCAGTGCCTTCCAAGCGGAGATCACAACTTATTATCCTTATTGTTCTGACAAGGAGTGTGCTCACAACAGGGAATTTAGTTATATATACAAATAGTCGAACGCTGTAAAATCTGTAAATCCACTGAGGGCATCGTTAAAAAGTAGTTAAGAAATTCGTGAGGGCATTCAGATGCGCCTGGCTACTTGTAGATATTTAATCGAGAAACATGTAATAGATTTAGCGGAGTCTCGGTGAAGGCAATCCCTCACTGATTGCACAAGCAATCGAACGTGGTAGGAGTAGCGTATGGTCGGCACACGCAGGCAATTAAAATTCAAAAGAAATGACATAATAATTCTAGTAAGAGTGTTAATAGGTCACTACTGAATTCACAGACAAGTCTGGAAACGCCATATAATGACTATTGTAGAAGTTATTAGTGAGGGGATTTTAGTCCATGTGGTTTTACAGTGGGCCTCCAAAGGCCTAGGTGTGCGTCAGACATTCTACTTACCTACCATTTACAGTATTTCTAATCGTTAAAAAGGATTCCGAAATATGTAATAATTTATAAATAATAAATAAATTATATAAATTGTTGCTCTAAATAGGGCCGCAGCTGCAGTTACAAAAATATTGAGAAGGAATTATGCAATATGTATGTAGTATGTTGACGTTTTTCTTATATTATTATTATTAATTTTGCGTACACGTGCGGACAACCACATATCTAGGGGTTTCACATAGTCTCATAAAGTTATTAGTTATAACGATCCGAAAACATAGCGGTCAGAGTTGTAATTGCGTAAACTTATTTTAGTATGCAATCCAACAACAAATGTTTTAAACTTGTATAAAACTTTATGATTTTATGATTTTTTATGACACGTTGTGAGTACTCCAATATAGTGAATCAATAAAGTTTACATACACCTACTTCTATTAAATTACGACACGTTTATTTGTTTTAAAATGAATAAATTTTGGGTTTTCTTTTCTATCCACTTCAAAAGATGTATATTTAACATTAAACAAATCAAAATATTTTTTTACACAAATAAAAAAATTAATACTAAAGCTTAAAATGCGCCTAATTCATATCAAGTTTACATACACTAATGGTTATTTACTTATATAAATCAAAAGTAATTACAATACTCGTACAAGTAGCTTTGGATGTACCAGGTTGTTCAATAAGTTTTGCCGTTCGATAAGAGAGGGCGTTGCTACTAGCCTAATTTTTTTTTTTGTTGGTATACTCTTCATATGAACGTATGTATATGAAGTTTCATTTGAATCTGTCAATCGGTCAGTCATCAAAAATTGAATTCTGGGCTTTGATAAAATTCTTGTTTTTGGAAGATGTAGCACCAAAAGAAATTCACGAACGAATGTAAATTAGAACAGTAGAAAGAGGTGTTGCTGAATTTAAACGTGGTCGTACAAGCCTTGAAGCCAAAAAGCGCATCAGCACTAGAAATCATAGCCAAAATACAGGATATGGTTTTGGAAGACCGTCGATTGACTGAGAGAGATTTAGTAGAGGCTCTACACACCTCATTAGGTAGTGTAAGCCATATTTTAAGTGAAATTTTGGGTTTTAGAAAGCCGCATTCGCTAACAATGGAACAAAAACACATTCGAATGCGAGTGCATTGATTTATCACTATGGATGAGACTTGGGTCTATCATCCTGAATCACAACAAGAGACTAAATAATGGTGTAAACTTAATTGTTCGGCTTCAAAACGAGGTCGTGTCCGGAAATCGGCTAAGAAGGTTATGGCGTCAGTTTTTTGGGATGCGAGAGAAATTTTGTTTGTGGATTACTTGCAAACTGGCAAAACAACTAATTCTGAATATTATTACAAACGTTTGGACCAGTTGAAGTAAAAAATTCCTGAAAAAAATAAATATTTTTCGTAATTTAAGAGAACTAGGTATATGTAAACTTTATTAATTCACTGTATGTTTATAAAAAGACAATAACAATGTAAAGAAACAATAGTAGACAATTCTTTGATGTTTACTTATTTTAAAACTATATAAGACTCAAAAAAGAGTTATATTTATAGTATTGAATATATATTTATTTATACAGGTCTATATATAGTACATATCTTGTAGCTAAGTTTTATAAGGCCACAAAGTTTAAAGAGTACATATGTACCACTAAATATTTATTCGTATATAAACATTAATGTGCAAAGTGACCCCCAAAGCTGTAAAACATTAAAGTACTTTGGATACTATATTTTATATTTAACATTTTATTATGCTCTCGCAGGTAAAACGACGAACGAATTTTTGAGGCACTTTAGTGATGTTTCCTTTATACATAATTTTAACAATAAGTGTTTGCTGTCTCAAAATCAAAAAAAAAAAAAAAAAAAAAAATTTAAACACTTTAATTTGAGTATACTTATATAATTTTCTTCAGGTATAAATCAATATTTTAATATTCACGTGCAAAAATGATTGTTGTTTAGCACGTACCAAAAATAGTAGAGAATTAAACTAAACATACATATGTATATGGTATATAGGTATGCATACAAATGTTGAAAAATTAAATTATTTAAATAGCAATAATATTTAATATTTATATACATATGTAGACCAAATATGGCCAACATCAACGTATATATGTATATGGTATATATATTGTGGACACGTTGTGATGATACTTAGACAGAGAGTATGTTATAAAATGGTATAATTATATTAGGAAAAGTTTGTTTATTTATTTGTAATGCGAAAGATGAATGCAAGGTACTCGTATGTATGTACATAAATAACACAGTACAACAGCTAATCTGGGGGGTAGGAAATTCCAAGTCAGGGTGATGGTACTAGGTCAGTATAGTAAAACCCTCAAAGGGTTTGGTGTTCGTATGTGTCAGGTTTTTTTATGACCTTTTAAATTTTTTCCTTATCTTGATGTTTTTTCGCTTAGTTGTAACATTTTGACAAAAAAAAAGTCTAGGCAATATTTATTAAAATAAATAAAAATAAATTAATAAAATAAAATTAAAAAATTATAAAAATGTTTACTTTATTTTTTTAGTAGTTTATGGCCAGAAGTCTGGAGTTATTGGGGAAAATTTATGAAAAAAGGCGATAAATGACACTTTTTTGAATAAAAACAAATAGAAATTGTAATTCTTAATTTTTCTAAATTTGTTTCATAAAAATCGGACAAGTGGTTCGCGAGTTATGTTAAACTACGTTTTTGCCAAAATGTTACAACTAAGCGAAAAAACATCAAGATAAGGAAAAAATTTAAAAGGTCACAAAAAAAAACTGACACATACGAACGCCAAGCCCTTTGAGTTTGAGGGTTTTACTATACTGACCTAGTACCATCACCCTGACTTGGAATTTCTCACCCCCCAGATAATAATCCCAAAAATGTTCCACAGTGTAATCAGCGTGACGAGTTTAGTCGATTTAACCATGTCCGTCTGTTTGTCCACCTCTATTTTTAAGATATTAATCTGTTCGGCATACATTATTGTCGAAGGCATCTGCGAATAAATTGCTCAAATCGGACCACTGTAGCTCATAGCTAAGGTTCAAGCTGACCGATGAAAACCAAAATAATACATGGTGTAATTATAATAAAAATCATTTTACTAACATGGGTGTGTGAATATTATAACGGTTTCTTAACTGAAATTTTGATTTTTAATTTCTGTTCACCAGTTCTTGTGGCAAAATGATCCCATTTGTCATTCGTAAAATTTTGTATGCGTATTTATTGTGCAAACTCTTACGGTATATTCCGATTTCTTACTTTTACCAAAGATATTTAGATATTATCATAATTCTTCTAATACTTTATTATAATTTATATTTATCGATAACTTCAATATTCGCATTGTTCGAACATAATATACAAACCTTAACTCAAAAAAATTTAGCATCTATACATATAAATAAATATAGATATTAATGTATATATTTGGCTTTACTGTGGGAAACATTGTCATTTAATATAAACGTATTATTTTTATAGGTTTTCGTTCTGATGGTGAACTGTACGATTTTCGCGAATTTACATAGTTGGTTGTTTTATTTTCCTATAAATTTCATTTAGGGGATATTTAAGTAATTCGTACATAGCTAAATTTTGTGAAACTTAACAATTAATCGAATAATTTCCGCTCAGTACTTTATTCGTTTGCTAGTAATTTCTTAGCAGCTAAATTCATCTCCTCCACCGTCATGTCTAAAGCCTCTTGCATTTCACGAGTTGCTTGACCAACAAATTCTGAATCGCAATATTTTCCTAGACCTTCTGCAACTAGTACCTGCATAAATATAATATATTGTATATTTTTTTAGCTGACTTAAACCAACTCAATCTATTTAGTACCAAATAGAATTGTTGCATTCGTATTGTCGTATAATGGGTGTATTAGCTCTTTTGCTCTATGGAGTATAATTTAACAACAAATTATAAAAAAAATCTTTTTAATAAAAACCCAAAAGGTTTTATCTTAGCAAAAATTCTGTAGATATGATATTTTCTATGATACTTAGTTTAGAAAGCAGTATTTCAATTTCATGACTTTATTTTTCACCTTTTAACAATTTAGCACACAACAAAATATAAATCACTCGAATTTCTCCAATATAATACGCAAAATTGTTCTTTTATTGCATTGCTGAATTTGTTCAGAATTTGGAGTACATAGCGGGATTCTCTTGCACTTGCAAAGCCCTTGCATGGTGCACGTATTGCACGTATTGCTCGAATTTTAGAATTTTCCAATTTCCTAGCGACACAATAACAAAACAGACGCAGAAAAATATTTGCAATGGCTGTAAAATATGTCAGACCAAACTCCATATTTATCCTCGTGCGATGGCATATAATAAAATAATCGCAACCCTGTGCCAGCTGCATTTTACATAAAGACATATTTAGCCGTTAAAATGTTGAGGAAGGTAATAGATTTTATAATTTCTTAAATTTGTTACAGTTTTTTGTTAATAATGAATGCAAAAGGAGCGCCAATTCAAAATAGTCAAGCACAATAGCCATTTACAATAAATTGACCGAATAAGCTGTTCATATATCACTAGATTCCGCAATGGGTGCTCTCATGGCCTTGATTTTTTCCGTATAGGATTTTTGAATTTTGTGTCATCGTGCAAACTTGCAAGAGCAAGATAATCCCCTTATTGAATAAACAGCATATGAGACATATGTACATATATGAGGAAAACGGTTTATTTTTATTCATTATATACTTAACTTTTTAAAATTTTTTTGGAAAAAAATTTTAAACGAAATTTTAAAAACACTCCAACTTTTATCATATGTCCTATCAACCAACTTGCGTGGATCAACAATTCCATTATATATATATACTAGAGCGGGTCGATTCACAACGAGCCAAAAAATTTAAAGAAATATTCGTATGCGGGAAATGTTCTTCGGATCATTTTGAACATCATCTGCTAGTGCACTATGGGTCTAAAACCAGTTTCGAGCTAGCGATTTAAAAATTGTACATACACATTTGTCATAAGATATAATATTCTTTTCGCCAGTTCTTGAGATATCCGATTAAATTTTAATACATAGGGATATTTTTATATTTTGTTGATCATTTGTCGGAATCGGTCAGATCATATAACTTTAACATACAATACATCTCCCACATAACCGATTATTCAGTCTTTTAAGTTCTGTCTTAAAAATCGGTGGCTCGAAACCGGTTTAAGAGCCATAGTTTCTTAGGCAAAAATCAGAAGGACTCGCAGAATATTTCCGCATATGCGATTTAATAGCAAAAAAATCGATACGCTCTATTTTATATACTCGTATACAATAATAAAAAATGGCATTACGTACCCCGCCAACGAGACTTTCTGCAGGACCGTTGACTTTAGATAAAGTTGCTGAAGGATGGGGATCACAAGGGTTACCTATTTTTGTTAGTATCGCACGATCGTGGCCACGAATACCATTTGCTGTAATTTATTAAAAAGTGTTGTAAAAATATTATTTAGAAAACTCATATTTTAAATATATATAGTGCATCCACATACTCGTAAATAAACACAATTTAGAGGATTAGTGTTGAACTCAACTTCAAATACTGGCAAGCTACAAACATATAACCATATTACGAGTATATCATTACATTATTAGTAAATCATTAAAAATCATCTTACACGAACGTAAATGAAGATATTTGCCAGATTTTCTTCAAGGGTTATAATCTGCTTCAATTTGTAATTTCAATGTACATATACCTATGATGCTGTTATTTTTCCTGCACTAAACATGCCTGACGTTTTCAATAATATAGAAGCCAGACAAAAATCTTATGAATGAATTTATGAACTTTTATCGTACCTTCTCTACAAGATATACAATATAATATTAAGATTTTATTATTGCGATAGATCAAGATGATCAAGATAAATAAATTTCTTTTTTTCACACAGTAAACTCAAAAGTCAATCTCAAATATGTATATTCAGTTTTTACCCACAGGAGATTGTTACAGTATTGACAGTCTATTTTTGGCATTACCACATATTAGTACTAACAGAAAAAGATGCTCTCTGAGTTTCGTTTAGGTACTAATCATAGCAACAATGCCTGTTGAATACGCCATAGAAATTAAAAGACTCAAAAAATCAAAATCTTTAATTTGAGCAGTGTCGTCAATACCATTAAAAACTGTGCGTGCTGTTATTGATCAAAGAATCGAATCATCTAAAATATGCATTATTAAATCAAATTTACTTTATTAAGAAAAGTATTACAGTTTTATTTTATAATAGTCTGAACTTGTAAAAGAACTTTTGGCAAGACTAACAATGTTTTCTTTCCTCGATTTAAATGTTGCCTAATTAATTGGCAATATTATATAAATGCGGCATTAGACCATGACACATTTTACAAGACAACAGAAAAAAATTGCTAACTAACCCATTCGCAATTTCCAGCAATTTTATTAAGAAAGTAACTAACAAAAAAGATAAATATATTATACGTGCGCTAGCCCACTCCTACCCTTACGTTTTGAGAAGTGCATAAAATGCTGCACTTTCTTTTGGTTGGAAGGCATCATTTTGGGGAAAAAACGAACCCGAAAAAATTTTATTATATTGTATAATATTGTATATGTATATGTATGTCTCTACATGCATGTATAATTTGGGGTAGGTGTATAGAGTAAAGCTTTTATTCAACTTGTAAATACTATGAGGAATTAAAGATATTTGGAAATACTCTCTCCAATAGTTAATGACAATCCACTGATTTACTATAAACTTATACGTTATGTGTCTGTTTCTAATACTACGACAGATGGCTAACGAAAAATTAAAATATCACAATTCGAGTTTTTAACAAAACGTATTTTTTCCAAGAGGTGTGTTGAAATGAGCACACTTAATTTAAAATTTCGAAAAATATTTTTTTATTTTCGTATATATGGATAGTTTATACCATTAAAAATCGATATTCCAAATAGTTTTTAAGTTACACCCATTTAAAATTTATCCGCTCAGTTTATTCACCTTTATTGGTTTATTTTTAAACATTTTTTTTAATAGCATTTTTTTAATTTGCTACAGTCATAACTCGACACCGATGATCCGATCATTACGAAAATTTTGTCAGCCTATTCTGTATGTACAGTACTACCGGTTTTTTTATCTGTTCAAAAATCGAATTTTGGTAGAACAAATCGGACATTTTGTAAACTCTTGATCTTGTTTTTTGATCGTTGGACATTGGGCGAAGAACATCTTCTAGTTTAAGGAGAAATTTTTATTTTTTTGTTTTATCAGCGAAGGACAATTGTTTTTAGTGCTGTCGGGGATCGTATAATTTAAAAAACATTATATTTTTGTTTTCAAAAAATTTGATGTGTTTTTTTGAGACATGTATAAAAATATGTATATCCTGAAATGTCAAAAAAAATTTGAGTAAAGTTCATAATACATTAGTAAGTAAAGTAGCATAATTGAGTTAATAACAAATAAATCCATAAATATAATTACTTCCAGTGAAAATTAATTTAATGAAAAGTATGAAACCTATGTTTGTGAATAAAAAGTCTGAATTTAATATAAATTTTCAATTACGTACACTTCGATAAGATATATTGTGTAATAATTATATAAAACATTCTAACCAAAGAAGTTTACTCTCTAACGAACACATGCATGTATTTAAATAAATGTTGAAATTATAAATTTAGAATTTGTTTGATTACAATAATTAGATTAATGAAGCAATAAAAGTTAATATTGAGTTCTTTAGAGGATTCTCCTATTATTTTGAAGTTTAGTACATTTATCGAGATTTGCGTCACACACTAATAATAGTTAGGTACAACATGTAAACGCGGATTCCTAAAATACATATAGTATAAGAACAAACATTTTCGATCCACATAAGTTTTATTATGTACAAAAGTTTGGGTCGAAGTAAATGTCGTGAGAAACTACTATGAATAAGATATGTCACATTTTTAGTAATAAAATGTAATTTGAACCTGTTGAAATGTGTAGGACGAGCTTCCATATTTGTTAATGTTGAGTGTGGCGACGCTTTCGCCGGTGTTATAAGTGCAAGATCGGATGCAATTATTACACTGAAATACTTGTAAAAATTTTGATGCCCTTTTCGTTAGTAACCTATCTCAATCACATTTCAAGTAACACTTCGTTTTCAAATTAAATTCATCAATTTTATCGGATATTACTTTATAAAAAATTGTTCCTGTTTGTATATAAAAGCATATAAATTAATAAATTATATATAAATTAATGTGTATATATGTTTAAATATATACGCTTCTAAAAATGTCCCCAATACGATGTTTCAGCAATGCGAGGTCCTTTGACTCAAACCATTGGAACTAGGAAAAGAAAAAATTGTGGCATTTATAAATTTTTTTGTACTTTCTTATGAAATCATTGAGAATCTAATATAAAATTATATCGACTTTATGAAATTCTACTTTACTTGACATTTGTCCATTTGAGGAAAATAGTGCAAGTTGAAAATTTTCTGAATAAAGAAACTCACATACATATCTTATATGTATACTGCATACATACTTATGTATGTATACGTACAGGATACGGCACTTGAAGTATAACCAACTTCACACCGTTGGCGCAGCTGTCGCAATAGAATCAGCTGTTTAAAATTTGCTGAATGACAGTTCGGAGTATTGTTCACAAGTATACAAAAGCGTTTTGCCAAAACTGAACGCAAAAAAGTGATCAGCGATGGAATTCAAACAAAATAGTGTGATTGCTTAATATTTAGCTGGAAAATCACAACCAGCAATTGTTCGTGAGCTCAAACACCTTAATTTGAATAACGTTTTTGTTTATCGCACCATCACTCGTTACAATGATACTGGTAGCATCGCAAAACTCCATGGAGATGGTCATCAAAAGACTGCAACGTTACGTGAGATGGTTCGGAAAGTGAAGAAGCGACTTGAGCGAAACCCACGACGAAGTGCCAATCAAATGGCTGAAGAACAGAAAATATCCGACCGCAGCATCCGACGCATATTGAAAAATGAGCTCAAGGTCAAGCCGTACAAGTTCCAAAAGGCCCGTGATCTCACACCGAAGCAGCAATAAGTTAGACTTGAGAGAGTCTCCGCTCGGACGAAAGCGGTCAAATTCCGAACATTGTGTTTTCTGATGAAAAAATGTTTCCAATTGAGCAATTCTTAAACTCTCAAAACTCTTAATCGACCATTCATATGAGAATCTAAGTCATCGGTTGGCCACCAGGAGGCAGCACCCGCCATAAATATTGGTTTGGGCTGCTGCCACCGCAGATGGGCGCTCTCCAATTGTTTTCATCGAGCCTGACGTCAAAGTAAATGCGACATATTATTGGGAAAGTGTTCTGGAGGCTGCTTTGAAGCCGTGAATAAACAAACATTTCGGTCGCAAACCATGGACATTTCAACAAGACTCAGCACCGTCTCACAAAGCGCGAGTAAGCCAAGAATGTCTGAAAAACAACGTTCCGAACTTCATTACGACCACGCAATGGCTCTCGAATTCACCAGATGCGAATCCAATGGATTATTCTCTGTGGGCTGTTTTGGAGAACAAGGTCCGAAGTAAGAAATACACCAGTCTCGAGATGCTGCAAGAAAGCAATTGTCCGTGAGTGGGCCAAAATACGGGCAAGTCACATTCGGACAGCTTGGAATAAATTATTAAAATTAACTCTATCTAATTCCTTGATTAAACCGCATGACGATTTTAAAGAAATAACAGAAGCAATGAAAATTCATAGCATTAGTGAAGGGTGCGATGAAGAAAATATTAAGGAATGGCTGAACTGCGATAATGAAGACCCTGGATTTCAAATATTAACTGATGAAGAAATCATTGAGGATTTGAACAATAACGAGAGAGAAGATGAGGAAGAGACTGGAACTGGGGATGTATGTCAAGTACCATCTCACGCAGAAGCTTTTGAAGCTCTTGATATTGCTTTTAAGTGGTTTGAAAGACAGGATGTATCGGATCCCATACAGTTGTTACAACTGAAACGCATCAGGGACTTGGCCGCAATGAAACGAGGTGATTCTTTACGTCAAAGCCCAATAACAATTTATTTCTAACCAAAATTTTACATTACATAGGCATTATGTAATACATTATTTATCGTTATAACTCGGTTTTTATATATCGTACATATTATCTAAACTACTCTTGTACAACTTACTACATAATAAAACTTTAATCTACGTAGTTTAAATATTGTTTGATTTTCTTTGAAATCGATTATCCGGATTTTCGATTATACGGAATACCCCTGGTTTTATTTGATCCGGATAATCGGGATTCTACTGTACATCGTTTGTCATGGACGTTTGAACTTGTGAGTTGTTTACAATAGTGTATTAAAAAATATCAACAAAGCAGAAAAAATCATTACAAATCAGATTAATATTATGAAAAAACGGCACCTGGCCGAAAAATAGCTAAGGATGGAATCACATCTACATATGTTGTTTAGAGCGCAGATGGTTCGCATAAGTTGAAATCATGCTTCAAAAGGTTTGAAAACCCATTGGAATATGCTAAATCGCAAAAGTCTTGGATGAATTCAGACGACTTCGGGAGGTACAATCGTTATTGTCCAAGGTGGGTGGTGTTGACGACAGCAGTGAAGGTCGAAAATTGGAACGACGATCAAAATACGGAAGATGTCGCAGATTTCGAAGTGTATGACAATGAAGGAGAATATGCAATAACGAACAGTTTTTCGGAAACAGTTGAATGTATCAATACCTTGATACATGATATGAAAACAATAATGATGCAAATCAGATATCACATCTTATTAATATGCTCACGGAAATTGTTAGAAGCTATTACACAAAAGAAAAAAACTAACAAGTCTCGACCGTTTCTTTAAACCAGCCCTTACAAATTAATATGTATATGTGTATGTATACACATATGATAATCTGGCAAATTTCTCGTGTGCAGCTGTGCTTTCGTTCTCTTAGAAATTTGTTTACTTTATATACTTTTTTAAAACTTTGTGGTGAAATTATCTGAATTAAGCGATCTGTTAAGATAAGTATCACTGATATAGTGTTCTATAAAGCAATTGAAATTTACTTTAATTGTGTGCTGGCTAATTTATTCCGCCGAGTCATTTTCAATCTGTTTTTGTGCTACATTTTAAATAGTGCAATTGTTAGTATTAATTTATATTGCTTACTAAAACTTCTTTCTTGTTTTTATTCGTTTCCATCTTTGTCTACAATTTTTTGCGAGTTTCTTATTTTTCGTGTGTTACAGTGCATCTCAAACTGCTCGCTACATTGGTTGGTATCTTTGATAACCAACTATTTTTATTGCATTTATTTGTTATAAATGTTTTTGTCATTGCTCTTTTTACTTTTATTATTTAACATTTTTTTTATTTTTATTTAATATTGTTTTTGTTCATTATGACTTGTAACTTTCCGAACTGCTCTGTGAAAGGCGAGTCAGAACGCTTTGTTTCTTGCTGGCTTTGTGACGGGTTGCCCATCTTAAATGTGCTGGACTCACAGGTAGGATATTGGATTATATTATTGACGGCAAGGGCTTGTGCTGGTCTTGCGTAAAATGGAGGCCAACAGAAATCGAATTGTTTAAAGTTTTTAAGCAGGCGCGCAATGGTTTCAAGGAGATTGGTCGTGAGCTTGAAACACTTACTGAAAGATTTAGGCATTATGAAACGTTGTTTCAATCATTTCAATGCTTAAATGTGCGGGAAGAGAATCCAAAACCTTCATCTAAACGTAAACGTCCGTCTGATGAAGATACCACTGTATCTTCCTTAAAACGAATGCCCCCACCCACTATTGACCACATCAATCTTTCATCCCCTTGTCCTCAAGGAGAGAAGGTTCTGTCTGATCAGGACACAGAGAAAACTGTTACTGAACACGGTAAGCGGAAAATTTCTCAAGATCCGCCTCCAAATACCTCCAAGTCAGCTAATAAAAACTTAGTTGTAATACCACACAAAAAGGCAATGTTTATCTCGAGACTTGCTGCGGATACCACAGTCGATGATATAAAAGTTATATCTCGTCGAAATTAAAAACGGTAGATACAAACATCCATAAATCTAATTTCAAATACAACAGGGACATTTCGTCGTTTAAGATCGACGTATCCGCTGACAATTTTCAATTGATACTTGACAACTCATTCTGGCCATCTGGGGCTTTTGTGCGCAAATTTGAGCACAAACGTGATAAGCCCCCTGTTCGGCCAGAGGACTCGTATCATCTTGCTTTGAAAATTAACATCGAAATCATAGCCAACTTTGCTCAAAATAATACACAAGACCTTTGTTCTCGGTTCAACTTTTCGAAAGCTTATTTTAAGAAGATTAATTACGAACTTTCTAAAGTAACTTGGCCAGATTACAGTGGCAATATTTAATTTAGTGCTTTCCATCCATGCTATTTTAAATTTATTTGAAAAATATGTTTCGAAGTGTGTTGTTACTCAAAGAATGAGTTTTAATTTATGGTTTTCGGAAAAGTTATGTAAATTAAAAAATAGAAAATCTCGTGCTTTTAAACTTTTCAAAAAAACAGGTTTAGTTGCTGACTATTCAAAATATTATATTCTAAATTGCGTCGACATTTTGCTGAACTTAAGGTAATCTTTTTTCAAAATTCTTTTTTTTTTTGCAGTTTCTGTTCCCTTATACCCTTAGAATTAGTGCAGAAACCCACTTTACCATTGGAAGATTTCGAAAAAGGCCAAAAATAATAATACCGCTCGACGTTCGAGCGCTCGGAGTACGCGTTTTTCTCAAAACACACTTTTTTAAACTGGCGGAAATGATTCTGGTCGAACTACTCAACCGGTTTGCTTAATTTTTTTTTAATGTCTTCTAACAAAATATATTATATAAACAAAGTAAAAAATAATATACGTAATCCAAAATTGTCCTATGGCTTCGTCAACTCCAAACGCAAGATTTCTAATTATCTGTCCGTTATGAAATATAAGTCTAGTAACTCTAGTGACAATCATACAATTTCTGATATGTTCGCTGAATTCTTCCAATAGCTCCAATTACTCTCCAGAATCTCCAAAAAATGTACCACATCAGCACAAGTTATATCCGATTTCTGTCATCAATGCACCCACCATTTACGAAGCAGACGTCTTATATCAGTTAAATATGTTAGAACAATCGTTTAATTATGGTCCAGCTAGATTCCTTCATACTTTCTTAAAAAATGTGCCAAATGTATATACCAACCCCTAACAAAACTATTTAATTCATCTGTTAAGCAAAGCTTATTTCCACCTAAATATATGGAAAATGCGGTGATATTGATTTTATATATAAAAGACGTAACATCAAGCCCTTCCAGCTGGAAGTTTATAATATAGCTTACTAGTGAATAGTGAGGTAGGAATGATTCAAAATAAAAACATTAGCTTCTAAAAATTAAAAACCTTATTTGATTGTAAGAATAAAAGCAGACGCCTGCAAAGAAGTTTTCGCAATTTTTCAACGTCTTCCCAGATTACAAAGCCTACTTTTGGATCACATATGTAGAACACATACAACAGCTTGAGCAAAAGTGTTCAACTGGCCAAACTTCATTTCCAATCATCCCAAAGGGGAAAACATTCTATAATATTTTTTCAATACTAAACATAAAATCAGTATTTAGTCTAAAATTGCACTGAAAGATAGTTCGAAAAACAATTTTTAAAAAGTTAAGAAATAAGAACTATTTATAAAACAAATTAGTATACTATTTTATTACAATCAATGGTGAACAATTGGAATAAATATTAGTAGAATTATGGATTAGATGCCGTGAAACTTCATTAAAAATTAAGGGCTACGTAAAAATAATGACATTTTAATAATCAAACTTCTTTAGAACGCAAAAAGAACTCATAAAATCAATATACAAAATAATAAATTGATTTTAACCTAAGGATTGTCTTCCGTATTGTCTTACCATTATTGTAAGGGAGCAATGAAAACCCGGCGGTAGAGCTGCTGAAATGGAATTCCGGTATAATTGTAAACAAACATATAAAAATTAAGTAATTAAAAATATCTCTAAGGAATTCAGCACGTTCCATATAATTGTAAAATCTGATTTACTCGCACACACATTAGTTATTTTCCAAAACTGGTAATTAACTAAGAAATTGTCCTACGAGTAACATATGTAGGTTGAATTTACTAATCTAATATCACTTAACTAATACGAATGTTTTCCAGAGTAGGCTATATTATTTGATAGTGAATTTAAAATGTACCATATAATAATAAATAAATTCGATATCTTATAAAAATTGAAGGAATAGTTCGTATTACTTATCAATAGGTTCTATTCAATAGTTAGAATAGGATGCGTGTTTGGTGGACAAAAATTAAAAAACTTACTAACTTACAACTAATTAAAGTTCTTTGTGTTTTTATTTTCATATCTTGAACGCAGTCCATTATTGGCTTAATTATTATTAATGCCGATGCAAAAATTAAAATGTGAATAATTCCTTCAAAAGGGAATGATTTATTTTAACATTTAGTCATCTACTAATCCAAACACGAGCGTTATGTAAAATAGTGGCTTATATAATCAAGTAAATACTACAGCAAATTTACCGGAGCACATAATATTCGTTTCATAACTATATATTTTGGTAGTACTCACTCATAAGATTCTGTTGTAGCAAATAGACTTTCTTGATTTGTCATGTACCCTGAAGGAAGAGTTAACAAGTTATTGCCATCGTTCCCGCTATTCATGACAAGTGGCCGCAAGGATATGCTCTCACTAAATGTACGAAAGTCACCAGGAGCATTAAAGTCATGGTATTCAGTGGAATTACTGCCACTGCCTTCAGTTTGTTGGGAACCAAATCTCGCTTGCATCAGACTTTTTGTAATATGATTTGTGCTATCAGATACATTGCAGCGGTTGGTGTCGTACATCGGATTCAAATTGAACGAGTCAGCAGCAGTAGGCGTTGATTCGGTACCACCAATATCTCCATTTAACTGCGATTTTTGAGTTTTCCGATCTTGTCTAAAGCTGTTACCATGTCGTCGAAACGATGACCACACTGTACCAAACAGCGTATGATGCCTCTAATGTAAAAAACAACTTGTTTTATAACCCGGTGCATATCTACATATAACAAATGCAGTATACCCTATGCATCGGCTCAGGTTCCTCAGATAACTCATCTAAGTTTCCAGAAATCGCCCGTTTCAATGCTGGTGATACTTCATGTAATGTTCGCAATCCCGCTTGTAGTGTTAGAGTCGCATTTTCAGACTGTCCTTCTTTACCTTCTTGTTCCTTTCGTTTTTTAAATCGTCTGAAGTAATCCTGAATTAAATATGTGGCATAGAATTTTCCAACGGTAACCTCATCATCATTTCCTGGGGGTGGTACCACCTGATCCAAGAGTTTAGGGCTGGTACGTTTCCAAATTTGTTTTATTGTTGCTCTCAATTCCGCATTAGCCTCGTCAATATTTCCATCAGTTTTAATGCTTAGTGATGTTCTTACAACTGCAAACAGGGTTGCATTGAAAAGAACAGTACCATCAGAGTTTAGCGGCATATTCATGGAAACAAGTCTTTTACATGCCATTCTATGTGGACAAAGTTTACCAAATCCTAACGGAGGTGATATTTTCCGTAGGAGCGTAACCACGTCTAAATGTTTTATGCGCCCTTTAGCATCTGGATCGTATTCACTCCAAAGGCGGATAAATTCATCCAGATGATGAGGTCCAAGAATCGACCAATCGCGAGTCAGATAATCAAAGTTATCCATAATAACAGCAACAAACAAATTGATAATCTAAAGCAGTTATGAAATCAAATGATCAAATTATTTTAAATATATGCAACTTACAAGGAACGAGCAAAGAACGTAGAAGGATATAAAGTAAGGAAATGCAATATTGGACCCACAATCTTTGGTCATATCGGATTTCGGATCGCAACGTACATCTTCGTCTGTCGAACAAGACATCATTATTTCTTGCCAGCCTTCCCCCGTTGCAGAACGAAAAAGGACTAGTACCGCCTGTGGAAATGTTTGGAAGTTATTATTCCGGTGTATGGCGGTCTCGTCACTCAGATTGATTTTTCCGAAAACCTAAATTTTACACTTACTTTTTATTCATGTTAATTGTTATGTTATCAATATTTTACATGCCTGCATTCCAATAACCGCATAAATAAAAAACAGCATAATTATCAGCAAAGCTACATAAGGAAGAGCTTGGAAAGATTTGATAAATGTCCACAGTAGTGTCCGAATTCCTTCACCTTTGCTCAATAGTTTAACCAAGCGCATAACGCGGAATAAACGGAAAAAGTTTATCGATATCAAATTTGATCCCGTCTGTAAAACAAAACAACCAAAGCGGTACCATTAACAAGTTATGGCTTTGGCTATTGATAATTACGAAATATAAGTGCAAACCTTGGCCTTAGCTTTGCATCCCTCCACGATGTCACAAGGCAGAGATGAAGTATCCTTATTCTTAAACCAAAGAAACATTGAGGAATTATATCTTAAATTAAAAATATACACTAACCTAGAGAAAAGTTGAAAAAATTTGTTATTATAAACAAACTATTAACTTTTTTAGATTTTTTAACGATTTTTAGAGTATTTAACGATTGAGTTCCTTAGAAAGAATCAATTATAAATATTAATGAATTTACTCATATCACAACGTGTTACATTTTGTAGTACAAATCTTTTACCAATATAAGGTAATGTGTGCGATAGAAGCGTACTATATTGCATATAAAACCTAAACAACATACTTAATAATAATTCTTGGTTGTGCTTATTTGAAAGTTTGTTACCATATATGAAATAATTTATAATTACTCGTACAGTTATACCTTACCTTTATTTCGGAATAAACAATGTCAATAAAACTACCCAATACTATTATGAAATCAAAAACATTCCAAGCATCTCCAAAGTAATTCTAAAAGTAAATTTGAAATGATAGATATAAATATTTTGGAATATAGAAGTATTACAACAATTTATTATTCAGTTTGTGTTTTCTGAGTATCATTAAATTTCAAGGTACACAAATTATGAAACATACATTGTGTCTACATACATTAAATCAGGTGTAAAATTAAAAGTGATTGGTAGCAATTCATAACCAGATGCATCCTACACATATATGATGTTATAGTAGGAAATAGTGTAATAGTTGTTAGCAAAATAATTATCTGTTAAAAACATTAAATAAAAAGGGATGGTGTTCAGTTCGTTATAGAACTTACATATATGTATGTATATGACATAGTAAATTGTTCACAAATAGTACATACTGAGTAGGTTTTAACCATATTTGGCACTAGAGCACACTAGTATCAGGAAAAAGTGGCCACTTAATTTCCTTAAGAGATTTTACTGATTATTTGATATTTTCGGTATAAAGTTAGCCATAAGAGCTGAGGTCCTAATATTCGTTAACAAGGACCATGAAAAGATATAGTCTGATTTCGAAGTCTTGAAGACACTATTTCATTCCGATACCATCATTAAAACTTCATTTAACTATTGGAAATTTAACTGATGAGATAGAAAAACAATGTGTGAAATGGGAAGAAGGCGTGGTTGTGTCGGATTTCGATAATCACAGTGCTTATATCATGGTTGAAACTGGGCAAAAAGTTGTGAAAATATAAGAATTGTAGGGAGAAATGTTCCCACCAGACGAAAGTAGTTGATATTGCATTTTAAAGAAGTTGATATTTCTACATTGGGAGATATGTACACTTCATAGATTGCATGAGAACTGTATTAATTGTTAATTAAAAACTGTCTGGACAATTTGTAAGTAAGTTGGGATGTGATACCAAAATCCAATAGTGTATACATACATATTTCCAATTAAAATTCATGTGCACATCTGTAAAAACTTCTTACTATATTGAAAAGCTAAGACATAAGAACTTTTCAATATATATCAGGTTCCAGAAATTTAACAAAGAGGTTTAATATTCATTACACTGAATTTGTTACTTATTATGTGTTGAGATTTTACTTACTTTGAAACGGAAAGCCGCCAACTTAAACACGAATTCTAGCGCAAACACGGCAGTAAAAATCATATTTAGAGCATCTAAGAGCTCAGTATACCACGGTGGTTGATTATGGTATTTCATTGCAAGAGTCACAGTATTAATCATAATTAAAATAAATATGGTGTATTCAAATGATGATGACGTAACAAACCACCATACTTTATATTGTATGCCATGTTTTGGTATATAACGCCTTACTGGTTTTGCTTTAAGTGCAAATTCAATGCAATTTCTTTGATTTTTATCTAAATCACAGTTTTTATATTCTTGTTCACCTTCGTTTTGAAAAGTTACGATAACGAAACCGACAAAGATGTTTACCATAAAAAAAGCTATTACAATTATGTAAATTATGTAATAAGCAGCAACAATGGGACGGAAATTATGTATCGGTCCACCGTCTACTTCATTAGAATCAATAGATACATATAAAAGCCTGTAATGAAAGAAATAAAAAAGAATAGTAGTGGAGTAAAATGTATAAATAAGGGCACTAACTATCATAAGTTAAATATCAAGCGAAGTTTCAACTTATAGTTTAATTAAACTCACTCCTTTAAAACGTTACAACCCACAATTCGTTCCTCAACATATTATACTTACATACATATACCTTATTACAACTCACATTTCGTGCAGCAAAAGCCACTAGTTCATTTAGATCAGCTATCAATTCCAGACAGTTATTTATATTAATTTCATTGTTTTATCAATTTAACTGAATAACATATTCTAAGAGTTGGGAATTATTAAAAAAATGTGTAGGTGGGTATAGAACTTTAATATTGTATGATATTCTCTACACAGCTCTATAAATACTTACGCTGGCCATCCTTCAAAAGTTGAAACAGTGAACAAGGTGAGCATCGCTTTGGCAACATCATCAAAGTGAAATTTGTTTTTATCCCATGCGCGCTCCATTAACCGCGGCTTATGTACATCTCCATCTTCATAAAATAAGTAGGTGCCACTATTTAGTGAAATTAATTACATTAATAACATTCGTATGTCTGAAGGCATACATATAGAAATTATAGCGCAATTATCCCTGCATTATATACAAACTATTTCATATTACTCATGTCAGTACAGGTAGGATTATGTACATCCACAGCATTTCTTCGTTCAATATGCTATAGTAATCAGATCTGAACAATTTTTCGTAGATTATATTACTGCCTTAGATAATGATTCATGCCAAATTTTGTGAAGATATTTCGTCAAATGAAACAATTTTTCATATTAGCACTTGATTCCGATTGCTCAGTCTGTGTGGCATCTATATACTATATTAGTCCGATATTGATCGTTCCGATAAATTCTTCTTGGTGAAAAAGTACTAGTGCAAAAATTCAATGGCTAAACAACTGAAGGACTAGTTTGTATGTATACAGACAGACAGCAGACATACTTGAAAATAAATAAATTCATTTCATGATGCAGATTATTTATATACAAACAAGTATGTACTATATATTTTATAGGGTATCGACGTTTCAAACAAACTTCGTGGGAAACTTAATAAACTCTGTTCAGGGTACATTAAAACTTTACTAGCGTAAATTAGCTACTGTTAAATGAAAAAGCAACTGTAAGATACTTACACAAGCGTTTAATTTTATTATGTTTGGCTGCATTAGATGACATTTTATTCAATAATATACCATATATACATATAAAGTCTAGTAAGAAGAAATGTATTATTTTTTCAATAGATGGCTTTAGTAATCTATATCTCGCATTTTATAAAAGAGAAAGGATAACGCAATATGACGTTAGAAGGATCAAATTTAGATCTAAACAAACCTAACCGACAATTGTGAGACTGCTAGACTCAGTATTGTTTCATAACATCTCTAAGATTACCATCAGTAAAGATAAAATATGCCACATTTTACAGGTTTTCTTCAATAGTGGTGAAAACGCAACAGCTGAAAATGTCACTAGTGTTTATAGTCCTGATATTGTAGGAGTCAGTCATGCGCAGTTGAGGATTTCATGAATTAATTTCCTGTTATTTTGATCAATTATCAAAAACTCGATAAATTGGAAATCGTCGAGTCCGACCGTCAAGCAAGCTTTGTTCCGATTGCCCAGGAGCTAAACATGGTACAAAAACTCGTTTGGTACCATTTAAAAGAGGCTAGATATCAAAATAATCTCAATGTCTGCATGAGTAAATACTTCATGGACCAAACTCCCTCGGGAAATCACTGCTGCAAAATGGATCACTTACGAGAACATCAAGTGAAGAGCCGTGCTCGAATTGGAAACGATGGCCAAGTCAAGATTGACGATCATGAAGGGTTTACTGTGTGTTTGGTGGGATTGCCTCTCCTCAACGGTCTCTTAATTCGGACCTTTTCTGCCACCAACCAGCTTTGGCCAATAGAAGACGAGTTGTGTCCCATCAGTCCAAGCTCCGGCACCTTGGTTGGGAAGTTCGTATGAAACCACGTTATTATTGTTCGGTCCTGGCATCAAGGGATCACCACCTGTTATTGTCACTGTCTATGGCGAATGATTCTGCTGAAGAAAAATTCGCATCATCGCAGAAATTATATAAAAATTCATCTTTAACCCCAAAGCTTCCTAATTGTCCACAATAAGTCAAATTTTGAACATTGAAGGCTATATTTGCATTTCGGGTGCTAACTTAAAAAAAACGGAGAAGTTTTTCTTTGACTTATGACCCAGTCTCTAAAAAATATTAGCATGATCCAATAATCAGCCGAGAGGTGGTTTTTATTACTATTATCTCCAGAATTTTAATTTACCTTATCAAAACCTGATGTGCTATCACATGTATGTATAAATACACCGGAATTGTATTTTACGCTTTCACCTTTTTATTTTAAAAGTTTAAAATATATTGAAAATTTATAATAAAACTATTTACTTACTGACAGTCCTCTCTCTTCATTTTTGAGCCATCCGAACATAAACTGAATTTCCCCTAAATATTTTGGAAATAATGAAAAAAAAAACAATAATAATAACAGCGTAATTTAGTAATTGTGGCTGCAAGCATTGATTGAGTTGCATAAGAAACCCTTTTGAGGTACATAAAAAACATTAAAGCAATTGGCGTTTTTCTCTCTAGTTGAGCAGAATGCAATACTAAAAATCAAATAAATAAGGGTTTTGTTTAATTTCTATGTTTTACATCCAAGAATAGTCAACTCATATATGTACATTCATATATGTATATCTAGTAGTTTTAGATACACATTGACATACATATATCCTCATAATAATACCCAACGATTACCCTCCTCCCGCCCAACCGACGCGAGGGGCGCAATCCGCGAACGGAATTAGCCGAGTCATAAAAGGCAAGAGAGTTTTAAGCGTTGCGATCTTAAGCTGCTCAGCTACAGAAACAAAAATTTCAACAGCCAAAATTAAGAATTAAATTAAAGTATATAATTTTTAAATGTTACTTGTTGAGAGTAGATAAAATAATTTTTTTAATGGTAAAGAATGAGTCTGTTAGATCAAATGTGGTGGAATGAGAATTGAAATCATGACATATACGGCGGAATGGTTCCTTTAACTCAAAATTTGTTCTAGAAAAAGTAAGGGTCTAAACTGCCTGGTATAGCGAGCGGGAACGTTAAAATTAATGTCAGATAAGAGAGATGGGCTACAGACTGACCCATTCATGAGTTTTACAAGAAATATTGTATTATACCAAGCATCTCCCTACGACTAGCGAGCGATGCGTGAAGATTAAAATTCAGTTTGGGGTCCAACCTAAAGTTTTGTATTGCGTATGAAGTAGGGTCTACAGCAGTGTTGTCCAACGTGACTGTGTGCACGTTATGCTTGTGTTGGTTATTCTAGCGTCAACTGATCGCAAAATTCTTCTTTGCTTGCCCACGAAGTTGAATACAGTAGCACAATCGTGCTTTCACAGACACTTGTCGCGACATGTTGGTGTGAGGTGTCTGGCACTGTCCGTGCGCTATTGTGCGCATAGGCCGTGGACAACGCTGGTCTACAGATTTACGTGAGAAGCACATCGTTTTACATTTTTTAAGGTTCAATGGCATGTCATTTCTATCACACCAAGAAACTAGGTTGTTTAAGTCTGTTTGCAACTGACATCTTTCGCTGTTTGAAGTATACGTTTTAAAAAGTTTTACATCGTCAGCATATAATAAAACTTTTGAAGACTTAACAACAGATGATAAGTCATCAATAAATAACAAGAACAGAATTGGACCTAGATGGCTACCTTATGGAACGCCTGAAGGCACATTGATTATGTCAGAAAAATGATCGTTAAATATGATTTGTTGAATTCTATTACTAAGATAAAAAACAACCCATTTTAGAAATATT
Source organism: Bactrocera dorsalis (assembly GCF_023373825.1). Taxonomy (NCBI): domain Eukaryota; kingdom Metazoa; phylum Arthropoda; class Insecta; order Diptera; family Tephritidae; genus Bactrocera; species Bactrocera dorsalis. The sequence goes on along the minus strand of NC_064308.1, from coordinate 13,630,734 downwards.
GGTTGAAAACCAAGAAGATCAAATTTATTCAAAAGAATTGAATGGGATACTTTATCAAAAGCTTTACTAAAATCTGTGTATATAACATCAGTATTCTTATTCTCCCTAAAGCCCGTTGATACATGTGATACAAATTCAAGCAAATTAGTTATTGTAGATTTCCCTTTACGAAAACCGTGCTGAGAACAAGAAATTAGTAGAGAGATCCGGAAGGTTATGTCGTCTGTTAAAATTGCTTCAAAAAGTTTAGGTATTGCAAACAATTTTGCTATTCCCCTATAGTTTTCAATAGATGACGTAAATCCACTCTTATGTAAAGGGATTATAAATGACTTTTTTCATATGGATAATATAAAATAAGCCTTGCATAAGAGATGAATTAAATAGTTTTGTTAGGGGTTGGTATATATATTTGGCACATTTCTTAAAAAAGCATGAGGGAATCATATCTGGGCCATAATTGTATAATTGCTCTAATATATTTAACTGATATAAGACGTCTGCTTCGGAAATGGTAGGTGCATCAATGACAGAAATCGGACATAACTTGTGCTGATGCGGAACATTTTATGGAGATTTTGGAGAGTAATTGGACTTAAAGAAGTCAGCAAACATATTAGAAATGGTGTGATTGTCACTAGACATACTAGACTTATATTTCATAGCGGACGGAAAATTAGAAATCCTGCGTTTGGAGTTGACGAAACCATAGAACAATTTTGGATTACATACAATATTACTTTTTTCTTTATTTATATAATTATTATAACATATTTTGTTAAGTTCAGCAAATTGTCGACGCAATTTAGAATATTTTGAATAGTCAGCAACTAAACCAGTTTTTTTAAAAAGTTTAAAAGCACGAGATTTTCTATTTTTTAATGTACATCATTCTTTCGAAAACCATAAATTAGAACTTAATTTTTTGTGTAACAACACACGTCGGAACATATTTTTCATATACAAGTATATTTTCTTTTCGAATTGGAAGCTAAGTCTCGTGGGCGGTGCATGGAGGGACGAAAGTGTTATGAAATGGAAAGTTACCACATTAATTTGATACAGAAAATATTAAAGAATAGAGAAGGTGCAAATGTGAGCTGTACTAAAATGGAACATTCAAAACGCGAAACTTCGAAAATGAAATTACACCTCGTCGTAAAAGAACATTTATAAGGGAACGCAACAAACGTCAATGTTCACCATCTTCAAAGCGAATTCGGTAACGCATGTGGATCATAAACAATTATAATAACAACAAGTAAGGAAGGGCTAAGTTCGGGTGCAACCGAACATTTTATACTCTTGCAACTTGCCAGAATCAAAGCCAGGGAAATACTTTAAGGTGTAAACCAATCATATAGAGTAATGTTGAATGGTTGTTTGAAAATCCTGATATTAGTTATATTATATAAAGGCTAGGCCACGTTTTCGCTCAAATGTATCCATTTTAAGCACAAAGATACACTGTTATGAGTAAAACACGCTCTCTTATTTTCATTGGGATAACTCACATATTGGCTCATATATGCAAAATCACCCGGAAGTTCGAAAACTTTTATATTAAGTCTATGGGGGCTAAGAGAAGTACTGCTCCATTCAAACCATTTTTGACATACAGACATACCATTATAAGAGAAGGAGTATCTCTTAATTTCAGTTATATGTATACTGTATATCACACTTAGACCAACATCTTCGATCAAAAGTCAACTGTAGTTACCGGATTCTAAATACCTAAGGCTTGAACACTCTTTATTGGTTTTAAAGAATTGACGGTCATAAGATGGCATATACTAAAGACATAATTCCTTTACTAAACTCAACGAATCTAGATGAATTTAAAGTTGTGCTATTTGGGAAGTAGGCGTGGTTGTTGTCCGATTTCGTCCATTTTCACTCTGTGACATAGTAATGTAAGAAGAATACAACATATTAAATTTAGTCACAAGCGGTCGGGAGAATGGAGTCACGTGTTGAAGTTCACGCAAGTGAGGAAAGTTCTCTGATCGCCATTCATCGGTCAGTGACCAGAAATAATTATTTTACATATGGCTCAAGCAGCTCACGACCGGTCTTCGACCAATTATCCTCTGTGTAGCCAAAAAAAATCCGTGTGAAGGTGAAACATCCCCAGCATAGGGTTGCGCGCTGGGTTTGGGACCCTCCGCGTAAAAAACGCACCCACTGGAAAAGAACAACAAGCCTCTGATGAGACACCTCTTTTAAGGACTATGATTTGAGGGCATGCACCTGAAATGTCTGGTCCCTTAATTGGGAAGGTGTCGCTGCCCAGCCGGTTGATGTCCTCGTTAGAGTGAATGCTGACATCACCGCCTCTAAAAAAATTCGATGGACGGGACAAGGACAGAGACGAGTAGGTCCTTGCGGTATTTATTACACTGGTCATATAATGGAGCGCAAATTTGGTGTGGGAATCCTGGTGGGAGAGAGACTCTGTCGCCGAGTACTATCATTCACTCCGGAGAATGAACGTCTACTTCAACATAAGGCTGATTTGCGCCCACACCCCGACGGAAGAGAAGGACGATGTGACCAAAGATGCCTTTTATGAGTGCTTGGAGCGCACTTATGAGATATGCCCCCGCCACGATGTCAAAGTCGTGCTTGGCGACTTTAACTCCAGGGTGGGCAAGGAAGGTATCTTTGGCACTACGGTCGGTAAATTCAGCCTCCACGAGGAAACATCCCCAAATGGGTTGAGGTTGATCGACTTCGCCGGGGCCCGAAATATGGTTATCTTTAGTACTAGATTCCAGCATAAGAACATTCATCAAGCCACCTGGCAGTCTCCGTATCGAAAAACAATCAACCAGATCGATCATGTTGTGATAGACGGAAGACACGTCTCCAGTGTTTTAGATGTGAGTGCGCTCCGAGGTCCTAACATCGACTCGGATCACTATATTGTTGCAGCTAAAATTCGCACCCGCCTCTGTGCAGCAAAAAAGACAAGGAAGGTTCGACGTCGAGAAGCTGCAATCACAACAGACAGCCGAACGATTTTCTACTCGGCTTGCACTCCTGCTCTCTGAGAGCACTCGTCAACAACTCGGTATAAGGGAACTGTGGGACGGCATCTCAAACTCCTTACGTACAGCTGCAACCGAAACCATTGGTTTTCGGAAAGTGCGAAAGAACAACTGGTACGACGAGGAGTGCCGTGTCGCAGCGGAGAGAAAACAAGCTGCCTACCTCGCCACGTTACGATCGACCACAACACGTCCGGGATGGGATAGATACCGAGAGTTGAAGAGGGAAGCGAGCCGCATTTGTAGACAGAAAAAGAAAGAGGCCGAAATTTGTGAGTACGAAGAGCTTGATAAGCTGGCCGACAGGGGTAATGTTCGAAAATTCTACGAAAAGATGCGGCGGCTTACAGAAGGTTTCAAGACCGGAGCATACTCTTGTAGAACCCCCCAAGGTGATCTAGCCACCGATGCCCAGAGCATACTTAAATTATGGAGGGAACACTTCTCCAGCCTGCTGAATGGCAGTGAATGCACAACACCAGGAGAAGGCGAACCTGATACCCCAATCGATGACGATGGAGCAGACGTTCCATTGCCCGACCATGAAGAAGTTCGAATAGCAATTGCCCGCCTGAAGAACAACAAAGCGGCAGGGGCCGACGGATTGACGGCCGAGCTATTCAAACACGGCGGCGAAGAACTGATAAGGAGCATGCATCAGCTTCTTTGCAAAATATGGTCGGACGAAAGTATGCCCAACGATTGGAATTTAAGTGTGCTATGCCCAATCCATAAAAAAGGAGACCCCACAATCTGCGCCAACTACCGTGGGATAAGGCTCCTCAACATCGCCTATAAGATTCTATCGAGCGTATTGTGTGAAATATTAAAGCCCACCGTTAACAAACTAATTGGACCTTATCAGTGTGGCTTTAGACCTGGCAAATCAACAACCGATCAGATATTCACCATGCGACAAACCTTGGAAAAGACCTGTGAAAAGATAATCGAAACACAACACCTGTTTGTCGATTTCAAAGCTGCTTTGACAGCATGAAAAGGAGCTGCTTTTATGCCGCGATGTATGAATTTGGTATACCCGCAAAACTAATACGGCTGTGTAAACTGACGTTGAGCAACCTTAAAAGCTCCGTCACTATCGGGAAGGACCTCTCCGAGCCTTTCGATACCAAACGAGGTTTCAAACAAGGCGACTCCATGTCGTGCGACTTCTTCAATCTCCTGTTGGAGAAAATTATTCAAGCTGCAGAATTTAATCGAGCAGGTACAATCTTTTATAAGAGTGTACAGCTGCTGGCGTATTTCGCACTGTTAGTTCTGCATTCTCCAGACTGGACAAGGAAGCAAAGTAAATGGGTCTGGCAGTGAACGAGGGCAAGACGAAATATATCCTGTCATCAAACAAACAGTCGTCGCACTCGCGACTAAGCTCCCACGTCACTGTTGATAGTCATAACTTTGAAGTCGTAGATAATTTTGTCTATCTTGAAACCCGTGTAACACCATCAACAATGTCAGCCTGAAAATCCAACGCAGGATATCTCTTGCCAACAGGTAAAGTCCTCACTCGACGAGCAAAAACTAAACTGTCAAGGAGTCATGTGTTGAAGTTCACGCAAGTGAGGAAAGTTCTCTGATCGCCATTCACTTGGGAGTGGCCAGGAACAATTCTTTTACATATGACTCAAGCAGCTTACGACTTCCGGTCTCTGACCAACTACGCTACGCTGACTAGGTCATGTTATCCGAATGAACGAAAACACTCCAGCTCTGAAAGTATTCGACGCAGTACCCGCCGGGGGAAACAGAGGAAGAGGAAGATCTCTACTCCACCTGGAAGAACCAAGTGGAGGAGGACCTGGCCTTGCTTGGAATATCCAATTGCCATCAACGTAGCGAAAAAAAGAAACGACTGGCGCGCTATTGTTAACTCGGTTACAATCGCGTAAGCGGTGTCTATGCCAATAAAGAAGAAGAAGATATATTTCTCGCTTAGTTTTAGGTGATATATACAACCGTTAGGTGAACAAATCTATAATATTATGTAGCAACTGGTTGCAAGAATATTAAAAGAAAGATAACATCTACATAACGAGATGAAAAATGAATCAAAATACATTAGAAGAACGGCAAAATAATTGATGTTCAAATAAGGAATTGTGCTATACAAACAGCAGCATCAATATTTTTGCTGTTTCAATTGGTTATATGTACATTTGTAAGAATGATCAAGTACAATTCGTTTTCATTTGGAATTCCTCCTCACCATCGCTGTTAGAACTAATTTTTTGTCCCTCCTTGCCTCCCATCGTTCAACTAATATCGCTTTAATGAAAAGTAAAGTGCTTGGGTCATTGTTGGAGCGGAATATACAATATATATTTATAAATATTTGCTTCATTTTATAAACGTATGAGCAAATATTTTTTTTTAATATTTTAATTATCTGAGTTAGTAAAACATGCTATTAAAGTAACAGAACTGAAATCTACCAACTAATAAATTAAAAAGGAAAATAAAATTTAGAAATGGAAACGTAGCCGCTTAAGGTCCTGTTTTATTATTGTTCTTTGCCTATTCAGATACTGTTCACATCGGACAAAAATTTGTTTCCGTCGTTTCACACATTGCGTGGCGTACTTCTCTTTCCGAAGTTCTCTCTTGTGAAAACTACAAATTTAGCTTTAAACATATAGACGAACGGTCGACACGACAGCATAGCAAAATTTTCTTGAATGAATCTCGAACATTTTTAACAGCTTTCGCTTGAATAAAACTTAAATATTTTGTTCAAAGATAAATTTTTTGTGTGAAGTGTAACTAAATAGATCGATTCATTTGTTTTAATTGATCAACTAAAATGATAAATCAAAGTTTTTTATGCTTCTGTGGGTAAAATAATGTTAGACTTATTAGAGTTTTGAATAATTTTACATTTCACATATTAGTGATATCACTACAGCTGCCCATTTTCGTCGTCGAAATTTAACGTTGGTATTTTAATATTTGACGGATGCTCCTTGTCGTCCGCCGTCTTCATTGTGTTCAATACTTTGGTACTCAAAAAGAATAGATTTCACAATTGCGCTTTCTCTATTCCTTAACATTCTCTGGTATAACCAAAAACTGCTGACAGGTTTACTAATACACTCCCACTTGTTATGTTCAGGAATGGACAAAACCTTAATTAGTAACCGACGCAAAACCGTAGACAAAATCAGCACACACACGACTTATGTATGAAAACGCTATGTAAATGAACACTCACCACCGCTTCTACCGACCGTGCAGCGGTTATCCAGGGAAATTGAATTTTCTCCGTAGAAACGCATCAGATGATCGCTCTCATACCACACAGATTTCACAGTCTCGGCATGTTTTGGTAGTAATTAAGAAAAAAACTTAAATGTACCACACTACTGTTATAAAGGCGAAAGTTAGTGAGTGTGCATGAATGTAACTTTTTCACGACTAAACGCGATTTCGTTAAATGTTGGTATGGAGTTAGCTGGCCCTCTGGATTAATACATAGGCTACGTTTTACTGCCAGAAAGTATCTTATTCCCATGGGAAAATTCTTACGTAAACTCTTCGAACAATATTTAAAATTAAATTAGACATATACGAGCGTTCAGTCGCCTGTCGTGAAGTTGGGGGTGGCACATTACAAACAACGTTGTGAACTCTCAAACATAATAAAACACTTTGTCAGAAGACATTGCTCGCCGATTCCAAAGGAAGACAAGAGCCAACGATAACATTGCCCGATTTCAGTATGCCTGTCTCTTAAATAACGGAAGGGCTCTCCACTGATTTGGTCAGAGAGCTTGGTTATTATACTGTGCCTTTTGGAATTCAAATCGATCAAACAAAGCCCATATTGCTACCGGATTCGTTCAATTTAATAACAAACCGCGTAGCTAGCGGACAAGAGAGTATTTTTTCATGGACACACCAGAAGGTGATGAACTTGCTGCTGGCACAGTTTTGCTAAAACAAAGTGGTATCCCGGGCTGTTGCCTACTCCGGAATAGTCACAACTTTGCTAAGTGGTGCCAGAACCGCACACTCAGTATTCAAACTCCCGCTGAACCATACAAGTGACGCTTCCAGACAGTGCAAAGGCAAATTACGTATTACAGATCTGAGACGACACGTTCAATCCACCATTCTTACTTGAGGATCTAAAAGAGAGACGGTATTAATAACCAGAGTCCCTATAATACCCACAAATTTACGCTTCCACTTCAAACGCTAAAATTTTTTTTGAAAGTGGCTTTCTTTATCACAATAAATAAAAGTCAAGGTCAAACTATAAAGGTAGTCTGCTTTCACCCGGGTAACCTTTGCCTTTCCCACGGGCAACTGTGAGTGGATTGCTCGCATGTGTCGAGAGCGAAAAACCTTTTAATTTATGCAGAAAACAATAAGTCCCGCAATATTTTTTACCGAGATGTGCTGCTGTAAAATGTATTCTAGCTATCTATTTTGAAAATGTGAATGGTCATTATTTGTACTATAAATACAAATTTTATTTTCCGTAATAAACCTCAGGTAACACCGCGGGTCAAAGCTAGTTTGAAATATACTTAATGCTTCAGCTAGTGACCGAGGTTCTCCCCTTCTTTACTTACCGCATGTATCAAACGAAATCTGTCAAAAGTTATGCTCGCAATGGCAAATCTGTTATTATCTTTTGTTTACATTTGAGCGATGTTGTCATTGTTCAATTTACATATATATTATACATGGCTTTGCACACATCTAGTATTCCAGTTATAATTTTGCGTAATGTGAAAGATCAAAACTAAAATCCAACTATAAAATAGAGTTCATCTTATTATAAATAATAAAATTCGACTATGATTCAGAGTTAGTTTAATAATATTTTAAATATATTTCTGTTTATTTTTTACTTACTGCAAAATACCTAGACTGGCGAACTTGCTTTGTAGGAGAGCAATGAGCTGAATCTACGAAAAAATCCAATTTTCACGGATATCCACGTACACGGACGTTAGAGGCGATTGTGAGTATTCATTTACATTGAGCTTTCATAAGATAGACCCCATCAACTGATACGGGTTTCGGTTTTGCGTCTGTCGCTAATTAAAGCATTACGATGTGACAAGACGGATGATAAAATCAGTCTGCAATCAGCTGTTGAATAAGTAGGTTTGTGCGAACGGGGGTGCACATTTTATGGTGCATATGAAAACAAACTAAATTCTATTTTTCTTTTCTTAAAGTACTCAATTGTCCAATTATAACCAATTTGCTTCAAATAGTACTAATAGACATTTATTTGAATGAAACGGATTATTATATTAAACATCGTAGTCTTTATACAGTTAACATGGTGGAAAATTTTCAAATTGACCTTCTAATATCAAATCCTACTGAATTGACAGTGACATATTTTATTGCAATGTAAAATACTGTAGTCAATTTGTGTATTGAACAGAAAAATTTCACAAAACAAAACCATGTGTTTTGAGAATCTTGTGAGAACTTCTTCTGCAGTGACTTCAATGTCATGATGCGTTTGCAGCAACGCCAGGGTGATCAAACTATTCTGAAGCATTTTTGTCCTCAGCCACGTTTTTATGCGGCGAAGTGTCGAAAGAACGTTCAGATCTTGCATTCGCCGCAGGAAGTGTGCAGAATATACGAAGAAAACTATGAATTATGGGGTATAGCTCTACATCGCAGTTCTTCAACGTTTCCAATGAAGTAGTCGGTAACTTGCTGTCTTTTAACTTTTGCTTCTGCCCCCAATGGCACTGCCAGTGCTCAAGTTCAACTTTGAACTTCAAACGTCGCACGACGTTGTCATTGTTCAAAAGGTCTTTAAATCCACCTATCAAGCAGCTAATAAGATTTTAAAATTTCTTTGGTTTTCAAAGCACATACTTTTTCTGGAAGCAGCAAACTCAGTTCAAATTCATCCAATGCTTCTCTAGAAAAGCGCGTCTTTAAATCTTCGCCGATTGTATCCAACAGAGGAATGCACACTGAGACCCTATACTATTCTTCGCAAGATCTCTTCCTGAAATTTTCGTATTTTGTTTGTCGGCCGCAGATTCTTGGCTTTTCTTCGTCAACTTTTATTCAAATTACTTCAACAATAATGTACAGTCCACTATCAGTTGACTGCATGTAAAAATGCAGCAAACAAAAGAAACATATGTGATAAGAATACAATACAGTAAAACAACCCTTATGGTGGTTTATGCATTCTTTATCATAAATCTTCAAGTGCCTTAGTCACACTCGCTCACACACATACGTACTCATATAAACAAACAAATAGAAATGCAATAAATGCATACTAGCAAATGTATTCGTATACAAATGCATTTGCTGATAAAATATATGTATACTTTTAGATAAGACCAACGCACTTATTATGTGTTATGCGTTGGTCTGATAATTAATTTAAAAATATAGGCTAAGAATTTTGTATAAAAGGAGCTGCTCAACAAAAATAAAATCAGATTTGAAATACAATCTCAGCCGAAAACACCAGTGGTAAGGGATAAAAGAAAACATAAAGAGAAATATTTCAAGTAAAATAGAATTGTCTATCACTTATTACACCCCACCCGAGGTAAGGAATAAGTGACGCAGCGTAGCAATAACTTTTATTTAACAACTTTCAGTTCTGCCGCCATTTTTCTTGGGAACTGTGGGATGGGATAGATACCGGGAGTTGAAGAGGAAAGCGAGATGCATCTGCAGACGGAAAAAGAAAGAGCCCGAAATGCGTGAGTACGAAGAGCTTGATAAGCTGGCCGACAGGGGTAATGCTCGAAAATTCTACGAAAAGATGCGGCGACTTACAGAAAGTTTCAAGACCGGAGCATATTCTTATAGAACCCTAAAAGTGATCTAGTCACCGATGCCCAGAGCATACTTAAATCATGGAGGGAACACTTCTCGAGCCTGCTGGATGGCAGTGAATGCACAAATCCAGGAGAAGGCGAATCCGTTTCCCCAATCGATGACGATGGAGCAGACGTTCCATTACCCGACCATGAAGAAGTTCGATTAGCAGTTGCCCGCTGAAGAACAATAAAGCGGCGGAAGCCGATGGATTGCCGGCCGAGCTATTCAAACACGGCAGCGAAGAACTGATAAGGAGCATGCATCAGCTTCTTTGTAAGATATGGTCGGACGAAAGCATGTCCAACGATTGGAATTTTAGTGGGCTATGCCCAATCCATAAAAAGGAAACCCCACAATCTGCGCCAACTACCATGGGATAAGCCTTCTCCACATCGCATGTAAGGTTCTATCGAGCGTATTGTGTGAAAGATTAAAGCCCACCGTCAACAAACTGATTGGACCTTATCAGTGTGGCTTTAGACCTAGCAAATCAACAACCGACCAGATATTCACCATGCGCCAAGTTTTGGAAAAGACCCGTGAAAGAAGAATCGACACGCACCACCTATTTGTCGATTTCAAAGCTGCTTTCGACAGCACGAAAAGGAGCTGCCTCTATGCCGCGATGTCTGAATTTGGTATCCCCGCAAAACTAATACGGCTGTTGAGCAACATCAAAAGCTCCGTCGTGATCGGGAAGGACCTCTCCGAGCCGTTCGATACCAAACGAGGTTTCAGACAAGGCGACTCCCTATCGTGCGACTTTTTCAATCTGCTGCTGGAGAAAATTATTAGAGCTGCAGAACTGAATCGAGCAGGTACAATCTTTTATAAGAGTGTACAGCTGCTGGCGTATGCCGATGATATTGATATCATCGGTCTCAACACCCGCGCCGTTAGTTCTGCTTTCTCCAGACTGAACAAGGAAGCAACGCAAATGAGTCTGGCAGTGAACGAGGGCAAGACGAAATATCTCCTGTCATCAAACAAACAGTCGTCGCACTCGCGACTTGGCTCTCACGTCACTGTTGACAGTTATAACTTTGAAGTTGTAGATAATTTCGTCTATTTAGGAGCAAGTATTAACACCACCAATAATGTCAGCCTGGAAACCCAACGCAGGATTACTCTTGCCAACAGGTGCTACTTCGGACCGAATAGGCACTTGAAAAGTAAAGTCCTTTCTCGAACAAAAGCCAAACTCTATAAGTCGCTCATACTTCCCGTCCTGCTATATGGTGCAGAGGCTTGGACGATGTCAACAACAGATGAGTCTACGTTGCGAGTTTTCGAGCGAAAAGATTTATGGTTCTTTGCCACGGCGAATATCGCATTCGATGGAACGATGAGCTGTACGAAGCACACGACGACATTGACATAGTTCAGCGAATTAAAAGACAGCGGCTACGCCGGCTAGGTCATGTTGTCCGGATGGACGAAAACACTCCAGCTTGAAAGTATTCGACGCAGTACCCGCCGGGGGAAGCAGAGGAAGAGGAAGACCTCCACTCCGGTGGAAGGACCAAGTGGAGAAGGACCTGGCTTCGCTTGGAATATCCAATTGACGCCATGTAGCGAAAAGAGGAAACGACTGGTGCGCGGTTGTTAACTCGGCGATGTCTACGCCAATCAAGAAGAAGAAGAATTTTTCGATATTGGAAAACTTGGAGGATAAACTGCGGAAAATGTATCAAACGAATATATCACAGATGGAGCTGAAGGCAGTATATATTTCAAGTTTTTAAATTTCCCCCTCTGAATCCGCCACTGGACCACATCCAGCACGCAGGTGTAAAAGCTGGAAGTGTACACGAAGACCGTGAAGAGTCGATTCAGCGCCGTTCGCAGCAATGAACCAAAAATTTGTGAAATTGGTCTACAATGCCAATTTCCCATATAGTACTACATACTTTAGGGTGGGCCATCTAACGTTTTAAATTTGAATTATCTATATTTCGACATTGGAAACGTCAAATACCATTCGGAAAGTGACAGATATTCAGTAAAAAATCGAAAACTTACGAAATGGGTCGCTATTCACTAGAAAAAAGCCGTCCACAATTCACAGATTGGGCAGAAGATCGTTTGACCGAGGATGGTCAATTTTGCCGAAAAATCATATTTTCGGACGAGGCTCATTTCCATCCCAAAGGTTACGTTAACAAGCAGAATTGTCGCACTTGGGGTACAGAAAACTCGCACGTAATCGTCGAGAAGCCAATGCACCCAGCACAAATCACTGTATAGTGCGGATTATGGTCTGGTGGAATCATCGGCCCATTTTTCTTCGAAAACAGCGGTTCCGTAACCATCAATTGTGAGCGATATCGCGCAATGTTAACCGAATTCTTCAAGAGGAAGACGGACAACATTCTTTTTCAATCTTTTACGCCCTATCTTCGAAATTTAAAATTTTATATGGCCCACCCTATATATATAGCTATTTTCGTTACTCTAACAAACCATAATGGCGGTCTGTGTATCGTTGACGTTTTGCACCTTATTGTATATCCTTGGCTGTGGTCCTGGCAAGTTGTAAGAGTATGAAATGTTCAGTTACATCGAACACAGCCCTCTGTTACTTGTTATCAATGATACGCTTTGTCGCATAGTATAGTATTTAAGCTATGATGAATAGAACCATGTGTAAAACATTACGCAAATGAGGAAAGAGCGTCATTCACTTGGGAGTGGCCGGAAACGATTATTTCACACATGGCTCACTGCTCACGACTTCCGGTCTTAGACCAAGAAACTCCTGGTTAACCAAAAGACGTCCGTAAAAAAACATCCAAAATAAAAAGACCAAAATAGCCCTCCATTTGATGACGACCACTGCAAACGTATTAAGGATTATCATTTAAAGGATTGCACCTAGAATGTCCGGCCTTTTAATTGTGCAGGTAACGCTGGCCAGCCGGCTGACATCAGCGGCGTTCAAGAAATGCGATGGACGGGACAAGGACTGAGAATAGTAAGTAGGCATTTACAAAGGAGCGCGAATTCGGTGTGGGATTCATGGTGACAGAGAAACTCATTCAAGTCCTGCAATTCACCCTGCTGGATAAACGTCTAAATACGATCAGCATCAAAGCAAAGTTCTTCAACATAGCGCTGATTTGCTCCCGCGTCCCGATGGAAGAGAAGGACGATGTGACCACAGATGTCTTCAATGGACGCTTGTAGCGGACGTTACGCCAAGGTAATCAAGGAACGTATCTTTGCACCAACGGTCTGTAAATTACGATTCCATGAAACATCCACAAATGGGTTGAGGCTGATCGAATTTGCCAGGGCTCGAAATATGGTTATGCAAATTCGTCAAGCTACCTGGCTATCTCCGGATCAAAATGCCACAGGGCAGGGGGGGTCAAAAGATTTGCGACATCACATTTCAAAATTTGTGATGTACAAACGTGGAATTTATAGGTAAACAATCTTTGTTTTTTAATCATTGTAACGAAGCTTTGGACGATGGAGTCATGTGTAGAAGTTCACGCAAGTGAGGAAAGTTCTCTGATCGCCATTCACTTGGGAGTGGCCAGAAGCGATTCTTTTACATATGACTCAAGCAGCTCACGACTTCCGGTCTTTGACCAAGTATCCTCTGGATAGCCTAAGAACATCCGTTTAAAGGCGAAACATCCCCAGCATAGGGTTGTACGCTGGGTTTAGGACCCGCCACGTAAAAAACACCCCCAATGAAAAACCGCCAACAGCCTCGGATGAGAGACCCCCCTTTTGATGACGACCATGGCAAACGAATTAAGGAATATGATTTGAGGGCATGCACCTGGAATGTCCGGTCCCTTAATTGGGAAGGTGCCGCTAACCAGCTGGTTGATGTCCTCGTGAAAATAAAGGCTGACATCACCGCCGTCCAAGAAATGCGATGGACGGGACAAGGACAGAGACGAGTAGGTCCTTGTGGCATTTACTACAGTGGCCATATAAAGGGGCGTAAGTTTGGTGTGGGATTCCTGGTGGGAGAGAGACTCCGTCACCGAGTACTATCAATCACTCCTATGAATGACCGTCTAGCTACAATCCGCACCAAAGCGAGGTTCTTCAACATATTGCTGATTTGCGCCCACGCCCCGACGGAAGAGAAGGACGATGTGACCAAAGATGCATTTTATGAGTGCTTGGAGTGCACTTATGAGAGATGCCCCCGCCACGATGTCAAAATCGTACTTGGCGACTTTAACTCCAGGGTGGGCAAGGAAGGTATCTTTGGCACTACGGTCGGTAAATTCAGCCTCCACGAGGAAACATCCCCAAATGGGTTGAGGCTGATCGACTTCGCCGGGGCCCGAAATATGGTTATCTTTAGTACTAGATTCCAGCTTAAGAAGATTCATCAAGCCACCTGGCAGTCTCCGGATCGAAAAACCACCAACCAGATCGATCATGTTGTGATAGACGTAAGACACGTCTCCAATGTTTTAGATGTGTGTGCGCTCCGAGGTCCTAACATCGACTCGGACCACTATTTTGTTGCAGCCAAAATTCGCACCCGCCTCTGTGCAGCAAAAAACGCACGCCAACAAACACAAGGAAGGTTCGACGTCGAGAAGCTGCAATCACAACAGACAGCCGATCGATTTTCTACTCGGCTTGCACTCCTGCTCTCTGAGAGCACTCGTCAACAACTCGGTATAAGGGAACTGTGGGACGGCATTTCAAACTCCTTACGTACAGCTGCAAACGAAACTATTCGTTTTCGGAAAGTGCAAAAGAACAGCTAGTACGACGAGGACTGCCGTGTCGCAGCGGAGAGAAAACAGGCTGCCTACCTCGCAACGTTACGATCGACCACAACACGTGGGGGATGGGATAGATACCGTGAGTTGAAGAGGGAAGCGAGACGCATTTGTAGACAGAAAAAGAAAGAGGCCGAAATGCGTGAGTACGAAGAGCTTGATAAGCTGACAGGGGTAATGCTTAAAAGTTCTACGAAAAGATGCGGCGACTTACAGAAGGTTTCAAGACCGGAGCATACTCTTGTAAAACCCCCAAAGGTGATCTAGTCACCGATGCCCAAAGCATACTTAAATTATGGAGGGAACTCCTCTCCACCCTGCTGAATGGCAGTGAACGTACAACGCCTGGAGAAGGGGAACCCGATTCCCCAATCGATGACGATGGAGCAGACGTTCCATTGCCTGACCATGAAGAAGTTCGAATAGCAATTACCCGCCTGAAGAACAACAAAGCGGCGGAAGCCGATGGATTGTCGACCGAGTTATTCAAACACGGCGGCGAAGAACTGATAAGAGCATGCATCAGCTTCTTTGCAAAATATGGTCGGACGAAAGCATGCCCAACGATTGGAATTTAAGTGGGCTATGCCCAATCCATAAAAAAGGAGACCTCACAATCTGTGCCAACTACCATGGGATAAGCCTCCTCAACATCGCGTACAAGGTTCTATTAAGCGTATTGTGTGAAATATTAAAGCCCACCGTTAACAAACTAATTGGACCTTATCAGTGTGGCTTTAGACCTGGAAAATCAACAACCGACCAGATATTCATCATGCGCCAAATTTGGAAAAGACCCGTGAAAGAAGAATCGACACGCACCACCTATTCGTTGATTTCAAAGCTGCTTTCGACAGCACGAAAAGGAGCTGCCTCTATGCCGCTATGTCTGAATTTGGTATCCCCACAAAACTAATACGGCTGTTGAGCAACATCAAAAGCTCCGTCGTGATCGGGAAGGACCTCTCCGAGCCGTTCGATACCAATCGAGGTTTCAGACAAGGCGACTCCGTATCGTGCGACTTCTTCATTCTGCTGCTGGAGAAAATTATCCGAGCTGCAGAACTTAATCGAGCAGGTACAATCTTTTATAAGAGTGTACAGTTGCTGGCGTATGCTGCTTTCTCAAGACTGAACAAGGAAGCAACGCAAATGGGTCTGGCAGTGAACGAGGGCAAGACGAAATATCTCCTGTCATCAAACAAACAGTCGTCGCACTCGCGACTTGGCTCTCACGTCACACAGTTATAACTTTGAATTTGTAGATAATTTCGTCTATTTAGGAACCAGCATTAACACCACCAACAATGTCAGCCTGGAAATCCAACGCAGGATTACTCTTGCCACCAGGTGCTACTTCGGACTGAGTAGGCAATTGAAAAGTAAAGTCCTCTCTCGACGAACAAAAGCCAAACTCTATAAGTCGCTCATAATTCCCGTCCTGCTATATGGTGCAGAGGCTTGGACGGTGACAACAACAGATGAGTAGACGTTACGAGTTTTCGAGAGAAAAGTAATGCGAACGATTTATGGTCCTTTGCGCGTTGGCCACGGCGAATATCGCATTCGATGGAACGATGAGCTGTACGAGATATACCACGACATTGACATAGTTGAGCGAATTAAAAGACAGCGGCTACGCTGGCTAGGTTATGTTGTCCGGATAGATGAATACACTCCAGCTCTAAAAGTATTTGACGCAGTTCCCGCGGCGGGAAGCAGAGGAAGAGGAATACCTCCACTCCGTTGGAAGGACCAAGTGGAGAAGGACCTGGCTTCGCTTGGAATATCCAATTGGCGCCACGTAGCGAAGAGAAGAAACGACTGACACGCTGTTGGAGACTCGGCTTTAATCGCGTAAGCGGTGTCAAGGTTACAAATTTGTCTCCGGTGTTATAGTTTCAGCTTAACAACGTTTTAAATATTTTCATTAGATGCAATTTATATAGCTACAAATGCCTTAGGAAGGAGTCCATTTAACAGAGTTTAACGACGCATGGCACCTGTCAGTGGCGAACTAACTGATGTACTATTAAATCATGATGAGTTTGGGTCACATCTTGATTCAAGTAATCGAACTACTGACTTAGATCTAGAAAAACGAAACTTCGAAAGTGCGGGCAAAATGCTGGCTGACGTTTGGAGCAAGTAAGTCATTGATAATTTTCCAGTTGTTGCTGAATGTGTTGCACCAATTTAGTTATTGTTATAAATAATGCTACTTGGTATGCTAATCATGTACGTGAGTCACAATATTTTTTACAAATTGTTAAATGTGAAACTATTGCATGTAGCGGTGTAAGACATTCTAGTCTTTGGAAATTATGAAAAGAAGGATTTTTACCACCACCTGTGTTAATTAAACAGACATCAGAAGGTTATGGAGTCACAGGGAGTGATGACAACGACGCTAAGTTTGCTCCATTATTACTACAGATATTAATAAATTTCCAAGCATCATCCCGTCTGAAACAAGTTCCATATGATAGTTATTGCCCTAGTGTCAGGTCATACTTATTTAAAAGATCGAGTAGCATATGTGGCCTACATTTTTCTTCATAAAAAACAAGAGCTGTTACCTATCGTGAAAATTCGTCCTCAAAGAATTGCGGCTAGACGTGCCCGAAAGATTCTCAGTTTAATGAATGATGACGATGCTTTATGGGTGGAAGAAGACGATGTTGATACGAAAGATGTTCCTGACATCTAAATTCAGAACGAAAAGGAAGTGCTGTTGATTTACCAGTGGTTAGTTCAAAATGTGACAACTTCTGACAAGGACGGGGGGAGAAGTTAAAAAGTCCTTAAATTCGTGTGACGTAATTTATGGAGGGCCCCTATTGGGTATATGGATGGTATATACACTAAGAAGAAAATGTCTGCGTACAAGATACCAACAAAAATAACTTAATGGGAAAAATAACTTTATATATTTTTTACAAAAAAAAAACAATTTATTTGATATTGATTAAAGGATATTAAATAGGTGTAGCTTTATAAAAATATAAGTTATTAAATTGCTGACAAAAACATATAAATAAAACAAAATATGCAGACGAAAAGAAAATACGTTAGAAAAACTCTGCGTACAAGATACATAAGTAGAATTAAGATATTATTTCTGCGTATTTTTCTTTAAAATCATAAAAAACCTTTCCGTTATAATTAAGAGCTCATGCTTGGAGAGCCCTTCTTAGAGGTGTCTACCAACCAATTTTTCAGAGTACCAAGTGAAAAACATTCGCTTTTTTTGATACATACATATGTATATTAGGGTGGGCCACGACTTCTTGTCTATGAGAAAACATTTTTATGATCATAACAAAGTTACCTTAAAAAGTTGCACTCCAATGACAGCAAACATAAATTGTAGCAAATAGGTAACTAGCATAATGTTACCAATTGTTTTTATCGCGACAACAACACATTTTACAACATACTGATTAAGTATGGGTGATAATTAAAGAATAATATATTTTTAAATTTATACATTATGTTATTTATAAAATAATTTATTGTAGATTAATTTATATTTTTATTAATTTACATACATATGTGTAAATTGATTAATTAAATAATGATCGTGGCGATAAAAGCGATGAGTAATTCATAAGAAGCCATGAGTAATTAAACAAAAAGTTGATAACGATGAAAGGAATAGGAGTCAGTAGCGCGGAAAAAATTTTTGTATGTCGACATGTTCCGACCCATCAAAACAATCGAATTTTCAGTATCATGTTTAATAATATAATGTTCATTATAGTTTTTATGTAAATATGTATTTATATCATCGTGGTTGTTTGTTTTATGGTTTATAATAAACATTATTTTAAGTTGTAAGTGCATGTAAGTATATGGAAAGAAACGAAAAAAGAAAAGAAAAAGGACGTTATAATTATGGAGAGGCATTATTACATATATCTATATCTATTTCTAATTATTTAGGGTATTACTTACAAATTATTAAACATAACATAGGAGCATATGTATATTTTGCACAATTTACAAAGAAAAATACTAGTCTTAGTAGTTTCATAAAACACAATGCATATTATTTCAGGGAGATTATTGATAATGGCCTAGTTATTGTAAAAAGAAATATAACATTTAGATGCGTTAATTTATTCATATGCTTTTATAGCATGTTTAGCGCTGCTAAGTGTGATCGAAATCTTATAACGTATGCACTATCAAAAAATGATAAATCACATTTATCATTGATCGACAAATGTAACTTAAATAACCTCTTTTTACTGTTTTCTATGTCAATATCAATAATATTATAAATAATAATAAGTATAGTACTCAAGAATATTTTGTTAAACTGAACGAAAGGAGTGTGCGTGGGGCTAACTTGTGTGGATCAAATTTATATACATATGTATATACTATACATATACTATATATATATATATATATATATATACATTATTGCCCAACTACGATTTGTTTTGATTATTTAAACGATTTTAATCTCTGTAGAATACGGTACGATACTACTATATATACGTAAAAAGATCAAGACAACAGACATAAAATTTAGGCTCATATTACGAGTTTTAACTCAAGTGCTTCAAAATTTGGTTGAAGTGTTGTCGAAGTTCAACATTTTTATGTCATTACAGTTTTCTACAGTGTCCGTCAGCGATGAAACGGAGAATTACGCATAATTTCCATACAAGGAAGCACGGCTGTTGCTCGCGTTTGCTTCATCTCATTTAATATAATATAACAAAGTTTCTTATTTAAATGAAAACAATTATGAATATGTAATTGTCAATAAAACTTTGGTATTGGTTACTTGGTTTTAGGAAGTTCAATAAATTTAAGTGATCACGAGAGCATGTCAGTTTTTACCCCAACATTTCCGCCATTGTATATAAATCAAACAAATATATAGTTTAATATTTATTTATCATTAAGTGAGCAATAGCTGAGTTGACTTAATTCTTCTGTTACAAATTCTCTACTACTTATTCATCTGTCTAATCTTCCTTTTTAGGTAAGCAAAATGAATACGAAAAAGATGTTGGTAGGTTCGAAGTTGTATTATTTTAACTTCAAATCAACCGAGTGGAGTTGGAAGCCGTAATAAGGGTATTAAACATCCATTCAGTTTTTTGGTAACTATGTATGACATTTACATAAAAAATTTTTGAGCAATGCTGTAATTGCCAAAACAATATTCTCAAAAATTGATAACAGAGAAATATTCACTATTTCCTATCCGCAATACAATATCATATATTAGTAGCTCCAGTTCATAAATGGTATGTTTGGCATACGTCAAATACGGATAAATTACTCTTACTATACATCCCCCCGTATTTACATTTAATTATATTACTAAATTTACAGAAATTTCTACTCGCGCATTAAAACAAAAACAAACTAATTTTAATTCTAAATTGTACTTCGAGATTTGAAAATGTAAACTAATTCTTTATAAAATAACCAAAATAAATTAAATCATAGCACATTAGTAGAGACTTTATTAAATTCTTGTACTCTTTACATTTCAATCCTTTATTTAGTCTGTCATAATTTCTGTGTCATGCATTATCTAATTGTAAGATTAGATAGAAGTAAATCATTTCAAGTTTCAAGTAAGTAACAGATAACATTAAATATAGATAGGTAGTACCTTTCACGTAAACGTTATTAAAATATAAATATATTAGAATTAATATAAATATATTTCGAAATATTTATGGGAGACATTTAAGCTTTTCAAATACACACATAAGTGTGTATATTTGTACACATAAGGGAAGGTATTTCTCTTAAAAAAAAAGTAATTTTATTGAACACATCTTAAAGCTTTAACTCCTTTTTTACATAAGTATAAGATGATGATGGAGGATGGAGTCATGTGTAGAAGTTCACGCAAGTGAGGAAAGTTCTCTGGTCGCCATTCACTTGGGAGTGGCCAGAAACGATTCTTTTACATATGACTCAAGCAGCTCACGACTTCCGGTCTTTGACCAAGTATCCTCTGGGTAGCCTAAGAACATCCGTTTGAAAGCGAGCTAAAGTGAGAAGGCGAAATATCCCCTACTTAGGGTTGTGCGCTGGGTTTGGGACCCGCCACGTAAAAAAAACACCCCCAATGAAAAAGCAAACACAGCCTCGGATGAGAGACCCCCCTTTTGATGACGACCATGGCAAACGAAATAAGGACTATGATTTTAGGGCATGCACCTGGAATGTCCGGTCCCTTAATTGGGAAGGTGCCGCTGCCCAGCTGGTAGATGTCCTCGTAAAGATAAAGGCTGACATCACCGCCGTCCAAGAAATGCGATGGACGGGACAAGGACAGAGACGAGTAGGTCCTTGTGACATTTACTACAGTGGCCATATAAAGGAGCGCAAGTTTGGTGTTGGATTCGTGGTGGGAGAGAGACTCCGTCGCCGAGTACTATCATTCACTCCGGAGAATGAACGTCTAGCCACAATCCGCATCAAAGCGAGGTTCTTCAACATATCGCTGATTTGCGCCCACGCCCCGACGGAAGAGAAGGACGATGTGACCAAAGATGCTTTTTATGAGTGCTTGGAGCGCACTTATGAGAGATGCCCCCTCCACGATTTCAAAATCGTGCTTGGCGACTTCAACGCCAGGGTGAGCAAAGAAGGTATCTTTGGCACTACGGTCGGTAAATTCAGCCTCCACGACGAAACATCCCCAAATGGATTGAGGCTGATCGACTTCGCCGGGGCCCGAAATATGGTTATCTGTAGTACTAGATTCCAGCATAAGAAGATACATCAAGCTACCTGGCTGTCTCCGGATCGAAAAACCACCAACCAGATCGATCATGTTGTGATAGACGTAAGACACGTCTCCAGTGTTTTAGATGTGCGTGCGCTCCGAGGCCCTAACATCGACTCGGACCACTATCTTGTTGCAGCCAAGATTCGCACCCGCCTCTGTGCAGCAAAAAACGCACGAAAACAAACACAAGGAAGGTTCGACGTCGAAAAGCTGCAATCACAACAGACAGCCGAACGATTTTCTACTCGGCTTGCACTCCTGCTCTCTGAGAGCACTCGTCAACAACTCGGTATAAGGAAACTGTGGGACGGCATTTCAAACTCCTTACGTACAGCTGCAACCGAAACCATTGGTTTTCGGAAAGTGGAAAAGAACAGCTGGTACGACGAGGAGTGCCGTGTCGCAGCGGAGAGAAAACAGGCTGCCTACCTCGCAACGTTACGATCGACCACAACACGTGCGGGATGGCATAGATACCGAGAATTGAAGAGGGAAGCGAGACGCATTTGCAGACAGAAGAGGAAAGAGGCCGAAATGCGTGAGTACGAACAGCTTGATAAGCTGGCCGACAGGGGTAATGCTCGAAAATTCTACGAAAAAATGCGGCGACTTACAGAAGGTTTCAAGACCGGAGTATACTCTTGTAGAACCCCCAAAGGTGATCTAGCCACCGATGCCCAGAGCATACTTAGATTATGGAGGGAACACTTCTCCAGCCTGCTGAATGGCAGTGAACACATAGCACCAGGAGAAGGCGAACCCGATTCCCCAATCGATGACGATGAAGCAGACGTTCCATTGCCCGGCCATGACGAAGTTCGAATAGCAGTTGCCCGCCTGAAGAACAACAAAGCGGCAGGGGCCGACGGATTGCCGGCCGAGCTATTCAAACACGGCGGCGAAGAACTGATAAGGAGCATGCCTCAGCTTCTTTGCAAAATATGGTCGGATGAGAGCATGCCCAACGATTTAAGTGTGCTATGCCCAATCCATAAAAAAGGAGACCCCACAATCTGCGCCAACTACCGTGGGATTAGCCTCCTCAACATCGCGTACAAGGTTCTATCGAGCGTATTGTGTGAAAGATTAAAGCCCACCGTCAACAAACTGATTGGACCTTATCAGTGTGGCTTCAGACCTGGTAAATCAACAACCGACCAGATATTCACCATGCGCCAAATCTTGGAAAAGACCCGTGAAAGGAGGATCGACACTCACCACCTATTCGTCGATTTCAAAGCTGCTTTCGACAGCCCGAAAAGAGCTGGCTTTATGCCGCGATGTCTGAATTTGGTATCCCCGCAAAACTAACACGGCTGTGTAAACTGGCGTTGAGCAACACGAAAAGCTCCGTCAGGATCGGGAAGGACCCCTCCGAGCCGTTCGATACCAAACGAGGTTTCAGACAAGGCGACTCCCTATCGTGCGACTTTTTCAATCTGCTGCTGGAGAAAATTATTAGAGCTGCAGAACTGAATCGAGCAGGTACAATCTTTTATAAGAGTGTACAGCTGCTGGCGTATGCCGATGATATTGATATCATCGGTCTCAACACCCGCGCCGTTAGTTCTGCTTTCTCCAGACTGAACAAGGAAGCAACGCAAATGGGTCTGGCAGTGAACGAGGGCAAGACGAAATATCTCCTGTCATCAAACAAACAGTCGTCGCACTCGCGACTTGGCACTCACGTCACTGTTGACAGTCATAACTTTGAAGTTGTAGATAATTTCGTCTATTTAGGAACCAGCATTAACACCACCAACAATGTCAGCCTAGAAATCCAACGCAGGATTACTCTTGCCAACAGGTGCTACTTCGGACTGAGTAGGCAATTGAAAAGTAAAGTCCTCTCTCGACGAACAAAAACCAAACTCTATAAGTCGCTCATAATTCCCGTCCTGCTATATGGTGCAGAGGCTTGGACGATGACAACAACCGATGAGTCGACGTTGCGAGTTTTCGAGAGAAAAGTTCTGCGGAAGATTTATGGTCCTTTGCGCGTTGGCCACGGCGAATACCGCATCCGATGGAACGATGAGCTGTAGGAGATATACGACGACATTGACATAGTTCAGCGAATTAAAAGACAGCGGCTACGCTGGCTAGGTCATGTTGTCCGGATGGATGAAAACACTCCAGCTCTGAAAGTATTCGACGCAGTACCCGCCGCGGGAAGCAGAGGAAGAGGAAGACCTCCACTCCGGTGGAAGGACCAAGTGGAGAAGGACCTGGCCTCGCTTGGAATATCCAATTGGCGCCACGTAGCGAAGAGAAGAAACGATTGGCGCGCTGTTGTTGACTCGGCTATAATCGCGTAAGCGGTGTCTACGCCAGTGAAGAAGAAGATAAGATGATGATTAAAAGCAGCAAATTATAAGATTAAGCAAATCTCAAAAGAAGTTGTGAATAGTTATGTCAAGGTTGTTAAAATAATTTTATTTAAAATAGTGAATAAGCGTAAGTAAACAACTGCTAGTATATTTAATATAATGCACTGAAACTTAAACATAAGCGAAAGAAAAACAGATATGGATGTAAGGCGAGTATACTCCATTAAAAATAATAACTGGAAGTCACTCTTCGTATACAAGCAATAACACGTAATCCCTACTTAAATGTGATGTATAAAATATTTTTGCTTTGGTGAACAACAAGAAGAAAGCACTTTTTGTGTATCGGCGGTAAACTATGATTAATTAAAGACATCAGCTTCAGCAGCTCTTCATTAATGTTTAAATGCGGATTAACTAATATTTTGCAACAGTTTCCAGTTATTAACCCTTAAATGCATGATGATGTATATATACATCAGTGTTTTCTTCCTTACATAATTTCTAAACGGTAACTCAAACACAGTATTTTTTACTTTTATTAGGTGCTAAAAATATCTGTGTTGACTTTTAAATGCAAACTTTCATGATATGACATTTCACTTTTTAATTTTAATAATTTGACAGCTTGGCGCGCCACTTAAAAAATACACACTTGGTATTTAAAAAGGAAAAACCATGCATTTAAGGGTTAAATTTTATTATATTTGATTATTCAGAGTGAGCCTTCTGATATACATAACAAAATTATGATAAAATGTGTACTATTTTTACTTATGATTGATTTTATATGAAGTATTACTAGTATATACAAAGGTTTTAAATTAAATTTTAATACCATCAGTTATCAACCTTATTAACAAGTTAAAAAGGCGTGCTTCTCAAAATGATGATATTTGTAATCTAAGTAATTAATATCATTTTTAATTATTTCTTAAACTGAGCATAAACAACCGATGTTAGAATTATTCAACCGATATTCTTTTTATTTAAATGCTCTTCTTAAAAAGGATGGTCTTCAATAAAAAAGCTGGACCTTTTTTCGAGTAATGCATATACATATGTATATAATACTTGTGAGGTACAGGTGCAATTCAGCTTTCAGAATCACATTATTATTATTATTTTTTTTTTAATATTAAATCTCTTTTTATTTGATTTTCAAAACAATTCTTCAAAAGGAGATATCTTTTTCAACTCGATAAAATTAAATTAAAATAAAGAACGGAAAACAAAAAGTCACATATCTCACAAAATCATACCTTAAACAACTGGACTCCTATTACGGCAAACATGAATTGCAGAAGGCAAGTCACTAAGACAATATTTCCGATTGTCTTGACAGCCACTATTACACATTGAACTACATGCTATAATAATATAATTTTATAAAGACAAAATGAAAATTGTATGTTTTAGTTCATATTCACTACCTCCATAATAATATGAACATAACTATATATTTGCATGGGCTTTACTTATATATTTATATAAACAATACTTATTTAGGCTTGACCGTTATGGCTCTATTCTTAGTTTTATAAGCTATATTGTAAGTATATTTATTTACTTAGCTAACATTAGTTTGCGTACTCATGAACGTAGAAAAAACATATCTATGTGCGTATACACCACCAAAAAGGGTATAGCCTTACGAATTTAAAATATAATTTTAACAAGAAAAATCGAAACCAAAGAAGTTTGTATACCCTTATTTTAATAAAACTAAATATTAATAATAAATTCTTGGCCATAACTTCAAAAATGTATCCATTATATAACATTATTTTTTGAAATCCTCATATCTAAAACAACACACCTGAGGCGTTTAACAAAAATTAATGATTTCAACTGTAATTTAGGTTTGAAATGTTTTCCTAAAATATATAAAGAAGGAATTAAGGGCCAAGTTCGATTGTAACTGTGCACTTTATATTCTCGCATTTCTCAAGGATCAAAGCAGGGAAAATATTCAAAGTAACTAACACAATTCTCTATACAGATAGTGTTAGCGCTGAAAGAAGGTATGTACATTAGGGTGGGTCGATTCCGGAATTTTTTCGATTCGGTATTTCTAATAGTGCGGAAAAGTTGCCTTAGTACTTCCTGATTCCAATGCAACTTTTTGTTTTGAGATCGGATTGCATCTTCAACCCGAACCTCGGCCTTGAAATTTCGGAAATTCGCCTAAAATCGTGAAATTGTCTGCCTAGCACCTGAAATACGCATCTCATGGCAAAATGTATAAAACAAAAGTTATTTGTCACGTCATTTGCTACCGAAATGGTATATGTGATCATGGCCGTAGGACGAACCGTTCCCGAGATACGAGCGAAAAGGCGGCGCGCCACAGCGCAAGGTCAAAATTGTTGCAGCTCTCAGCTAACCTGTATTGGTCACCCAGAACCCACCGCGTGGAGGTAGCTGCTCTTCGGGTTCCTCCCAAGCCCAACCCAACCAACCAACCATATGTCAGGCTTGTTTTAGTCTGAATCTGTGTCAAATTTATTGATAAAATCAGATTTTGTACTAAACTTTGGCACTTGTTGCCTAGATTTCAGTGTAGAGCGTATAAAACGATCAAGAGATTGGGGGCCAATAACTTTAGAAGATGCCTCTGTCACCATTTTGACGATTCTCTCGACTGCCACGGTGTGAGAAGGGAATTCACTAAATTTCCATACCTCTGCAGTGTCTCCCGACAGCCCTTTTATGAGTTCTTCGTTAGAAACTGAACAAAGAACTGGTGGAACAGTCAAGGTAATAGTCTTCCAGTTAATCATATCGTAATAAGTATTAGCTTTGAAATTCAGCTTTGGCACTTTATTACATCTAACTCTTCCATTTATGGTGTCAGACTCTGCTTCTCTGGCTGCCAGAAGACGGTCAAGGGCCAACTTTCTGACTTCTATCCGTTCGTCAGTCATCATACTAAGGAGAATGTTTTCTGGAAGAGCAAAGAAAGCATTCTGTTGAATGGATGAATCGACAACCTTGCGCAGTTTAACGGGTAAGTATCTCGACCTTTGAATTGCAGCATAGAGATGACGCGAGCCATCTTTGATTGAACTGTTGAATCTTATTGAGAACCACAAAGGTGAGTAAACTGTAAGTATGTACTTGACCAAAATCTTTATTTCCTTTGTTGGTTTGTCAGTAGAAATGTATAATCTCAGAATTCTATTTGCACAGGTGAGCCAGCGAGATTTGCACATGTTACCTGGATGCATCGACGCTAAATCTGAGGAACATTGACCGGAAATAACAGCTTCTGATATTTTATAGAGATAAGCTTGGTCTGTGCTAAGTTGGGTCGGTAATTGGCATGTATGTTCGAAAAGAGCACGGAATGGAAGTTCGTTGAAATGTAGAAGACAAACAACCCACTGTAATGGCCTACCTATTCTTTCTTCTAGTTTTCGAATGATTCCACCTTTCCAACCTGTGTTCGTGTTGGTGCCATCAGCACCGACAACTTCTAGATGTTCCACATCAACTGAATTGTCTTGTAAATGTTGCCATATAGCTTGCGTCTCATCCTCAGCTGACCCGGAAGGAGAAGTGACGTGGCCAAAGTAATGACAACCAGGTTCCGCTATAAGAGAAATATGTTCCTCTTTGACAGTGTCGCGGTAGTACTTTTCACCTTCGCTGACTTGTGTAAGTGTATTGTCTTTGCGGCCGTCAAAATACAGCCCATACACGGAGTCAATACTTTCGGTGTTCTGGAGCTTAACACCAACACTTTTTTTTGCCCGACTAATCTTGCATTTGTCAGTGACAAAGCTAGCCTGATCCTCTGTTATCAAACCTGCTTTTTTGGCATCCAGAAAAGCCGATGAAACAATCAAGGCCGCTGCTCTATCACTTACTCCAAATCTTTGGGCAGCTAAAGCAGTGTGTTGTAATACTAGTGTGTTTTGTTTGGTTTTAGAGGATGGAAGAGAAAATTCATCATCACCATCGTTTTTCGAAGAATCAATGTGCGACGCGCCTACATTGTTGTCGTCTGTATGAGAGTCTGGCTGATCTGAATGGTCACGTGTTCTAGCTGATACTTTTCTGGTAAGTGTTGATGTTGAATGACGTTTTGAAAGCTTTTCTTTACGTTCATTTTTCTTTGTAATCTTTTTTGTTTCAGGTAGATCAACACTTCCAATGCGACCAATTCTTGTGGTTCTCTGGTCCAAGAGAAATGGTTGTTCATTGATAGGAACTTTCCTTTCCTTTGGACAAGTGCAAGAAGAAAAATAAATGCATTTACAAGCAGCGATGTCAAATAATTTTCCGGCAGAAGAGACAAAGTCGTCTCTTTTAGAGCTCAAACCTATTGGGTTCCTTAAAAACATTTTTTTAAGAGTCAGAAATTTCTTATGGTATGTGGTGAGCATTTTTATAACTCTGGTGTGTGAAACTATCGGAATAGATGAATTTTTGAAAGTATTTTCAACCTTTTTTGCAACTATTTCTGTAACCTCTTTACTCCTAGGTTCATAGTTGTCCCCTCGGAGTCGCCCTATACGAAATCTTTCAAACAGATAACACAAAAGAACATCCTGGTAGGTAGGTAACTGGGACTCAGAGAGATTGTACGGATATATGCCAAACACAGGACATTTCTGTCTAAATTTAAATTTAGATACAGACATTTTAAGTTCTGTGTTTTGTTGAGAGAATATAAGTGATAGCACCTGGCGAAATCAACGACAAGAGTGAAGGAACTCGATGAAAAAATATTTATGTGGAGACCAGTCTGAACGTGTCGTATGGCGCAGGGAAATGAATGTAAGTGATAGAACTCGGCGAAATCACCGACAAGAGTGAAGGAACTCGATGAAAAAATATTTGTGTGGAGACCTATCCGAACGTGTCCTTTGGCGTAGGTGAATGAATGTGAGTGATAGCACTCGGCGAAATCAACGTCAAGAAGTGTGGCCGCAAGCCGATTTTCACCTTGCGCTGTGGCGCGCCGCCTTTTCGCTAGTACAAAGTTTTTTAGTGTAGACAATTTTAAATCACAGTTTCTTTAACTTCACTCTTAGTTTAATTGAGACGTCTTCCAATGAGATATGTACGATATTATAAAAACTTAACCAAAAGGCAACAATTACTTAGTATAAGGATAAAGTCGACCTGAAGGGCGGAAATCATTATATTTACAATATGGGCTAGACCAAGATGTAGACCGATTACATTAAAATTCGAGATTAAATCAGATTGAAATTAATAAAACAATGTGCATAAAGTATTTTAGGACTAGCGAAAACTTTAAATTTTTGCCATTAAAGTCCATTGCACATGGGGACTGGGTAATTAGTGAATCGTTTCACCCTATTTACGCCAATAGACTATAGCTTAGATATTTTATATATTGACCGAAATACTTATAGGATGTTAAGCCAGCCTGAAATTTGAAAATCCTTTTCTTAACTTGGGCATAAGCTAGAAGAAATATTTTATGCACATAGTTCTCAGCAAAGGATGTTTTCTTAATTATACTACTATTTTAAGCAAACGTATGTGAGTGTGTATGTTTGTTACTTCTTCACGACTGAAATGATGGAGCGGTTTTAACAAAATTTGGTATGGAGTTAGCCGGCACTCTAATTCCCATGGGAAAATTTACGAAAACGAATTGGCGGATAATGTGTGGGGAACTTTGTACATATATTTTTCAAGTAAAACGATACTTAAAATAAATGTCGTGAACTTGAGGCCCGCCTGTGCCTGGAAGAAAAGATCGCTCGGACTTTGTTCTATGTAAAAGTGACAAGGTGTGAAAGCCTCAGATAATCGGATAGAATTTATACCACAAACATAACACACTCGCTAAAAATCGTAGATGTGCAGGAAAAGGCCACTTTCCGAGAAGCATGTGAGGCGATGAGGTTGCTTGAAGATGACGGACACCGAGACGAAACGCTGAATGATGCCATGTTATGCCAGTCCCCAACTACATTTAGAGAGCTCTTTGCGATTATGATAAGTACCCGCAGACTCTCCAACCCCCGGAAATTGTGGGACATGTTTAAGAACGCTTTATGACTCGCCAATGATGTTTTAACGAAGCGTTGAAACGTATTGAAAATAAAAATTTGGCGATGGTTTGAACAGAGCCCTTGTTACTACAAGAGCAAAGGCAAATTTTCAATTTAATAACAAACCGCGTGGCGTATTTTTTCTTGGACACACCTGCAGACAATGTCAAAACTTTTTGCTGAACTTGCTGCTGGCACGGTTGCGCAAAGACAAAGTGGTTGCGCTGGCTTTTGCAACCAACCTGGTCACCTTGCTAAGTGGTAGTAGAACCGCTCACTCAGTATTCAAGCTTCATCTGAACCTTTCAAGTAAAGAAACGCAAATTTGTCACATCAGCAAAATCAATAGTCGCGGTGCTTTATTGCTATGGTGCAAATTGATGGTGTGATACGAATTTCACAATGTCGCACAAGTGAGCGACTGAAGCCCTGGTACACAGCTTGTTAGACATTCGGGGCAAGATATTCCGGTAGACGAGGTAAACGCATACCCAGAGGTTTCACCGTTTTGGGCTAAGATAGATCGGTTACATTGAGGGTTCAGGGTTCAGGGGAGGGTTAAAAGCGTATTGGTAGAAAAATGATGAGAAGTGTGGACATACACCTCAATAGACACGTTGATGACAACTGATGACGTAACTACCCCATAAACCCTGTAGAGTTCTAAAACTCCCTCGACCTATCAGAGGTACCCTCGTACAAGTTAAAACCCAAAATTGGTGTACCTGTCATACTGATGCGTAATCTATACGCTCGCAGACTGTGTAACGGCACTAGATTACATATCTGGGACGACACATCTTCCAGGCCACCATTCTTACTGGAAGAGCCACAGGAGAGACGGTTAAAACACAGAATCTTTATAATACCCACAAATTTATGCTTCCAGTCCAAACGCTACAATTTTCTTTAAAAGTGGATTTCTCTATCACAATAAACAAATGTCAAGGACAAACTCTAAAAGTAGCCGGCATTCACTTCCCACGAGTGCAACAAATCTATTTATTTATTATCTATAAATTTACATAGACACTGAGGTTCTCATATTTTTTAAAATTAAGCTTTGAAAAATTATAGTCTCTTATTAAACACTTTGGAACGAAAGATACCACTTCCTTCCTGATGTAAAGTATCCAGGTGGCCTTTAAAATCTATACTAAAATTATATTATAAAGAGAAAGATTTAATTGTTTGTTTTTTTGCATTGAATAGGCGCCAAAACTAATTGAACAAAAAGAAAAATTCTTTCACTGATGGGAAACTACACTATCTGTGGTGCAAATAGGCTATATTAAATTTTCAAAAAAGTTAGGGGTCCATACAAAAACGCCAATAATGTAACCCAAGGTGTGAAAAAATTACCAAAAAAACTTTCTTAAATCGCGAGCGCTGCGAAAATTGTTGGTTATAGAACAAAATAATGTACTACGTACTTGAAGATCATATAAGGGGTATTCTCTTGCTCTTGCAAAACCCGGTGCACGGTGCATGAATTGCAGATTTACAACGGCACAACAACAAACACACGCAGAAAAATATTTGCAAGGGCTGTAAAATATGTCGGACCAAAACCCATGTATATTTGCGTGCAATGTCACGCAAAAATAAAATTGCAACCCTGTTGTAGTTGCCATTTTACATAAAGACATTTTTCGTCGTTAAATTGTCGAGAAAGGTAAAATTTAATTAGATTTTATAATTTCTATTTAAATTATAAAGTTTTTTTTTGTTAAAAATGTATGCAGAAGGTGCGCCAATTCACAATAGCCATGCACAAGAGTCATTTACAATAAATTGACTGAATCAGTCGCTCATATATCACTAGATTCTGCAATGGGTGCTCTCGTGCCCTTGTATATTTCGGTGTAGTATTTTTGCAATCTGCAATCTTGCAAGAGCAAGAGAATACCCCTATAGTTATCTACAAAAATGTCGCGACAGCAAATGTCTATTATAGTTTTGTCAAAATAAGTATTTTTATCATCTTAAGAAATGCAGTTAATCCTTATCAAAACAAATGTCTTCATATTTAAGTGTGCTTCAATATCATTATATAAGTTTTTGAATTATTCAATTTAAACATTCCATTCGAAAGATATCACAAGTTTAAAATTGTAAGTTATTTGAAAAATATCGTATGGTCGCCGTTCAAGCTGCTAGATAGGCGGTACCATAATACTCGTAGCATTGACAGACGGAGTAGTGAAGAGAACTCCGTTGCTAACTCCCATTTACTCCTTAAAATTTTAGGAAGTTAGCTGCATTTTCGTTGGCAACATTGTTAAAAATGGCCAATAAAAAACATGCAAAACTGACAGCTTTTCTTCAATTTTTTAATAATAAAACAAGAAGTTTAATGTCATGATACAGCATACTAACTGTCAAATCGATTGCTATTGCTTTTGGGAAATTCTTTATGTGGGCATTTGATATCTTGATATTTCATTTTCAAAATAACGCCGAGCAGCTTCGAGCTCTTGAACCGTATAAAAATTTGTGGAAAATTAAAAAAATTTAGGTTAATTACTATTTAATGGGACTACTGCATTTTTACTACAAATATATGTTATCATTTTATAGGATTATTGATTTCAATAATTTTTCCAGAATACTCATTGAGCTCATAAAAAGCCGAATATCTCGAGAATTATAAATGATAGTGATCTTTACCTCGATCTTTTTTATAGCAAATAAAATTTTCTACAAATTTGCCATGTTAATTTTTTCTATAGCTCCTGTCATATATACAAAAAAAAATGCGAAATTCTTGGAAAAATCGGGTTTAAAGCCCCGTACTACCTCGCTGGTTACGGTTACGACTTTGTTACACTGGGCACTTTTGTAGAGTGAATAATTCTGAGAAATATGCGTCTAAAGTCAAAGCGATGCCATAAAATACCTTTGATCTGTAAGAATTTAAAGATAAAAACTCACGTTTGTAGTGTATTTTCTACGGAAAATTTTTACAGGCCTTGGTTCAGTTCTTAATATTAATATTAAGGGCTAAAATTTTTAGGGAATTTTTTTGGGGTATTTCCAAGGAAATTTTTTGACGGGACTGAAAAAAATTAATACTTCAATAAAAAAAAAACTACCCTAATATATATATATATACATATATGTGTATATATATGTATATAAGTATATACATTAAATTCGTATAGCAGGTAATTCAACCGAAAAGAAAATACGAGTACATATAATTGCTTCTAATTGATTTTCACCTGGTTTTTCCTGGTTTTGATTCTTGCAAGTTGCACCCGAACTTAGCTCTTCCTTACTTGTTAATATTGAATTATATCCAGGCAGACAGAGTAATCGAGTAACCGTTGTACATCATCTGTTAATCAGTCCTCTGCTCGTTATCATTAGGCACTGTTGCCAAAAATCTTTTATTTCAAAAGTAGCACCAAAATTTGCATGTTAAATTCGATACAAGTTCGGCTAGTATTCGTTAAAAAATAATATTTAATGAAGAATTTTTGTCATTTTGAATGGCTCAAATGACAAAGTAACATATCGTATATATATACTGTTTATTAAGCGCTGATGAAGTCTTCTCTTCTGTCATGACTTTTTCTATGAGCCTACATTTACATATTTATAATCTTGTGGATTCACTGCTTTCGCGAATAGGAGGCAACTACTATTTATCTTTAAATAATAACTCAAACTCCAATTAAAATTTTTGAATTGAATTGAATAGCTTTGTTTCATAAAAATACTAATACTGAACCATTTATTAATATGAAATTAGTACTGTTAAAAATGTCGATTTAAGAGTATTAATATACACTTAAGTACAAAATTTAAAGCTTACATATGTCAACTATTCTTACTCTACAAAACATTTTACAATATATTATATATACGCGATGAATAATAAATAACATAAAATTACAGCAATATGTACATGTTATATACTAAATACGAAATAGTTAATATTCATTGCATTGCATAAAATTAATTAGGTATTACTCTTCGACTGTCTTAAATGCTGAACAGCATACTGTTCACTGTATTGTTGGGCACATAATAATAATTTCTTTTGGTCAAGTAGCCCCTTGCAAAATTATTTAATTAAATATGTACTTGCGTAGCGTCTTTATAAAAAATAGTAATAAATAAATAAAAATATACATAAACATATATATGTATACCAAGAGCTTAGTGATACTAAATAGAAACAAGCAGATTTCCTTAGGTTTAGCCAATGCGTTTCACAAATCATACAGATTTATTTTTTAACGAACAAAAATAAGAATAATAATAAAGTATTTTATATGTATTGCTATCTTGTAATTTAATTGTTAAACATAACTCAAAATGTTATATAACTATGGAATAATATTCAATTCAATATTAATAGGCACTTTTTCCTTACCTTGAGTCCTTTGGCACGATTAATGGCACGCAGAGGCCTTAAAACACGAAGTACTCTTAATATTTTCACGAATGAAATCGCATTCGAACTGTGAATAAAAACGAAAAACAATTCGTTTAGTTTTAAAATGTAATGTAAAAGAAAGAGGGTTTCTCAATTGAATTTCAGATATAAATTATATTTTTAAGTTATATATTTGTACCTTTGACCAGCAAACGGGAACTTGACCGTTGAATATGCTGGGACCGATATACACAACGTGCACGTGGAAAAAAGATTTTAATTTTTTGCATTATAAACAAAAGAACTGAATTCATGAAAATCATTGGAAAAAAATGTCATGACTTTTTCGGCGATCTCTCGCTCAGGCCAAAGGCTTTTCAACCGATTTAGTGTAAGAACAAAGCATTTTAACAGGGCGTACGCTCCTTACAACATACATACGTATGTATCTGAACTATCTGATTCCATTCCTTACAGTTGAACTAAAAAAAAATTGTAACTTTTAAGCTGCAACTAATACCATGTTCAGACCGAAAATTTAAAGGGATTAGATTACAGTTAATTACATTCACTAATCAGCCCGTTCTCACTGCCGTTAGAAAGATCAAAAATCATCTGTTATTGTCATTCAAGAATTCACAGCGCTTAATATTTATCAAAAGAAAAGATTGTCATATAGTATTTTGAAATAAAAGCCGTCGTGTTTTTAAGTATTTACCATATAATAGAAATAATGGATGCATTTTTTCATTTGTTAAGTCGATTTTCAGGGGAAATTAGATTCATTGCTTTAAAAAAAATTGTTCGTTTACATTTTTTTCCTTTGTAGTGTCTAAATCAGCTGTGATAATGTAACAGATTTTCAATGCTGACAAGTAGATGGCGCAAAATCAGAGTCGCACAGAGAGATTTTGCGTGGATCAGTTTCAAATCATTTCAATGAAGTGATTTGGAATTGTCATTTTTGTATGGCGAAATCTTGATAAATTTATAAGATTAGTGAGATAAACCACTCAACAGCCGAAATCGTGTGAATAAGTGTCGGTCTGAACATGGTATAAGAGTAACAATATGATAATCTTGTATATTTTTCGTATATTTAAAACAATTTAAAAATGAATGAATTTTAATGTTAATAATTGCAAAAAGTCAAAAAATCACTTAAGTAAGTACAGTTATTTACGTCTATTATTATTTGCGTATGATAAAAATGTATTGTTTGGCAGGCGAATTTCTTTTTTGCGGACGTAGTTTTAAAGGAAAAATGATGAACATTTAGAGGCTCTGGTAGTTAAATATAAGCAAAAGAATGAAAGTACTCGTGAAATACGTTATTGAAAAACACATATCCCATCATCAAGGCGGGCTAACCGATAAAAGACAAAAAAATGAAATAAGACTGTCCGTATGGACAATGCAATAAAGGCTAAAGGGGGGCAGTGTGACCAAATGGTCAAATTCAAACCACCTCCCTGTACAAGTTTTTGTTTTAGGTTCACTGTAACTCTTCGTATATCTATATATAATGTTTTTAAGTATTGTAAGTCCGTAACACATTCTTACGAGAAACTTACCTGGACTGCATTGATATTAAGGAGACGCAGACTACAAGTAAATCAAGAAGATTAAATGCAGATCTACAAAAGGCTCCGTCGTGCAACACAAAGCCATATGAAATCAATTTCAGTAACAGTTCTATTGTGAAGACACCCGTGAAAAAAACATCAAATTTGTTTAGTACCTGTAAAATAAAAAAATTAAGTATACAAGTGACTTTTCACTGGTTGTGTTTTTGGTTTAAAACTATGTATTCTAGTCGAGAAAAAAGTTAACGTGATTGTATCTAAATGTTTTCCAATGTAGTATATTGAAAGTAGTTAAGGTGGATCGTATTTCAATCAGATTCAGATCATAAAACCAACTTATATTTTAATACTAATACTTTTATCATACTTTGTTGCGGTCGGCGTTTGGCCGTAGTGGGTCCTCTGCTGCCAACATTGCCGATGAGAACATAATGCAGCACAATATAACATTTCCAAAGTTGCTGTGATTACAAAGCCAGTGACAAAATACACGAAACCTGTTCAATTCAGAAAAAAAATCGGTAAGTCCTTAAAAGGTGCAGTAAGTTATTTCTTTGTTCTGCGTGTAGGAAAGTGTGCTAAATACCATAAATAAAACTCATAGTAGTAAATACATATAAACATGCAACTAATATGTGATACCCTTCTTTGTATTCTTTACATTGATGGTATTCAAATCTTTAAATATTATTTTTAAACAAATTCAACTCAAGACACATAGGTTTGCAATAGGTACATACTTGTAATGAAATTTTGACCTATTTAGTAGACAAGCTCACGGTTAAATGACGGACGCGACAAACAAACTTATTACCTTAAAAAAAAACAATATTATACGCCTAGCTAAGGCTAGAATAAGGCTGGTCTTGCAATTTTAAAAACAACAAAGCAACATAAACAAAAATCAACAAATAATTTAAAAACCTGTTTGATTGAGACATTATGAAGAAAGACGAACCCTCTGGAATGGGCTGAATTTTTGTAGCTGTATTGACTTCAGACATGCGTCTTGGTCTGGCTGTATTCACATCTTCATCGTCTTCTTTGCATTTATGTATTTAAATGGTTTAGTGTTCGAAGTTTTAGATGTTATTCCAAAGTTGTTTGCAATCAAACCATTTTTGAAAATAAAATGTTATGTAATTTGGAATAACAAATAAAAAAGTTATAAATATATGTTTAGATAGAAAATAAAGTTATATTAATAGCGGGATTCTGTAACCAGTCTCTAGTCTCTATTTGAGAGATTTTGAGGCAAAGTCTCAATTTGAGACTAGTTACTATTCACTAAACAGTCTCTAGCGTTAGTCAAAATATTGAGACCTGGTAGTTAGCCGGTCACAAAACTAAAAAGAGCTCTTGTCTGCCATTTTGAATATACTGAATAGAGATCATCATAGATATTAATCGATTGTAGTATTTTTAATATTTTGTAAGCAACTCAAACACGAAAAAGTTAAAAATGAATAAATTTTACATAAATTTCGTAAATATTATGAAACAAAGTCAACAATATATATTTTCATTTTTATTGATAACTATGTTTTTTGACGATGTTATAGAAATTTTAATATTTGTTATCGACATATTTATTTCCATTCAAGTGTAAAAACATCTCTGAATGATGAAATGTAATAGATTTTGTGACTGTCACTTACAGAATAGCAAAATCGTCTCAAGTCTCAAAAATTGTCTCTAACTTAAAATCTCAAATTTAGAGACTTGAGACTGTCTCACGTTACAGAATCGCACGGTAAATAGCAATATTATATATGGGGTATTCCATACCAAATCGACCACTTTTGAACCCGACCCCTTTAGATTTTGCTGAAACTTATCCATCCTTTTCTACCCTTTGAAAAACATTTTTGAGAATTTTTTCAAAATTATTATTATTTTATATAATTGGTCGTGTTAAATTTTTTTGAGTATTTTTTCGAAAAGTTCATTCAAAAACAAAAATTAAAAAAAATGGTCCCCAAAAGTCAATTTCTACAAAAGTTATGGCTATTTGAACATAAAAAAGCCTTTTTTTTTAGCAAAAAATAGCAAAATTCGTAACTTTTTTGAAGTTGGACAAAAAATTTTGAAAAAATTCTCAAAAATGTTTTTCAAAGGGTAGAAAAGTATGGATAAGTTTCAGCAAAATCTAAAGGGGTCGGGTTCAAAAGTGGTCGATTTGGTATAGGAATACCCCATATACAAACCAAAACTTTATGAAACTTACTTACTTACTACTACTTACTTTTTTTTTTATTCTTAGTGTAATATGATATTATAGGGCTAATTTGGTTTGTTTTACGGCAGGGTATATACAAATATAACTTTTTTTAGTCCATAATTGAACACTAAATTTTGTCAGGAATACTTAACTTATAACTAATTAATTTTACGAGAACATTATACCTAGTATTTAAAAGAAGCAATAAAGTATTGACATTGTGTTGACAGCATAAATATCCTTGGACATTAGTTCGCAAAATATGTTTCCCAAAAGAAAGATTCGGAACACTTTAGTTGAAATATGGAACTAAGTGTTGATATTATTAAATCCATTGATTTTAGAATGTATAATTTATATAACCACAATCTCAATGTGAAATATTGATGTAATATTTTCAATGTGTTAAAATTATTCGTACAGTAGAATTGAAGCAATATTATGTATTAGTTCGTTTTATTTTTGCAACACTGTGTGTGGTTTAGTGTGTTAATGTATTGGAATAGGTATGCTACAACACATGCAAAGGAACAATTTTTAATTACTTTATGTTTGTGTGTTTCTAATTACCTGTTTGTGTTACTAAATATAAAAAATGAACTTCCTCTTGGCATTGGTTTTTTAGTCTTCTTAATGCTGATTTCAGAGAGACGTCGAGGTCGTGCAGTTGCTCTAGGTGTTACTTCGGAACGGGATTCTAAACATTGTTAAGGATTTTAATGACAATGAATAGGGTAAGCAGCGTTTAAGTTTTATAAAAGTTACTTGGGAAAGCATTTATGGCCCTAATTCATACATGTACATGTAATTGTATAACTATTTGTACAAACGTATTTCAAAATAATGTCTTAAAATATATATATTTTCTTAAACCATATTTTAGAATTATACTATTTAACATCTTAACTAAATGAAATGCATAAAAAACCAACTTTTCCCATTTAATACACATTTGTTGAAGACTTACCTTCTAGTTCCTCATCGCATATTTCGTCCTCTTCACCTTCAGAAGGAGTATCCTCATCCCTGTTATTATATTTTCGAGAAAGTATTTAAATACTCAGAAACTTAATAAAATGGCTGTATACCGCCAGGAGTCAAAAACTTCACAAAGTTGAACTTACAATTTTTCTATTTCAATACAATGTCCGTCCAAATCCATTTCAATATTCATATTTTCCTCTTCTGCACCTTCAATGATTGGAGTGGGGCTGTGTGATTTGTTATTTTTACCATCATCAATTTCTTCTTCCTTTTCGATTGTTGTTAAAGAATCTGCATCAGCAAGATTATCAACAGCAATAGCCAAAAAAACGTTCAGCAATATATAATTGCCGCATATGAATAAAATTATAAAATAGATGCATGCCAATGCACCAAATGTTTTTATTCCTCCGTAGGCAAGTATTCCGTCATACATAACCACATTCCAATCTTCACCAGTAAGAATCTGAAACGTAAATTTTACAAACGTATCAAATTCGTTACGCGTTAATTTTAGAACACCCTTTGCGAATTCGCGTATTTAGTCTACATAGGTACGTATTCGTATTTGTTCTATGTATAATCAAGCTTTTTCGGATGTTGTTTTTGCAAATTATTAGGTGTGTGGGCTTTTTACGAGCTACATCGGTATTAGCACCACCATTCGAAACTAGACTTATACAATAGTTAAATTTAGTATATGGGGGATAGAAAAAATAGTAGACGAATTCTATACACTTTTAGCACTATTCACATTATTATTAGGAAATTTTCTGTACAAAGCAAAACTCAGGTACTCATATTCAGTATCTGAGGGTCCGGGATTCTTATAGTTCGTTTGCAATAATTTGCAGATGCCACACTTCGATGTACAAATAGTGCTGTGAAACTGAACCTTTAAACAAATTCTTTTGACTTAGCTAAATGCAAACAAAAGCTTTTGACTTGGTAAAGGTAAATAAAAGGGGCATTGTTCTCATAAATTGTAAACAAAAATGTCAAATATGTGAATTCATCTCAAAATGAGTGATGTATAGGTTTGTGAGGGCTGCACCAATTTCATAATTTTCATTTGCATATTCGCTGTTTCAGGCTAAAATTTAATTATATTAAAATAGTGTACAAATATTACCTGAAATACAGTTAATAAACTTTGCCAAAAGCAATCGAAATTCCAACGAGGTTTTTCTTCTGATGGTTTAAAATTAAACTTCCCTCCAAAAACTTGCATACCCAAAAGAGCAAATATTACTATAAAAAGAAATAGCAATAACAAGAGGGAAGCGATTGACTGTATTGAATTCAACAAAGATGCCACAAGATTGGAAAGAGATCGCCAATACCTGAAAAGAAAATAATTATGATGAACTACGTATTAACTGTATGCCGTTAAATAAGTATTCAAACAAACAAATTGACGTTCTAAACCAGGCCTGTCCAACATACGGCCCCCGGGCCACCATCCGGCCCGCATAGGCCATTCACCCGGCCCGCCATCTCTTAGAGTCTTTGGACATCCCAGTTGTATAGGTTTGCTTCTATATGTTTACATGTGTGTGTGTCAATTAAAAAACTTACTCTATTGCAAGTAAAACAGTGCTCCCTGTAGTAAATAAAATAAGCAGTTGATAAGAAAGAGTACCTATAAACTACTGTGCTTTGCAAGTGCCTACAAATTGGTTTAAATCTCATGAGTATATCAAGCAAAACGCGTACATGTACAAAAAGAAAACAAAACAAAAGAAGCGTGTCATATGGCACGAACTGATTCAAATAGCGCAACAACAAATTCATGAGAAATATTTTCGTCACAAACATCAGCACGAGCTGATGGGAAAACTTGTGTATTTGTTTTTTCGCATTCTCGCTCCAGCAAATTTTGTGAAAAAAATAGCAACAACATTCATCATTTTTTCTTATGATCCGTTAACCAGGAAGTAATAGGAAATCCTATGCAAAAAAATGATAATTTGGGAGCGATAAAAAAACAAATTGTTTTTGTTCTCGCACCACAAATTTAATTTTTGGAAAGCCTTTGCATTTGTTTTTGTACAAATTAATATACATAATATTAATTACATACAAATTAATATAATATCAATTACATACAAATTGTTTGAAAAATAAGTAATTAGTAAGTGATGGATAAAGTAGTGCAGACAGTTAATTTTATACGCGCAAGAGGGCTTAACCACAGACAGTTCCAGGCTTTTCTGGCTGATGTCGGTTCAGATCACGAAGACATTGTATACTTCAGTCGCGTTCGCTGGCTCAGCAGAGCAGCTACACTAAATTCTATTCCCTGCTGGACGACTTAAAGATTTTTCTTGACAACAAAGACCAAGAAATTACTTTCCTTACTGATGAGCAGTGGTTGGCTGATCTGGCTTTCCTGGTTGATATAACTAAATATCTTTCTGATCTTAACTTGAAACTGCAAGGGTAAGACCAACTATGCACACAGTTATACGAACTCGTTCTAGCTTTCACAAAAAAGCTTTTGTTGTTGGAAAAGCAGCTGAAACAAAAGCAGTTGATTCATTGGGAGACCTTATCTACAAGAAAGCAAGCTACCTTGGATTTTGACAAGTATGTACGTGTTGATGTTACAAAGATTAAGGAACGAGTTTGACGACAGATTCGCAGACTTCAAATCACAAACTCCCTGCATGAAAGTGTTTCAAAAATTGAATTTACAGCTGGAGTTAATAGAATTGCAAAGCAGCTCTCATCTAAAAACAGCAACCAGATCGATCATGTTGTGATAGACGGAAGACACGTCTCCAGTGTTTTAGTTCTGCTCTCTGAGAGCACTCGTCAACAACTCAGTATAAGGGAACTGTGGGACGGCATTTCAAACTCCTTACGTACAGCTGCAACCGAAACTATTGGTTTTCGGAAAGTGCAAAAGAACAGCTGGTACGACGAGGACTGCCGTGTCGCAGCGGAGAGAAAACAGGCTGCCTACCTCGCAACGTTACGATTGACCACGACACGTGTGGGATGGGATAGATACCGAGAATTGAAGAAAGAAGCGAGACGCATTTGCAGACAGAAAAATAAAGAGGACGAAATGCGTGAGTATGAAGAACTTGATGAGCTGGCTGACAGGGGTAATGCTCGAAAATTCTACGATAAATTGCGGCGGCTAACAGAAGGTTTCAAGACCGGAGCGTACTCTTGTAGAACCCTAAAGGTTACCTAGTCACCGATGCCCAGAACATACTTAAATTATGGAGGGAACACTTCTCCAGCCTGCTGAATGGCAGTGAACGTACAACGCCTGGAGAAGGGGAACCCGATTCCCCAATCGATGACGATGGAGCAGACGTTCCATTGCCTGACCATGAAGAAGTTCGAATAGCAATTACTCGCCTGAAGAACAACAAAGCGGCGGGGCCGATGGATTGTCGGCCGAGTTATTCAAACACGGCGGCGAAGAACTGATAAGAGCATGCATCAGCTTCTTTGCAAAATATGGTCGGACGAAAGCATACCCAACGATTGGAATTTAAGTGTGCTCTGCCCAATCCGCAAACACGGAGACCCCACAATCTGCGCCAACTACCGCGGAATAAGGCTCCTCCAGGAGGAGAAGTATAAGGTTCTATCGAGCGTATTGTGTGAAAGATTAAAGCCCACCGTCAACAAATTGATTGGACCTTATCAGTGTGGCTTTAGAACTGGCAAATTAACAACGACCAGATATTAACCATGCGCCAAACCTTGAAAAAGACCCGTGAAAGTGAATCGACACGCACCAATTCTTCGTCCATTTCAAAGCTACTTTCGACAGCTCGAAAAGCAGCTGCTTTTATGCCGCGATGTCTGACTTTGGTATCCCCACAAAACTAATCCGGCTGTGTAAACTGACGTTGAGTAACCCCAAAAGCTCTGTCAGGATCGAGAAGGACCTCTCCGAGCCGTTCGAAACCAAACAAGGTT
This sequence comes from Bactrocera dorsalis, assembly GCF_023373825.1. NCBI lineage: Eukaryota > Metazoa > Arthropoda > Insecta > Diptera > Tephritidae > Bactrocera > Bactrocera dorsalis. Next base: position 13,587,803 of record NC_064308.1, on the reverse strand, counting down.
TCAGACAAGGCGACTCCTTGTCGTGCGACTTCTTCAATCAGCTGCTTGAGAAAATAATTCGAGCTACTGGACTTAATCGAGCAGGTACAATCTTTTATAAGAATGTACAGCTGCTGGCGTATGCCGATGATATTGATATCATCGGCCTCAACACCCGCGTCGTTAGTTCTGCTTTCTTCAAACTGGAGAAGGAAGCAAAACGAATGGATCTGGAACAAGGGCAAGACGAAATATCTTCTGTCATCAAACAAACAGTCGTCGCACTCGCGACTTGGCTCTCGTCTATCTTGGAACCAGGGTAAACACCACCAATAATGTGAGCCTGGAAATCCAACGCAGGATAACACTTGCCAACAGGCTGAGTAGGCAATTAAGAAGCAAAGTCCACTCTCGACGAACAAAAACCAAGCTCTATAAGTCATTCATAATTCCCGTCTTACTATACGGTGCAGAGGCTTGGACCATGACAACAACTGATGAGTCGACGTAGCGAGTTTTCGAGAGAAAAGTTCTGCGAAAGATTTATGGTCCTTTGCGCGTTGGCCACGGCGAATATCGCATTCGATGGAACGATGAGCTGTATGTATATCCGTATGGACGAAAACACTCCAGCTCTGAAAGTATTCGACGCAGTACCCGCCGGGGGAAGCAGAGGAAGAGGAAGACCTCCACTCCATTGGAAGGACCAAGCGAAGAAGCACCTGGCTACGCTTGGAATATCCAATTGGCGCCACGTAGCGAAAAGAAGAAACGTCTGGCGCGTTGTTATTAACTCGGCTATAATCGCCTAAGCGGTGTCTACGCCAATTAAGAAGAAGAAGGTAGTTACATGTATTAACTATACATATGAACTGTGGTGAGTTATCGATCGATTTCATTAAAATTCATTACGGAATCATTGTATAGTATATATGTACAAATCTGTACTTTCACATAATTTTACTACACATACAAACAGAAGTTTGAAAATCATCACATTGGGTATACGGAGTCTAAGAGATTTATTGACCCGAATTTATCCTTTTTTGCCACCTAGGCTTATTAATATCTCGAAATTAGTCAGTCTAAATTTCTAAGCTAATTGTGCTCGTTTTGCTATCACATAATCTCCACAGTTTTTCACCATTAAATTATCTTGATCCGCATCCGTAAGTCATAAGTACGTTGAAGTATTAATGTAATTCAATAAAAACAGCTTATAAAGGATAGGGGAAAGGACTGATCGATTTAACTCATCTCATAATTCTCAGCAAACCATTCTCTTAGATTATTATCGCAATAGTCTTATCTATATGGAATGTCTACTAGTTTGACGAAAAGTATTATAATGGATATATGTAAAGCGTGTAATTGGTTCGATCTAAATGATAAATAAAGTCTTAACTTACTTTGTGACCTTAAAAACTCTTAAGAGTCGAACGCAACGTAGTACTGATACTCCCAATGGCGGCATTATACCCGTGTTTGTTAGTATTGTTTCCGTTATACTACCAATAACAACAAAACAATCGAAACGATTAAACAGCGACACAAAATATCCTTGAAATCCCAAACTATACATTTTAAGCATCATTTCACAGGTAAATAATCCAATGAAAAAAATATTTGTATACTCTGTAAGAAGAATTACACTTTATATTGAGGATAAAATGTGAATGAATAGTAGTTACCTTGAAAGTTATCGAGCCATATTGGTTGCCCATAATGTTCGGTAGCAAGTACACCGGTATTCAGAAACACTAACATTATTATTAGCCAATAAAAAGCTTGCGATTTTACAGCTTTCCTACAAGACCGTCTCATTCTGCGGTTCAGACGATCTAAATCTTTTTTTTTCTTACGCCACCAGGATTCAGATATTTGAATTTCTTGACCCTCCTCTTCCACTTGATCCATTGACTTGGACTCGTTGGTCGGTTTTGTTTTTCCATCTTGCATTAAATTACCATCGACGTCAGGTTCAATATCTTCCGCTTGGGTAATCCAATCCAAATAGCCGCGCACATCTTCTTCTATTTGTTGTTTTTCCCTAAGTTTTTGAAAGTCTCCGCGGTTTTTAGCTTTTGTGCGCTCTTTTGAAAATTCACCAGACAACACACCGAGAATTAAATTCATTACGAAAAAGGCTCCTAATATAACCATCGAAACGAAGTAAATCCATTGCCACGTACTTCCCATGGCATCTTGAATCTATTGTATAAATACGAATGTAAACAAACTAGTACCACAGCTCAGTTTGTGCGTGAGTAGTATCCTTACGTTATATAGCACATCTGTCCAGCCTTCTAAAGTAACACACTGAAACACGGTCAACATAGCCAAACCAAAGTTATCGAAATTAGTTATACCATAATTAGGGCCGTCCCATTTTTCATGGCATACATAACCTTCTTGACATTGAAATCCAGTACCACATGGGTGTTCATCTTTCATATATTCACCTTTATTAGTCGAAGTAAATTAACCAAAATGTAATAATATTTATTATTTATTTATATACACTCGTGGCCACGCAATGCTTACCACTATACTTTCTTAATTTTTTTCGAACTTTTTCTTTCGTTCGGGGGTTTCTTCAATTTTGTTTTCTTTTATGTTTTTAGTAAGCATAAGTATACTAAATTATATTATCTAATTATAATTATAGTTTTAATTTATCACGTGTAATGAGCAAAGCATAAACTAGTTTTTCTATGCGGCAGACTTTATTGTTTTTAAAGTAATAACGCCACTAAACTTCGTATTTCAATTGAAACCAAAATAAAATAAAACATTAATTTCAATTACAGTCTAAATAAAATTAAATTAAAAAAAATAAATATATAATTTTTTTATTCCATGTCAGTCTCTTACATTTCGAGCTCATTTTGAAAAGCTCACTAACTTTCAATTGATTTTGTCTATAGCTGAATGTCTTTTGTTTTGAATTTTTAATAGTTTTGATAAATAACATGCCATTAACTTATTTCTAAACAAAAATTTTCTATACCACAAATAGTACCGCTATAAAGTGTTGTCAAATATGTAGAACACTTGATTTTGAATGGTAAACTTTGCTTGACAACGAGTGTAAATGACTAACCAGTATCTGGGCGAAGGCAAGTTTTATGCAATTTTCCAGAAAACAGCTCCAATCCAATAATTGCGTATATGATAATGACAAATAAAACTAGTAAAGCAATATGTAAAAGTGGTATCATAGCTCGAAGGATCGAATTCAGTACAACCTGTAAGCCTTTAATGAATAGCAGTTAAAATTGGTAATTATTTTTTTGAAACATAATTTATAGTATATACATAATAAATAAGCAAGTAAGGAAGGGCAATGTTCGGGTGCATCCGAACATTTTATACTCTTGCAACTTACAAGAATCAAAGCCAGGAAAATACTTTATGGTGTAAAACGTCAACCTGAGAATCGAAATCCAAGCAATTTTACATATACTCTAGCTCTTTACCCGCGGCTTCGCCCGCAGTGGAGCCATTAAATAAGTATGAGAGATAAAGGGTAAGGGTATAATAATAGAAATGCGTCAAAATTATAGCTAAATTTTATTGCTGGGCTGAGATTAACAATTTTTTAAAATTACTACCGACATTGAAGTTTCAACACCTTAAAATATGCGTATTGAAATGCAACAAAAAATGTTAAAATATATTTCACCGTAACAAAAATAAATAATTCTGAATTCTAACAATTTAAAAAAATAAAATACAGAGTGTTAATCTAGTATATTTTTGTATACCATGTTATAAGTTTTCCTGTCGGGTGCAAATATATGCAAACCTGGGCATTAGATACACGTGAACAGGCTACATAAAGTTGACTATGAGAGAAGTATGGGTTTTCTAAATGCACTCCTGCTACCTGTAATGCTTGTCCTTGTGCCTTATTTATAGTAACAGCAAAGCTAAGCTTGACCTCAAACTGAACTCTTTGAATGGAAAGTCAGTGGGAACAATTGGTATCCGAGGTATTATAACACTATTTCCCTTACCGACACCTGTTAAAATAGTAGCACCAAGTATGTTCTGTCCCAATTTTGTTATCCGAAGCTTTGTTCCATTACATAGCAGAGGAGCATCTAGATTTCGCATAAGCATTACTGGTACATTTAGTTTCAATTGAAGTTTATGTGACGGTACACCCGATAGTTCAAGTGAATTTAAAAACTCCACAGGATATGAAGTACTTATTTCCGTATCTATAATTGTATCCATTGACAAATACTCCTTAATTTTTCCCTGAACCTCGTTTAAAATATCAGTGTTGATCCTATTAACAATTTCATTTCTTGGTGCTAATATTGCTCTTGCACACAACCACTGATCACTACACAATTTTGTCGCAATTCCGGAAAAACATTAGTAATGAAATCCACATCACTTTCCACTAAATTACAAAATTCTCTTGACAGTAATATGTAGCCTTCAACGTCAACATCTAAGCAACCATCACCAATTTTCAACAACATTTCTGCGTAAAGTCCTGAATCCACGTCATTATGAAGATGCACTCTCATATTCGTTTTCAGGCGGAGTTTTTCAACTGTCGACCATAAGCGTGATGATTTAATTCACGCTTGAATTTCATCTGCTGGTGTCCCCCTCTGAATCACTGGGAGGGTTTGACGGAAATCACCAGTCAATAAAACTACCATGCCATTTTGGATATACCAGATTTCCGCTTCCGTGGCATTTTCTAAGAAAAGCAGAGTAAGAATTAACATCAGCGAGTAAGATCTAAAATAATAAAATGACTGCTAACCACAAAAATTACGGATTACCCAAAAAATTTGAATAGTTTTATACTGCGTGTAACGACAGAAGAAAATAACAATAAATATAGAAAAATTAATATTATTATATTAATACAACTCTAACAAATAATTTCGACCAAATTAGTTATCACAAAAACGGTACTCACGGACTTTTTTTAGATCATTAAAAGAGAAATAATTCTTTCATACATAACTTTTGTGTATCTTGAACCGCTTTCGCAGCGCAAGGAACGGAAGCCCTCAAAGATAAATAATTTCCCCCGTTTTTTACACATTTACCACTGTTTCTTCGCTCCTATTGCCAGCGTGATGCTATATAGCCTATAGCCTTACTCGATAAATGGACTATCCAACACAAAAGGAATTATTCAATTCGAACCAGTAGTTTCGGAGATTAGCGCGTTCAAACATACAAACTCTTCAGCTTTATAATATTAGTATAGATCAGTGAAGCGCTTTACCTAGCCCGCGGGCGGCCGACTTTATTGCTCTCTCACAGATTCGTTCACACGTATTAGTCAAGCGCTCTCTATACATTGTGGAAAATTAATGTGCATTTGAAAATCACTTGGTCAACGACTGTTGACTGCTACGCATGTATTTTGTATGTGCGCGCTGAAGAGCTAAGAAGAACACGCTTTATTGTAGAAAAATATTCTAACCATGCAAGGCTGCAAGTATATCAACAATTCCTTGATATATTGCAGACTAATTTTCATAGCCGATTTCATGACTTTTATAAAATTAAGCATATTATTGAAATTCATAACGACCCTACTGGGTGTAATACTTCTGGGGTGAGTTTAGATTTAAAATCCGAATTAGAAAAGATGCAACGTGATTTATTGTTGCCTCGACAAACAGGGCAACAGTTTTGGAAAAATCTGAACTACAACTTTTATCCGAAATTAAAGAATGAAATGTGGAAACTCTTTTCAATGTTTGGAACTACTTATTGTTGCGAAGTTTCGTTTTCCACTTTGAAATTAATAAAATCAAATACTAGAAATAAAATTAACGATCGGCACCCTGAAGACTTACTTCGTATAAAATTTTGCGGCTCCGAACTAGATTTAGATAAGTTGGTTCAAAACCATGAAAATATTGATTTTTAGTTTTTTGATACAGCCGTTTAGGTGAAAACTTCAACATAAATTCAATATTTAAAATTTTTTGAATTTTAATTTCTTTTTGACACGTGAATTGTCTTTATTTTTGTAATTGATAAAAAATTAATCACGAATTTCATTAATTTCACAATTTTGTAAAAGTTGTCGAATCACTTTCAAATTTTTTTTATATTATTTAATACTAAAGTTTTGTATTTTTTTTGGGTGTAGCAACAAGCTCTCGCATACTCCAACTCAAGCACACAGTTTGGTAGTGTGCGTTTGGGCATCACTGGTTTAGATATACGATACAATACATATATAATCCTGTTGGAGACACAAAAACGTATATGGAAGTTGGGGATACTACCCGACCAGAATTTATCTATTTTCCCAATACCACATAATATTAACATGTCACATCCTGATATTAGTTACATAGTCATGTCATAGGTTAGTCAAGTTTTCGCTCAAATTTATGTATTTTAGGCACAAAGATACACTGTTATGAGTAAAACACGCTAGCTCATTTTCACTGAGATAACTCACATATTGGTCGATATATACGATATGAAGTCCCCCAAATGTTCGATTATCTTCATATTAGGTATATGCTAAGTGAAGTATTGGTCCGATTCATTTAATTTCTGACATGCACACATATCATTGTCAGAGAAGTACTATCCTTGAATTTTAACTATATGTCTCACACATTCACCGATATTTTCAATCAACCATAGGTACTGGGGTCCAAATATTTGGTGCCGGAAGGCTTGAACCGTTTTTGTTGAATATGAACAATTTTTGGTCATAAGGTAGCATATACTAAAGGTATTATTCGTGCAAAGTTTATTCCCGTTATACTAATTTCTTCTTGATTTGTGTACTGGAAAATAAAAGAATCAAGTGGACTTTAAAATTGTGCTATATGGAAAGTAGGCGTAGTTATTGTGCGATTTCGCAACGTGACATAGGATACATTCCAGAGTTCCACATACCAATTTTTTCGAAATCGGTTGGTCGGGTCCCGAGATATGGGAATTCACTAAAAAGTGGGCAGTACCACGCCCAATGTCCAATTTTCATTCTATAAAGCCTTTTCATACCATCTTGAAGGTAAAATTTAATGCCTCTGGTTTATTTAGTTATTGATTTATCGCGCTTTTAGTAGTTTTTAACAGTACCGTTATATGGGGAGTGAGCGGGGTTATCCTCTGATTTCATCCATTTTCACACTGTCGGTAGAAGTTCTTATAAGATTTGTACTCAGCAAATTTGGTTGTTGTAGCTTATGTGGCTTAGGGACGAACCGTTAATGGAGGGGTCCACGCCCACTTTTTAAAACATTTTGCCCACAGGTGTCCCTTGCTACTGCGATCCTCTGTACCAAATTACAGCTTTATATCTTAATTTAGTGCTTAGTTATTGCACTTTATATGTTTTCGGTTAATGGCGATTTGTGGGCGTGGCAGTGGTCCGATTACGCCCATCTACGAACTCGAATTTTGTTTTGTACTAAGAAACCAACATACCAAGTTTCATCGAGAGATCTCAATTTTTACTCAAGTTACAGCTTGCACGGACGGACGGACAAACAGTCAACCGGATTTCAATTTTCTCGTGATCCTGAACATTTATATAAATACAACCCTATATCTATCTCGATTAGTTTCAGGTGATACGTACTACCTTTAGGCGAACAAAACTACTATACTCTGCAGCAACTGGTTGCAAGAGTATAAAAAGGACAGACCGAACATTAGATACACTCGTACACGTAACGCTTCATTTAGTTACGCCGCTATTCAATGGGAATACAGCAAGATTTAGTTTCCGATTGTTCGGCGTTTAAGCAGACTGCCGCGAAAAAAGAAGTACTTCAATGGTTTATGATTTTTCAAGATTTTAACTATAATAATGAACATCGAGCAGGAGACAGAACCTGGCAACCCTGAGGTATGTTGGCAGCCAAGTTCCCATGGCGAGGAGTGAAAGAAAGACAAAAGGACACAAGTGAAGAGAAGGCAACAGATAATTTTTTTGCAGCCATAACTTCGATCTAAAACAAAAATTTCGAAAAGATTATTGATTTACAGAAAAGTCGCTATCGCACTACGGAAGTTTTTTTTTTTTGAAATTTGACAAAATGGTGGCGGTTTGAACGAAAAGTATCGAATTTGGCCCTTGCAAAAAAAATCAAAAACAAGGATACATAGCGCGATAGAGAGTGACGTTAAAAACGTTCTCTCCTAATTGGAATTAGATATCTTCAAAAGTCTTCCTTTGAGAGAGAGAACCATCTTGAAAAACACCATTCTGAGAAAAACGCGTTTAAAGATTGTATCGTTCCGTTCTCCACTCTGCTCCCTTTCTACAAGAAACGCTGTAGCGACCGTAATAATTTGAATTTCGATTTCAAAATTTCAGAGAATGTTTATTACTGTGTATACTATCCGATAATGCAACAATCGATTTTTCAAAAAAACATTTCACACTGAGATGATCCCTTAATAAACAACCAACATGTACGAGTATATACATTTATGTATTAGTAGTCATCAAACCGTTATAAACCATTTGAAGAAGCTTGGAGTCACTAAGAAGCTCGATGTATGGGTGCCACACGAATTGATTCAATAAAAATACCGCAAGACTTTTTTGACAACCTAATATCTCTTTTATGTATGTACATTTAGATATTTATATTTCTTATATATCTAAATGGTATATCGAAGCAAAATACTCGTAAATACAATAAAATTCAACAAAGTCATAAATTTTTCTTAATATCCATGGATTTCTAATGTAATAAATGGTATACCGAGGGAAAAGAAATCCAGTAAAATTTATGTTTCTAAATACCGACGAGTTTCTAATGTTCAGTCCGGCTTTAGAAGTGCAACCATTAATTTTAAATAATTCATCGACTTAAATAATTATATATAATAAATATTTTTTGATTTGTCATATTAATTAAAAAAAAATAACTTACTTGGAACTCCAGAAACAAGTCGAAGAGGTCGTAGCACTCGGAAAGCTCGAAGTGCTTTTACATCGAAACCTTCCTTCATAAGATTTGAAAGAACAGTACTTATCATGCTACCAAAAAGTGTTGAAAACATAAATACTATTAAATTTCTTATTCTCCTTGATGCGAATTTGTATATGGAAGTAAACCAGACATTAGCAATACATTTATATTGGTAAAAAAAATTACATATATAGTTTTGTTTATTTTATATCAGTTTTACTGATTAATGGGGTATTCTGGTCTAGGATTTTGAAAAATTCTTTTTTTTTGCATATTTTGAAAGTTTGACCGTGGAAGGATTTTTCAAAATTCGACTTATTTTCGGAGATACAGCCGATTTTGTGACGTGTCGTCCGTGTTCACTAGAATTGTCTCCTAAACTTTAAACGCGTTTTTCTCGAAACTACTTTTTTTGAGGTGGTTGACATGATATCTCAAATTCTACTGGACCGATTCCTTTAAAATTTGGTATATACATATCTTCTTTATGGTGGGCCATATAAAATTTTAAATTTAAAGATAGGGCGTAAAAGATTGAGTGCAGCGTTTGCTGTATGGCACGTAGCGCCGTCCTGCTGGAACCAAATGTTGTCCAAGTCTTGCTCCTCAATTTGCTTGAAGAAAAATTCGGTTAACATTGCGCGATATCGCTCACCATTGATGGTTGCGGCTCCTTCTTCATTTTCGAAGAAAAATGGGCCGATGATTCCACCAGACCAAAATCGGCACCATACAGTGATTCGTGCTGGGTGCATTGGCTCCTCGACGATTACGTGCGGGTTTTCTGTGCCCCAAATGCGACAATTCTGCTTGTTAACGTAACCATCGAGGTGGAAATGAGCCCCGTCCGAAAAGATGTTTTTCGGTAAAATTGACCATCCTCGGTTAAATCTGCGAACTGTAGACGACGTTTTTCTAGTGAATAGCGACCCATTTCGTAAATTTTAGACTTTTTACTGAATATCTGTCACTTTGCGAATGGTATTTGACGTTTCCAATGTCGTAATATAGATAATCCAAATTTAAAACCTTAGATGACCCACCCTACATAATGCTCTATGGTGTCTGCCTTGGATTTCCAAAAATTTATATTTGAAGTATGTTTAAAAAATTCGAAAAGGTTTTTTTATTTTTTTTTAAATGGTCAACCCGATAACGATATCCTTACTAATGAAGAATCTTCTTGTTTTTTGTGTTTTAGATCTCCACAAGGATTGAAATCACGTTAACCAGGACGCTCCGTTTTTTTTTTGAAGCCTCCACTCCACCGGCCCGTATCTCTACGAATTTTGGTTTTTTTTCTTGGAATTTTTTTTATATTATTAAAATGTCAATAAAAAACATATAAAAAATTGATACTAAAAATGTTTTTCATTTTTTTATCTTAGTTTAAAATATGCGTGTAGACCAGAATACCCCCTTAAAGGAGTTACAACAACGTTGTTTAGCGACGAACAAAATAATTTCTACACTAAAAAAGATTCATAACGCTATTGCGCATACATAGTTTGTTTGATTCGCTGCAGACTAACGTTTGCCGAATCGAAGACATACATAGCTTAATAAATTTAAGCTCAGCGTTTAAAAAGGCGCGATAAATCACGCAAAAAAGGTAACTGACCAGGTAAAGGTGACGTAAAAATGTTTCAAAAAAGGTAATTCCTGTAAGAGAGAGGTTAGAGAGATCCCCCAGCAAGAAATCAATAGCAATGGAATTGACCTTCCATGAAAGTAAAAAAGAACACCGTAATCTTTTGTCAACGAGTGTTATTTTGGACTATTTGAACACAAAATTTCTTTCTGAACAGAAATACATAACATAATGAAAATATTTTTTAATGTTTCACATGTTGCTATGGATAAGGCAAAATTAATGTTTACATTTTTCATATTTTCATGTAAAGATATCATGACTTTCTCAAATAGTTTATAAAATTCATACATATGTATGTGTATGATATGATAAAAAGGAGACACTGAGAATAAAGAAATGGATGTTATTATTTACATATCCTTAACATGTGCTTTATTTACAGCATTGATTAATATCTGGTAACATTAATATACCTTATTATATTATTGATAAATTTCAAATTTGATATTTTATTTCTGATATTTCCAGTGTTAAAACCAAAAATTATCCGATTCAAGTTATAATGTCAATTGATGATAATAAAGTGCACAAAACCTGTGCGCGCCAAGAAGTCAAAATAAGAATGGAAAGAATATATCACTCACCCTATAACCACAATAAAAAAATCTAAAATATTCCACCCATTTCTCAAATACGAGCCGCTATGTAGTAGAAATCCATACGCAATTATTTTCATAACACATTCTGCTGTAAATATTACTAAAAATATGTATTCTATCTTTTCCTGTAAAAAATAAAAAAGCTTGTAATTAAATAAGTATCTACATACGTATTGTGATCATAAAACATACCAAAGCCTGATTAGTTACATTGGAGTCGCTATATGGATAAGGGGTATAAACCGCTAAGGCAACACAATTCGCAAAAATTGTTAACAATATCAAATACTCGAATGGTCTGTAAATTATTAAATGTTAAATTTATTTTTCATATATAGGAAAACCGCGTGAGATTCATATGTAATACTCATACGCGTACATACATTAGTAAATAATCTTTATTTTTTAAGATAATATCAATAATTGAAAAGGATGCTTCCACTCGACTATACTGATACATAATGCCCGAAGTGGGTTTTTTATCCCCAAACAAAATAAAACACGTTGAGGTCGATCAGGTTGCGGCTTCCCCCCTCGTCTTTGCGGCCGCTTTTGTGTAGTAGTATTAGTCACTGTCTTTTGCTGGTTTATTCCACCAGCAATTGTTGTGCCATTTATAGTGTCAGGAATGTTTGATGTCCCAAGATTAACATCAGTTCCCAAAGGTCCATTTGCTAAATATTTATGCGAGTACATTTCAAAGAATATGATTGGTTAATGACAATATCAGCAATGGTTTGAGTATTGTATTGAACTTCATCAAATATTTTTAACAAATTTACAATTGTAATTGGATTCCTAAATTTTTCGCTGTCCACAGATACACAATTAGATTGGGTTTACACACGAAGACTTTAGTCGCTCATAGTCGACAAGCCCGAAACTTTGAGTCGGACAATTTTCTGCATTCCCTATCACTTCACATCGCAAATCCTTAAACATGGGGCGTAAGCCGTGTGCAAAAATACTTTATATCAGCTAACTTTATATTAGATTTTCATCTAAAATATTTCATGTTATCATACCATAACATGTGCTTTATTTTGAACATACAAGTTTTTGCCAGTATTTATAGTAGGGCAATTCAGAATCTGGTGCAAATGGTCTTGCATCTTTGCAATTGCAAATTAGCGAGCATTTTTTTTCTTTTACACTAACAAAATGTATAGCGATGCATCTGCTACACCCTTGCAAATAAGCAACACTAAAACGCGATTGTACTATTTGCAACACTGGTTTGCAAATTACCAGCTGCTGTCAAAAATTAAAATATTGTAAATAAAGAGAAGAAATGGAGCAAACCGGTTTGAATACAATAAGGCTAAAACATGAAAACCGAATAAAAAGTGGAGCGAAAAAGAAATCCAGAATTCCAGCAGGAAGCTCCAGAAGTAAAAGTGAAATTTGTGCTATGTGCCGCATAAAAATATTTCGTATCTTCAATGTCCATATTTTCTTCAGCAGCTTCATCAAATAAAGCGTCAGTTAATTTTTCCCTAAAACTTTTTTCGGCATATTTTCCAATTTTTGCGAAATCTTCACCGATCAGATGTGAATTAATGGTCTTTGCCCTAGTACATATATATACAATCCAATCATATTGCAAATATGCATTTGAAACCAAGCACAGGTGCAACATGAAAAGAGAACTTGTTGTTACGAACAAGAACATGAGCAAAGTCCCTTCATCTTTCCTTGTTGTTCGTCCCCTCGCTTATAAAAAAACCGTTTGGTCGATAAAAGTCTTCGTGAGTGAACCGACACTTAAGAAACATAGACGCACATTTTTAACTAAAAATTTAATATTTTATAATGTTTATAGCTAGTATACATATAAATGTTTTTTCATACATACCAAATGTTGGATAAGCAGCTGTAGCTGTCTGTCCTTTATCAAAATTTACTCCTTCTCTACTTGCTAAACTATTATTGTTTGTACGCTTAATTGCTCCGCCATCAGTTCCACCTGATTGCTCTCGATTGCTTTCAAGATCCATGTTGCCAAAAATATCTTTAGAACGTTGGTCGGATATAAAAGCCTCCGATATATCGAAATAATGTTTAGTGTTGTCTTCGTTTTCTTTTTTTTTCTGTTCGTAAAATTTTATTAATGAATAATCGAACGATTTGTATTGGCTCAAAGGCTGGAATTCTTTATTTACATTACAATAGTCTAACCGAGTTTTTAAGTTTTCGATTCCTCCACGCTCGATGACGTTGTCAGCATTCCAATTTTCCGAATTTATATCGATAACGTTATCTTCCAAACTTTCACAATCAATATCTAAATCAGCTTTATAATCATTTGAATTCAGTAATCGCAGTTCGCTGCAACTTTCGCAGTCGGTGATATCTCCTGAGCCGTGTCTTAAAATCGTTTTAAGTTCTGTTAATGATGCTTGTCTTTCTCTCTCAATAAAAACTCTAGATTTGGAATTTGGATTACTTGTTTGGTTTAAAAATGTCTGATGAGGTACGTTCCAGCTAAGCTCAACAGTTTTATTATGTTGATACTGATCCCCGAATTGAGAATGACATATTGACGGCGGCTGAGCTTGCGTAGTGTTGCTTGCAGAATCACAATCACCCAAAAAACTGCTTAATTCGCCAACACCAAAACCATGCAATGTACTGTTATCACCCGTTATATCACAATTACAACTATTACTACTACTGCTACTCCTACTCCTACTTCGACTCCTGCTTTTACTATAATTACGTTTGTCGGTACTACTACTGCTACTCCCACTGCTATTTACGTTTGCATTAATTGTGTTCCATGAGTTATCTACATTATTGCTTTGGCATTTAATGCATTCGTGTTTTTTTGTATTGATATTGGATTTAATGCTGTCGTTACTTTTCTTGTAGCATTCATTTGGTATGGTTTTTGAACGGCTTATTATTTGTTGGACTGATTGGATTTGATTTCCTTCCTCTATTGTCAAAAACTGTCTACCGAAATCTTCATTACTACTTGAATTTAATTTTTTTATAAATGTACCACCAATTCTTTTTTTAGTTTGTTCGCCGCTTAACTTATATTTTAATAAATCAATGCTAGTATCAGTGCTTGTTATTTTGTAACTCTTAGGAATTAGTGATGTTGATGGTACTTGGGTAACATATATCGTTGAGTTTGCATTTGAACATCCATATAACTGTTCTTTCTTGCTATTATCGATCGATTTTTTTTTATGGCTTAATGGCCAATCACCATAACAATTTTTATCTGTTGCATCTAGCCATAAATCAGTTGATTTACTGTTGATACCATCAGTTTTATAATACTCGCAGTTTGTGACCAAATATTGTGTTTGCCTAAAATTGTAAAATGCACGTAATAAGAGTTACTAAAGAATGTAATTTTGATCATCTAACATCTGTTTTTAACACCTACAGCTGATCAAGATAGACATATACATAGTTCTACATTGTAATGTAGATATATCAAAATGATCAGAATGTAGAAAAATCAACAGGAGGGACGCAAATCATTATAAGAAGAATATGGAGCTAGACCAAGACATGACTCTATTTCTTTCATTTATAACTCAAGAAAATATTGTGATTAAGATTCATTATTTATTTATTCATTTATTATTCCAGCTTCACAATATTGATATTATTGAAACTTACAAGTATAATAATAAGTATATAGAGGTTGGGAGAATTCATAAACTGATCCATTTCCGACGCCAACATATAATATAGTATGTCTAGAAATACACTTTAACTTGTGATAGTGTAAAATAACATAATTTACCATTCAGCATATCTGACTGCTTACTTTTTTTTACTACTTAATCGGGACTAATGAAAGGGTGAAATAAAGAATTTTACGTAAAGCATCACATTGTCGGCATTAACTAAATTAATTAAATTAGGTAAAAGGTATCATTATACTTACTGTGGTGAAGATGCCGTATGATATTGTTCAGGAACACAATCGAAACATTTTTCAGAAAAATTGTTTGTTACGAAATCGGTGTTATCATTGATTTTATTTGGCCCACTTGTCCTTAAAGTAAAATTTTCAGTTCCGTAGAAGAGAAGCGAACCCTGCGATATGTCAATTTCTTGACTCCTGTTACTTATCTCATTTTGTCTTTTAAAGCAAAGTTTACGTTGACGCAACAGAGTGTCTTCTGGAGTAATTGCATTTATATTGTTGGTTTGATTAACTGTGCCAGTTTTTAGATTACCCCGTGTACAACTATTACAACTATTAAGTTTACACTTCCGGTCGAGGTCCTTTAAAATTCGTTTTGGACTCGGCTCATATTGTCCATAAATCTCATCTGGTAAAAAAACGAAATTAATATGTTTTAATAATTTTGGCCTTTTTGATTTTATGGATATACTAACTGACCCGGAAAAAGTTGTTTTGCATTTTCGTTATTTTTAGGAAAGATTTTTAAATATACATAACTAGCCCTATAAGTGTTTATAATTGAGCTGTACACTATTACAGTATATTTCATTTAAGTTAAAAAATTGTTCTTTATTACAGTAACAAATATATGTATATTAAGTTAAAATTATGATAGTTATCTGTACCACGAAAACAGTTAATTTTTCTACAAGATTGATTGATTTTTATTTCGACAGTATAATACTGCTCTTCACAATTTATATCTATATTGATCAAATCAGATGCACTTCGATTTCGCGAACTCACATTGAAACTATTGATTGGTAAATTCGCAATGAAAATGCAATGATTCTCAATAATTAATAGTACTTTGTGGCATTGAATGATATCGTTAGATCGTTGCACCACATACGATGTATTATAAGACATTGAATCTTTGTGATTATGCCACAATATTTAGAAATGGGTCTGGAAATGTGTCATCAGTATTATAGCAAATAGTAGACCAAGTTTTATTCCAGTGCTTTTTAATGCTGCTACAACAAGCAGTTGCAACAAGGCAAATCTAGTACAAGAAATTAATATTTAGGCGTTGGATACTATTGTCCATTTCTATGCATATGTTATATCTTAAAATAACAATGGTCCGGTGACATTAACCAAAAACAGTCACACTTAAAAACACTTGGGTTGATTGTACCGAATTATTATAGCACCATCAAGCGATTTTTGTTCGTGAATAGCTCTGAGGAATAATGTTAAATTCACTATGGAATAGCTAACATTAACTTCTGAGTTATACATGGAACACATTGTCGAAGGAAAACAGTATCTGTCGAATATTAAAATACACACGTTCTGTGCGTCATGCAAAGCTAACGGAAAAAAAGATACGGGTCACCGAATGGGAAGTTGGAAATGTCTCCTCTACCAAGCGGCATGTAAAAAGGCGAAATTAGAGTTGTAAAAATCAATCTAAATTGCAGCGAAGCGGCACAAGAATTACTGAAACGGACAATCTACGAGAAGAAGATAGAAGTGGCGATAGTCTGTGAGCAGTTTAAAAACATAAGTGCTGGTACCTGGATTTCCGACAAAGAAAGCAAAGCTTGGCCTGTGGGCAAAACGCCTTCCAGGCTTGTCTTGAGGAAATCATACTATACGCTGGCGAAAATAGGCGGAATCTATTTCTACAGCTGCTACCTCCCTCCGAGTGTAGTACAAGGTGTTTATGAACAGATCCTCGATGAATTAGTGCAGGACGTCCTTGCAACTACACCAAGCTGGCGACTTTAATGCGTGGGCAATCGAATGGGGTAGTAGCAAGACAAACAGGCTGCTCAAAACGTTCGCCTTACTAGATGATGTGCTGCTTAATACGGGAGGTAGAAATACCTTCGGGAAGAATGGCCACGGATCGATTATAGATATTCCCACGAAAAAAGAGATGGAAAGTGGAAACGCTAGATGAGAACATCGTCAACCTCATACTGGATGAAAGATTGGGTAGCTCGACCGACTTAGACCGACAAGCTGAAAGTCACGTAAGTAAAGCTTGCGATGCGGCCATGTGTAGAAAAAGACAAAACGCACCCCGAAGGTCTGGTGGGTCAAGGAGATTAGCGCACTAAGAAGCGAGTGTCATAAACCGAGATGCCTCGCCCAAAGAAGCTTAGGTACGCCAGAACACACGAGACTACGAGAATACTTTAAAAGAAAGCGAAATAAGTTCAAAAAGGCTATTAAAAAAAGTAAGGCCTTAAGCTTCAAAGAACTATGCGAGAAGGTAGATGAAAATCTGTGCTACACTGCTAGAAAAGGTGGTGGAAACGCTTTTCCCTTCGAAAAAGTGGTCGAAGTATTGTCAATCGACGAGGAGGAGGTAGTAGAAGTGGCGGAAAAAATCGGCAAAGCAAAGGCGCCCAAACAAGGTGCTTAAGATTGCAGTTAAATGAAAGCGTTTTCCCAAGAGTATGGAAGAAGCAGCACCTCATCCAGAAACCAAATAAACCGGCGGGCAAGCCGAGTGCGTATCGACCACTTTGTATAATCGATACAATAGCCAAAATATTGGAGTTGGTGCTACGCCTACCGCTGCCAAAGAGGCTCAAATAATTGACTACGTGGACGGAATTGCTGTGACGATAGTTGCAAAAGAGCTCTCGCAAATTCAATACTGCAATGCGACCTCAGCAAAAATTATGGATGGATGCAACATTACAACGCAAAACTCCTTGAGATACCTTGGCGTTACGATTGATACGAGGTTAAATTTCAAAGCGCATGTTAAAAAAGCCTGTAGCAAGGCAGCTACAGCGACAGCGGCCCTGTCAAGAATAATGGCTAACCCTGGTGGACTTAGTCAAACTAGGAGAGCCCTACTAGCTAAAGTCAGTCAGTCAATCCTGATGTATGCGGCCCCTATATGGGGAAAAGCACTGCACCAAAAAACAAATGTCAATAAGGCAAAGGCAGTGCCAGGCTATGCGCCATCAGAGTGGCCTGTGCATTTATAACGGCCTCACATGAAGCAGCCAAGATCATATCTGGCCTTATGCCGCCGGATTTAATAGCCTCAGAGTTACGTAGAGCCTACCTAAAATCTAAAGCTATGAATAGGCGTCTAACAGCTGACGAGCGAAAACAGGAGAGGCAGGTGAGCCTCGAAGAGAGTGTCAAAAACAATGGAACGCGACAGAAAAAGGAAGATGGACGCACAAGGTCATTAAAAACGTATCAGCGTGGATTGAGAGATAACACGGGGAAACAGACTTTTTTCTGACGCAATTCTTGACAGGCCATGGCTGCTTCAGGGAATACCTTTACAGATTCGGCCACGACGATGACACAAAATGTTCATTCTGCAGCAGTGTCGATGAAAACGCCACGCATATCTTTTTCTTCTGCTCGAGCTACGAAGTGAAGAGAACTACCATCGGGGGAATAACAAAGCAAAGTATGACGCCTGACAACATTACAAGCCATATGCTGCAAACAAAATTGGTATGGCGGAAAATGAAAGAGTGGGCAATAGCGATCCACGAACTCAATATAAGAGAACGACAGCGAAGAAGCTTAAGACCAGCTAAATAATCCCGAAAGGAGTTTGTGAAGAAGCATTCTTGCCCAGCTAGGTCCTGGTACCTTTTGGAAGATTCCTCCTCCGACACAAAAAAAACAACCAAAAAATCATGTTCTTATTGGCTCAGTTATTTAGACAAAAACACAACTTCACGTCAGCAGACTTGCGGTTGTCGCTGAGTACCTTTGACCAAGTATCCTCTGGGTAGCTTAAGAACATCCGTTTGAAGGCAAGCTAAAGTGAGAAGGCGAAGCATGTCCTACATAGGGTTGTGCGCCTGGTTTGGGACCAGCCACGTATAAAAAATGAAAAATAACAACCAGCCTCTGATGAAAGACCCTCTTTTGATGACGACCATAGCAAACGAAATAAGGATTCCTTAATTGGGAAGGTGCCGCTGCCCAGCTGGTTGATGTCCTCGTTAGACTGAAGGCTGACATCACCGCCGTCCAAGAAATGCAAGGACTGGTGTAGGATTCGTGGTGGGAGAGAGACTCCGTCGCCGAGCACTATCGTTAACTCCGGTGGATGAACATCTAGTCACAATCCGCATCAAAACGAGGTCCTTTAACATATCGCTAATTTGCACCCACACCCCAACGGAAGAGAAGGACGATGTGACCAAAGATGACTTTTATGAGCGCTTGGAGCGCACTTATGAGAGCTGCACCGCCACGATGTTAAAGTCGTGCTTGGCGACTTTAACGCCAAGGTGGGCAAGGAAGGTATCTTGGCACTACGGACGGTAAATGCAGCCTCCACGAGGAAACATCCCCAAATGGGTTGAGGCTGCTCGACTTCGCCGGGGTCCGAGGTATGGTAATCTGCAATACTAGATTACAGCACAAGCAAATACATCAAGCTGCCTGGCTGTGTCATGATCGAAAAGCCACCAACCAGATCGATCATGTTGTGATAGAAGGAAGACACGTCTCCAGTGCTCTAAACGTGCGCACGCTCCGAGCTCCTAACATCGACTGTGCAGCAAATAAAGCACGTCAACAAACACAAGGAAGTTTCGACGACGAGAAGCTGCAATCACAACAGACAGCCGAACGATTTTCTACTCGGTTTGCAGTCCTGCTCTTTGAAATCACTCGTCAACAACTCGGTAAATGGGAACTGTGGGACGTCATTTCAAGCTCTTTACGTAGAGCTGCATCCTAAACCATTGGTTTTCGGAAAACCCAAAAGAACAACTGGTACGACGAGGAAAGCCGTGTCGCAACGGAGAAAAAATAGACTGCCTACCTCACAACGTTACGATCGACCACAACACGGGAAGGGATAGATAACGAGAGCGGAAGAGGGAAGCAGGACGCATTTTCAGACAGAAATAGAGAGAGACCGAAATGCGTGAGTACGAAGAGCTTGACAAGCTGGCTGACAGGGGTAATGCTCGAAAATTCTTCGAAAAGATGCGGCGACTAACCGAAGGTTTCCTGACCAGAGCATACTTTTGTAGAACCCCTAAAGGTGATCTAGTTACCGATGCCCAGTGCATGTTAAAATTATGGAGGGAAAACTTCTCCAGCCTGCTGAATGGCAGTGAACGCACAACACCAGGAGAAAGCGAACCCGATACCCCAATAGATGACGATGGAGCAGACGTTTATTGCCCGACCATGAAGAAATTCGAATAGCAATGATCCATCTGAAGAGCAGCAAAGCGGCGGAAGCCAATGAACTGCCGGCGGAGTCGGCGATGAACTGATAAGGAGCATGCATCAGCTTCTTTGTAAAATATGGTCGGACGAGAGCATGCCTAACGATTAGAATTTAGGTGTGCTCTGCCCAATCCACAAAAAGGGAGACCCCACAATCTGCGCCAACTACCGCGAAGTAAGCCTCCTCAACATTGCATTTAAGGTTCTGTCGAGCGTATGGTGTGAAAGATTAAAGCCCACCGTCAACAAATTGAATGGACCTTATCAGTGTGCCTTTAGACCTGGCAAATCAACAACGACCAGATATTCACCATGCACCAAACCTTGGAAAAGACCCATGAAAAGATAATCGACACACAACACCTCTTTGTCGATTTCAAAGCTGCTTTGGCAGCATGAAAAGGAGCTGCCTTTATGCCACGATGTCTGAATTTGGTATTCCCGCAAAACTAATACGGCTGTGTAAACTGACGTTTAAATGAGGTTTCAGACAAGGCGACTCTCCTTCGTGTGACTTCTTCAACCTACTTCTGAAAAAAATAATTCGAGCTGCAGAACTAAACCGAGAAGGTACAATCCTCTATAAGAGTGTACAGCTGCTGGAGTATGCTGATAATATTGATATCATTGGCCTCAACACCCGCGCCGTTAGTTCTGCTTTTTCCAGACTGAATAAGCGTCTATCTTAGAACCAGCATCAATACTACAATGTCAGCCCCGGAATCTAACGCAGTATATCTCTTGCCAACAGGTGCTACTTCGAACTAAGTAGGTAATTGAGAAGTAAAGTTCTCTCTCGACGAAAAAAACAAAACTCTATAAATCATTCATTATTCTCGTCCTGCTATTCATCTGATGAGTCGACGCTGCGAGTTTTCGAGTGAAAAGTTCTGCGAAAGATTTATGGTCCCTTGCGCGTTGGCCACGGCGAATATCGCATTCGATGGAACGCTGTATGAGATATATGTATATATAATTATATACGACGACATTGACATAGTTCAGCGAATTTAAAGACAGCGGCTACGCTGTCTAGGTCATGTCGTCCGAATGAACGAAAACACTCCAGCTCTAAAAGTATTAGAAGTAGTACCTGCCGGGGGAAGCAAAGGAAGAGGAAGACCTCCACTCCGTTGGAAGGACCTAGTTTCGCTTGGAATCTCCAATTGGCGTCACTTTGCGAAAAGGAGAAACGTCAGGCGCGCTGTTGTTAACTCGGCTATAACCGCGTAAGCAGTTTCTTCGTAAGTAAAGAAGAATAGGAATCTTGCAGACAAATATGGCGCCTCTAATAAGTGAAATGTAAATTTATTCAAAGCTACAAAAAGTCTAGCGTTATTTTACCAACAGAAGAATAAAATAGCTCTGGTATATCATTTGTAATAACACCTGATAACTGAAATTTTATAAATTACTAAAAAGAAATTATTAACTTAATTTTTGCACAAAAAATTTAATATTAAACAAAACATTTGAATTTCATTCGAGTGAACAGTTTTAGTGCGGCAACAACGAAATTTTGTATAAGTATCAGCTGTTTGATACGTCAATGCCGTCTTCAAAATGTGCCAGAAGCTGGCGTCAAGACTACCTTTGCAAACAAGAAAATTTTGGAGTCATGCAGTCGTTTTTGTATTCAAAGCTTCACAATGAAAATTTAAATGACATGTATTACAGCCTCCACTACAATAGAGACATAATTAAAACCAAAAAATAAATGTTTGAAAACTGTGTAGAGTTAGAAAAATTATACCGACATCTAGGGGATAACTGATTGATTGATAGAACTATAATTATTATATTCGAATGCTTTCTTGTGAATCTGTGGATGGAACGAATTAATATAAAAATTCCGGTTAAAAATAAGAAGTTAATCGTATAAGGATGAAAATTTAGAAGTGTAAGTATTTTTCTTTGCTGAATCAACAAAATAGAAAAGCAAAAGATATTGTCCAAAAAATAAAAAAAAATTATAATTGAGGCAGACGGTGCTTCATATTTAGGGGTATAAAAAATAGATGTTGGCTGATTCTCAGTCCTACCCAATAAGCATAAATCACAAATTGACTGATATTTTCAGTATGAAGTCTGCTAGAATAACAAAAGCCATTATATGGAGAAGGGAAGGGCATTGCGTGGAAATATTTCACACATTTTCGGCATTAAACTACACATATTATATCCAACATTACATGCTCACTCAATTTTGGTAAAATATCTTACAAATTGACCCATATATTCGGTATAACACCAACCGTAAGTCTGAAACTCTTAGGACTAAAGGGATCAATTTATCAACCTTTCGCACCAGGGCGTACTATTACCAAACAAAGATGCGCTCTGATTTTCAATAAGAAACCTCACAGATTGACTAATTTACATCTGTAGGGGTTGCCTTTTATATTTGGTAGTCGAAAAAGTCTTTTCGTATGTCTAATCAAACTTAAACTTATTTTTTTTACCATTTTTTTGTACCATTTTGGTCGAACACTTTTTGCCATTTTTCTCCTAGAGACATTATTCTATCAGTTAAAGACTTTCATCAGTGCAAATCGAAATTTCGAAATTACCAGAACGGAAGCTAGCGAACCATTGTTGTGCTACACGAACTGATACAGCATCATCTCCATGAACTTCACTAATTTCATTGGTTGCTTGCGTGGCATTCTTCTCTTTTTTATACAAAAATTTCAAAATAAAGCCAATATCTTCATTATTTTCACTCAATTTTGAACAGCTGTAACTTCCCCGAATTTAATTTTTTTGGTTAAATGAAGCTTAAAATCTCACCTTTCCAACAATATGTCGTATGACACAATGTGATTGGTAGCACTGAAGACATATATTGACAAAATACGAAAAGTCTTTTTCGACTTCCCAATATTTCGCGATTCGAGAAAAAAACGAAATTTTAATCATCGAAAACCGTTTTTTGTTTTTCAAAATATCCTCTATTAAGATCCATATACTTTAGTTTACGTTTGAACCAATTGTCAAAGCACTTTTGCCACTCTGATGCAGTTGAGGATGCCTTTTCAGGTGTCGAAAAACCTTGACCTCTTAGTTTATTTTTAACTAATGGGAATAAAAAGTCGTTCGGTGCCAAGTCAGAACTATACAAAGGATGACTAATCAAATCAATGTTTTGTGAGCTCAAAATGCAGTTCTCTCAGTGGATGTGTGAGAGTTATCATAAACGTGGGGAAGATTGATCCGTCTTCGGCGGACTTTTTTGATTTCTTGAAAGACAACTGACAAGAAAATTGTATTTACTGTTTTATGTTGTTTTATTGGTATAGTTTCGACATGTCCAGTTTTTTTCCGAAAAAAAACAACCATTTTCTAGAAAGTACTTCGTGCACAAACAACTTTTGTTGGATTCGGCTCTTTCTGACACATCCATACAGTAAATTCACGAATCATCACTTATCTTGATGTCATAAAAGTGTTTCGAAGCACCGCTATTGTATTTTGTTAACATACTTATCTCTCGACAAATCGACACGTTTACTTTTTGAGTGATTGACAAATTGTGTGGGATCCAAAGTGAAATTTTTTTTACAGTCAAATGTTCATGCAATATTGAACTAGCATCACTAACGCCCATCACGGTGCTCTGGAGCGAATTTAAATAAAATTTTTAGGTAAATAAAATTTCCAAGTGGATTCTGTTTCTAGGTGATATTAGAAAGAAAATAAAAGTAAAAAGAAAAAAATCCACTTGGCGCTTTTTTTTGGCAGCGAAAATAATATTTTTTGCTTCATTTTCGAACTTTGATCTATAGCTTCTTTTAAAAAATAATATTATCACCCTAGCAATGCATTTTAAAACAAAAGTTTCCAGTATATTTTGGAAGTAGTAAATGTCAGCTGTCAAAAAGAGCTTGTTTGTGGTAACTTACTGAAGTCAGGATCTTTGAAGTTTTTTTATTCTTTAGCGCCTTATCCACTGACAAATTGCTAGTAAAACATAATCGTATAACACTAGGAAATCTTTCATCTGAAAAATCAAACTGATCCAACGGATTCTTTAGTTTAATTTTCCCTTGTATAATCAGCTTTTTTTACTTTTTTTCCAAAAAAACAGACATAATTTTGAGCGATTTGCAGTGTGATTTTCAGATTTCTTATAATTCGGAAGAAACATCGTAAAGATATAAGTTTATATTAGCACTTAATATACAAAACTATTTTTATAAACGTCCAGGTATTATAGTTACTTAACAAATGCAATTTCAACAATGCAATTAATGCCATCGAGTATGAAGTAAACAAATTTTCGAGCAAGGAGAAAGATCAAAGAAAGAAAGTTGTTGACGGATGCTTTTCAATCGAACTACATTTCAATTTTCAAAAGCATATCGACGCTTTTAAAAAGAGTTACGAATCCCTTGGAATTCCAGTTACACCAAAGATTCATGCAATATTTTACTATGTTTCAGAATTTTGTACGTAAACCAATAAGGGATTAGGATATTTTAGCGAATAATCGTGTGAGTCTGTTCACGCTGATTACAGTAAAACTTGGGAAAGGTATAAAGTCCTAAAGAGTTATCCTGAGTACTCCAAAAAATTAGTACGCGCAGTTTGCGTTTACAATAGTTTAAACTTGTGATTAATATGTGATTACTTGTGAAAAATAATGTAACTTTGTTTGCATTTTTATCTTTTAAGTTGCGTTACATTATATTCTATTGTAAAAAACACTTCAATAAAAGATACTGATAATTAAGAGATTTTGTTCATAATACAGATAGTTTATGTCTTCTAAAAAAAATTTAATATTTCTCTTAGTAATTCATTTTCTTGATTAAGTAAAAGTCGAAAAATGATAAATCTTTTGCAAATTTTACAATTTAAATTCTAAGTTTTCAGAAAAACATAAATTTAGTACCACAAACAAGCTCTTTTTGACAGCTGACATTTACTACTTCCAAAATATACTGGAAAATTTTGTTTTAAAATGCATTGCTAGGGTGATAATATTATTTTTCAAAAGAAGCTATAGATCAAAGTTTTAAAATGAAGCAAAAAATCGTATTTTCGCTGCCAAAAAAAGCGCCAAGTGGATTTTTTTCTTTTTACGTTTATTTTCTTTCTAATATCACCTAGAAACAGAATCCACTTGAAAATTTTATTTACCTAAAAATTTTATTTAAATTCGCTCCAGAGCACCGTGCCATAGTTGTCTCAATCTCACGATAGGTTATAAGACGATCTTACAATATACATAAGTTTACACACAGCATCAATAGTTTCCGGTTCTTAATGGAACTTCATCCTCAAAAGTTGAATTAAGTTCATCAATGTACTATTGATGATTTAATCCACGTTATAAGTTTTAAAAAATAATCGTACAAAAATATTCGATATTTTATTTCATTTTTGGTCGAGAAGACTATTTAAGTTACAAACAGCGTCAAAACAATGTGAACATGCATACAATCAAAAATGTCAATAATATTGTGATAAAATTGTGAGTTTCCAAATTGCAGCAGGTGTGTTGTAAATACGAGTACACCGAAATTAAAAGACAACCTACATACATATATGGTATTAAGTCAAACGAATGTTTACAAAACATTATATTAAAGTCTCTAATATAGTACATAAAGTATTGACTCGATTTTATCGAATTCAGATGTTATTGGAAAGAGACGCTCACTAAATTTTCTTAAGAAAACTACCATGTAGACCGTTACGGTATAAAGTCAACCGGAAGTTGTGAAAAAAATTTATTGATATACTAGAGGACCCACCCAAGTTTTACTGTGGCTGTTACATAGGCAGTACTACTAATACCATCTATATGATTTCTATTAGTTAGATTATAAATATTATTTAAGGAATAATCGCGTTTTTGGTGAAGCAACTTGTGTTAGTTTACAAAAAAATGAATCATAAAGAATTTCGTGCGTTGAGAAAGAATTGGTTTTTTGGGTAAAAATACTATTGAATTTGGGCTGTGCATCAGTGAAATCAATCGATTGTCAGCCTAGTGGACTGCATATTAAGAAACGGTTCTCAAGCGTGAAAAGACAGTTCTATTCTACCATTCCTAATATTTTGCAATTTTAATATTTTTCAGGAAGGATCAGTTTGAAATTGTACGCATATATGTATTCATCGTTCCCGTTTAAATATTGCATTGCTCTGTGCAATGCTTCGAAAAGATTTCTGTATATCTCAAATTTTAATAGACCTTTTTATCAACACTTCAGTTATGCCAATATTTTTTATGCCAGCCCTTTTGCAATTGTAAATTGCTTGTCAAGATACCCCCTCCAATAGTTAGCAGATATGAAAAAAATATTATAGCTACCCATAGATGTATTGAGTGACCCAATTTATTACTTACGAACGAACAACTCTGTCCACAATATGAAAATTTGATCTACAGATCTCGCCTTTTACTTTGGCATCGTTTTGTTTAATGCACGTTTACACCAATTTAAATTCTAAAACCAACTGGTTTATTGTTTCTTTTTGGTGTTGTCAATACAGCTGCATTAGTTATTATATTATTAAATTCTATACTTTCATCAATGTCTCTTCCTGTATTTATTTTGCAATCGGTATTGATGTGGCTGCTGATATATTTTCTATACTTCAACCAGTTAGTTTTATGTGATGTAAGAGAAACTTTTGGCTCAAATATCAAGGGCTGTTCGTATAACTTATTAGAACAGGAGAAAGATCAAATGATAAGTCTGTACATGTATCAGCTGTCATAAACGATCTATCTATATTTTTGACTACAGCAAAATCTATTAAGTCTGGTTTTTTTTTTCAGCACTGGGCCAGTATGTCGGCTTTCCAGGAGACATTATATCCAGGTTAATATGCTTATTCATAATAGTGTTGTACAGCTTGGGTTATTTCTTTGACCTAGCGTTCCAAAAAAGTCTTTAAATTCGCTATCTGTAATTTTAAAACGAGGTGGGCGTTATATAGCCGTAAGGCTTAAATCACAAGCCCGATGTTTTAGGGATATTGTTGTAGCTTGCAACTGTGCTGTAGCATGAGATTCTAGAGCAGTGTTTCCCAAAGTGGGCGATAATGCCTCCTTGTGGGCGCTGCAGGTGTCAAGGGGTGCGGTAAGAGACTTAGAAAGAAAATGGGGGCACTGTGTAGAGGCCTGGGGGGTTATTTGTAATTTTATTTAGCTAGGAGGCCTCTTAGACAACGACTACATGAGCTCTCGACTCTCAACAACAACTTGTGAACATCAACTAATATGAATTAAAAGATTGCTTAAACTCGGTTCTATATTTCTCTCCACGTAGTTCATATATCTGTCCTATTTTATTCTATTTTATTGAAGCTAGAAAAAATGAAAATCATGTCAATCGGTCGCTCCGTTTCATAACGGGGCATCTTGACAGGATAGAATTTATAGAATACTAACTGCTAAACGTATTGTAATTGCCATTGCCAAATCTGTATGTGGGTATTTGCTATCATAAAATATCATTTGCGCAAAGGTGTAGGGTAGGTAGGGTCGAGATCTTTATCCTTTTTTTCATAAATGTATTTTTGGGAAAAATAAGATAATACGAAAAGGAGAAAGATCCTTTTCTTACAAATGTATTTCTAGGAAAAATAGGAATTCATATTTTTGGACTATTATATAATAATTGTGCTTAAGCATTCCTATATTAACAATGTAATATTTATTTTATATTCATTTGTAGTTTTGCGCGCAATAGATGAGCATTACTTACGCCTCCTTTACACTACTCGCGAAGTTAAACATACGAGTATTTCTCAAAGCAAAAAAAATGTCGGAAGTAAAAAAGAAGAGACAACAATACTGTGCGGAATACATTAAATCCGGATTCATTGAAAATCCCACAAGAGACAATTGTCTGACTCGATTCTACAACCTGTTTGACTCTGTTATAGAGTTCTTGGAAACTAAAGATACAGAGTTTCAAGACAAGCTCATAACAAAAAGAATGATATAGCTTACATGACAGACCTGTATAAATTGTTCAACGACATGAATCTCCAACTGCAAGGCGATAAACTTAGTTTAATTAAAACAAAACACGTCGTTGCTGCTTTCCCAGCCAAACTGCTTCTACACAAAAAGAATCTGGGCAGATGTGAGTTTCACAATTTTCCGAATTTATCAGTATCATGCAGTAACGACGAATTGTTTGCCTACTGCCAACATTTGGAAAACCTCCACATTGACTTCACCGAACGATACCAGGACATTTTGAACTTGGAAATACCAGACTGGGTGTTGGATCCGTTTTCAAATGTCAACACAGCAATGTCACCTCAGCTGGAAGAAGAACTTTTAGAATTGACAACAAAAGAGGAAATAAAAATCAAGTTCAAAAATGGTTACCAAGAATTTTGGCTACAAAAACCGATCTCGCAATTGTACCCTGGATTGTGGGGAATCGTTCAACGATTCTTGATAGCATTCCCATCGTCATATTTGTGTGAACGTGGATTTAGTGCTGTGACAACACTGCTTACTAAAAATAGAAATCGTTTGCTTGTTACCGAACGTGGCGACTTGCGACTGTTCTTGAGTAAATTGGAACCTGATATTAACAAACTTATTAAACAGCTTCAGATTCATCCTTCACATTAGTTTTTATCGATTTTATCGATCGATTATTTTAGTTTTATTTTTAATAAAAGATTCTCAGTTTTAATACTATAAAGTTGTGTTGTAAGAGTTAACTTGAGACCTAAGCGCCGTTGTATGTTACCTACTGCGCTCAGGTTTCAAGTTGCTCGTTATAGTAAAAGTTTCGTTTAGAATTCTCCGTTAATATACATATATAAGTCACAATAATTAATTTGAAATTATAGTGGTTTTTAAATAGGTGAAAAAATGGGGGCGCTAAAAAAATATTTATTCTCAAAGTGGGCGGTAGACAAAATAAGTTTGGGAACCACTGTTCTAGAGCACAGTGGCTTAACAGATTTCTAAAAAACACTACCTGCACTTTTCCATCTGGATGATTTGTAACATAGAATCTAAATTCCGGCATACATATATTTTTTTCAATATTTCTTTATTTATTGGATCTGCTTGGTAAAGCCTAACAATAAGTATTGAAATCTTAAATCTATTTAAAACTAAAGAAGCTCAAGAAAGTGGTAGAACGTTGCTCTCTATTAGACTGGTAGATCACTTCTTTATAAACTTGTTTGATTTCAGGAATTTGCCCAGGCATTAGCCGATGGGGTTGGATGTTCGCGAAGTTTAGAGATATATCTCTTCTACTGTCCCCTATCCCCTTCTTTACCATAGGAATATTAAGATATTTATGAATTTTTCATTACGCATGTACCTGTGATTTTTTTATTTTAATTTATTTTTAATGCATTTTATATTAGAACTTTTGTATTACATCAATGTCGGTTGCCCAGGTTGTACCCCACAGTCGAATGCCAAACATCCAAATCGGTTTTATGATTGCATTGTACGACAGGACTTTGTCGTCGAGGCTAAGTTTAGAATTTTTGTTTAAAAGCCAATTTAAAGTTGCTGCTCTTAACTTCATGAAAGTTATTTTACACGCTATATGTTTTCGCCACGTGAGCCTTCGATCCAGGTGAATCCCAAGATAAGTTACTTCATTCGTTTGGAGTACTGAACATTGTTGATTTTAACTGTGCCACACGTTTCTGGTCTTAGCGAGAATTTAAGATTCTGGCATTTTTGCTCATTAAAGTTAAGTGCTGCTCTAATACTCCTGATGCTCTGGGCATTTGTTACGGCTTACTAGAGCTGTGTCATCCGCGAAAGTGGATTGCAATACGTTAGTAGCTGTTGAAATATCTGCTGTATAGATTATGTACAGAGTTGGGCCTTGCACGCTACGCTGAGGTACACCAGTCCTTATTACTCATTCTTCTGATATGAAATCTGCTACTTTAACTTTACTTTAACTTTAAATTTCCTGTTACTTAAATACGACTCCAAAGTTTAATACAATTCGTAGGGTAAAACGTATTTTGATTTTCCATAAAAGGCCTTCGTGACAGCTGAACAGTACTCTCTGCGCTCAAATGCTTTCCTAATTTCGTTCGTAATTCTATTTTCTTACTCTACACTGCCATGTTTAACACGAAAACCGAATTGGTGCGTTGGTATTATATTATTATATTTTCATGAAGAAAGTCATCCTTGATATTTTAAATATATTAGAAATACAGGTATCCCGGTATACTGAAATTTATTTGATTTGTTAGATGAGTTTCTGATATAAGCATTACATTTACATTTTATTCAGACAAAAATCTAATCATCGCTAATTTATGTTGGTTAACATCGTTAGAATTTTTTTCCTGGCGTGGACACCACTATATCACTTATAGCCGAGTTAACAGCAGCGCGCATGTTGTTTCTTCTTTTCGCTACGTGGCGCCAATTTGATATTCCAAGCGAAGCCAGGTCCTTCTCTACTTGATCCTTCCAACGGCGTGGAGGTCTTCCTCTTCATCTGCTTCCTCCGGCGGGTACGGCGTCGAATACTTTCAGAGCTTGAGTGTTTTCGTCCATTCAGACAACATGACCTAGGCAGCGTAGCCGCTGTCTTTTAATTCGCTGAACTATGTCAATGTCGTCGTATATCTCGTACAGCTCATCGTTCCATCGAATGTGATATTCGCCGTGGCCAATGCGCAAAGGACCATAAATCTTTCGCAGTTGTCATAGTCCAAGCTTCTGCACCATATAGCAGGACGGGAATTATAAGCAACTTATAGAGTTTGGCTTCTGTTCGTAGAGAGAGGACTTTACTTTTCAATTGCCTACTAAGTCCGAAGTAGCACCTATTGGCAAATATACGAAACTATCTACAACTTCAAAGTTGTGACTGCAACAGTGTTGTCTGTTTGTTTGATGACAGGAGATATTTCGTTTTTCCCTCGTTCACTGCCAGACCCATTTACTTTGCTTTCTTGTCCAGTCAGGAGAAAGCAGAACTAACGGCGCGGGTGTTGAGGCCGATGATATCAATATCATCGGCATAAACAAGCAGCTGTACACTCTTATAAAGGATTTTACCTGCTCGATTAAGTTCTGCAGCTCGAATTATTTTCTCCAACAGCAGACTGAAGAAGTATGCATGATTTCCAAGATTTGGCGCATGGTGAATATCTGGTCGGTTGTTGATTTGCCAGCTCTAAAGCCAAACGGATAAGATCCAATTAGTAAGCCGCCGCATTTTTTCGTAGAATTTTTGACCATTACCTTTGTCGTCCAGCTTATCAAGCTCTTCATACACACGCATTTCGGTCTCATTACCTTATACCGAGTTGTTGACGAGTGCTCACAGAGAGCAGGAGTGCAAGCCGAGTAGAAAATCGTTCGGCTGTCTGTTGTGATTGCAGCTTCTCGACGTCGAACCTTCCTTGTGTTTGTTGATGTGCACTTTTTGCTGCACAGAGGCGGGAGCGTATATTGACTGAAACAAGATAGTGGTCCGAGTCGATGTTAGGACCGCGGAGCATACATACGTCTAGAACACTGGAGACGTGTCTTTCGTCTATCACAACATGATAGACCTGGTTGGTGGTTTTTCGATCCGGAGACAGCCAGGTGGTTTGATGAATCTTCTTATGCTGGAATGTACTACTACAGATAACCATATTTCGGGCCTCGGCGAAGTCGTTTGTCGTGGTCGTCATCAAAAGGGGGGTCTCTCATCCGAAGCTGGTTGTTAGTTTTTATTGGGTTGTTTTTGGACGTGGTGGGTCCCAAACTCAGCGCACAACCCTATGCAGGGGATGTTTCGCCTTCTCACTTCAGATCGCCTTTAAACGGATGTTTTTTTAGCTACCCAGAGAATACTTGGTCTAAGACCGGAAGTCGTGACCTGCTTGAACCATATTTAAAAGAATCGTTTCTGACCACTTCCAACAGAATGCGCTCAAAGAACTTTCCTCACTTGCATGGACTTCTACACATGACTCCAACCTCCTTAGCATTCCATATACAGATATTTAGTACGCTCATATCTTACTTAATAAATTTTGCAGCATTTGATTTTGTGATTTTATTAAATCTTGGATAATGTTTTGCATGGTAGACATAAATTGCGTCGTACACTGTGAAAGATTTAATGTCATAGTTTCAATACCTCCAATTGTATAGTGTTGCCTTACACAACATTTGCATTGCTTCCTTGAATAATATTATTCTTAAAAATAAAGGATTTGAACTTTTATCTGA
The DNA here is from genome assembly GCF_023373825.1 of Bactrocera dorsalis. Classification (NCBI taxonomy): domain Eukaryota; kingdom Metazoa; phylum Arthropoda; class Insecta; order Diptera; family Tephritidae; genus Bactrocera; species Bactrocera dorsalis. The sequence goes on along the minus strand of NC_064308.1, from coordinate 13,555,297 downwards.
AGTTACTATAATTTTATTACGATGTGTTTGTAACATTTGGTTACGACGTGCTTGAATGACCTGTGACAACTTCGATATCAAATCTTCATATACAGGGCAACCCCTGTAGTTAAAAGTATAATTTCTTTCACAATTGCTGCATTTTTTATTTAAATTAATAATATTTCTTGTTTTTATTTGACAAAAATTTAACATTTTCCATAAAACTTTTTTCAGTGTAGGACTGAATTTTTCTTTCATCTATATTTCCTTTATTAAAGGCACTATATGAAAATTGTTAGTACCAAGAGCATTACTGCTATGCTCGCGCAAATATATTGGACGTGGTTTGGCATTAACGACTGTGGTGGCACTCTTCGCATCGTCGTCTGAAGTATTGCTTAGTAAGGCAGATCTGTTGCCATTTAAAACTTCCGTTTTATTCTTATTTGGTGTGCCGCGTTTGGTGTTTTATTTGACCATCACAAGCTAATAGCTAAATCATGGACAAATAAAACGCTTTTAGCTTAAAAATTAATTGTATTGGTAATGCGGGCAAGCACAACCAGCTAATATACAAATTAGTTTAAAATTTCAAACTTGTTAGCGGAATATTAATATGCTATACAACTATATTTATTTTAGTTATTTGAGGTCTAGAATACAAAAAAACTGAGGTGTTCATATTTGTCTTAATTTTAACGTAATACTCATCCAAAAAATCTGTAATTTTGGTTTGTTTACATTTTCATGTGTCAAAATGAGATTTCTCGCTTTGCCAACTACTTTTTTTTTGTGAAGAACCTTGCTATTGTGAATGAAAAAAAGTGAAGACCTGGCAATGCCTCTAGTTCAATATACAAGCTATGATATCTTATGACAAGCCAATATAATTATGTTGGCTAAGTCTTCCCTACAAGATAAGCTAATAGCTTAATTTGTTGGTCAAATAAAACACGCCTATTATTGTTTGTTTATTTTTTTTTGTTTTCACTTTTTGCTTGAATATTATTTTTTTTTTGTAATGATAGAATTCACGGAGCGATTTAAATAAACACGTACGTACACTTTGAACACTCTCTATCTATAAATTATTACTCGGATAAACTTTAGGATTTAGGAAAATATTCTAAAGATGTTATTGAAATAAATAAGACAAGAATTCTTAATATTTCAAGTAATATGTCAAGTATTCACGTTATATCGTTTGTACCTTTTTCAGTAAATGAATAAACAAATATGTAAATATCAAATATGTATATCTTAAAATGTTAATGTTTTATACTATATTTATACATATTTAAGGAATACCAGTCATATCAATTTCCGATGGCACTAAAGGCAGGTCCTCCACTGCTGCAGTGATTCCGGTTGCCCTGTCTAGAAGATATTATCCCTGCAATGGCCTACGGCCAAAAAACAAAACCAACAATTTCAAAATATCAGAGTTTTTAAAAACTCAGTAGAATTTTACCCAAATTTTGAACTTTTTGGTCATCCAAAACTCATTTGTTAATACGATCGTAATAATGTATAAATAACTATGGCTATGTTCGTAAATGCATCATGACTTGCAGCATAAGCAACAGTAGCAACACTGCAAGTTTGACGTTTGATACTTCTTATACAAATTTTGACAATTTGCAGATACATGTGTTTGCATTTTTGAACGCGTATAATACTAAAATGGAAATTTTGCTGAATCTAACACTAGACGAAATTTGTGAGCAAAGAAATGATAGATTTTCTTTAAATTTAAGAAAAAGAAGGGTATTGAAGTCAAAAAGAAAAATTTGTGGGTACAAATGTTTGTCTTTAAAAAGAAAAATACCTAAAAACAAATCATTTATTAAAACAATAAAGTTTCCCGAGGACATTTTCTGTTCCCATTTCCGAATGAATTGGCCCACTTTTGAGGTAAGGTTTTATAAGTTTTATGAAAATTAATATTTATAGTTTCACTTTAATTAGGCTTTGGAAAAGGCTTTGACTCTACACTGGGTAACAGCAAGGCTTGGCCGTGATGGTCATTCGTTAGAGAATTGTCTGTACATGACATTGTGGAAGCTATGTAATAACAGGGTGACGATGCATTGGGAAAATTTCACAGTTTGTTACCAACTATCTATACATTATTTTCCCAAAGTATTAGGATTCTATCTGCATTAGTTTTTTGTCCAGAAATACCCAAAGTTGGTGAATGTAGAGAACATCAAAATTAGCAAAAAATTTACTCAAAAGTCAAATCATTGATACAATAAAACAACTATTGAAATTCAACTTTGTTATTATTTTTCATTTATAATATGTATCAAAGAAAAAATTTTGCATCAAAATCCATTGAAAAAAATAATGCATAAAAAATTTTGTGGAACAACATAATTTGGACGTCAAAATTTCAATGTTCTTCAAATTCAAAGTGGTGCATCTTTTTAGCGCTGTCTACCGCTGTCGACATACATATACCGAATTAAAGTGTGAAGTCTCAGCTAAACGATAAAAAAAAAATTCAGCTGCCCCAAATTGCCTCCCTTGATAAAAACAATGTCAGAATGTCACGAAGATGTAAAAAAGTTGCTAAAAGAGACTTGATAAAAGAGAATTTAGTTGTATGGGAGGTGGGCGTAAAAGTGGGCGGATATTATTGAAATTTAACACCAACATATATAATGTCATAAAAATGCTATGTACCAAAAATCAGTGCTGTAGGTCAAAAATTAAGTTTCACCTTATATGGGAGGTGGGCGCAATAACTGTGTCTCCGCATTACTGAGATTTTCACTAAAAATTTAAAAATAATAATTTATACAATTATTATTAATATAATTTAACTAAATTTCAATACAAAAATTAAAATAAAACAGTTTTGCACTTACTTTTCGTCAGACATCGTAGTTAAATGCAGTAAACAATTTTTTGATAGAAATTATGAGTGACAGCTGATAGAAGTGTTGTCTTTTTAAACGCTTGATTATTTCAGTGCTGCAATATTGGCATTTCTGAAAGTTCTGTTTGTTATGCAATCGTCATGATGCATTTACGAACATAGCCTATATACAGAATATGCAAACAAAATGTTATCACTACATAGTATAACACAAAGTCGCTTAGGTATGTTTAAATCTTTAAAACTACGCAACGGATTTTGATCCGGTTTTTTAATAGATAGGATTATTGAAGAGAAAAGTTTATATGTAACGGGTGATTTTTTTGAGGTTAGGATTTTCATGCATTAGTATTTGACAGATCACGTGGGATTTCAGACATGGTGTCAAAGAGAAAGATGCTCAGTATGCTTTGACATTTCATCATGAATAGACTTACTAACGAGCAACGCTTGCAAATCATTGAATTTTATTACCAAAATCAGTGTTCGGTTCGAAATGTGTTTCGCGCTTTATTTTGTTCAGCGATGAGGCTCATTTCTGGTTGAATGGCTACGTAAATAAGCAAAATTGCCGCATTTGGGGTGAAGAGCAACCAGAAGCCGTTCAAGAACTGCCCATGCATCCCGAAAAATGCACTGTTTGGTGTGGTTTGTACGCTGGTGGAATCATTGGACCGTATTTTTTCAAAGATGCTGTTGGACGCAACGTTACGGTGAATGGCGATCGCTATCGTTCGATGCTAACAAACTTTTTGTTGCCAAAAATGGAAGAACTGAACTTGGTTGACATGTGGTTTCAACAAGATGGCGCTACATGCCACACAGCTCGCGATTCTATGGCCATTTTGAGGGAAAACTTCGGACAACAATTCATCTCAAGAAATGGACCCGTAAGTTGGCCACCAAGATCATGCGATTTAACGCCTTTAGACTATTTTTTGTGGGGCTACGTCAAGTCTAAAGTCTACAGAAATAAGCCAGCAACTATTCCAGCTTTGGAAGACAACATTTCCGAAGAAATTCGGGCTATTCCGGCCGAAATGCTCGAAAAAGTTGCCCAAAATTGGACTTTCCGAATGGACCACCTAAGACGCAGCCGCGGTCAACATTTAAATGAAATTATCTTCAAAAAGTAAATGTCATGAACCAATCTAACGTTTCAAATAAAGAACCGATGAGATTTTGCAAATTTTATGCGTTTTTTTTTTTTAAAAAGTTATCAAGCTCTTAAAAAATCACCCTTTATAACTAGCTCTTTACCCGCGGCTTCGCCCGCAGTGGAGCCATTAAATAAGTATGAGAGATAAAGGGTAAGGGTATAATAATAGAAATGCGTCAAAATGATAACTAAATTTTATTGCTTGGCTGAGATCAACAATTTTTAAAAATTACTACAGACAATGAAGTTTCAACACCTTAAAATATGCGTATTGAAATGCAACAAAAAATGTTAAAATATATTTCACCGTAACAAAAATAAATAATTCTGAATTCTAACAATTTAAAAAAATAAAATACAGAGTGTTAATCTAGTATATTTTTGTAGACCATGTTATAAGTTTTCCTGTCGGGTGCAAATATATGCAAACCTGGGCATTAGATACACGTGAACAGGCTACATAAAGTTGACTATGAGAGAAGTATGGGTTTTCTAAATGCACTCCTGCTACCTGTAATGCTTGTCCTTGTGCCTTATTTATAGTAACAGCAAAGCTAAGCTTGACCTCAAACTGAACTCTTTGAATGGAAAGTCAGTGGGAACAATTGGTATCCGAGGTATTATAACACTATTTCCCTTACCGACACCTGTTAAAATAGTAGCACCAAGTATGTTCTGTCCCAATTTTGTTATCCGAAGCTTTGTTCCATTACATAGCAGAGGAGCATCTAGATTTCGCATAAGCATTACTGGTACATTTAGTTTCAATTGAAGTTTATGTGACGGTACACCCGATAGTTCAAGTGAATTTAAAAACTCCACAGGATATGAAGTACTTATTTCCGTATCTATAATTGTATCCATTGACAAATACTCCTTAATTTTTCCCTGAACCTCGTTTAAAATATCAGTGTTGATCCTATTAACAATTTCATTTCTTGGTGCTAATATTGCTCTTGCACACAATCACTGATCACTACACAATTTTGTCGCAATTCCGGAAAAACATTAGTAATGAAATCCACATCACTTTCCACTAAATTACAAAATTCTCTTGACAGTAATATGTAGCCTTCAACGTCAACATCTAAGCAACCATCACCAATTTTCAACAACATTTCTGCGTAAAATCCTGAATCCACGTCATTATGAAGATGCACTCTCATATTCGTTTTCAGGCGGAGTTTTTCAACTGTCGACCATAAGCGTGATGATTTAATTCACGCTTGAATTTCATCTGCTGGTGTCCCCCTCTGAATCACTGGGAGGGTTTGACGGAAATCACCAGTCAATAAAACTACCATGCCATTTTGGATATACCAGATTTCCACTAACCACATGCTAACCACAAAAATTAGGGATTACCCAAAAAATTTGAATAGTTTTATACTGCGTGTAACGACAGAAGAAAATAACAATAAATATAGAAAAATTAATATTATTATGTTAATACAACTCTAACAAATAATTTCGACCAAATTAGTTATTACAAAAACGGTACTCACGGACTTTTTTTAGATCATTAAAAGAGAAATAGTTCTTTCATACATAACTTTTGTGTATCTTGAACCGCTTTCGCAGCGCAAGGAACGGAAGCCCTCAAAGATAAATAATTTCCCCCGTTTTTTACACATTTACCATTGTTTCTTCGCTCCTATTGGTCGCAGCGTGATGCTATATAGCCTATAGATAAATGGACTATCCAACACAAAAAGAATTATTCAATTCGAACCAGTAGTTTCGGAGATTAGCGCGTTCAAACAAACAAACTCTTCAGCTTTATAATATTGGTATAGATAACATCCATTAAATAGTGCAAAAATACTGTTATTTTTGAGGTTTCAAATGTGATGTCGTAAATAGTTACATTTTTTGCGCTTACATTGCAAACGCATGCTGAAGCCTACGAGATTTATCAAAATAATGCACTAAACATATCCCCGATGGTATATGTATGTAGGTTTATTGTTTATGTAATAGATATAGGTTTATTGTTTATATAATAATATGTTCATATAATAAATTTAGTTTTATTAATAGGTGTGGAACTTAGTGGGCACGTCTTTACACTTTGGCTGTCGCGGTTCAACAATTTCTCTTCTTGCCGTTTTCTCTAAACGTCGTTTTTTCTAATGCCCATTCACCATAGATTCCCACATGTATGTATGTCTATCTCTTATGGGTATCCCACAATAACAATTTTTGTCATTTACTTAAATACCTTTGTTTAAATGAGTTAAGCATCCGCCCACTCTATCCGCAAAAACTGGCGCACCCTAATAAGACAGCTAAGTTCACCACAGCTGAGAATACCACAACACAACTCACCAGGCCTATACACCAACAAACTCATCAAAGAGAATGGAAAACGGGAAACATTTAACATTCCTTTTTATCACTTTTCGTTTTGGGACTCATCCCGCCCGTTTTGCAATAACATCGTTTGAACAGCTGATTCGGTTGTTACACCGCTTCGCACATCTGTTTATTCGTAATGTTTTTATTATACTCGATCAGCTGGAGGGGAATCGGGATATTGGCGAAAGTTAAATTGATATACTAACGTATTTGTAATTCGACTCACTTCGTCACACACATTCGATGAGAATACCAACGCATAACACACGCACCGGCTGTCGCCTATTTTGGAATTTTATACTCGCCGCCCGGTTTTCCACAACAATACAATTTATAACATCAAAATTTATAATTTCGGCAAATTCTTAAAATACGAATAAAATTCTTTTTTTATTTGAGAGCGTGTGCTCTACAGAAACTTCGTACTCTTTTAATTAACCTTAAATACATTGTTGATCTACATATATGGCTCTTTACAGCATATGATTCACTTTGAATTAAGCAGCGATCGGGCGCGTTTATTAGCGGAGCCCTTTATAGAGAAAAATAACAATCTATATATGTACATATATAAAAGAAATCCCTGATAGTTACACTATTTATAACACAAGAACGGCTGAACCGATGTAGCTTAGAACCAGGGGACATACATAGGATTCTTTTTATCTATTTATGCTGAAGATCAATACAATTCATAAATACCAATATTAATTAATTAATTTAAACGATAAATTATATGCGTACAATTTCAATATTTCAAGATGCATGATGATTCTCTGGTCCTCATTGATGCTTCACTTATTCATTGTGGAGTGGAAATTCTTGGATAATGTAGAAGGATTACTATATTATCCCGGGGACAAATGCACAGAGGTCTTCATATTCAGTACGAGTGGACTAGTAAATTTTAGGCAATTATTTATTGTAGGGTGGAAATTAATAGTAGCCATCCTATATTATCCAAAAATGTTTGCAGTGAGAATGTTATGTACACAACACAATTGGTGTGTTTTCCTCCAAAAGTGATAGGGGCCACACCCGTTGTAAAATATTTGAACCAGCCTCTTGTATTATCATTATTATTTGATGATTCTGACGCTTTGCATGATTTTTGAAATTGTGAAATATATTCGTTAAATTTAAAGGGCAGCAATACTATGCTTGTTTCTCAATAAAATTGAAAGAATTTCACCTCCTTACACAACACAATTCTGTACCAAATTCAAGTTTTGTTATAAATTTACCTTAATTTTTCATTTCATATTTTTATATTAACAGCATTTTGTTATCGAAGCGCTTCACTTCACTGGGTGCTTTAAATCATTTGCCTTAAATAAACGTGTTCATAAGTTAATTTAAGGAGGACATAGCAGAAACAAATTTAATGAAATTGGTTTGACATTCAAACACATTACACACCTTAATTAAGATATTGCGTGCACATACCTAATAGTATATGCACAATGTTGTAATCAGAAGCGTCAATTGGTAAATGATTTATCAACGGAAAAGCTCTTTATTGATTGTCTCTACACGTAGTGTACATACGTAGGTTAACAACATTAATACCGATATCCTGCATGAAGCACAGGGTTGGAAAAGTAACAAATTCACGTTTAACTTCTAATTCGTATGCAACCAATAATAAATTTGTGGTTTTTGCTGGTGTATTCTTGTTTGCAATCTGAGCTGGTGTAATACAATACTCCAAGCAGATTTCACTTATATTACTGTAAACCTAGAACTCCAATAATGAAGAAGAACTCACAGACACCGCTTTCCTTTATAGACTAGAAACACACATTTTTGATACAAAGTTCTGATTTTTAACCACACAAATTACCTTTTTTCATAGCGTAGGCGATTTAAAAATGTTTTCATCAAAAGGTTTCAAAATTCCACGTATTTCTCGCCTCATATGTTGCGTTTCGTGCTTGTTCCTGTCAACAATACACCACTCCTAATCCAAAGCAAAGGGCCATTCGGTTGTTATACATACATTCTCTCTAAACATATTCACAACAAATGAGACATAAGTAGAATTTATTGTCGCTGAAGCTCCATTGTTAATTAACTTACCGTGTGCCACAAAGTTACTAAAATCTCTAAATGTGTATAGATATTGAAATAAAATAAGAAAAACGTAATGTATCAAAACCGACACTTCTATCACAATAAACTTCCTTGCGATTTTCTGATCAGATAATAATATCAAACATAGTTGTGCCGATTATCTATTATTTCAGCATTATTATATTCCATTGGGAACTTTTGTCGTAAATAATGAACTGAAAGCTGAAAATAGTATTGTAGTCTAGTAGTGTAGGAACAAACAACCTATAATGACTCACACTTTCTATCTCAAACGAAAGGATTTACCACGCATGGTCAGAGATATTTGCGAAATATAAACGGGAAACACATTTACACATGCATGAATAAAATTTACAAATGTCAGTGTACATCAAATCAAGATTAGCAATAATTATTACTATGCATTTATTCGAAACTACTATGCAACGATTTCAATAATGTAATATAATCGACATATTTAGGCCGTTGTTGTATTTTTAATGATACTTATAAAATTTACTTCATTGATTTCACATAGGTGAACTATATAATTCCTGAACATTTCATCAGTTATTCATAAAATATATTAAAACATTGCACAAGTAATGAAAGACTTAAGTTGCACCAAATAGAACAATTTTAATCTCGCGATTTTCATTAATTAAAGCGCGGGAGATGCCTTCACATCTTTAGATTAAAAAGCGGAAATTAATTATTTTAACCGTGAATGACCTACAATCTATTTTTAATATTACTAACCTAAATGGAAGATGGAGCCATGTTTAGAAGTTCAAGCAAGTGATGAAAGTTCTCTGATTGCCCCTGCAAACGTGTTAAGGATTACGATTTAAGGGCATGCACGCGGAATGTTCGGTCCCTTAATTGAGAAGGTGCCGCTGTCCAGCTGGTTAATGTCCTCGTGAAAATAAAGGCTGACATAACCGCCATCCAAGAAAAGCGATAAACGGGACAAGGACTGAGACGAGTAGGTCCTTGTGGCATTTACTACAGTAGCCCTATAAAGAAACGCAAATTTGGTGTGGGATTCGTGGTGGGAGAGAGACTCCGTCGCTGAGTACTATCATTTACCCCGGTGGATGAACGTCTACCCACAATCCGCATCAAAGCGATGTGACCAAAGATGCCTTCTATGAGCGCTTGGAGTGCACCGATGAAAGCTGCCCCCGCTACGATGTCAAAATCATGCTTAGCATTTTTAACGCCAGGGTGGGAAAAGAAGGTATCTTTGGCACTACGGTCGGTAAATTTAGCATCCACGGTGAAATATCTTCAAATGGGTTGAGGCTGATCGACTTCGCCAGAGCCCGAAATATGGTTATCTGAAGTACTAGATTTCAACACAAGAAATTTCCTCAAGCTACCTGGCTGTCTCCGGATGGAAAAGCCACCAACCAGATCGACCATGTTATGATAGCCGGAAGACACGTCTCCAGTGTTCTAGACGTGCGTAAGCTCCGAGGTCTTAACATCGACTCGGACCACTATCTTGTTGCAGTCAAGATTCGCACCCGCCTCTGTGCAGCAAGCTACCTGGCTATCTCCGGGTCGAAAAGCCACCAACCAGATCGATCATGTTGTGATAGACGAAAGACACGGCCCATTATTTTAGATGTGCGTAAGCTGTGAGGTCTTAACATCGACTCGGACCACTATCTTGTTGCAGTCAAGATTCGCACCCGCCTCTGTGCAGCAAAAAACGCACGTCAACAAACACAAAAGAGATTCAACGTCGAAAAACTGCAATAACAACAACAACCGAACGATTTTCTTCTCGACTTGCACTCCTGCCCTCTGAGACCACTCGTTAACAACTCGGTATAAGGGAACTGTGGGACGGTATTTCAAGCTTCATACGTATAGCTACAGCCGAAACCACTGGTTTTCGGAAAATGCGAGAGAACAGCTGGTACGACGAAGAGTGCCGTTTTGCAGCGGAGAGAAAACAGATTGCCTACCTTGCAACGTCTCGATCGACCACAACACGTGCGGGATGGGATAGATACCGAGAGTTGAAGAGGAAAGTGAGACGCATTTGCTGACAAAAAAAGAGAGAGGCCGAAATGCGTGATTAAAAAGAGCTTGAAAAGCTCGCCGACAGGGGTGATGCTCGAAAATTCTACGAAAAAATTCGGCGACTAACAGAAGGTTTCACAACCGGAGCATACTACTGTAGAACCCCCAGAGATGATTAGTGACTGATACCCAGAGCATACTTAAATCATGGAGGGAACACTTCTCCAGGATGATGAATAGCAGTGAACGTACAACGCCAGGGAAGGCGAACCCGATACCCCAATCGATGACGATGGAGCAGACGTTCCATTGCCCGACCATGAAGAAGTTCGAATAGCAATTGCCCGCCTGAAAAACAACAAAGCGGCGGAGGCCGATGGATTGCCAGCGGAGCTATTAAAACACGGCTGCGAAGAACTGATAAGGAGCTTGCATCAGCTTCTTTGTAAAATATGGTCGAACGAAAGCATGCCCAACGATTGGAATTTAAGTATGCTCTGCCCAATCCACAAAAGGGAGATCTCACAATCTGCGCTAACTACCTTGGGATAAGTCTCCTCAACATCGCGTATAAGGTTCTATTGACCATATTGTGTGAAAGATTAAAGCCCACCGTCAACAAACTGATTGGACCTTATCAGTGTGGCTTTAGACCTGGCAAATCAATAACCGACCAAATATTCACCATGCGCCAATTCTTGGAAAAGACCCGTGAAAGGAGAATCGACACATACCACCTTTTCGTCGATTTCAAAGCTGCTTTCGACAGCACGAAAATGCCTTTATGCCGCGATGTCTGAATTCGGTATCCCCGCAAAATTAATACGGCTGTGTAAACTGACGTTGAAAATGAGGTTTCAGACAAGGCGACTCTCTTTCAAGTGACTTCTTCAACGACGAGTTGATGATTCAGAGCAGTGTTTGGAGATATTCAAGCATAATAAACCCAAGTTTTTGCGTCGTATTAAACCTTTGTAACACAAAACCGCCCAAAAATGACTGCATTTGAAGAAAAAAAAGGTGTTTTTTCACCAAGACAACAAACCGTGTCACAAGCCAGTGAAAACGATCGCTAAAATCTATGAATTTGAAACTATTCTGCATCCACTATTTTCTCCAGATCTGGCCCACTGTCGTTATTTTTTGTTCTAAAATAGCAAAATAATGCTCGTTGAGAAGAAATTTTCGACAAAAAAACAGATAATCGCCGAAACTGAAGACTAGTTTGAAGCAACGGACAAATAGTTCGACAAAAATGGTATCGAAAATTTGGAGGGTCGCTATCCTTAATGTATAACCATTGAAGGGACGTCTTCTTCCTTACTGGACACCGCTTACGCGATTATAGCCGAGTTAACAACTCGTTGATTCGATATTTAGCCCCAAGCCGGGATTCCAAGTGCTTTTCCACTTGATCTCTCCAAGGGAGTGAAAGTCTTCCTCTTCCTCTGCTTCTACCGACGGGTATTGAATTGAAAACCTTCAAAGCTGGAGTGTTCTCTTTCATGTGAACAGGATGACCTAGCCAACGCAGACGCTATCTCTTGATTCGCTGAACTATGCCAATGTCGTCGTATATCTCGTATAGCTCATTTTCCATCGACTGCGGTTCTCGCCGTTACCATTGCGTAAAGAACCAAAACTTTTCCGCAAAAACTTTCTCTCGAACACTCCTAAGGCCGACTCATCAGATGATATCATTGTCCATTCCTCCGCACTATTTAGGAAAACGGAAATAATTAGGGACTTTTAGAGTTTGATATTTGTTCGTCGAGATGGGACTTTACTTTTCAATTCCGTACTTAGTCCAAAGTAGCATCTGTTGGCAAGAGTGATTCTGTTTTGAATTTAAAGACTGATATTTGTTATTGATGCTAGTTCCAAGCAGACGAAAGTATCTACGACTTCAAAGTTATGACTGTCAACAGTAAAGTGCGAGCCAAGTCGCGAATGCGTTGATTGTTCTTCGTCGCTTCTTTATATAGTCTGGAAAAAGCAGAACTAACGGCGCAGTTTTTGAGGTCAATGATATCAATATCATCGGCGTATGCCAGAAGCTATACACACTTATAGAAGATTGTACGGTTTGTTGATTGGAGGGACTTCATTGATTAAAAAACCGAATTTTGTCAAAAAATTTGTTTTACTATGGCAGGCCTGGCTAAGTTAATAAAACACCTGGATTCGATCTAATTACACCTAAATGTACAACCACTTATCAATCAGAAGTTTACTAAAGCTCACGTATCTTTTCATTCAATAATTTTTGAAAAAATGGTTCAGTTCGGCTTCGGAAACATGCATTCAACAATTGGATAGAATCTTTGTAATTTCATTTCTTACTAAAATTCACTATTGTAAAACTTGTATAAAATATGTTAACAAATCTTTGGTAGCATCGAGGAATGGTTATACCATTTTGATAAGGTATCAGCATATTCTCTAGCACGAATTCAACTACATAACTTTGTTAAGGTTATTATATGCAAAATGCAAAGATTCATCATTTCTCAGATCGCTTTTTACTAATGTAAATGGTTCAAATGACAAATGAAAATGCATCTTTTTTCTTCTTTTATTTTGAAAACTTTTGTTCGACTCGCTGGAGAGTAACGCTTGCCGAGTTGAAGGCAGTTGAAGACAACTAAAATGCATATCTGTTTATAACTTTGTGAAAACTATTTACGACTTTCATTGGGTTTTTATTTAAACTTCTTGTAGATAGGTTCAATATTGTCTGGAGAGTAGCGATACCTTTTTGAAAAAAGTTTTTGTAAGTTTAGGTGATGCCTTCGATTATTTTACCTCTATGTCTTTATAATTTATATTAATTATTTCCAATATAACCACTAGTAAATATATATTTTAATTTTTCTATTTTAGTAGAAACCCAAACTATATGCAAATGCAATCAATACTTCTGGCTGGAAAACTTAAATCTAAATTCGTCTACTACATATGTACATATATGTATCCATGTAGTATGTATATGCAGATACCATATATTGAGAAAAAATATTTAAGTTTTTGCATAAATCTATGTAGCTATCTTAAAAATCAAAGCAAGTGCAAAACTCGTTTCCATTTTCTAAAATGCGTTTTTGAAAATACATTACTCACTTCACAATTTTATATTCATATCAATAGAATACGTTTTCGGGCAATTCGGAACACAAAATTCTTGTGAGCGAGGCATTATGCTCAAATATACCGCTATATATTATATTCATATGTGTACGTCTAAACATATATACAAACATATACATACATACATACATAGGAGTATATCATCCCTCAAGAGCAAGTAGCACTACAAATATTCACTCGTTTCGTTCGCGCACGTGTGATTTTCTTTTTTTGCTTAATGTAGCATCACTTTTCTGTTTTAGAAACCTGAAATGTGAAGTGCCTTATTTTCGTACTTAACAATTTTCGAAACACTTGCAGGATTTACTTCCATGTTCAATATTTTCACTAAAATTTTAATTTTAAACAAAATTATTCACAAAAATTTGTTTAAGTACAGCGAACAGCATCTGGATACGTCTGAACGTTACACTTGCGATCGTCAACTTTAACAAATAAACTGATGAACTAGAATAAACATGCCATCATCATTCTACCACACTACAAATACAATACGGTCACAACACATATACATTTTCACCTAAAACATTGTCGCGGCCTTTATAAAGTTTTTCATTACATGTAAAATTGATTTCAAACGGATATATGTAATTTTTTTTGCGGATTTCTTTCTGCAGCATTAACATTTTACAAAATAAATGTTAATTTTTGTCAAAAAGTTTATATTTAACAATTTTATTGTATGCAAATGCAGTACACTAATCATTTTTACATTACACCAAGTTTAATAATTTGCTACCAAATGAACATACGGTAGGCAATGTGAGCTGATTAAATTAAAATAGTAACAAATTATTTATTTATTACATTTGAAACTAAATAAAATAAGAAGTAAAATATTGCAAATAAATTCTTTTCGTATGTTTTGTATTTTAGTTAGAAACATTTTAACATTTAATAACACCAGGACATATAGTCGTAAATGATTTATAGGAACAAAGTGTTCGAATAGAACCAATATACAGTTGCAATATCATCCCTGAGTTAGAGATTACAGCACCATTTATTTTACTTACATATAAAACCCCTATAATCCTAATTGAGAAAAACGAAAGTCAAATTAACGTGATATCTGGATTAAGACCAAAACGATCGAACTCGAAATATCACAAACAACATGAAACTTATTCAAATATGAGATAAATGCCCATAAATGCAGACCACAGTGTATTTTCGTCTGCATCGCAACAACATACTCAAAATAACAAATGCTTCCGTATTTTGATTACTTTGATTACTGTCCAATCTTGGATAAATTTTGCAGATCGGATCTAGTTGCCACACAAACTGTACGATCAAAATCTAGTTCTTGTATGGAACAAATTTTTATTTGACAAGATAAGAGAAATTCTTTAAGAAATTTAGCATTTGTCATTGTCCAAGGTAATCCTAAAAAATCTAAAGAAATTTTTCAGATCACATCTCTCTTGACTGTCGGGATGAAGTTCGTTTGATTTCTATTAAGACCAATACGCTGCAAAGTATCCTCTGGCCGAACGTGGATGCTATCCACAGTTAAATTTAGCTCCTCTTATTTCGCAAAGTTCGAAAATAGTTATATTATTTAGGTATAGGGGGTGTATTAAGCCGATGTTATACATTTTTCGCAACACGACATAATATTATCAGAAAACAGTGCTCTCAGATTAAAGTACCTCACATATTGACCGGCATTTCCGATAAGCATTGAGATTCAGATATTTGATAACTGGGAATGTGAAAAGTTATGGTCTAATTTTGTGAAATATATACCAGGGATAATGGGATGCCCAACTTATTCCAGTGTGAGAGCGCCTCAAAATAAGCGTTTTTTTATAACATTTTCCATTGTGGCCAGATAAAACAAAATAAGAATTTGTGGGCATTAATATTAAAACACCCAACATTTATTATGATTGCAAATTATTATATATTGGACTTTTAATACATGGCGAAACTACTTAAATTCTTTTGTATGATTTTATGGTATATTAAAACAACTGACTTTTTATCTTTCTATACTTAATAAGGTGAATAAAGCCTGTTAGTTCTCAATTAATAAATGTTTTTAATCATTTGTAATTGAAAATTGATTCTACTATGCATCAAATTGCAAAACGTTTCATGAAATATATTTAAATTTCGCATTTTCTTTGATTTTCTTTGTTTTATTCTTTTATTAGCGATCTTGAACGGCGGCAACAAATTCCTCCGTTCACAAATATTTTTGGTTTAATTTCACTCTGGCCGTTCCAGTCATTCCAATTGCAAAACGTCAAAACCTACCCCATCCAGTGAACTGTCAAAGTTCGGTAGGTGAGCGGTTCTCCTATTTCCAGTGACAGGAGAGTTGGGGATCTCTTTATCTCTGTTACACCAGTTAAGGTATCATCTTTGGATGATTGATTTTGCTACCCATTTTCGTATGCTGGATTATGTTAGAAATCGCTTTTGACTGATCTATTTTGTTCTCCATTTTCTTATTCCTGGAATAACGTAAGAATTTTGATGCTTTGCTGTCAAACGCAGCAACCTTGCATCAACCACAAAGTAAATAGTGATGATGACGTTCACATTTCTGGAATTCCTGCACATTAAATGCATAACGGTACTAATAATGTAGAAAAATACTGACGCTAGTTGACAGTGTCAGAAGGTTACGAGCAAATGCAAAATCATTTGATCGATCATTACGAAAGTGGCCATCAGCAAGAGGAGTTAAATCGCCATAAACATAAAACTTGTATTCATCAGTTTTCTTCAAAAAATTATAATAATATAATTATAAATATTAATTAAAAAAATAATAAATTCCAAATAAAACCGCAAAAATATAATTTGTACACACTCTCTATGCAAACTTTTATTTCGATAACATCATTGACTCTCAAATAATATATATAATAAAAGATCGATTAACCCAAGTAAAATCGATGTGAAGACATACTTATAGCGAGATTCTGTAAGCAGTCTCTAGTCACTATTTCAGACATTTTGAGGTAAAGTTTCAATTTGAGACTAGTTACTATTCACAATACAGTCTCTAGTATCTAGTCCAAGAATGATAGAATATAAGATTACGACACTAGTTTACCGTTAGTTTTTTTCGGTTTAGCTCTTGACAATTCTTACAGAAACAAATACATTGTGCAACAATTTCGTGACGTCACACTTTTGCGTTGAGAAGAACAAGCATAGAAATGCATACAAATTGTAAACAGAAAAGTAAACACTTTTGGAAATTCCCAAAATAATATTAATTCATTCGTCTTTGCAGGATAAATTTCAGTGGAATGTTTAGAATATTGTTGCGAGAAAAGACATATGTAAGTAGTTTTAGGCACATCCACAATAAATAGAGTAGCATGTGTGGAAATTGTTCAAATGAAGAAAACCAGTGAAAGTGTACTGTTGTATTTATTTAAATTTCTAAGCATAAATATATTAATTTTTTAAAATGAAATGTGCAGTGGCTTGTTGTAATAATTATTATGCAACTAAAGGATCGAAAACGAGTTTTTTCCGTTTTTCGGCCGAAAAGTTGCCAAAAAATGGATGTTATTTTGCAAAAGAAATGATATATTTAATACTAAATCCTCTTTAATTAATTAATTTCACAATTCTTTTATCATAATTTCATACATCTGATACATCTGAACTTATAATCTATATATATAAAAATCAATGCCACTTTCTTTGTAATTTCATCACTCATAAACGGCTGAACCGATTTGGCTGATTTTTTTTTTTTTGTTGTATTTGTTATTATTAGGAGAAGGTTCTTATGTAAGAAAAAATTACGAAAGTTGCCGGAAACCCCTAAAAACAGCCCTTTTCTTTTTCCCATACAAACGTTTTATTTTGTATATACATACATACATACATATGTAAGTAAAAATGATTGTTCGTTTGTTAGTAACGCTAACGCTCGAGAACGGCGGAACCAATCTTCATGAAATCAGAAGTTGTTCGCTGTGGATCTGGAAAGGGTTAGATATAAAAAAACCATATACTTTTCATAAGGAATAGTCGAAAAATTGGAAATTTCCAAAAAGTGACTTTTCATACGGAGGATGGAGTCATGTGTAGAAGTTCACGCAAGTGAGGAAAGTTCTCTGATCGCCATTCACTTGGGAGTGGCCAGAAACGATTCTTTTACATATGACTCAAGCAGCTCACGACTTCCGGTCTTTGACCAAGTATCCTCTGGGTAGCCTAAGAACATCCGTTTGAAGGCGAGCTAACGTGAGAAGGCGAAACATCCCCTGCATAGGGTTGTGCGCTGGGTTTGGGACCCGCCACGTAAAAAAACACCCCCAATGAAAAAGCAAACACAGCCTCGGATGAGAGACCCCCCTTTTGATGACGACCATGGCAAACGAAATAAGGACTATGATTTGAGGGCATGCACCTGGAATGTCCGGTCCCTTAATTGGGAAGGTGCCGCTGCCCAGCTGGTAGATGTCCTCGTAAAGATAAAGGCTGACATCACCGCCGTCCAAGAAATGCGATGGACGGGACAAGGACAGAGACGAGTAGGTCCTTGTGACATTTACTACAGCGGCCATATAAAGGAGCGCAAGTTTGGTGTTGGATTCGTGGTGGGAGAGAGACTCCGTCGCCGAGTACTATCATTCACTCCGGAGAATGAACGTCTAGCCACAATCCGCATCAAAGCGAGGTTCTTCAACATATCGCTGATTTGCGCCCACGCCCCGACGGAAGAGAAGGACGATGTGACCAAAGATGTTTTTTATGAGTGCTTGGAGCGCACCTATGAAAGCTGCCCCCACCACGATGTCAAAATTGCGCTTGGCGACTTCAACGACAGGATGGGCAAAGAAGGTATCTTTGGCAAAACGGACGGTAAATTCAGCCTCCATGAGGAAACATCCCAAAATGCGTTGAGGCTGATCGACTTCGCCGGGACGCGAAATGTGGCTATCTGTAGTACTAGATTCCAGCATAAGAAGATACATCAAGCTACCTGGCTGTCTCCGGATCGAAAAACCACCAACCAGATCGATCATGTTGTGATAGACGGAAGACACGTCTCCAGTGTTTTAGATGTGCGTGCGCTCCGAGGTCCTAACATCGACTCGGACCACTATCTTGTTGCAGCCAAGATTCGCACCCGCCTCTGTGCAGCAAAAAACGCACGCCAACAAACACAAGGAAGGTTCGACGTCGAGAAGCTGCAATCACAACAGACAGCCGAACGATTTTCTACTCGGCTTGCACTCCTGCTCTCTGAGAGCACTCGTCAACAACTCGGTATAAGGGAACTGTGGGACGGCATTTCAAACTCCTTACGTACAGCTGCAACCGAAACCATTGGTTTTCGGAAAGTGCAAAAGAACAGCTGGTACGATGAGGAGTGCCGTGTCGCAGCGGAGAGAAAACAGGCTGCCTACCTCGCAACGTTACGGTTGACCACAACACGTGCGGGATGGGATAGATACCGAGAGTTGAAGAGGGAAGCGAGACGCATTTGCAGACAGAAGAAGAAAGAGGCCGAAATGCGTGAGTACGAACAGCTTGATAAGCTGGCCGACAGGGGTAATGCTCGAAAATTCTACGAAAAAATGCGGCGACTTACAGAAGGTTTCAAGACCGGAGCATACTCCTGTAGAACCCCCAAAGGTGATCTAGCCACCGATGCCCAGAGCATACTTAGATTATGGAGGGAACACTTCTCCAGCCTGCTGAATGGCAGTGAACACATAGCACCAGGAGAAGGCGAACCCGATACCCCAATCGATGACGATGGAGCAGACGTTCCATTGCCCGACCATGACGAAGTTCGAATAGCAGTTGCCCGCCTGAAGAACAACAAAGTGGCAGGGGCAGACGGATTGCCGGCCGAGCTATTCAAACACGGCGGCGAAGAACTGATAAGGAGCATGCATCAGCTTCTTTGCAAAATATGGTCGGATGAGAGCATGCCCAACGATTGGAATTTAAGTGTGCTATGCCCAATCCATAAAAAAGGAGACCCCACAATCTGCGCCAACTACCGTGGGATTAGCCTCCTCAACATCGCGTACAAGGTTCTATCGAGCGTATTGTGTGAAAGATTAAAGCCCACCGTCAACAAACTGATTGGACCTTATCAATGTGGCTTCAGACCTGGAAAATCAACAACCGACCAGATATTCACCATGCGCCAAATCTTGGAAAAGACCCGTGAAAGGAGAATCGACACTCACCACCTATTCGTCGATTTCAAAGCTGCTTTCGATAGCACGAAAAGGAGCTGCCTTTATGCCGCAATGTCTGAATTTGGTATCCCCGCAAAACTAATACGACTGAGTAAACTGACGTTGAGCGGGACCAAAAGCTCCGTCAGGATCGGGAAGGACCTCTCCGAGCCGTTCGATACCAAACGAGGTTTCAGACAAGGCGACTCCCTATCGTGCGACTTTTTCAATCTGCTGCTGGAGAAAATTATTAGAGCTGCAGAACTGAACCGAGCAGGTACAATCTTTTATAAGAGTGTACAGCTGCTGGCGTATGCCGATGATATTGATATCATCGGTCTCAACACCCGCGCCGTTAGTTCTGCTTTCTCCAGACTGAACAAGGAAGCAACGCAAATGGGTCTGGCAGTGAACGAGGGCAAGACGAAATATCTCCTGTCATCAAACAAACAGTCGTCGCACTCGCGACTTGGCACTCACGTCACTGTTGACAGTCATAACTTTGAAGTTGTAGATAATTTCGTCTATTTAGGAACCAGCATTAACACCACCAACAATGTCAGCCTAGAAATCCAACGCAGGATTACTCTTGCCAACAGGTGCTACTTCGGACTGAGTAGGCAATTGAAAAGTAAAGTCCTCTCTCGACGAACAAAAACCAAACTCTATAAGTCGCTCATAATTCCCGTCCTGCTATATGGTGCAGAGGCTTGGACGATGACAACAACCGATGAGTCGACGTTGCGAGTTTTCGAGAGAAAAGTTCTGCGGAAGATTTATGGTCCTTTGCGCGTTGGCCACGGCGAATACCGCATCCGATGGAACGATGAGCTGTACGAGATATACGACGACATCGATATAGTTCAGCGAATTAAAAGACAGCGGCTACGCTGGCTAGGTCATGTTGTCCGGATGGATGAAAACACTCCAGCTCTGAAAGTATTCGACGCAGTACCCGCCGCGGGAAGCAGAGGAAGAGGAAGACCTCCACTCCGGTGGAAGGACCAAGTGGAGAAGGACCTGGCTTCGCTTGGAATATCCAATTGGCGCCACGTAGCGAAGAGAAGAAACGATTGGCGCGCTGTTGTTGACTCGGCTATAATCGCGTAAGCGGTGTCTACGCCAGTAAAGAAGAAGAAGAAGACTTTTCATACACTTCTTTTTTGTTTTGTTTTTCAATATTTTGATTTGTAAATTATTTGAATCGTTCAATTTCGGTCGCTTACTTTTTTATTCCGGAAAAATTATTGAAAATTATTCAGTGAAAACTTTATGTGTGTTTCAAACGAAGTGATCAATTACAGATTGAAATTTGTTACGAAGCAACGAAGACATCGCGCTAATATCGGTCGGCGTTCTTTTTGCCATCAACGTATGGCAGCTCAAGACACAAGAACTTCATGAGACTCCCACGATGCGATGACATATGTGTGGAATTATGGATCGCTATCAATCAGCAAGCGATCATCACGATAATACAGCAAGACTTTTCAAACAACAGCTACGGTGTTTGATGAACTTTATCTTGAAGCAACGTATGTATATACGAGTATGGTGCAGTCAGATGCTGGATGTACTCTGTTGAGTTGCAAAAAAGAGGTTTGTCCCAGGCACACATTTTTCTTTGAATGGTGGATGGTGGTTACACCAGATCAAATTGATGAAATCATTTCTGCCGAAATTCCTCATGCAGAGAAAGATCCATTATTCTACGAAGCGATGAAAACCAATATGGTGCATGGACCTGGCAGACACCACAATTCCACTTGCAATAAATGCAAAAAACACTATCCACGTGCTTTTCTTTCGGAAACGCAAACTGGAAATGATGGATATCCACTCTATCGTCGTAGCTCATCAGACGACAATGGCAGGACATTTACCATTCAACTTAGAGTAGTGAATATCGAAGTTGAGAACATATTGATCGTACTATATTCTCCACTGTTGTCTAATTCACATTCAAAACTCATATCAATGTTTAGTATTGCAGTTTGGTGTAATCTATAAAATACGTTTGTAAGTACGTCATCAAAGGAACCAATATGGCGGTTATTGGTCTTGAACGCTACGGTCGATACGTGAATTGCAATAAAGCGCTTTGTAGGGTATTTACTGCAACGCAACGCCGTGAAATAGATTATAAATGGTTCAGTAATCAGTCGTTGAGTATGTATTATACCACGTGCATCCCTAAAGACTGATGTCACAACCTTTCCAGCCGCCTTTTTCGTTTTTCCACGCCTGAAAACCATCACCACCAACTTCATCATGTGCAGTCCACTAGAATGACTGTCGATTGGACTCCAGCGGGAAATGATGGAGCTATATTTCTTTATTTATTGCGATTAGAGAGTACTTAAACACTTCTCAGAATTAGTTGTTTTTGTTGGATTATGAACTTGCGAGCACCTACTTTGCAACTCAACGGTGGATTTCCCTGAGCCCAAATTCAACAGTATTTTTCACAAAAAAACAATGCTTTATTGACACATGAAATGCTTTATGATCGATTTTTTTAAACTAACACAAGTTGCTATATCTCATTAACTAATAGTTATAATCCAACTAATAGAAATCATATAGATGGTAGTAGTAGTATTATCTATGTATCAGCCACAGTGAAGCGTGGACGGGTCCTCTAGTATAAGTATATATTTATATACAACACAAGAAACGCCTTCTCCATTTGAATCACAACTTAATAGACGATTTTATTATCAATAGGCCGATATATTTCTTTAGAAATGATTCAAATCTTTTCACTCAACAATATTCAATCGCTTCACTAAAACTTTTCATTAAAATCGAAAGAATTAATAATATTTTGCGAATTTACAAAAGTGTTCACTTTTCTGTTTACAATTTGCAAGCCATTTGACAGTTTTTCACTCTTGTTCTTCTCAACTCGCAACTATGACGTTTCATAATGGCGGTTCTCCTAATTTTGTATTCTATCATTCTTGATCTAGTCTCAAAACATTGTCTCTAATTTTGTCAGCTGGTAATAAACAGGGCACAAACGTATTAAGAAAAGAGAAAACAAGCATTGGACGAAGAAGTCGTAGCTTTTTTGTTAATTTTACAAACTTATGAAAATGAAGAAAGGTAAGCATTGTTTAATAGCAATGAATATAAAAATATTATGTATTAATTTCTTTCAATTAGAAATGCAAACAGGAGGAATTTGGCGCACTTAAGGAATAGTGAGAATCCATTTTTATTGGAGGAAGGAATATTTAGAAAATATTTTCGTTTTCCGAAATCGTTGTGTTGGGACCTTATGCACTACTTGAAACCTCACGATAATCGTTTCCGAAAGTCTGCTATTCCTTTTGAGATTCGGGTGAGTGTTCATGCTTTTAAATTAGAATTTTTTACTAAACATTGGTGTACTATTTCTAGTTCGTTTCAGTGCTATATTTTTTTTTTTCAAATGGCTCATACCAATACTGGATTGGAAATAGCCATTTATCTGCCATGAGCAGGGATGGGCACCATCACAATCAAACAAGCATCACAAAATGAAATTGTGTTAGTGCGCTTACTGTGGGACCAAGCGTACCAGCAACCAAAAATAATCAGTCTGCTTGCAGATGTCGAACGAGCAGGTCTATGTCGCACGAAGCCGCAATGCTACGAATACGTACATATGTATATACATATGCACATTTTTAAGAATATGTGCATAAACCATTGAATATAAAATATAATTATTTTTCATTTCAGGCAAGAATAAAATTTAAGTTATTAGTTAATTATAAATTAGTAATCTAATTCATTTAAAAACTTAAAAATAAATTAAATTTGTATATGAAAAGAAAATATAAATCTATATTTGAATTCATAGAATATTTTAAATATATAACGAAACTTCAATAAAGTTAAAGCTATTAGAAAATGAAAGCTATTATAATATGAAATATTATGAATACACATTTCAAGAGGTCAGTTAATTTCAAACAATTATCCGAGTGTCAAAAAAAAAAGAGTTCATTCTGTAATAAATTTAAGAAGGTTATTTATTTCTTTGTGAAAGATTATAAAATGTCTTTTTAAATTTTGCTTAAATACAAAATTTAAAACTATTTGACATAACAAGCACTGCGGCTTCCCAGAATTATTCAAAAGAAAAAAAAATTCAAATTCCCACTCTGTCTGAAACGTTTTTTGGTCTTCCATGTTTATACTCGCATATGTGTTCATTTATATACGGCATACAACTCGTGCGCATCAACCTGCTCAGTTCAACTTCTGATTGCAGACTGATTTTAACATCGCTTTGTTCCAGGCATGGGCAAAGTCTTAGCAGGTGCTAAAAGAGCGTAAGCTATCGCATACGTACACACACCGATTGTCACTAACACGCACAAGCGAAGAGCGTAAAACGAGCACTTACGATGGAACAAAGCGATGTTAAAATCAGTCTGCAATCAGAAGTTGAACTGAGCAGGTTGATGCGCACGAGTTGTATGCCGTATATAAATGAACACATATGCGAGTATAAACATGGAAGACCAAAAAACGTTTCAGACAGAGTGGGAATTTGAATTTTTTTTCTTTTGAATAATTCTGGGAAGCCGCAGTGCTTGTTATGTCAAATAGTTTTAAATTTTGTATTTAAGCAAAATTTAAAAAGACATTTTATAATCTTTCACAAAGAAATAAATAACCTTCTTAAATTTATTACAGAATGAACTCTTTTTTTTTTGACACTCGGATAATTGTTTGAAATTAACTGACCTCTTGAAATGTGTATTCATAATATTTCATATTATAATAGCTTTCATTTTCTAATAGCTTTAACTTTATTGAAGTTTCGTTATATATTTAAAATATTCGATGAATTCAAATATAGATTTATATTTTCTTTTCATATACAAATTTAATTTATTTTTAAGTTTTTAAATGAATTAGATTACTAATTTATAATTAACTAATAACTTAAATTTTATTCTTGCTTGAAATGAAAAATAATTATATTTTATATTCAATGGTTTATGCACATATTCTTAAAAATGTGCATATGTATATACATACGTATTCGTAGCATTGCGGCTTCGTGCGACATAGACCTGCTCGTTCGACATCTGCAAGCAGACTGATTATTTTTGGTTGCTGGTACGCTTGGTCCCACAGTAAGCGCACTAACACAATCTCATTTTGTGATGCTTGTTTGATTGTGATGGTGCCCATCCCTGCTTTGTTCCATCGTAAGTGCTCGTTTTACGCTCTTCGCTTGTGCGTGTTAGTGACAATCGGTGTGTGTACGTATACGACAGTGGTCGGCATGAGAGGATCTGTCACTGTGTTGGTGAGCACGAAAAAAAAGTAGCCCAGTGAGAAATTGGAATTAAAATTAAGCAATTTTAATTATTAATTAATAGTATAATGAAAATTAACAAATTGTCTTTTGAGGATATATTCCCTATTATCTTTAAAAGACTTGGAACATAAAAGGCATTGCATGGCATCAAAGGCATTTAGAACCATAAAATATTTCTTGCAGGGCATATTTCGTTTTGCGTTATAGTCTTGCGTGACGTTAATTCGTTGATGGCTCGAACGATAGAGCGTAAGCGACGTGTGAAGTTAGTTTGCAAAATTTTGCTATGAAATGCCGACCACTGGTATACGATAGCTTACGCTCTTTTAGCGCTAAGACTTTGCCCATGCCTGGCCATGAGTGTCCGAAGTATAGTTATGCAAAATTGTGTGCTATGAAATGCCGACCACTGGTTGAGTATGATAGCTTACGGCATTTCATAGCAAAATTTTGCAAACTAACTTCACACGTACGCTTACGCTCTATCGTTCAGTCGTTGTCGAGCCATCAACGAATTAACATCACGCAAAACCATAGCGCAAAACGAAATATGCCCTGCGAGAAATATTTTATGGTTCTAAATGCCTTTGATGCCATGCAATTTTATGTTCCAAGTCTTTTAAAGATAATAGGGAATATATCCTCAGACAATTTGTTAATTTTCATTATACTATTAATTAATAATTAAAATTGCTTAATTTTAACAATTTCACTGGGCTACTTTGAGCCAACGCAGTGACAGATCCTCTCATGCCGACCACTGGTATGAAGCAACCAAATTATTCACGGAATGAGTATAAGTCAGTGGTCGGCATGAGAGAATCTGTCACTGTGTTTGTGAGCACGAAAAAACAGTAGCCCAGTGAGAAATTGGAATTTAAATTAAACAAATTTTATAAGCAAAATTTAAAATATAATATATAAAACTAAATGACTTTTAAGGATATATTCCCTATTATCTTTAAAAGACTTGGAACATAAAATGCTGCCATGCAATGCAAGGCATTTAGAATCATAAAGTATTTCTCGCAGGCCATATTTGGTTTTGCGCTATAGTCTTACGTGATGTTAATTCGTTGCTGTCTCGACAACGACTGAACGATAGAGCGTAAGCGTATGTGTGAAGTTAGTTTGCAAAATTTTGCTATGAAATGCCGACCACTGGCTTAGGATTCTCTGACATTCATGAATACAAAACACTTGTGAATATACGAAGAAGCTCAATTGTGCGCAAGCCACTTGAGCCGTAACGCTATGAACCAAAGGCTAAGAAAGCCATTACGAACTAGACTAGACTAGATATAATAAAATAAAAAACTGGATTTTCATATTTTGTGTTAATTTTCTCTATTATTAAAAAAAATCACATATACATACATACATACTTACATTATTATGTTATCACTTATAATATTACATTTTATTTTATAAAATGATAATTCAGTCCCTTTCAATGTAATTAAAATTAAAAATAAAAATCACATCAGTTTAATGGTATGAAAATTACATGAATTATTATCAAAAAGCAAAATAACAAACTACAGTTAATTTCGGTAAAAAATAAAAATAATAAGCATAACATTTTCTTCAAGATTTATGTACATACATAAGATTCAACTCCAAAGATACAAGTTATATTATAAGAATAGCTTCTAAATATATGTATATTAAGGTTGAGGTATTGCACAAAATTTCTTCTCAATATCATTGTATATTTTTGTTTTTTAAATTTCTAAGGTCTTATTGCCATATTAGTTAGTCTTAAATATAGAATTCAGGAATATTATATTATCTACGGTTTTGGGTGCAAGTCGGTTTCTTTTATCAGTTATTAAATTGCCTGCTAAGGAAAATACACGTTCAGGCGCCGCACTATTTGCAGGTACAGTAGAAACTCGTTTATCCGGCCCTCAGTTATACGGGTTCGCGATTATCTGGACTACCAATCGCGACCAATTTATATGTACCTACGTAGAAATTATGGAATCATGAACGTGTCGGAACTTGCATATTCCGCTCGCACAGTGTGGGGTCGCTGCCGTACATACGTACCTAAATATTTTATTGTATTTCATGATTAATGCTGCAGTTTAGTATTACGTATGTAGTGTAATCTAAGAAAATATGTACATACATACCAGAGGCCTGCACGATTAAGGTAGGCATCGTACGATTACGTTACTAAGTAACACTTCTGACGATTACCACGATGCGAAGGTAACATTGCGCATCGGCATCGCGGCATCGTGGCATCGTACGATTACTATCTGGTATCGTCAATGGCAAATGAAACGCTATAGTCTTACATGATGTTAATTCGTTGCTGGCTCGACAACGACTGAACGATAGAGCAGAGCCGCTCAAAATAATGCGCAATTTATTTACCAACGCATACAATCACACATTTGATATCTGCTAGCGTATGATTGTGTGCGCGCGCTTGCTTAGTACACTGAGTGAAATCGTGCTATTTGGTTATTTTGTTATTAAAAATTTAGAAAAAAATAAAAAATTATGGTTTTTGATTAAAAAAGCAATTAAGAACAACAATAATTTTAAGTTAATTTTTTTAACTTTCCATGATTTTTTCCATATCGACTTCAAGATCGTAAGTTTTGATTCTCATTAAGTCCTCTATATGCTTATTCGAAACTGAATTCCTGTATTTCGAGTGTATTTTTGACGCTGGCAGAATTAGCGTCATAGCGTACATGCTTCGACTGCATTTGCTTGCCTATACTCCGAGTATAGGCATGAAAAATTTTGAGCGGCTCTGCGATAGAGCGTAAGCGTACGTGTGAAGTTAGTTTCCACAATTGTTCTAAGAAATGCCGACCACTGGTAACATGTTAGTAATCGGCGATGCCCGCGATGCCGATACCCTCGATGCCGATGCCCACGATGCCAAAGTACCGTTACGTAGCGTGTACTCGCCGCATCGGCATCGCCGCTTGCTAACATGTTACTTTTTTAATTACTCGTGCAGGACTCTGCTGCAGATCACTGGTTGGAACACAAAAATGTGGAAATAAGCTTCCCAAATGCAACAGAGCACTATAACACAATTAAAATGGGGTAAAGTATATATATATGAGTTAAATTAAAACAAGTATATTAAAACATAAAAATATTTCTAGTTTCCATAATAAGTTTGGAATAAAAGGAGTGATTGGTGCTATTGACTGCACCCATGTTGCTATAATAGGAACGTCTTCGTCGTCTAACGTTATTCCACATGAATATATGAACCGAAAGGGTTACTACAGTATTAACGTAGAAGCGGTAGGTTAAAATATTAATTTAATACAATTAATATATGTATATATGAATTTTAGATTTGTAACGACAAATTTAGTTTTCGCCATTTAAATGCTCGTTTTCCTGGCTAGTGCCATGACACCGGAATTTCGAGAGCATCGCCGGCCAGAATAAAATTATTAAGGGAACATTTTTCTGGTTCATTTAAGTGGCTTCTAGGTGACTCCGGATATCCACTAGAGCCATGGCTTTTGACTCCTATGTCAAACCCATCTGCACCAATTAAAGTTCTTTATAACAGGAACATAATTAAAAGAGCCTTTAGTGTTTTAAAGTCTAATTTCCGTTGCTTATCTAAAGAGCGAGTACTGAGGTATACACCCTCAAACGCCGCGTTTTTAGTTTATACTTGTTCAATTTTCCACAACATTTTGCAAGAACATGGTATTTGTGACTTCGATGAAATCGACATTGAAAACTTTGAGGACTCTTCCTTCCATGATAATTTTCCAGCTCAAACAAATCAGTATTACACTGCAGGAATAAATGCACGACGTAACTGCTTAAATTCTCTCACACAATCTTTGTAAATAAATATCTTTACAAATAAATCTTTCATTTATATTTTCATAAAAAAAAAAATTATTCAGTCTTCTTTTGTGTGCATGTATGTACATTATAATCATTAATAGGAACATAAAAATAATTTAACTTAAACATTTTCTTTTGGGTGTATGTACATTATAAACAGTAATAGGAACATAAAAATAATTTAACTTAAACATATTCTTTTGTGTGTATGTACATTTTAAACAGTAATAGGAACAAAAACATATATTTTCTTAATTTTTTTTAAAACAGCTTCCGATAGCTTTAAAATAGCACTTGCCATATTGTTCAAAAGAAACATTTCTTGTGAAGTCTGCCTTCGAGAACGTGAAGTAGATGGCATTTCACTTACTGACGGACTCTGCGAATCCATATTTATTATAATGTCGTTCTAAACTAAAAAATAATACTAATAAACTATGTTTATATACATATTATACGCAAACTCCACTCCAATTGTTGGGACATCAGGCAGTCCATCAACAACGGTCCTCCCTAGTGCTTCCATCGCCCGCTCTTCCAACTCGGAGGATTGAATTTCCTGCATTGGTCCTCCACCAGTCAATACCCTATTTACTTTGGCATTTCTTGCCCTTGAATCTGGTTTTTCCAGTAGTTTAAACACTGTAAAATAAACAAGATATTTATTACAATTGAAATATATATATGTATGTATATAAGTGTATATGTAAAGATTTACCTGCTTCCATTTGGTAGGCGAACGTATTGGACCTTTCAAGGCGTTCAGCTGCTGAGCAAGCACGATCCACAGCTCTCCTAACCTTCTGAGTCGCGTGGGATCGTTTTTATGGAGCTTAATTTCTGGATGAAGCTCTAGAAAGGTTAAGTAGCATTCAATTTTATCTTTTGTTGTGCGCAAGGATTCTGGAAATTTAACAGTTAATTATATAATATACAAGTAAAAGAATATAACAGCAAATCTTTAATTTAACGTTTACTTATCTTTGTTTTCCATTTTGAATGTATTAACAATTCACTTATAGAGATCATCAGAGATAATAATCGATTGTTGGTGTTTATATTTATACAAAACTCAATCAGCAAAAGTAAAAAAAAATCAATTTCATATAAATTTTAGCTTTAGAGTATTTCAAATACAACATTTTATTTTTATTTTAATTTCATATAAATTTTAGCTTTAGAGTATTTCAAATACAACATTTTATTTTTATTTTAATTGGTAATTAATCTTTTTTACTGCTTTAAAGATAATTTAATATTTGTTATCGACAGTCTTTTTTCATTCAGGTTTTAGATACATCTCTAAATAATGAAATTTGACAGATGGTCAGGCCTATTCGCAAATTTTTAGTGACTGTCACTTACAGAATAGTTAAATCGTCTCATGTTTCAAAAATTGTCTCTAACTTAAAATCTCAAATTTAGAGACTTGGGACTGTCTCACGTTACAGAATCGCACGGTTAGAAGCCATTGGTATTCCATGGTGATGTCTCTCACCAAAAATCTCTCTCTCTTTTGACTCTACGACATCATAGTTGAGCCCAATATATGTATATTTGTTTGGGAAAGGCGCTGGAAATATTTCTAATAGTATTGGTTGCTAAATACCTTAAATCAATGTTTGCGAACTTTCGATGGACTTAATCTATATATATATAAATAAGTCCGTATATGTACGTCGCCGAACTAATCATAAACACGTCGTACGATTTCAACCAAACTTACACACTACGTAGGCAGTGGTCCATATATGGTTTATATTTGGTTGAAATCCGATAACGCATGTGTGTGCGGTGCGTATGTGAAGTGAGTGTGTTTTTGCCGCAGGCTTTTTTTGTACCGCATGCAGCATTCATTAGTATTGAATACATTTTGGTCGTTTGTGTATTGGAGACCATTGCACGGAGTGATGCAAATAGCAATTTGTTATCATTTCTCTTTTCTCTTTAACCGTCATTGGTGATTGATCTTATCTTAATCAATTTTTGAAAATATTAATTTCTTCGCATTTTTTGGTGAGTATTTTGATAAAAATAAATTAATTTTCGATCTAATCATCGTTTTAATTTGAATATTTTGTTAAACAAAATTAAAAAAAAACAATGATTACTGAGATAAAAATCGATTGTTTTGCTAAACAAGTGTTCTGATTGTTACAAGTGACATAATCACAAATTTGATATATTGTGAAAAAAAATTAAAAAATTGAGTGAATTTTTTTTGTTTAATGTCCGATCAGTGAGCAAAAATTTACTTGGATTTTTTGGCCAATTTTTAATTGATTTTCGCGTCTTTTCGTCACTTTTTGGTGCTTTTCGAGTGCAGACGATCTCGAACGTTTCATTTTCGCTTCCGAACGGTAAGACAAAAATTATTTCGATTTTTTGGCCAATTTTTAATTGAATTTTGACACATTTTCAGCTTTTCGAGTCCAGAATTTGCTGGATTTCATCAATTTATTACTGAAGTTCTTTATTATCTTTAGTTTAGTTTCTTCTAAAAATGCCACGAAGAGCAAGAGCTGACATTGGACGTCAGTCGCGTAGAATGCAAAATAGATCAAACGAAAGGGAAGATCAATCGCAAGAACAGCGAGAACTAGAGATTGCAAATACTAGGGAACGTGTTGCACGATCGGGCAAGGCATGCCGCACAAATCTACGTTAATATTGTTTGCTGTTGTTGGTGCTGCATTTAGATATAATCACGCAATTGATTACAGTTTGCATAAGTTTATGGTTATGCACATAGAATTATGATGCGACAAAATCAGGAAAATCATATTTTGAAATGTCGGAGACTCTTTCATCAATATGTCGTAGACATTGAAAAAGTTTCAAGCGTTTTTGAAACACGAAAATTATTTAGGGATGCGCAATTTTAAATTCCCCAATTACCTGTCGCGAAAAATACTTATTAATTGCGAGTAACGAAAAAAGGCGCGTGCGTTCGGTTGTACGGTTCAATTACAATTGAAGTTCTTTATTTCTTAATCTAATTGCTAAGCCTAAATCTTAAAACTAACGGCTTAAACTAGTGGTAAAATAAATATGTATCAATAAGGGGTAAGTATAATAATCTTCAACTTTTCGTTCAATATTATAACAGATTATGGTAATAGATTAAGGTGAGTATATTTAACATTGTTAGGGTAAGTATTTTATAATAGATTTTCTTAATTTAGTTTATAACAATTCAATATTTCATAATTTTTATAATTCAATGTTTTATAATTCATTTATTATTTTTATTTTAGGTATAAATTTGTATATATGTCGCTTGACGCAACACCGGCCACCTTGATAGGATCAATTTCCTTCAACCTCCATTGGAAGCAAGGCTAGCTTGTGAATGGGACGCTTAATTGTGCCCGCCTTAGTCGCCACGTCTGCGACTCGCACCTTGCCGTCTTGCCCTTCGACGGTGGCGACGACGCGGCCGAGTACCCACTGCTGTGGCGGCACGTTGTCCTCGTGGACGAGGACGAGGTCTTTGAGCTGCAGATTGCGAGTGGGGTGCAGCCACTTGTTGCGATCCTGAAGGCCCGTCAGATATGTTTTGGACCGCTGTCGCCAAAACTGTTGCTTGAGAGAGCAAACAAGTTGCCATCTCTCGCAACAACGAACCGGATCCACTGGCACCTTCTCTGGGGGTAAAGCCCGCAGGGAGCATCCTATTAGTAGACGCGCTGGGGTTAGTGCCTCTCCGTCGTTGGGGTCCTGGCTCAACGGTGTTGAGGGGCGAGAATTGAGGATAACCTCCACTTCTGCCAGTAGTGTTGACAGTTCCTCTGCGGTCAGTAGCGCGTTGCCGATTACGGGAACGACGTGATGCTTGGCGGCCTTCACCGCGGCTTCCCATAACCCGCCGAAGTGCGGCGCCCTCGGTGGTATAAAGGTGAAGTTGAATCCTTCTTCTGCGGCGAATCCTTTCACTTCTGCTGACTGGGCAAGAAACGCCTCTTTCAGCTCGCGCAGCTTGCGGTCGGCGCCGACGAAGTTGGTGTCGTTGTCGCTGAATATCTTCGTCGGCATCCCTTGGCGTCCAATGAACCTTTTTAGGGCGAAAATAAATGAATTAGAAGATAGGTCCGAAACTAATTCTAAATGTACTGCTTTTGAAGTGAAGCAAACGAAAACTGCAATGTATGTTTTTACGGGTGGTCGACCGCGTATTTTTAGAGTTGTGTATATCGGACCACAAAAATCTACGCCACATATAAGAAAGGGCCGTAGTGCTCGAAGTCTTTCAGCTGGCAAATTTCCCATTATTTGGTTTTGCAACTTCGGCTTGTAATGAAAACAATGTATACAGTTTCCTACGGTTCTACTGCAAGCTTCTCGGGCATTAATTAACCATATGCGTTCTCGAAGAAGCGCAACCAGCGCTTTAGCCCCAGCGTAGTGATTTCGAATATGCAAGAACCGTAAATACGTTGTAACGAAGTGCGAACTTTTATTTAACAAGAGCGAAAATTTGGCATCGTATGGGAGAGGTGCATTTAATAAGCGACCTCCTACTCGGATTAATTTGAACGAGAGCGACTTATCCGAATATTCATGCAAAAACGGGTTGAGTTTTTGCAAGTTTGCGGGTAGGGTGATGCCTTTATGCAATTTTTGAATAACATCCGAAAATTCTGAATGTTGGACCACCTGTGCAATTTTTAGAAAACTCAAGTTTAGCTCTTCTGAAGTCAGATCTTGGCCTCTGGAGGATTTTGGTGGTCGCCTGATCCATCGTAATATATATGCGACCACACGAAGCAATTTTTTATGAGAAGAAAATTTTTCAATAAGGTCCAATATTGAATTTTTCTCAGTAGTCGAAAGTAATGTAAATGTATTTTTCTTCTTCTCTAATGCTTCGTCTTCTGGTTAGAGCTGGAAGTGGTTATTAATTGGCCATAATGCAGGGTCTTCTAGGAGGAACTGTGGACCGCCAAACCATATTGAATTATTCAATTTGTCCACGTTACAACCCCGAGACACTTGATCCGCAGGATTTGTTTCGTTGGCACGTGTCGCCAATGTACTTTGTCAGTCAACTCTTGGATTTCGGACACTCTGTTTGCGACGAAGGTTTGTAGTGAAGATGGATGTGTTTTAATCCAATGTAAAACGATTTCAGAGTCTGTCCAAAATGTTATATTTTCGAAATGTCGACTCAACATAGGCGCTACTCTTGCCATAATTTCGAAAGAAGATGTGCTGCCGAGAGCTCAAGACGCGGAAGAGATTTGGTCTTCAGCGGAGCCACTCTAGACTTTGCAGTAAGCAGCATGCATTTAATACCACTAGCAGATTGGCTTCGTATGTATATGCAGCATCCGTACGCCCTTATTGAGGCGTCGGAGAAGCCATGTATTTGGCAGATGGCACTCGACTCAACGTTTACGTAACGAGGAATGCTTATCGATGAGAGCTGCATTAGGTTGGCTTTAAAGTTCTGCCAGCTAGTGTCAAGGCGCAATGGAATCGACTCATCCCAATCTAGTTTTTGGATCCAAAGCTCTTGCAATAAGATTTTTGCTTTGGTAACTAGTGGAGCTAGTAATCCAAGAGGATCAAAAAGGCGAGCAGAAACTGACAATATATTTCTTTTAGTGGCTCGCAGATCATTAAAATTGTCATCTAAAACAAATCGAAACAAATCCTCTTTCGGCAACCAATGGATTCCTAACGTTTTAGTGGAACTTTTGTCATTGAAGCTTAATGACTTTTCAGTGCAATCACTGTCCAAAAATTTAGGGTGGTTCGAAAACCACTTCGTTAAGGAGAATCCTGCCGAGTTTAATATTTTAATTACCTCACTTCTCAAAAGATCTAGAGACTCAAAATTTTTGGACCCTGTTAATAAATCATCAACATTAATGGCCAATGAACCGAGTGGTTATTTCATCGTATTGGCATCACTGAGCATTTGCAAACACCGTGTTGCGAGAAATGGAGCAGGCGCAGTGCCGTATGTTACGGTGTTAAGACGAAAAATTTGAATTTGCTCAGAAGGATGCTCTCTCCACACAATAGGCTGACAATTTCTGTCTTCTTCATGCATAATTATTTGACGGTACATTTTAGTAATGTCCGCTGTTAATGCATACTTATGTAAGCGAAAACGAAGAAGAGTTGAGTATGGATGGTTGGACCTACCATCAAAAGTTCATTCAACGATATTTGAGTTGAAGATCGACTCGAAGCATCAAACACAACACGTAATTTGGTTGTTGTGCTCTCGGGCCTTAAAACGCATTGATGCGGAATGAAGTAGTGTGGCTCACTCGGGATCTTATTGTTCGTTGGGCTCATGTGACCCAAGGCTCTATATTCATTCATAAAGTCCAGATACATTTTGCGAAGTTCTGGATCTTTTAATGTCCTTCTCTCCAGGGCCTGAAACCGCCGAACTGCGGTTTCATATGAGTGACCGAGTAACTTACGGTCAGCTTTAAAGGGCATTCTGACTTGAAGCCGTCCTGAAGGCAATACTTGAGTAGTATTAACGAAAAAGTTTTCACACTGTTGTTGCTCTGGTGTGAATTTGATGCCATTTGATTCTGAAGGTAGTTCTTCTAGCGCCCAAAATTTTTGGACTACTGAATCGATTGACGTTAAGTCTTCTTCAGCTTGGCACATTATGCTATGTAATTTGGGAGGAGAACTTAGATTGCTGACGTATTTGCCAGATACAACCCACCCTAAAAGGGTTTTCTGTAATGTTGGTTGATTAGGACCATTTTTAATTTGGCCGACAGCTAGAAGATCGAAAAATATTTCAGCACCCAATAGGATATCCACTTTTTTAGATTTGTGGAATTCCGGGTCCGCCAATTCAATATTGTGCGGAATTTTCCAGCCACTAACATTGATGTTATGGTCTGGATGATTTGCCGAAATGCATCGCATTACCCAGACTGCTGTTGCCAACATGACCCGATCCGGCATACTGGCTGTATGCATGGCATGTGTGGTGGATGGTTGCGGATGAGGTACAGCGGGGAAGGACACTGGATACTGGTGCAACAGCGAGTGATGGGATCGATTGCATATGCGGCAACGATCCGCTCTGCATTTGGAAACCGTGTGACCCTTACGCAAACAATTTATGCATAAGGGCACCGATTTTACGAACTCGAACCTCTGCTGCGCCGGAAGCGCCTTGAAGGTGGGGCAGGCAGTCAAATGGTGATCTCTCGATTTGCACTGTTGGCAAAGAGGCTGCCTCGTATTTGCAGCAACCAGCGCCGATTTGGTCCTGTCCATATGTTGTTGTTTCCCATGATGCCCATTGCTTGTAGGTATGGGCTTCGTCCTAGAGTGTGATGCTCCTTCCGCCGATAGCTGCTGGTATCTTCGATTTAGGGTGGCTTCACAGTCCTTCCACAGTGGCAGTTTGTCCTAGTCCAGCGCTTCTTCCCATTTGGATCGGGTAGCACGGTCAACCTTTGTCATTACAATATGTATGATTATTGCGTTCGTTATTTGTTTTTCATCGCCCAGCGATAGCAATGAATCATATCCCGCTGACACTTCGTCAATCATTGAACGCAGGGAAGGCGCAGAAGGCTTTGGGATTGTTGGCAGCTCAAAAAGTTCAGATATTGTATTGAAAAATATCAAACGTTTATTATCATAAACTTTTTTGAGACTTGCCAACGCTTTCGGGTAATTTTCATCCGACATCTGAAACGCTTTAACTGTTCCCAAAGCCTCTCCAGATAGACAATTAACCAAATGGTTAAATTTTTCAACATCTGGGATATTTGGATCGTTATGAACCAAGCTCTCGAACAAACTCATAAAATTTTTGAATTCGGAATATTCTCCCTTGAATTTCGGCAAATTCATTTTAGGGAGCCTTGAGCTGTGAGAAGCTACAAAAGATGTTTCGGCAAATGAAGTTTTATTTTTCGCTAAAATTGACTTTATTATGGACTTCGTTTCAACGATTATGTCCTCTAACTCCCCTCGGGCCATGTCGTCCTCATCAATTTCTTCAATCTTTGATTGGCACTTCATTAATTTTTCACTATGTGAATTTAATATATCTAGTCGACATTCCAATTCGATTGGATCTAAAGACATTGTCTTTTCAAGAAGGCCCGTTTTAATGCGCAAAATATTACTCTTCGCAACCGTTCTTTGACGTCTTAACGATTTTAAGTCCGTCAACTCCTTACTTGGAGACAGGCTTGCAAGAGTTGGCTTTGGCTTGCTCATTTTGCGTTGGTTAAATTAAATTTCCGAAAAAAGACTATAACAGTTGGCAACAGATATACCAAGAATCGATATGGCGAAAACGAAAAAATATATGTCGATTCCCAAATATACGAAAGCCAAACCAATAGCAATAAAGGTTGGCAACAAATATATTTGGAATCGGTGACGAAACCGAGAAAAAAGAATAATATCGATTCTCAAGTATACGAAAGCCAAACCAATAAATGCGCAAAATGAGCAATAGCACAGTAAAGTAATTTAAACGGAAAATGTCCGAACGAAAATCGACAAAAATTGCGAAAAAAACGACCGATAATTGCAAACGCGGTTCGAAAAAATTTCGAAAAAATATATAACGGGTGATTTTTTTGAGGTTAGGATTTTCATGCATTAGTATTTGACAGATCACGTGGGATTTCAGACATGGTGTCAAAGAGAAAGATGCTCAGTATGCTTTGACATTTCATCATGAATAGACTTACTAACGAGCAACGCTTGCAAATCATTGAATTTTATTACCAAAATCAGTGTTCGGTTCGAAATGTGTTTCGCGCTTTATTTTGTTCAGCGATGAGGCTCATTTCTGGTTGAATGGCTACGTAAATAAGCAAAATTGCCGCATTTGGGGTGAAGAGCAACCAGAAGCCGTTCAAGAACTGCCCATGCATCCCGAAAAATGCACTGTTTGGTGTGGTTTGTACGCTGGTGGAATCATTGGACCGTATTTTTTCAAAGATGCTGTTGGACGCAACGTTACGGTGAATGGCGATCGCTATCGTTCGATGCTAACAAACTTTTTGTTGCCAAAAATGGAAGAACTGAACTTGGTTGACATGTGGTTTCAACAAGATGGCGCTACATGCCACACAGCTCGCGATTCTATGGCCATTTTGAGGGAAAACTTCGGACAACAATTCATCTCAAGAAATGGACCCGTAAGTTGGCCACCAAGATCATGCGATTTAACGCCTTTAGACTATTTTTTGTGGGGCTACGTCAAGTCTAAAGTCTACAGAAATAAGCCAGCAACTATTCCAGCTTTGGAAGACAACATTTCCGAAGAAATTCGGGCTATTCCGGCCGAAATGCTCGAAAAAGTTGCCCAAAATTGGACTTTCCGAATGGACCACCTAAGACGCAGCCGCGGTCAACATTTAAATGAAATTATCTTCAAAAAGTAAATGTCATGAACCAATCTAACGTTTCAAATAAAGAACCGATGAGATTTTGCAAATTTTATGCGTTTTTTTTTTTAAAAAAGTTATCAAGCTCTTAAAAAATCACCCTTTAATAATTCAATTTTGAAATAAGAAATTTTTACCTTTATTTCCCCAAAATCCCTTTGATTCACTTCAAATTTATACAATTCAATTGTATAATATATAATATATGTATATATTGTTATATATATATGTATGTATGTAAGAATGTAAATATAATGAAAAAAAGGGAGAGCCAAAAATTGAAAGTGTGCACTTTGTTGTTTATTTGAATTTTCGTTTGTTTGCACCACTTTCAATAATCCGCACTCGTTACCTGGTGCGTCGGCTGTTTGCCGGCGCTCACTTCCCTTTTGCACAGAATGCAGCGGCAGCTCATTCCCACGACGGCAGCGGCGACTGATGGCAGCAGCGGGTTGATGGTAGCAGCGGTTTGGTAGCGTAGCAGAGATGATGGCGTTGATGCAGCGTAGCAGCGATGATGATGGCGTTGACGCAGCGGCAAAGACGAAAATGTTGAAATGTTACGTACGTTATCTGTTGCTCTATTGCGGCACTTCACACGGCACTTTTGGCACAACGGATACTTATGTAGCGGCACTAAAGATCTTTGCGTTTAAAACGGCACTTTTAATTTTAATAATTATTATTTTTTTGTCACGAAACAGTTCAAACGCTTTGGTAGAACTTTTTTGGAACTCACTGTTGGTGTGTTAACACAGCCACCGCTTCCTTATACCCACAATATATTTGTATGTTTTTCTTGCTTGTTTCTTTTTCACTATGCACATGCACTCTCTTTAATTTATTTATTTATCTGTAATCTCTTTTAATCCCTTTTAATCTCTTTTTTTCCGAAATTTGGTAGCACAGGTAAGTTTCAGCGCACACTCTTTATCACATATGTCTGTATGTAATTTTGTATGTATATTTAAGTATTAATGTTCCCTTTCTTTACAATTTCTTTTGTTTAGTTTTTAACGATTTTCTGCTGCACACATCACTTCACTCACTCGAATGTATGTATATATTTAAATTTTGTTTTCTTAGGAATCACTCCACTTTAAAGTAACACCTTTACTTTAACGTAAGTATATATGTACTTTATTATAACTTTTTGTTTTTTAGGTTTTTGCTTTTTCAGCTTTTTTTTAACGTGTTTAAATATATAACACGAGTGTTATATATATTTTTTATATTTAGTCACCACTTTTACCTCGCCGAAAGCCGAAAACCGAGATCCGAAAGAATAAAAGACAGGTAATTGGTTCGAAAGAATTATTAATGCACTTGTTCTATAAATGTATTCTAGTTTTAACTTTTTAATTACGCACTTGTCCCTGCTCGGGCGCCATGAAAAAGTTTCCAGCGTTTTTGAAACACGAAAATTATTTAGGGATGCGCAATTTTAAATTCCCCAATTACCTGTCGCGAAAAATACTTATTAATTGCGAGTAACGAAAAAAGGCGCGTGCGTTCGGTTGTACGGTTCAATTACAATTGAAGTTCTTTATTTCTTAATCTAATTGCTAAGCCTAAATCTTAAAACTAACGGCTTAAACTAGTGGTAAAATAAATATGTATCAATAAGGGGTAAGTATAATAATCTTCAACTTTTCGTTCAATATTATAACAGATTATGGTAATAGATTAAGGTGAGTATATTTAACATTGTTAGGGTTAGTATTTTATAATAGATTTTCTTAATTTAATTTATAACAATTCAATATTTCATAATTTTTATAATTCAATATTTTATAATTCATTTATTATTTTTATTTTAGGTATAAATTTGTAGATATGTCGCTTGACGCAACAGACATGTATGCAAAGATAGAAACAGAGCGTTTGTACTTTATTCAATTCAATCAACGGAAGTTGCGATCAGAAGAGTATATACATCTCCTCGATGCAATCAATAATGATGGAAATGTTGACAATGTTGGACAAGTTGTTATTTTACCAGCAAGTTACACAGGCAGCCCAAGGCACATGCATGAATATGCACAAGATGCCATTTGCTATGTTCGTTTGTATGGTCGACCAGATTTGTTTATTACATTTACATGTAATCCACAATGGGACGTAATCAAGCAATATTTAAAGGGTGATTTTTTAAGAGCTTGATAACTTTTTTTTAAAAAAAAACGCATAAAATTTGCAAAATCTCATCGGTTCTTTATTTGAAACGTTAGATTGGTTCATGACATTTACTTTTTGAAGATAATTTCATTTAAATGTTGACCGCGGCTGCGTCTTAGGTGGTCCATTCGGAAAGTCCAATTTTGGGCAACTTTTTCGAGCATTTCGGCCGGAATAGCCCGAATTTCTTCGGAAATGTTGTCTTCCAAAGCTGGAATAGTTGCTGGCTTATTTCTGTAGACTTTAGACTTGACGTAGCCCCACAAAAAATAGTCTAAAGGCGTTAAATCGCATGATCTTGGTGGCCAACTTACGGGTCCATTTCTTGAGATGAATTGTTGTCCGAAGTTTTCCCTCAAAATGGCCATAGAATCGCGAGCTGTGTGGCATGTAGGGCCATCTTGTTGAAACCACATGTCAACCAAGTTCAGTTCTTCCATTTTTGGCAACAAAAAGTTTGTTAGCATCGAACGATAGCGATCGCCATTCACCGTAACGTTGCGTCCAACAGCATCTTTGAAAAAATACGGTCCAATGATTCCACCAGCGTACAAACCACACCAAACAGTGCATTTTTCGGGATGCATGGGCAGTTCTTGAACGGCTTCTGGTTGCTCTTCACCCCAAATGCGGCAATTTTGCTTATTTACGTAGCCATTCAACCAGAAATGAGCCTCATCGCTGAACAAAATTTGTCGATAAAAAAGCGGATTTTCTGCCAACTTTTCTAGGGCCCATTCACTGAAAATTCGACGTTGTGGCAGATCGTTCGGCTTCAGTTCTTGCACGAGCTGTATTTTATACGGTTTTACACCAAGATCTTTGCGTAAAATCTTCCATGTGGTCGAATAACACAAACCCAATTGCTGCGAACGGCGACGAATCGACATTTCACGGTCTTCAGCCACACTCTCAGAAACAGACGCAATATTCTCTTCTGTACGCACTGTACGCATTCGTGTGGTTGGTTTAATGTCCAATAAAGTAAACTGAGTGCGAAACTTGGTCACAATCGCATTAATTGTTTGCTCACTTGGTCGATTATGTAGACCATAAATCGGACGTAAAGCGCGAAACACATTTCGAACCGAACACTGATTTTGGTAATAAAATTCAATGATTTGCAAGCGTTGCTCGTTAGTAAGTCTATTCATGATGAAATGTCAAAGCATACTGAGCATCTTTCTCTTTGACACCATGTCTGAAATCCCACGTGATCTGTCAAATACTAATGCATGAAAATCCTAACCTCAAAAAAATCACCCGTTATATGAAGGGCAATCTTCTACAGACCGTCATGACATAACTGGACGAGTATTTAGACAGAAGCTGAAGTCATTGATGGATTTTATTGTTAAACATCAAGTTTTCGGCGAATTCGATGTTGGATATATTCGGTGAAATGGCAAAAGAGAGGATTACCACATGCCCATATTTTGGTATGGTTAGTCAACAAAATAGCAAGCGATCAAATAGATGACATCATCTCAGCAGAAATTCCTGATCAGGAAATCGATCCAGGCTTATTTGATGTTGTTACAAAAAGTATGATTCATAGACCATGTGGTGTTCTAAATATTAATTGACCATGTATGAAAGGTGGGAAATGCACGAAGCGGTATCACAGAGATTTGATTTCCAAGACAATTAATGGAAAAGATGGTTACCCATTGTATCGCCGACGCTTAACAGATGATAATGGCCAATCAATAAATCTACGAGTCAATAATCTAGATATTACAGTTCATAATAGGTGGGTTGTCCCCTTTTCGCCAATACTATCAAAAGCATTCAATGCTCATATCAATGTAGAATATTGCAATTCTGCTAAATCGATTTAATATATCTGCAAGTATGTAAATAAAGGCAGCGACATGGCTGTGTTTGGTGTTGCAGAGAACCGAAATGATGAAATAACACAATATCAAATGGGAAGGTATATCCGTAGCAATGCGACAGTTTGGAGAATATTATCGTTCCCAATTCATGATCGAAATCCGACAGTTATTCATTTGTCAGTACATTTGCAAAAGGGACAACGTGTATATTTCACAGTTGATACTGCACAGCAATTTGTAAAGCGACCACCATCAATTGTTTCGAATTGTGTCAAAATGATCAATTTGCTAAAACATTGCTTTATTCACAAGTACCAACATATTACACTTGGAATGCATCTGGAAAGAAATGGAACAGATGTAAGCAAGGAAGACCAGTTCAAGGTTGGCATTTTTGAAAGTGAAGTCATTGGACGTCTCTACACAGTGCATCCCAGTCATGCTGAATGTTTTTATTTGCCTCTATTGATTCATGTTCGTGGGCCTACATCTTTTTTGAGTTTAAAAAGAGGTAACGGTGTCACACTTTTCGTCAAGCATGTCAGGAATTGCATTTCCTGGAAGATGATTATCACTGGGATGCGACACTTAGGGATGCATCAGCAACAGGTTCTCCTCATCAAATACGAACATTATTTGCTATTATTATTGCAACATGTTTTCTATCTGATCCACTGCAATTATGGGAAAATTTTAAGGATTTTATGACCGAAGACATTTTGCATCGAATGCGCCGAATTACAGGAAAGAACTATTTAATTATTACACTTGAAATGTTTAATGAGGCATTGATTATCATTGAAGATATTTGTTTGGTAATTGCAAATAAAGCATTGACACAATTGGGTTTGGCAGCTCCAAATCGGCCAATGCATGATGCATTCAATCAAGAAATAAACCGGGAAAAACAATATGATTTGAATGAGTTGACCACATTTATAAACTTGAATTTGCGTAAATTGAATCCAGAACAGAGACACGCATGTGATACCATAATGGAATCAGTACGAAACGAAACTGGAGGAATATTTTTTTTAGACGCTCCAGGAGGAACTGGCAAAACATTTCTGATTTCCTTGCTATTAGCGACTATAAGATCACAGAGTAATGTAGCATTGGCACTTGCATCATCTGGAATAGCAGCGACGTTATTAGATGGTCGTCGGACAGCCCATTCTGCACTTAAATTACCACTGAATATGAATGTAAATGAAAATCCCACCTGTAATGTTTCCAAAAATTCGGGAATGCACAAAGTCTGCAACAATGCAAATTAAAAGTGTGGAATGAATGTACAATGGCCCATAAGAAATCAGTGGAAGCGTTATACAGGACATTGCAAGTCTTGCGTAGTAATGATCAACACATATTTGGTGGCGCTTTGATTCTGTTGGCTGGTGATTTTCGTCAGACATTGCCTGTGATTCCCCGTTCAACACCAGCAGATGAATTAAAAGCATGTTTAAAGTCATCTTATTTATGGAGACATGTAAAAATACTCAATTTGACTACAAATGTGCGAGTACAAATTCAAAACGATCCATCGGCCGACACATTTTCAAGGCAACTGTTGGCAATAGGCAATGGTCAACTTGCTGTTGATCGTGAAACTGGCTTAATCACTTTACCAGATAACTTTTGTAATATTGCACCAACAAAAGAAGATTTGGTGTCAAGTGTTTTTCCAAATAT
Organism: Bactrocera dorsalis; assembly: GCF_023373825.1. Taxonomy (NCBI): domain Eukaryota; kingdom Metazoa; phylum Arthropoda; class Insecta; order Diptera; family Tephritidae; genus Bactrocera; species Bactrocera dorsalis. The sequence goes on along the minus strand of NC_064308.1, from coordinate 13,511,194 downwards.
TGCAGAAAATTATCGCAATCATAATTGGTTGGCTGAAAGAGCTATACTGGCCGCTAAGAATAAAGGCGTTGGTCAAACGAAAGCAGACATTTTAACCCATGTTCCTGGCGTGGTTGTAACATATCAATCAGTTGGCACGGTTACGAATCAAGACAACGCTGTTAATTATCCGACAGAATTTTTGAATTCATTGGATTTACCCGAATTTCCACCTCATCGTTTACAATTGAAAGTGGATGCTCCCATTATTATGCTTCGAAATATAAATCAACCACGATTATGCAATGGGACAAGATTAGCGGTTAAAAAAGTTATGAACAATTTGATCGAAGCAACAATTTTAAAGGGGAAGTTTAAAGGTGAATATGTATTGATTCCACGCATTCCAATGATTCCATCAGATTTACCTTTGGATTCAAAAGACTACAGTTTCCAGTACGTCTTGCATTTGCTATTACAATAAATAAAGCGCAAGGGCAATCGTTGGAATTCTGTGAAATTGATTTAGAATATCCTTGCTTTTCACACGGCAAGTTATATGTTTCGTGCTCACGTGTTGGCAAGCCTTCAGTTCTCTTTATCTACACAACAACTCATGGCAACCCAACGCTTTCTGGTAATAGTATGTCACGAGGCCAAAACCAGCTTATCTTAACAATATTAAGTGATTAATTTACAATTTGTGTTGTTGAAATACAATTCAGTTAATTTTGCATTATGATCTCTAACAGTTTGATAATAAATACTCTGCTAATTTCCATCACTAAGTTTTTTATTTCCACTGTTAGAATGCGCTTTATCTTGAAAAATGATATACTTCTAACGTTACTGAAGTTAAACTGACTCATATGGACTGTTCCCTCAACCAGCTGGATGTCCTGGAGGACAGGATGTTCCACGCAGAAAGGATATGAACGGTGCTAGCCTGAAGTGGTACCTAAGGCACTTCAAGAGAGAAGAGGTAGCCAAAAATCTCCACTACTCTGTTAGTGGAAGGACAGCGCAAATATGCGGGTGCTTTAAAGTGCATATAGATGGCTGTGCTGGTTATCAACTATCCGGTGGAGACAGTATGGTCGAAGGAACTTACCGTTCTGCAGTATCTCGTCATCGACCAAATATATAGGGGGTTTGGGTATGCAGTATTTTTTCTTGGTGTGTATTTTAGAGCAGAAATAGTAAGGACGAGAGGACTGCTAACTGACTAAGGGAGATCTTTCCTTAGCCCGTCTTCTATGCAAAGTGAGATGATGATATTCCGCTCATGCATAGCATGATAGTCTTTCTCCGTATTGTGCAGACAAGCCATACGAGCTCGCTCTTGGGCTAGTCATAAATCAGAATAACCTCTACATCTTACTGATCCAGAAACCTTGTGTCTACAAAAGGGAAGTCAGGGGTCTCAAAACTAAAGCAACCAAAGTAATCTGGGATCTTTCTATTGAGAGACCTACAAGTATATTGATTTTTTTTTATTGTATTTCAGAGTTCCTAACACGGGACCTGATCGCTGTGCAGGCCTGGGATAACAAAGGTGCAGATTTCATTCTGACAGCGGCTTACTTTTTCAGGAGAAACATTATATGTACCCCCGTGTTTGAACTTGCGGCTTATAAGGACAGCAAGTCCACTCTAAAGGAGCATATCTTGTCGTATCCAAAAGAATAACTTTAAATGTATCAACAAACAGCAAAATATAGATTACGATTAAACAACAACAACAAAACTAACATCAAAGTGAAATAACGGGTGATTTTTTTGAGGTTAGGATTTTCATGCATTAGTATTTGACAGATCACGTGGGATTTCAGACATGGTGTCAAAGAGAAAGATGCTCAGTATGCTTTGACATTTCATCATGAATAGACTTACTAACGAGCAACGCTTGCAAATCATTGAATTTTATTACCAAAATCAGTGTTCGGTTCGAAATGTGTTTCGCGCTTTAATTTTGTTCAGCGATGAGGCTCATTTCTGGTTGAATGGCTACGTAAATAAGCAAAATTGCCGCATTTGGGGTGAAGAGCAACCAGAAGCCGTTCAAGAACTGCCCATGCATCCCGAAAAATGCACTGTTTGGTGTGGTTTGTACGCTGGTGGAATCATTGGACCGTATTTTTTCAAAGATGCTGTTGGACGCAACGTTACGGTGAATGGCGATCGCTATCGTTCGATGCTAACAAACTTTTTGTTGCCAAAAATGGAAGAACTGAACTTGGTTGACATGTGGTTTCAACAAGATGGCGCTACATGCCACACAGCTCGCGATTCTATGGCCATTTTGAGGGAAAACTTCGGACAACAATTCATCTCAAGAAATGGACCCGTAAGTTGGCCACCAAGATCATGCGATTTAACGCCTTTAGACTATTTTTTGTGGGGCTACGTCAAGTCTAAAGTCTACAGAAATAAGCCAGCAACTATTCCAGCTTTGGAAGACAACATTTCCGAAGAAATTCGGGCTATTCCGGCCGAAATGCTCGAAAAAGTTGCCCAAAATTGGACTTTCCGAATGGACCACCTAAGACGCAGCCGCGGTCAACATTTAAATGAAATTATCTTCAAAAAGTAAATGTCATGAACCAATCTAACGTTTCAAATAAAGAACCGATGAGATTTTGCAAATTTTATGCGTTTTTTTTTTAAAAAAAAGTTATCAAGCTCTTAAAAAATCACCCTATACAAAAGTGGAAAACGCAAAAGCAAATAATACTTTGCGTACCTTCATTATTAGGAAATTTATAGCGCAATTCTGTAAGCAGTCTCTAGTCACTATTTCAGACATTTTGAGGTAAAGTCTCAACTTGTGACTAGTTACTATTAACAACACAGTCTCTAGTCTTTAGTTACCAAATATTTTCTCAAATTTATGACTTGATAGTTATGGGTGACAAAACTAAAACACTCTTGTTTGCCATTTTGAATATACTGAATGATATCATCGTAGTTATTAATCGATTGTTTGTTTTTTTTTTTTTATTTTTTAAGCGACCCTGTTTAAATGAGTTAAGCATCCACCCCCTCTACTCGGTAAAACTGGCGCATCCTAATGCTACATCGTCATTCACCACAGCTGATGACACTTCAACGCAACTCACCACACCTGTGCTCTTACCCACTAAACAAAAAGGATAGACAACAGGAAAGGAGGCTACAATTCGTTACCTGCAGTTCGCATCAACACATCAACATTCGTTCTACACAAACCACCCAGCCACAACTTTCGCTTCTATACTGCGCCGCGGAATTCCCACTTCTTTTCGATCGTCATCGTTCCACCTGCGCCGACAGTGGTCCAACACATCTTATTTCGAATCGACGCGATATATTATAACGGGTGATTTTTTTGAGGTTAGGATTTTCATGCATTAGTATTTGACAGATCACGTGGGATTTCAGACATGGTGTCAAAGAGAAAGATGCTCAGTATGCTTTGACATTTCATCATGAATAGACTTACTAACGAGCAACGCTTGCAAATCATTGAATTTTATTACCAAAATCAGTGTTCGGTTCGAAATGTGTTTCGCGCTTTAATTTTGTTCAGCGATGAGGCTCATTTCTGGTTGAATGGCTACGTAAATAAGCAAAATTGCCGCATTTGGGGTGAAGAGCAACCAGAAGCCGTTCAAGAACTGCCCATGCATCCCAAAAAATGCACTGTTTGGTGTGGTTTGTACGCTGGTGGAATCATTGGACCGTATTTTTTCAAAGATGCTGTTGGACGCAACGTTACGGTGAATGGCGATCGCTATCGTTCGATGCTAACAAACTTTTTGTTGCCAAAAATGGAAGAACTGAACTTGGTTGACATGTGGTTTCAACAAGATGGCGCTACATGCCACACAGCTCGCGATTCTATGGCCATTTTGAGGGAAAACTTCGGACAACAATTCATCTCAAGAAATGGACCCGTAAGTTGGCCACCAAGATCATGCGATTTAACGCCTTTAGACTATTTTTTGTGGGGCTACGTCAAGTCTAAAGTCTACAGAAATAAGCCAGCAACTATTCCAGCTTTGGAAGACAACATTTCCGAAGAAATTCGGGCTATTCCGGCCGAAATGCTCGAAAAAGTTGCCCAAAATTGGACTTTCCGAATGGACCACCTAAGACGCAGCCGCGGTCAACATTTAAATGAAATTATCTTCAAAAAGTAAATGTCATGAACCAATCTAACGTTTCAAATAAAGAACCGATGAGATTTTGCAAATTTTATGCGTTTTTTTTTTAAAAAAAGTTATCAAGCTCTTAAAAAATCACCCTTTATAAATATTTTATCTTAATGCATACATAGTTCTGATATGTCTTTGGTAATCCGGATTCCCTTATATTCCGGATAGGGGTCGGTTTTAATTGATCCGGTTTAGCGGGCCTCTACTGTATAAATGTGTGCACCTTTTTTCAATTCCGTTTTCGCGCTCTCTTCACAGTGCATAAACAAGCAAGCTTACAAAAAGCAAATTGATCTCCTAACGAGCTCTCAATTGCTTAAGAACATAAACATAATACTAACAATTCGTGCATGCTTAGGTAAAAAGCACATTGATCTCTACAACGAGCTCTCAATCGCACAAAACATAAGTACATACATACGCATGTAAATCCAAGTACACGTATTAGGGTGTGCCTAATTACACAACATTAGGACATAAAAAATATAAATTAATTAAAACAAAAAAAAAATTCAATAAAATTAAATCTATAGCAAGTAAATAAGAAACGGTAATAATAAAAAATAAAGAATCCGTTTTATACGAATTAAACTCTTATTTATTAAAAAGAGAATTTGACAAATATTTTACTATACAGTAAAAACAATGAATAATAATAAAAATCAAAATACACCTGCAGGAGCTAAACGCTCAATAGAGGTTGTTAAATTCATTTCACAAAGTGACAGTTTAATAAGATACTGCACTAGATTTGCCTCTTTGCCGATTCATGAAAACTCTGAATCGTTATTAGAAATCAAAATTCAAAATCTTGAAAACTTTTGGACTCGGCTCCAAGTGGCTCATGACGCCATTCTAGATTCTAACGATTCAGATACACATAATTTTAAATCATCGGCTTACGATATTAACGAAAACTGCTTGGACCAATATGAAGAAACGAAAGCTATGATCTCCGATCAATTAAAGCTCATTAAAGCAATTGCACCTACTCCCCACAGTAGAGTAGAGCTGCCACAAATACACAATCAAGAGTCAAGTTCAGGCATCCAACTCGAGGTGCCTGCATGTGATACAGAAACCTTTTACGGAGGTTATGAAGAATGGCCGTCCTTCCGCGACATGTTCACAGCCGTTTACATCAATCATCCACAACTATCAAAGGCACAAAAACTGTATCACCTCCGATACAAAACAAAAGGTCAAGCAGGCAAAATAGTTAAACAGTTCGCATTAAATGACGACAATTTCAATTTGGCTTGGGAAGCTCTAAAAGCTAGATTTGAAAACGAAAGAATACTGGTCGATAAGCAAGTAACGACACTATTAAACTTGCCTAAAATCAAGAAAGAAACAAGTGAAGAATTTGTAACACTACAATCCACTGTTTCAAATTGTTTGTCGATTCTATCGACATTAAATATTCCCACAGACAGCTGGGACCCAATTCTGGTAAACATTTGCACCGCCGCATTACCAGAAAAGTCGTTACTTCTATGGGAGCAATCGCTCTCATCACGAAAACAGTGCCCAACGTGACAACAAATGAAAGATTTTCTCACTACCCAATACGAAATTGCGGAAAGGTTAGAAGAAAAAATAATAAAAACTAAGAACATTAAACACGACCAAAATAGAAGCTTAAATAACCCCAAGTTAGAAGCAAAAACAAATCAAACATAATTTTTAACAAAACACAATCGAACTATGCACAAGAGGGCATAAGCTTAAAAATTGCGAAAAGTTTAAAAAATTAAACATTAACGAAAGGAACAACTTTGTCAGATCAAAAAGACTCTGTACAAACTGCTTGTCCAATGCACACAATCTTAAAAATTGCAAAAGCAAATTTAATTACTTATATTGTCACAAAAGACATAACTCAATGCTTCATTACAGCAGATATCCTCTCTCATCCCAAAGAAGCGCTTATACAAAGGGAAGATCCACGGGGTTAATTGCAAAAGAAAAACCCGAAACCCAAAATTCAGCAAATTGCCAAGAGACACCATGTTGCTCAAAGGCGCAAAAAGCTCAAAGCAAAACTCCACAAGATCAGTATTGTAAGCGCTACTCGAAAGCCACAACTACTCGATCCAATAATGGCCGGTACGTCGTACGACTACCCCTAAAGCCACAAATTTTCAATACTCCACAAATTGGAATTAAAAACAAAGTCAGAGTTACCTCTGACAGTCCAAATTATTAAAAGCACCTACAACTTTTCGGCCCCGCAGGATGGCTTTAGCCAATAATGAAAAACAATAAAATTCTGAACAAATCCTAGAGCGGTGGCGGGCTACCAAACGCCAAATTAGAAATAAAACATAAATATAACAAAAGTGTCTCCAAAAGTCGAAAAATCTACACATTTTATACAATGATGAACCATTGAGGCACAAATTTTCAAATATATAAAAAAAAAAATAAAATCAAAACAGAAATCGAGGGATCACAATACTCCCAATGCGATACACTAACGCACCTATGCTTACAAAGCTAAAGTCGCTTTAATCGCATCTAACCAAGCGCTTTTCATATGGGTGAGTTATGGAAATCAGCTATACAAAGCTTCAAATTAAGTATACAAAATTATTTACCCCACGAATCGAAGCCGTTCGCAATTACCGGCCACTCTCTCGCAAGATCCATCTATTGGCACAGCCCTAACTCCAGGGCTAAGGAGTACCCATTCTGGCCATATCTGAGCCAGGCGTGGAGTTACTATACTTCATAAGCCGAGAATAAATAAAGTCCAAACATATTTCTGTATAGGCATATAATAAACTACCGGTATGCCAAACCGATAAAAAATAAATTGTAAATAGCAGCTAATAAAATTAATAAAAGCAAAGAACATTTTGATATAATAATACAAAAAATCGTCAAAGCACGCAAAATCAATTATTACCTCAAGCACCAATATTTACACCAAATACAATTGGCTATTAAAACCAAAATCGCTTCTTACAGCTATTATTCTGCGGCCTCGGTTACACAGTAAGTCGAGTTACATGCATCAGATTATATATGTATATAAAACTAGGAAAATATTCGCCTAGGGGGCCCAGGATGTTTAAATGAGTTAAGCATCCACCCCCTCTACTCGGTAAAACTGGCGCATCCTAATGCTACATCGTCATTCACCACAGCTGATGACACTTCAACGCAACTCACCACACCTGTGCTCTTACCCACTAAACAAAAAGGATAGACAACAGGAAAGGAGGCTACAATTCGTTACCTGCAGTTCGCATCAACACATCAACATTCGTTCTACACAAACCACCCAGCCACAACTTTCGCTTCTATACTGCGCCGCGGAATTCCCACTTCTTTTCGATCGTCATCGTTCCACCTGCGCCGACAGTGGTCCAACACATCTTATTTCGAATCGACGCGAAATATTATAAGGCAAAATATTGTACTGCAAACAAAAGATTTAAAATAAAACTTTTAAAAACTCAACTCTTTTTTTTCCTTTTAAACACTCGCGCGAGTGTAAGTGCAAACGGAGGAAGTGGTTAGTATTCCTAAATAAATTCGGTCAACATTATTCAAACCCAAATACGATAAAGTTAAAAATAACTCAATTTAACATAATTTTCGTAAATATTAGGAAACAAATATATTTTTATTTTTATTAGTAATTGTGCTATTTGACTATGTTATAGAAAATTTAATATTTGTTATCGACACATTTATTTTCATTCAAGTGTAAATAGTCAAGTTGGCATCCCTGGTGAGAAGTGGAGAAAAATAAAGTGTGAAAGAAATAAAATCAATAAATTCAATAATTTTAATATTGACAATAATTAAAATAAACAACTCGTTTGTTTACGAAGGTGCTTTTCACGGAGATCGACTAGAAGTTGAAGCAGAGAACATAAAACATAGAGAAGGTGCAGGTTCGACAGCGAACATTTTGTAAGATTGCGACACAGAATTTCACCACACAGCTACGAATTCACGCAATGTACGAATGTAAGGAATTTCGTTTTGCCGTCAGCATTTCAATTACTCGTGCTTCAATTTTTGCTTTCAAGCAAGAAATCGCTTGTATATATGTGCAATGTATGCCTTTGCATTTTGCCGTCGGCATTTCCATATTGACATATGTATGTATAAAAGTAATTATGTATTTCTTTGTTTCGTTTTGGCCCAATTTTGTAGATTAAGACAAGTGTCAATAATTGCGCCAAAATCAAATAAATATTTACATATCACATACCAGGGAACCAGAAATCTTCTTCTTACATGTTCTTTGTATATGTCATATGCAAATAAGTATTGTACACACAAATGAAAGTAACCAATGGTTGCTAACCATCCTTCTTTCCCCTACTTATATGTATATTGGCCCAATTGACAAGTGCCGATAATTGCGCCAAAATAAAATATATTATGTATTCATATGTAAATATGTTTTAAACTTTATATAAAATTGAAGTGGCAATATTTGCGCCAATTTTCATAAAGTTTTCTGATTTTGTGCGGGTAAGACCTGTTGTTGTGCGGTTACGTCGTGAATTTTGTATTAATTAATTTTAAAAAGTGAAGTGAATTATGCCGAAAGTTCGTAAGTGTCGCGTGCGCGGGTGTGATAGTACTAACGGTGGGGTACTACGCTATTTAGTTTCCCAAGTGAATGGGAGCTGGCTGAAAAGTGGAAGGAGAATCTAAAAATTTCTCCCATTGACTACTTTCCAGCCACCAACTCATTCATTTGTGAGAAACATTTTGAAAAAGAGGCAATTGACCCAAAAAAACTTAAAACGAATGCTGTGCCGACATTATATCTGGGTAAGTGCAATTCAGTTTTTATATTGTGGGTGTTTGTTAAGTGCGTGTCTGTGTTTTGTTAATTTGGTTGCGGGTGCACAAACAAGTGCGTGTGTGTGTTTTGCCAATTTGGTTGCGGGTGCACATACAAGTGCGTGTGTGTGTTTTAATATGCTAATATGTTTGCGGGTGCACATATAAGAAAAGAAGTTATCCATGCAGATGTTTCTACCACTACCTCGGTACGGAGCGATTCTACGTTGTTATTTTGTTTTCTTTAAATTGTCACCGATTATTAATATTTCAATTTTAATTTAATTGCCTGTGGGTGCATATACTATTTAATTTAGTATTTATTATATATACATATTTTATATTTATATTTATTTAAAATTTTTTTAGATGAGGCCCCAACCCAATTATTTCAACCGGTGCGCCCGTACAAAAGTTGCTGCGTTAGCAACTGTGCCGGTGGAGCAAAACTTTTTGCGTTTCCTAAAACGGAAGTTGCTAGGAATAATTGGGTGAAGGCCTGCAATCTGCAGTTACCAGTTAAAAAAAATTTATATATATGTGAAAGACATTTTCACAGTAAAGATATTTCGCCAAAGCGGATTTTAAATGAAGCTGTTCCTGTGCTGAATTTAAAAATTGAAGCTGACGAAACTAGTCAGCAATCACCACAGTGGGTTTTGCCGCTGGTTGTACAAAAATATGATGTTTTAAAAACCGATTGTACAACACCTAATGATATGTCATTTGAGGAGATGGGAAATCCAAATGACATATCATTTGAAGAATTTGAGAAATATTCCCGCCTTCATGGGATAGAAATGAAGTGCGAAGATAGTGAGAATATCACTGTTCGCGACCACGAGCATTACGCTCGCGTAGCTAGGGGTTTTCAAAGAAATTCTTTGAGGCAAATGAAACAGATTAAAGAGCTGAAAAGGAAAGTTTTCCTGTTGACAAAGAAATGTCAAGCTCTGCAGAAAAATATAATTTTTACAGGAAATGCAAATGATCATGCGGTTACCTTCGCAAAAATGATTGTGAAGACGAAAAGCTCCTACAGCGAAAAGGAGAAGGCAATGGCGTTGAACATAAATTATATGTCGACTAGGGCCTATAATTTTATGCGCGACGATTTGGGGTTCGCATTGCCTCACAAAAAGACACTTTTGCGTTGGCGTCCGATCCGGTATGTCTGCCCCGGTATCGACGAAAAAGTCTTGAACAATTTAAAGAAAATTTTGAACGCATATGCCAACTAATTTTCGACGAAGTATCAATCAGAAAAGATCTGACGTACAACAAAGTACGAGATATGATTGATGGCTTCGTCGATAATGGAGAAGGTCACCGGGAAAGCGTGACCGGCAATAAGTGTTGTTTTTTCATGTTGAAAGGCCTAGTCGCGAAATGGAAATACGTAATTTCCTACTATGTGGCAAAAGATGGCGTAAGCTACTAAAATTATATTTTTTTTATAATTTTATATATGCATATTTCTAATAAAATGAATTTTCTTTTTATTTTTCTTTGCAGTTTTTTAATAAATTTGAATAAATTTAAGTAATTTTTCAATAAATTTTTTAATAAATTTGAATAAATTTAAGTAATTTTTCAATAAATTCTTTATTAAATTTAAATAAATTTAAGTAAATTTACATGTATTTTCATTTATATTTAATTATCAATAAACTTTTAAAAATTATTTGCCATAGTTGTCCATTTTATTTTCTCACACATTTCAGCCGATTTTTGTATGGAAATTTGACCGGCGTAGAAGCAAAATGCGAAGCAACCATACATATATTATGTCGTTTGCACATTTGTCTGTATGTTTGCGAAAGCAAATGCTCTACAAAATTTGCTCATATTTTCATCACTTACCAACATACTTATTGCAAGTGCGTGCATTGACCTACATACATATGCGTACACATACATATGAATATGTCACCACAAAAAAATTGATCTTCACAAGTCAATATGGCAGCCAAATTGGCGAAGAACAAATGTAGTAAATCTTATAACAAAAAAAATATTCATTCATGAACGCAGGCGCAAATTCCACAAGCGACCTCGCTTCATTCATAAAAACAGAGGCCGTAACATCTCCCCGAGCATGCCTTTGCCAACAAGTGTCTTTTCGCGACGATGGCAAAAGCTAAAAATCATAATTTGCACCACTTTCTGGTGCTTCTCGCAAAAATCTGCGTCGATATGTATTCACGATCATACGTACATACATATTTACGTACGTTTGTTGGCGAAGCTGTCACAGCGGCAAGGAAAGCGGTGACAATCGGCGGCCATTACTTTATTTTTTTTTGCCCTGATTGCCCATGACAACATAGATGCCAAAAAATTGTGTTCGTAAACAAACAAGACAAATCTAAGAAATAATATATGTACATATATGTATGCCATGGAAATTCTACTGGTGCAAATATGGAAATGATACAGTAGAAACTCGTTTATCCGGCCCTCAGTTATACGGATTCGCGATTATCCGGACTACCAATCGCGACCAATTTATATGTACCTACGTAGAAATTATGGAATCATGAACTTGTCGGAACTTGCATATTCCGCTCGCGCAGTGTGGGGTCGCTGCCGCTGCCCCGCGCGTTTCATTATTGTTTTAGTTCATTTGCAATTGTGACTCCGCTCTGACGTGCGTGTCACGTCTACATATTTAAACCTGCCAAAGCGTAAGAGACAATTTAACGACGCTATATGACTTTATGTAAAACGTCAGCTAAAACAGGGTTGCAATTATATTTTTCCATGACATTGCACGCAAATATACATGGTTTTTGGTCTGACATATTTTACAGCCCTTGCAAATAATTTTCTGCGTGTGTTTGTTGTTGTGCCGGTACACCGAGAGGAAATATATGCAATTCTTGCACCGGTAAAGGGGTTTGCAAGAGCGAGAGAATACCCCCCCAGTGATACTGTGAGTCTACTACAACTGAAACGAATTCGTGATAAAGCAATTACGTCAAATGACAATTACCAAATATTTTAAACCAAATTAAACTTATTACCTACCTACTTATCATGAAATAACCAAATGCAAATTACCAAATACATATTGTAGACAAATTATTCGCACATACGTACGTACGTACCTAAATATTTTATTGTATTTCATGATTAATGCTGCAGTTTAGTATTACGTATGTAGTGTAATCTAAGAAAATATGTACATACATACATAAGTAAGTGTTCATTTCTTAATACATTGATTTTCGTTGCAGGATATGAATATCTATTTGTTTTTCTTCATACATTCGATTATCCGGATTTTCGATTATCCGAATGCCTATCGCCAACAATTAGTCCGGTTAATCGAGTTTCTACTGTAACGAAATAATGCGAATATGCATATTTCATGAAGATCATCAATTTTCTTTGCAGAAATGAAGTTCATTTGATACATCTTCACTTTGTAATACACGAATTAAATATAACTTTTTTGAAATGTAATAATAATATAATTAAATTATTTTTTACCTAATTTATTACGATTTTGTAAAAAAAGTAAAATTTTTATAATTTTTCTGAAAAAAATGGTTCAACAGCCTATCCACTCAATCATCTCACCGCACTTCAACCAGAGAACGTGAAGTATAGAGAAGGTGCAGGTTCGACTGCGAACATTTGATAGATTTTTATTAGGGAATTCGCCGGATTCGTTAACATTGTGAGTCGGATTTCGCCCTGCAATTTTAACATTTTTTACCATTCTCTCACATATTCTAACCGAGAATATGAAGAGAATATGTATTCACGGCATATGATGACGTGGCATATATGTACATGTCGAAGCAGAAAATATGAAGAGACTTGCAACGAAGAATTTCGTTTTGCTTGTTTATATTTTGTTTCATTTTGACACCGAAAAATGTGTACAAAATACATGATGTTCTCTGTCTCACATACGCAAGAATATGAAGAGACATAAATATATGTATGCATGAATATGAATATGAAGAAATATATGTAAACATATGCAAATTAACTTCCCTTGTGTGGGAAGTATTAAAAAATATATTCCGTTCCGCTACGCGCGGTAGAAATTAAACAAAGTGTTGGTTTGAGTGACAATGTATGGTGCGCTTTGATCATCAAGATGATCACTCAATACGCTTGCCGATTATACACTGATCTTTATTAGTAAAAGCACTTATATTTATATTCTTATAATTCTATGCTTATTACTAAAGATGCTTTGGCATTACATTAAGTGATGAAATGCCAGAGCATTGGATTTCCAATTATTCTCATTATCAAAACAAATAATGGAATATTGGATTTTGCTTACTTATCAAAACAAGTGATATATTGATTTCTTATTAATTAAAGTATTCTGCTGACCAAGCAGTAATACTGTGAGAAGATACAATTTGTTTACATTTATCATTCAGTATCTGTGTGGCTGCTGCCGTTAACTCCCCCCTCTCTAAGATGAATCGTCCCCGATTCAGTATCATTTTTTGATATATTGTAAATGCTCTCTAAAATAGCGTTATATGATAATTCTTGGAATTTTATTTTTTTACTTTGCTTATTAGTTTTACATGATTTTTTTAACTTTAAAATCTTATAGATTATGTATATTATTATTAATAGTACAAGTATTACAATTATGTACCAGAAAAGTGAATGATTTTTAAATTCTTTAATTCTTTCACTCAAAATATTTATGTTTTCAAATTCAAATTCTTTGTTTTTTGTTTCAATGTATTCTATAATTTCAAAGTTATTAATATGATTATTTTTTAAATAATTCCAAATTTTACAATCAATATTTTCGTAAGTTATATTATCAATATTTGTATAATTTTCAAATGTTACAAGGTAAACTCCATTTATGGCAGAGTCATCTATAGTATGATTTCCAGAGACTAATATTGCTCCTTCTTTAATTATATCTATGTCTTTATGTTTTCCTTTAATTTTTTTACATTTCCCTTTTTTATTGGACAAAATATCTGATAGGCAAGTATTTTTATTATTAATTTTACAATAAGTATTTATCATTTCTCTTTTGCAATTTTTAATATTTATATATTCTTTTTTGCATTTCGCAATTTCATTGTTAATTATTAATTTACCATCTTTTTGTGGAATTGCTCTTACTTCATAATATTTGCAATCATATATAATTTTTGGATACTTAATATATATAACTATTACATCTTTATTTTGTACTATTTTAAAATTTGAAATATCTATTACATCAGTTATTGTCAATCGTCCATGTTCATTCTTAATTATACTTTTAATCTCGTCTAAATTTAAAATTGTCGGGTTCAAAATTCCCATTTTTCCTATAGCTATTGTATTAATCATATTTTGTAATTCAGTTATTAGGAATTGATTTTTCCGTTTCATTAGAATTTTAATATTTGAGTTTTCATTAATGTTATTGATTGTTTCAGTTAATTGGTTAATACAAAAATTTTAGAATTTGTTGTGTATTGTTTATTATTATTGTCAATTAATTCGTTTAATTTATTATTTACTAACACTAGGTCGTCATGGTCTGGTGTTCCTGCTATCCACTTCCATAATGTACCTATTTCATTTATTCCTCTCCTATATCTTGTATCTTTAATTTGTAGTTGTTCTAATAAAGTTTCTATGAGTTCTATTTCTGGATCTGTGTCTAAATCATTAATATATGCCTTGTCTTGTTCATTATTTTGTTCAAAATTTTTATATCTGAGTTTTTTATTATAATAATTTGTGTCTGAACTTATAAGTTCTCTAAAGTATGTTAAATTAGTGATGTGAAAAATATTCCCGTAGTCATTATACAGGGCTACATCTCCGTCTTCTAATAATACGTAATCTTCTCTTGTGTAGTCCACAATGTCTGTCATTGTATTGGTAATTAATGTTAGAATAATTAGGGGTATCATCCTCTAAAAATATATGATTAAGATTTAATATTATCTTTATGTACTATTCTATTCCTGTAGTTAATTCTAACTTTATTCCCTAAGTCTTCTTTTACTACCTGTTTCTTGTATCTAGGATTTAGTTTATTTCTCTCTCCTGTAATCTTTTCATATATAACATCTCCGCATAAATATGTTTTATTAATTCTACTTTTATTGTGTCTTTCTAGCATCTTAGTTTGTGCTGATAAAAGTTTGTCTGGTAAAATATCATGAGAGACTTTATTATAAAGTACTTCAAATGGTTTCTCATTAGTTACCGAATGTATAGTTTTATTATATTGTTGGGCAGCTCTAAATATTGATTCTGAAAAGCTTATTAAATTATATTCTTGTTTAATACATCGCGAAATTTCAATTATTGTTGAATGTACCCTCTCGATTTGACCATTCGTGGTACTATGATTTGGGTTACAAAAAAATATTTCTATTTGAAGTCTCTGCATCAAGGACTTAAATTGTACGGTAGTGAATCCTGGTTCATTATCAATTGTTAACTTCTTTATATTAGGGAAGCTTTGTAATATTTCTAACACTTTATCTTCTAAATTAATCTTATCTTCGATTTGCTTAATAACCAAAAATTTGGAATAGCTATCTATACACGTAATGAATTTTAAAGAATGCGCATAGAATATATCCATGTGTATCTGTACTCCTTCCTCTGTGGGTATTGGGACCTCTCCAATTGGTATTTTTATAGGATGTCTATCATATTTGTTTTTATTACATATGTCGCAATTCCTTACATATTCTTTGAATTGTTTTCTCATTTCAGGCCAATAATATTTTTTGCAAATTTGATCCAAATTTTCTTGGTAACTTCTATGTGCTCGTGTATGCGTTTGTTCAATTATAATTCCTTGGTCTTCTCTGTTTGTTATGTCAATTGCAAAATTTTTCGTATATATGAATTTATTAGTAAATGTTTCTCTTATTTTCGCTTGTATTTCGTACAGATCCTCTATTGAGCAATGTATTGCTGTAACTATATTTGGTTTGATGTATTCCTTTAATATTGTGATTAAATTATCAACAGTATCGTATTCAATTAAATGTCTAATTTTCCCAAATTCTTGAATTTGCTCATGTATTGTAAATCTATTTTTACTTAGTAAAATTTGTTGTTTAAATTGGTTTAATGGTTTTTTTGTCTCGGGTATCTGAGTATGATCACTACTTTCAGCTGAATGTTGGGTTACTGTGGTTGACGATTCGTCAGATAAATTATTAAGAAATTGTCGTGATAGAGCATCTGCTACCACATTTGTTTTACCTGGTTTATATATAATTTTTGCTCCATATTCTCCAATTAAAGCATGCCATCTTTTCATTTTGGCATTTGGATTTCTAGGTGAGACTGCAAATGTTAGTGGTTGGTGATCAGTATGAATTTCCAAATCTGAAACTCCGTATAAATAATTTCTTAGATTTTTTAATGCCCATACGATAGCGTATAGCTCTTTTTCATTAGTCGCGTAATTTCTTTCTGTTGAATTTAATGTTTTAGATATAAATGTAATAGGTTTGCCCCCTTGGCTTAAGACTCCACCAATAGCTTCATTTGATGCGTCTGTCGTTAATATAAATGTTTCGTTAAAATTTGGTTGAATTAATTCGACTTGATCTACTAATATAGACTTCAATTTCTCAATTGCCAAAAGTCCTTCTTGTTCCAATCTAATTTTAATTTTTTTGGACATATGTTGTGAAACTCTTCCGTTTTCACCTGATAAATGTATTGTTAATGGTTTTGCTATTTTAGCATAATTTTTAATAAACTTCCTGTAATATCCAATCATTCCTAGGAAACTTCGTAACTGTGGTAAATTTGTTTGAACCTGAAAATTGTAAATTGTTTCAACTTTTTTTGGATCTGTCTTTATAACATTCTTTGCAACAATATATCCCAAAAATTCTACTTCTTCTTGGTAGAATTTAGATTTTTGTAATGAAATTTTCATATTTGCGTTTTTTAGAACTTCTATTATTATACTTAAATGTTTTTTATGTTCCTCGAAGCTTTTTGAAAATACGATTATATCGTCAATATAAACGTGACAAAATTTTCCAATAAAGTCCCTTAAAACATTGTCCATCGCCCTTTGAAATATACTAGGCGCGTTTTTTAAACCAAATGGCATTCTTAAAAATTCGTATTTTCCGTTATTTACTGAAAATGCAGTTTTTTCAATATCGTGTTCTTTAATAAGGATCTGGTGAAAACCCGATTCCAGATCTATTGTGGAAAAATATTTCGAACTTCCTAAATTTGAAAGTATTATATTGCTATCCGGAATTGGATATTTATCCGATTTTGTTACTTCATTTAATTTTTTATAATCGATTACCATTCGCAATTTCGGCGTACCGTCTTCATTTACACCTTTTTTTGGTACAACCCAAATTGGTGAATTATATGCGCTCTTACTTGGCCTTATTATTTTATCTTCCATCATTTTTTTTACCTCTTCGTTTATGAAAGAATTAGCAGAAAGAGGATATGGGTATTGTTTACTCCATATAGGAGTTTCAACAATTGTCGTTATTTCCGCTTTTATATCCGTTCGAAACGGTAAATTCATATTTATTGAAGAATGTATTTGATATATTTCATTTCTAATTTCCTCTCTTAAATTTTCAATTTCATCTTCGTTTATGTCGGTATTTCCTTCGACTGGCGCTTTAGAGAACTTTTCCTCTAAAGTAATTTTGTTTACATAGTTTTCCTCTTCTATATTGCCGGTATTATCATCGGCTGGCGTTGTAGAACTTCTTTGTTCCACAATATATTTTTTATTTAATTTGCCGGTATTATCATCGGCTGGCGTTGTAGAACTTTTTCGTTCCACAATATTTTTTGCATAATTATTACTTCTACTCTGCTGGTATAAATCTTCAGCTGGCGTTGTAGAGCTTTCCTGCTCCACAATATTTATTTTTTTATATTTGCCGGTATTTCCGTCGGCTGGCGCTTTAGAAGTCTTTGCTTCCAAAGTATTTTCGTCCTCCTTAACAATCTTTAACTCATCCTTACTTTCTTGATGCTCATATTCGCATTCTAAGCTAAATATATCCTCCTCTTTTTCATTATTTATTATTAACTTCTTTTTTTCCAAGTTAATCACTGCATTAATGTCCTTCAAAAATTTGTATCCTATTAATAGGTCTGCTTCCAAATTTTCGATTTCGTAGAATATTTGTTTTTTACCGAATAATGTGATAATGTGATAGTAGCGTATTATCGAAAATCCATTAATTGTTTTTACTCTCTTTTGTATGTCCAATTTATTTTTATTTTTGTATATTCCCGATTTAATATAGCAACTAGTTGCTCCTGTATCTATTAATATTTTAAAATTCTGACCAGTAACCCTGTCATCTAGAAATATATATGGCAGAGTTAATTTTGGCCTAAAAAATGATCCTCCTTAATATTATTAATGCGCTGTGTCTTAGTCGGTGGCTGCACATTCTGTTGTGTACTTCCATGTGGCCTTTTTTCCAAATTGTTTTGATTAAATGTTGTTGGCTTTTGCAACATACGGTTTCGTGTATGGATGCTTGAGTCGACATCCATTGGTGTAGGTCGTGGTTGGTTATTCTGGTATCCCATTCTTTGGTTGTAATTTCTTTGTGGATAGACTTGTGGGAACCGTAAATTATTATTATAATTACCATTATTGAATCTGTTGTTATTATAAGTATATTGCCTGTCATTATTGTTAGGTTTTGAATTGTTTTGGTTTTTTCCAAATTGTAATGCGAAGGACGCTCGCATATTGTTAGACTCTAACTCTTGTGCTTTTGCCAAAGCATTTGGTAAATCGCTTGGCGATAGAGAAAATAGTATATTAGCTAAATTTCCGTTTAGTCCCGTTATAAATGTGCGTAAAGCATCCCGCCTATTTTTAGCATTGAATTCCTTAGTTACGGCGCTATCTGATCCGTAAGTCATTATGGTTTTATTTATTAGCAAGGTTAATTTCTCATTAACCTTATTATAATATTCAATTATAGAGTAATTGCCTTGACGCAGAATACTCATTTCTTGCTCGATTATATGAGCTGGTCGCTTATCGGCGTAAGCGAAATCTAATCGTGCTAATATAGCATCAAAATTTAGGACTGTTCCGTGGTTGGACAAGATGTCATTAGCATCGTGAGTGATTTTATTTCTTAATATAGTTAATGCAGCAAAATACCTACGGCTGCCTCTTATGTATAAGCTCATTGCGTTGTTAGCCGATTCCCTCCAGCTAACATATTTATTTTGCTTTCCCCCAAATTCTGGTAAAGATTTTATTACTTCTAGGGATTCGTCACAGCGAATCTCTGAATTTATTTCTTCAGGTTGGTAATCTGTTATTGTTGTAGACTTCGTTAAGTCTTCTATTTGCCTGCGCATTTCAGATATTTCTAATCTGAGTGATGCGTTCGTTGCCGCAATTAGTCTTGCGACTAAAGTCTCATTTTCGCTACTTAAAGGCATTTTTGATAAATTAATTTTTCTTTAAATATGGGCAATTTTAATCCTATCGACTTCTACAAATCTTTCAAGATTTCTAACTATTTTGTCTATTTTGTTATAGTCCAAGTCAGTTGTTTTATTTTTTTTATTTTTATTTTTTGATCCTTTCTAGGAAAGGAGACTCTTTTATTCTGGAGGGTCTGTAGTTCAGAATCGCAGAATTGAGTTTTATTATAAACCGGAGGGTCCCCCTTGCTGTGGTGAATCGCGGCTTTAAAAATATTTTATTATTTGGCTGGTCGAGCCTTTATTTAAAATTTTTAAGATTTAATTTTGTACTTTTTTATTTTTGATCCTTTCTAGGAAAGGAGACTCTTTTATTCTGGAGGGTCTGAAGTTCAGAATCGCAGAATTGAGTTTTTGTTATAAACCGGAGGGTCCCCCTTGCGGTGGTGAATCGCGGTTTCAATATATTTTATTATTTGGCTGGTCGAGCCTTCAATTATTCTTAATGGTTTAAACTTAACTGCTTAAATTTATTGGCTTAAATATATATGTATATGTATATTTAATATGATTGGGTTTATTTCTCATTTAATTAATAAATATGGTCTTACTTACAACTAATTTTATGTTGTTGCTGCTATTGCTGCTGTTGTTACCTTTGCTGTTGCGCTGTTGCGGTTATTGTTGCCTTTTGACTATTGAGTTTAGTGTTGTTGTTGTTTTAAAAAATTTGCTAATCTCTTTAATTAATTCTGTTGATAAAGCTGCTGCGCTCACACCTTCGTATCACAAATTGTTGTAAATTTCCTTACTTTTACTTCGCAATTTATATGTGAGTATGTTTGTTTGTGTTTCTGCTTGCTCTTCTGCTTCTTCTTCTTCTGGTATTTTTTGCAATTAACCGCCGCTTATGGTTTATTAAATTGTCGTTAATTGATTGTCCATTAGTTATTGAGTAATATCACTTAAGCGTGTTGTTGTTTTTTTTTTTTCACTTTTCTCCCTATTTTTGGGATACTTGTTTGTTTTTTTAAAAAATTTAAAGTGTACTACCTCTCGCACGAGGTTTATTGTACATTTTTCGGTTCCGGCACCGGTGTTCATTAAACGCGATTTTACGAACACGTGCCCTTAACGTTGGGCGCCAATTAACTTCCCTTGTGTGGGAAGTATTAAAAAATATATTCCGTTCCGCTACGCGCGGTAGAAATTAAACAAAGTGTTGGTTTGAGTGACAATGTATGGTGCGCTTTGATCATCAAGATGATCACTCAATACGCTTGCCGATTATACACTGATCTTTATTAGTAAAAGCACTTATATTTATATTCTTATAATTCTATGCTTATTACTAAAGATGCTTTGGCATTACATTAAGTGATGAAATGCCAGAGCATTGGATTTCCAATTATTCTCATTATCAAAACAAATAATGGAATATTGGATTTTGCTTACTTATCAAAACAAGTGATATATTGATTTCTTATTAATTAAAGTATTCTGCTGACCAAGCAGTAATACTGTGAGAAGATACAATTTGTTTACATTTATCATTCAGTATCTGTGTGGCTGCTGCCGTTAACTTGCATGCATTGAATATGAATATGAAGACATAAACATATGCATGCTTCTTCTTATGATCTCCCAACTTTGTGATTTTTCATGCTTCAATTTTTCAACTTGGGAATCGCAATGTATGCAAATAAGTATTGTTACAAAAAGTAGTATTAAGTTGTATTTGTATTACTATATGCATCCGTGATTATGAACAATAGCTGTAGGTATATGGAATAGCATTTGTCTTGTTGTAGACATCTGGCGCCACACTGTCTGCTCGTCTAGTTAAACAATTGCTGAGTCTGGCGCCGCGACTGTCTGCTTGCGTCTGGCGCCGTATAGCCGTATGTTCTGGTAATTTCCAGACGCGATATTCTAGAAGGACACGTCGGCATCAGCGAGAAGTGCGTGGCTATAGCCGTATGTTCTGGTAATTTCCAGACGCGATATTCTAGAAGGACACGTCGGCATCAGCGAGAAGTGCGTGGCTATATAAGCCGTGGCAGCGCCAACGTAATCAATCAGTGCTAAGAGTAAACTGCTATAGTGTAGACGAGTTGTGAAATAAAGAGTTGTTGAATTAAATTAAACAGTGTTGATTTTATTTGTCAATCCAGAGATACGAACCTAACAAAGTAAACTAGCAAGAGTAAATTCGTAACAATTGGTGTCAGAAGTGGGATTGTCAAATAATCCAAATTCAAGATGGTTAAATTCGGAGAATTGAGAATTCAGCAATTAAAAAAGGAACTGGAGGAGCGTAATTTGCCGATAAGCGGGCAAAAGGCGGATCTGCAGGCACGATTACGTGAAGCAATGGAAGCGGATGGAATTAATGTGGACGAGTTCGAATTTGTTGGGCCAGAAACTTCTACAAAGGTAGAAGAGAAAGTAGAAGAACAACGAACATCATCAAGTGTAGACATGAACACGTTGTTAGTGGCTATTAAGCAAATGGCAGAAAATGTAGTGCAAACAGAAAATCGTCTGGCACAGCAAATGGCAGAAAATGCAGTGCAAACAGAAAATCGTCTGGCACAGCAAATAGCCGAAAATGCAGAAAATGCAGTGCAGGCAGAAAATCGTCTGGCACAGCAAATTACGCAAATAGCTGAAAATACATCACAGTTAGAGTCTCGCCTTACACAACAAATAACTGAAAATAATACGCAGTTAGAAAAGCGTTTGGTACAACAGATTACAGAAAATAATACACAAGTGCAAGAGAAATTTTCAAAATTTGAAGACGAATTAAGCACAATAAAAAACGACGAAGAAAATTTAAAAGTAGAAGTTCTTCAATTAAGTAATCGTGTGCGAGAACTGCAACTGCATGGCCCTGCACCATCAACAAATAATCAAAGATTGAAGGCACCCACATTCGATGGAAGTATTCCATTTCAAATTTTCAAACTTCAGTTTGAAAAGACAGCAACGGCCAATAACTGGAATGCAGCGGACAAAGTGGCGTCCTTGTTTGTATCATTGAAAGGACCGGCAGCAGAAATCCTTCAGACTATTCCAGACTGTGAACGGGACAACTATGAGGCATTGATGAGTGCGATAGAAAGACGTTATGGTAGTGAGCACCGGAAACAAATATACCAGATCGAACTGCAAAATAGGGGTCAGAAGATGAACGAGTCGTTGCAAGAGTTCGCAACTGAAATAGAACGACTGGCTCATTTGGCAAATGCAGATGCACCTGTGGATTACATTGAGAGGGTAAAAATTCAATGTTTCATAAATGGAATTCGTGATGTGGACACCAAACGCGCCACATATGCAATGCCAAAAAGAACGTTTGCTGAAACGGTTTCGCACGCCCTCACACAGGAAACAGCTTCCCTACTAAGTAAACCAGCACCCAAAGTACAAAGGGTTGAAATGGAACAACCGGCGCTGATGGAGGAAATATTGAAGACTCTGAAGACAATTGCTGCACCGCGAGTAAATACAACAGGCAGATGTTTCAACTGTGGAAAAGCGGGTCACTTTGCCCGAAGTTGCAATATAAAAGTAAACCCATCAAAACGGAAACAACCAACAGATAACGAGGACGGGGCATCTACATCTCACAAGTCGTTAAACTAAAACGGAACAGTTCAAAGGGGCGTGAGCTGGTTCCCACAACTATTTGCCCCACCATCTCGATATCACAAATAGGTCGCCATGACAACAATCTTACTATCAACGGTATCGTAAATGGACGACTGTCAACGCTTACTTTGGATACTGGTGCCACACATTCAATTATCCGACCGGATGTGGTAAGAGGAACGGTTGAACCATTAGTCGGTTGCAAGCTTCGAACGGCCACCGGAGAGGAAGCAGCTGTCGCGGGAAAAGTGTTTTGCGAAGTGATGATTGGTACCCTGGAAGTTAATCACACCTTCATCGTAGCAGAAATCACGGATGAAATTATAATGGGAGTAGATTTCATGATTGATCACGGGGTTACTTTGGATTTAAACAAGCAAATGCTGTTTTGCCAGAACATGGAGATGCCTATAAACACCGGATATGTGACCAACGTTGAAAGTAAGAGGGTGATTGTTGATGATAATCAGAGTATTCCACCAAAATCTGAGGCGATTGTATGGGCTAAAGTGAATGGAGGAGGTGGGACTGAAGAGTTGTGGATTGTGGAACCAACAAAAATAGATACACCCATATTGGTAGGAAGAACGCTTGTGAAAACTAGAGAAGACGCCACCATTCCGGTCAGAGTAGTGAATGAATTCAACACGCCTATAAGGCTGAAGAAAGGAGCAGTAATTGGACAGTGCCAGAATATAAGTGCAATAGCACGATGCGAACGGTCAGAACAGAAGCCTACTATTGAGCCACAGCAGATAAGTCCTACATTCCTAAATAATTTACTGAACGAACTGCATGGAAATGAAAAATTAAAAGCAGAAAAACTATTAGAAAAATACGCATCCATATTTGCAAACGAAGGAAACACAGGAAGAACCGGCATTGTCAAACATCGCATAAATACTGGAGACGCTAAACCAATCCGACAAGCTCCGCGTAGGGTTCCACTAGCAAAACGTGAGGATGCTAACAAAATTATTGAAGACATGCACAAAAACGGTGTAATCGAACCTTCAATAAGTCCATGGAGCTCACCTATCGTCTTAGTTAAAAAGAAAGATGGTAGCACCCGTTTCTGCGTAGATTATAGGAAGTTGAATGATGTCACAAAGAAAGACAGTTATCCTCTACCAAGAATCGACGATACCCTAGACACCTTGTCTGGAGCGAAATGGTTTTCTACATTAGATCTACAAAGTGGATATTGGCAAGTCGAGATTGATGAACGTGACCGTGAAAAGACCGCTTTCAGTATGGGCGACGGGCTATGGGAATTCTCTGTGATGCCATTTGGGTTATGTAATGCGCCTGCAACGTTCGAACGACTGATGGAACATGTGTTAAAAGGACTCAACTGGAAGACATGTTTGGTGTATCTTGATGACATTATTATCATGGGAAAAAGTTTTGATGATCATCTGAAAAATCTAAAGGAAGTCTTTCAGCGAATAGCATCAGCCGGATTACGCTTGAATCCCAAAAAGTGTTCATTATGGAAGAAGCAGGTCACATATCTCGGACATAAAGTGTCAACTGAGGGGATTCACACCGAGGAGGGAAAAATAAAAGCAGTTAAAGATTGGCCTCAACCCACCAACATACATGAACTCCGCAGCTTCCTCGGCTTATGCACGTATTACCGCCGTTTTGTACCTGGATTTGCGAACGTGGCTAGAAGTTTACATGATTTAACAAAGAAGAATCGCCCGTTTGTATGGCAGTTGGAACAAGAAAAAGCATTTGAGCAGCTTAAAGAACTACTTTGTACGGCGCCGATGTTGACTTATCCAATACCTGGAAAGAAATTCATCCTGGATACAGATGCGAGCGCTTATGGAATTGGAGGTGTCCTGTCTCAGCTCATCGACGGGCAAGAAAGAGTAATTGGGTATTACAGCAGAGTGCTCGGGAAACCAGAGAAAAACTACTGTGTGACGCGAAAAGAACTACTAGCTGTGGTGGAATGTGTAAAACATTTCCACAAGTATTTGTATGGACAACGATTCTTGCTGAGGACTGATCATGCAGCATTAAAATGGTTATTACAGTTTAAGAATCCGGAAGGCCAAATTGCACGATGGATCGAAAGATTACAGAATTACGACTTCGAAACGGAACATCGAAAGGGGATTCACCACAAAAATGCGGATGCATTATCACGTCGCCCTTGTCCACTGGAATGTAAACATTGCTCTAAATCAGAAGGAAAAGAAGGTATAATCGACGTGCAATTACTGAATATAGAACCTGAAGATGATTGGACTCCTCACCGCATCAGAATCAATCAGCTGGAGGACCCTGATCTTGCAAAGCTGATAATAGCCAAAGAAAATGGGGTACGACCACCAAAGGAACAAATAAGTAACGAGAGTCCAACGGCAAAAGCATATTGGGCCCAATGGAACAGCATAAACCTCGTTAATGGATACCTTCATCGTACCTGGGAAAGCGAAGATGGCAAACAGTCTCGTCTGCTGATCATAGTACCGAAGTCCATGATCCCGAAAGTATTGAAAGAATATCACAATGGACCTAGTGGAGGGCACCTTGGAATTACAAAAACTATAGAGAAGATTAAACAACGGTTCTACTGGATCGGCTGTCGAGATTCCATAGCAGAATGGATAAGTAATTGCGTAGAGTGCATGGCAGCTAAAGGTCCTAAAGCCAAAAGTCGCGGTAGGCTACAACAGTACAACGTGGGATCACCATTTGAACGAGTCGCAATGGATGTTGCAGGTCCGTTCCCAACCAGTACGGCCGGAAACAAATATCTACTGGTTGTCATGGACTATTTCAGTAAATGGCCAGAAGTATATGCCTTACCAAACCAAGAAGCGAAGACAGTGGCCGAAGCGTTTGTAGAAAATTGGATAACAAGGTTCGGAGTGCCCGTCGAATTACACTCAGATCAAGGCAGGAATTTCGAATCATCCATTTTCCAAGAAGTCTGTACATTATTAGGCATCCACAAGACACGGACAACAGCGTTACATCCACAATCAGATGGAATGGTGGAGAGATTCAACCGAACGCTCGAAGAACATCTGCGGAAAATCGTTGATAAAGATCAACGGAATTGGGACAAGTGCATCCAGATGTTCCTGCTGGCGTATCGTTCAGCGAAGCACGAGACAACTGGTTACACGCCAGCAAAGATTATTTTCGGATCTGATCTGCGACTCCCTGCTGATCTTAGGTTTGGAACGAATCCTACAGCTGTAAGAAATGATGGAGATTATTGTTCTGCCTTAAAGGAAGAAATGAATGAATTGCATCTAATGGTAAGACAGCATACGCATCTGATGAGCAATAAGATGAAGGACCGGTTCGATCAAGCGGCAAATTCAAAAGGTTTTGAAGAAGGTGATCTGGTCCTGTTGTACAATCCACTTCGAAAGAAAGGCTTGTCCCCGAAACTGCAGGTAGCCTGGGAAGGACCCTATATGGTGATGAAACGACTGAATGACGTGGTATACCGCATACAAAGAAATGGAAAAGCACGATGTAAAATGAAAGTAGTACATTTGGAGAGGCTCGCCCCATTTGGTTCAAGAGGATTTGTGCCTAATCGGGACGATTAGGCTTTAGTGGAGGGCAGTGTTACAAAAAGTAGTATTAAGTTGTATTTGTATTACTATATGCATCCCTGATTATGAACAATAGCTGTAGGTATATGGAATAGCATTTGTCTTGTTGTAGACATCTGGCGCCACACTGTCTGCTCGTCTAGTTAAACAATTGCTGAGTCTGGCGCCGCGACTGTCTGCTTGCGTCTGGCGCCGTATAGCCGTATGTTCTGGTAATTTCCAGACGCGATATTCTAGAAGGACACGTCGGCATCAGCGAGAAGTGCGTGGCTATAGCCGTATGTTCTGGTAATTTCCAGACGCGATATTCTAGAAGGACACGTCGCCATCAGCGAGAAGTGCGTGGCTATATAAGCCGTGGCAGCGCCAACGTAATCAATCAGTGCTAAGAGTAAACTGCTATAGTGTAGACGAGTTGTGAAATAAAGAGTTGTTGAATTAAATTAAACAGTGTTGATTTTATTTGTCAATCCAGAGATACGAACCTAACAAAGTAAACTAGCAAGAGTAAATTCGTAACAGTATGTATGTATGCTTTTGCGTTTTGCCGTCGGCAATTGAATATTGACTTGTACACATAATTATGATATGAGTACAATTTTGTATGAATCCTATATAATATTGAAGAAAAATGATTTCTTAGATATTCCATAGGAAATATGAATGTTCCATTTTGTATGGAAACATGTATGTAGACTTTTTTATTTTTGATTTATTATTTTATATATATATATATATATATTTATTAAATAAATTAAAACAAGTTTTTTAATAAATTAAAATAAATGTACATGTATGTAAGAAATGAAAAGTATCCGTGATTTATTATATAATAGATGCGTCTTTATTATGTAAAATTCAAAAAGCAACTGTCCCGTTTGTCCGTTGTCGGGTACGCGTCTCGTATATTCGTCAAGTTGGTATTGACTATCGCTACTCTAGCATGGTTGTATTCTTTCGTACTTCATTAAAAAATGTAAGTATGTATTGCTAGTTAGTTATTTAGTAAGAATGTAAGTAAAAGTTATTGAAGTTATACCAGAGAACATAAAAGTAGAGAGAAGGTGCAGGTTCGACTGCGAACATTTGTTAGATTTTTATTAGGGAATTTGCCGGATTCGTTAACATTGCGAGTCTGATTTCGCCCCGCAATTTTAACATTTTTTACCATTCTCTCACATATTCTAAGCGAGAATATGAAGAGAATATGTATTCACGGCATATGATGAAGTGGCATATATGCACATGTCGAAGCAGAAAATATGAAGAGACTCGCAACGAAGAATTTCGTTTTGCTTGTTTATATTTTGTTTCATTTTGACACCGAAAAATGTGTACAAAATACATGATGTTCTCTGTCTCACATACGCAAGAATATGAAGAGACATAAATATATGTATGCATGAATATGAAGACATATGTAAACATATGCATGCATTGAATATGAATATGAAGACATAAACATATGCATGCTGCTCCTTATGATCTCCCAACTTTGTGATATTTTCATGCTTCAATTTTTCAACTTAGAAATCGCAATGTATGCAAATATGTACATATGTTTTGAGTTTTGCCATCGGCAATTGAATATTGACATGTAAACATAATTATGATATGAGTATAATTTTGTATGAATGCATGCATAGTAATATTTATAGTCAATTTGGACTTGCATATTTAATAATTTTCTTTGATTTTTACATAATATATTACTAATAAATATTTTTGTATTATATTTCCTACTAATAGAAATTAAATTTATCACAACAATATATGCATACATATGTACATACATCATATTAACGTATGTCTCTGCACATGCTCATATCATAATCTTATTATCTGCTCATATGACTGCATGTATACGCATGTGCGCGTTCAGTAATTCATATCATTAATTTATCACTTACATATCAACATATTACATGTGCGCGCATTGATCTGTATGTTCATATATTCTTATATGTACATATATTTGTATACACTTGCGAACAAATAATGCACAAGCATGCAAACATATGCATACACATGTGAATATGTCACCAACAAAAAATTGAAGCATTGTTCTATAAAAACAACAACTGCTCAAATAGAAGAAGCATCACAAGTCAATATGGCAGCCGAATTGGCGAAGCCCAAATGTAGTAAATTCTACAACAAAAACGATTTCATTCATAAACGCAGGCGCGTATGCCACAAGCGACCGCGCTTCATTCATATAAACAGACGCCGTAACATCTCCCCGAGCATGCCTTTGCCTACGAGCGTCTTTTCGCGACGATGGCAA
The DNA here is from genome assembly GCF_023373825.1 of Bactrocera dorsalis. Lineage (NCBI taxonomy): Eukaryota > Metazoa > Arthropoda > Insecta > Diptera > Tephritidae > Bactrocera > Bactrocera dorsalis. Next base: position 13,482,245 of record NC_064308.1, on the reverse strand, counting down.
AAGCTAAAAATCATAAATTGAACATCTTTCTGATGCTTCTTCACAGAAAGAATTCAGAAAAGTGGCAACAACGGAGTTGTCGATTTATAATATTCAATTCTAAAATATTTTTCCTTAGCTCGCAAAAATCAGCGTCGATATGTATGCAAGTTCATACATATGCATACATATTTACGCTAGTTCGTAGGCGAAGCTGTTACAGCGGCAAGGGAAGCGGTAACAATCGGCAATCGTTTGTTAGTTTCTTTCGCGTCTCGTCGCGTCAGTGCTTAGACAGATTGATGTGCTGAACACATAGAATGCGACGGACTGCAAGCGCCATCTGAATCTGTTATTGAAATACACACATTCTTATGGACATAGTTATTTAGACAGCTGCACAACTACATAACTGTGTCCATATGAACGTGTATATCGTGAGATGTCGCTTGCAGTCATCCCCGCTCAATGTGTTCAGCATTTGACTCTTTGACAAAACGCCTGTTGCGGCCATTGGTTGACCGTGAAAACGGAGATGCGAAAGATGCGTGCGACACTTGTTATTATGAATGTATGTACATATGTATGTATGTGGCTCGCATTTGCTTTCGGAAACATACAAATGTGCCAAAGAAATAATATACATACATATGTATATGCCATAGAAATTCTATTGGTACAAATATGGAAATGATAACGAAATAATGCGAATATGCATATTTCATGAAGGTCATCAATTTTCTTTGAAGAAATGAAGATCATTTTGCACATCTTCACTTTGTAATAGTCGAAATAAATATTAATTAATTTAAAAATTAAAAAATAAAAATAAAGAGAAATAACATTAAAATAATTTTCCCTTATTTTTCCTGATTTTGTAAAAAAAATTAAAATTTTTACCATTTTTCGGAAAAAAATGGTTCATTTGATACAAAGTAATCACGCATATGTGACAATGGTTCATTAATTCAATATAAGCATGCATATGTGAAAATCACGCATATGTGACAATCGTTCACATAATACAACATAAGCGTGCATGTCACTCAGAGAATGCTTTTTTACATTCTCTGTGTGACTTTGTATATTTTTCTACGAAGCAAATTCTCTTTATTTATTTTCAGTCATTTACATATATTTCTGCCACTCCACGTGCTCAATTATGCTAAATAGCAGCGAGCACGGCGAATTCCCTAATAAAAATCTATCAGCTCTGTTAGCCGCGCAATCGAGCCATCATACAGATTTCGATTTGCACCTTCTCTATGTTTGATGTTCTCTGGTTATACTTCTTATACGACGCCGGAAAAGGTTGCGATAGATTCTGGTTGCGCAACCTTCCATATAAAAGTAACGCAAAGTTGCGCAACCTCGCTCCATCCATATGAATGTAACGCAACCTTGTCTGCGAAGATGTGCGAGCAGCAAGCGAAGCGGTGACAATCGGCGATCGTTTGTTCGTTTCTTTCGGCACAGCTCGGCCGACACAACAACACAACACAATGTTCCATGCTTATGATGTTGTTGTTTTTGTATAACAATGTTTCAATTTTTGGTTGGTGACATATTCACATGTGTGCGCATATGTATGTTTGTATGCTTGTGCATTATTGAAGTTATACTTCTTTTTCTTTCGTTTGTCTTTCATTTCTGCGAATTCTCAACTATTTTACGTATGTTTTGGTTGAAATACTCTGCGTTGGCCTTTCAGAATCACACAGAATCATTTCTGTGGTTTTTGAAACTGACCCACGAGGACGAGGTATATGGTTTTATCTGGGAGCGTGAGATTTAAGAAAATCGCTCGCTTACAAGGGATAAAATGACTTCTGAGTGGCGATTTTAATGAATAAATTCACAGAATCATTTCTGTGCTTTTAGAAATCAATACTAATAAATATTTTTTTCTTACTAATAGAAAATAAATTTATCACAGCAATATACATAAACATATACATAATATTGCTGCGATAAATTTAATTTCTATTAGTAAGCAAAAAATTAATAATAAATTTATTAAGACTTATACTTCTCAGGGCATCACAGCAATGTTATGCATATGTATATACATATTATGCATATGTATTGCTGTGATAAATTTATTGCGAAAGCAAATGTTCTACAAAGTATGTATATTCTATACTTAAACAAAATTATTGGAACCCATCGTATGTTTCTTGCATTCATAACCACATCATACTTAAGTCAGCGCAACCTAATTGTCAATGGTGGTGTTGATGGTAAGCGCTTGGAAGGTCAAGATGCTAACACAGGTCCCAGGTTCGAATACCGACAGAATAAATTTTTAATTTTTTGCTTTTAACATCGTATACTATAAAAATAAATATTTTTCTTTATTTTAATTTCTATTAGTAAGAAAAATATTTATTTGTATAGTATACGATGTTAAAAGGCATACATCTTCTATCCTATCTTGTGTATCTGCACATGCTCATATGAGTGTATGTATACGCATGTGCGCGCATTGACATGCGTGTTCATACATTCATATATACTTATATGTACATATATTTGCATACATTGCCGAACAAATAAATCACAAGCATACAAACATACATATGCGTACACATATGAATATGTCACCAACAAAAAATTGATCTTCACAAGTCAATCCGGCAGCCAAATTGGCGAAGAACAAAAGAGATGATTACGCTGCATATTCTCTTCCGCAATGAAGAGACGGAACTACTTTCTGGGTCAAAATTCATTCATTTAGACTTTGCTTTATTCTTCATTTTATGTGCATAATAAATTTATAAAATGTGAATTTAAGTTTTCTAGTTTTCTTTCATACAAAATGATATGCATTTCTGAATATCACTAAGAAGTATAACTTCATCCGCGCGTAGGGACTCCACGCACCTTTTTTTAATATTAATATGTCTGTCCGCTTCGAGTTGTCCGTCCGTGTACGTCTCCTACATGTATTTTCATTTATATTTAATTATCAAAAATTTTTTAAGAATTATTTACCCTAGTTGTCCATTTTATTTTCTCACACATTTCAGCCGATTTTTGTATAGAAATTTGACCGGCGTAGAAGCAAAATGTGTCGTTTGCACATTTGTCTGTATGTTTGCGAAAGCAAATGTTCTACAAAAGCCTATTCCTATTCTTATACTTATATGTCGAACAAATAATGCACAAGCATACGAGTACATATGCGTACACATATGAATATGTCACCAACAAAAAATTGATCTTCACAAGTCAATATGGCAGCCAAATTGGCGAAGAACAAGTGTAGTAAATTTTACAACAACGATTTCATTCATAAACGCAAGCGCAAATTCCACAAGCGATCTCGCTTCATTCATAAAAACAGAGGCCGTAACATCTCCCCGAGCATGCCTTTGCCAACAAGTCGTCTTTTCGCAACGATGGCAAAAGCTAGAAATCTTAATTTGAACAAATTTCTGGTGCTTCTCGCAAAAATCAGCGTCGATATGTATGCAAGCTCATACATATGCATACATATTTACGCTAGTTTGTTGGCGAAACTTCTACATCGGCATGGGGTGACAATCGGCGGCCATTACTTTCTTTTTTTCGAAAAAACTCCGATTTTCTACCAGCAAATGCTGTGACACTTGTTGTGCGCTTTGACCTTGGTTGCCCGTGGCAACATAGATGCCAAAAGACGGCCATTATTGGATGTTGTAAACATACAGGCAAATGTGCCAAAGAAATAATATATGAATGTACATATATGCCATAGAAATATGGAAATGACAACGAAATAATGCTAATATGCATGAATGAATGGAAGTGTTTATATGAGCACATTTAAGTTCTTATAATAGACGAAATTAATATAATTTTTGAAATAATAACTTATTTAAAATTATTTTTTATTTAATTTCATCACATAAAATTTTTACCATTTTTTGGAAAACAATGGTTCTTACAACACAAAGTAATCACGCATATGTATGTATGTGACAATGGTCATATAATACAATATATGCATACATATGTCACTCAGAGAATGCTTTTTTACATTCTCTCTGTGCCTTTGTATATTTTGTATATTTTTCTACGAAGCAAATTTTCTTTATTTATTTTCAGTCATTTACATAAATTTTTGCCACTCCACGTACTCAATTATGCTAAATAGCAGCGAGCACGGCGAATTCCCTAATAAAAATCTATTAGCTCTGTTAGCCGCGCAATCGAACCATCATACAGATTTCGATTTGCACCTTCTCTCTACTTCACGTTCTCTGGTAAGGCAGCCTATTACCAGAGAACGTCTATCATAGAGAAGGTTCAAAAAATATTTTTGGCTAACTCGGTCGCGATGGTCCAGTTTCACCACATACAAATTATGAGCGTGTTTCACCATATTGAGTGGTTTTTAGAGTCTATGAGCAATAACATGTTAATGTAAATAAAAGAGAACCAATGCAGGGCAATATACATACAAGTGTATTTATATGCAGGTGATTTCTGGTAGGCGGAGAAGTTCCTGTATGCTTTTGTATACTATATACATACAAGTAGTTACATTTTTTCTAAGTCTAATATACGTATGTATGCATGCTCCTTATGATACTCCCAACAACAGCATTGTGATATTTTCATGCTTCATGTTAGCTTTCAACCAGAGGATCGCTCGTGTGTGATACATATGCAAATACATATGTACATATGTATGAATGTATGCTTTTGCGTTTTGCCGTCGGCAATTCAATATTGACATGTAAACATAATTATGATATGAGTATAATTTTATATTTACAGTCAATTTGGACTTGAATATATAATAATTTTATTAGATATGTACATAAAATACTATACTAATAATTATTTTTGTAATATTTATTAGTAAAAGAACATGAATTTATCAATACAATATATGTATAAATACACCGTCTATCATATTAATCTTATTATCTGCTCATATGATTGCATGTATACGCATGTGCGCGTTCAGAAATTCATATCATGATTTTATCACTTATCAATATACATATTACATGTGCGCGCATTGATCTGCATGTTCATATATTAATATATACTTATATGTACATATATTTGTATACACTTCCGAACAAATAATGCACAAGCATACAAACATACATATGCGTACACATGTGAATATGTCACCACAAAAAATTGAAGCATTGTTCTACAAAAACAACAATTGCCTAAATAGCAGAAGCATCACAAGTCAATATGGCAGCCGAATTGGCGAAGCCCAAATGTAGTAAATTTTACAACAAAAACGATTTCATTCATAAACGCAGGCGCATATTCCACAAACGATCTCGCTTCTTTCATAAAAGCAGACGCCGTAACATCTCCCCGAGCATGCCTTTGCCAACAAGCGTCTTTTCGCGACGATGGCAAAAGCTAAAAATCATAAATTGAACAACTTTCTGATGATTCCTCAAAGAAAGAAGTGAGAAAAGTGGCAACATAGGAGTTGTCGATTTATAATATTTGTCTAAAATATTTTTCCGTGACTCGCAAAAATCTGCGTCGATATGTATGCAAGCTCATACATATGCATACATATTTACGCTAGTTTGTGGGCGAAGCTGTTACAGCGGCAAGGGAAGCGGTCAATAGGCGGCCATTCGTTAATTTTTTTCGGCACAGCTTGGATTTTCTATCATCACACAAGTGCTGAACACATTGAGTGCGACAGACTGTTCTGTCAAATATTAGAATACACACGTTCTTAGGGACACAGTTATTGAGGCAGCTGCACAACTACATAACTGTGTCCATAAGAACGTGTGTATTTTAATATTTGACAGAACAGTCTGTCGCACTCAATGTGTTCAGCACTTGACTCTTTGACAAAACACCAGTTTCGGCCATTGGTTGATCTTGACAACGGAGATGCGAAAGATGCGTGCGACTATTTGGCTGCCATATTGACTTGTGACGCTGCTGATGCTATTTCAAACGATTGTTGTTTTTGTAAAGCAATGTTTGTAGTTTTTGCGGGTGACATATCTACATGTGAACGCATATAAGTATGTATGTTGTGTATGCGTTATTTGTGTGCCAATGTCATAGGCATTTATTTATGTATGTATGTATGTACATAAGTACATACATATCAGCAGCGCGCACATGTTATTTTTGATAAGTGATAATATACATGTGAATATAAGTTTTGAATAATAAAATGTACGATTAAGGTACATTTATCAGTATTGTAATATATAAAATTTTTTTAATATATTATGATAGTCTGTTATATACATACATACATATGTACATATGTAATGAAGTATACACATAAGTATGAATATATCAATTACAAATATAATTAAAAAAATAGGCTTTATTTTCACATAAACTACGAATATTGCTTTGAAAAAGTGATTAAATTCAAATTTATTCAATTGCACATGTATTCATTAATATGAACAAAAAGAATTCATACGAATACACATGTTTGCATATATCCATATAAGAATATAAGCAAAAGAGCGAACATACGTCTGTTAGAGCAATATATAGTTTTGAGCATAATTTTAGTAGAAAAAAATCTAACTACTTGTATATAGTATACAAAAACTTTTCCAATCGAAAAGCAGAATAACCTCATTATGTTTCATTTTGGCGCCATTTCCCCCGTAAAACATATGTACATATTTGTATATGTTAGCTTTAGAAAAAGTCATACATATGTATGTAGCATACTAGAAATCACTTGCATATAAATACGCTTGTATGTATAGTGCCCTGCATTGGTTCTCTTTTATTTATTTTTGTTATTGCTCATAGATTCTAAAAACCACTCAGTCGCTGTTAAAAATGGTGAAACACGCTCATAATTTGTATGTGGTGAAACTGGACCATCGCGACCGAGTTAGCCAAAAATATTTTTACGTTCTTCGCGCCGTGAACCTTCTCTATGATAGACGTTCTCTGTCACTACCATAGTATAAGCAGAGAACGTCTATCATAGAGAAGGTTCACGGCGCGAAGAACGTAAAAATATTTTTGGCTAACTCGGTCGCGATGGTCCAGTTTCACCACATACAAATTATGAGCGTGTTTCACCATTTTTAACAGCGACTGAGTGGTTTTTAGAATCTATGAGCAATAACAAAAATAAATAAAAGAGAACCAATGCAGGGCACTATACATACAAGCGTATTTATATGCAAGTGATTTCTAGTATGCTACATACATATGTATGACTTTTTCTAAAGCTAACATATACAAATATGTACATATGTTTTACGGGGGAAATGGCGCCAAAATGAAACATAATGAGGTTATTCTGCTTTTCGATTGGAAAAGTTTTTGTATACTATATACAAGTAGTTAGATTTTTTTCTACTAAAATTATGCTCAAAACTATATATTGCTCTAACAGACGTATGTTCGCTCTTTTGCTTATATTCTTATATGGATATATGCAAACATGTGTATTCGTATGAATTCTTTTTGTTCATATTAATGAATACATGTGCAATTGAATAAATTTGAATTTAATCACTTTTTCAAAGCAATATTCGTAGTTTATGTGAAAATAAAGCCTATTTTTTTAATTATATTTGTAATTGATATATTCATACTTATGTGTATACTTCATTACATATGTACATATGTATGTATGTATATAACAGACTATCATAATATATTAAAAAAATTTTATATATTACAATACTGATAAATGTACATTAATCGTACATTTTATTATTCAAAACTTATATTCACATGTATATTATCACTTATCAAAAATAACATGTGCGCGCTGCTGATATGTATGTACTTATGTACATACATACATACATAAATAAATGCCTATGACATTGGCACACAAATAACGCATACACAACATACATACTTATATGCGTTCACATGTAGATATGTCACCCGCAAAAACTACAAACATTGCTTTACAAAAACAACAATCGTTTGAAATAGCATCAGCAGCGTCACAAGTCAATATGGCAGCCAAATAGTCGCACGCATCTTTCGCATCTCCGTTGTCAAGATCAACCAATGGCCGAAACTGGTGTTTTGTCAAAGAGTCAAGTGCTGAACACATTGAGTGCGACAGACTGTTCTGTCAAATATTAAAATACACACGTTCTTATGGACACAGTTATGTAGTTGTGCAGCTGCCTCAATAACTGTGTCCCTAAGAACGTGTGTATTCTAATATTTGACAGAACAGTCTGTCGCACTCAATGTGTTCAGCACTTGTGTGATGATAGAAAATCCAAGCTGTGCCGAAAAAAATTAACGAATGGCCGCCTATTGACCGCTTCCCTTGCCGCTGTAACAGCTTCGCCCACAAACTAGCGTAAATATGTATGCATATGTATGAGCTTGCATACATATCGACGCAGATTTTTGCGAGTCACGGAAAAATATTTTAGACAAATATTATAAATCGACAACTCCTATGTTGCCACTTTTCTCACTTCTTTCTTTGAGGAATCATCAGAAAGTTGTTCAATTTATGATTTTTAGCTTTTGCCATCGTCGCGAAAAGACGCTTGTTGGCAAAGGCATGCTCGGGGAGATGTTACGGCGTCTGCTTTTATGAAAGAAGCGAGATCGTTTGTGGAATATGCGCCTGCGTTTATGAATGAAATCGTTTTTGTTGTAAAATTTACTACATTTGGGCTTCGCCAATTCGGCTGCCATATTGACTTGTGATGCTTCTGCTATTTAGGCAATTGTTGTTTTTGTAGAACAATGCTTCAATTTTTTGTGGTGACATATTCACATGTGTACGCATATGTATGTTTGTATGCTTGTGCATTATTTGTTCGGAAGTGTATACAAATATATGTACATATAAGTATATATTAATATATGAACATGCAGATCAATGCGCGCACATGTAATATGTATATTGATAAGTGATAAAATCATGATATGAATTTCTGAACGCGCACATGCGTATACATGCAATCATATGAGCAGATAATAAGATTAATATGATAGACGATGTATTTATACATATATTGTTGTGATAAATTCAATTTCTATTACTAAGAAATAATACAAAAATATTTATTAGTATAGTATATTATGTAAAAATCAAATAAAATTATTAAATATTCAAGTCCAAATTGACTGTAAATATAAAATTATACTCATATCATAATTATGTTTACATGTCAATATTGAATTGCCGACGGCAAAACGCAAAAGCATACATTCATACATATGTACATATGTATTTGCATATGTATCACACACAAGCGATCCTCTGGTTGAAAGCTAACATGAAGCATGAAAATATCACAATGCTGTTGTTGGGAGTATCATAAGGAGCATGCATACATACGTATATTAGACTTAGAAAAAATGTAACTACTTGTATGTATATAGTATACAAAAGCATACAGGAACTTCTCCGCCTACCAGAAATCACCTGCATATAAATACACTTGTATGTATATTGCCCTGCATTGGTTCTCTTTTATTTACATTAACATGTTATTGCTCATAGACTCTAAAAACCACTCAATATGGTGAAACACGCTCATAATTTGTATGTGGTGAAACTGGACCATCACGACCGAGTTAGCCAAAAATATTTTTACGTTCTTCGCGCCGTGAACCTTCTCTATGATAGACGTTCTCTGGTATAAGCTTTATTGTTATCCAATACAAGAACCAAATTGTATTTGCGTTCTTTGAGTTAAGCTTTTTTAGCTGCACTAGGCTAGCTTAAAAGTATACACCTAAATTGGTAAACGTTTCATTTGGTAGTTGCCACATATATATTTATTTATTTATTTATTTTTACTAACTATTGGCTAACTAACTCACCATTACCTACGAGTAATCCCTTATACAACAAACATATAATATATACATAGCTGGATTATGATTCGTACCCCGCCCCCTGGAGGGGGTCTGGAAATAACAAAAAGCCAACCGAAAAAATTATTTTCCTAAATAGATTAATTGAGACACAAGTTTAAAGTTTTAGAACAATTATGAGAAAAATTAAAAAGAGAAAATCAAAAGCTTAAAGAACAAAATAATCGTCCACTTGTGCCTATTTATAGTCAATCTCAATACGAAACTGATGAAGAAGAATTAGCTATGGAGACAACCTGGATTTTGAAGAAAAATAAAAGGCTTAGTAAAAAGCGTAAGGCCGAAGCTTCACCAGAAGTGATCTTAAAAGAAAATACTTTTTCATCGAGTGAAAACCACACAGTTAAAAATGAAAAACCGAAATATGAACCGCGGCCTCCACCTATTATGATTTCGAATATCTCTAATTATAAAGAACTAAATAACATAATTAAAGATAATACTAAGGGTTCATTTGTATTTAAACTATTAAATAACGATATTCATAAGATAAGCGTTACATCAAGTGATGACTACAGATCAGTGACAAAAATGTTGTCTGCATCGGGAGCTTCATGGTATTCCTTTGAAGACAAACAAACGCGTCCAATAAAGGTCATGATTAAAAATCTCCACCATTCGTGCAGCATTAGTGATATTATCGCTGATTTAAAAGAACAAGGTTTAAATGTTATGAACGTCGTAAATAAACTCAAGTAGAAAACACGAGAACCTTTAAACATGTTTTTAGCCACTTTTGATTCTAATGAAGACATCAAGAAAATTTATGAAATCAAACACATTCTTCACACCGTTGTTCTCATCGAGCCTGTTAGGAATTCTAAACTTATTCCACAATGTAAAAATTGCCAGGCATTTGGACACACCAAGAACTTCTGTGGCAAAATGTCAAAGTGCGTTAAATGCGGTGGTAAGCACAAAACCATCGAGTGCCAAAAAACCAACTCAGAAAAACCAAAATGCTGTAACTGTGGCGAAAGCCATACGGCAAACTACAGAGGATGTATTGTTGCCAAGGAGCTTCAAAGTATTCGTAACAAAGCCTTGAAGAAACAAAAAATTTCCACAAATTTGCCCAGTACATCAAAAAATCTACCCATTGGTAATAAAAGTACTGTCAACAAGCAGAATCGTGTACAGACGAGTAAGCTCACTTTTTCTGAAGTATTGAAAAACAACTCAAACGCGGTGAACAAAAAACAAAACACAAAGATTACCGAAGACCTACTAACTCAAATCCTTGAGAAGTTAAATAAACAAGAAAAATTCAATAACGATCTGTGCAGCCGTTTGGATAACCTCGAAAAAAATAAAAATAAAACAAAATCTAAGGTATGAATGGTGCTCTCCGAGTTATGACATGGAATGCAAATGGACTATTAAAGCACCAAGAAGAGCTTCTACTTATTTTACAAAAAGAGAAAATAGATGTATGTCTAATATCCGAAACTCATTTTACGAGACACAGCCATATAACTTTCCAAAATTACGATGTCTATCATACAATCCACCCTAGTAATTGTGCGAGGGGAGGCACTGCTGTTATTGTTAAAAACAGCATTAAACATTATGAGGATAGAAAAATCAGTACGCACAATATTCAAACCACAAGTATTACATTAAAAGCAATGAACCAACCCTTGTCAATTACTGCAATATATTGCCCGCCGAGATACAAAATCCTCGTTGAAGAATATAAAGAACTTCTCAATATGCACAAACACAAATTTATTATGGGAGGCGACTTTAACGCTAAGCATGTTTACTGGGGATCACGCCGAAAGACAGCTAAAGGGCGAGACTTATTCCAGGCAGCTCAGGAAACCGGGTGTGAGTTTGTATCGACCGGAACTCCAACTTATTGGCCAGCGGACACCAACAAAATACCAGATGTTATAGACTTCTTTATAACCAGGAAAATATCTCGAAATTTAATTGAAATAGAAGGTGGGTTAGATCTAAGCTCTGATCACTCCCCATTATATTTAACAGTAAGTGAAACACTAATTCAAAGAGATACTAGTCTGAAGTTATACAACAAAAATACGGACTGGACTTCGTTCAAACAAATACTTCAGACTAAAATAAAGTGTCCGAAAATCACAACAATTGAACAACTAGAGTTAGAAGTTAACACATTTACGAAAGAAATTCAACAAGCAGCTTGGGATAATACTCCGGAGATAAAGCGGAAAATTATAGGTTCAAATTACCCTAAAGAAATAAAAATCCTTCTAATTAAGAAAAGAAAGTTACGACGGAAATGGCAACAAACCCGCTCACATCTCGACAAAACCAACCTTAATAAGGCAACAGCAGAATTAAAACGAGAAATTGCTCATATTAAGAATGAATCAATTAATAAATATTTATCTCAACTATCCGCTGACAAAAAAGATGATTACTCACTCTGGAAAAGTACAAAGTATCTGAAACGTCCAATAAGTCACGTTGCACCACTAAAAGTTGCTTCAAATACATGGGCTAGAAGTGATTGTGATAAAGCTAATGCATTTGCAAAACACCTAGCTGAAACTTTTCGTCCAAACGAGGATAGTGAAATCGCGTTCCTCAGTAGTAATCAACAGGATCATGCAACAATCCCAGCAATCACCATTTGTAAACTTAAAAGTGAAATTAAAAAGCTTAAAGTTAAGAAAACAGCTGGCTTCGACTTAATTACAGCTAAAGTGTTAAAGCAGTTACCATAAAAATGTTTACGGAAGCTCACCTATCTTTTCAATACAGCAATCCGTCTGACACATTTTCCAAGCCTTTGGAAAGTGGTCGAAGTTGTTATGGTTCCCAAGCCAGGAAAGGATCCTCACGTAGTCTCGTCATATAGACCAATTTCTCTACTTCCACAAATCTCAAAACTTTTTGAATAATTCATGTATCTAAGATTAAAATCTATAATCGAGGAAAAGCAGTTAATCCCATTACATCAGTTCGATTTTAGAAATAAGCATTCAACAATAGAACAAATTCATAGAATAACATCAGAAATAGAAAAATCCCTGGAGGAGAAAAACTTATGCTCAGCTGTATTCCTTGACGTTGAACAAGCGTTTGACAAGGTATGGCACGAAGGCCTTATGCAAAAACTAAAATCATGCCTTCCGGTTGAGTATTGTGCTCTTTTAGAATCATATATCACCACGAGATTTTTCCGTGTAAAACAAGGAAATGAATTTTCAAAACTTAAAGAAATTGAAGCAGGAGTTCCTCAGGGAAGTATCTTAGGTCCACTTTTATATATTCTGTATACAAGAGACTTACCGTTAGCACCAAACAGTATGACTGCCACTTTTGCTGATGACACCGCAATACTATGCGTCGAAAAAACAGCAGAAAAAGCTGCGCTAAACCTGCAACATGCGATCAACTCTGTAGTAAGTTGGACTAAAAAATGGAGAATAAAACTAGACGGTGGCAAATCGGTTCATGTAAATTTTACAAACAAAAGAATCACTTATCAACCTTTAAGTATTCTAGATGTCTGTATACCATACGCAAATACAGCTAAATATCTTGGCATCACGCTTGATGCTAGATTACGTTGGAGAGAGCATATTAAAATAAAAAGGATTGAACTTAACCTGAAATTATCGAAAATGAAATGGCTAATTGGGCGAAGGTCAAACCTGTCCATATACAACAAATTACTTCTTTATAAACAAATAATCAAGCCGGTATGGTCATATGGTGCGCAACTGTGGGGGTGTGCCAATGATGGCAGTATTAATATTATACAACGTTTTCAAAACAAGGTGCTAAGAGGCATTGTAAATGCTCCCTGGTACTGCAGAAATGCGGATATTCATCGAGACCTAAGGATGAATACAGTCGCCGAAGAAATAAGGAGTCAGGCAGATGCCCACTATAAAAGGCTTAATGTACATGTGAACGAGGAGGCGAGAAATCTTCTTTTAGACACATGCCGCTCTAGTCGATTATGTCGCAAAAAACCACATAGCTTAGTTGGAAGCTAAAATATAAAGGAATTAATTAATTATTTACCATCTATGTATGAATATTACTATTAATTTCTATGTAATTCGTTTTTAAGTTATTCAAATCAAACTGCTCGTTAGTTTTGAAACTAGTTGTAGTGATATCAAACATTGTTAAAGTTTTAAAAATGTTTGTAATAAAAAAAAAACAAAGTGTAAATACATCTTTTAGTAATGAAATATAAGAGCTGATCAGACCTGTTCGTTTTCAATTAAGAGATTTTTATGGCTGTCACGTACTGAATTGCAAAACCGTCTCAATTCACAATACAGAATCGCTCGGTTAATGGCACTTTCTGTTAAAAGTAATCAGTTAGGTTAGGATGTTCACGTTATTTCTTGAGTTTTATAGACGATAAAACTTGACGTACATACATATATTTGCGTATTTTCTAAAATGAAGAGAAGAATATTTAAAGTGGAAAGACAGACTGAAAGAAGAAGAATCGATTCGTAGTGATAATAGTCGAGAATTCGTTAATACACAATTTGATACCCTTTTAAGTAAGTGTGGCACAAAAAGACAGTCTACGGGTCCGTATACTCCACAACATAATGGTGTTGCCGAAAAAGCAAATCGAACAATTGTTGAAATGGTACGTAGCATGTTGTTACAAAGTGGTTACTGCAGTGTTTTTACGTAATAGGTCGCCCACAAAAGCATTGAACGACATGATACCATATGAGTGATGGTCCGTTCAAAAACCTTATGTAAACTTTTTTAAAATATTTGGTACGGAACTATTGCATAGTAGAGTTAATAATAGTAAATTGCAACCAAAGGGCAAAAAATATATTATTGTGGGTTATTCGCAAACATCGAAAGCATATCGGTTATATGATCCTGATCAAGACATGGTCGTTGAAAAACGCCGTGATAAGAGGGTATGGGCGGATACAGGAGGTTCACAGGATCAAAAAATTTATACGCATATACTCGCCTCAGACTTCTAGATTTTGAGATATTTGTACTTAAAGCTCAACATTAAAAAATTACTTTCTTATATGCAATTGTTGAACTTTAAGTACAACATTCACAGTTTGTGTGTTTTTTCTTCTTTACTGGCATAGACGCCGTTTACGCGATTATAGCCGAGTTAACAACCGCGCGCTCGCGTCTTCTTTTCGCTGCATGGCGCCAATTGGTCCTTCCAACGGAGTGGAGGTCTTCCTTTTCCTCTGGTACTGCGTCAAATACTTTTCAGTGCTTGAGCGTTTTCGTCCATTCAGACAACATGACCTAGTCAGCGTAGCGCTGTCTTTTAATTCGCTGAACTATGTCAATGTCGTCGTAGATCTCGTACAGGTCATCGTTCCATCGAACGCGATATTCGCCGTGGCTAACGCGCAAAGAACCATAAATCTTTCGCAGGACTTTTCTCTCGAAATGTTGCACAACGGCGTGCCACAAGGCTCACCTCTTTCAGACACCTTATTTATAATTACTTTTAATGAACTCAGCTCCCTATTATCCCAATACGATACGGTTGAGCATTTAATGTACGCTGATGACGTTCTAATATTTTCCGCTCTCAAAGACCTTACACTAATGACAGAAACTTTCACGAGAATTCTAGATGACATATCCAACTGGTCAAAAACTTCTGGATGTAAAATCTCAGCTAACAAAAGCTCAACCTTCCACATCTGCAGAAAACATAAATGCACCTTTCCTATCCTATCCCTTTCTAATACCCAAATTCCTCACACTAATACACTCAGAATACTTGGTATAATTTTTGATAAAAAAACTAACTTACAAGGAACATTGTAAATATATTAGAATAAATTTAATATCTAGACTTAACGTTATTAAGTATTTATCATCTAAGCACTGTCATATACATATGTCAAATCTTGTAAATATTGTAAAAGCACTGATGTTATCAAAAATTGATTTTGGACTCGCGATATATGGACACTGCGCAAAATCTCACCTCGCATGCATCCAAGCGCCTTACCACACAGCAGTAAGAAGAAGCATACGCGCGTTCCCCACCTCTCCGATCAGAGCCGTTTTAGCCGAAGCAGGCCTACCGAGCATCCAGCAAAGAACTAAATATAATACCATGATGCTTCTACCTAGGATTCTCCATAATAGGAGCAAAACCTTTTTCAACATCCTCGAGACGTCTACAACTAGGGTGAATGCATCGAACAAACAGTCCACCCTCATGCAATGCATAGCCCTGATCAACGAACTCGTCGAACCTGACCTTCCACAAAGTTTGACTCCCAAACATTCTTTTATAAACATTCTGTCAAAGCACTCAACGAGGCTATTGAGTCTTATAAACCAGAATGGGAACCCATATATACCGACAGGTCGAAAACGGATACTACTACCACGTTTGCAGTGTCAAACGATCAGGGTGTCGCTATTACTGTCGGTGCTTTGCCAACATATTGCTCGGTTTTTACAGCAGAAGCTGCAGCAATTTACAAAGCGGTTCTATTCGCCTCATCAACAGGAAAAAAACATATAATATGTAGCGATAGTAAATCAACCATTGATGCACTTCAAAACTCAGCAAATAATTCAGGGCTAATACAGAATATACGCGACAAACTCTTCCATCATGAGAACAGCATAAAAATAATGTGGGTACTAGGGCATGCTGGTATAAAAGACAATGAGACAGCAGATAAACATGCAAAAGAAGGTAGTAGAGAGCCGTTGGTGTTCTTTCCTTACTTTACTACTAAAGACATCAAAGAACATACAAAAAAATACTGCCATCATATGCATCTCCGAGATTGGACAAGCTACCAACATCACTACAGAGATCAAAGCCCAACTGGTGCAAAACCTATCTACCCATCGGACTGCTCATGCCACAACATCAAGACGTTCACTCGTCTTAGAATAGGCCACACTATAAGAACTCACAGCCATATTCTTAACGCTACCGATCAACCAAGCTGTCACCATTGCAACGCTTCCACCCAATCAGTCATTCACCTCATCGATGAATGTCCTGCACTGCATTTATTAAGGAAATCAACCTTTGGGAATAAGAGACCTTCCGACCATCTCAAAGCAACAAATAGCGATAACATCAGTGCCATTAATAAATTTCTTAAACTGTGTAACATCAAAGATCAAAATTTTCTCTCGAAAACTCGCAACCTCGACTCATCCGTTGTTGACATCGTCCAAGCCTCGGAACCATATAGAAGGACGGGAATTATGAGTGACTTACAGAGTTTGGTTTTTTTTTGTCGAGAGAGGACTTTGCTTCTCAATTGCCTACTCAGTCCGAAGTAGCACCTGTTGGCAAGAGTTATCCTGCGTTGGATTTCTAGGCTGACATTATTGGTGGTGTTTATCTACAACTTCAAAGGTATGACTGTCAACAGTGATGTGGGAGCTTAGTCGCGAGTGCGACGACTGTTTGTTTGATGACAGGATATATTTTGTCTTGCCCTCGTTCACTGCCAGACCCAATTGTTTTGCATCCTTGTCCAGTCTGGAGAAAGCAGAACTAACGGCGCGGCTGTTGAGGCCGATGATATCAATATAATCGGCATGCGCCTCTTATAGAAGATGGTGCTTTTTCTATTTAGTTCTGCTCGAACTATTTTCTCCAGAAGCAGGTTGAAGAGTTGCACGAAAGGGAATCGCCTTGTCTGTAACCTCGTTTGGTATCGAACGGCTCGGAGAGGTCCTTCTCAATTCTGACGGAGCTTTTGGTGTTGCTCAACGTCAGCTTACACAGCCGTATAAGTTTTGCAGGGATACCAAATTCAAACATCGCGAAATAAAAGCAGCTCCTTTTCGTGTTGTCAAAAGCAGCTTTGAAATCGACAAAGAGGTGGTGTGTGTCGATTCTCCTTTCACGGGTATTTTCCAAGATTTAGCGCATTGTGAATATCTGGTCGGTTTTTGATTTGCCAGGTCTAAAGCCACACTAATAAGATCCAATCAGTTTGTTGATGGTGGGATTTAATCTTTCACACAATACGCTCGATAGAACCTTATACTTCTCCTCCTTGAGGAGGCTTATTCCGCGGTAGTTGGCGCAGATTGTGGGGTCTCCCTTTTTGTGGATTGGGCAGAGCATACTTAAATTCCAGTCGTTGGGCATGCTTTCGTCCGATCATATTTTACAAAGAAGCTGATGCATGCTCCTTATCAGTTCGATCAATCGGCCCCGCCCCCAGTTCCCTTATACCGAGTTGTTGACGAGTGCTCTCAGAGAGCAGGTCTGCAAGCCGAGTAGAAAATAGTTCGGCTGTCTGTTGTGATTGCAGCTTCTCGACGTCGAACCTTCCTTGTGTTTGTTGGCGTGCGTTTTTGCTACACAGAGGCGGGTGCGAATCTTGGCTGCAACAAGATAGTGGTCCGAGTAGATATTAGGACCTCGGAGCGCACGCACATCTAAAACACTGGAGACGTGTCTTCCGTCTATCACAACATGGTCGATCTGGTTGGTAGTTTTTTGATCCGGAAACAGCCAGGTAGCTTGATGAATCTTCTTATGCTGGAATTTAGTACTACAGATAACCATATTTCCTCGTGGAGGCTGAATTTACCTTCTTTGCCCACCCTGGCGTTAAAATCGCCAAGCACGATTTTGACATCGTGGCAGCTCTCATGAGTGCCCTCCAAGCACTCATAAAAGGCGTCTTTGGTCACCTCGTCCTTCTCTTCCGTCGGATCGTGGGCGCAAATCAGCGATATGTTGAAGAACCTTGCTTTGATGCCGATTGTGGCTAGACGTTCATTCACCGGAGTGGATGATAGTACTCGGCGACGGAGTCTCTCTCCCACCACGAATCCCACACCAAACTTGCGCTTCTTTATATGGCCACTGTAGTAAATGCCACAAGGACCTACTCGTCTCTGTCCTTGTCCCGTCCATCGCATTTCTTGGACGGCGGTGATGTCAGCCTTTATTTTCACGAGGACATCAACCAGCTGGGCAGCGGCACCTTCCCAATTAAGGGACCGGACATTCCAGGTGCATGCCCTTATTTCGTTTGCCATGGTCGTCATCAAAAGGGGGTCTCTCATCCGAGGTCTCTCATCCGAGGCTGTTGTTGATTAGCGCACAACCCTATGCAGGGAATGTTTCGCCTTCTCACTTTAGCTCGCCTTCAAACAGATGTTCTTAGGCTACCCAGAGGATGCTTGGTCAAAGATCGGAAGTCGTGAGCTGCTTGAGTCATATGTAAAAGAATCGTTTCTGGCCACTCCCTAGTGAATGGCGGTCAGAGAACTTTCCTCACTTGCGTGAACTTCTACACATGACTCCATCCTCAATGTGTACAGTGTAAATAAAAATATATTAATTGAAAAATGTGTACAATTTGAGTTAAACATAGTGAAATAGCATGTATTACTTTTACAACTTTTTGAACTTTAAATATAAAAATCTTGAAAACTATAACTCTGTTGCGCGTTTGATGAAGCGGTTGAAGCAGTCCTTAGATGCAGATTCTGAGATTTATTTTCAAGACAGTATTGGTGAATCTCCGATTCCGGAGGAGAGTCCAGCGCAAATAGGACAAGGAAGACCCAAGGTACTATGAGTGGAATATCGGGTCTTCCACGAAGAATGTTCACACAAAAAAGTTTTGGTGTCAAAACAGCACTCTTCGGTGTTGCTGTATATATAAACTAAAAAAGGTGTAGACTTAACACCAAAAGGAGTCAAAATAAATAACACTAAAAGGAGCAAGTTTGACACTAATGCGGAATATTTGTAAACAGCACCTTAAAGTGTGATTTTAACTCCAATAAAGTGTTAATAAGAATTACACTAGAAGGTGTAATTTTAACTCTATTAAGTCTTAAATTTTGAGTGCAGTTTTAGCTCCAATAAAGTGCTAAAAAAATTTACACTAACTGTAATTTTAACTCTTAACTATTACCCAAAATTTGCCCCCATATAAAGGCTGGAATGAAACGGAACTCGTTTTTAATTCATTTTTTATTCAGTTCAAAAACTATTTACATATATCATTTAGATAAAAATTACATCCGTTATTATTATATATATATTAGAATTAATATGATAGTAATCATAAGGTTTTTAAATTTCAGGTTTTCTCCTTATTTTTCGAAGGAGACACCTCGTAAATATTAAGAATATCAATGAAAGTATAAATGTTTCGTATTCTGGTAAAACCCTTGATAGACAAAATTTTACATTTTCATTTAGATTAGTACTATTTATAAAGCTTTTTTTCCCTACTGATATCCCATTTTTCAAATTACTGATCGTTCAGCATCAATTTTGCTTTTGAACTTCATATAGATCTCAAGAACTCGATTAGAACACTTTACATTCGGTTCAGCTTTGTAAATGAACTTAGAAAAAAATTTTAAAAAGTTTGACAATGCTGGATCGAATTCTATATGGAATACATAAAATGACTTAAAATATAAATCAAATACCTCAATGAAAGTATATGTTATAGGCACATGTAAAGCTTTACCGTCAATTAAAATAAAATACTGAACAATTTCCTCCTTACTTTTTCCAGATGCTACGATTGTGGGCTGCTTGCTGTTTAATTCGAAGTCGTCTATGGGTGTATTTATCTAAAATTATTAAGATAGTTAAATTATTGGTTTTCTTATAGGACAAATTATTGCTACTTTTTAATTTATATTTGAATAAAAGCAGGACAACAGTTATAGTTTTATCGCAAACGTTACTCCATACATACTTACATTCTGAAAATTTATAAATTTATTGATGGTTGATTCGGAATTTACTCGTTGTTGTTTATTTTCCTTTGAGCGTAGTGTAAATGAAGGTAACGGGTGATTTTTTTGAGGTTAGGATTTTCATGCATTAGTATTTGACAGATCACGTGGGATTTCAGACATGGTGTCAAAGAGAAAGATGCTCAGTATGCTTTGACATTTTATCATGAATAGACTTACTAACGAGCAACGCTTGCAAATCATTGAATTTTATTACCAAAATCAGTGTTCGGTTCGAAATGTGTTTCGCGCTTTACGTCCGATTTATGGTCTACATAATCGACCAAGTGAGCAAACAATTAATGCGATTGTGACCAAGTTTCGCACTCAGTTTACTTTATTGGACATTAAACCAACCACACGAATGCGTACAGTGCGTACAGAAGAGAATATTGCGTCTGTTTCTGAGAGTGTGGCTGAAGACCGTGAAATGTCGATTCGTCGCCGTTCGCAGCAATTGGGTTTGTGTTATTCGACCACATGGAAGATTTTACGCAAAGATCTTGGTGTAAAACCGTATAAAATACAGCTCGTGCAAGAACTGACCGAACGATCTGCCACAACGTCGCATTTTCAGTGAATGGGCCCTAGAAAAGTTGGCAGAAAATCCGCTTTTTTATCGACAAATTTTGTTCAGCGATGAGGCTCATTTCTGGTTGAATGGCTACGTAAATAAGCAAAATTGCCGCATTTGGGGTGAAGAGCAACCAGAAGCCGTTCAAGAACTGCCCATGCATCCCGAAAAATGTACTGTTTGGTGTGGTTTGTACGCTGGTGGAATCATTGGACCGTATTTTTTCAAAGATGCTGTTGGACGCAACGTTACGGTGAATGGCGATCGCTATCGTTCGATGCTAACAAACTTTTTGTTGCCAAAAATGGAAGAACTGAACTTGGTTGACATGTGGTTTCAACAAGATGGCGCTATATGCCACACAGCTCGCGATTCTATGGCCATTTTGAGGGAAAACTTCGGACAACAATTCATCTCAAGAAATGGACCCGTAAGTTGGCCACCAAGATCATGCGATTTAACGCCTTTAGACTATTTTTTGTGGGGCTACGTCAAGTCTAAAGTCTACAGAAATAAGCCAGCAACTATTCCAGCTTTGGAAGACAACATTTCCGAAGAAATTCGGGCTATTCCGGCCGAAATGCTCGAAAAAGTTGCCCAAAATTGGACTTTCCGAATGAACCACCTAAGACGCAGCCGCGGTCAACATTTAAATGAAATTATCTTCAAAAAGTAAATGTCATGAACCAATCTAACGTTTCAAATAAAGAACCGATGAGATTTTGCAAATTTTATGCGTTTTTTTTTTAAAAAAGTTATCAAGCTCTTAAAAAATCTTTACTACTAATCTACTTTACTAGTCGTAGTCGTACTTTAGTAGTCGTAGCAGATGTAAAAACGGTTTGATTTCAATAAACCACTCTAAAAATTTAAAATTTAAATCAGAATTTTTAATACATACATATGTATTTCCTAAGTGAAGATGCTCACCTGGTATTAAACAATAGTATCTTTCAAAACGTCACCTGTGAATTTTAAATAACTTCGCCAAGAAGTAATTAGGCTGTTGGCTATTAAACGATTGTAGCGCAGTTCAAAATCGAATGAAATCTGAAAACTATTTACTAGTAATAAATATTATTTTACAAATGTTGTCTTATATACCAGGGATGGATCGTATTGAAAAATCGGAAAAGCTTTCAAAACATCAAGATGTAGGGTACAATATCGAATTCTCTCATTCAGCGTTGTTTTCAATTTTTGCTTTATATCTTCAGAGTTCCCTCCAACGACACAATTTCTGAAGAAACCTACATCAAATTCCTCTGCTGTGCTTTTACGTCTATCTGTATTTGATTCACTTGAACTCTGGCTAAGATTCGTGCGCCTTTTTCTATTCAAATTTTTTAGCTTTGAAACCAGGTATCCTGAATTTTCCGCGGGATTGTAAAAGAGATCCTGTGAAAAAAAAAGATTATAATCGCCGTCCGTATTTATAGTTACTATCGCCCTTTACTTAAAAAAACTCACTTACAATTCCTCCTATCTCGCTTGCGCTGCATTTGTAAACTGGAAAATTGGCGATAATGGCTTTTGCAAGAGCTTTTTTTTGTTGCCGAGATGGATAATTACCACAAACTTTGCGCAGAAAGTTTACAGCTTCACGCACCAATATTCGGCGTGAGGCATCACTTAATGTTTTTGTTTGGTTGTATTCCTCCAGTATATGAGCACCATCACCTTCCTTAAGAAAGTCCAATAATGCCTATGTAAATACAACAACTCAATATTTGTAAACTTTCAAATCTTTTATACTCGCTGAGCAGAATATGAACATTTATTGAATGCAAATGAACAATGCGACTAATTTGCGTGCAAATGCAATGCTATGTATGTAGATATATTCATATTCTGCACATACGCCCATTTTTTATACTCACTTCATTTCCGATAGCTTCAAAACTAGAGCTTGTGGCCTTGTCATTGAAATTATTTTCTGCTTAAGATTGTACATTGTAATTCATATTAGCACAAATAATTGGGATTTTGTCTTAGCTTACCTTTGTCTAAAATTTCTAGCAAAAAACAGGAGCAACTTCCAAACTGCTTAATTGTAGATACTATTTGGTCTTCCTCTATTGGAACTTTATCCCGGGCCAGAAATTTTATTGTGATATTGTACGCAATGCCGAATTTTGAACAAACTGTTGAATAGATAATGCAATAAAGGTTCACAAACTTTAACTAACCCACAAACAAGAAAAAACTTACTGAAATCAAGCACATCTTTCGCTCTGGTATCTGTGTTTATATCAATGAGTTTTATCACATTCCCACTTTTCACTTTTACCAACATTTACGTTTTTATTAATCAATTCCTTATTTATTTAACAATTTTAGCCATTTTGTCTGTTGAAGCACGAAATTTCCCGACTGATTTCAGATGAAGACAAAGCAAGCCATGATGAGCGAAATGAGATGGCACCATGATTGCCATGCATTTTTCCATGTGTAGTAGTTTCAAAAAGCAAATAATTTATGCGGGATTTTAATTGTATTTAGATAAATGCATATATTGCGCATAGCCGCAGATTAAGAAAACCACATCACTTCCAATTATTATTGGTGTGTATTTGTTAATATTTAAATTGAAAAATAAATTCTTCTTAAACTATACTATCGTGTGGAATTAAATTTTGCACCTTTTTACAGATGAACTTTTATATATTATTCAACAATTTTTTAATACATACAGATGCACATAACAATATGAACATATTCTTTATCTTTTATGCTAAATCTTTTATTATAACTAAACAAATATCTACTCATAAATGCACAAGTAACATATGTATGTACATTTGCTCCCACGTATGGGAATGTAAATATACCATAAGTCAATGAAAATATTTCATACTTAAGGTATATATTGCATTATTTGATGCCAACCCTTTCTTTGCGTCCACGAATAACTGTTAATTTGGCTTGTTATATACATACAGAGGTACGTACACTTGCGAGCACTTGCATAGGAACAAAAACTGATGTCGGAATAATTGGATTTTTCCATTTTTCAACATATTTTTTCTCGTTTAAAATGAAATACAATTGTCCGCGGCTGAGTGATAGGCCTCAACATTTTACCATTGTGATTAAACGCTTTTTTGTCTTAGACCTTTCGAAAAATGAACAATTTTTATTTTTCGTATAGAAGAATTGACGAGCACATACAAAGAATAACTTCCTGCCTTACCGTTAGTTTTGAAATATACTTAAGTAGGCGCTTCTGTCTCTAGAGAAATACAAACAAATTAAAAAATCGTCGGTAAATCGTGTCTGTAAAACATCATGATCCATCATTCAAACATTGTCTCTATCCATGTGCGAGTTAGTGTATACTGTCGTTCATACATTAGATGGGAGACAGAGAGCGGTTAAGGGCGATTTTGAACATCGCGAGAATTTATTGCCAGATTGGGTAATTAGTAAACCATAAGTTTACTCTAGGGAATTTTCGCATTGGGATGAGATGGGTATAGACGTAATCAGCAATTTGTCAATAATTTTTGAAGTTAAAACCAATTTAGTCGACAAAAGAAGGATATACATTTTTATATATATAATTGTGGTACTTTGCAAGAAAAGCAATTCGCATTTATGGCATACATCAAATTGCAAGTGGTGGATTGGTATTGTAGTCAATTTTTTTCTAACTTATGGTAACGCCATTTGTAATGAACAGCAATGCTGACTACCAAATAGTGTAAAGCTTACACTTTAAAGTGCAGATCAGCGAGCAAATTAGTAAAATGACTCCACATTTTCTCACGTTGCACTGTTTTGGTGTTACAAATGAGAATGACACGTAAATAGGTGTTAATATTGCTCCCAAAGGTGTAGAATTCACACTTTACTTTTTTGTGTGTTGAAAACAATAAATATATTACATAATGTAATCCCCAGTGTGTCAAAGAAGCTAAAAGTAGCAAATATGCAAACGAATGGATGAGAGCAATGAAATCAGAATACGATGCCCTAGTGCGAAATGAAACGTGGAAATTAGTCAACGTAGTAAATAACCTGAAAACAATTGTGCCCAAATGGGTGTTTACAATCAAACATGATAAGAATGGTGAAGCGGAACGATTCAATTCACGTTTGGTAGTAAAAGGATGTAGCAAAAGATTTTGAGTAAATTATTCAGAGACCTTTCCTCCGGTAGTGCGTTACGCTACTATACATTAAACAATCAGAAGATTTTATCGATAAAAAATATCCTGAACGAGTATTGAAACTCAATAAAGCGTTATATGGACTGAAGCAATCAGGAAGAGAATGGAACCAGAAATTGGATGAAGTCGTGAAAGGAATTAGCTTCAGGGCATGCAACAATTTACAATGTTTATACATGAGCAATCAAGGTAATGTATGTCTCTACGTATACGTTGATTATGAAGTAATAAGTTGTCAAGCATGAGAAGATCTTTTTGCAATCAACAATTAATCTCATATTTTCTAGGAATGGAAATCACAAGAGACGGTGAAATCGGCGGCATTGAAATTGGTCAAGAATTATCCATTAGAGACGTCTTAGAAAAATATAAGATGACAGAATGTGGATCGGCAAAAACTCCATTAGACGAAGGTTTTCGAATTGGGTGCACTATTGATTCGTGTACTAAAGTAGACGTAAAAAAATATCATTCAGCAACAGGTTCATTAATATACTTAGCTATTTGCACGAGGCCTAACATCAAGAATCAAGATCCTCACAAACAACACGAAGCAAGTATCAATCATATTTTACGATACTTATCTATGACAGACTACAAATTTTTATATCGTATACGGGCCAAGGATTTGTGGATGCCGATTGGGGCAGAGAATGTAAAGTATAGAGAAGGTGCAAATCGAATTCTGTATGATGTTCGCTTGGACGGCTAACAGAGCTTATAAGATTCATGAAGGGAATTCACCATTTTCGCTGCTATTTAGTAGAAATGAGCACGTTCAATGGCAGAAATATATGTAAAACGACTAAATTCATGCGAGAATGAGTAAAGAGAAATGATATGAAGAAAAATATACAAAGTCACAAAGAGAATATAAAGCATTCTCTGAGTCACATATGCATGCTTATTTTGTATTATATGAACCATTGTCACATATGCGTGATTATTTTGTATTACAATATATGAACCATTGTTTTTCGAAAAATTGTATATTATAAAATTAAATAAAAATAATTTTAAATAAATTATTATTTCAGAAACTACATTAATTTTGAATATTATAAAATAAAGATGTGCCAAATGAACTTACATACATAAATGTGCTCATATAAATACTTCATTTCATTCCTTTCATTTCTTCAAAAAAAATTAATGACCTTCATGAAATATGCATATTCGCATTATTTCGTTAACATTTCCATTTTCGTAGCAATAGAATTTCTATGGCATATATGTACATATACAGCCCGATTCTGTGCGCTTGATAAATTCACCATCTTGCTTATTTATCAATATTGATTATTTATCAAGTCTTTGGTATTCTGTGTCAAAAACCAAAAGCTCTTTTCTAGATAAATTATCAAGATGTCAAATGCTCTTGACAAATTCAACAACTGTTTGTGAAAATATTGTGAATACATTTTAATTGTAATTTTGATTGAAATTAAATAAAATAATGGAAGAAGACATATTATTATTGTTGCTGTTAGAAGAGGAGGTGTTCAGATTTCTGAACAGTTCTTAACGGCTACAATTGTAAAGAAGATATTTTTGTAAAGATACAATTGTCATAGTTCAAATATTTATGTTCATTATCGCCAGCGTATACGAATCTAGTCTTAAACGTAGATATCTATTTACAAATACCCATTTTTATCAACAATGTAATAAATGTTCATTTCGGGTATATTGTTTAGTGACCTTAGTATTTAATGTATACAATGTAAAGGACTGTTTGCCCTTGAGACTGCAAATGATCCTAACGAATAATAGACAAGAAACAATTGTGTCTGCCCTTGAGATCGCAAATGTTCCTAACGAATAATAGACAAGAAACAATTGTGTCTGCCCTTGAGAACACTTATGTTTAAGATATGTGTACATACTTCGGTATGTATAGTAGATTAGTGTTAAGATGTGTGTATGCACTCAGCATGTGGTGCATACCTGAATTAGGATAAGGAATGCTATAAATAAAGGAGCTCTGGGCAACCAGAGTTGAGTACTATTTTATAACCGAACCCAACGCGTTTCATTTAACATTTTGGTGACCCCGACGTTTTTAATCACGCGAGTGAGTATTTATAAAAAGAAAAAGAAAATTCTAAAAGTTTGTCTTTATAAAAAAAAAAAAAAAATAAAATTTTGTGAAAAGTGAAAAGTGGTGTTTGAAAAAGTGCATTTAAAAAAAAAAAAATAATAACAATAATATATATATATACATACATATATTATATTAATAATAAAAAAAAAACGAAGTGAATTAAAAAAAAAAATAAAAAATTTTCAAATTTACAGCTTTCTACGAGTATCAAGGTAAGAACATTTTTCATTTTTTTATATTCATATACAATTATTTTTTTTATTTTTGGTAAAATGGAGAACCAAATTAAATTAGCAGAAGAACTGCAAAAACTTCATTTTAAGTCCATGAGTATGGATATAAATGAAGATTTGTTAAATTTGGAAAAACTCCTAGATACTTTGGACAAAAAGTGGGCAGAGTTTCAACGAAACCATTTAGAATTGTCCAAAGATCCCAAAAACAAAAAAGACAATTATTTTAAAACTGACGTAGAAGGTTCGGTAGGCTCGCTTTATTTGACAGCGCACGCCAAGTTAAGCGAATTGATCGCTATTACTAAAGAAAATAGTGCTCCCAGGAAAATGGAATACCTTCCAAATCCTGGTTTAGTTCGCAGGCTTCAATTCTTATTAACAGAATTAGAAAAGAATATTGAAGACTGCGAATTAAACGAAATAGTCTCTCTAGACAGTATAGAGAGACTAATAGAAAAAACTCGTGATACTGTGCTTGAATTTATTAGCCAGCACGAAAATGATGAGTTAACGAGTAAATTTTATGATTTAAGAAATAGATTTTACAAACTTAAATTAAAATCCATTAGCAAAAAAAATGCTACCAATTTCACGTTGCCTCAAGTTGACATTCCGATTTTTTCAGGAGATTACGCTCAGTGGCAAACTTTTAAAGAATTGTTCGAACAGCTAGTAGTCTCTCAAAATGTTTCAGATACGTATAAAATGTGTATTTTAAAAACAAAATTAAGAGGTTCGGCTGCAAGTTGTATTGCAAATTTGCCTTCAACCTCAACAAATTTTCAGTTGACCGGAACCTTCTTAATGAAAAATTTACCAATAAGAGGTTACTCGCCAATACTTATTTCAAACAAATTTTAGATGCACCAGTAGTGACTGAGACTGCTTTTAGTGTACGAAAATTTCAAGAAAAAATTTCTGAAAGTACACAAGCATTGGAAAGTCTCAGTTTGTCTGCAGATAATTTGTTGCAAGCCTTATTAAATTATACGCTTGTGCAAAAATTGGACAACAATTTAAGACTTAGGTATGAAAATTCCCTTAAAAACCCTAAGGAAATACCTACCTTAAATTCACTACAATCGTTTCTGATTCATGAAGGGAATGCACTAGAAGCAGCACAAGTTTCAAAAACATCACCAAAAATTCAAAATGCAGAATTTAAATGCATAATGGGATGTAATAACTCTCACAATATATTTTATTGTCATAAATTTAAAGCCCTTTCTACACTGGACAAATGGGATGCAGTAATTAAACACAAATTATGCACCAAATGTCTTAAAACAGGGCACAATATAAAAGAGTGTAAAGGCGAAAGTTGCTTTACTTGTCAAGGAAACCATCATTTATGGCTCCACAAAGACAAATCCTTTAAACCTAAAAGCACAGTGATTAAAAATACTAAAAATGATAAATTAAAAAATGATTCTAAACATGTCCTGCTAACTACAGCAATTGTTGGTATAAAAGGTCGTGATGGAAAAATTATAAAGGCACGTGCTTTATTAGATAATGGGTCTCAAGTTCACCTCATAACTAAAGAACTAAAAAACAAATTAAAACTTCCTTCCAGGAGAGAATCTGTGACCATTGAAGGAGTTGGTCGAAATAAGATCAATACAAAAGAAAGAGTTAATCTTCATTTAAAATCATTAACAGAATATTTTGAAGCAAATTTAGACACCGTTGTAGTGCAAAAGATTGTGTCCAATGTGCCCACGGAACACATAAAAGTTAAAACAATTCCAGAAAATATAAAGCTGGCCGACCCTTCATTTAATGTTCCGGGTAAGATTGACTTACTATTAAGTGCGGACATATTTTTTGATTTGATAAAAGAAGAAAAGATAATTATTGAAAATATGAATTACAAACTCCAGAACAGTGTGTTTGGGTGGTTGATATATGGATCAACTAACACAAGCTCAAAATTAGCTCACTGTGGTGTTGTAACACATATAAATAAAAAGCTAGATAATCAACGAAAAAAGTATAGGAAAATAGAATCCCTTGAAAGATGTGTTAATAAAACCAAAAAAGAAACGCAGAAATGCTTTCGTAATAATTCAAATTTTTATGCAGATAGTAAATTTGCTGCAGCTTTTCCATTCGAAAAGAAAAATATAAACTTAGGAGATTCTTCTTCACAAACAAAAGGAAGATTAATCTCTCGAGATATAAAATTTAAAAATAATAAACCACGAAAAAGAAATAAATGCCAGGTTTCTTTGGAAAATATTAAAAGTGGTACATTTGTGTTTTTTAAAGAACAAATTATTCCACCAATGCAGTGGAAAAAAGGACGAATTGAAAACGTCATTTTAACCCAAAATTGCAAATGTAGACGTAAGGATAAGCAATGGCACATCATAAAGAGCGATGCACATTGTTTACCCTTTTCCTACTGAAGAAAAAATATGCAAATAATCAATAAAAAGAGATGCGGTCGACTCGAGTTAAAAAAGAAGAAAAATAATAACCTTATTTTTATTTTGTTTGTTAAACTTACTTATAGTTGTACTATGTTTTAAATGTTTAGATATAATAAATATATTTAAAAAAATATTTTTGGAGTGCCTGTTGGGGGTACTTGGACAGCGTGGGATAGAATTATCCACATCGATCTAGTTCAATATTCGGTTGAAAGGCAGCAAAATTCAAGTTCACAGAAATATTTAAAATACTCAACAAGTGAACTCAATGATTTAGCAGCTGCACGACATCATCGCGTTCACGGGGAGGAGGATGAAGGAAGATTGGGTCAATGTCACCCTTCAAAGGATTATTTTACTACTCCTTGTTTGACTTGATGAATGAAGAATACTTATGGTGCATTGAACAGACCTTACTGTTCTCAGATGGTCAGCTCTTGAACTTAATTGTGGTAATTTGACCAACTTAGTGCATGAAAAGTTCCCACGAACCCGAAATGCTTCAAGAGTTTGAGCGAAGAAACTACAACCGGTGTACACAATTTATATGAAATAGTGAAGCAGAGACGGCTCGGTGTGCAAACCATCAACGTCAACGACTCGGTGGCCAAGAGTAAATTCTATAATCTGTATGGTTGTCGCGAGTCGCTAATTGATGGTATTAAATGGATCATTGCTGACAAAGTGTGTTGTGCTGGCAAAGTGTGTTGTGTTACTGGTTATGTGATATTGGCAAAAGTTGTGCATAAGCTCTGCGTAGTTTCGGCGGAATCATTGTTGTCATCGAAATCGATTATATCATTGCCACTCAAGCGGCTATGAAGTAACCACCATGAAGCAAGCATACAAAGAAGCTATCATCTTCGTAACAACAACTGTTTGCAAGGACATTATTACTCGCGCACATTTTGAACACATGCCCAACGATGCGATCGTTTGTAATATTGGTAATTTCGATTGTGAAATCGACGTCGCATTTTTTAATGCAACGTCAAAGAGACAATTATTATCAAAACCCAAGTCGATCGTTATACACTATCCAATGGTCATCATATTATTTTGTGTATCTAAGGACGTCTGGTAAATTTGGGCTTCGCGCACGGTCATCCCAGCTTGAGATGTTCAAACCATCAGAGATCAAGGCTGACAAATACAACGTAGATTTCTATCTGTTGCTGAAAATACTTCGTGAAAAGATCACCAGTTTACACTTGGAGAAATTAACCATTCGACCTGAAAAGTACCGTGATTAAATTCGAAACACTTGGACTTAGAATGACACCACATGATGCATTAAGGCATAAATACTGACAACCTAATCCTATTAATTGCTGTGAAGTCATCGTAAACTAGTCCTACAACGCATCTGTAATTCAGCAAGGCACTAAGGCACTCATTTCCGCTACGACGGTATATCTTACAAAATGAATTATTAATATTAGCAAATGAAAATTATATTAAAAATTTAAAATGTATACAATAAAAAATAACTTATATTAGAAAAATTATTACGAGTTCGATCCGCCAATCTTGTAATTAAAAAATGTAACTAACATGCCCAAAATTTATAAATACTTGAATTATTTTGAAGTGTAAACACTTCAACGTGGGCAGTATGTTCAGATTTCTGAACAGTTCTTAACGGCTACAATTGTAAAGAAGATATTTTTGTAAAGATACAATTGTCATAGTTCAAATATTTATGTTCATTATCGCCAGCGTATACGAATCTAGTCTTAAACGTAGATATCTATTTACAAATACCCATTTTTATCAACAATGTAATAAATGTTCATTTCGGGTATATTGTTTAGTGACCTTAGTATTTAATGTATACAATGTAAAGGACTGTTTGCCCTTGAGATCGCAAATGTTCCTAACGAATAATAGACAAGAAACAATTGTGTCTGCCCTTGAGATCGCAATTGTTCCTAAACTAACAATAGACAAGAAACAATTGTGTTTGCCGTTGAGAACACTTATGTTTAAGATATGTGTACATACTTCGGTATGTATAGTAGATTAGTGTTAAGATGTGTGTATGCACTCAGCATGTGGTGCATACCTGAATTAGGATAAGGAATGCTATAAATAAAGGAGCTCTGGGCAACCAGAGTTGAGTACTATTTTATAACCGAACCCAACGCGTTTCATTTAACAGGAGGAAAATTTAGAAAATAGAGATCGCGCGCGTTATTTCAGGAGTTTGAGGGATTCTACTGATCCATTTGCCCTCAGTGAAAGTAAGTTCATGAAAAATTTCCGACTGCCGCGTGATATTTGCCGGAGTCTAATAGATTTATTGACTTACGGCCTCATGATCAACAAAAGACTTCATTGCCTTTGACCATTAGAGTCCTGGCAACTTTAAATTTCTTTGGTCACGGTTCCTACCAAAAATGTGTAGGTAATAATTGCAACTTGCCAATGAGTCAGTCGTCACTCTCGAGAAGTATGCGGGCCGTGGCCAAACTTATAGTAAAAGTTAAAGGAGAAGAAATAAAATTTCCTAGTTTCTCTGAGGAAGAAAATATAGTCAGAACCGGGTATTTACATACATGTGTATTAAAACAATTGGATTCATCTAAATTCACTGAGTTCAATTTCAGATTTTTCACAAAATACGGAATAAAGAGTACTATAGACGCAATCGACTGTACACATGTTGCAATTATTGCTCCTGCGTCAAATAATATTGAACGTCCCCTTGGCTTATATTTAAATAGGAAGGGCTTCTACAGCATTAATGTCGAAGCGGTATGTTTTGTTGTGTATAAACTTAATAACTGACATACATAAGTTAACTTTCTCAGGTATGTGATCACCGTTTATGCTTCACGTTTCTAAATGCTAAATTTCCGGGTGCGACACATGACTCTGGAATTTGGGCAACTTCTGACCTACGAGAGCATCTCATTCGTCAACACACCAATGACTCTGTAGGGCACCGAAGGGAGTCGTGGCTGATTGGTGACCAAGGTTACCCTTTAGAACCTTGGCTCTTAACACCGGTCGGAAATCCTAGTACTTCTCAAGAGCGAAAGTATAATAAGCTACATTGTACTGCCAGAAATTGTGTTGAAAGAGCGTTCGGAGTTTTAAAATCGCACTTCAGATGTTTGCTGAAGCACCGGGTTCTACATTATTCCCATGAAACGTCCGCATTAATAATAAGCAGTTGTGTTATACTGCATAATATAATTACGAAAGCTGGTATTACCATGGACGCGGTGGACAACGAGGTTGAAGAAGACTCTGACCATGTAGTTAATTCCGGTGACTCTTTGCAGTATACACGAGAAGGTGAAAGGATAAGGGCAAGATATATATCTACACTTTAACACATTATAACACTATACACTACATTACTACTAACAATATGCATATATACACTACACAATGACATTACACATTAACCTACTCCTGTTACATTATCCTTCTATTATTACACAATATAACGACTGCTAACAATATGTGTATACACAAGTCATATGTAAACAGAATATCTAAACAGAAGCACACATCATCGCACTTAAAAGTAACCCCTGCATAGCCTGTGTCAGGCACATGCTAAGCTGCTCGGTCTGAGTCACGACATCTTCAGCTACAGAATAACACAACCAGATATAATTATTAACAACATTGTTTCATTAGTTTAATTCATTAGTTTGAATAATTTATTTTAATAAAAACAAAGTCCATTAACATACATACATATGGATATGTACAGGGTAGGCCATTTAAAGTTGACCCATCTGGCAACGCTGTAACTTTTAACAGCGCTGACAAATCGGCTAATGTCATACCGCGTTAGAAGCGTCATTCGAAGACAATTTATACCATGGAACAGTACACTCCAAAAGAACGCGCTGAAATTGTTCAGCTTTATATTCAAAATAACTTTTCAATTGTGTTAACTCAACGTGCGTTTCGCAAAAAAAATAAAGTGAAAAGTGCTCCAGTTAAGAACACAATTAAGTCTTTATACGCAAAATTTGTGAACACCGGTAATCTCAGTAATGCCAGTCATGCATCCAGACAACGCACAAGACGTTCTGATGAAAATATCGAAGCTGTACGAGCCAGTATTGAGGAGACTCCATCGACATCGAGTTATCGCCGCTCTCAGGAATTAGACATCTCTCGCACCACTCTCCGACGCATAATTCATAAAGATTTGAAGATGTTTCCATATAAAATTCAAATGCCACAAAAACTAAACCCAGCTGATTATCCGCGACGCCTTAATTTTGGCAAATGGGCCATCGAAATGGCTGAAAACGAACTTGACTTTTGGCGAAAACTCATCATGTCAGACGAGGCACATTTCTCGTTGAATGGAGGCGTAAACAAGCAAAATTGCCGATTTTATGCCACCGAAAATCCTCAATTAATTGAAGAACAGCCTCTTTACGACCAAAAAGTAACAGTTTGGTGCGGTGTTTGCGCGAATATGATCATCGGACCGTATTTTTTCGAAGACGATGATGGAGCCACGACAACAGTCAATGGTGAGCGTTATCGAGCCATGATAACGGATTTTGTGATACCCATTATTCGCGAAAATGACATGGATAACTTCTGGTTTCAACAGGACGGGGCTACATGCCATACAGCTCGACCAACAATCAATTTATTGCGACCATTTTTCCCCGGGCGATTGATATCGAAAAATGGTGATGTTGACTGGCCACCGAGATCACCAGATTTGACGCCACCAGACTTTTGTGGGGTTATTTGAAATCCAAGGTATACGCTAATAAGCCAAAGACCTTAGCTCAACTGAAAGCCAACATTCGACGTGAAACAGCCGCCATATCATCCGAAACATTGGCCGAAGTCATGGAAAATGTCAAAAAAAGAGTGAATTTAGCTGTCAAAGCTAAAGGTGCCCATTTACGCGATCTAATTTTTAAATATTAGCTGAAACAAATCCCCTTGGACCAAAATAAATTATTTTTGAAATGAACAAAAAACATTGTTTTCTTTTGTTCTTTTTTGGGGTCAACTTTAAATGGCCTACCCTGTACAAACAAGAAAACTAAAATTTGAAAAATAAGGAATTAAAAAAAATATAAAATTCAGTCTTCCAACTCTAATGACCAGAGTTTTGTTTTAAAACATTTATTAACTCTGCGACAACTCTTGTTAGGTCATGGATGGCATGTAAAGGGTGATTTTTTTGAGGTTAGGATTTTCATGCATTAGTATTTGACAGATCACGTGGGATTTCAGACATGGTGTCAAAGAGAAAGATGCTCAGTATGCTTTGACATTTCATCATGAATAGACTTACTAACGAGCAACGCTTGCAAATCATTGAATTTTATTACCAAAATCAGTGTTCGGTTCGAAATGTGTTTCGCGCTTTACGTCCGATTTATGGTCTACATAATCGACCAAGTGAGCAAACAATTAATGCGATTGTGACCAAGTTTCGCACTCAGTTTACTTTATTGGACATTAAACCAACCACACGAATGCGTACAGTGCGTACAGAAGAGAATATTGCGTCTGTTTCTGAGAGTGTGGCTGAAGACCGTGAAATGTCGATTCGTCGCCGTTCGCAGCAATTGGGTTTGTGTTATTCGACCACATGGAAGATTTTACGCAAAGATCTTGGTGTAAAACCGTATAAAATACAGCTCGTGCAAGAACTGACCGAACGATCTGCCACAACGTCGCATTTTCAGTGAATGGGCCCTAGAAAAGTTGGCAGAAAATCCGCTTTTTTATCGACAAATTTTGTTCAGCGATGAGGCTCATTTCTGGTTGAATGGCTACGTAAATAAGCAAAATTGCCGCATTTGGGGTGAAGAGCAACCAGAAGCCGTTCAAGAACTGCCCATGCATCCCGAAAAATGCACTGTTTGGTGTGGTTTGTACGCTGGTGGAATCATTGGACCGTATTTTTTCAAAGATGCTGTTGGACGCAACGTTACGGTGAATGGCGATCGCTATCGTTCGATGCTAACAAACTTTTTGTTGCCAAAAATGGAAGAACTGAACTTGGTTGACATGTGGTTTCAACAAGATGGCGCTACATGCCACACAGCTCGCGATTCTATGGCCATTTTGAGGGAAAACTTCGGACAACAATTCATCTCAAGAAATGGACCCGTAAGTTGGCCACCAAGATCATGCGATTTAACGCCTTTAGACTATTTTTTGTGGGGCTACGTCAAGTCTAAAGTCTACAGAAATAAGCCAGCAACTATTCCAGCTTTGGAAGACAACATTTCCGAAGAAATTTGGGCTATTCCGGCCGAAATGCTCGAAAAAGTTGCCCAAAATTGGACTTTCCGAATGGACCACCTAAGACGCAGCCGCGGTCAACATTTAAATGAAATTATCTTCAAAAAGTAAATGTCATGAACCAATCTAACGTTTCAAATAAAGAACCGATGAGATTTTGCAAATTTTATGCGTTTTTTTTTTAAAAAAAAGTTATCAAGCTCTTAAAAAATCACCCTTTATTACTTCCCGGTGCTCCCGACGCTGTTCCTCTTCACGATGTTGCCTGTGTTCTTCAGCAGCATTCCATTTGCTATGTTAGCAATAAGAGTACTAATTAGCTTATTGCACTCCCCTCGTGATGGCCGTGATGTCCTGGCATCCGAATCGGTGTCAATCTTAAAAAAAAAATATTTATTAAAAACTACGTGAAGGCATATGTATGTTTGTATGTATGGATATATATATATGGGCATATGTAAATACATATGCATTATGCAAATATGTATACATATACATATATATATGTATACATATACATACATATATGCATAACTATGTATTATGTATAGGTACTCATATAGATACGAGTATATTGGTGCGAATTCTTGGGCTCCAAATTTAAAGTTTGTTAAATTATTAAAAAGTTCGTATGAAGCTAAAAACTTAGGTTTATATGGCTTTTCTTTGCGAATAAATAAAAGAAAAATAACCCAAAACAAGAAAAAAAGCCACTGCGTTTAACCAGTGGCCAGGGGTTTATGTACTTGGATACATTGTAGAATAAAATAGAAATTACATACCTGATTATCCGGGCTAAATAACGGTGAATCATATGGAGATTGTGCTGAATTTGGCGATGGTAGTGGGTTTGGCGATGGCAGTGGGTTTGACGATGGTAGTGGGTTTGGCGAAGGTAGTTGGCGACAATAATAGGCTTGGCAGTGGTGCTGAACTAAGCAGTCTTCTTTCAGTAGATGATATTGGACACTCAATTATCGACGATTCTACAATTTGTTTTCGCGGCAGCCCTAAACCAAAGCTTTCAATAGTTTTCACTCCATCCACAGCTACTGATCCAAAACCTGCCAAAGATTTTTGCTCGAAATCGGTCAACGGCTTGCCACAGGGCCCTCCTCCAGTGAGCCTCTGCTCCATTTTTAAGCGCCTTGCCCGCGTACGTAGTTGGCTTTTCCAAACATCCATTGTCTGTAAATCAAAATCATTTAATAAATGTAGAAAATATCAGACGAATTACCTCTTTCCACTTAGCTGCAGTACGAGATGGCCCTCTGCACGCATTTAACTGCTCCGCCAGCTGCCGCCACAAATCCTGCATTTGTCGAGGCGATTTGGCGTATTTTTTCCTCTACCGATTTCCGGATGCGCCCGGCAAATGAAACGTAAGTTTCTAATTGTTCGTGCGTAGCACGTTGGTTTTTTGGTTTCCTATAAATTGAATTAAATATTAAACCATTTATTTCTTTAAAATTAACAATTAATAATAATGAATACTTACGTTGTTGAAGAATCCATTTCGCACTAAACAGCTGATTTCTGGGCAAAAAAATAAAGTAATGGCCGCCGATCGTCACCGCTTTCCTTGCCGCTGTGACAGCTTCGCCTGCAAACGTGCGTAAATATGTAAGTATGTACGTATGATCGTGAATACATATCGGCGCAGATTTTTGCGAGAAGCACCAGAAAGTTGTGCAATTTATGATTTTTAGCTTTTGCCATCGTCGCGAAAACACACTTGTTGGCAAAGGCATGCTCGGGGAGATGTTACGGCATCTGTTTTTATGAATGAAGCGAGGTCGCTTGTGGCATATGCGCCTGCGTTTATGAATGAAAATTGTTTTTGTTGTAAGATTTACTACATTTGTTCTTCGCCAATTTGGCTGCCATATTGACTTGTGAAGATCAATTTTTTGTGGTGACATATTCATATGTGTACGCATATGTATGTTTGTATGCTTGTGCATTATTTGTTCGGCAATGTATACAAAAATATGTAATAAAAATATATGTAATAAGCATGTTGATACAGTTCCCACGAGATAACTGAAGAATGCGGTCACGTTAGTACAACGCTGGTGTAGTATTTTGTGTCGACTTCATTTAATACTTAAAAAAGTGTTTTTGCATTGCAACTCTCTTAATTTTTTCAACAAATACCGGTTAACGAAAGCAAACGGCCATGGAGAAAGACCCCGAAAGGGGCGTAACTACTTCGCCATCCTAGGCGAGCCACCAAAAACAAAACGTAAGGCATACAATATAAACAACAACTATGACTTCCCAACGCTTAAACTCAACAAACACGCAAGTACTCAACAAAACTCACCATGCCCAATGTTTCTACTTACAAAAAGCAAAACCGAAAAACCACTGAAATCGTATAACATTTTCGCAGTCAGCAAAGCACTCGAATCAATCACAACCGAAAAGCCCCTAGAAATATCATTTACGAGAGATGGAGACCTACTTTCACTAACAAAAACTCAACAACAAGCGAACAAATACCTTAAAGCAACACAATTGTCAAATATTTGCAACATTTCTGTCTCTCTTCACCCAACGCTTAATATATACAAAGGTGTAGTTTATTCTGGAGTTCTAAAACATCTAAGTGAAGAAGAAATCGTAGAAGGTCTAAAAGAACAAGGTGTAGTGGAATGTAAAAAAATCAGAAAATACATAGATGGAAAACTCACTGACACTCCGCTTCACATCGTCTCCTTCAACACTTTTACTCCACCAAAAGAAGTGAACATAGGATGGCTGAAAGTAAAAGTTGAACCATATATTCCATCGCCCATGCAATGCAAAAACTGTTTTTTAATCGGCCATACAGCTAAATATTGCACCTCTGAAGCAAAATGCAATGTATGTTCATCTACCATCCACGACTTGACACCTTGTTCGAAAGTGCAATGTATCAACTGCAAACAAAATCATTGCTCTAACAACAAACAATGCCCCACGTACAGAAAAAGACAAGATATTTTGAAACACTAAACAGTCAATAAATGCTCATTTAGGGAAGCTATAGAAACAATTAACAAAAATAATACTGACTACAGCAAAAATGTACCAGAAGAACACATCGAAGAAGCAACGCAAAAAAGAATTAAAATAACACAAACAAATGTAAACGACAACAATAATGTTCATAAACAAACAAATACAATTACTTTACACAGCGCAAACCACGAACCAAGCCGAAAAGAAAACATGTATCAAACTTCAATCAATTCTACAATACCCCCAACCGAATTACATTTACAACCGAATTTTCTACAACATTTCGAGCAATATATTAGCCATCCCAACAACCCAACAAATGCACTAATTACAACAAACACCCACATCCCACTCACAAACTCAGAGTCCACAACCGAAACATTAGAATACAACACCGAAACACATCAATATTAACATAGCTCCCTCTCACTTATAGATCTTCTCGCTATACGTTAGAAGAGGAAAACAAATTAATAAGTTATTCTCAATATGGTACTTAAAGTTCTCCAGTGGAACATTAATGGATACCACAACAATAATAACGAACTTCGCTTACTTATATAAGAAAATAACTATAAAATCATAGCCGTACACGAAACTCATCTTAAGGAAAGCCCTTCCACAAGATATGTACCAAAAAACTTTTCAATATACGGATATAATAACATATCAACAGAAGAAAGCAGACAACATAGAATTTACTCCCCTTGAGCTACATACTAGTTTACTCGCAATAGCAATCACCAAATTTCACCTTTTTAAATATTTATTCACCACCTGATGAGCAATTCGCTGAGCACGACTTGCACGAACTCATTTCATACGTGAATGGGCCACTACTAATAGTGGGTGATCTGAATGCTTGGAGCCCAATATGGGGATCTCCACGATTCAACAGTAAGAGTAAAATTGTCACTAAATTTATTGAAAATACAAACCTTTTAATTTTAAACGACAAAAGTCCAACCCACTGGTCTACACACTGCACACTAACCCACATTGATATCACCATGTGTACATCTCCTCTTAATATTGCATCAAATCGGAAAGTTAACGATGAACTATGCGATAGCGACCACTTCCCGATTAGCTTAACACTGTTCAACACGGCCACTAACACAACTTACCACACTCCCAAAAGATTCAAATTAAAAGATGCAAAGTGGGACCAATATCAAACCCTTCTAACCAGCGAAGTGGAAAATATGAGTTTCAACTCGATGAATCCCAATAAAGCAGCGGCTTCATCTTCACTAAAAAAATTAAGCAAAGTGCATACAAAACGATTCCAATGTCAACCCCGAATAAAAGAAAACGCACAACATATTGGAGGAATGATTATTTAACTACACTAAGGAAAACCAAACAAGATCTGTGGAAACTGGTCAAGCAACACCCTACCGCTGATAATATATGTACTAAAATACAAAAGAGCGAATGCTATATTCAAGCGCGAAGTTAAAACCTCAAAAAGAGATGCTTTTGCGACCTTCACTGAGGATATAAATTGCAACACTCCCTCAAAAGTTCTATGGGATAAAGTAAATCTACTACACCGCCCTCACAATCTCATTCACTCAATTGAAAAGGAAAACAATTAACCAACTTCCGATCCTCTTGAAATAGGCAACACGTTAGCAAGAGCATGGTCAAACTACTCAAAAAACTCTAATTTTTCGGAACAGTTCGTAGAACATAAAAACCGATATAAAAATGTTATAAATGTAGTAGTTTTCAATACAAGAACTCGATGGATGTCTAGCTTCGCTAAAAGGAAAAAGTCCCGGCCAAGATAACATCCCTTATGAATTGCTGAAACAACTCCCTTTTGTTGGCAAAAGAAAGCTCTGTGAGCTCTGTATAACCACATCTTTAACACACATACCATACCGCAACAATGGAAAATTGCTCTTACGGTACCTATACCGAAACCTAATAAGCCGAAAAGTATTACCGAAGGATATAGACCCATATCCCTCATCTCTTGCCTATCAAAAGTCATGGAAAAATGATACCTGGAAGCAACACTACCAACGCATTACTTCGCCTAGATGAACATATCGCAGATAATATTTCCAGCAGGAACCACATTTCACTCATTTCCCTAGACATGGAAAAAGCATTCGATAGAGTCGGTTTGCACTCCGTATTAGACCAAATTTTGGTCTGGAAGTTAGGCCCCAAAATTACAAATTTTATTAAAAACTTTTTGATAAATCGAAAATTCAGAGTAAAAGCAACCGGTGCCACTACAGATTGTTGGCCATTGGAAAACGGCATTCCTCAAGGTTCGCCATTATCCGTCACTCTTTTTCTAGTTGCCTTTGACAGGCTGAGTCGAGTAATAAATGAAAACAAGTTCTTCAAACATGTCTTATACGCAGATGACTTATGTATATACGGCAGAGTTCAAAATGTAACGGTCTTCCAAACCGAATTTAATAACCTCCTCGTAGAGATAATAAACTGGTGCAACGCTAGCGGAGCTTAGATATCCATAGCCAAATCTAATCATCTACACATTTGCAACAAACATACTTGCCATAGTTTTACTTTACACCTACATAAAAAATGTTACATCACTCAAGATACTTGGCATATTCTTTAACAAAAAATACAACTGGAATGATCACATTACCTATTTACAAAAATCACTACAAAGTAGACTCAATGGCAACTAAGTGTTGCCAGGTGCAATCTGACATTTCCATTGGAAAGTTTGACATTTTTTAGCATAATATCACTCAGAACGTTTTGTCATTTAATCGTGAATTGTTTTATTTACAGGGAATTAAAAAATTCATCTCGGCCAAAAAATGGAATTAACTCGTGAACATTTTCGTGCGATAATTTTTCACAACTTTCGACGTGGATTATCACGACAAGAGTGCATCGATGAACTAAAATCTTTATATGGCTATGAAGCACCATCCTATAGCACTGTGAAAAACTGGTACAACGAATTCAATCGTTGCCGACGCTCTCTCAAAGACGAATTCCGTGAAGGTCGTCCAAAAACAGCCGTTGTGCCAGAAAACATCGATGCCGTATGTGAACTGATAATGCAAGACCGTCATATAACATACCTTCAGATAGAGGCCTATGCATTTCTCCCACCAGCATACATTCGATATTGCATGAACACCTGGCCGTAAAAAAGGTTTGTTCTCGTTGGATCCCGCACAATTTGACAATCGCTCAAAAAAAGGCTCGTGTGGATTGGTGTAAAGAAATGCTGAAAAAATACGATCGCGGTGCTTCAAAAGACGTTTATAAGATCGTCACAGGTGACGAATCATAGATCTATGCGTATGAGCCCGAAACAAAACAGCAATCGACCGTGTGGGTCTTCCAAGACGAGCCAATTCCAACGAAAGTTGTTCGTGGAAGAAGCACTTCGAAGCAAATGGTCGCCTGTTTCTTTGGCAAAACTGCTCAGGTGGCGACTGTTCCGCTTGAGCTACGTAGGACGGTCAATTCTGAGACTTTCCAAGCGCTTACCACCAACACCACCATTGACACTTAGGTTGCTTTGTCTTAAGCATGGTTTGGTTATGCATGTAAGAAACATACGATGATTCAAATAATTTTGTTTAAGTATAGAAATATGCTTTTGTAGAGCATTTGCTTTCGCAAACATACAGACAAATGTGCAAACGACATAATATATGTATGATTGTTTCGCATTTTGCTTCCACGCCAGTCAAATTTCTAAACAAAAATCGGCTGAAATGTGTGAGAAAATAAAATGGACAACTACGGCAAATAGTTTTTAAAAAATTTATTGATAATTAAATATAAAAGAGAATACATGTCAATTTACTTAAATTTATTTAAATTTATTAAAAAAATTATTTAAATTTATTAAAAAACTGCAAAGAAAAATAAAAAGAAAATTCATTTCATTAGAAAAATACATATATAAGGTTATTAAGAAAATATAATTTTAGTAAAGCACGATTTTCAGAATTTGTCTACCTAAAACCACAAATTCTCACACAACCTAATCAATAAAGATTAGGTCTTTTTCACCAGCTTTTTTCAAAACTTGGCTCACGTGTACATACTACTTACTAAATTAATAAATACTAAAACTAATTAGCAATAACTAATACTAAAACTACTGCTACAAACTATTTACAACATAATTCTACCCTGAAAGAAAAAAAAGAACATTATTAGTTTTTGAAGAATCTGAAATGAGAGAAAAAAAGAAGGTAGAAATGTGTTTAATTATTTGAATAATGTACTTTTATATTTGTATAGTTCTTTTATATTTGTTTTAGTTTTTTATACCACGGAAATTGCTAAAAAAATTGAATATGGCTTACAATCTACGCTACCAGTTTCTTTAACTTCTCTCTTTTATTATAATACCTCGCCCTAACTTCATTTTTATAAGGCTCTTCCTGCTGGTGTGCCAGCCATTTCGCGATTTTAAACCGTAAAACTGTTATTAAAAAATCTAAAAATTGATGCCTATGTTCGAGGCAATCTCCAGCCTCGCTATATCACTCTGGGTATTTCTGTTTTGTTATTGCAGTAATCTGGGCTAAAATCATCGACTTTATACTCACCCAGCAAGAATTTGCTATAAAGAGTTTTTTATAGCAGCTCATTTGTAGGCGGCTTATTTCGAAGACTCTATCATCGGGATTAACCAGCCTTAGGTCATCTGCGCTTTTATAATTTTTAGACCTTATAAGGGCTTCCGATGAGTCTTCCAAAGAGCTTTCAGTATTCCGCATTAAAATGGCACATTTGTCGCACTTCAATCTACATAAAACCTTCTGGTATATGGCATATCCAGTATAGTAGCGACGAACCTGTATTTCGGCTGCTTTTTCAGTCTGAGCAAAGTGCTCATCTGGAATACATATTTGTTCCACGGCAAGTTGCTCAGACTCTTTTAAATTTTCTTTCAGGTCGTCTTCCTGGCCAGTATTCCAGTCAAGGTTTATATCGTCGTCTTTGCGATACTTGTGTCGCTCTTGACACTGAAATTTTTTCCATGCTTCCGGGGTATACGAATAGGTTAATTTAGGGCACATTTTAAAATTAACGTTCGCCTGGTCTATGTCAGGGATGGGCACATTTTTAGCCCGCAAAGTTAGCAAAGTGCGCACGGGGGCTAGATGAGGGGAATATCAGTTTACGGAGAGAAGGGCATAACAAGTTGAGAAAAATTGCGAAAAAAATGAATTACATTCCTCCGTAACTTGATGTTCATCGCAGAGTGGTTGCGGCAATACTGACATTGTACACAAATTTAAGGGTGGAAGTTTACTTCATATCGGAATTGT
Organism: Bactrocera dorsalis; assembly: GCF_023373825.1. Lineage (NCBI taxonomy): Eukaryota > Metazoa > Arthropoda > Insecta > Diptera > Tephritidae > Bactrocera > Bactrocera dorsalis. The sequence continues at coordinate 13,437,610 of NC_064308.1, read as the reverse complement.
ACAGTTGTGTGAACAAAAAGGGGTAAACATAATTTGCAGAGTTTAGAGTTTCGCATTAAAATTTGTTTTTATTTACCTTTGCATGGTGGGAAATTTTAATCACTGTAAGGAAAAAATATATATATGTGATGTTATGTATCTAAAAACAATTTTATTTAATAAGAAAACAGCATATTTTAAAACTTCACAACACCTTATGGTTGTTTCTATTTTGTTCACACCACTGTACATGTGATAGATCAGTCAATGGTGGTGGAAAATACGTTGCTCTCATTTGTAAATATGGAGTGGTAAAACGTTGCTCTCACTTCCCTCTTCATGTTTGCCCGCGATGATCCCCTCACCTAGCCCTCAAAATGTGCACTCGTGCCCGCACGGGCAAAATGCCACTGAGGGCTAATGTGCCCATCCCTGGTCTATGGCATATATTTTTCGGACAACTTTAAAAGTTGTCAGCCCATCTTGTGTTTCAACGTCATACTTTAAGATCATATTGCGCATGCATTTTATTAAATGGCAATAATCAAACATCATATATATTGTTCTTTCGTTATGAAAGAAATATGGTTTTTCGTTCGTAGCGCCTAATAGGTGCCTCAATTTGGTATTTGATGTACCTTGGTCGCACACTATTGATTTAATTTTAAGCCCGATTTCTTCCGAGGCATTTATATTGCTCTTGAGCATATCCAACAAATTCTCACTTTTGACGCTATCTTTTGACACATAGTAGGAAATCACATATTTCCACTTTGCGACCAAGCCTTTCAACATGAAAAAGTAGCACTTATTGCCGATCACGCTTTCCCGGCGACCTTCTCCATTATCAACGAAGCCATCAATCACATCTCGTACTTTGTTATACGTCAGATCTGTTTTGATTGAGACTTCGTCGAAAATTAATTGGCATATGCGTTTTTTTGGCTTAAAGTCTTGAACAATTTTCTTTAAATTTTCTTTAAATTGTTCAAGACGCCAACGCAAAAGTGTTTTTTTGTGGGGCAATGCAAACCCCAAGTCGTCGCGGATAAAATTATAGGTCTTAGTCGACATATAATTAATATTTAAAGCCATTGCTTTCTCCTTTTCATCGTAGGAGTTTTTTTTTCTTCAAAATCGTCTTTGCGAATGTTATCGCATGTTCATTTGCATCGCCTCTTAGTATGATGTTTTTCTCCAGAGCTTGGCATTTTTTTTGTCAAAAGGAAAACTTTCCTTTTTAGCTCTTTGATCTTTTTCATTTGCCTCAAAGAATTGCTTTGAAAACCCCTAGCTACTCGAGCGTAATGCTCGTGGTCGCGAACAGTGATATTCTCACTATCTTCGCACTTCATTTGAATCTCATGAAGGCGGGAATATTTGTCAAATTTGGATTTCCCATCTCCTCAAATGACATATCATTAGGTGGTGTACAATCGGTTTTTAAAACATCATATGTTTGTACAACCGGCGGCAAAATCCACTGTGGTGATTGCTGACTAGTTTCGTCAGCTTCAATTTGTAAATTTAGCACAGGAACAGCTTCATTTAAAATCCTTCTTCTTCTTAATTGGCGTAGACACCGCTTACGCGATTATAGCCGAGTTAACAACCGCGCGCCAGTCGTTTCTTCTTTTCGCAACGTGGCGCCAATTGGATATTCCAAGCGAAGCCAGGTCCTTCTCCACTTGGTCCTTCCAACGGAGTGGAGGTCTTCCTCTTCCTCTGCTTCCCCCGGCGGGTACTGCGTCGAATACTTTCAGAGCTGGAGTGTTTCCATCCATCCGGACAACATGACCAAGCCAACGTAGCCGCTGTCTTTTAATTCGCTGAACTATGTCAATGTCGTCGTATATCTCGTACAGCTCATCGTTCCATCGAATGCGATATTCGCCGTGGCCAACGCGCAAAGGACTATAAATCTTTCGCAGAATTTTTCTCTCGAAAACTCGCAACGTCGACTCATCCGCTGTTGACATCGTCCAAGCCTCTGCACCATATAGCAGGATGGGAATTATGAGTGACTTATAGAGTTTGGTTTTTGTCTGTCGAGAGAGGACTTTGCTTTTCAATTGCCTACTCAGTCCTAAGTAGCACCTGTTGGCAAGAGTTATCCTGCGTTGGATTTCAAGGCTGACATTGTTGGTGGTGTTTACGCTGGTTCCAAGATAGACGAAATTATCTACAACTTCAAAGTTATGACTGTCAAAAGTGACGTGAGTGCCAAGTCGCGAGTGCGACGACTGTTTGTTTGATGACAGGAGATATTTCGTCTTGCCCTCGTTCAGACCCATTCGTTTTGCTTCCTTGTCCAGCCTGGAGAAAGCAGAACTAACGGCGCGGGTGTTGAGGCCGATGATATCAATATCATCGGCATACGCCAGCAGCTGTACACTCTTATAAAAGATTGTACCTGCTCGATTAAGTTCTGCAGCTCGAACTATTTTCTCCAGCAGCAGATTGAAAAAGTCGCACGATAGGGAGTCGCCTTGTCTGAAACCTCGTTTGGTATCGAACGGCTCGGAGAGGTTCTTCCCGATCCTGACGGAGCTTTTGGTGCCGCTCAACGTCAGTTTACACAGCCGTATCAGTTTTGCGAGGATACCAAATTCAAACATCGCGGCATAAAGGCAGCTCCTTTTCGTGCTGTCGAAAGCAGCTTTGAAATCGACGAAGAGGTGGTGTGTGTCGATTCTCCTTTCACGGGTCTTTTCCAAGATTTGGCGCATGGTGAATATCTGGCCGGTTGTTGATTTGCCAGGTCTAAAGCCACACTGATAAGGTCCAATCAGTTCGTTGACGGTGGGCTTTAATCTTTCACACAATACGCTCGATAGAACCTTATATGCGATGTTGAGGAGGCTTATCCCACGGTAGTTGGCGCAGATTGTGGGGTCTCCTTTTTTATGGATTGGGCATAGCACACTTAAATTCCAGTCGTTGGGCATGCTTTCGTCCGACCATATTTTACAAAGAAGCTGATGCATGCTCCTTATCAGTTCTTCGCCGCCGTGTTTGAATAGCTCGGACGGCAATCCATCGGCCCCTGCCGCTTTGTTGTTCTTCAGGCGGGTAATTGCTATTCGAACTTCTTCATGGTCGGGTAATGGAACGTCTGCTCCATTGTCATCGATTGGGGAATCGGGTTCGCCTTCTCCCGGTGTTGTGCTTTCACTGCCATTCAGCAGGCTGGAGAAGTGTTCCCTCCATAATTTAAATATGCTCTGGGCATGGGTAACTAGATCACCTTTGGGGGTTCTACAAGAGTATGCTCCGGTCTTGAAACCTTCTGTAAGCCGCCGCAATTTTTCGTAGAATTTTCGAGTATTACCCCTGTCGGCCAGCTTATCAAGCTCTTCGTACTCACGCATTTCGGCCTCTTTCTTTTTCTGTTTGCAAATGCGTCTCGCTTCCCTCTTCAACTCTCGGTATCTATCCCATCCCGCACGTGTTGTGGTCGATCGTAACGTTGCGTGGTAGGCAGCCTGTTTTCTGTCCGCTGCGACACGGCACTCGTCGTCGTACCAGCTGTTCTTTTGCACTTTCCGAAAACCAATGGTTTCGGTTGCAGCTGTACGTAAGGAGTTTGAAATGCCGTTCCACCGTTCCCTTATACCGAGTTGTTGACGAGTGCTCTCAGAGAGCAGGAGTGCAAGCCGAGTAGAAAAACGTTCGGCTGTCTGTTGTGATTGCAGCTTCTCGACATCGAACCTTCCTTGTGTTTGTTGGCGTGCGTTTTTTGCTGCACAGAGGCGGGTGCGAATTTTGGCTGCAACAATATAGTGGTCCGAGTCGATGTTAGGACCTCGGAGCGCACGCACATCTAAAACACTGGAGACGTGTCTTCCGTCTATCACAACATGATCGGTCTGGTTGGTGGTTTTTCGATCCGGAGACAGCCAGGTAGCTTGATGTATCTTCTTATATTGGAATCTAGTACTACAGATAACCATATTTCGGGCCCCGGCGAAGTCGATCAGCCTCAACCCATTTGGGGATGTTTCCTCGTGGAGGCTGAATTTACCGACCGTAGTGCCAAAGATACTTTCTTTGCCCACCCTGGCGTTGAAGTCGCCAAGCACGATTTTGACATCGTGGCGGGGGCAGCTCTCATAAGCGAGCTCCAAGCGCTCATAAAAGTCATCTTTGGTCACATCGTCCTTCTCTTCCGTCGGGGCGTGGGCGCAAATCAGCGATATGTTGAAGAACCTCGCTTTGATGCGGATTGTGGCTAGACGTTCATTCACCGGAGTGAATGATAGTACTCGGCAGCGGAGTCTCTCTCCCACCACGAATCCAACACCAAACTTGCGCACCTTTATATGGCCACTGTAGTAAATGCCACAAGGACCTACTCGTCTTTGTCCTTGTCCCGTCCATCGCATTTCTTGGACGGCGGTGATGTCAGCCTTTATTTTCACGAGGACATCAACCAGCTGGGCAGCGGCACCTTCCCAATTAAGGGACCGGACATTCCAGGTGCATGCCCTCAATTCGTAGACCTTAATTCGTTCGCCATGGTCGTCATCAAAAGGGGGGTCACTCATCCGAGGCTTGCTGTTCCTTTTCATAGGGAGTGTTTTTTTACGTAACGGGTCCCAAACCCAGCGCACAACCCTATGCAGGGGATGTTTCGCCTTCTCGCTTTAGCTCGTCTTCAAACGGATGTTCTTAGGCTACTCAGAGGATACTTGGTCAAAGACCAGAAGTCGTGAGCTGCTTGAGTCATATGAGAAGAATCGTTTCTGGCCACTCCCAAGTGAATGGCGATCAGAGAACTTTCCTCACTTGCGTGAACTTCTACACATGACTCCATCCTCCATTTAAAATCCGCTTTGACGAAATATCTTTCTTGTGAAAATGTCTTTCACATATATATAAATTTTTTTCACTGGTAACTGAAGATTGCAGGCCTTCACCCAATTATTTCTAGCAACTTCCGTTTTAGGAAACGTAAAAAGTTTTGCTCCACCGGCACAGTTGCTAACGCAGCAACTTTTGTACGGGCGCACCGGTGGAAATAATTGGGTTGGGGTCTCATCTAAAAAAAATGTACATAAATATAAAGATACATAAATATAAAATATATATAATAAATACTAAATTTCAAAATAAGTATATGTATATGTAATAATATTAAATAGTATGTACATGCACCCATAGGCAATTAAATTAACCCTTATGTTAGTAACCAACTTTACCGACGTCTTTTAGCAACCGGGTACCGGGGTACCCACGATCTGAGTATTAAAAATTTTGTTTGCTTTATTAAAAAAAAAGTCTAAATTTTTTCTAAAAAAAAAATTTCTTGAAATATTAATAATCGGTGACAATTTAAAGATGGAGGATGGAGTCATATGTAGAAGTTCACGCAAGTGAGGAAAGTTCTCTGATCGCCATTCACTTGGGAGTGGCCAGAAACGATTCTTTTACATATGACTCAAGCAGCTCACGACTTCCGGTCTTTGACCAAGTATCCTCTGGGTAGCCTAAGAACATCCGTTTGAAGGCGAGCTAACGTGAGAAGGCGAAATATCCCCTACATAGGGTTGTGCGCTGGGTTTGGGACCCGCCACGTAAAAAAACAACCCCAGCGAATAGCAACAACCAGCCTCGGATGAGAGACCCCCCTTTTGATGACGACCATGGAAAACGAAATAAGGACTACGAATTGAGGGCATGCACCTGGAATGTCCGGTCCCTTAATTGGGAAGGTGCCGCTGCCCAGCTGGTTGATGTCCTCGTGAAAATAAAGGCTGACATCACCGCCGTCCAAGAAATGCGATGGACGGGACAAGGACAAAGACGAGTAGGTCCTTGTGGCATTTACTACAGTGGCCATATAAAGGAGCGCAAGTTTGGTGTTGGATTCGTGGTGGGAGAGAGACTCCGTCGCCGAGTACTATCATTCACTCCGGTGAATGAACGTCTAGCCACAATCCGCATAAAAGCGAGGTTCTTCAACATATCGCTGATTTGCGCCCACGCCCCGACGGAAGAGAAGGACGATGTGACCAAAGATGACTTTTATGAGCGCTTGGAGCTCGCTTATGAGAGCTGCCCCCGCCACGATGTCAAAATCGTGCTTGGCGACTTCAACGCCAGGGTGGGCAAAGAAAGTATCTTTGGCACTACGGTCGGTAAATTCAGCCTCCACGAGGAAACATCCCCAAATGGGTTGAGGCTGATCGACTTCGCCGGGGCCCGAAATATGGTTATCTGTAGTACTAGATTCCAGCATAAGAAGATTCATCAAGCTACCTGGCTGTCTCCGGATCGAAAAACTACCAACCAGATCGATCATTTTGTGATAGACGGAAGACACGTCTCCAGTGTTTTAGATGTGCGTGCGCTCCGAGGTCCTAACATCGACTCGGACCATTATCTTGTTGCAGCTAAGATTCGCACCCGCCTCTGTGCAGCAAAAAACGCACGCCAACAAACACAAGGAAGGTTCGACGTCGAGAAGCTGCAATCACAAGAGACAGCCGAGGATTTTCTACTCGGCTTGCACTCCTGCTCTCTGAGAGCACTCGTCAACAACTCGGTATAAGGGAACTGTGGGACGGCATTTCACACTCCTTACGTACAGCTGCAACCGAAACCATTGGTTTTCGGAAAGTGCAAAAGAACAGCTGGTGAGAGTTGAAGAGGGAAGCGAGACGCATTTGCAAACAGAAAAAGAAAGAGGCCGAAATGCGTGAGTACGAAGAGCTTGATAAGCTGGCCGACAGGGGTAATGCTCGAAAATTCTACCAAAAGATGCGGCGGCTTACAGAAGGTTTCAAGACCGGAGCATACTCATGTAGAACCCCCCAAGGTGATCTAGTCACCGATGCCCAGAGCATACTTAAATTATGGAGGGAACACTTCTCCAGCCTGCTGAATGGCAGTGAACACACAACGCCAGGAGAAGACGAACCCGATTCCCCAATCGATGACGATGGAAAAGACGTTCCATTGCCCGACCAAGAAGAAGTTCGAATAGCAATTACCCGCCTGAAGAACAACAAAGCGGCAGGGGCGGATGGATTGCCAGCCGAGCTATTCAAACACGGCGGAGAAGAACTGATAAGGAGCATGCATCAGCTTCTTTGTAAAATATGGTCGGACGAAAGCATGCCCAACGATTGGAATTTAAGTGTGCTATGCCCAATCCATAAAAAAGGAGACCCCACAATCTGCGCCAACTACCGTGGGATTAGCCTCCTTAATATCGCGTATAAGGTTCTATCGAGCGTATTGTGTGAAAGATTAAAGCCCACCGTCAACAAACTGATTGGACCTTATCAGTGTGGCTTCAGACCTGGTAAATCAACAACCGACCAGATATTCACCATGCGCCAAATCTTGGAAAAGACCCGTGAAAGGAGAATCGACACACATCACCTCTTCGTCGATTTTAAAGCTGCTTTCGACAGTACGAAAAGGAGCTGCCTTTATGCCGCAATGTCTGAATTTGGTATCCCCGCAAAACTAATACGGCTGTGTAAACTGACATTGAGCGGGACCAAAAGCTCCGGCAGGATCGGGAAGGACCTCTCCGAGCCGTTCGATACCAAACGAGGTTTCAGACAAGGCGACTCCCTATCGTGCGATTTCTTCAATCTGCTGCTGGAGAAAATAGTTCGAGCTGCAGAACTTAATCGAGCAGGTACAATCTTTTATAAGAGTGTACAGCTGCTGGCGTATGCCGATGATATTGATATCATCGGTCTCAACACCCGCGCCGTTAGTTCTGCTTTCTCCAGACTGAACAAGGAAGCAACGCAAATGGGTCTGGCAGTGAACGAGGGCAAGACGAAATATCTCCTGTCATCAAACAAACAGTCGTCGCACTCGCGACTTGGCACTCACGTCACTGTTGACAGTCATAACTTTGAAGTTGTAGATAATTTCGTCTATCTTGAAACCAGCGTAAACACCACCAACAATGTCAGCTTTGAAATCCAACGCAGGATAACTCTTGCCAACAGGTGCTACTTCGGACTGAGTAGGCAATTGAGAAGCAAAGTCCTCTCTCGACAGACAAAAACCAAACTCTATAAGTCACTCATAATTCCCGTCCTGCTATATGGTGCAGAGGCCTGGACGATGTCAACAACAGATGAGTCGACGTTGCGAGTTTTCGAGAGAAAAGTTCTGCGAAAGATTTATGGTCCTTTGCGCGTTGGCCACGGCGAATATCGCATTCGATGGAACGATGAGCTGTACGAGATATACGACGATATTGACATAGTTCAGCGAATTAAAAGACAGCGGCTACGCTGGCTAGGTCATGTTGTCCGAATGGACGAAAACACTCCAGCTCTGAAAGTATTCGACGCTGTACCCGCCGGGGGAAGCAGAGGAAGAGGAAGACCTCCACTCCGTTGGAAGGACCAAGTGGAGAAGGACCTGGCTTCGCTTGGAATATCCAATTGGCGCCACGTAGCGAAGAGAAGAAACGACTGGCGCGCTGTTGTTGACTCGGCTATAATCGCGTAAGCGGTGTCTACGCCAGTAAAGAAGAAAAAGAAGGCAATTTAAAGAAAACAAAATAACAACGTAGAATCGTAAATCAGGGTGAAAGAGTAGTGAAAGAATTGGCGGCTCCGTACCGAGGTAGTGGTAGAAACATCTGCATGGATAACTTCTTTACTACTGTAGCAGTTGCTGAACATTTACATATTGTTGTGGAATATTACCATTGTTGGCATGCTGAAAAATAATAAACCTTACATCCCTAGTGTTATGGGAGCGAATAAGACACGGGAGCAGTATTCGACAGTTTTTGAATTTCTTGTATGTGCACCCGCAAACATACTAACATATTAAAACACACACACGCACTTGTATGTGCACCCGCAAATAATCAAACACACTCATGTACTTGTATGTGCACCCGCAACCAAATTACCAAAACACACACGCGCTTAAATAAACACCCACAAGATAAAAACTCATGAAAAACAGAACTGCACTTACCCAGATATAATGTCGGTACAGCATTCCCTTTAAGATTTCTGGTTCCAATTGCATCTCTTTCGAAATGTTTTTCACAAATGAATGAGTTGGTGGGTGGAACGTGGTCAGTGGGAGAAATTTTTAGATTCTCCTTCCACTTTTCAGCCAGCTCCCTTTCATTTGGGAAACGAAATAGGCGTAGTACCCCACCGTTGGTACTATCGCACCCGCGCACGCGACACTTACGAATTTTCGGCATGGTTCACTTTTTAAAATTAATTAATACAAAATTCACGACTTAACCGCACAACAACAGGTCTTACCTGCACAAAATCAGAAAACTTTATGAAAATTGGCACAATTATTGGCACTTCAATTTTATATAAAGTTTAAAACATATTTACATAAGAATACATAATATATTTCATTTTGACGCAATTATCGACACTTGTCAATTGGGCCAATATATATGTAAGTAGGAGAAAGAAGGATGGTTACTTTCATATGTGTGTACAATACTTATTTGCATATCTATACTAATATTATAAAGCTGAAGAGTTTGTTTGTTTGAACGCGCTAATCTCCGAAACTACTGGTTTGAATTGAATAATTCTTTTTGTGTTGGATAGTCCATTTATCGAGGAAGGCTATAGGCTATATAGCGACCAATAGGAGCGAAGAAACAGTGGTAAATGTGTAAAAAACGGGGGAAATTATTTATCTTTGAGGGCTTCCGTTCCTTGCGCTGCGAAAGCGATTTTGAACCGAGTACACAAAAGTTATGTATGAAAGAATTATTTCTCTTTTAATGATCTAAAAAACAATCCGTGAGTTATAACTAATTTGGTAGAAATTATTTGTTAGAGTTGTATTAACATAATAATATTAATTTTACTATATTTATTGTTATTTTCTTCTGTCGTTACATGCAGTATAAAACTATTCAAATTTTTGAGGTAATCCGTAATTTTTGTGGTTAGCAGTCATTTCATTATTTTAGATCTTACTCGCTGATGTTAATTCTTACTCTGCTTTTCTTAGAAAATGCCTCGGAAGCGGAAATCTGGTATATCCAAAATGGCATGGTAGTTTTATTGACTGGTGATTTCCGTCAAACCCTCCCAGTGATTCAGAAGAGGACACCAGCAGATGAAATTCAAGCGTGAATTAAATCAGCACGCTTATGGTCGACAGTTGAAAAACTCCGCCTGAAAACGAATATGAAAGTGCATCTTCATAATGACGTGGATTCAGGACTTTACGCAGAAATGTTGTTGAAAATTGGTGATGGTTGTTTAGATGTTGACGTTGAAGGCTACATATTATTGTCAAGAGAATTTTGTAATTTAGTAGAAAGTGATGTGGATTTCATTGCTAATGTTTTTCCGGAATTGCGACAAAATTTGTGTAGTGATCAGTGGTTGTGTGCAAGAGCAATATTAGCACCAAGAAATGAAATTGTTAATAGGATCAACACTGATATTTTAAACGCGGAAATGAAGGAATATTTGTCAATGGATACAATTATAGATACGGAAATAAGTACTTCATATCCTGTGGAGTTTTTAAATTCACTTGAACTATCGGGTGTACCGTCACATAAACTTCAATTGAAACTAAATGTACCAGTAATGCTTATGCGAAATCTAGATGCTCCTCTGCTATGTAATGGAACAAAGCTTCGGATAACAAAATTGGGACAAAACATACTTGTTGCTACTATTTTAACAGGTGTCGGTAAGGGAAATAGTGTTATAATACCTCGGATACCAATTGTTCCCACTGACTTTCCATTCAAATTTAAAAGAGTTCAGTTTTTCGTCAAGCTTAGCTTTGCTGTCACTATAAATAAGGCACAAGGACAAGCATTACAGGTAGCAGGAGTGCATTTAGAAAACCCATGCTTCTCTCATGGTCAACTTTATGTAGCCTGTTCACGTATATCTAATGCCCGACGGGAAAACTTATAACATGGTCTACAAGAATATGCTAGATTAACACTCTGTATTTTATTTTTTTAAATTGTTAGAATTCAGAATTATTTATTTTTGTTACGGTGAAATATATTTTAACATTTTTTGTTGCATTTCAATGCGCATATTTTAAGGTGTTGAAACTTCATTGTCTGTAGTAATTTTTAAAAATTGTTGATCTCAGCCAAGCAATAAAATTTAGTTATTATTTTGACTCATTTCTATTATTATACCCTTACCCTTTATCTCTCATACTTATTTAATGGCTCCACTGCGAGCGAAGCCGCGGGTAAAGAGCTAGTGACATATACAAAGAACTTGTAAGAAGAAGATTTTTACAGGTTCCCTGGTATGTGATATGTAAATATTTATTTGATTTCGGCGCAATTATTGACACTTATCTATATATATAAAAATCAATGCCACTTTCTTTGTAATTTCATCACTCATAAACGGCTGAACCGATTTGGCTGATTTTTTTTTGTTGTATTTGTTATTATTAGGAGAAGGTTCTTATGTAAGAAAAAATTACGAAAGTTGCCGAAACCCCTAAAAACAGCCCTTTTCTTTTTCCCATACAAACGTTTTATTTTGTATATACATACATACATACATATGTAAGTAAAAATGATTGTACGTTTGTTAATAACGCTAACGCTCGAGAACGGCGGAACCAATCTTCATGAAATCAGAAGTTGTTCGCTGTGGATCTGGAAAGGGTTAGATATAAAAAAACCATATACTTTTCATAAGGAAAAGTCGAAAAATTGGAAATTTCCAAAAAGTGACTTTTCATACACTTCTTTTTTGTTTTGTTTTTCAATATTTTGATTTGTAAATTATTTGAATCGTTCAATTTCGGTCGCTTACTTTTTTATTCCGGAAAAATTATTGAAAATTATTCAGTGAAAACTTTATGTGTGTTTCAAACAAAGTGATCAATTACAGATTGAAATTTGTTACGAAGCAACGAAGACATCGCGCTAATATCGGTCGGCGTTTTTTTTGCCATCAACGTATGGCAGTTTAAGACACAAGAACTTCATGAGACTCCCACGATGCGATGACATATGTGTAGAATTATGGATCGCTGTCAATCAGCAAGCGATCATCGGTGTTTGATGAACTTTATCTTGAAGCAACGTATGTATATACGAGTATGGTGCAGTCAGATGCTGGATGTACTCTGTTGAGTTGCAAAAAAGAGGTTTGTCCCAGGCACACATTTTTCTTTGAATGGTGGATGGTGGTTACACCAGATCAAATTGATGAAATCATTTCTGCCGAAATTCCTCATGCAGAGAAAGATCCATTATTCTACGAAGCGATGAAAACCAATATGGTGCATGGACCTTGCAGACACCACAATTCCACTTGCAATAAATGCACGAAACACTATCCACGTGCTTTTCTTTCGGAAACGCAAACTGGAAATGATGGATATCCACTCTATCGTCGTAGCTCATCAGACGACAATGGCAGGACATTTACCATTCAACTTAGAGTAGTGAATATCGAAGTTGAGAACATATTGATCGTACTATATTCTCCACTGTTGTCTAATTCACATTCAAAACTCATATCAATGTTTAGTATTGCAGTTTGGTGTAATCTATAAAATACGTTTGTAAGTACGTCATCAAAGGAACCAATATGGCGGTTATTGGTCTTGAACGATACGGTCGATACGTGAATTGCAATAAAGCGCTTTGTAGGGTATTTACTTCTGCAATTCATGAACGTTTTTTGACTGTTGTGCGTCTCGCAGTTTATTTGAAGAATGGCTAAAGAGTGTTTTTCAACCCAGAGAATACAGTACAGCCAGCGGAAACACTTCCAATAACATTGACATTTTCCATAATACAATTGCTAAGTATTTGGAATAGAAGAAAAGAACTGCAACCAAATACGCCGTGAAATAGATTATAAATGGTTCAGTAATCAGTCGTTGAGTATGTATTATACCACGTGCATCCCTAAAGACTGATGTCACAACCTTTCCAGCCGCCTTTTTCGTTTTTCCACGCCTGAAAACCATCACCACCAACTTCATCATATGCAGTCCACTAGAATGACTGTCGATCGGACTCCAGCGGGAAATGATGGAGCTATATTTCTTTATTTATTGCGATTAGAGAGTACTTAAACACTTCTCAGAATTAGTTGTTTTTGTTGGATTATGAACTTGCGAGCACCTACTTTGCAACTCAACGGTGAATTTCCCTGAGCCCAAATTCAACAGTATTTTTCACAAAAAAACAATGCTTTATTGACACATGAAATGCTTTATGATCGATTTTTTTAAATTAACGCAAGTTGCTTCAGAAAAATGCTATATCTCATTAACTAATAGTTATAATCCAACTAATAGAAATCATATAGACGGTAGTAGTAGTATTATCTATGTATCAGCCACAGTGAAGCGTGGACGGGTCCTCTAGTCTTAATATAAAAAATTGTGCCGAAACGAAACAAAGAAATACACAATTACTTTTATACATATGTCAATATGGAAATGCTGACGGCAAAAAAAGCAAAGGCATATATTGCACATACATACAAGCAATTCCTTGGTTGAAAGCAAAAATTGAAGTATGAGAAATAGAAATGCCGACGGCAAAACGCTGGTTGAAAGCTAACATGAATCGTGAAAATATCATAATGGTGTTAGGTAAATCTTTTATTTATTTAAAATGACTTATTATAAAATAAAATTAACATAAAATATTATGAAAAATAATAAATAAAAGTTCTACATACATTTATATTTCCATATATAAAAGAACATATTTTCTATGGAATATCAAAGATATTATTTTTCTTCAATATTCTCTGTTTACGTTCTCTGTATTATCATGGGCATGCGTACATACATATATTTATGTCTCTTCATATTCTCGGTTAGAATATGTGAGAGAATTGTAAACAATGTGTTTATGTTCTCTGTATGAGAGGTATATAAATATAAACGAAAAGCAAAACGAAATTCTTCGTTGGGAGTGTATTTCTGTCTCTTTATATTCTCAGCTTGTGCATATATGCCTTGTCATCATATGCCGAAAATACATATGTAGTTATATTTACTTCTCTTCATATTCTCTGTTTGAGTATGTGAGAGAACTGTTAAAAATGTTAACATTTCACATCGTGAATTCTGAGGTGAATTCCCTTCCAAAATCCTACAAAATGTTCGCTGTCGAACCTGCACCTTCTCTATACTTTACATTCTCTGATTGGGGCAGCAACAGTTTCGACCGCAAATCATACGCATGGTCTATAGTTTCCCTGGGAAGTGCATTCCCGTGGAAAAATAAGCGTCAAAGCAGCGTGGCACTCAGCAGTACAAAAGCCGAGTACATCGCATCGTCAAAGGAAGCAATATATCTACAGAGCTTAATGAAAGGCATTGGTATGAGTGGTTCCAAATGGTCGGATCATTTAAGAGTTTACGATGACAACTTCTGCGCGCAGCAGCTAGCGAGAAATTCAGTATATCATTCCAGGAGCAAACATATAGATAATAAGTATCATTTTGTTAGAGAAGTCATAAATAAGAGAATTATTGAATTGAAATATATATGTATTAGCGAAATGATAGCTGATGTTCTAACTAAGAATTGAAGTAAATTGAAACATGAGAAATTTGTAAGACTTTTATGTTCTAAACAATCATAATCTATATGAACTACTCGTGTTAAGGGCTTACATGGGTTTCACAGTTTCAAAAAATCGAAAAAAATTTTTTTATCTTATTAAATTCTATAACATTTCTAGAATATTGTCCTAAATTTTCAAGTTGATCTGATCAATACTTTCGGAGATACAACCCTGAGAACTTGTGCACTCGAGGCAATCTAGGCTAAGTGCGCCGTCTTTAAGCGCGTTTTTCTCGAAACTGTGTTTTCAAAGACGGTTGTCAAGATTTCTCGCGAACTACTCAACCGATCTTGATGAAATTTTACACAGGTCTTCGAGATATCATTTACAAGATCTTGAACGAAGGATTTTCTTTTTTTTAATTACAACTATTAAAAAAAAACATTTCGAGAAATTTTCATCGAAATTTGCATTTTTTTATAAAACGTCTGCTAAAAATCCAATTTTAATTTTTTTTTCTTTTTCCTTCGTCCAATACCCAGTTTATTGTCTTTACTAAAACACGTATTTTTTATTTTTATTTCTGATGATCCTGAAAGAAGTTCTGCTGACAACGCAGATGCACCACTTTTCCGAAGGACTTCCGGAAATGGCGTCGTAATGATGGCAGTCATTATATTTTTTTTTTGAAAATTTTACAAAATGTTTACTAAATATGAGTCTTTTAAATAAAAAAAATTCATTAAAATATTTTATTTTTTATATGTAAAAAAAAATTATTGAAAAAAGGCCGTTTTTTGCCCGAGGAAACCCATGTAACCCCT
Source organism: Bactrocera dorsalis (assembly GCF_023373825.1). Lineage (NCBI taxonomy): Eukaryota > Metazoa > Arthropoda > Insecta > Diptera > Tephritidae > Bactrocera > Bactrocera dorsalis. The sequence continues at coordinate 13,422,291 of NC_064308.1, read as the reverse complement.
TAAGGAAGAGTGTTAAAAGTAAGCAGTTCGGACGAAAGAAAGCAACTCTGAATAAATTATCCTTTCTGCACGTTACCTTTTTATGCTTGCTTGCAATGTCAACACTATTTTGAATACACTCTTTGGATAAAAGCCATTGAATACAGTCGGTCTTGATTATACTGCGGGTAAACATCTCGTTAAGATCTTTTCCAGATAACAAGTGTGGCAGCATTAGGACCGAACGAGTTTCATACCAGTGATCGGGAGTAGCTACTTCATATCCAAAGGAAATCCGTCAACACTTTCGACGAATTTAATGTATAAGCTAAATAAATAAATGTTGTTAATATTATAAAAAGTAACGTTATTCTACAATTTCGATCACAATATTTGATACTTCTTACTGGTTATAGCCGAATTTACAACAGCTCGCCAGTCGCTTCTTTTCTGTTGCTTGGCGCCAATTGCAGATTCTAAGGAAAACCATGTCCTTTTCCACCTGATGTTTTTAACGGAGTGGAGGCCTCCCTCTTTCTCTGTTTCCCCCGGCGGGTACTGCGTCGAATCATTTTTAGTCGATTACGGACACCCAGGCGGCCGTGACGAAGGTACTCGCGGACATCCCAGTCGAAGCGTTCCAGAAATGTTACGAAGCATGGAAAACGCGCTGGAATCGCTGCATAGCTACCCAAGGGGACTACTTTGAATGGGATGGCAGAGTTGTAGAATAATTTTCAAATATACGGTTTTTATGGAATCAGTCTCATTACTTAGTTGTCATACCTCGTGTTTTGTGAGCTAATACGCAAAAATCAGTCATTTTTCATATCAGTTCTCGTTCACGCTTTATCTTGATTGCCAACTTCAATACAAAAGTTAGTAGAATACAAGAAGAAAACAATGTCATTAACTATATAGCAAAACTTGTCAGGGTCATTACTGCAACTACTCGACTTACTTTCCATAAAAAATGTGTACTATTAATCTCATAAAAGTGATTATCAGACAGACCTTGAATAAAACCGAGAAAAATTAAAATAAGACTTATAGCTAAACCAGAGCTGTCAGCTGACATCTAGTAGCAGCAATACAGTTAATGTTACCTACTTTACCGACTACAGATACGGACAGAGCTGCATGATGAAAGCGCCAGGCATTGTGAAACTTTCATGGAAAATCGTTATTATAGTTGTAAAAGATTATTCCACTTATTTCTATTTTACAATTATTGAACGTGATTAAAGCATTACCTTTTAACATTAATTGTCTTTCATTACATGTATTATTGACTACTGAGTTGACATGGTTTTTCAGAATTAACAAGCCTGGTCGTATTTCCCTAGTTTCTACCTTATGATTTTTGATTCTCAAACAAGTTTTTATGAATATACATACATAATTGTGATATTTTTGAACTTTTTAATGAAGATTAAATATTATAATTATACATACTTCCATTAATTTTTATGACTTCTTGTATTTCAAACAAAAGCTCTTCCTGTTTATAATTCGGAATTAGTATAAATAAAGATCTTTTTACTTTAATTATTTCATTTGGTATTTGTATAACAAAAATTATTACATTATTTTTATATTAAGCTGTGCTAACTTTAATATTTTGCATTTTATATAAATCTATGTATATTGTAACGGACTATTTCTTCTCCAGTTAATATGTTTTTATTCATTATATTCATTTTTGCAGCCACAATGTGGTTTTGTATGTGATCAACATTGGCTAATAAAATTTTAATTTTTAACAGAGTATCAAGATACATTATTTTCCTTTCTAGTTGTTGATCACTTGCAGCAATTTGATTAAATTTTCTTGTGAATTTTTCCCTATCTTCATCTATAGCTTCTTTAAGTTTTGCAATTGTTGCATTAAATACATTATTTATTTCTATATTTTGATTTGAATTTTCTATTATTACATGGTTATCCTCGTCTATTGTTTGAAGATGTTGTTCTGTTTCTTCTCTGTCGCTATCGTCCATTGTACTATATAGCCATTTCATACCCGATCCTATGATATTAATTAATCCTCTTCGTTGTCTATGTGAGTTAATAGTTACTAATTTCGATTTAACCTTATTTAATTCTTGTATCTAAAAATGTATTTCCTCATTGTCTGTGATTTGTTCGATACTATGTTTAAGAGTTTCAGTAACTTTAATAATTTTTAACGGATTGCTAATATGTAGTATTGTGCTGTAATTGACTGTTATCTTTGCGTCTTCAAGAGAAATTTCAGCAAAACCGTTTGTACCATCAACGTTTTCTACCATCAGGGTTGCGTTGCTCAATATCAGAAATGTCATTAGTGTTGTAATTGTCAATATTGATTTTACCTGAAAATTCGCGTTCAGAAGTCTAAGTGTACGGTCAACAATCGAGTGTGCTCCTCAATTTGTGTTAACTTACGTGAATTCCAGGCTGTGAAAGCTTACAGGCAGATTCGCTGGAGATCTTCATCATCGTTGGCACCTCGCGCACAACAATTTGCTTGGTGCATTGGTGTTTGGAATCCATAAATTGATTGTAAAATCTTAGAATTATAAAAAAAAAAAACACTCAATTAATTTTTTGCGGAAAAATTCTCCTTCGCATATCTGAAGTGCTTATCAGCTGTTTCTGTCACACGGCAAATCATCTGCCTACGCAGAGTTGTAAGTGATCAGGATCATTTCTACACCCACAGTCGGTAAAGCAGTTGATAAGGCAGTTCATATAACTTAACGTAACCTGAGAACGTTAAACGTTAAACATAAAGAAACACTTACGTGTATCTTAAAATAAAAAAAAAAATAAAAATAAAAAATAAATAAAAATATTAAAAATATATATAAAAAAAAAAAATAATAATAATAAATAAATAAATAATAATAATAAAAAAAAAAAATTAAATGATTCAATGATCATGAGCCAAAGCGATATCCGTGCCCAGAGACAACGCGAACAAGATGCACGCCGGCTCTCCGTCCAGCGCAACAATGCATACTTTTCGATCAGGTCTCAGAGTGACAGTGAAAGCGCAAAATCAAACTCATCGTCCACGCTTCAACCCCCTCCAAATTTAAAAGTCCGATCTTGTTCATCGTCAACGATTCCAACGCCAGAGCTCGTTATGGCTGATGTTCAAGTTGAGGTCGGTGCATGCTCTGACTACGGCAACAAAGCGCAAGATAAGAAAACCCAAACACCTAAAAAAGTGGCTATACATACCGGAATGGATCGGTACATTACCATTAAGCGTAAGCTTAGTCCGCAAAACTCAACAAACGCTAAGCAAAAAATAAGCCGAGGAAATGCATCTGAGCCATTAAGCACAAATCGATTTGCGCTTTTAAGTGACAACGTTGACGGTGAGAGTAACAAAACTCCTGAAAGTCTTACAAAAGTCACCAAACCTCCGCCAATATACGTAAGAGAGGAAAACTCTGGCGCTCTCGTTAAAATATTTACTGAACTTATCGGCAATAATAACTTTCATATAGTTCCGCTGTCGAAGGGAAGCATTCGAGAAACGAAAGTGCAAATATACTCCGAACATAACTTTCGTACATTGTCAAAATACCTAAATGAGAAAAAGATTAAATTCTACACTTATCAACTTAAAAGTGCGAGAGGCCTGCAAGTTGTTATTAAAGGTATTGAGCCAAGTGTAGAACCCATGGAAATTCACGAAGCACCCCAAAAATGTTGCAAATATTTTTAATAAAAAGAAAATCCCACAGCCTATGTTCAAAGTTGAGTTAGAACCAGAAAACAAACAACTTGAAAAAAATTCTGTGCACCCCATTTACAAACTACAATATTTGCTACATCGTAGGATCACGGTGGAGGAACCGCATAAAAGAAACGGCCCTGTACAATGCACCAATTGCCAAGAGTATGGTCACACCAGGTCTTACTGCACACTTCGCGCAGTATGTGTAGCTTGTGGAGAGTTGCATGATTCTGCCACCTGCACGTCAAACAAAAAAGACCCAAATGCAAAAAAGTGTGGAAACTGCGGTGGAAACCACACAGCAAACTACAGAGGATGTCCAGTCTACAAGGAGCTAAAAAATCGGATCAACCAACGTGTAGTCTCCGAACGCAATCATAATGTACCGATTGTATCTTCCAATATGAATCCGCTGACAGCTCCATCAAAAACCGTCACGGGCGTATCGTTTGCAAACGTCCTAAAATCAGGCCTAGGAAAACCCATAACTACTGCAACAGCGAGTGTTATTGAGCCGCAAGAACAGCAGCCCCACGTTCAATCTGGTAGTCAATCGAATATCGATCGATCAATCGAATATCAATGCAAAATAGCATGATGAACTTCATAACATTCATGCAGAACACAATGCAAGAACTCATGCGAAATCAAAACACATTGCTGCAACTGCTTGCTAACCAAAGTCCAAAATAATGAGCTCGCTTAAAATTGTTTTATGGAATGCAAATGGTATACCTCGCCATAAACTGGAGCTGGCAAAATTTCTCAACGACAAGGAAATAGATATAATGCTTCTTGCAGAAACTCACCTAACCAATAAATACAACTTTAATGTATCGGGATATACCTTCTATTGTACGAATCATCCAGATGGAAAGGCGCATGGTGGAACTGGTATCTTAATCAGAAGTCGCATTAAACACCATTCTTTAACTGGAACTGCTGAAAATTATCTGCAAGCAACATCAATATGCGTGCAGACAAAGCAAGGTGACATTACTTTGTCCGCCGTTTATTGTCCCCCACGTTTCCCGATTACAGAAAAGCAATTTATAGATTTCTTCAGCTCGCTGGGAGAGTGCTTTCTTGCTGCAGGTGATTATAACGCGAAACACCCTCACTGGGGTTCCCGGTTATGTAATCCTAAAGGCAAGCAACTATATAACGTCCTTATATGCAAAAGAAACAAACTGGACTACGTATCTCCTGGAAAGCCTACATATTGGCCGACAGACCCGAATAAGCTGCCAGATTTAATTGACTTCGCAGTAACTAGGAAAATTCCTCACAGCCTTATTCCTGCAGAAACAAGAGCAGACCTCTCATCAGACCACTCACCAGTTCTCTTCACTTTGCGGCATCAGTCAGACTATAAAGAGCTACCTTATATGCTCACGTCAAAAGCTACAAACTGGTTAAAGTACAAAAAATACATTAGCACACACATAGAACTCGAACCAAATTTAGATACACCGGTCGATATTGAAAATACCATCGCAGCATTCGAATCAACCATTGTAACAGCCGCCAAAATTTCAACTCCTCAAAAAGGTTACATGGAAAACAAAAAGCATAGCTTAACTAATAGGGAAATTGAAATACTCGTATTACAAAAACGACGCCTACGAAGGGAGTGGCAGGTTCATAGATCACCAGCCTCAAAACAACTGTTGAAAGCGGCCACACATGCACTGACGAGAGCCCTCAGAAGTGAGGAACAGCGTGCGCAGTACCAGTATATTCAAAAGCTGTCACCGACTAGTACAAAGCACCCATTGTGGAAAGCACATCAAACTCTAAGTGCGCCAATAGAGTGTGAAATGCCAATACGTGACAATAATGGCAAACGGAGTGATGCAGAAAAGTCAGCAACTTTCGCTGCTCACCTAAAAAATGTCTTCCAGCCAAACCCAGAAACTAATGACTTTACACTTCCAACCGTACCCTATTTGATGGAATCTGAGCCAGTGAAATTCGTACCTGAAGAGATATCAAAAATAATTATGGAGAAATTAAATCCAAGAAAAGCTCCTGGGCACGACTTAATTACTCCAAAAATGATTATTGAGCTACCAAATTGTGCTATAATCTGTATCTGTATGTTTTTCAATGCAATCACAAAACAAGCTCACTTTCCTCAACAATGGAAAAAGTCAACTATAGTGATGATACCTAAGCCTGGAAAGGACAAAACGCAGCCATCCTCCTATAGGTCCATCAGCTTGTTATCGTGCATGTCGAAATTATTTGAAAGACTTCTTATGCTCCGCATTAAGCCACATCTTGAAACCCACAACATAATACCATCTCACCAATTTGGCTTCAGGGAAAAGCATGGAACGATCGAGCAAGTACATAGGATCACATTTGAAATTCGAACAGCTTTTGAAAAGGGGAAGGGGGTTCTGCAATATTTCTTGATGTCGCGCAGGCTTTTGATCGAGTATGGCTAGATGGTCTTATGTACAAAATAAAAATGCTACTCCCGCAAAACACTTACGAACTGTTTAAGTCCTACCTTTATGATCGAAATTTTGTAGTTCGATGTAACACCACTACATCTGAAGCCCAAACGATTGAAGCTGGTGTACCACAAGGCAGTGTTCTTGGCCCAATGCTATATGTTTTATACACTTCAGATATCCCAGTAAGCGACCGCTTGACTATGTCTACTTTTGCCGATGACACTGCAATAATCAGCCGCTCCAAGTGCCCAATTCATGCAAATGCGCTGCTAGGAAATCATATCGTAGCTGTGGCCAACTGGCTCGCAAACTGGAGGATAAAGGTTAACGAGCAAAAATGTAAGCACGTTACATTTACCCTAAACAAGAGCAGCTGTTCGCCTTTGACACTGAACAACGTACAAATACCACAAAGCAATCATGTTATTTACCTAGGGGTCCATCTGGATAGGCGACTTACGTGGCGAAACCACATAGAGGCTAAAAGGACTTACCTTAAGTTAAAGGCACGTTCTTTGCACTGGCTTATTAACTCTCGCTCAGCCCTGAGTCTGGAGTATAAAATCAATATATACAACACTGTTTTAAAACCAATCTGGACCTATGGGTGTGAGCTGTGGGGCAACGCGAGTAGCAGCAACATCGAAATTCTTTGTCGTGCGCAATTAAAAATTCTTCGTACAATCACCGGAGCACCGTGGTATATCCGAAATGAGAACATCCAACGCGACTTAAGAATTCCAGACGTACGAACTGAAATAGAACAACGAAGCGCGAAGTATGCATTGAAACTTTCGGTTCACCCAAACCAACTAGCAAGATCGCTATTGCGTGTGAACAGGAGCTCAAGATTACGTAGAAACGACTTACCAGCCCAGACGTAATATATTTTAGGCCCAGTTTAACAAAATAATCACCCATGTAGGGTGTAAATTAAGTGAGTAGTTTAAGATTCGAAAACTTATTGTTAGGCTCTTAAGTAGGGTAGATTCAATAAATAATAGGAAAGTTAATAAAAAAAAAACCTGAAAATTTGGTAGTTTCTTTAATATTTGCTATGTGGATGTTGTCGATTGCCATTTTTTGTATCTGGGTTCCTGTTTGTGTCTAACAGCTTTATATTTTTTCACATATCCCTCCCTGTGGGTGTGTTGGTAATTTTCTCTTCTAGTGTTAAGCTTTTCGATTTGTTTTTCTTTTACTGTTTTAAGTCGTTCAAATATTTCATTTTTGTCATAATTACCGTTTGAAATATCTATTTGCTTTTTCCCTGTGGTTGAATGTATAGATTTTTTATACCTTTATATACTTTTTCCTGAACTGACAATTCCGGCGTTTCTATTTCTATTGTTCTAAATCTTTCGCCTATGGAATTTTCGATGTCAGCATTGCCAGTGTGAGAATTAGGTTTCGTATAATGAATTTCTATTCCTTCTCTTCTCATGAAATCCTTTACATTAGTTGAGTTAAATTCATTATCAGCAATTAAGCATTTTGGCCTTGGTTTCAATGAAAAATATAAACGATTTTTTTCTATTATACTCGTAGTTATGCTGGTTCTGTCTTCTAAATAAATCGCTGTAGATAGTTTAGAAAATTCATCTATGAACGTAAAGAAACTGTGATTTTTTTATGACATATGTGTCCATATGGATTATTTCATTTGTATCTGTAGCAGTTTCTGTTAAAAAATATTTTGGTTTATTTGGTCTACAACAAATATCGCAAATATTAATGTATTTTTGGATAAGTTGTTTTAGATTTTTATATAGTATAGTTTTATAGTTTTTTATAGTAATTTAAATTTTTTAATCCTTGATAATTTTCATTGTTCCCGCCATGCTCTGATTCTTCTTTGTGATATTTTTTAATATATCTAAATGTTTCTTTCTCATTTCTCATGTCTTTCGCATGATATGTACATCTGGCAAATTTTATCTATTATTAAACATTTCTATTAGTTTTAATTCTTCTTCTTCTTCTTAATTAGCGTAGACACCGCTTATGCGATTATAGCCGAGTTAACAACCGCGCGCCAGTCGTTTCTTCTTTTCGCTACGTGGCGCCAATTGGATATTCCAAGCGAAGCCAGGTCCTTCTCCACTTGGTCCTTCCAACGGAGTGGAGGTCTTCCTCTTCCTCTGCTTCCCCTGCCGGATACTGCGTCGAATACTTTCAGAGCTGGAGTGTTTTCGTCCATCCGGACAACATGACCTAGCCAGCGTAGCCGCTGTCTTTTAATTTGCTGAACTATGTCAATGTCGTCGTATATCTCGTACAGCTCATGGTTCTATCGAATGCGATATTCGCCGTGGCCAACGCTCAAAGGACCATAAATCTTTCGCAGAACTTTTCTCTCGAAAACGACGTCGACTCATCCGTTTTAATTGAACAATATTATAATCGCTATCCGAGATACCTGAGTATATGCCTACTTTTCCCGTTTTAATAAATCTTCTAAAAATATCGCTCATAAATACGCTTTTTATGTCGTCTAAGCTTATATATATTTTTCGTTTATTTTCAATTATTTCGATTTCTCTGATTTTACTTTCTTGTGTATAATATAACAAAGTGGTTCTTGTTGAGAATGTATTGTTACGAGTTTACTCTTGCTAGTTTACTTTGTTAGGTTTGTATCTCTGGATTGACAAATAAAATCAACACTGTTTAATTTAATTCAACAACTCTTTATTTCACAGCTCGTCTACACTATAGCAGTTTACTCTTAGCACTGATTGATTACGTTGGCGTTGCCACGGCTTATATAGCCACGCACTTCTCGCTGATGCCGACGTGTCCTTCTAGAATATCGCGTCTGGAAATTACCAGAACATAATGCCGCGGCGCCAGACTCTGCAATTGTTCAAGCAGACGGCTGTGGCGCCAGATGTCTATTGTTTCGACAAGCAGACAGTGCGGCGCCAGACGTCTATTGTTTCGACAAATGCTATTCCATATACCTACAACTATTGTTCATAATAAGGGATGCATACAGCAATACAAATACAACTTAATACTACTTTTTGTAACACTGCCCTCCACTAAAGCCTAATCGTCCCGATTAGGCACAAATCCTCTTGAACCAAATGGGGCGAGCCTCTCCAAATGTACTACTTTCATTTTACATCGTGCTTTCCCATTTCTTTGTATGCGGTATACCACGTCATTAAGTCGTTTCATCACCATATAGGGTCCTTCCCAGGCTGTCTGCAGTTTCGGGGACAAGCCTTTCTTTCGAAGTGGATTGTACAACAGGACCAGATCACCTTCTTCAAAACCTTTTGAATTTGCCGCTTGATCGAACCGGTCCTTCATCTTATTGCTCATCAGATGCGTATGCTGTCTTACCATTAGATGCAATTCATTCATTTCTTCCTTTAAGGCAGAACAATAATCTCCATCATTTCTTACAGCTGTAGGATTCGTTCCAAACTTAAGATCAGCAGGGAGTCGCAGATCAGATCCAAAAATAATCTTTGCTGGCGTGTAACCAGTTGTCTCGTGCTTTGCTGAACGATACGCCAGCAGGAACATCTGGATGCACTTGTCGCAATTCCGTTGATCTTTATTAACGATTTTCGGCAGATGTTCTTCGAGCGTTCGGTTGAATCTCTCTACCATCCCATCTGATTGTGGGTGTAACGCTGTTGTCCGTGTCTTGTGGATGCCCAATAATGTACAGACTTCTTGGAAAATGGAAGATTCGAAATTCCTGCCTTGATCTGAGTGTAATTCGACGGGCAATCCGAACCTTGTTATCCAATTTTCTACAAACGCTTCGGCTACTGTCTTCGCTTCTTGGTTTGGTAAGGCATATACTTCTGGCCATTTACTGAAATAGTCCAAGACAATCAGTAGATATTTATTTCCGGCCGTACTGGTTGGGAACGGACCTGCAACATCCATTGCGACTCGTTCAAATGGTGATCCCACGTTGTACTGTTGTAGCCTACCGCGACTTTTGGCCTTAGGACCTTTAGCTGCCACGCACTCTACGCAATTACTTATCCATTCTGCTATCGAATCTCGACAACCGATCCAGTAGAACCGTTGTTTAATCTTCTCTATAGTTTTTGTAATCCCAAGGTGCCCTCCACTAGGTCCATTGTGATATTCTTTCAATACTTTCGGGATCATGGACTTCGGTACTATGATCAGCAGACGAGACTGTTTGCCATCTTCGCTTTCCCAGGTACGATGAAGGTATCCATTAACGAGGTTTATGCTGTTCCATTGGGCCCAATATGCTTTTGCCGTTGGACTCTCGTTACTTATTTGTTCCTTTGGTGGTCGTACCCCATTTTCTTTGGCTATTATCAGCTTTGCAAGATCAGGGTCCTCCAGCTGATTGATTCTGATGCGGTGAGGAGTCCAATCATCCTCAGGTTCTATATTCAGTAATCGCACGTCGATTATACCTTCTTTTCCTTCTGATTTGGAGCAATGTTTAAATTCCAGTGCACAATGGCGACGTGATAATGCATCCGCATTTTTGTGGTGAATCCTCTTTCGGTGTTCTTTTGGTTGTTTCCATTTTGATGGGTTTACTTTTATCTTGCAATTTCGGGCAAAGTGACCCGCTTTTCTACAGTTGAAACATCTGCCTGTTGTATTTACTCGCTGTGCAGCAATTGTCTTCAGAGTCTTCAATATTTCTTCCATCAGCGCCGGTTGTTCCATTTCAACTCTTTGTACTTTGTGTGCTGGTTTACTTAGAAGCGAAGCTGTTTCCTGTGTGAGGGCGTGCGAAACTGTTTCAGCAAACGTTCTTTTTGGCAATGCATATGTGGCGCGTTTGGTGTCCACATCACGAATTCCATTTATGAAACATTGAATTTTTACCCTCTCAATGTATTCCACAGGTGCATCTGCATTTGCCAAATGAGCCAGTCGTTCGATTTCAGTTGCGAACTCTTGTAATGACTCGTTCATTTTCTGACCCCTATTTTGCAGTTCGATCTGGTATATTTGTTTCCGGTGCTCACTACCATATCGTCTTTCTATCGCACTCATCAATGCCTCATAGTTGTCCCGTTCACAGTCTGGAATAGTCTGAAGGATTTCTGCCGCAGGTCCTTTCAATGATACAAACAAGGACGCCACCTTGTCCGCTGCATTCCAATTATTGGCCATTGCTGTCTTTTCAAACTGAAGTTTGAAAATTTGAAATGGAATACTTCCATCGAATGTGGGTGCCTTCAATCTTTGATTATTTGTTGATGGTGCAGGGCCATGTAGTTGCAGTTCTCGCACACGATTACTCAGTTGAAGAAATTCTGATCTTAAATTTTCTTCGTCATTTTTTATTGTGCTTAATTCGTCTTCAAATTTTGAAAATTTCTCTTGCACTTGTGTATTATTTTCTGTTATCTGTTGTACCAAACGCTTTTCTAACTGCGTATTATTTTCAGTTATTTGTTGTGTAAGGCGAGACTCTAACTGTGATGTATTTTCAGCTATTTGCGTTATTTGCTGTGCCAGACGATTTTCTGCCTGCACTGCATTTTCTGCATTTTCGGCCAGACGATTTTTTGTTTGCACTGCATTTTCTGCCATTTGCTGTGCCAGACGATTTTCTGTTTGCACTATATTTTCTGCCATTTGCTTAATAGCCACTAACAACGTGTTCATGTCTACACTTGATGATGTTCGTTGTTCTTCTACTTTCTCTTCTACCCGCTTATCGGCAAATTACGCTCCTCCAGTTCCTTTTTTAATTGCTGAATTCTCAATTCTCCGAATTTAACCATCTTGAATTTGGATTATTTGACAATCCCACTTCTGACACCAATTGTTACGAATTTACTCTTGCTAGTTTACTTTGTTAGGTTCGTATCTCTGGATTGACAAATAAAATCAACACTGTTTAATTTAATTCAACAACTCTTTATTTCACAGCTCGTCTACACTATAGCAGTTTACTCTTAGCACTGATTGATTACGTTGGCGTTGCCACGGCTTATATAGCCACGCACTTCTCGCTGATGCCGACGTGTCCTTCTAGAATATTGCGTCTGGAAATTACAAGAACATAATGCTATACGGCGCCAGACGCAAGCAGACAAGCAGACAGCCGCGGCGCCAGACTCTGCAATTGTTCAAGCAGACGGCTGTGGCGCCAGATGTCTATTGTTTCGACAAGCAGACAGTGCGGCGCCAGACGTCTATTGTTTCGACAAATGCTATTCCATATACCTACAACTATTGTTCATAATAAGGGATGCATACAGCAATACAAATACAACTTAATACTACTTTTTGTAACAGTATGTATAGTTGCACATGTACTCATATTGTCTACTTCGTTTTCTCTTGTGCCAATGATTTCTGAATTTTCAGATTCTATTGTTCATTTAAGTGGGTGATGGTCAGTCATGATGTCAAAATTTCTGACATATACGTATGGTCTGAAATAATTAATGTCCCATACGATAGCCAAGAGCTCCTTTTCTGTGGTTGAATATTTTTTTTTCATGTTCATATTGGAAGATGGTCTTACGTAAAAACTGCACCAATCACAACTTCACTTGCATCTGTACACAATTTAAATTTTTTCTTAAAATCAGGGTAACGAAGAATTGATGTGTCAATTAGAAGTCGTTTCAACTTATAGAAAGCATCTATATATCGTGGGTAATTTTTTCTTAACTTAATATCCTTTTTTAAATACTTTGTCATACCATGTGCAATTTTCGCATAGTCTTTTATAAATTTTCTGTAGTATCCAGTGACACCAATTGTTAATTTGTTTACAAGTTTCGGGTAACTTTATATTTTGGATTACTGCTATTTTGTTTGAGTTGGGCTTGATCCCATCAGTGGTTAGAATATGTCCTAAATTTATAAACAACACACGTTTTATTTATATAGTCCCTTCATACAAAATTCGTTAGCCTCTGAAATGTGGAGGGGGCGTTTTTGAGTCCAAAAGGCACACGGACGAGTTCGTAGTGTCTGTCCTCTTCTTTAATGAGAATTTGGTGAAAACCCTTTGCAAGATCAATTTTTGTAAAATATTGTGCACGTCCCAATTTTTCCAACATATTTTCTATGTTCGGTATTAGGAATTTGTCACTGATCATTCATTTAGGGCTCTGTAATCAATTACAATCCTCCATTTTTCCTTTCTGAATTGTCCAATTTTTTCGGAACAATCCATTAAAGAGAATTGTACGGGGATGAACTTTCTCTAGTGATACCCTGGCTCAACATATCTCTCATTTGCTTATTAATTTCCTCTTCATGGATTTGAGGATTTCTATATATTTTAGAATATATTGGTCTGTCCGTTGTGATTACTATCTCATGTTGTATTTCATGAGTATGGGTTAGTGAATGCCCCTCTTCAAAGAATAAATCTGACCTTTGGTTTATCAGTTTTTCCAACAAGGATTTTTGCTCTGCATTCATTTCTTCCCTCGTTAATTTTTCTAACGCTTCTTCATTGAGTGGTGAAATATTGAACGTTTATATTTCGTTATATTGAAATGGACAACTTTCAACGAATTTAGTTTTAATATTATTTATTTCGACGTACTCTTCATTTAGATTAATAATTGCAGAGAGTGGTTTAAAATATTTGGACCTATTATAGCATCAAATTTTTTATTCCTAAAAATAGTAAATTTCTAACACATAAAATTTTTTTCTTTAAATTCGATTGGCAGGGTAGTTATGATTTCCTTTTTGATACTAAAAAATCCGTTAATAGTGTTAAAAGTCGTATAAGTCGTTTGCGTTGATGTGTAGTAAAGAAGTGGTAGATCCCGTGTCAAGTAAGTAAGTAACCTAATTCTTGTGTTATTTATTGTTATTGTGATTATCGGAAAACTATATTCTCGGCCTGATATTGAAAATTTACCTCTTCACCATTATTAGTTTCAATGTGGTCCACTTCCATTTGTGTTATTTTATTATTTTGACTTTGCCTAGTTCGTTGCGAATTTGGAACTTATTGACGAAACGACCCTGAGTTATTCACCCCTATCATGCATTTCGATTACGTTCCCGCTCTACGCTCCGCCGGAGTCGAAATTAGGTATCATGCGTTACGATTGGATTGAAAGAAGAAGAGGAGCTATAACTCTTTCGAAATCAGCTGTTTGCTTTGAAATATGTGAAACTGGAACATAACAAAGCAAAAATACAAAATTACTGCTGTTCAAAGAAAATAAATAAAAGTAAAATTTTTATATCGTTATTATTTTTATTAAACGGAAATATGGAATCATTATCCGCGGCGATATTACTGGTTGAGGAGGAGAGCAGCGCATCTCAGAATGCTGGGGTGAGAATTGAAAGAAGAAGATTAAGAGATATGTGCGATCCCTTCCAGATGAATGACGGACTGTAAGTAATTTCACGTGAAAGTAGACAATTTTCTTACAATTTGTTTACTCATTTAGATTCAAAAAAAACTTTCGTCTGAATAAGGACGCATTCAAGTATGTCCTTGATGCGTTTGCGGAAGAAACGACGGCAAGTACTTTGTCCTCGTTATCTCCGCTTAACATTGTAGTATCCGCTTTAAGATTTTTTGCGGAAGGCAGTTACCAGCATGGAGTTGGCGCAGATCACAATGTTGGAATGGCACAGTCAACCGTGTCAAAGTGGCTGTCAAATTTTCTGGAAATAATGCAGCAAAAGCTATGCCCACAGTGGATAAAATTTGAGCAAAGTGAAATAGAAAAGCAGGAAGCAAAACAAAATTTTTTTACGAAAGCTGGTTTCCCAGGTGTTATCATGTGCGTTGATGGTACGCACATAAAGCTAATCAAGCCATCCGATGAACCTTTTCTTTATTACAATAGGAAAGGATTTTATAGCATCAATGCTATGGTGGTGAGGATTGTACATATTTCATGAAATCAATTCCATAATTGAATATTTATTTTTTAGGTGTGCGATCACAAATTACGAATAAGAAGCATTGACGCTAGGTATCCTGGGTGCAATCACGACGCCCATGTATGGGGATTGAGCAAGCTTAGGTGCTATATGGAACGACGATATTGTGAAGGTGAAATGAACACATGGCTGTTAGGTATTTGGGTATATATGTATGTTTCTTAGACAATTTAAAATAGTTATTTGCTTTTTTTCAAGGCGATGCTGGATACCCATTACAACCTTGGCTAATGACTCCATATCGTTCCGTAAGTCAAGGCAGCCGACAAAGTAATTATAACATTAAGCACTCAAAAACTAGAAACATTATAGAGCGAACGATCGGTGTTTTAAAGAACCGCTTTCGATGTTTGTTGGGAGCTCGAGAGCTGCATTACTCGCCTCAAAAAGCGAGTCAAATTATAAATGTTGTTTGTGCACTACACAATATTTGCATTTTCTACAAAGTAGAAGATTTGAATACGATAGAATTTGATAATGAAAACCGTTAAGAGGAAGAGGAACAAACCAATGACCCTGAATTTACTTCAACAGCAAATCGTATTCGTGACAACATACTTTCTTCTTTGTAAAGTGTATAAAATTTTATTTCTATACTAGCTGACCCGGCAAACTTCGTTCTGCCCAAAATAGATTTTTTTTCATTTCAAAAGTTACACTGGTATTGGTTTTAATAGAATATGAACGATTTTTCCTAATTTCATTGTGTATACTTTAACAAAATTTTTACAAATCTTTCTTTTGAAAACATTGAACGGGCAGATTTTCGATATGATCCAAACATTCAATATATCGCATCTGTTCAAATCGGTCAGATGTCAGTAGTTTGTCAATATTGCAATGCAGTAAAATTTAAAAATGAACCGCCAGGGTTATGTTGCGCCGGGGGAAAGACGTTGCATTCCATGTATAATACCGAGGCGTCTCCGAGTAAAGCAATGTTCTCGCGAACAGATCACTGGCGCAAGTTGCAAAGAAACTTGTTAAAGTGGTTGCTGGTGGTATTTCCGTTCGCTGTACTATGTTCTCTGCGTTGAAATAAACTCGCTGGCCATTCTCCAAATGAGCTGACAGATGCACAACAGTAGGATGCCGTTCATGAATTGCAAATGAAAATATTCTCCAGATTGCTTCATTGCAGTTCACATATCTGCCCATTTGAAATTTGCTAATTTCATCTCGTTCAACGCCAATAACCGCCATATCGATTTCTTTGGTGACATATCTGCAACCATACTTAATTGATTTTATTGAACTGCAATACTCAACATTTATATGTGTTTTGAATGCCTTAGACAAAATTGGCGAATATGGAACGATCCATGTGTTATCAACCACGAAATTCTTTCCTTTCAATTGAGTGATGAATGTTCTGCCATTGTCAGCGGGTGAGCGACGCCGATAGAGAGGGTATCCGTCGTTTCCAGTTTGAGTTTCCGAAATAAAAGCACGGGGACAGCGTTTTTTGCGTTTACTGTCCGACATACAAACCGAAGATGGATCATGTTCTCCGCATGGCCCATGAACCATATTGGCCATCACCACTTCGTGCAACTCTGGATCTATTTCAACATCAGGAATTTCGACGGAAATGATGTCATCAATTTGGTCAGGTGTAATTTTCTCCACCATCCAAAGAAGAATGTGTGCGTGGGGCAAACCTCTCTTCTGCCACTCCAATGAGTACATTCAGCATCGAACAGTGCCATATACACGTTGTTTCGTAATAAAGTCCATCAAACATCTGAGTTTTTGTTTAAACACGCGTGCTGTAACATCGTGGCGATCGCTTGGTGATTGACCGGGATGCAATAGGTTCATAATGTCTGGCCATTTTGGATTGCAAGTTAATGTAACAAACAAATCCGGCCGTCCATAATTGCGCACGTAAGTCATCGCATCCAGGGAGTACTCATGCATGTGTCTAGGACTGCCAATGTATGTCGATGGTAAAATATAGAGTCGACCAATATCTGTAATATCCGCATCACCATTCATTGCATCTCTTAAGTGAATATACTCTTCAAATCGCAACTTCGACTGATTGTATTGCATGTAATTAAGTCGTTCTGTCTCAACTTTAACATACATGTCAACTGCATACTGTTGAAATAACCGTCCATATCTCAGTAAATGGTTGTCATAGGTTTGGCGAATCATCATTCGATATGCGTAAAACTTCATTGAACTGACTTCTTTATTTGTCTCGACACCTAAAAGCTTAAATTACCTATATGAAGTAGCAAACAAAATTTTTTTTTACTAACCATTCACCGGATTTATCATCTTATATCCTAAGTGATATCCGTCTTCTCTACGGCAGAACATGAGCCGATATTGCATTGCGTCGTAAGACCGATGTGTCTCACTTATCCGTTTTAGTGCGTTTTGATTTCTACATTTGATAACAATATCACGCGACTGCAAATTTTCTCCAACAACAACAACTGATATTTCGCTAACTGTAGGTGCATTATATTGTCTTTCATGTGACCCTGTTGGTCTTTTGTCCGCTTGTATGATTATACTATGATCATCTGTTGGCATACGTTCCAACGAAATCGTAAGCAGTTTAATGAGGCCATTGTGTTCGTGTAACATTTGCTGCAATTGTTCGATTATTTCTCTTTTCGTTGTATTGAAGATAGCACAACGCTGATTTACTTCATCATGTGAATCTCCCAGAAAGTAAATTTGGAGATATTTGTGTTCTTGATCTGGATGCGGCAACAGCGATCCAGCGAGATGAAACATTTGCCCATGAACGTGTATAATTGTAGGAGAGCTCTGTAGTTTCTGTCGAATATTGTTTGGCAAAAATACCTTAAACGTTGGATTGTAGTTTTGTTCATTTACAATTTGCTTTAAGAAATGGCCCGAGTGAGGAGATTCACCGTAAAGCACCTGGAACAATGGCTGTGGTGGTGGAAGCAATTCTGGCAACGGTTCATTTTTAAATTTGACTGCATTGCAATATTGACAAACTACTGATATCTGACCGATTTGAACAGATGCGCTATATTGAATGTTTGGATCATATCGAAAACCTGCCCGTTCAAAGTTCACAAAAGAAAGATGTTGCCGCTGTTGTCGTCGAATAATCGCATGTTGTGATCTTACTTCATCACTTTGGCGAGCACGAACTTCCTTTCTTCTCGATCGTTGTTGCTGATTGTGAACTTCCCTTCTTCTCAATCGTTCTTGCTGATTGTATGTTTGGTTGACATCTTCTAACTGGTGCGTGCTACTCTCCAGCAGTCTATTTTGTGGTGATACCCTCTCAATAACACTTTCCCTTTGACGTGCTCTGCTATTTCGTGTTCTCCTTGCGGCCTGGGAACTCCGAGAAGTGTTACCATACGTACTGATTCTTGACATCGTAACAAATATCTAATTGGAAATGATCATTCATTTGCATAAAGTTCATATAAGGTTTTACGGACCAATAACTTACCTTTGAAAACTCCAAAAATGAATGAATTCAACTAAGGAAGCAGACCAATTGAATGATAAATTCCAATGTACATAAATCGGTATTCGCCAACACGCTAAATCAGTTTCACTAAATAACTCACTTTTTAAAACAAAATATATCAATATATCAGTAAAGCAAGGCGCATTTTTATTGCCCTCTAAATTTTGCGTGTTCGATTGCAAAGCAAAATTGACGTTTAATTTAATTTGTGTTTGTTTCATAAAACTGCCATTTCCATAAACCAAAAATAGTACGTAACACAAAATTGGCGAATATGGAACGATCCATGTGTTATCAACCACGAAATTCTTTCCTTTCAATTGAGTGATGAATGTTCTGCCATTGTCAGCGGGTGAGCGACGCCGATAGAGAGGGTATCCGTCGTTTCCAGTTTGAGTTTCCGAAATAAAAGCACCGGGATAGCGTTTTTTGCATTTACTGTCCGACATACACACCGAAGAATATGGTCCATGAACCATATTGGCCATCACCACTTCGTGCAACTCTGGATCTATTTCAACATCAGGAATTTCGACGGAAATGATGTCATCAATTTGGTCAGGTGTAATTTTTTCCACCATCCAAAGAAGAATTTGTGCGTGGGGCAAACCTCTCTTCTGCCATTCCACTGAGTACATCCAGCATCGAACAGTGCCATATACACGTTGTTTCGTAAGAAAGTCCATCAAACATCTGAGTTTTGTTTAAACACGCGTGCTGTAACGTCGTGGCGATCGCTTGGTGATTGACCGGGATGCAATAGATTCGTAATGTCTGGCCATTTTGGATTGCAAGTAAATGTAACAAACAAATCCGGCCGCCCATAATTGCGCACGTAAGTCATCGCGTCCTGGGAGTACTCATGCATGTGTCTAGGACTGCCAATGTATGTCGATGGCAAAATATAGAATCGACCAATATCTGTAATATCCGCATCACCATTCATTGCATCTCTTAAGTGAATATACTCTTCAGATCGCAACTTCGACTGATTGTATTGCATGTAATTAAGTCGTTCTGTCTCAACTTTAACATATATGTCAACTGCATACTGTTGAAATAACCGTCCATATCTCAGTAAATGGTTGTCATAGGTTTGGCGAATCATCATTCGATATGCGTAAAACTTCATTGAACTGACTTCTTTATTTGTCTCGACACCTAAAAGCTTAAATTACCTATATGAAGTAGCAAACAAAAATTTTTTTTTACTAACCATTCACCAGATTTATCATCTTATATCCTAAGTGATATCCGTCTTCTCTACGGCAGAACATGAGCGGATATTGCATTGTGTCGTAAGACCGATGTGTCTCACTTATCCGTTTTAGTGCGTTTTGATTTCTACGTTTGATAACAATATCACGCGACTGCAAATTTTCTCCAACAACAACAACTGATATTTCTGGCAACGGTTCATTTTTAAATTTGACTGCATTGCAATATTGACAAACTACTGACATCTGACCGATTTGAACAGATGCGCTATATTGAATGTTTGGATCATATCGAAAACCTGCCCGTTCAAAGTTCACAAAAGAAAGATGTTGCCGCTGTTGTCGTCGAATAATCGCATGTTGTGATCTTACTTCACAACTTTGGCGAGCACGAACTTCCTTTCTTCTCGATCGTTGTTGCTGATTGTGAACTTCCCTTCTTCTCAATCGTTCTTGCTGATTGTATGTTTGGTTGACATCTTCTAACTGGTGCGTGCTACTCTCCAGCAGTCTATTTCGTGGTGATACCCTCTCAATAACACTTTCTCTTTGACGTGCTCTGCTATTTCGTGTTCTTCTTGCGGCCTGGGAACTCCGAGAAGTGTTACCATACGTACTGATTCTTGACATCGTAACAAATATCTAATTGGAAATGATCATTCATTTGCATAAAGTTCATATAAGGTTTTACGGACCAATAACTTACCTTTGAAAACTCCAAAAATGAATGAATTAAACTAAGGAAGCAGATCAATTGAATGAAAAATTCCAATGTACATAAATCGGTATTCGCCAACACGCTAAATCACTTTCACTAAATAACTCACTTTTTAAAACAAAATATATCAATATATCAGTAAAGCAAGGCGCATTTTTATTGCCCTCTAAATTTTGCGTGTTCGATTGCAAAGCAAAATTGACGTTTAATTTAATTTGTGTCTGTTTCATAAAACTGCCATTTCCATAAACCAAAAATAGCACGTAACACAACCAAAATTACCATATAACCGCTGCAGCAAGAACAACCAAAATGTCGTGCTAGGTGGAAAATGAGATAAATATATGGTGGATTAACAACCAAAATAATTAAAGATTGTAAGGGAGGTACCACGTCCCCTTTTTCGATAACGCCAAGCTTTATGGGTGAGAATGGTGTTGTTTCCTATAGCTCTATTCCAATTTTCATGTTCCTACCTTAAACACTTTTGAAGATATTCACCTTGAAAAGTTCAGTTTGTATGGGAGGTGCCACGCCCCCTTTTCCGATTATCCCTTCTTTTATGTGTAAGAAGGCTTTTGATACCATATGGGTCTATACCAATTTTCAGGTCCCTACCTTGAACCCTTCTTCCCTTCACAGATATTCTGCTTAAAAAATTTAGTTTGTATGGGAGGTACCACGCCCCCTTATTCGATAGCCCTCGGTTTTATAGGTGAGAGTGGTGTTGTTATCCTGTAGCTCTGTACCAATTTTCATGTTCCTACCTTAAACACTTTTGAAGATATTCGACTTTGAAAATTCAATTTGTATGGGAGGTGCCACGCCCCCTTAATATTTTATTCTGATTTTAAGACATGACCTGCGCGTGGTAATAACAAACAAATCCCCCAAAGGAAGTATTTCATTTGGTTCAGCCGTTTTCGAGTTTTAGCGTTACAACTATACACCATTTCATTTTTATATATATAGATTTCAATATTTTCTTTAAATTCAAAATTTATCTAATTTAAGAATAAAATTCAGTGGACATCACATTTCGTTACATAAAAATACAGTTTATCTTAAAGATAATACAAAACAAAATTCAGTCTTTATAATTAGGATCTAATTTTAACATTTGTAATTTAATATCTAACTTTTCTTGATGAAGTTTTGTTTCGGCATAAAATTCTTTCTGGAGATCTTGTTGCTCCCTTAGTAATGATGCTGCGCTCTCCTTTTCTGGTCGTCTCTCTCTGTAAGCAGCTCTGCTGGTTGACGGCACATCGTCTGATTGTGCCGAAATGTCCATTTCGGAGGTTCGGGCTGCGTCTTGCGTGCTATCGCCATAATCGAAGGTATTTTGTATCCCACTTGTACTTATTTCTAACCCTGTTAAGCGCACAATTTTCTCCTCCAGTGGACTTATGCGTTGTAGACGACCTCCTCTTCCCCCCCCCCCCTGTGCTCAGCATTTCCTTTTTATTGCTGGTCAGCTTGCGTTTGATGTAGCACTTCCAGTCAATCCAAACCTGTAACGAAACGTTAGAATTTAAAAATTCGTTTTCACTTACTTACTTTTCTCCACGCAAGTGAGTCCTTAGATGGTGGACCAAGTGCATTTAAATTAGAAGCCACCTCTTGCCAAAAAGCCTGCACATCTTCCTTAGGTCCCTTGTGAAAACCGTTAGCTATATCTGGCTTTTTCTCCATTATTTCTGCTAATTTTACGTACTGTTGTGGTGTTGTTGTTTTTGACCTGAAAGAATATCAAAAAGTATCATTAGAGCGCAAACTTAGCAAAACGGAGCTACGATCGAAATGCATGATAGGCATAATCGTAAATTTCGAAGTTGAACTGAACGGGAACGGAACGCATGATACCAAAGTTGCCAAACGGAGAAAATTTCAATCCGAGTCGAAATGCATGATAGGGATGATTATTTAGACTATTATTACTTTGCCGTAACTGTCCCAAGTTATAGTTGTTGTTATCCGTATATGTTTGTAAGAAATTATTTTGAGGAACTCTATGTTGTGGTAAATACTATTGTGACTATTGTCTATTGTTTGGTATAAACCTGTTCTGTATATTCTGCCTATTGTCGTATCCTCAGTATATACAGTAGATAACCTTTGCTTTGTTTACATACATAGACTCACCTCTAAGAAATCTTAAGGTGTTGTGTAACACTTTTTTTGCTACTTTCATGGTAATCAGGGTTTTGTGTTAGCATTTGAGCTACATATAAATTTTAAATTTTGATGATCAACACTTTAAAATATATTAAATAATGCAAGTGTTTACGTTATTTAAGTGATTATATTGAATTATTTTGAATCTCTGTTCAATTTTATTAGGATATTACTTGTTGTTTGATGTTAGATCAGTTGTTTTTTTTTTGGGCAATTTTTAAACACGCTTCAAGTATTTCTAAATTTTTGCATGCAGTAGGATACAATCCTGGGTGGTAATTTGTCGTTTGACATATGTGTACAAATTGACAATTCGTTAGCCGTTATAGGAAAACATCAATTGGAAATTGAGTTTAAACCAGAGCTCGCAAATAACTGTCGACCGTTTCTCGTTGTCTGCAAATAAATGTCTCTCCTAGACTCTTTACGAAAAGACTCAGAAAGCAACCGTTTTATGGGTTCTTGAATGAGCTCGCTCGCGCTCAGAGCGAAACCGTTTTTTTTTTTTAATTCTGCTTTGTTCTGTTTGTTCCAAGACCGTTTTGTCGTGTTCAAGGAAGCAAAAAGTCTTTTGAATATTTATTAATATAAACGTCTGTTTTGCAGACGAAATATATTAATTGCGACCGTTAATTGAGTGTGTGAAGTTGTGAAATATTTGCTGTATAAAATGGGTAGAGACATGAATAAAAATGTGCACCAATTCTTTAAATTTAATTTGGAAGAGAACAAGTCAATTTGTAATGTTTGCGGTATTAAATTGTCCGGCAATCATTCAACAAACTTAAGACGGCATTTAACAACGAAACATATGGACATTTTCAATTAGTGGAACAATTCTGTATATTCAAAATTGACTCAATGTGAAGAAAAACGAAGAATATCGTATCAAACGAGCGAAAAAGCAATTGTTTCTTCTTTGATTAAAATGGTAACCATGGACGGAAAACCATTTATATTTCTAGACAGTGAAGGGTTCAAAGAAATAATGGATCCAATATATAATGCACTTGGCATGAACCCTGTAACGTCTCGAAATATTATGAATTTTGTGTCAGTCAAAGAGGAGTTTGTCAAAGAAAACATAAGGGCATTTGTGAAGGGAAAGCTGGTGTCGCTGAAAATCGATGTTGCCACCAGAAAGAATAAAACCATTCTAGAAATAAATTTGCAAATCATCCACGCAAGGCTGGCTAAAACCGAAATTATTGTAAAGACTTTGGGAATGATTGAGATCGGGGAATCTCACACTGGAATGTATATGAAGAACAAAATTCTAGAAATCTTAGATGATTATGGAATTTCACTGGATCAAATCTACAGGTAAAATTTGAACTACATACAATTTTTAAAATATGTAATTTTTTTAAATTTTCATATTCATGCACACAGCATTACGCCTGATAATGAGCGAAACATGATAAAAGCCGTCCAAGTGTTAAATGATGCGACAGAGGAATCCCTTTTTGAAGAAGACATAGAAAGTGAGAATCTTCTGAATGAATTGGATTCTATTGAACTTGCTAATATACACCTTGTGAGATGTGCAGCACACACTCTACAACTGTGCGTATTCGATATGAACAAAACAAAACAAAATAACAAAATATATATAAGTAACGGGTGATTTTTTTGAGGTTAGGATTTTCATGCATTAGTATTTGACAGATCACGTGGGATTTCAGACATGGTGTCAAAGAGAAAGATGCTCAGTATGCTTTGACATTTCATCATGAATAGACTTACTAACGAGCAACGCTTGCAAATCATTGAATTTTATTACCAAAATCAGTGTTCGGTTCGAAATGTGTTTCGCGCTTTAATTTTGTTCAGCGATGAGGCTCATTTCTGGTTGAATGGCTACGTAAATAAGCAAAATTGCCGCATTTGGGGTGAAGAGCAACCAGAAGCCGTTCAAGAACTGCCCATGCATCCCGAAAAATGCACTGTTTGGTGTGGTTTGTACGCTGGTGGAATCATTGGACCGTATTTTTTCAAAGATGCTGTTGGACGCAACGTTACGGTGAATGGCGATCGCTATCGTTCGATGCTAACAAACTTTTTGTTGCCAAAAATGGAAGAACTGAACTTGGTTGACATGTGGTTTCAACAAGATGGCGCTACATGCCACACAGCTCGCGATTCTATGGCCATTTTGAGGGAAAACTTCGGACAACAATTCATCTCAAGAAATGGACCCGTAAGTTGGCCACCAAGATCATGCGATTTAACGCCTTTAGACTATTTTTTGTGGGGCTACGTCAAGTCTAAAGTCTACAGAAATAAGCCAGCAACTATTCCAGCTTTGGAAGACAACATTTCCGAAGAAATTCGGGCTATTCCGGCCGAAATGCTCGAAAAAGTTGCCCAAAATTGGACTTTCCGAATGGACCACCTAAGACGCAGCCGCAGTCAACATTTAAATGAAATTATCTTCAAAAAGTAAATGTCATGAACCAATCTAACGTTTCAAATAAAGAACCGATGAGATTTTGCAAATTTTATGCGTTTTTTTTTTAAAGAAAGTTATCAAGCTCTTAAAAAATCACCCTTTATATATATATATATATATACATTTATAAAATCTATGCAGACGTGTCTTAATTGAGAATGAAAACAACATACCATCGCTCGACGTTGCTACAAGGTGGAATTCAACCTATTTAATGTTAAAAAATTATTGGATTTAAAGGATTTCCTGCCGCGCAGTCTTATGCTTGTGTAGATGCCGATTGGGATTGGATCGGGACGTACATTGACGCTTTCAGTGATACATATGTACCAGGCAACCCTAAAGCTACAAGACAAAGGTTTAGTTTATAGTGAGTTCTTCGTAGTATGGATGGAACTAAAATTGAAATGCGAGAATAGCCACAATTTAATAAAAAAAAACAATCAGCACAGATAAAAATAAGAGAAAAAAAATTGTAAGAAAATGATGCATTATTGGCAACGATTTACATGGATCCTCGGGTAAATTGTAAAAAGGCTAATTTAAAAAAAATAGCTTTTGGTTTATTTGAGTTGAAAGAAGTAAGCTGTATGTCATAGAATGTTTGAAATTTGGGTCCTGTTTTGTTTATGTTGTAGTTTTGAGAAACTATGTTAATAATTAAAATTGTCTTCGTCAAAAACTAATACTTGTACTAAACTAAAATCCAAGAAACATTTCATACTTTTTATTGCTTTATTATTTAAGGCACAAACACGAAATGTCCAAGCGCTCGAATATCCTGTGCGTGAAGAGATGTTTGCTTCCCCTCTCTTGTCAATTCTTTCAACCGCATTCTCATCTGAAGAGAAGTCGCTGTTCTCGGCATTTTTGGACGATTTTCAGACAGTGTCAGAAAACAAAAAAGATCCTGTTTCGTAACATTTGGTCGCTTGCCATTAAATTCAAATATATTGGAATTTTTTAATGATTTGCAGCTTAAGATTCCGCATATAAGTGCACTAGCGCAGGTTGTGCTGGCTACACCTGCAACGCAAGTGTCCGTCGTACGGACATTCTCAGCCCTACACTTTATATTAAGTGAACGAAGAAGTTCGATTAGTGCAGAAAATTTAAACGCCTTATTAATTATAAAGCTTAACACATAATATCTAAAAAATGTTACAAAAAATATATACTACTATAAATATATAAAAATGCAAAAAAAAATTAAAAACAACATTGTCTGAAACTTTTTTTTTTCTTTTTGATAGCATTTTGTTATATGGAATATGGAATCTAAATGAAACTTGTTAACAAAAATATTTGAAAATAAAACTAAATTGTTCTATTAATCAAATTATATTATTTCTTTTTTACAACAACAAAAGTAAATGTGAAGACCGTTTGCGTTGAGTTTTTCGATCAATCGGTCTTTTGCTGACTCTCTTTGTGCGAGCGTTTCTCGTTCTGCTCTTTATTCACTGCTCATTGAAATGCGAAATACAAAGAGCTCAACGAAAAGCGCTCAACAGAAAACATAAATGAAGACAGCAAGAGTCTCTTGCTCAGAGCGAGAGCGAGAGAGTATGAACTTTTTCGGTTGTGCTCGCAACGAGAGCACAAGAAAAAAAACGGTCGACAGTTATTTGCGAGCTATGGTTTAAACCAGCGTTGTCCACGGCCTATGCGCACAATAGCGCACGGACAGTGCCAGACACCTCACACCAACATGTCGCGACAAGTGTCTGTGAAAGCACGATTGTGCTTCTGTATTCAACTTCGTAGGCAAACAAAGCAGAATTTTGCGATCAGTTGACGCTAGAATAACCAACACAAGCATAACGTGCACACAGTCACGTTGGACAACACTGGTTTAAACACAAACGTATTGTTACAAAAGTAGTATTAAGTTGTATTTGTATTGCTATATGCATCCCTTATTATGAACAATAGCTGTAGGTATATGGAATAGCATTTGTCTTGTTGTAGACATCTGGCGCCGCAGCTGTCTGCTTGTCTACTTCAACAATTGCTGCGTCCGGCGCCGCGGCTGTCTGCTTGTCTACTTAAACAATTGCTGAGTCTGGCGCCGTATAGCATTATGTTCTTGTAATTTCCAGACGCAATATTCTAGAAGGACACGTCGGCATCAGCGAGGAGTGCGTGGCTATATAAGCCGTGGCAGCGCCAACATAATCAATCAGTGCTAAGAGTAAACTGTTATAGTGTAGACGAGTTGTAAAATAAAGAGTTGTTGAATTGAATTGAACAGTTTTTGGTTTTATTCGTCAATCCAGAGATACGAACCTAGCAAAGTAAACTAGCAAGCAGTAAATTCGCAACAGTATGTATGTTAAAGATTTAAACAATACATATTAGTGTTAATTATAAGATTATATTTTTTATATTGTGGATAAGTTTTGTTGCTGAAATAAAGCTAGTTTAAGGTAAGGTGTATAAATATATTAGAAATATGTCGAAGTTTTTAATAAGTTTATGTTTACAGAAGAATGCCGAAATCTTGTGTGTGCGGATGTGCGGCAGCTGAATCATTTTACTAATTCCCATCGGAACGTGAATTAGCAAGGTATGAATTTATTTTGGAATATGTGTTAGGTTTTTTATTGATACTTGGGTTAATTTATATATATATGTGTATGTATGTACATTCATCAAATATTTAAGGGGCTATACCAGTGATACCCATGGAAAATTAAGCGAATTTCGTGATTTTTTAAAGAAAGTACTCAATCGAATATTTCGAAGTTCTTTGGGCATAATAAGGTATATTTTCGGCTATATTTTAAGTTTTTTTTTACAAAAATATTGAATAATAACGAAGTTATGTGCTGTCTTCGGCGGTTCCGAAAAAAGTGTCTTTCTTAGGTAAACAATTGTCGTTTTTTAATGACAAATTGGCAATTTTCAACCAATCAAAAAGATCGTAGGTCATTGTATAGTAAATAATATACTATAGAATACTCAGTTTCAATTTGAAGTCGATTGGTCAATATCTCGTTGAGTTATGATGTCAGCAATTTTGAAAATGTCGTTAAAACTATCAAAAAAAAATGAAAAAGAACCAATTTTTTGAAAGTGTCACACTGGTATAGCCCCTTAATGCGTATGAGTTCTTATGCATACATAAAAGTGTGCATTATAAAAATTTAAAATCTCTTTTTTATTAATTCAAAACCATTTTTTTGCCACATGTGTATTATCTACAGGCAGCCTTTCCACCAATACAAACTACCCAAGTGAAGTGGTTATGTTTTTTTTCGGGATGGCCTACGGGATACAGTTTTAGTTAAGAACTTGTTTTAAGTATAATGAAAACTGTATTAGTTTTAATTAGCTTAAAGAACAAAAGGCTTACAAAATTTTTGTTACGAAAGTGTTTAATTATAAATATAATTCATTAAGTAAATATTATATTAACTTATAAGAGCGTAGTTATACAAAATATGACTACATGTTACTTTTAAATTATCAATATCATAAATAGTATTAATTACTTAAGGTAATTCATTTTGTTAAACCTTAAAAATTAGTCAGAGATAATATGATAGTTTTTAAAAGATAAGTTTTTTTGTATGAAAATCTATATATATAAAAATGAAATGGTGTATAGTTGTAACGCTAAAACTCGAAAACGGCTGAACCAAATGAAATACTTCCTTTGGGGGATTTGTTTGTTACTACCACGCGCAGATCATGTCTTAAAATCAGAATAAAATATTAAGGGGGCGTGGCACCTCCCATACAAATTGAAATTTTCAAGTCGAATATCTTCAAAAGTGTTTAAGGTACAAACTAAATTTTTTAAGCAAAATATCTGAAAGGGTTCAAGGTAGGGACCTGAAAATTGGTGTAGACCTATATGGTATCAAAAGCCTTCTTACACATAAAAGAAGGGGTAATTGGAAAAGGGGGCGTGGCACCTCCCATACAAACTGAACTTTTCAAGGTGAATATCTTCAAAAGTGTTTAAGGTAGGAACATGAAAATTGGTATAGAGCTATAGAAAACAACACCATTCTCACCCATAAAGCTTGGCATTATCGGAAAAGGGGACGTGGTACCTCCCTTACAATCTTTAATTATTTTGGTTGTTAATCCACCATATATTTGTCTCATTATCCACCTAGCACGACATTTTGGTTGTTCTTGCTGCAGCGGTTATATGGTAATTTTGGTTGTGTTACGTGCTATTTTTGGTTTATGGAAATGGCAGTTTTATGAAACAGACACAAATTAAATTAAACGTCAATTTTGCTTTGCAATCGAACACGCAAAATTTAGAGGGCAATAAAAATGCGCCTTGCTTTACTGATATATTGATATATTTTGTTTTAAAAAGTGAGTTATTTAGTGAAAGTGATTTAGCGTGTTGGCGAATACCGATTTATGTACATTGGAATTTATCATTCAATTGATCTGCTTCCTTAGTTGAATTCATTCATTTTTGGAGTTTTCAAAGGTAAGTTATTGGTCCGTAAAACCTTCTATGAACTTTATGCAAATGAATGATCATTTCCAATTAGATATTTGGTACGATGCCAAGAATCAGTACGTATGGTAACACTTCTCGGAGTTCCCAGGCCGCAAGGAGAACACGAAATAGCAGAGCACGTCAAAGGGAAAGTGTTATTGAGAGGGTATCACCACGAAATAGACTGCTGGAGAGTAGCACGCACCAGTTAGAAGATGTCAACCAAACATACAATCAGCAAGAACGATTGAGAAGAAGGGAAGTTCACAATCAGCAACAACGATCGAGAAGAAAGGAAGTTCGTGCTCGCCAAAGTGATGAAGTAAGATCACAACATGCGATTATTCGACGACAACAGCGGCAACATCTTTCTTTTGTGAACTTTGAACGGACAGGTTTTCGATATGATCCAAACATTCAATATAGCGCATCTGTTCAAATCGGTCAGATGTCAGTAGTTTGTCAATATTGCAATGCAGTCAAATTTAAAAATGAACCGTTGCCAGAATTGCTTCCACCACCACAGCCATTGTTCCAGCTGCTTTACGGTGAATCTCCTCACTCGAGCCATTTCTTAAAGCAAATTGTAAATGAACAAAACTACAATCCAACGTTTAAGGTATTTTTGCCAAACAATATTCGACAGAGCTCTCCTACAATTATACACGTTCATGGGCAAATGTTTCATCTCGCTGGATCGCTGTTGCCGCATCCAGATCAAGAACACAAATATCTCCAAATTTACTTTCTGGGAGATTCACATGATGAAGTAAATCAGCGTTGTGCTATCTTCAATACAACGAAAAGAGAAATAATCGAACAATTGCAGCAAATGTTACACGAACACAATGGCCTCATTAAACTGCTTACGATTTCGTTGGAACGTATGCCAACAGATGATCATAGTATAATCATACAAGCGGACAAAAGACCAACAGGGTCACATGAAAGACAATATAATGCACCTACAGTTAGCGAAATATCAGTTGTTGTTGTTGGAGAAAATTTGCAGTCGCGTGATATTGTTATCAAACGTAGAAATCAAAACGCACTAAAACGGATAAGTGAGACACATCGGTCTTACGACACAATGCAATATCCGCTCATGTTCTGCCGTAGAGAAGACGGATATCACTTAGGATATAAGATGATAAATCCGGTGAATGGTTAGTAAAAAAAAATTTTTGTTTGCTACTTCATATAGGTAATTTAAGCTTTTAGGTGTCGAGACAAATAAAAAAGTCAGTTCAATGAAGTTTTACGCATATCGAATGATGATTCGCCAAAACTATGACAACCATTTACTTAGATATGGACGGTTATTTCAACAGTATGCAGTTGACATGTATGTTAAAGTTGAGACAGAACAACTTAATTACATGCAATACAATCAGTCGAAGTTGCGATCTGAAGAGTATATTCACTTAAGAGATGCAATGAATGGTGATGCGGATATTACAGATATTGGTCGATTCTATATTTTGCCATCGACATACATTGGCAGTCCTAGACACATGCATGAGTACTCCCAGGACGCGATGACTTACGTGCGCAATTATGGGCGGCCGGATTTGTTTGTTACATTTACTTGCAATCCAAAATGGCCAGACATTACGAATCTATTGCATCCCGGTCAATCACCAAGCGATCGCCACGACGTTACAGCACGCGTGTTTAAACAAAACTCAGATGTTTGATGGACTTTCTTACGAAACAACGTGTATATGGCACTGTTCGATGCTGGATGTACTCAGTGGAATGGCAGAAGAGAGGTTTGCCCCACGCACAAATTCTTCTTTGGATGGTGGAAAAAATTACACCTGACCAAATTGATGACATCATTTCCGTCGAAATTCCTGATGTTGAAATAGATCCAGAGTTGCACGAAGTGGTGATGGCCAATATGGTTCATGGACCATATTCTTCGGTGTGTATGTCGGACAGTAAATGCAAAAAACGCTATCCCGGTGCTTTTATTTCGGAAACTCAAACTGGAAACGACGGATACCCTCTCTATCGGCGTCGCTCACCCGCTGACAATGGCAGAACATTCATCACTCAATTGAAGGAAAGAATTTCGTGGTTGATAACACATGGATCGTTCCATATTCGCCAATTTTGTGTTACGTACTATTTTTGGTTTATGGAAATGGCAGTTTTATGAAACAAACACAAATTAAATTAAACGTCAATTTTGCTTTGCAATCGAACACGCAAAATTTAGAGGGCAATAAAAATGCGCCTTGCTTTACTGATATATTGATATATTTTGTTTTAAAAAGTGAGTTATTTAGTGAAACTGATTTAGCGTGTTGGCGAATACCGATTTATGTACATTGGAATTTATCATTCAATTGGTCTGCTTCCTTAGTTGAATTCATTCATTTTTGGAGTTTTCAAAGGTAAGTTATTGGTCCGTAAAACCTTATATGAACTTTATGCAAATGAATGATAATTTCCAATTAGATATTTGGTACGATGCCAAGAATCAGTACGTATGGTAACACTTCTCGGAGTTCCCAGGCCGCAAGGAGAACACGAAATAGCAGAGCACGTCAAAGGGAAAGTGTTATTTAGAGGGTATCACCACGAAATAGACTGCTGGAGAGTAGCACGCACCAGTTAGAAGATGTCAACCAAACATACAATCAGCAAGAACGATTGAGAAGAAGGGAAGTTCACAATCAGCAACAACGATCGAGAAGAAAGGAAGTTCGTGCTCGCCAAAGTGATGAAGTAAGATCACAACATGCGATTATTCGACGACAACAGCGGCAACATCTTTCTTTTGTGAACTTTGAACGGGCAGGTTTTCGATATGATCCAAACATTCAATATAGCGCATCTGTTCAAATCGGTCAGATGTCAGTAGTTTGCCAATATTGCAATGCAGTCAAATTTAAAAATGAACCGTTGCCAGAATTGCTTTTACCACCACAGCCATTGTTCCAGCTGCTTTACGGTGAATCTCCTCACTCGAGCCATTTCTTAAAGCAAATTGTAAATGAACAAAACTACAATCCAACGTTTAAGGTATTTTTGCCAAACAATATTCGACAGAAACTACAGAGCTCTCCTACAATTATACACGTTCATGGGCAAATGTTTCATCTCGCTGGATCGCTGTTGCCGCATCCAGATCAAGAACACAAATATCTCCAAATTTACTTTCTGGGAGATTCACATGATGAAGTAAATCAGCGTTGTGCTATCTTCAATACAACGAAAAGAGAAATAATCGAACGATTGCAGCAAATGTTACACGAGCACAATGGCCTCATTAAACTGTTTACGATTTCGTTGGAACGTATGCCAACAGATGATCATAGTATAATCATACAAGCGGACAAAAGACCAACAGGGTCACATGAAAGACAATATAATGCACCTACAGTTAGCGAAATATCAGTGGTTGTTGTTGGAGAAAATTTGCAGTCGCGTGATATTGTTATCAAACGTAGAAATCAAAACGCACTAAAACGGATAAGTGAGACACATCGGTCTTACGACGCAATGCAATATCCGCTCATGTTCTGCCGTAGAGAAGACGGATATCACTTAGGATATAAGATGATAAATCCGGTGAATGGTTAGTAAAAAAAAATTTTTGTTTGCTACTTCATATAGGTAATTTAAGCTTTTAGGTGTCGAGACAAATAAAAAAGTCAGTTCAATGAAGTTTTACGCATATCGAATGATGATTCGCCAAAACTATGACAACCATTTACATGAGATATGGACGGTTATTTCAACAGTATGCAGTTGACATGTATGTTAAAGTTGAGACAGAACGACTTAATTACATGCAATACAATCAGTCGAAGTCGGCGTCGCTCACCCGCTGACAATGGCAGAACATTCATCACTCAATTGAAAGGAAAGAATTTCGTGGTTGATAACACATGGATCGTTCCATATTCGCCAATTTTGTCTAAGGCATTCAAAACACATATAAATGTTGAGTATTGCAGTTCAATAAAATCAATTAAGTATGGTTGCAGATATGTCACCAAAGAAATCGATATGGCGGTTATTGGCGTTGAACGAGATGAAATTAGCAAATTTCAAATGAGCAGATATGTGAACTGCAATGAAGCAATCTGGAAAATATTTTCATTTGCAATTCATGAACGCCATCCTACTGTTGTGCATCTGTCAGCTCATTTGGAGAATGGCCAGCGAGTTTATTTCAACGCAGAGCACATAGTACAGCCTACGGAAATACCACCAGCAACCACTTTAACAAGTTTCTTTGCAACTTGCGCCAGTGATCCGTTCGCGAGAACATTGCTTTACTCGGAGATGCCTCGGTATTATACATGGAATGCATCGTCTTTCCCCCGGCGCAACATAACCCTGGCGGTTCATTTTTAAATTTGACTGCATTGCAATATTGACAAACTACTGACATCTGAGCGATTTGAACAGATGCGATATATTGAATGTTTGGATCATATCGAAAACCAGCCCGTTCAATGTTTACAAAAGCAAGATTTGTAAAAATTTTGTTAAAGTATACACAATGAAATTAGGAAAAATCGTTCATATTCTATTAAAACCAATACCGGTGTAATTTTTGAAATCAAAAAAAAAATCTATTTTGGGCAGAACGAAGTTTGCCGGGTCAGCTAGTAAACATATAAATAGTTTATTAAAAATTTCGGCGACGTTTTAAATGATGCCTCTAAAGGTTGGTTCACTTGATGCATTCATTTAATGCTTTTCATGGGTTTCCTTTTTTTTCCACCATTTTAATTTTTATTAAAAAAAAAAAAAACTAACCAAGATTTGTTTGTTTTATACTAACCATTTTGCTTTTATATTCTTTCGTTAAATTTATGAAAATTTTCATAGGCGAGGAAAATGGATGCAACTTTTGGGGGTAACAGACACCCCAAAAAAGGAGCTATTCGCCTGCCAGCGCCATTTCTCGTTCCGGATGAGGAACAAATTAAGGTTAAGTAAAGGGGCAGTCCCCGATTCTAATTTGTACGCACCCACAGTGGATGTAATTCCAAAAAAAAAATAGTGTTTGAAATAGGTAGCTTAGTCGAACAGACGGACGCAAATGACGGGGTAATTCGATTAGGGCCTGAGGATTTTGCTGCTCAGGAGGAGGGTTTTGATTATTTTAGGGAAACAGAAAAAGTTAGGGCAGAAGTGATTCCTTGTTAGCCATGTATACAACGGGTCACCTAGATACATCTCAGTCCCAAACCCTTTTAAATACCGCGGAGTTTGTATTGTTTTTCGACCAACTCTTCAATATTTTTGATAGTAAATGCCTCGGAGCATTAAAAAAATATGGTGAACCCTTTTCGGGCAGCTTAGATCAAATGAATTTTTTAGTAGAAGCCGAAGAAGCACTTAACTCTATCACCGTTTGTGATATCTTTGGTCGAGATATCACAAATACATTTTCGTTTATTAGAGGTTGGCTTCTTAACATTCGCAGTTTAAGACGATTGTGGCGCATATTGTCCCGAGAGGGATTTAAATATATCAAGGCAAGAAGACTTTGCCAAGACGAACTAGAACACTACTTCGGACAGATTAGGAAAGGGGGAGGATTGAACACAAGAACAACTACGTCTATGTTTTCTGACCTTTTCTGCCAATCTTTGGGCCTTTGACATGTCAAATTCGTGACACGTGGCAATTGTGAATCTCTGCAGGGTAGAGATTTAGAGCTACTTTCTTTCAATACCCTTGAAAGAGTATGTAATGACCCTTTGATTCAGGATAGTCCTTGGTTTGCCAAGACCGTTCTTAGATAGCCCTCTATAGTGTTAGGAATTGTATCGAAATCGATGCAATTGAAAGCGATTTCCTACAGCGAAATTAATTTGCATATTTTTGTGGTTATATGTATTATGAATATTTTAAATTGCATAATTGTTCCCAACCTTTGCCACTTTTTGAAAAAGATCAGATCCCTGAAGACGCATTCACTTTTACAAAAGAAAAAGTGTACGATTCGTCAAATCTGGTAAAAGCTCCTGAACCCTTCATCGATTTTTTGAAAAAACTTGATGCTATATTGAATGACAATTTTGATTCTTGTTGTCATCTTATAGGATTTTCAAAAAAATTGCATAGTATGATGGGAGATGTAGAGCCTTTTTATTGCTGCGAAAATTCACAACCCAACTTTCTAAAAAACCCTTTTTATAAGGATTAGAACATATTTTTCTTTAAGAATTTTTAATAGGCAGACAGCCAACCCTCATTTTCGGCACATCAAATTTTTGTGCACTTCACATAGGTAACTACCTCCCCCTTTTAAAAGTTAGTTTCGGTATTTTAATATATTTAGTAGAGTTATAGGATTTTGGATACATCTATTGTGGGAGCTTAAAAATCTTATTAAATTATTTTGTGCAATATTTTTATTTAAATTATTAATTATGTTTACTTTATGTTGTAAAGGTGAAAATAGGCCTACCGGGGAACCGAACACTTAAAAAATGTCGGTAACGCGCCTTATTGCAAACCTCAGGGGGTGTGGAAAATACAAAACTTAAAGATTCAAAAATAAATTATTAAAAATATTTATAATGTTAATAAAATTTGTTTAATTTCGTTGGAATAAAAAGTTTATGAGAAATACATATTGACTTATCTTTATTAAAAAGTTCGCTTACTATTACAAGTTAAAGTCCACAAATTTGCATTTTTTTACAATTAAATGTCTTTTAACAAAAGTCTCACCAACAATCAATGGCACTACTAAACTAAACACCTTAACTGGTGAAGCTTCTTTCTTTATTTTACTCTAAGAAATAGCCTCATCTGGTCGAGCACCACTGTCACTGCCACCGAATTCCGAAGCTGTGTTAATAAAAACGGAATAATCGGCTCCTATCTCATCAAATTCGCATTGCATATGTGATGCTTTATAATACCGCCACCAATTATAATCATTCCCGATTTGGTGGCTTTCACAGCCATAGTGTTTAGACGTCGCAAATCGGACAAAATATCTACCACTAATCCGGGGTGACGGAAAGAGAGGAAATACATCATGTCACCTAGGCTACCATCTGTAAGCGCAGGGCAAAACACAGATATTTTATGTTTCGCAGCCCAGTAGTATATTAAGCTGGTGTCGTTTATCCTTTCCCCCAAGTCGTTGTATAATACGAGAAGGAGACCAAATCATGCCTTTCCTTTTTTGCTCTTCAACCATTTCATCAAGTAGCAGCATGAGCCAATTCTCGAACTTGCAATTACCTATACGATTTATACCACGATCCCGTAAAGATCGGCCAGATAATTCGAATGATCCCATGTACGTGGGAGCTAGGCATTTAATAAAGTATTCTTCAACGCTACCCGCTGTCGTTACTAGACAATCCACCATTTGATGTTCAACGAGGAATCGTAATGTCCCCAGTAATCCCGACGACACTAGATTAGATGTGAATCCAAGGAATATTGTACAGCTATGTTTTCGTCTAATGAATTCATCCGTTTCATGAAAATCGGCTTCCTTAAGGTTTCAACGGCTGCTGCCTACAATAAAGCTAAGAATATTTTAAAATACATAAACCTTTGCATAAAAAAATGGTTACATTACTCGTACCATTAGATTGATTTCTCTTATTGCCAACCCAAGATTAGTAGCTTGAAACTCCGTATTAACATACGACTCAAATAATTTTGAGTAATCAATTCCTTGATTCCAATAATAGCCCGTACGATGGGTGTGTTTTCTTGTATATTTTCACTTCGTTTAAGTACCGCTTCTTTGGCGATAGCTGGTTCAACGGACATAAAACCTATGTTCTCTCCAATTATTAAACTTTAAATAAAATATCTAGTAACTTTATACAAACTAAACTTTGTTTTGATTTAATTTGAATGTTCGAATATGGAAAGCTGCACCTTTTATGTTTTCTGTCGGTCAAATGTAAACGAATACATTCAGAAGAAAACTCACCACCGAGAAATCTAAAAACAGGGCTGCTTTTTATTAATAAGAACTCACTACATAAAGAATATCTGACTATCAGTAAATGATATTTTTATGGGCGAAACATGACACACTATGAGGTTTAAATCATTAATAAATAATTTCCTTTTATATTAAGCAACAATATTTATAGTTTTTTTTATTTAATAGAATAAATTTGCTAAGTATTTACTACCTCAATATATACAGCACTGTGTTGCTACCTCTGAAAATCGAAGATGGCCGCTATTCACCCCTCAGAAAGCTACCACGAAAAGGTTATCTACTGTATATACTGGTATATACTGTGGTCGTATCTCTTTACCATTCCTGTTTCTTCGCTTCTAAGGCACGTTATATTTCTACTATGGATAATACTTGCTAGATTTGGCTCAATGGCTCGTTTTTCACTTAGTTCACTTTTTAATTTATAAAAAAAATTAGTTTTATTTTTTAATTAATATTTAGTGTACTGACGTATTTTTAGTCTTATCAATCTTTGGATTAATGCCGACGTAATCTTTTGATTACTGCGTGGGTTTCCAACTGCGCCACTTTCGTAATTAAAGCCGAACGAAAGATTAAATTTTAACATTTTTATTTATTGTGTAACTTACAGTTCGGTTGCTGCTTAAGAACTAACAAACTTTCTTTAAAAATTTCTTATATTTATATAGTTCTTAAATTTACGACTGTGGTCTCAACACAACGTTAGTTGAACTCATACATCTTCTTCTTAATTGGCGTAGACACCGCTTACGCGATTATAGCCGACTTAACAACCGCGCGAGTTATGTTCCGTACCCAAATAAAAATATTGTAAACACACTATAATAGTAAACATACTTTAATCCCACATTCCAAATTTCCCAGACACTCACTTCCCACAATTCACAAGCATTTTTTGAAGTTACTGACTTACTATGATTCATTCTTTCATAGTCAGTCTTAAGATTGCATCAGAATAAAAATTATAATGAAGAGAATTTGATCTATTTGATTTTATTTAATACTCTGCAGAATCAACCTAAGTTGAGTCTAAAATATTAGTGGCGCAGTCGGCAAACGACCCGAAAAAGTTCCCATACTAAAAAGTTTTAACACAAAAGTGGTGTAATAAAAATTTATTACAAATAAATAACTAACAGATTAATGTGTCCTTAATGTGCAAAACAAAAAAATACATACATATATCAACATATATCAATAAATGACACACAAATTTGATAGGAAAATGGATAGTGAACAAATTGAAGAGCTTCAACTGATGATCAGTCGACAAGAAGCTATTATTGAGCAACAACAATTAAAAACAAAGAACAAAAAAAGTAATTGACCTTCTCTTAGAGAAAATACATCCACTAACTAGAACTCTTATGACTGAAACGACTACACTTGACCAAATAAAAGAAAAATATACAAAATACAAGCTTTTATATGAAAATAATACGATTGCTTTTGGCCACCGTAAGACCACAAGTAAACCTCAATACAATTCGATTAATAAGATACAAAATAACAATTACACCAACAATAGAAACCAAAATTACGACTGCTCGAATAGCAACAATTACAAATTAAACAGAAATAATTACAGAACAGATAATAATTATCAAAAACTTAATGATAATAAGTCGATCAACACAAAACAGTGTAATTCGTAAAGTTCAACTCAAACAAAAATGTCCTATATGACTATTGACCCGACTGAACGAATGGAGATTCAAAATATTGAAGATCAATATAAAAATGACGGAACAAATGAAAGCATACATTTTCACGAAGAGCCTCGGAATCAAGATTACCAATAATTACATTAACCATAGACAACCAAAATATTAGATGTCTTATAGACTCGGGAGCCACCAGTGTAATAATAGACCCGAATACTCTTAATAAATTTGAGTTAGAAAGTCCTAAAACCCCAATTTACTTTTCTACAATAAATGGAAGAGATAAAATTACAGATAAAATAATTACACCTTTTCCGAAAGAGTTTCCATCATTCGGAACTATATCTTGGAAAGCGGTCAACTTGAAAAACAAAAATTACACCGTGATCTTTGGCAGAAACATTTTGAAAGCCTTCAAAGCAACCATGAACAATGATGACAATTATATAGAAATAGGCAAAAGAAAATTATTTTTTGAAAAATACCCTTTTGATGTAAATATTGGGTTGTCAAAAAAGTCTTGCGGTATTTTTATTGAATCAATTCGTGTGGCACCCATACATCGAGCTTCTTAGTGACTCCAAGCTTCTTCAAATGGTTTATAACGGTTTGATGACTACTACATATGCCGGTCTCTTTCGACCAATTCAGCGATTTTATCGCAATTTTCGACGACAGGCCTTCCGGAGCGTACACCAGAACGAAAACGTTGAAACCATCGTTGTGCGGTGGAAATGGAAACTGTATCGGGTCCATAAACTGCACAAATTTTATTGGCGGCTTGAGATGCATTTTTGCCTTTATCGTAGTAGTACTGTAAAAGATGCCGTATTTTCTCTTTATTTTGCTCCATGTTTGCGACGCTATAACTCACGAACGACTTAAAAAAAACGACAATCAATCAAACACGTGTTAGCGCGTGAAATGAGCTTTCCAAAAAGGTATAGCACCCGATGCTACGAATAAAACTAGAACTACGCGCTTTCAGCGCCAACTAGCGAAAATACAGCAAGACTTTTTTGACAACCCAATATAAAACAAATCGTTTTGTATTCTTCATGAATGTATTTATTTATATAAAAATAGTTAATTTCAACACTAAAAATAAAATTCGCGAAAATCAGTAATTTTTCGGAGGATCACACTGGGACGATTCCTTAGCGTTAATATCTATAGTTGCTATTTGCCTCCCAGCATAAATGACGAAATATTATCGATTGTCTAATGGCTACTGCCCGAAGTAACCTTAATCTTATTATAGTTGGCGACTTTAATGCTTGTGCTATCGAGTGGGGATGCAAAAAAAAAGAATAGAAAGGCCAAATCCTTACTAGGAGCTTTTGCTTTTATACCTTTGCGAAACATTTTGAACTGATGGCACTAGACTTTATACGAAAGAAATTACAAGTACATTAACGGAGTCAAATAATTTCTAAGGTTTGGTATGTTTTCATAAAATAAATAATTATTCTTCAAATCTGAGTGATTTGGTTATATTTAAAATGATAATTGTGAAATATAAGAGATGTTAATGTAATTAGTAGGTAAGTATAAGTCTTACAGCAAACGACTTTTTCAAAGCATACTTGAAACGTTTCGAACATGTAAATGGTTGAATAAAAAATGGAATGCGGTGTGCGAAATATCCGCCAGAAAATCAAAGACCCCGAGGTAACAGCGGAGAAGAGAACTCCAAAACTAAATGGACCACTAGAACGCGAACCAAGTGAACGCATATCACAACAACCATATCATCAGGGAAGAGTTTGGCGACGAACTGGGGTCAAGTAAATGCAACTTACAAAGGTATGAGCATTGCTCAAACATCCTCCCGACGACTTGACTGTGGCACTTGGGAAACGGTACATTACGGTAAGAGGTGTTTTTGTTCGGATAAAGGTTCCACACTGACAGGCTTTCGATGATTCAAAAAAATACGTTCAAATAAAATGTTGTTAGTTATTTCTCATGTGGTTTTCAAAATAAAAAATTTACATTGACTTTTTCTGTATCGACAACTTACACCCGCTTAAGAAAACTTTTCCTTAAAAATCGCTGGCTCGTAACCGGGTTTAACCCTCATGCTGGTCGGAATTAATTTTCGTTGAAAAACAGTAATACACAATATGAAAGATTGTGAAGGAAAAATAAAATTTATTAATTATTCTCAAAATTTAGATACTTGTAATATAATATGTTTATATTTACATAAAAATAATATTTTATAGTTCTTCGTCGTGTGGTATCTTTTAAATTAGTCTCCAATATAAAGCCCTGGTTTTCGAGAACATGTGTCACAAAAATAGTTAGTTTGGCGTGTTCCGCCTGAAATTTTTGTGTTTGAACATACGGAACAATTTTTACTTTTTACATCTTCATATTGCCGCAATATATATTGAGTTTTCTATTTAGCCTTTCCTCGGTATATGAGGACGACGGTCATCCAAACATAAAAAGTGACATAGGCGTCTTGATTTCTCTTGTTGCTGACTCTAATCCCCAGAAAAACATTTTTCTCCACCATTTATATGATTTTATCATACAACAATATGAATTTGCATATTGATCACTTTTATCGACACCTCCCATTTTCAAACTGTAGTTTATGATAACTTTTCATTTGCTAATGTTGACGGTGCTACCTCCTTTTAATGTTCTTTGAATAGTTTTTATACCTGAGGCATCGTAGCTGCTTCTAATAATAAAATATTACCTGATCGATAGATGGTAAAAAAGCATTGGTGGTTGAGAGCAGACATACGGTCGCAAAGGGTTAAACCCATAGTATCTTCAGCATAGTTGGTCAGAATGTTCCGTAAAACATTTCCCGCATATGCTATTTTTCCGTTTTTTGGCATCCAGTAAATCGACCTGTTCTTGTCGTAGCGGCAGAATTGTATTCAATTGACAGTCCATGGACGGAGAAAAACTTCAGGTACGTTCCGATTACATAGACCCGATTGTCGTGGGAATACATCGACTCGCTCTAATGCTTACTGATCTGACTACCTTTTTTGGAAAAAACTGTTAACTATACTTTACAGCGTTCGCAACTTAGTGGAAGAATACTTAAATTAAAACAATAAACATTGGAAACAAGGGAATACTGGCGCTGGCTTCACAACACAGTAAGATTAATAATAAAAAATATTGCAGAATAAAAATTTGTCATATAAATATCTCATACTACAAATTTAGGCAGTTATGCAGCGTAAATTTTAATTTTAGATATACGTAACAGAAACAATTTTATATATTTAATTTGAGTACAAGAAGTATAGAAATTGTCAAATTGAGACAGGAACATTTTTAGTTATGAATTGATATATGCCAAATCAATGAAAAAAAAAAACAAGTATATGATGAACATTACCTTCATTGCTAGCGTAATCCAGAGGCAATGGCAAGTAATTGCTCGACTTTTTGTCAAGATCATCTTGATTTTTCGACCGCAAGAACAAAACTGTACTAGTAACAAAACAATTACTAGTACTAATATAAAAACAAGAGCAACAGTAGCACCAGCAACAATTCGCATATGTATAGAGTCATCGTACCCTAGAAATGTAAAATTAGGTATTAACATACGACAGAAATAAATTTTGTGAATATTGTGCCACTATTACATATATACGTACTACTACAAAACTCTGCTTATTGATAAAATTAAGGGACAACAATACAATAAGACATCAAGTGTAAACAATGACAGATAAATTGCTAAATCAATGTTTTAAGTAGGTTTAAGATGATACAATGAAGTGTCAGTGGAAAGAAAAATTGAAAGCAGAGCCAGAGAAAACATATATTAAATTAAATACAATAAGAAGATATAATGTAATATAAATGTATTATAATATTTTTAGATTGTATATACTCCATAATATTCGAACTCACAATATGTTGTTTATTTACCTGAATTCATGCTCTGGTGTGTTTGAGCATAAACAATGTTACTGTAAGTGCCGTATCCATTCAATGTTTTG
Source organism: Bactrocera dorsalis (assembly GCF_023373825.1). Taxonomy (NCBI): domain Eukaryota; kingdom Metazoa; phylum Arthropoda; class Insecta; order Diptera; family Tephritidae; genus Bactrocera; species Bactrocera dorsalis. The sequence goes on along the minus strand of NC_064308.1, from coordinate 13,379,077 downwards.
CACCGAACTTGAAACCCATATTCCGTATTTTCAGTGAGTCCTTCGATATGAGCTCTAGTTTCCTTTGTATTGAATACAGTTTTATTAACTGAATCCAGCTCCGGTTTGGGAAACCAACGCACCTCATAAAATTCAATAGGATAATCACTTTGCATAGATTTGTCCCATACCAAATCTACTTCCCTACTTGTGGTCGCAACAACGTGAACATTAAATACAGTGGACAGGATTGCAGACTCTGTCTCTAATGTAATTTCGGCATATTCAGTTTATATTTGATTTAGATCGAAAGCCTGATTTTTAACTAAACTAACCGATGATTTTACATTAGTAGACATTAAGGGATTTTCAAGTGTAGCATTGAAAGATCCAAATTGGGCGGTATTTTTATTATCTTCAGAAGAATCGTTGTAATTATTGTCCGCTTCCATCAGGCTTGAAATACCGTTCATAGAATGTATTTGAATTGTGTACGTTGTTACTGGTTCCAAATTAGTTAAGGTTAATTTGGTTTCATTAAATGAATCTAATGCTGGATTGAACACAACGTTGGAGGAGCAGGACAGACATCGTACTTTATACACAATTTCACTGCGATATTTAGTTTTTTTCAAAGAAAATGATGATTCTAATAACTCCCTTATGGGCACATTCCAAGAAAGAATTGCACTTGTTTGGTCCACAAATAACAAAGTTAAATTCGTGGGAGGTCCGGGCGGTTTATTGCAAGGCATGTGCTTTCCATCGTGTGGATGTCGATAATAACCAGGAAGGCATTTACAAAATCCTGCTGCTAGATTTAGCGCATTTGAATTAGGTGGGCATGGTACACATTTATTAACATCTTTTGAACGAAATTTCCCTATCGGACATTCTTAAAAAAAAATATTAAATATTTTGTTTTCATATAATTTGGAAAAGTGCAAAATTATTACCATTACAGGTTTTATTTATGAAATCTGGCTCATATCCAACCTTGCATTGGCAGCCTCCAGTTAGAATTGTCCATTTGCCATCACCTTTACACAAGTGTGTAGGTGTCTCATATGGTTCCGCATTTTCAATACAGGTGTCATTTTGTTTTTCAATTATAGTAATTTCTCTTCCCGTTGGTGTTTCATTGAAATGAGCAAAATTTTCCGTTACTGCAGGACAAGTGATATAGTAAACCTTTACTGCTAACACACTTATGCAGGCTCCTTGATCACGGAATGCAAAGTAAACACCTTTCTTTGTTACGGCAATACTTTTGACTTCAGTGTTTATATCAACGTCAGAATTTTGATTGAAGCGGCCTTCTCCTGCAGCTATACGTGCTATTAAAGACATGTTGGAAACATATAATTTTCGATATATAAGAATGTATTTTTAGTTACCGATCAACTTATAACTATCGGTTTGCCACGGTGGAGGTTCTCGAGTAGCAGCATCAAATTCATAGAATAAAAGGCTAAACGTTTCTTTACAGGAGAGTGCATTTCCTAGAACACGAATAAACTCATTTTACAATGTTAAATATTATTTGACTTTACCTGGAAATAGGGAACAATCACGTATAGTAAACTTAATTTCAATGTATAATCTGTTTGCAGGTCCTCGGTCGATAAAAGGAGACCATAACCAATTATTGACATTGTTATATGCAACATCGCAAACGACATAGCTTCGCCAATTTATACCCTTTACAAAATCTGTAAATGATTCCTCAACCCACTGCAATTATAAAACATATAGAAATGGACACCAAATAAACACAATAAATCATATGTACCCCCGGTGTTTGAGCATGTGGTCCATAAGGATACCGAGTCCACTCCAAAGTAGCTTCTCTTGTCGTATCCAGCAGAATAACTTTAAACGTATCAAAAAATAGCAAAATATAGATTATGACTAAATTTAATAAAAAACCAATTACCTTGATCGGCTAAAACAACATCAAAGTGAAATACAAAAGTAAAAATCGCAAAAGCAATTAATACTTTGCGTACTTTCATTATTAGGAAATTTAATGGCGCTTTCGATGAATTCAATACATAAGATCCTTCTGTCGATGTTATTCTGGTCAAAATTTTTATGAGCAATATTTTCTTTATAATTTCTATAATTTTGATAACCAACATTTTCTGGCTGGAACTTTCTAATTTTGAAGGTGACAATAACGACTTATTTGATACATAATATGATGATAAAGTAGTATTTGCCCTTGATGTTAAAGGCACACTATTTGTAAATAACGTAACATTGGAAGAATATATGCTCGATCTGGAAGTACATATACTCGGTTCAGCACTACCCAAACTGCCGTTATTGGGTGATTGTATCGAGCACGTGTCAGCGACAGAAGACAGTTTTGATTGGAGTCTTCTTAATTTAAAATTAGGATGACGTACAACGGTCTCTAAATTCTTATAGAAAGCTTCTCCTAGATTCTCTATAGAAAAGGTTTTAATCGTCGACGTAGCAGCTCCTCTCGTTATTATAACTTGATGGTTGGTATTTCTTTTTTCATTACATTGCAATGTGACACAAGTTGGTTTGAAATGGAGACCTAATATTTCGGCGCAATCCATTGATAACATTCTGAAATTCATGTACATATCATTGTACAAATATTTAGTTGGTATGTTGTGATCAAGGACTGAAATAAATTTAAGAAATAAAAGTTTTTAATGTTATAATAAGTAACATTATTCTACAATTAAGCTAACAATGCTTGGAACTACTCAATAAAAGGCATGAAATTTACCTTCAATAAAAATAAATGCAATAAAATGTACTATATACCAGAGCATTGGTGTTGTAAATTTACGAAATATTGTTAAATATTTATGGATAAATTGCATTGCAGATAGTGTTAATCCGAAACTGTTTTTTAAATAATTTTTTTTAACTTCTTTTTTACTACACAAAGGGGTAACAACGCCAATTTGGGTGTATCTTGTTGTTGTAACAGTTATCTAAGCGTTTGGTAACGTAATGGTAAGTTGTCATCGAGATCACATAACGGTAGGTCCAGGAAACGTGCTGTTTTAACGGCGTCGGACCATTGAGAGAAGGGTGTTGATTGCAAAAGAGGTGATTACAGTCATGCGGGGACTCGCTGCATTCTGTAAATAAATTTGGTAAATCGCGATCGATTCTGGATAAGTCAGAGTGCGTGTCTGAAGTGCGTTGCGTCCAAAGTCTAGTTGACGCACTTTCTAACGTCATCGACGAAGCTAAGGAAAGACCTCTTGATTTTCTTGCGGCTGCCTAGACTGCAGTTACGGTTTCGGCGAAAACACCCTAGCAGAAACTGCTTGGAGAGAAGTTCGCTATGTTCCTTAACCGGAAGCATACGAACCTGTAAATGTTCGACTGGAGTTCGGAGTGCAGTTTTCTGACATGTTTGAAGCTTCTTCGTTATATTGGTGCGGCGTAGTTGAGGAACAACCGGCCGATTGCTTTGTTTGTTGCCAATAACCTTTCCTTTTTCCCCATGTGGTGTCTTCTAGCACCTTGAGGATTTTGTCGCAGTTCTGTACTTTGGCAGTTAAGGAGCGAAGGCTGTCTAGTGTTACACCTAATATCTTAGCATTATTGACAGATGGAATTTTAACTTCACGACTGCAATGGCAAGGTCTCGTCTGTACTCCTTCGTCGAGTTCGTGAATATAGTCGCCGTGTATTTAGTGAGGGAGAGTTATAGGTTTCTTACAGACAAGAAGCGTGAAAGAAGAGATGTCCGTTTACTTTTGAGCACTTTGAGCCGACAGCAATATCGTGCAATCATCGGTGTACGAGGTGATAGAATTTCCCTCGGGTGGTTGAGGGAGTTTCGATATGTAAAATTTAACAGGAACAGGGAGAGTACACCACCCCGCGAATCCCTGTTGGATTCCTATCAATTTGTGGTTTTTACCTCGAGCCAGGAAGGGTGGATTGTTTAATGGCCTCAAGTAAAGTCGTGTGATTGACTGTGTCAGAGGCTTTTGACAAATCCAATACTACGAGGGTCGGCCTCTAACATGGTGGTTTTTGGGCCATGAACTATCTGAGCGTTTCGCCTCTGCGAATGGCAGGCACCTTGCCGCATTGCAGAGGCTTAACTAGCAAAACATACTAGGCACCTCCGAACCAATGTCAGTTATATTGCATGTTCATAGGAGTTGTCAAAAGCCGCATGTGTGCGCTGGCCAATAGGTTAATTTGTATTAAAACGAAGCCTTCCCAACAATGTGCCGAATTGGGAGGTTACGGTAACCTTACCGCGTCATAGGACACTGGTGTGGCTGACCTTTGTGTTTTCCTCTGCAAACGTAGGCCCGACCGCTCACCAAGTTGAGTAAAGGGTCGTAAGAACAAGATGAAAGACGCCACAAAAAAATACTTCAACAACAACTACGACAAGCCAACAACCACAGAAGACGGCTAAGGTCAACGACAAAAGCACCGGTACAGGTAACGGGTGTTTCTGGATGCCCTATAATCAGAGGAGCACTCGCTGTTTGATGAGCATGGCCAGGGATGACAATGACGACATGCCTCCATGCACTGGCGCTCAGCAGGCGATATCCACTACGGCCGCTGAGTTTGTAGCTAACGACACCAAAACTTTCCTAGTGTAGTAATAAGTACTATGTGTATGATAATACATCCTAACTTTAAGTTATTCTAATTATACTTATATAAGTTAACACACCATAGTAGCCAACAACAAAAGAACAAGAGCAACAACACGCTTCTGGACAACATTTCAATTCCACCGAAATCGCTGATGATGCTAATTATACTTATATAAGTTAATACACCATAGTAGCCAACAACAAAAGAACAAGAGCAACAACACGCTTCTGGACAACATTTCAATTCCACCGAAATCGCTGACGATGCGTCTGGAGCTGAGCGTGCCAAAATTATTTTTCAAACTACAGAAGCCAGGTACTCCACTGCCAACGATATTGCTGACGGCGCGCTCAACGAGTTGCGCGTGGCAAAAACAAACACCTATCGCTGCTACTGCGCTGGCAAGTCACGCGGCAGAGCGTGTGCAGTTTATTCAGACAGGTATTTAGGCGTAGTCGCCGCTGCAATAGTTTTAAAAAAGTTCAATTGTATTTACTCGCTCAACCTTTACGGCTGCCCTTGCTCCGAAGCAAGGGAAATAAAGAACATTATAAACTTATAAACAACCGGTCTTGTCATTGGCGCCCAACGTGGGGCCACAATAAAATCCTTGTAAAGGATAATTTCTTGGCCGCGGTGCTCGGACGCACGCCAAGCCGAGACGTAGCCATCGAGGGACTAAACTATTACTATTACTACAATATGAAAGAATCTATGTAAGTAGAGTGCTCGAGATATTGACATATTCGTTGAATTAAAGCATCAGCTTAAAAAATATTAATATAAATATTAATTTAAGTAAAAATTGTTTTAATTTGAAAATAAAAAATTTTAAAGTGAATAAAGAATAAAAGGAATATCAAGGAACATGGACGAAAATATTCTTCGCGCCGTGCTGGGTGCCGCTGTGCGGACAGCAACGGAGCAGACGAGACGAGACTTCCGAACGACTATTGACGAACTTACCGCTAGGCTAACACTAATCGAAAGACCGGTTCAGGTAGAGGAGTATAGGGAGATTGCAATTGACCCCACTGTTAGGTGCGATGAGTCGCTGGATGTTGTAAAGTCGTTGCCAGAGTTCAATGGTGACCATTCACGATACGTGTCGTGGCGTCAGGCGGCTCATACCGCGTATAAAATTTTTGAAAACGCGCAGGGCAGCTCGAAACATTACCAGGCAGTGGCTATTATTAGGAACAAAGTAGTTGGATCTGCGGATGCGACACTATCGTCGTTTAATACAATTCTCAATTTCAAAGCGGGTCTTAACCACCCGCTGTGCGATATTCTATTTTCGTCAAGGCCAGCTGACATGGCATTGGCCTTGGCACTCGCGCAAGAACTGGAATCCAACCAGACGCGCTCATTATTTGCTCAGAGGTTTTCAGACACTAAATTCCCAGCCAATGGCATGCAATTACGCAATTTCACCGGAATGCCGTTAATAAGCCCTCACTTCTTTAGGCAGTCAGGCGGGCAACCGCAACAGAGACCTATTTCCAGGCCCACTCCAATGGATGTGGATCCAATCCTCTCTAAACTCAGATATCCAACGCAGAATATAGGTTCCAATTTTAAAGCAGCACCACAAGTGGTACAACCATCAACTTCCTCTCCTATCGCAAGAAATTTCCCTTCAGGAAGAACAGCCTTCGGGAACCAATACCCGAGAAATATTATAACTTCTGATACTCAACAGGCACAGAAAAGACAACGCGATAGTGACCGTGCTAACCTAAATAAGATACAACGCTTGAACCATTTAGGACAAAGTACCGTGACGGACGATATTAATGGGGATCCCAACTGTTATTACCAACCCGAATATTTTGATGACTATGCATACAACGAGAACTCTTATACTGACTGTCCACCCCAAGAAGAAACTACAGACGAGATAAATTTTTTAGGGGTAGATCCCTGCTACCATACGTTAGCAGGACATTCGGAGGAAAGCAATTAAAATTATTGATAGATACAGGTACGTCCAAAAACTACATTAATGAATTCAACTGGAAGGGTATCAAACATGTAGCATCACCCTTCTTTGTGACGTCAATTCATGGCAAGAACGAAGTCACCAAGAAATGCACCTTTCTTATAAAAATTTGCTTATGATATCATTCACTTTATTTATTTTGTCCAACATTCACTGGAATAATTTTTGTTGGAATTACTTTAAATATTGGGTTGTCAAAAAAGTCTTGCGGTACTTTATTGATTTTTTTTATTGAAATTGAAATGAATTTTTGATGACTCATGCCCAGCTCTTGACCGATGCTACGGCTGCTACTATGCCGGTCTCTTTCGACCAATTCAGCGATTTTATCGCAATTTTCGACGACAGGCCTTCCGGAGCATGGCGCATCTTCGACCGCCTCTACACCAGAACGAAAACGTTGAAATCATCGCTGTGCGGTGGAAATGGAAACTGTATCGGGTCCATAAACTTCACAAATTTTATTGGCGGCTTGAGATGCATTTTTGCCTTTATCGTAGTAGTACTGTAAAATATGCCATATTTTCTCTTTATTTTGCTCCATGTTTGCGACGCTATAACTCACAAACGACTTAATGAAACGACAATCAACCAAGCACGTGTTAGCACGTGAAATGAGCTTTCCAAAAAGGTATAGCATGACCCGATGCGACGAATAAAACTAGAACTACGCGCTTTCAGCGCCAACTAACGAAAATACCGCAAGACTTTTTTGACAACCAATATATGTCATTTGTCACACATAGAACAGCTATTGAAAATTTAGACTTCTCACATCTAAATAGTGAAGAAAGGGCAGCAATAAAAAAATTAATAACAAAATATGAACCATTATTCTACAAAGAAGGTGATAATCTTACACTTGCTCACAATATTCAACACCAAATAGTTACAACAACAAACAATCCAATCTAATCAAAAATGTATAGATAACCCATAATTCATGAGGAGGAAATATCACGTCAAATAAAAGATATGCTTGAGCAGGGAATAATTACAGAACCTTCGTCTCCCTATAATAGTCCTCTATGGATCGTACCCAAAAAGGTCGACAATTCTTCCCAAAAAAAAATGGAGAATTTTAATTGATTATCGAAAACTCAATGCAAATACTGTAAGTGATAAGTTTCCCAGACCTAACATTGATTCTATTCTTAATAAACTGGGAAGGGGACAATACTTTACTACAATAGATTTCGCTAAGGGTTTCCACCAAATTAAGGTCAAAACAGAGGATCGAAAGAAAACAGCATTCAGTACCCCTCATGGTCATTTTGAATTTGTCAGAGTGCCGTTTGAGCTTAAAACGGTCCAGCCCCTTTCCAAAGGCTGATGAACTCAGTTTTGAAAGAACATATTAATAAAATATGTATGGTATATCTGGACGATATGCTTATCTTTAGCACATCTTTAGAAGATCACTTAAACAGTATATAGTAAAAATCATATTTAATACTGTTACGAATTTACTCTTGCTAGTTTACTTTGCTAGGTTCGTATCTCTGGATTGACAAATAAAATCAACACTGTTTAATTTAATTCAACAACTCTTTATTTCACAACTCGTCTACACTATAGCAGTTTACTCTTAGCACTGATTGATTACGTTGGCGCTGCCACGGCTTATATAGCCACGCACTTCTCGCTGATGCCGACGTGTCCTTCTAGAATATCGCGTCTGGAAATTACCAGAACATACGGCTATACGGCGCCAGACGCAAGCAGACAGTCGCGGCGCCAGACTCAGCAATTGTTTAACTAGACAAGCAGACAGTGCGGCGCCAGATGTCTATTGTTTCGACAAGCATACAGCCGTGGCGCCAGATGTCTACAACAAGACAAATGCTATTCCATATACCCACAGCTATTGTTCATAATCAGGGATGCATATAGTAATACAACTACAACTTAATACTACTTTTTGTAACACTGCCCTCCACTAAAGCCTAATCGTCCCGATTAGGCACAAATCCTCTTGAACCAAATGGGGCGAGCCTCTCCAAATGTACTACTTTCATTTTACATCGTGCTTTCCCATTTCTTTGTATGCGGTATACCACGTCATTAAGTCGTTTCATCACCATATAGGGTCCTTCCCAGGCTGTCTGCAGTTTCGGGGACAAGCCTTTCTTTCGAAGTGGATTGTACAACAGGACCAGATCACCTTCTTCAAAACCTTTTGAATTTGCCGCTTGATCGAACCGGTCCTTCATCTTATTGCTCATCAGATGCGTATGCTGTCTTACCATTAGATGCAATTCATTCATTTCTTCCTTTAAGGTAGAACAATAATCTCCATCATTTCTTACAGCTGTAGGATTCGTTCCAAACTTAAGATCAGCAGGGAGTCGCAGATCAGATCCGAAAATAACCTTTGCTGGCGTGTAACCAGTTGTCTCGTGCTTCGCTGAACGATACGCCAGCAGCAACATCTGGATGCACTTGTCCCAATTCCGTTGATCTTTATCGACGATTTTCCGCAGATGTTCTTCGAGCGTTCGATTGAATCTCTCTACCATCCCATCTGATTGTGGGTGTAACGCTGTTGTCCGTGTCTTGTGGATGCCCAATAATGTACAGACTTCTTGGAAAATGGAAGATTCGAAATTCCTGCCTTGATCTGAGTGTAATTCGACGGGCACTCCGAACCTTGTTATCCAATTTTCTACAAACGCTTCGGCTACTGTCTTTGCTTCTTGGTTTGGTAAGGCATATACTTCTGGCCATTTACTGAAATAGTCCATGACAACCAGTAGATATTTGTTTCTGGGCGTGCTGGTTGGGAACGGACCTGCAACATCCATTGCGACTCGTTCAAATGGTGATCCCACGTTGTACTGTTGTAGCCTACCGCGACTTTTGGCTTTAGGACCTTTAGCTGCCATGCACTCTACGCAATTACTTATCCATTCTGCTATGGAATCTCGACAACCGATCCAGTAGAACCGTTGTTTAATCTTCTCCATAGTTTTTGTAATTCCAAGGTGCCCTCCACTAGGTCCATTGTGATATTCTTTCAATACTTTCGGGATCATGGACTTCGGTACTATGATCAGCAGACGAGACTGTTTGCCATCTTCGCTTTCCCAGGTACGATGAAGGTATCCATTAACGAGGTTTATGCTGTTCCATTGGGCCCAATATGCTTTTGCCGTTGGACTCTCGTTACTTATTTGTTCCTTTGGTGGTCGTACCCCATTTTCTTTGGCTATTATCAGCTTTGCAAGATCAGGGTCCTCCAGCTGATTGATTCTGATGCGGTGAGGAGTCCAATCATCTTCAGGTTCTATATTCAGTAATTGCACGTCGATTATACCTTCTTTTCCTTCTGATTTGGAGCAATGTTTACATTCCAGTGGACAAGGGCGACGTGATAATGCATCCGCATTTTTGTGGTGAATCCCCTTTCGATGTTCCGTTTCGAAGTCGTAATTCTGTAATCTTTCGATCCATCGTGCAATTTGGCCTTCCGGATTCCTAAACTGTAATAACCATTTTAATGCTGCATGATCAGTCCTCAGCAAGAATCGTTGTCCATACAAATACTTGTGGAAATGTTTTACACATTCCACCACAGCTAGTAGTTCTTTTCGCGTCACACAGTAGTTTTTCTCTGGTTTCCCGAGCACTCTGCTGTAATACCCAATTACTCTTTCTTGTCCGTCGATGAGCTGAGACAGGACACCTCCAATTCCATAAGCGCTCGCATCTGTATCCAGGATGAATTTCTTTCCAGGTATTGGATAAGCTAACATCGGTGCCGTACAAAGTAGTTCTTTCAGCTGCTCAAACGCTTTTTCTTGTTCCAACTGCCATACAAACGGGCGATTCTTCTTTGTTAAATCATGTAAACTTCTAGCCACGTTCGCAAATCCAGGTACAAAACGGCGGTAATACGTGCATAAGCCGAAGAAGCTGCGGAGTTCATGTATGTTGGTGGGTTGAGGCCAATCTTTAACTGCTTTTATTTTTCCCTCCTCTGTGTGAATCCCCTCAGTTGACACTTTATGTCCGAGATATGTGACCTGCTTCTTCCATAATGAACACTTTTTGGGATTCAAGCGTAATCCGGCTGATGCTATTCGCTGAAAGACTTCCTCTAGATTTTTCAGATGATCATCAAAACTTTTTCCCATGATGATAATGTCATCAAGATACACCAAACATGTCTTCCAGTTGAGTCCTTTTAACACATGTTCCATCAGTCGTTCGAACGTTGCAGGCGCATTACATAACCCAAATGGCATCACAGAGAATTCCCATAACCCGTCGCCCATACTGAAAGCGGTCTTTTCACGGTCACATTCATCGATCTCGACTTGCCAATATCCACTTTGTAGATCTAATGTAGAAAACCATTTCGTTTCAGACAAGGTGTCTAATGTATCGTCGATTCTTGGTAGAGGATAACTGTCTTTCTTTGTGACATCATTCAACTTCCTATAATCTACGCAGAAACGGGTGCTACCATCTTTCTTTTTAACTAAGACGATAGGTGAGCTCCATGGACTTATTGAAGGTTCGATTACACCGTTTTTGTGCATGTCTTCAATAATTTTGTTAGCATCCTCACGTTTTGCTAGTGGAACCCTACGCGGAGCTTGTCGGATTGGTTTAGCGTCTCCGGTATTTATGCGATGTTTGACAATGCCGGTTCTTCCTGTGTTTCCTTCGTTTGCAAATATGGATGCGTATTTTTCTAATAGTTTTTCTGCTTTTAATTTTTCATTTCCATGCTGTTCGTTCAGCAAATTATTTAGGAGTGTAGGACTTATCTGCTGTGGCTCAATAGTAGGCTTCTGTTGTGACCGTTCGCATCGTGCTATTGCACTTATATTCTGGCACTGTCCAATTACTGCTCCTTTCTTCAGACTTATAGGCGTGTTGAATTCATTCACTACTCTGACCGGAATGGTGGCGTCTTCTCTAGTTTTCACAAGCGTTCTTCCTACCAATATGGGTGTATCTATTTTTGTTGGTTCCACAATCCACAACTCTTCAGTCCCACCTCCTCCATTCACTTTAGCCCATACAATCGCCTCAGATTTTTGTGGAATACTCTGATTATCATCAACAATCACCCTCTTACTTTCAACGTTGGTCACATATCCGGTGTTTATAGGCATCTCCATGTTCTGGCAAAACAGCATTTGCTTGTTTAAATCCAAAGTAACCCCGTGATCAATCATGAAATCTACTCCCATTATAATTTCATCCGTGATTTCTGCTACGATGAAGGTGTGATTAACTTCCAGGGTACCAATCATCACTTTGCAAAACACTTTTCCCGCGACAGCTGCTTCCTCCCCGGTGGCCGTTCGAAGCTTGCAACCGACTAATGGTTCAACCGTTCCTCTTACCACATCCGGTCGGATAATTGAATGTGTGGCACCAGTATCCAAAGTAAGCGTTGACAGTCGTCCATTTACCATGCCGTTGATAGTAAGATTGTTGTCATGGCGACCTATTTGTGATATCGAGATGGCGGGGCAAATAGTTGTGGGAACCAGCTCACGCCCCTTTGAACTGTTCCGTTTTAGTTTAACGACTTGTGAGATGTGGATGCTCCGTCCTCGTTATCTGTTGGTTGTTTCCGTTTTGATGGGTTTACTTTTATATTGCAATTTCGGGCAAAGTGACCCGCTTTTCCACAGTTGAAACATCTGCCTGTTGTATTTACTCGCGGTGCAGCAATTGTTTTCAGAGTCTTCAATATTTCTTCCATCAGCGCCGGTTGTTCCATTTCAACCCTTTGTACTTTGTGTGCTGGTTTACTTAGTAGGGAAGCTGTTTCCTGTGTAAGGGCGTGCGAAACCGTTTCAGCAAACGTTCTTTTTGGCAATGCATATGTGGCGCGTTTTGTGTCCACATCACGAATTCTATTTATGAAACATTGAATTTTTACCCTCTCAATGTAATCCACAGGTGCATCTGCATTTGCCAAATGAGCCAGTCGTTCGATTTCAGTTGCAAACTCTTGCAATGACTCGTTCATCTTCTGACCCCTATTTTGCAGTTCGATCTGGTATATTTGTTTCCGGTGCTCACTGCCATATCGTCTTTCTATCGCACTCATCAATGCCTCATAGTTGTCCCGTTCACAGTCTGGAATAGTCTGAAGGATTTCTGCCGCAGGTCCTTTCAATGATACAAACAAGGACGCCACTTTGTCCGCTGTATTCCAGTTATTGGCCATCGCTGTCTTTTCAAACTGAAGTTTAAAAATTTGAAATGGAATACTTCCATCGAATGTGGGTGCCTTCAATCTTTGATTATTTGTTGATGGTGCAGGGCCATGTAGTTGCAGTTCTCGCACACGATTACTTAATTGCAGAACTTCTGATTTTAAATTTTCTTCGCCATTTTTTAAAGTGCTTAATTCTTCTTCAAATTTTGAAAATTTCTCTTGCACTTGTTTTTGTAGTTGTGTAGTATTTTCCGTAATCTGTTGTGTAAGGCGAGACTCTAACTGTGATGTATTTTCAGCTATTTGCGTCATTTGCTGTGCCAAACGATTTTCTGTTTGCACTACATTTTCTGTTATTTGTGATATATTTTCAGCTATTTGCTGTGCCAGACGATTTTCTGTTTGCACTGCATTTTCTGCTATTTGTGATGTATTTTCAGCTATTATTTGCTTAATAGCCACTAACAGCATGTTCGTGTCTGCACTTGATGATGTTCGTTGTTCTTCTACTTTTTCTTCTACCTTTGTAGAAGTTTCTGGCCCATTAAATTCGAACTCGTCCACATTAATTCCATCCGCTTCCATTGCTTCACGTAATCGTGCCTGCAGATCCGCCTTTTGCCCGCTTATCGGCAAATTACGCTCCTCCAGTTCTTTTTTTAATTGCTGAATTCTCAATTCTCCGAATTTAACCATCTTGAATTTGGATTATTTGACAATCCCACTTCTGACACCAATTGTTACGAATTTACTCTTGCTAGTTTACTTTGCTAGGTTCGTATCTCTGGATTGACAAATAAAATCAACACTGTTTAATTTAATTCAACAACTCTTTATTTCACAACTCGTCTACACTATAGCAGTTTACTCTTAGCACTGATTGATTACGTTGGCGCTGCCACGGCTTATATAGCCACGCACTTCTCGCTGATGCCGACGTGTCCTTCTAGAATATCGCGTCTGGAAATTACCAGAACATACGGCTATACGGCGCCAGACGCAAGCAGACAGTCGCGGCGCCAGACTCAGCAATTGTTTAACTAGACAAGCAGACAGTGCGGCGCCAGATGTCTATTGTTTCGACAAGCATACAGCCGTGGCGCCAGATGTCTACAACAAGACAAATGCTATTCCATATACCCACAGCTATTGTTCATAATCAGGGATGCATATAGTTAGTAATACAACTACAACTTAATACTACTTTTTGTAACAATACTTTATTAAAGGCAGGCTTGAAGATCCAAGTTATTAAATGTAATTTTTTGAGTAAACAAACACAATTTTTGGGTCACACGCTTACTTCTCAAGGAATAACTACTAACGATAAAAAGGTAGAAGTAGTACAAAAATTTAATTGCCAACCACTGAAAAACAAATTAAATTATTTTTAGGAGCAACAGGCTACTATCGGAAATTTTTTCGAGATTACGCTAAAGTTGCTTATCCGATGGTTTATTATCTAAAAAAAGATAACAAAATCAATCTAAATGACGCCAATTTTATCACATCTTTTGAAAAATTAAAAGAATAAATAACATAGTATCCAGTTCTACATTATCCATTTTAACAAGCGATTCAAGCTGGGCGCAAGTATTTTTGCATTAGGTGCTGTACTATCCCAAGATCCGGTGAATAAGGTGGATGGTCAAGCAGTTCGAACCGCAATTCGTGGATTTTCGCCATGGCGACTGTTGAGGTGTGAGATGGTGCGTTGTCTTGGTGGAACAAGACTTTCTTTTTTTGCAAATGTGGCCGATTTTTCGAAATTTCTTTCTTTAGCTTGTCCAATAATGATGCGTAGTATGCTCCTGTTATAGTTTTTCCTTTTTCAAGATAGTCGATAAAAATAATTCCATGGCTGTCCCAAAAAACACTCGCCATCACTTTCCCAGCCGAATACACAGCTTTAGGTTTTTTTGGGGCTGGTTCCCCCTTTTCAATCAACTGTTTAGATTGGATTTTTGTTTCGGGCGTATAATGATGAATCCAAGTTTCGTCTACAGTTATCAATCGGCAGCCAAAACTCGGTCTTATTGCCTCTAAACTGAGCCAACAGAGCGCTGGAAATGTTCATGCGCGCACGTTTGTGGTCTAGCGTAAGCACACGCGGCACCCAACGCGCGGACAGCTTTCTCATGCCCAAATCTTGGTTTAATATGTGACAAACAGTTTCTTTTGACATCTTCATAATCTCAGCTATTTCCCTAACTTTAATCCGGCGGTCGTCTAGTACCAATTGATGAACTTTAGCGATGTTATCGTTAGTGGTTACAGTTTTTGGACGCCCAGGACGTTCATCATCTTCCAAGCTCCTGCGACCACGTTTAAATTCAGCTGCCCAAAATTTTACGGTGGTAAACGATGGTGCAGAGTCACCATACACAGAGTCCAACTCATCTTTGATTTGTGAAGGCGTATTGCCTTTCAAAAATAAAAATTTAATTACAGCTCGATATTCAATTTTTTCCATTTTGGGGAAATCACCGAAATAGACTCACAAAAACGACTGTCAACAGATAATTGCGCAAGATAAATTTCTGAAATTTTGGTGAGTATCTATTATAATATGCACAATTTGAAGTAGCTTCACGTTGAGGTCGGTTATTTATCGGACAACCCTCGTACAAACAGGAAAACTGCCATTTATTCAGAATTAAGCGATTTTTTGTATAATAAGGTCCAACTTAAGTTAAACAAATTGCACTCTACAATACCAAAAAATTTTGTCATGTTGGCATCGTAGCAAATTATCAAAGTCTGAAACATGTAATATATTTTCCAAATTTACTTTATATAATACATAAAGTAATTAATAATTGTGAAAGATGTAGCGCGGAAAAATATGACCGTAATCCGATCAGAAAAAAATTTCGTACGATAGAAACACCATCAACCATACACGAAATTGTTCATGTAGACACATATGTAGTTATATAGTATTAATTCTAAACAAGCTTTTATAATGTTTTTAGATAAATTTTCTAAACACGCAGTCAGCTTCTACTTTGAAGAAACAGTGTAACCTTGGTAGAAAAATTGCGTTTATACTTATCTCTTTCTGGAAAAATAAATAAATTTGTTTTTGGTAATGAATTTAATAATACGAATGTTAAGCAATTCTGCAAAGAACAAGAAATTCAAACACATTTCACTAAGCCTAACAGTCACACAGGTAACTCAGATGTATGTAGAACGTCTCAATAATACAATTACAGAAAAGATCAGAACACAAAATTTAGAAGAAAAACTCCCTATCAAGGAACAAATGTCGAAGGTAATTCAATTATACATATAACCACACTTTTCACTCCACTATCAAAGATACTCCCCATAATGTCCATTATAATAATGCGAATAAAGACTTAATAAAACAGCGAATTAAATTACAGAAGGAAACAGGGAACAATAAACTTAATACAAAGAGAGAAGACTATATTGAAAACAGGAAAATAGGTTTTGTAAAAAGTTATGCCAATGTACGACACAAAGAACAACCTAAGTTTAGGAAACTCAAATTAGATAACATTCACGAGACGAACATTAAAAGACCACTTAAATTTGCAGACTCTTCTACCAATTATTTTATTGATAATAACTAACACCAACAGGACTGAACTCACCTGACATCTTTATCTATAGTACAATAATATTTATACCATAAGCGTATAAGCGTTAGATTTATTACAACTATTGCAAATGTATAAAAATAAAAAAAAATAAAAAATAAAAATAAATAAATAAAAAAATTTAAATTTGAAATATATATGCATATGAATACTTCCTAATATTGAATTACATACCATTCTAAGCTAAGAGGAGAGGAGTAATAAAAAAAAAAAAAAAAAAAAAAAAATTATTATTAAAAAATTATTTTTTGTTATTAAATTACTTACTATTAGTGATGAGCGATATTTCACTACCGGTGATTTTTTCACTGTGATTGAAAAATCGCAAATCGCAACTGCGATCACTTTTTATAAATAGCAGTTCGCTTCTATGAACTGCGATTGCGATCGCAGTTCGAAACTGTGATCGCAGTTCGAACCTGTGAATTACGATCACAATAGCAAATAGCAGAAAAGTAACGTTCTCATGGTTGTAATATTCATAAATATTTAATTTAAGTTTTTAATAACAGTTATTAATAAATTATATGAATTTTAATAAAAATGGAGTTACTTTTACTTTTTTATATTTATTTATTCTTTTATTAAAATCCTCTTATAATTATTTCGTTTAACCGAATATAATTTAATTTAAAACAAGAATTGTAATTAATTAATTTCAGAAAAAATTATGGAATAAAAAAATTACGGGTTTTTAATATTTTCCCAAAAATTAGGAAATTCCCGTTATTAATTTGGTCTTGAAAATATTATTAGCGGGTATTCAAAACATTCTGATGGATTATGGAATTCCCATCATTAGTTTTTCTTTGAAAATATTAAAAGCGGGTATTCTAAACAAACAAATGATCAACCACACTAATGGTAATCCCTTCTGAAAAATGTATGAAACCATCATACCAACATACAAATGAACTATACAATACACTCTACGGGTCAGGTAGCCGAACCGCTCCAACATTTGCGAAAATGTTGTGCAAGGAAAAGCGGAAAAACTTGACTTGAGTTACAGGAGCTAAAAGAAAATTTACCGCCAATAACGACAAAATGTTTCCGTCGTTCCCACGACAGTCGGGTCTACGTAAGTGGAACGAACCCGGACGATCTGCCGCTACAACAACAACAACAAAAGGTCTCCGTTTGAACGTCGACTTAGTTGCGATCGCAATAGCAATATAAAATCACAGTGATTTAAAAATCGCAATATCGCTTATCTCTACTTACTTAAGTGTCTTATTATAGCCACTGTCATTACTTATATCTAAAAAAAAAAGTGATACTGATTCAATTTAAATTAAGCGTTAAGCTATTACGAGATCAAGGAGTATCTCGACTCTAAGAGGGGAGAAGTTATGTTCCGTACCCAAATATTAATATTGTAAACACACTATAATAATAAACATACTTTAATCCCACATTCCAAAACTTCCCACATTCCTGTACACATTACACATATCCTAACTTCCATACCCACACTTTTCCCAGGCACTCACTTCCTACAATCCACATAGCATTTTTTGAAGTTACCGACTTACTATGATTCATTCTTTCATAGTCAGTCTTAAGATTGCATCAGAATAAAAATTATAACGAGGAGAATTCGATCTATTTGGTTTTATTTAATACTCTGTAGAATCAACCTAAGTTGAGTCCAAAAATATTAGTCGCGCCAGTAGTTTCTTCTTTTCGCTACGTGGCGCCAATTGGATATTCCAAGCGAAGCCAGGCCCGTCTCCACTTGGTCCTTCCAACGAAGTGGAGGTCTTCCTATTCCTCTGCTTCCCGCGGCGGGTACTGCGTCGAATACTTTCAGAGCTGGAGTGTTTTCGTCCATCCGGACAACATGACTTAGCCAGCGTAGCCGCTATCTTTTAACTCGCTGCACTATGTCAATGTCGTCGTATATATATATATATCTCATACAGCGTTCCATCGAATGCGTTTTTCGCCGTGGCCAACGCGCAAAGGACCATAAATCTTTCGCAGAACTTTTCTCTCGAAAACTCGTAACGTTGACTCATCCGTTGTTGTCATCGTCCAAGCCTCTGCACCATATAGCAAGACGGGAATTATGAGCGACTTATAGAGTTTGGTTTTTTTTGTCGAGAGAAGACTTTGCTTCTCAATTGTCTACTCAGTCCGAAGTAGCACCTGTTGGCAAGAGTTATCCTGCGTTGGATTTTTAGGCTGACATTGTTGGTGGTGTTTACGCTGGTTCCAAGATGGACGAAATTATCTACAACTTCAAAGTTATGACTGTCAACAGTGACGTGGGAGCTTAGTCGTGAGTGCGACGACTGTTTTAGATTTTGTTTAGATATATTTCGTCTTGCCCTCGTTCACTTCCAAACCCAATTGTTTTGCTTCCTTGTCCAGTCTGGAGAATGCAGACCTAACGGCGCGGCTGTTGAGGCCGATGATATCAATATAATCGGCATACGTCTCTTATAGAAGATGGTACTTTTTCTATTTAGTTCTGCTCGAACTATTTTCTCCAGAAGCAGGTTGAAGAGTTGCACGACAGGGAATCGCCTTGTCTGTAACCTCGTTTGGTATCGAACGGCTCGGAGAGGTCCTTCCCGATTCTGACGGAGCTTTTGTTGCTGCTCAACGTCAGCTTACACAGCCGTATTAATTTTGCGAGTATACCAAATTCAGACATCGCGGCATAAAGGCAGCTTCTTTTCGTGCTGTCGAAAGCAGCTTTCAAATCGACGAAGAGGTGGTGTGTGTCGATTCTCTTTTCACGAGTCTTTTCCAAGATTTGGCGCATGGTGAATATCTGGTCGTTGTTGATTTGCCAGGTCTAAAGCCACACTGATAAGGTCCAATCAGTTTGTCGATGGTGGGCTTTAATCTTTCACACAATACGCTCGATAGAACCTTATACTTCTCCTCCTTGAGGAGGCTTATTCCGCGGTAGTTGGCGCAGATTGTGGGGTCTCCCTTTTTGTGGATTGGGCAGAGCACACTTAAATTCCAATCGTTGGGCATGCTTTCGTCCGACCATATTTTACAAAGAAGCTGATGCATGCTCCTTATCAGTTCGATCAATCGGCCCCGCCCCCAGTTCCCTTATACCGAGTTGTTGACGAGTGCTCTCAGAGAGCAGGTCTGCAAGCCGAGTAGAAAATAGTTCGGCTGTCTGTTGTGATTGCAGCTTCTCGACGTCGAACCTTCCTTGTGTTTGTTGGCGGCCGTTTTTTGCTACACAGAGGCGGGTGCGAATCTTGGCTGCAACAAGATAGCGGTCCGAGTAGATGTTAGGATCTCGGAGCGCACGCACCTCTAAAACACTGGAGACATGTCTTCCGTCTATCACAACATGGTCGATCTGGTTGGTAGTTTTTCGATCCGGAAACAGCCAGGTAGCTTGATGAATCTTCTTATGCTGGAATTTAGTACTACAGATAACCATATTTCCTCGTGGAGGCTGAATTTACCTTCTTTGCCCACCCTGACGTTAAAGTCGCCAAGCACGATTTTGACATTGTGGCGGGGGCAGCTCTCATAAGTGCGCTTCAAGCACTCATAAAAGGCATCTTTGGTCACATCGTCCTTCTCTTCCGTCGGGGCGTGGGCGCAAATCAGCGATATGTTGAAGAACCTCGCTTTGATATGGATTGTGGCTAGACGTTCATTCACCGGAGTGAATGATAGTACTCGGCGACGGAGTCTCTCTCCCACCACGAATACCACACCAAACTTGCGCTCCTTTATATGGCCACTGTAGAAAATGCCACAAGGACCTACTCGTCTCTGTCCTTGTCCCGTCCATCGCATTTCTTGGACGGCGGTGATGTCAGCCTTTATTTTCACGAGGACATCAACCAGCTGGGCAGCGGCACCTTTCCAATTAAGGGACTGAATATTCCAGGAGCATGCCCTCAATTCGTAGTCCTTATTTCGTTTTCCATGGTGGTCATTAAAAGGGGAGTCTCTCATCCGAGGCTGTTGTTAATTTTTCATGGGGGGTGTTTTTTTACGTGGCGGGTCCCAAACCCAGCGCACAACCCTAAGTAGGGGATGTTTCGCCTTCTCACTTTAGCTCGCCTTCAAACGGATGTTCTTAGGCTACCCAGAGGATACTGGTCAAAAACCGGAAGTCGTGAGCTGCTTGAGTCCTATGTAAAAGAATCGATTGTGGCCACTCCCAAGTGAATAGCGATCAGAGAACTTTTCTCACTTGCATGAACTACTACACATGACTTCATCCTCCAACTCATTTATATGTTTTGTGAAATCGGTTAAGTCAACGAAATCGATGGTTGTACAAAATTATTAAAATAAACAAAAATTAAAGTATCGAATTACTGTTGCAGTGATCAATGAATTTTGGTTGTTGTATAAAAAAATAAAATGAATTTGGTGATTGTACAAAGTTGCTGTGCAAGCAAACAATTGAGTATGTAAATTCGAAAATCAATGAATTTGATCGGTCTGTAGTTTCGTTATGGAAAAAACTGAAAGTGTTTGTTCGTCATTTGCCCCAGTTTATTGGAAGCGAATTGAACGACTCATTGGAATGGGAAGTTGACATTACTCGTGCGTACACTCCAAGAGTTTAACAGTGAAGATATGCCTCTGTACAGCAAAGCACGCCCGTCAACAAACACGACGTCGAGAAGTTATATCAGAACTGACGAAACTATTTTCTACTTCAGCAGAAATTACTTGGGGAGAAGTTCCTTGTGTTTCTTAACCTGAAGCCAGCATCTTTTCTTTTTCCCCCAATAACCTATGGCTATTGAGGATTTTGTTGCGGCTTTGTTCTTTGCCAGTTATCGGGAGTGGTGGAGGAATGAAGGAGCAGTGACTGTCAAGTGTTTTACCTTAAATCTTAGGACTATTGATGTGCTGAACACATTGAGCGCGACAGACTGCAAGCGACAGCTGTCAAATATTAAAATACTGTTACGAATTTACTCTTGCTAGTTTACTTTGTTAGGTTCGTATCTCTGGATTGACAAATAAAATCAACACTGTTTAATTTAATTCAGCAACTCTTTATTTCACAACTCGTCTACACTATAGCAGTTTACTCTTAGCACTGATTGATTACGTTGGCGCTGCCACGGCTTATATAGCCACGCACTTCTCGCTGATGCCGACGTGTCCTTCTAGAATATCGCGTCTGGAAATTACCAGAACATACGGCTATAGCCACGCACTTCTCGCTGATGCCGACGTGTCCTTCTAGAATATCCCGTCTGGAAATTACCAGAACATACGGCGCCAGACGCAAGCAGACAGTCGCGGCGCCAGACAGTGCGGCGCCAGATGTCAAGACAAATGCTATTCCATATACCTACAGCTATTGTTCATAATCAGGGATGCATATAGTAATACAAATACAACTTAATACTACTTTTTGTAACACTGCCCTCCACTAAAGCCTAATCGTCCCGATTAGGCACAAATCCTCTTGAACCAAATGGGGCGAGCCTCTCCAAATGTACTACTTTCATTTTACATCGTGCTTTCCCATTTCTTTGTATGCGGTATACCACGTCATTAAGTCGTTTCATCACCATATAGGGTCCTTCCCAGGCTGTCTGCAATTTCGGGGACAAGCCTTTCTTTCGAAGTGGATTGTACAACAGGACCAGATCACCTTCTTCAAAACCTTTTGAATTTGCCGCTTGATCGAACCGGTCCTTCATCTTATTGCTCATCAGATGCGTATGCTGTCTTACCATTAGATGCAATTCATTCATTTCTTCCTTTAAGGCAGAACAATAATCTCCATCATTTCTTACAGCTGTAGGATTCGTTCCAAACTTAAGATCAGCAGGGAGTCGCAGATCAGATCCGAAAATAATCTTTGCTGGCGTGTAACCAGTTGTCTCGTGCTTCGCTGAACGATACGCCAGCAGGAACATCTGGATGCACTTGTCCCAATTCCGTTGGTCTTTATCAACGATTTTCCGCAGATGTTCTTCGAGCGTTCGGTTGAATCTCTCCACCATTCCATCTGATTGTGGATGTAACGCTGTTGTCCGTGTCTTGTGGATGCCCAATAATGTACAGACTTCTTGGAAAATGGAAGATTCGAAATTCCTGCCTTGATCTGAGTGTAATTCGACGGGCACTCCGAATCTTGTTATCCAATTTTCTACAAACGCTTCGGCTACTGTCTTCGCTTCCTGGTTTGGTAAGGCATATACTTCTGGCCATTTACTGAAATAGTCCATGACAACCAGTAGATATTTGTTTCCGGCCGTACTGGTTGGGAACGGACCTGCAATATCCATTGCGACTCGTTCAAATGGTGATCCCACGTTGTACTGTTGTAGCCTACCGCGACTTTTGGCTTTAGGACCTTTAGCTGCCATGCACTCTACGCAATTACTTATCCATTCTGCTATGGAATCTCGACAACCGATCCAGTAGAACCGTTGTTTAATCCTCTCTATAGTTTTTGTTATTCCAAGGTGCCCTCCACTAGGTCCATTGTGATATTCTTTCAATACTTTTGGGATCATGGACTTCGGTACTATGATCAGCAGACGAGAATGTTTGCCATCTTCGCTTTCCCAGGTACGATGAAGGTATCCATTAACGAGGTTTATGCTGTTCCATTGGGCCCAATATGCTTTTGCAGTTGGACTCTCGCTACTTATTTGTTCCTTTGGTGGTCGTACCCCATTTTCTTTGGCCATTACCAGCTTTGCAAGATCAGGGTCCTCCAGCTGATTGATTCTGATGCGGTGAGGAGTCCAATCATCTTCAGGTTCTATATTCAGTAATCGCACGTCGATTATACCTTCTTTTCCTTCTGATTTGGAGCAATGTTTACATTCCAGTGGACAAGGGCGACGTGATAATGCATCCGCATTTTTGTGGTGAATCCCCTTTCGATGTTCCGTTTCGAAGTCGTAATTCTGTAATCTTTCGATCCATCGTGCAATTTGGCCTTCCGGATTCTTAAACTGTAATAACCATTTTAATGCTGCATGATCAGTCCTCAGCAAGAATCGTTGTCCATACAAATACTTGTGGAAATGTTTTACACATTCCACCACAGCTAGTAGTTCTTTTCGCGTCACACAGTAGTTTTTCTCTGGTTTCCCGAGCACTCTGCTGTAATACCCAATTACTCTTTCTTGTCCGTCGATGAGCTGAGACAGAACACCTCCAATTCCATAAGCGCTCGCATCTGTATCCAGGATGAATTTCTTTCCAGGTATTGGATAAGCCAACATCGGCGCCGTACAAAGTAGTTCTTTAAGCTGCTCAAACGCTTTTTCTTGTTCCAACTGCCATACAAACGGGCGATTCTTCTTTGTCAAATCATGTAAACTTCTAGCCACGTTCGCAAATCCAGGTACAAAACGGCGGTAATACGTGCATAAGCCGAGGAAGCTGCGGAGTTCATGAATGTTGGTGGGTCGAGGCCAATCTTTCACTGCTTTTATTTTTCCTTCCTCGGTGTGAATTCCCTCAGTTGACACTTTATGTCCGAGATATGTGACCTGCTTCTTCCATAATGAACACTTTTTGGGATTCAAGCGTAATCCGGCTGATGCTATTCGCTGAAAGACTTCCTCTAGATTTTTCAGATGATCATCAAAACTTTTTCCCATGATGATAATGTCATCAAGGTACACCAAACATGTCTTCCAGTTGAGTCCTTTTAACACATGTTCCATCAGTCGCTCGAACGTTGCAGGCGCATTACATAACCCAAATGGCATCACAGAGAATTCCCATAACCCGTCGCCCATACTGAAAGCGGTCTTTTCACGGTCACATTCATCAATCTCGACTTGCCAATATCCACTTTGTAGATCTAATGTAGAAAACCATTTCGCTCCAGACAAGGTGTCTAATGTATCGTCGATTCTTGGTAGAGGATAACTGTCTTTCTTTGTGACATCATTCAACTTCCTATAATCTACGCAGAAACGGGTGCTACCATCTTTCTTTTTAACTAAGACGATAGGTGAGCTCCATGGACTTATTGAAGGTTCGATTACACCGTTTTTGTGCATGTCTTCAATAATTTTGTTAGCATCCTCACGTTTTGCTAGTGGAACCCTACGCGGAGCTTGTCGGATTGGTTTAGCGTCTCCAGTATTTATGCGATGTTTGACAATGCCGGTTCTTCCTCTGTTTCCTTCGTTTGCAAATATGGATGCGTATTTTTCTAATAGTTTTTCTGCTTTTAATTTTTCATTTCCATGCAGTTCGTTCAGCAAATTATTTAGGAGTGTAGGACTTATCTGCTGTGGCTCAATAGTAGGCTTCTGTTGTGACCGTTCGCATCGTGCTATTGCACTTATATTCTGGCACTGTCCAATTACTGCTCCTTTCTTCAGCCTTATAGGCGTGTTGAATTCATTCACTACTCTCACCGGAATGGTGGCGTCTTCTCTAGTTTTCACAAGCGTTCTTCCTACCAATATGGGTGTATCTATTTTTGTTGGTTCCACAATCCACAACTCTTCAGTCCCACCTCCTCCATTCACTTTAGCCCATACAATCGCCTCAGATTTTGGTGGAATACTCTGATTATCATCAACAATCACCCTCTTACTTTCAACGTTGGTCACATATCCGGTGTTTATAGGCATCTCCATGTTCTGGCAAAACAGCATTTGCTTGTTTAAATCCAAAGTAACCCCGTGATCAATCATGAAATCTACTCCCATTATAATTTCATCCGTGATTTCTGCTACGATGAAGGTGTGATTAACTTCCAGGGTACCAATCATCACTTTGCAAAACACTTTTCCCGCGACAGCTGCTTCCTCCCCGGTGGCCGTTCGAAGCTTGCAACCGACTAATGGTTCAACCGTTCCTCTTACCACATCCGGTCGGATAATTGAATGTGTGGCACCAGTATCCAAAGTAAGCGTTGACAGTCGTCCATTTACGATGCCGTTGATAGTAAGATTGTTGTCATGGCGACCTATTTGTGATATCGAGATGGCGGGGCAAATAGTTGTGGGAACCAGCTCACGCCCCTTTGAACTGTTCCGTTTTAGTTTAACGACTTGTGAGATGTGGATGCTTCGTCCTCATTATCTGTTGGTTGTTTCCATTTTGATGGGTTTACTTTTATCTTGCAATTTCGGGCAAAGTGACCCGCTTTTCTACAGTTGAAACATCTGCCTGTTGTATTTACTCGCTGTGCAGCAATTGTCTTCAGAGTCTTCAATATTTCTTCCATCAGCGCCGGTTGTTCCATTTCAACCCTTTGTACTTTGTGTGCTGGTTTACTTAGTAGGGAAGCTGTTTCCTGTGTGAGGGCGTGCGAAACCGTTTCAGCAAACGTTCTTTTTGGCAATGCATATGTGGCGCGTTTGGTGTCCACATCACGAATTCCATTTATGAAACATTGAATTTTTACCCTCTCAATGTAATCCACAGGTGCATCTGCATTTGCCAAATGAGCCAGTCGTTCTATTTCAGTTGCGAACTCTTGCAATGACTCGTTCATTTTCTGACCCCTATTTTGCAGTTCGATCTGGTATATTTGTTTCCGGTGCTCACTACCATATCGTCTTTCTATCGCACTCATCAATGCCTCATAGTTGTCCCGTTCACAGTCTGGAATAGTCTGAAGGATTTCTGCCGCAGGCCCTTTCAATGATACAAACAAGGACGCCACTTTGTCCGCTGCATTCCAGTTATTGGCCATTGCTGTCTTTTCAAACTGAAGTTTGAAAATTTGAAATGGAATACTTCCATCGAATGTGGGTGCCTTCAATCTTGGATTATTTGTTGATGGTGCAGGGCCATGCAGTTGCAGTTCTCGCATACGATTACTCAGTTGAAGAAATTCTGATCTTAAATTTTCTTCGTCATTTTTTATTGTGCTTAATTCGTCTTCAAATTTTGAAAATTTCTCTTGCACTTGTGTATTATTTTCTGTAATCTGTTGTACCAAACGCTTTTCTAACTGCGTATTATTTTCAGTCATTTGTTGTGTAAGGCAAGACTTTAACTGCGATGTATTTTCAGCTATTTGCTGTGCCAGACGATTTTCTGTTTGCACTGCATTTTCTGCCATTTGCTTAATAGCCACTAACAACGTGTTCATGTCTACACTTGATGATGTTCGTTGTTCTTCTACTTTCTCTTCTACCTTTGTAGAAGTTTCTGGCCCAACAAATTCGAACTCGTCCACATTAATTCCATCCGCTTCCATTGCTTCACGTAATCGTGCCTGCAGATCCGCCTTTTGCCCGCTTATCGGCAAATTACGCTCCTCCAGTTCCTTTTTTAATTGCTGAATTCTCAATTCTCCGAATTTAACCATCTTGAATTTGGATTATTTGACAATCCCACTTCTGACACCAATTGTTACGAATTTACTCTTGCTAGTTTACTTTGTTAGGTTCGTATCTCTGGATTGACAAATAAAATCAACACTGTTTAATTTAATTCAGCAACTCTTTATTTCACAACTCGTCTACACTATAGCAGTTTACTCTTAGCACTGATTGATTACGTTGGCGCTGCCACGGCTTATATAGCCACGCACTTCTCGCTGATGCCGACGTGTCCTTCTAGAATATCGCGTCTGGAAATTACCAGAACATACGGCTATAGCCACGCACTTCTCGCTGATGCCGACGTGTCCTTCTAGAATATCCCGTCTGGAAATTACCAGAACATACGGCGCCAGACGCAAGCAGACAGTCGCGGCGCCAGACAGTGCGGCGCCAGATGTCAAGACAAATGCTATTCCATATACCTACAGCTATTGTTCATAATCAGGGATGCATATAGTAATACAAATACAACTTAATACTACTTTTTGTAACAATACGCACGTTCTTAAGAACACAGTTAATTTGACAGCTGCACGACTGCAGGCCGACAGTTGTCGCTCTCGCTAACTTCAATATAAGTATTTGCCAACGACAGAAGGACAACAGTAGAGCTAACAGTACAGAGATGAGGTCGAGTGGTGAAGCCACTAATATGTAAAATGTAAAATTATTCAAAGCTCTAACAAACCTGACTTTATTTAACAAATAAAAGCATAAAATAGTTATATTATGTCATATGTAATAACAATTGATAGTTTGAAAGAAATAAATTTACCTATTTACTTATTTTTTGTATAAAAAATTTCACTTTGAACAAAATATTAAAATTTCATTGAAGTGCAAAGTATTAGTATGGCCACAACGAAATTGTGTATATGCAAAATGGACAGCTGTGTTATCTTGTGTACCTGCGGGCCATTGTTATGTTGCTGCCTTCTCACAAATATTCATGTAGAAGGGCTCACAACGCCATTTTTAGTTCCCTGTCGTGCTGACATGTCGTGTCGCGCTTAGGGATGGCACTTGATTAAATTCATCGATTATTTTCATTCAATTTACGGTTTAATTACATCGAATCATCTTTTCTAATTACTCGACTATTACTTGAGTAATTGCTAAATAATCGCAAACAGCATTTTGAAATTTAATACATTTTATGTTCATCTAAGTTAGCGTACAAGGCTCGAAATTGGTCGCATCAGTCATTAATGACTGGAAACGGTGTAAACATAGTTAAATTCTAATATGTCAATGTAGTTTAATATCAACAAATGAATGTCTGGTAACACTGCATTTACAGTTAAGTCAAACGCATTTTACGTTCAGTTGTTTGAAGAGCAATGGCGCCCGTTAAAAGCGAAGTATGGAAATTTTTTAATAAAATAAACAATAACTACGTTAAATGTCAACTTTGCTGCAAAAATTTAAAATTTTCTAATAACACATCAAATATGTTGCAGCATTTAAAATTAAAGCATGCAACTGTAGCCTGCAAATTGGTGGTAAGTTGGAGCAATCGGTACATTTTAAATTTCTTCTAGTTATATATAAATATATGTGCACAAATTAGACTCTGCAATCTAGGAGTAAAAACAATGTTTCCCTAAGTGATGATGACACTGACACCATGATTGATATGCCGAGTTGCAGCAGCAAACCAATTAATGAAAGCCCTTTGAGGGAGGGGCCAAGCTTCAGCAGCAATTTACCGAATGAAAGCAGCATGAGAGAGCTACCCAGCTGTAACAGTAAAAATCGTCAACCCTCATTTCTAAAGTCTTCCAAAATATTGAAATCTTTTCGCTTCATGGCTCAAAGAACCAAAAGCTGCAGCATGAAATAGTGGAAATGGTTATCAAGGATAATCTACCTTTTGACTTTGTTGAAGGTATATTAAAATACTTACATTATAAAACAAATTGATAATTAATGACGCTTTTTGTTCATTTATTTTTTAAAAGGTAAAGGCTTCTTAAGTTTCATGAAACAACATTTTCCTCTTTACAAAGTCCCAACAAGAAATACCATCAAGGCTCACATTGAAAAAATGTACAATGAAGAAAAGAAAATGTGTAGCGATGCTAAAAACTTTTTCATATTTGAGTTTAACGACAGATATCTGGACTGAAGTAGAAGTGAATAGCATGCTTGCTGTGACCATTCATGGTGTAAATGAGACGAAGCAATTTAATGGAACAATTGGCGTTTATAAATAAACGGAAGCACATACTGCATCACATATTTCCGAAGTTCTCATTGCTGATTTGAAAGACTTTTCTATTGACGGAAAATAAGTAATGGCTGTAGTGACCGACAATGGTGCAAACATCGTGAAAGCAGTACATGATTCATTTGGCAAAAAACGCCATATTCCTTGTCTTGCATACACCCTCAATATGTGAAAACTCACTGAACAGTCCTGAGAAGTGTTAAAGCTAATGATGATCTTCGAAATGTGCAAGCTGCTGCCGGAGTAGCTGAAGGCAAAATGCTAAAGACAATTTTGGACGTGAAAACACGTTGGAGTTCGACCTACTACAAGCTTGAACGGTTCATTAAACTATGTTCATATATTAACCAAATACTGACATCGAACATTCCTTTTTGCTATCTGCATCAACATTACTCGACCCGAGATTCAAAATAATTCATTTCAAAAATCCATTAGCGTTGTCCCCAGTTATACAGTTTTTATGTACTGAAATAACAGTTGCAGATAATACTATAGAAACGGGCAGCGAGTCGTCAGTGGAATCGGTAGATAATGAGTTTGACCTCTGGGCTCCTCAGAAAACTCTAGTGAACAAAAGAAGGAGGAAGGACAACGATTTTACATCTCCACGATGAATTGATCTTTTATTTAAATTGTCAGGTATTAGAACTAAGCCGAAAAACTATTGATGCTTGGGAATAAATGAAAATCAAAACTGTACGGACTTTCAAAAAAGTACTGATTTGAAAGACACGTGTTTAAAGTCGCAATTTTTTTGTAAAGATTAAAGAAAATTGTACGAAGAATAAAATATATCAAAAGTGATTAATTTGAAGCATTATAAAAGCTTTGAAAGCTATATATACTCGAACTTGATTTGTATTGTGTCTAATAAGATTTAAAAGTAAAAATGCAGCCAACCAAAAACTTAGAGGACCTTTAACTAAGGATCTCCAAATAAGAAATGAGTTTGTAAAAAAGATCTTGCGAATGGAAAAGAACTTCTTCTTCTTTCTTTACTGGCGTAGACACCGCTTACGTGATTATAGCCGAGTCAACAACAGCGCGCCAGTCGTTTCTTCTCTTCGCTACGTGGCGCCAATTGGATATTCCAAGCGAAGCCAGGTCCTTCCCCACTTCGTCCTTCCAACGGAGTGGAGGTCTTCCTCTTCCACTGCTTCCCGCGGCGGGTACTGCGGCGAATACTTTCAGAGCTGGAGTGTTTTCATCCATCCGGACAGCATGACCTACCCAGCGTAGCCGCTGTCTTTCAATTCGCTGAACTATGTCAATGTCGACGTATATCTCGTACAGCTCATCGTTCCATCGAATGCGACATTCGCCGTGGCCAATGTGCAAAGGACCATAAATCTTTCACAAAACTTTTCTCTCGAAAACTCGCAACGTCGACTCATCGGTTGTTGTCATCGTCCAAGCCTCTGCACCATATAGCAGGACGGGAATTATGAGCGACTTATAGAGTTTGGCTTTTGTTCGTCGAGAGAGAACTTTACTTTTCAATTGCCTACTCAGTCCGAAGTAGCACCTGTTGGCAAGAGTAATCCTGCGTTGGATTTCCAGGCTGACATTGTTGGTGGTGTTAATGCTGGTTCCTAAATAGTCGAAATTATCTACAACTTCAAAGTTATGACTGTCAACAGTGAGGTGAGAGCCTAGTCGCGAGTGCGACGATTGTTTGTTTGATGACAGGAGATATTTCATCTTGCCCTTGTTCACTGCCAGACCCATTTCTTTTGCTTCCTTGTCCAGTCTGGAGAAAGCAGAACTAACGGCGCGGGTGTTGAGGCCGATGATATCAATATCATCGGCATACGCCAGCAGCTGTACACTCTTATAAAAGATTGTACCTGCTCGATTAAGTTCTGCAGGTCGAAAAATTTTCTCCAGCAGCAGATTGAAGAAGTCGCACGATAGGGAATCACCTTGTCTGAAACCTCGTTTGGTATCGAACGGCTCGGAGAGGTCCTTCCCGATCCTGACGGAGCTTTTGGTGCTGTTCAATGTTAGTTTACAAAGCCGTATTAGTTTTGCGGGGATATCAAATTCAGACATCGCGGCATAAAAGCAGCTCCTTTTCGCGCTGTCGCAGCTTTGAAATTGACGAAGAGGTGGTGTGTGTCGATTATCCTTTCACGGGTCTTTTCCAAAATTTGGCGCATGGTGAATATCTGGTCGGTTGTTGATTTACCAGGTCTGAAGCCACAGTGATAAGGTCCAATTAGTTTGTTAACGGTGGGCTTTAATATTTCACACAATACGCTCGATAGAATCTTATAGGCGATGTTGAGGAGCCTTATCCCACGGTAGTTGGCGCAGATTGTGGGGTCTCCTTTTTTATGGATTGGGCATAGCACACTTAAATTCCAATCGTTTGGCATACTTTCGTCCGAACATATTTTGCAAAGGAGCTGATGCATGCTCCTTATCAGTTCTTCGCCGCCGTGTTTGAATAGCTCGGTCGGCAATCCATCGGCCCCTGCCACTTTGTTGTTCTTCAGGCGGGTAATTGCTATTCGAACTTCTTCATGGTCGGGCAGTGGAACGTCTGCTCCATCGTCATTGATTGGGGAATCGGGTTCGCCTTCTCCTGGCGTTGTACGTTCACTGCTATTCATCATCCTGGAGAAGTGTTCCCTCCATAATTTAAGTATGCTCTGGGCATCGGTGATTAGATCACCTTTGGGGGTTCTTCAAAAGTATGCTCCGGTCCTGAAACCTTCTGTAAGTCGCCGCATCTTTTCGTAGAATTTTCGAGCATTACATTATCAAGCTCTTCGTACTCACGCATTTCGGCCTCTTTCGTTTTCTGTCTACAAATGCGTCTCGCTTCCCTCTTCAACGGAAAAGAACTACTAAGTAAATGGAGCAGGCAGCAGCTTAACCAAAATTTTATATAACCACAACATAATTGATATTTAGTGTAGTGTTGTGCTACTTTATAACTGATCTTTACCGAAAATTCAAGTTTTTTACGCCCAACATGCCTCCTAAAGGAAGCACACAGCCGACGCACATGTGTGGCAAATGCAATTCTATCGTTCATGCTAAATCACCAAGTGTACTCGTATTATGTACTGGTTGCCGTATATGGACTCATTCTAAATGCACTGGGCGCACTAGACCTGAATTCACTGAACTAGCTAATAATATCAAGATGCAAGGCTTCCAATGGAAATAAGGTCCCTTTAAATTAGATGTTAGTGTTGTCACCGAAGTCGACCCTGAATCCGATAGCAATGATGATGACAATATAACTATGTGTAAGCTAAAGAGTCAGCTTGATGCTCAATATTCTAAACTTGCTGCCTCGTTCGACAGCAAATTTAATAGTTTTAAGTCCTCCATCGAAAAAAATATTGTTGACATCAGGAAAGATGTCTCGAACCTAACCAAGAAGCACAAGCATACGGATGACAAATGTACTGGGCTTGAAAGCAGACTGAGAACTATTGAAGGTAAGCTCAAAACCTTCTCTAATGTTCCTGCTCCAGCAGAAGATGTCTTCCCTTAATTCGCTGAACTTCGTCTTGTTAAATGTCACTGAATTAACGAAAGCAGACGGTAAAGACCGGCTTTAAGAGGACAGAGCTAATGTCCTCTCAGTTCTGCTCCGGACTTGACTGGTAACGTGGACCAGTTTAAGATTCGTCGTTTGGGCCGCCCTCTGCTCGGGCGCACTCGTCCACTTCTCGTTGAAACTCCATCTCCAAGTGTAGCGCGTGCAATACTCAAATCTAAACCTCTGGAACCCGCTGCTGGATCTAATAAAGTGATCTTTAAAACTAATCTCACTCCATCTCAGCTAAACCACCTCAAGAACCTCCGGGCGCAGTTAGATACCTTAACGAAGAATGGTGATACATCTAAGACAATAAAGTATGTCAATGGTGTTCCTAAATTAGTAGATAAAAATTTTCGTTCGATCATCGATAAGGGAAACTCAACCTAGTCTGCAAGTCCATTACCAGAACGTAAGGGATCTTCGAACCAAGCTCAGTGATTTAATACTGGAACGTCAACTAGCAGCATCGATACCTTCTGTATTTCTGAGACATGGCTTCATCCTGCTATTCACGACGGGGAGGTAATAGACGACACATTTAACATTTTCAGGCAAGACAGAAATAATTCAACAAGTATCAACGAACGCGGTGGTGGTGTCCTCATAGCATTAAAAAAGTATTTCCATGCTGAGTGCATCCACATCCCCGATAATAGCCTAGAACGAATATATGTGAAAATTAAGTGCAATAACTCTAATATCATCATTGGGTGTGTTTACATTGTCCCTAGAGCTTCACTCAACGTATACCAGATTTATCTTGATACGCTTTACTACTTGAAAGATAAACACAGGGACACCAACTTTCTTATCACTGGAGATTTCAATCTTCCTAGTAGTTCACCACGTTCAGATTGTGAAAATCTATTTTATGAAGGTTTCCCTCTAATGGAATGCATACAATTCAACAAAATCTTAATTGACAATATTAACTTACTTGATCTTTGTTTCAGTGACCTACATGTACATATTGAGCGTACCCAGGAAATTACTATTATAGATCGGTATCATCCAGCTTTGGATATCTCAATTGAGCTTCAATCGAGTCTTAAGTCTACATTGTCACCTTACTTACACTTCAAGAATGCTGACTATGTCAACCTCAATCATTTTTATTTAAACACAGATTGGTCTAATCCATAGACATACAAAATCAAAGTTCTCTACGACATAATACACGTTGGGCAGTCTTTTTCCTCGTTGGTTTTCAAGTGAACTAAAACATAAAACGCTACTCAAGAAAAAAGTTCACGCTACCTATAAGAAACACAATACTAGTCCGAACTATAGTAAGTTTAGTTCTCAATAAGATTCAACAGTTCAATCAAAGATGGCTCTCGCCATCTCTATGCTGCAATTTAAAGGTCGAGATACTTACCTGCTAAACTGTGCAAGGTTGTCGATTCGATTCTTTGCTCTTCCAGAAAACATTCTCCTTAGTATGATGACCGACGAACGGATAGAAGTCAGAAAGTTGGCCCTTGACCGTCTTCTTTGTTCAGTTTCTAACGAAGAACTCATTAAAGGGCTGTCGGGAGACACTTCAGAAGTATGGAAATTTAGTGAATTCACCTCTCACCCCGTGACAGTCGAGAGAACCGTCAAACTGGTGACAGAGGCATCTTCTAAAGTTATTGGCCCCCATCGTGATCGTTTTATACGCTCTACACTAAAATCTAGGTAACAAGTGCCAAAGTTTAGTACAAAATCTGATTTTATCAATAAATTTGACACAGATTCAGACTAAAACAAGCCTGGTATATGGTTGCTTGCTTGGGTTGGCCTTGGGAGGAACCCGAAGAGCAGCCACCTCCACGCGGTGGGTTCTGGGTGACCAATACAGGTTAGCTGAGAGCTGCAACAATTTTCACCTTACGCTGTGGCGCGCCGCCTTTTGGCTCGTATCTCGCGACGGTTCGTCCTACGGCCATGATCACATATACCATTTCGGTAGCAAATGACGTGACAAATAACTTTTGTTTTATACATTTTGCCATGAGATGCGTATTTCAGGCGCTATGTAGACAATTTCACGATTTTAGGCGAATTTCCGAAATTTCAAGGCCGGAGTTGGGGTTGAAGATGCAATCCGATCTCCAAACAAAAAGTTGCATTGGAATCAGGAAGTACTAAGGCAACTTTTCCGCACTATTAGAAATCCCGAATCAAAAAAAGTCCGGAATCGACCCACCCTATTTCCCATCAACCATGTCCTGGAACAACTGTACAGTCACCTCAGGTTTGGATATCAGCAATATATTCGCATCGTTCTTCAAAAGTGTATACATTTATGATCCATGCCAGAGCTCTTCATCACCCAATAATGAGCCTGCTGTCAGTATCAATGAAGTCCACAAATGTCTAATGTCTCTGAATACCAAGAAAGGAGCTGATCCTGATGGCCTACCAAACATCTTTCTCAAAAGTTGTGCCACCAGCCTCAGTGAACATCTCACACATATGTTTAGTTTCTCGCTTCACAATGGTACTTTCCCAACTGATTGGAAGATCCTTCTGTGTGTCCTATTCATAAGGACGGCCCAAAGGCTGATATCTCCAACTATGGACCAATTTACATTCAATCTGCTCTAGCTAAACTCTTTGAAAAGATTGTTCTTCCTCAACTGACTGCTTTCTTCTCAAGCATCATCACCAGTAAACAACATGGATTCGTAGGTGGGAGATCCACTACCTCAAACCTGTTCATTTACGTCAATTACCTGCTTGAATCTCTAAAGAACGATAAAGTAATTCATTCCATCTAAACAGATTTTAGCAAAGCCTTCAATTGAGTGGATCACAACATCTTACTGAGTAAACGAAGCAAGCATGGCATCCAAGGTAACGCACTTAACTGGTTACAGTCGTATTTTATTGGTAGGCAATTCCAAGGGTTATGGTAACCTCTCTATCAGGCATGACGTAACATCTGGGGTGCCGCAAGGTTCGCATTTGGGTCCCACTCTTTTTAATATATTTGTTAATGATATCGGTGATATCTTCCGATCTGACCATCTGCTTTATGCAGATGACCTAAAGTTATTCAGAGCCATATCTTGCGAACAAAATACTGTTACTCACCAAAGTGACATTGATGCACTCGCGACCTGGTGCCTCAAAAATAAACTTGATCTGAATATCAAAAAGTGCGCTGTCATTTCATTTTCACGATCGCACTCATGCACTCCACCTAATTAGTAGGTTACTAGTTGTACAAGTAAAGGACCTGGGCATACTCATCGACAACAAATTGACATTCAGCAAACACATCGACAAAATCTTATATCAGGCTTTCAAAGTTCTTGGTTTTATATATATGTTACTCGGACAAGTAAAGACTTTAAGAATCCAAACTCCATTCCGCGTCTTTCTTCCTCGCTGCTCCTCCCAGTCCTGGACTATGGTAGTGTAATTTGGTCACCTTTCACTGACGTGACAATCAACCGTGTTGAAAGAGTTCAGGCGAAACTATGTAAACTTCTAGGCTACCGGTACTGTCACGATGTTTCTGGTGGTCACAACTCAACTGAAGATATCTATGACCGCTTCAACATCAACAAGTTACATGCTCGTCATCAGGGAGCTGACCTAATGTTCTTCTTTAAAGTCGTGAATGGATTAACTGATGCTCCGGACATCACCAGCTGTTTTGAGTTGGCACCGACGGGTATCTTTTTAAGACGCAACCGCCTGCTAAAAACCATAAAAACCTCAAAAAACTACGTGTTCGGCCCACACAATCGCATCGCGTTGCTTGTCAACGCGCTGCATACTGAAGTGGATTTCTACAACGGCTCACTCAACGCATTCATCCCTGATATAAAACGACGTCTATTAATATTCCCCTACTCAAGACAATTTAATTTTCTTTTTTTTTTACTTGCTTTACTATAATTTCTATGTAATAATCTATATAAATAAAAATGAATCGCCAAAATGTATGTACGCTCATAACCTTCATACGACTGAACCAAATTTGATAATTCTTTTTTTAAAATGTTCGTTGAGGTTCAGGGATGATTTCTGCGGAGAAAAAAATTCGAATAATTGCCGGAAAACCCCTAACAACAGCCCTTTTCTTTTTCTCATACAAACGAATGAATGTTTGTTCGTTAGTTATGCTAAGAGAACGGCTGAACCAATATTGATGAAATCTTATGAAGTTGTTCGTTGTGGATTGGGAAAGGTTTAGAAATAAAAAATCTGTATGTCTTTTATGAGGAAAAGTCGGAAAATTGAACAATTCCAAAAAGTTAATTTTTTCCATACAAATTTTTTTATTTCGTTTTTCAATTATTTAAATCTTTCAAATTTGGCGTTTGTTTCAAAAATTTTTGAAAATTATTCAGTGAAAATGTTATGTGTTTTTCACACAAAGTGATCAATTACAGATTGAAATTTGTCACGATGCCATGAAGAGGTCGCGCTGATATCGGTCGGCGTTCTTTTTGGCATCAACATACATTAGCAGCCCAAGGCACATGAACGAGTACCCCCAGGATGCGATGACATACGTGCGGTGTTATGGGTCGCGATCAATCAGAAAGCGATCGTCACGATGTCACAGCAAGACTTTTTAAGCAACAGCTTCGATGTACATTATCTTGAAGCAGTGCATATGTATATGGTGCTGTTAGATGCTAGATGTACTCTGTTGAGTGGCAAAAGAGAGGTTTGCCGCACGCACACATTTTTCTTTGGATGTTGGAAGGTGGTTACACCAGATCAAATTGATGAAATCATTCAATCATGCGGCAATTCCTGATGCAAAGAAAGATCCAGTATTATACGAAGTGATGAAAACCAATATGGTTCATGGACCTTGCGGACACTACAATCCTTTTTCGTTTTGTATGTCTGTCAATAAATGCACGAAATAGTATCCACGTACTTTTCTTTCGGAAACACAAACTAGAAATGATGGATATCCACTCAATCGGCGTCGCTCACCAGACGACAATGGCAGAACATTTAGCATTCAATTTAGAGGCGTGAGTATCGAAGTTGTTAACACATGGATCGTACCATATTCGCCACTGTTGCAGTTTGGTGTAATCGATAAAATACGTTTGTATGTACGTCATCAAAGGAATCAACATGGCGGTTATTGGTTTTGAACGATATGGTCGATACGTGAACTGCACTAAAGCGCTTTGTAGGATATTTACTTTTGCAATTCATGAACGTTTTCCGACTGTTGTGCGTCTCGCAGTTAATTTGAAGATTGGCCAAAGTGTGTATTTCAACCCAGAGAATACAGTACAGCCAGTGGAAACATCGCCAGCAACAAAATTAACATTGACGAGTTTTTTCTCAACTTTCGTCAGTGATGCGTTTGTGAAAACATTGCTCTATTCGAAAATAGCTTGATATTATACATGGAATGAATCGTCGAAGAAATAGTTACGCAGAAAGCAAGGCCAACCAGTAGATTGACATCCAGGTGTCTTATCAACTAATGCATTAGGGCGAATTTACACAATCCACCCGAAAAACGACGATTGTTTCTACCTTCGGTTGCTATTGATTAATGTACGCGGTTCAACTTTATTTGATTCATTGCTTACTGTGAATGGTTCGATGTGTGCAAGTTTTGGAGAAGTAAACCAGCAATTACAAATGCTGGAGCACGCTAATCAGTGGAATGAAAATGAAGTTCGCATACTTTTCGATATAAACATCGACATTGCCAAAGACATTTTACATCGTCTTCGCTAAAAATTGGAAATGGTACAACTTCGGTTGATACTTCCGGTGGTTCGATTCCATCCATTCCATCTTCCCTTTATCAATTGACGAAAGATGAACTCATCACAAATATTCGCACATTGGCCAAATTATCATAACTACGATTCCTTAAGTGCACGCGCAATGTTAGCTGCCAAAAATACCGATGTTGTTGACTTCAACTGGAAGATTCAAAGTCAAATTCCGGGAGACTTGCGCTCATACAAATCAATCGATCGTCTTGACTATGAAGACGACGCCGTGAATTATCCAGTGGTGTTCCTAAATTCTTTGCACAGGCTTGGTATGCCACCGCATCATTTGCGTCTCAAAGTAGTATCCGACGTTATTATGTTTCGCAATCTTCATGCGCTGAAAGTGTGTAATGGAACCCGACTGATTGTGACGCACCTATCGAATACAAGGGGGAGAATGCTTCTTCTTCTTAATTGGGGAGAATGCTTGATTCTACGAATTCCTTTGAGGTCTAACGATTTCTCATTTAAGTTCAAACGTATTCCGTTTCCAGTGAAAATTGCATTTGTGATGTCAATCAACAGGACCTAAAGATAGTCGCATAGTGTGAGGCATAAATTTGGAATTCTCATTCTCACGAATTGGAAAACCATCTTTTCTGTACACCGGAACAGAAACCAAAAAATGTTGTTTATAAAGCTGCGTTACATGGAAAAAAAAAACAAAAACAAAAATGAAATGATAAATTTAACTTTCTTTTCAAAATACTTAATTTCACGCAGGACAACGGCTGCGGGGTCAGCTAGTTATATTATAATTTTATATTTCCCCTCTATATCAATTTATATTTCTTTATATATGTTGTATAATGCCGATTGGCGTAAAATTATTAAATAAAATCTACTTGGTACCTCAGTACCAGCTGAGCGGTTTTTCTCAAAAGCGGGTGCAACTGCGACCGAAAACGCAATCGTTTGACAACAAAACGTTTATCGAAATTGCTTTTTCTTCAGACTTGGTTGAACAAAGAATAAATTTTATTGACTTCAATTAATACATTTTCATTTATGCTAAGACAAATGAATTTTTAATACGATAATTTAATTTTATTTCCGTTTTTGTTTTTGTGTATATACCAACATAATTTGAATGTCTGAAATAAGAATATAGTCTCCTATATTTTATTGGTTTTATTTTTACGCAAAATTTGCAAAACCTAGTCTTTCAAGTATGAGGCAATTCTTTTACTTTAAGATTGATGTACATATTTTGAAAAATTTAATGTCATTGTGCTACTTAACTTGAAATATAGGCCATTTTCTCTTTTAGGATATGTCTGGGACTCTGTGATAGAGCATTATAATACAAGATTCGGCGCAGAAACTTGGTGGTGGTCTTTATGCAATTTAGTATTATTTAAAAACATTGGAATTAATCGATTAATCGATTTTTTACATTAATTGCAATTATTTGTTATATCTTGCAATAAATCATTTGATTCTTTAATCGATTAAAAAATAATAATTTGCCATCCCTAGTCGCGCTCAATGTGTTCAGCAAATCACAGTCGAAATCTTAACATTATCGACTGCAATGTTAAGGTGTAATCTGTACTCCTTCGTCCAGTTCATAAATATAGAAGCTGTGGATTTAGTGGTGGGAGTATTAAGCTTCATGCAGATAAGAAGCGAGAAAAGTCGGAGAGATATTTCTTTTGTTTTTGAGCACTTGCCATCGATTCCATTGTCCGACCCCAATATCAATATCATGCTACATCCTCGTCAACGACACCAAAACAACAACAACAACCACTGCAGACGACTAAAGCCAACAGCAAGAACAACAGCACTGGTGCAAGTAAGTAGACCGGTTTAACTTCCCGAATTCCCTGTTGCCAGAGGAGTATGCGTTGTCATGAGGAGGCAGGCTCAGCTGCTTTGATTTGGATGAGTCACAACGGGCTTTCACCGCAGGTGCTCGGAGAAAGAGAAAAGACAGACTGCCCTCTACCACCAGCAATTCTCCAGGAGAACCAGGTGCCCCCTGTAGGAAGGGTATGAGCGATGCCAGTCTAAAGTGGTACCTGAGACAACTCCGAACTTGCGAAATGCTACGCAAGAGCTGTGAACCCACGTTTGTTACAGAGAACAGAAGGGAGGTGCTGGACAGCGGATCGTGTTATCAGAGCCCTCCATGTCAGATCACAAAATCATAAAAATCAAATTAAAAGTAAATATCAACCAAGCTAAATTAGGTAAGATTGTGCGGTTGTTCAAAAATCAATCAATTTCGTTCTTTTCGTCCTTTATTTTAGTCATAAAGGTAGGTATCCAGCTTCTAAATAATAGCTGAAGAAAAAAATACATTATTTCCTCAAGTAATTTTGACAGCTAGTCACGCATTGTGAATGATTCACATGAGAAGGGCAAGAGAAAATAAACAAAGAAAATTAACTTATGTATGTGTGTAAGCACAGAAATATTTGCATTGCGATTTACGGAATATGGATGAAGATTGGTAAGTTT
The DNA here is from genome assembly GCF_023373825.1 of Bactrocera dorsalis. Classification (NCBI taxonomy): domain Eukaryota; kingdom Metazoa; phylum Arthropoda; class Insecta; order Diptera; family Tephritidae; genus Bactrocera; species Bactrocera dorsalis. The sequence continues at coordinate 13,338,348 of NC_064308.1, read as the reverse complement.
TATATCAAATTTTGAAATGAACTATATTTCATAAAAATGGTTTTATTTCACTGGAGGATGAATTTAATGATTACGTTGAATTGTAGTGCCATGATGGCTGCCATAGAGATGGATGCTGAATCCCAAAACAAAGAGCATAAGAAGAAGGCGAAATATTGGCTGAGACCATACCTTAAGGAACGGAACAACAAGGGAAGATTCTTGTCCGATTTCGAAGCCTTGCGAAATTCTCCAAATTTATTCGTTGAAAACTTTCGCATGGCACCACAAGCTTTTGATGAACTTTATGAGATGGTGGAGCCGCATCTATTTCTGAAACGCAACAGCAGGCCAAAAGATTTTATGCCAATCAAAGCCAATTTGGCAGTGGTTCTGGTTTTATACATTTTTTCTGAATTTTAAACCGTGTTGTTTTTTTTTTTGAAAAATATTCTTACAGATACTTACCTTCGGGGGGTTTGCAACGTCACTTAGGTTCTCGCTATCGATTATAAAACAAAGTCACTTTTTCTGTCCTATTGTCCCCTTAAATGTTTAAATATTGAAAACTAAGCAACTGATTTTGATGCGGTTTTTTTTAATAGATAGATTGCTTGAAGAGGAAGGTTTATGTCATTATAATTTGAAGAAATATATAAAGGGGGTGTGGCACTCGGACAAAATGTGGTAAAAAGCCATATATTTTTTGTTTACATAGCCATACATCATAAAAGAATCCACCGATTAAAATGAAACTTACTTGAAGTTAAACTTTCAAATATTTACTTTCGTTCTGCATCAAAAAAATAGTTGATTCATTTCTTATTTAACCAAAATTGTTTAAACAAGAGCAGCACTTTTTCCAAAAAAAATTGTTTGTGTGTTTGTTCGCTGTCAACCGAATGAAACTTTAGAAGTTATGTGGGAATCTCACCCCACCTCATTCGTGTTGAATTAGATCGTGTGGTGAAAGAACTCGGTACGTACACATGTATGTAAGTACATACATATGTACGAATCTCTCGCATCATTAAATTTCGGGCGTAAATATGTATGTATGTATTTTCAATTCATGTCGTTATTACCGTACTGAATTCCATGTAATTCGGGGGTGTTGTGGAATCTGATAGTTGTCGGAATCGGAATTGAAACCGATCAAAAAAAGCAGTAGGTGTCATGAATTCAGATATTATTGGTTTGATGTTCGAAACAGAATTTGTATCGGTTTTGGGTGTCATCGAAACCAATTTTATCGGTTTTGCTATCAGAAATAAAACAAGAAGATAATCGCCAACAGATTTGAATATTAGTTTATATTTCTGTGTGTTGTTAGACGGTTGAGAAAATGTAAGTTCAGGAATTTATTTATTATATTCTTACAAAGTAATTAACTTTATTTTTGTAGGGGAAAACATAAGAATAGAACGCAAAATACGATCATAATTGAATTTATGGAAAAAAATCCAGATATCTTAAGAGGGTTTACGAAACGCAATAAACCGACAATAGAATCGTTATGGCAGGAATTAACTGAATCGCTTAATGCTGCAGGTCCTCCACACAAAGATGTAAACGGGTGGAAAAAGGTAAGTAAATTTCAGTCAAAATTAAACTGCAATTAAAACAAACTTATTTCTATAGGTTATTACTGAGTGGAAGAGCGAAATCAAAAGAAAATTAGCTCACAACAAAATTGAGAGTCGAGCAACAGGAGGTGGCCCATTTTCTAAATATCAGCTCACTCCAAACGAAGGAACTATTGTGCGTCTTTGTGTCATTTCTCAAACTATAGAAGGCATACCAGGTGTTGCTCTTGGCACCCAACCCGTCAATGAAAATTCAAATATTACAATTGCAGGGGTGAATGTAGATTTGTCTTCCTCATCGTCAGAGCAACAAAATATAAACTCAAGTTATAATGCATCCAATAGACAACAAGTTGTAAAAATAAAATAAATATGTAAAAATGCAAAAAAATGAAGGGTATGAATTTAGATATTTCAAAAATAGCAAGCAAATCTTCATGGTATAAAGAAAGGGGAATTGTTTTACTCCAAATGTAACGCGTGCGGGCCACGGACAGTAATGAATAAATCAAAACTGCGGGATCGATTTTAATCATTTTTTCAGTGAGTGACATAGGCCTTATATTTTATTTCCGTGCGAAGCCGGGGCGGGTTGCTAGTATTTTATAACTACAAGATAAGACCACATTATATGCCTCGGTTGTACCACAAAGTAATACGAATTTTAAACTTTTGGATTTATTGAGGTTTCATTCAATAAATTTGCTGGCTACCTGTGATGCTAATTATAAATTTACATATTTGGATATAGGTGCTTATGGAAGTGAAGGCGACTCTAATATTATGAGAAGTTCTAAGTTTGGTAGCAGCATTCTGAATGACACCTGTCTATTTCCTCCAGACACAGTAATTAATAAAAAAAAATCCGCATTTCATCGTAGGAGACGACGCCTTTTGTTAATAAAACCGTATAGCACCACAAAACTCTCGGTAGAGCAGAGGATTTTTAACTACGGGCTAAGTAGAGCTAAGCGGTGCATTGAAAATGCTTTCGGCATTTGCCTTAAAAAACTTTTATTTTGCAATCCTGAACGAGCGCAAGTTGTTGTTTCGGCATATTGCCTGTTGCATAATTTTTTCATAAATAAATGTCAGCGAACGTAGTTATAATTCGAATACGTTTTCTGGTTTTGAGGATAGCACTGGAAATTGGATAGTAGGAGAATGGGAAGTGTTGCAACAACAAGAAGACACTCGCAATCGAAATGAATTCAACAAATACAAGTACATATGGGGTATTCCATACGAAATCGACCACTTTTGAACCCGACCCCTTTAGATTTTGCTGAAACTTATCCATCGTTTTCTACCCTTTGAAAAACATTTTTGATAATTTTTTTAAAATTTTTTGTTCAACTTCAAAAAAGTTATGAATTAAAAAAAAAAATGGCTTTTTTGTTTTCAAATAGCCATAACTTTTGTAGAAATTGACTTTTGGGGACCTTTTTTCTTTAAATTTTTGTTTTTGAATAAACTTTTCGAAAAAATACACGAAAAAAATTTAACACGATCAATTATGTAAAGTAATCGGTTTTTTTTTTTAAGTAAAATCGTCATTTTTAGGAAGTTCGCCATTTTTTCTAAAAAAAACTTCAATCAATTTGACAACTATCCCTGCTAATCCTGGAGTGGGTCGATTTTTTTTTATTTTATTTTTATTTATTTAAAAAAAATTGTAAAATTTTCAAAAATGAAAAATAAAAATTTCCGTAAACATTATTTCTATCATATAAAAAATATAATTTAACAATTTTATGATATAATATTCTCAATTTATAGACTTAATTTGCGAATGTAATCACCAAGATTCAAATTTTTTCCTATTAGTAAGGTCGATAAACTAGGGTTGCCCAATTATAGACGTACCTATAGTCAGTATACTATGTAGAAACTATACACTAGTGTGAATCTTGGTGATTATATTCGTAAAATAAGTCTATAAATTGAGAATATTATATCATAAAATTGTTAAATTATATTTTTTATATGATAGAAATGGAGGATGGAGTCATGTGTAGAAGTTCACGCAAGTGAGGAAAGTTCTCTGATTGCCATTTACTTGAGAGTGGCCAGAAACGATTCTTTTACATGTGACTCAAGCAGCTCACGACTTCCGGTCTTTGACCAAGTATCCTCTGGGTAGCCTAAGAACATCCGTTTGAAGGCGAGCTAACGTGAGAAGGCGAAGCATCCCCAGCCTCGGATGAGAGACCCCCCTTTTGATGACGACCATGGCAAACGAAATAAGGACTACGAATTGAGGGCATGCACCTGGAATGTCCGGTCCCTTAACTGGGAAGGTGCCACTGCCCAGCTGGTTGATGTCCTCGTGAAAACAAAGGCTGACATCACCGCCGTCCAAGAAATGCGATGGACGGGACAAGGACAGAGACGAGTAGGTCCTTGTGACATTTACTACAGTGGCCATCCTCGTGAAAACAAAGGCTGACATCACCGCCGTCCAAGAAATGCGATGGACGGGACAAGGACAGAGACGAGTAGGTCCTTGTGACATTTACTACAGTGGCCATATAAAGGAGCGCAGGTTTGGTGTGGGATTCGTGGTGGGAGAGAGACTCCGTCGCCGAGTACTATCATTCACTGCGGTGAATGAACGTCTAGCCACAATCCGCAACAAAGGGAGGTTCTTCAACATATCGCTGATTTGCAAGCACGCCCCGACGGAAGAGAAGGACGATGTGACCAAAGATGCTTTTTATGAGTGCTTGGAGCGCACTTATGAGAGATGCCCCTGTCACGATGTAAAAATCATGCTTGGCGACTTCAACGACAGGGTGGGCAAAGAAGGTATCTTTGGTACTACGGTCGATAAATTCAGCCTCCACGACGAAACACCCCCAAATGGGTTGAGGCTGATCGACTTCGCCGGGGCCCGAAATATGGTTATCTGTAGTACTAGATTCCAGCATAAGAAGATCCATCAAGCTACCTGGCTGTCTCCGGATCGAAAAACTACCAACCAGATCGATCATGTTGTGATAGACGGAAGACACGTCTCCAGTGTTTTAAATGTGCGTGCGCTCCGAGGTCCTAACATCGACTCGGACCACTATATTGTTGCAGCCAAAATTCGCACCCGCCTCTGTGCAGCAAAAAACGCACGCCAACAAACACAAGGGAGATTCGACGTCGAGAAGCTGCAATCACAACAGACAGCCGAACGATTCTCTACTCGGCTTGCACTCCTGCTCTCTGAGAGCACTTGTCAACAACTCGGTATAAGGGAACTGTGGGACGGCATTTCAAACTCCTTACGTACAGCTGCAACCGAAACCATTGGTTTTCGGAAAGTGCAAAAGAACAGCTGGTACGACGAGGAGTGCCGTGTCGCAGCGGAGAGAAAACAGGCTGCCTACCTCGCAACGTTACGATCGACCACAACACGTGCGGGATGGGATAGATACCGAGAGTTGAAGAAGGAAGCGAGACGCATTTGCAGACAGAAGAGGAAAGAGGCCGAAATGCGTGAGTACGAACAGCTGGATAAGCTGGCCGACAGGGGTAATGCTCGAAAATTCTACGAAAAGATGCGGCGGCTTACAGAAGGTTTCAAGGCCGGAGCATACTCCTGTAGAACCCCCCAAGATGATCTAGTTACCGATGCCCAGAGCATACTTAAATTATGGAGGGAACACTTCTCCAACATGCTGAATGGCAGTGATAGCACAACACCGGGAAAAGGCGAACCCGATTCCCCAATCGATGACGATGGAGCAGACGTTCCATTACCCGGCCATGAAGAAGTTCAAATAGCAATTACCCGCCTGAAAAACAACAAAGCGGCAGGGGCCGATGGATTGCCGGCCGAGCTATTCAAACACGGTGGCGAAGAACTGATAAGGAGCATGCATCAACTTCTTTGTAAAATATGGTCGGACGAAAGCATGCCCAACGATTGGAATTTAAGTGTGCTATGCCCAATCCATAAAAAAGGAGACCCCACAATCTGCGCCAACTACCGTGGGATAAGCCTCCTCAATATCGCATATAAGGTTCTGTCGAGCGTATTGTGTGAAAAATGAAAGCCCACAGTCAACAAACTGATTGGACCTTATCAGTGTGGCTTCAGACCTGGTAAATCAACAACCGACCAGATATTCACCATGCGCCAAATCTTGGAAAAGACCCGTGAAAGGAGAATCGACACTCATCACCTATTTGTCGATTTCAAAGCTGCTTTCGAAAGCCCGAAAAGGAGCTGCCTTTATGCCGCGATGTCTGAATTTGGTATCTCCGCAAAACTAATACGGCTGTGTAAACTAACGTTGAGCAACACGAAAAGCTCCGTCAGGATCGGGAAGGACCTCTCCGAGCCGTTCGATACCAAACGAGGTTTCAGACAAGGTGATTCCCTATCGTGCGCCTTTTTCAACCTGCTTCTGGAGAAAATATTTCGGGCTGCAGAACTCAACAGAGAGGGTACCATCTTCTATAAGAGTGTACAACTGCTGGCGTATGCCGATGATATTGATATCATCGGCCTCAACACCCGCGCCGTTAGTTCTGCTTTCTCCAGACTGGACAAGGAAGCAACGCAAATGGGTCTGGCAGTGAACGAGGGCAAGACGAAATATCTCCTGTCATCAAACAGACAGTCGTCGCACTCGCGACTTGGCACTCACGTCACTGTTGACAGTCATAACTTTGAAGTTGTAGATAATTTCGTCTATCTTGGAACCAGCGTAAACACCACCAACAATGTCAGCCTAGAAATCCAACGCAGGATTAGTCTTGCCAACAGGTGCTACTTCGGACTAAGTAGGCAATTGAGAAGCAAAGTCCTCTCTCGACAAACAAAAAACAAACTCTATAAGTCACTTATAATTCCCGTCCTGCTATATGGTGCAGAGGCCTGGACGATGTCAACAACAGATGAGTCGACGTTGCGAGTTTTCGAGAGAAAAGTTCTGCGAAAGATTTATGATCCTTTGCGTGTTGGCCACGGCGAATATCGCATTCGATGGAACGATGAGCTGGAAGACCTCCACTCCGTTGGAAGGACCAAGTGGAGAAGGACCTGGCCTCGCTTGGAATATCCAATTGGCGCCACGTAGCGAAAAGAAGAAACGACTGGCGCGCTGTTGTTGACTCGGCTATAATCGCATAAGTGGTGTCTACGCCAATTAAGAAGAAGAAGATATGACAGAAATAAAGTTTACGGAAACATTTTTTTTTTTTTCATTTTTGAAAATTTTACATTTTTTTTAAATAAATAAAAATAATATAAAAAAAATCAACCCACTCCGGGATTAGCAGGGATAGTTGTCAAATTAATTGAAGTTTTTTTTTAGAAAAAACAATGGCGAACTTCCAAAAAATTACGATTTTACTTAAAAAAAACCGATTATTTTATATAATTGATCGTGTTAAATTTTTTTCCTGTATTTTTTTAAAAAGTTCATTCAAAAACAAAAATTTAAAGAAAAAAGGTCCCCAAAAGTCAATTTCTACAAAAGTTATGGCTATTTGAAAATAAAAAAGCCATTGTTTTGAAAAATTTATAACTTTTTTGAAGTTGGACAAAAATTTTTTAAAAAATTCTCAAAAATGTTTTTCAAAGGGTAGAAAAGGATGGATAAGTTTCAGCAAAATCTAAAGGGGTCGAGTTCAAAAGTGGTCCATTTGGTATGGAATACCCCATATATTGTATTAACAGACTACATATATTAATTCTACTGTTCCCTGGCAAAACATTTTAGTCTAGAATTATATTATTTATATTATGCAAATAAAAAACATCAAGACTATAACTTTTAGTTTTCATTTCAGTAAAAAATTTTATTATTAAAAATACTTATTTTAATTTCAGTAAAAAATTTCAGTAGTAAATTATTATTAAAAAATAGTTATAAAAAAAATTTTAACCGTCGTTGGTTCTGTACTTAATTTTATGCTCTTCAACCTTCTTATGCAGCATTAGATTTATTGAAATACACATGTCGTCGCCAACAGATGGAGGTAGTTTTGACCGGATCGAGGTGATTGTTGAAAGTAGTCAGTGAAAGTAGACGTGTTTCTAGTGGTCTAAAATATCAGCAAGAATTTTTGTGGTTTTTAAAGTGGTAGCAGGCTTGTTTTTGTTAGAGACTTACCGGGAGACTGTGACTGAACTTTTGATTGATTGGACGCTAATACCAAAAATTAGATAAGTACTTTTGATTTGGTTTCAATAGAATTTATTTGGCACTTACCTGCCCCTTTTTTGGTAAATTTATATACAAATAAAAAAAAATTAAATAGGAATTTCCCCACGTAACAGCGAATCAAAACGTGCACTCAATTCTTTTTTTGCCGTTTTGATTTAGTCTATCAGCTGTTTTTTGTTTTGTTTCTCCTTTTCTCCTTCTTCGTTTTGTTTTGGTTACGACATTGCCAACCATCAAAATATAAGTAAGTTCTGTTAGGGAAAAGACTGACAGGTGTTCCCAACTATTCTCTGACAGAGTTATGGCCTCTGAGAACAGTTTGGGATGTACACCAGAGAATCCTTTTCGGAGGAACTCAAAAATCTTGTGAACGCCTCCAAAAGGCAAACCTGAAGAACCCACCGCTGCTGGATCAGCAAAAATATGCGAAAATGCCGACCAAGCAGGCAAAGGTGGCATATCTGAGCAACTTCAAAATAGTTGAAATCCCAATATTTTCTGCAAACTGAGTAGGAAAATTAAAGAGCTCGAAAGCATCATGTCTGGTCAGAGACATATTAACCAAGCTATGTGTGATCTGGTAAGGTGTGTGACAAGGCAGAAAAGCAAGAGAACCCGTCGAAAAGATTTATGGTAGGAAAGGCGCCGCAAAGTGATAAAAATGCCCCAAAGAGACCTCGCGAGATATTGGGATATTTGCCACCAACGAAGAAGCTGAAAAAGATAAGTCATAAAGTGCTAGCAACATATAGTGAGGTCACAGAATGCATGCACAAAGACAGTTTGGGAGACAAGCCCGCAGGCGAGAAATGGGTAGACGTCGTTAGAAAGAAGAAACCGATCAAGAAGAGAATCATATCGAAACCAGACGCTATAATATTAACAAAAAAGGAGGGAGCGTCGTATACGGATATCTTGAAGAAAATAAAATGCGACAGAGGCCTTGAAGAACTGAGTTCAAACGTGAGGTACATTAGACAAACCCTAAAAAGAGACCTAATAATCGAATTAAAAAATCAAACAGAAAAGAGAGCCGACACATTCGAAAGCGCCCTAGAGGGAGTTATTGGTGAAATGGTCGTAATACAGCCAAAAACTCATAATATTACCATTATGTGCAAAGACTTGGGTGAGATAGCCACCCCTGAAGAAATCTGCGAGGCATTACAAAAGGAGTGTGGGATCCAAAACCTGGAGAAGCAAAATATAAAAAATTTGCGGAAAACTCGAAGTGGCACTCAAATGCCTACGAGCTGAGGATGCCAAAACTTTACTCAAGTGTGGCAAAGTAAAGATCGGGTGGTCCGTCTGCCGCCTCCGGGAATTTTCACCTATTACTCGTGGTTTTAGGTGCTTCCAACTAGGACATATAGCATACAAATGTTGCAGCCCCATTAATAGGTCTTCCCTTTGTACACGTTGCGAAATCAGCCTCAGAGAAGCATTTAAATGCCAAAAAAAGCTCCTGAAGTCAGCCATTATCCGTAGTAAGAGATCCTGTTTCGAAAAGCTCTGTAAAGAAGCTAACATAGACCCCTGGGGAACGGCATACAAAATTTGTATGTCGAAATTCAAGAATAAGTCGCAGCAACCCAAGAACGCATTATTTATGTTGTCGAAGCGTTATTCCCGACACATGCCTACATTTCCTATATTAAATGAAACGAAGCTACGGAGCCACCCCTATTACTCACAGAAGACGAACTATTGGCTATTGCGAAAAAAATCAAAAATTCCAAAGCGCCAGGAATAGATGGTATACCAAATAGAGCCCTTGAGGAAGCCATAACTCTAAGGCCCAAATTATTTGTTAACATGCACAATGCGTGTATATTAGAAGGGATATTCCTCGATCCGTGGAAGATACAGCGTCTGGTTCTACTGACAAAGCCAAATAAGCCACCCGAAGAACCTTCATCTTATCGACCTCTGCATGCTTGACACAATTCGGAAAGTGTATGAAAGCATTGTAAGAAACCGGTTGGAGTTAGTAATCCAAAAGTCCGGCGGATTTTCAGAGAAACAATACGGCTTTATTAAAGAGAGGCCCACTAAGAGAAGTAGTTGATACTGCAAACGTGCAGAAATCCTGCTCATAATCGGTTGAAGTATCTTGGGGTAATAGTGGACTCAAGACTCAAGCTCAAAGACCACTTGGAAAATGCGACGAGTAAAGCAAATAAAATATATAATGCGTTATCTCTAACGATAGCAAATAAAAGCTGTGTGCGTTCCAGCCGGCGATGTTTAATAGGTAAGGCAATATGTTCAATGATCCTGTATGCGGCTCCAATATGCATACAGGCGCTAGAAACAAAATCATATGCTAGACCAATTAACACAGTGCATAGGCTTTCTGTAATACGTGTGATAAGTGCTTTCCGAACCATTTCAAATGACACTGCTGAGGTATTAGCCAGTATGGCGCCGATTTACATCCAGGGAGATGAATTCGCGCGAATATATAACTTATCAGAGACGTCTTCTTCTTAATTGGCGTAGACACCGCTTACGCGATTATAGCCGAGTTAAAAACCGCACGCCAGTCGTTTCTTCTTTTCGCAACGTGGCGCCAATTGGATATTCCAAGCGAAGACAGGTCCTTCTCCACTTGGTCCTTCCAACGGAGTGGAGGTCTTCCTCTTCCTCTGCTTCCTGCGGCGGGTACTGCGTCGAATACTTTCAGAGCTGGAGTGTTTTCGTCCATCCGGACAACACGACCTAGCCAGCGTAGCCGCTGTCTTTTAATTCGCTGAACTATGTCAATGTCGTCGTATATCTCGTACAGCTCATCGTTCCATCGAATGCGATATTCGCCGTGGCCAACGCGCAAAGAACCATAAATCTTTCGCAGAACTTTTCTCTCGAAAACTCGCAACGTCGACTCATCGGTTGTTGTCATCGTCCAAGCCTCTGCACCATATAGCAGGACGGGAATTATGAGCGACTTATAGAATTTGGCTTTTGTTCGTCGAGAGAGGACTTTACTTTTCAATTGCCTACTCAGTCCGAAGTAGCACCTGTTGGCAAGAGTAATCCTGCGTTGGATTTCCAGGCTGACATTGTTGGTAGTGTTAATGCTGGTTCTTAAATAGACGAAATTATCTACAACTTCAAAGTTATGACTGTCAACAGTGAGGTGAGAGCCAAGTCGCGAGTGCGACGACTGTTTGTTTGATGACAGGAGATATTTCGTCTTGCCCTCGTTCACTGCCAGACCCATTTGCGTTGCTTCCTTGTTCAGTCTGGAGAAAGCAGAACTAACGGCGCGGGTGTTGAAGCCGATGATATCAATATCATCATATTTGTTGACGGTGGGATTTAATTTTTCACACAATACGCTCGACAGAACCTTATATGCGATATTGAGGAGGCTTATCCCACGGTAGTTGGCGCAGATTGTGGGGTCTCCTTTTTTATGGATTGGGCATAGCACACTAAAATTCCAATCGTTGGGCATGCTTTCGTCCGACCATATCTTACAAAGAAGCTGATGCATGCTCCTTATCAGTTCTTCGCCGCCGTGTTTGAATAGCTCGGCCGGCTTCCGCTTTGTTTTTCGTAGAATTTTCGGGCATTACCCCTGTCGGCCAGCTTATCAAGCTGTTCGTACTCACGCATTTCGGCCTCTTTCTTCTCCTGTCTGCAAATGCGTCTCGCTTCCCTCTTCAACTATCGGTATCTATCCCATCCTGCACGTGTTGTGGTCGATCGTAACGTTGCGAGGTAGGCAGCCTGTTTTCTCTCCGCTGCGACACGGCACTCGTCGTCGTACCAGCTGTTCTTTTGCACTTTCCGAAAACCAATGGTTTCGGCTGCAGCTGTCCGTAAGGAGTTTGAAATGCCGTCCCACACTTCCCTTATACCGAGTTGTTGATTAGTGCTTTCAGAGAGCAGGAGTGCAAGCCCAGTAGAGAATCGTTCGGCTGTCTGTTGTGATTGCAGCTTCTCGAAGTCGAACCTTCCTTGTGTTTGTTGGCGTGCGTTTTTGCTGCACAGAGGCGGGTGCGAATTTAGGCTGCAACAATATAGTGGTCCGAGTCGATGTTAGGACCTCGGAGCGCACGCACATCTTAAACACTGGAGACGTGTCTTCCGTCTATCACAACATGATCGATCTGGTTGGTAGTTTTTCGATCCGGAGACAGCCAGGTAGCTTGATGTATCTTCTTATGCTGGAATCTAGTACTACAGATAACCATATTTCGGGCCCCGTCGAAGTGGATCAGCCTCAACCCATTTGGGGATGTTTCCTCGTGGAGGCTGAATTTACCGACCGTAGTACCAAAGATACCCTCTTTGCCCACCCTGGCGTTGAAGTCGCCAAGCACGATTTTTACATCGTAGGGGGCATCTCACATAAGTGCGCTCCAAGCACTAACAAAAGGCATCTTTGGTCACATCGTCCTTCTCTTCCGTCGGGGCGTGGGCGCAAATCAGCGATATGTTGAAGAACCTCGCTTTGATGCGGATTGTGGCTAGACGTTCATTCACCGCAGTGAATAATAGTACTCGGCGACGGAGTCTCTCTCCCACCACGAATCCCACACCAAACCTGCGCTCCTTTATATGGCCACTGTAGTAAATGTCACAAGGACCTACTCGTCTCTGTCCTTGTCCCGTCCATCGCATTTCTTGGACGGCGGTGATGTCAGCCTTTGTTTTCACGAGGATGGCCACTGTAGTAAATGTCACAAGGACCTACTCGTCTCTGTCCTTGTCCCGTCCATCGCATTTCTTGGACGGCGGTGATGTCAGCCTTTGTTTTCACGAGGACTTCAACCAGCTGGGCAGTGGCACCTTCCCAGTTAAGGGACCGGACATTCCAGGTGCATGCCCTCAATTCGTAGTCCTTATTTCGTTTGCCATGGTCGTCTTCAAAAGGGGGGTCTCTCATCCGAGGCTGTTTTTTCCTTTTCATTGGGGGTGTTTTTTTACGTGGCGGGTCCCATACCCAGCGCACAACCCTATGCAGGGGATGTTTTGCCTTCTCACTTTAGCTCGCCTTCAAACGGATGTTCTTAGGCTACCCAGAGGATACTTGATCAAAGACCGGAAGTCGTGAGCTGCTTGAGTCACATGTAAACGAATCGTTTCTGGCCACTCCCAAGTGAATGGCAATCAGAGAACTTTTTTCACTTACGTGAACTTCTACACATGACTCCATCCTCCCAGAGACGTCTATCACAGCAAAAAAAGAAGAGAGAATAAAAAGCATTGCAAAGTGGCAGCAACGGTGTTAAACTTCATGCAAAGGACGATGGACCCACCGACTGATTTCTGACATACATTTGTGGATAGGAGGACAACATATAGACCTGGATGCCCACCTTACCCAAATACTCAGTGGTCATGGTTGTTTCAGAAGCTACCTATTCAAATATCGTCATGACTTTAGTCAATACTGTCCGACGTGTACAGAGTGTATAGAAGACTCTGAACACGTGTTCTTTTATTGTCCTCGGTTTTCAAGTATAAGGGTGCGAACAGAGTGGCCGCTTGTTGCCGAGCCGAGCCGGCTGACGCTTATTGCGAGAACTTGTTCATGCGAGAAACAAGTTTGAGTGTGCATAGTGGATGCGAGAATCAGCGCTGATATTTTATCTATTATTTGTGTTTTATGTATGTTTGTATGCATTTGTTTGTTGTTCATTCGTGTTTGTGAAATTGAAGTGAAAAGATATGGATTCGTCAGGTGATGAGTATTTAGCTTCGGCTACTGTTTTAAAGTATTTTATCAATCAATCATTTGGAAAACATCCAATAAATGATAAACGAAGTGAATTTGGAGAATTTCATCACTTATATAGTGATTTAAGAAAATATCCTGCCGAGTTTAAAGAATATACTCGAATGAGTATTGAAGCTTTCGACTATATTCTCTAAAACAGGCCCGTCCAACATAATTTTGTGAAGGGCCAGGTTTAGCATTTTCATAACCGTAGCGGGCCAAAAAAACAATAAAAAGACCTTCAGTTTTGGTATATTTATTTATTTATAAAAAGCAACATCACATAAATCTTAATATATTATTATTAATGTAACTATGGCCTTAGCATATAAAGATATTCTTATTCTTAAAATCTAATTAATGAGATGTCTAACATTTTTTCTGTTTGCACAGCGCAAAATGCCTTTAAGATGGCTATCTAATAAAGATGATCTGGTTTTTGATTTGTTAAATTTCATGCGAGAAAACAGCTGCTCGCAAACTGTATGTACTACCAAATAAAGAAATTTGTTGAATAGCCAGCTTAGTAAGGTTTTGGTATTGACTGGGTGTAATATACTTTTTGTAAAATTCAATTAAGTTTGGAAGACAATTATTATATGCTGTTTTTAGATGAGAGCTGCTTTGCAATTCTATTAACTCCAGCTGTAAATTCAATTTTTGAAACACTTTCATGCAGGGAGTTTGTGATTTGAAGTCTGCGAATCTGTCGTCAAACTCGTTCCTTAATCTTTGTAACATCAACACGTACATACTTGTCAAAATCCAAGGTAGCTTGCTTTCTTGTAGATAAGGTCTCCCAATGAATCAACTGCTTTTGTTTCAGCTGCTTTTCCAACAACAAAAGCTTTTTTGTGAAAGCTAGAACGAGTTCGTATAACTGTGTGCATAGTTGGTCTTTCCCTTGCAGTTTCAAGTTAAGATCAGAAAGATATTTAGTTATATCAACCAGGAAAGCCAGATCAGCCAACCACTGCTCATCAGTAAGGAAAGTAATTTCTTGGTCTTTGTTGTCAAGAAAAATCTTTAAGTCGTCCAGCAGGGCATAGAATTTAGTGTAGCTGCTCTGCTGAGCCAGCGAACGCGACTGAAGTATACAATGTCTTCGTGATCTGAACCGACATCAGCCAGAAAAGCCTGGAACTGTCTGTGGTTAAGCCCTCTTGCGCGTATAAAATTAACTGTCTGCACTACTTTATCCATCACTTACTAATTACTTATTTTTCAAACAATTTGTATGTAATTGATATTAATTTAATTTGTATGTAATTAATATTATGTATATTAATTTGTACAAAAACAAATGCAAAGGCTTTCCAAAAATGAAATTTGTGGTGCGAGAACAAAAACAATTTGTTTTTTTATCGCTCCCAAATTATCATTTTTTTGCATAGGATTTCCTATTACTTCCTGGTTAACGGATCATAAGAAAAAATGATGAATGTTGTTGCTATTTTTTTCACAAAATTTGCTGGAGCGAGAATGCGAAAAAACAAATACACAAGTTTTCCCATTAGCTCGTGCTGATGTTTGTGACGAAAATATTTCTCATGAATTTGTTGTTGCGCTATTTGAATCAGTTCGTGCCATATGACACGCTTCTTTTGTTTTGTTTTCTTTTTGTACATGTACGCGTTTTGCTTGATATACTCATGAGATTTAAACCTATTTGTAGGCACTTGCAAAGTACAGTACTTTATAGGTACTCTTTCTTATCAACTGCTTATTTTATTTACTACAGGGAGCACTGTTTTACTTGCAATAGAGTAAGTTTTTTAATTGACACACACACATGTAAACATATAGAAGCAAACCTATACAACTGGGATGTCCAAAGACTCTAAGAGATGGCGGGCCGGGTGAATGGCCTATGCGGGCCGGATGGTGGCCCGGGGGCCGTATGTTGGACAGGCCTGCTCTAAAAGATTGGTGATAAATTAAAAAAGAAGTGGAGTATTTTATTAAAGTACCAATATGTCCATGTGAACGCTTGATAGTAACTCTCAGGTAAGAAATTTTTTATGTTTTATATATTTGTATTTATTGTATTAAATTAATTTTATATCGTATTAAATTCATGAATACATTTTTTTATAAATAAAAAGAAAAATTATACAAAAAAATTAAAAATAAATAATATAAATTAATTAAGAGGAGTTTAAAGATGAATAAATTACAGTTTCCATTGTATTTTGGTCTGAAACCAATGATGATGAAGTTGATGGTATATTTGTACCTTCAACTGAGGTAAATGAGATCGGTTGAAAACAAGGAGTTATGCTAAGGTCTAAAGAATTTATCTGGTAGCTTTCAGAAGAAACGCTGATTGGTGAAGACAAAGGCGCGTATCTTGAAGTTTCATTGGACAGTGTGGGCATATTTTTAACTTTTGCATACACGTATTTATAAAGTACATTTTGCATTTCCATTCGACACAGAAATTTATTCTCTGGGTCCAACTTCCGAATATGCGGCAAAAGTGTTACAAAAAATGCTTCATCTTCATCCAATACAGTCTTTTTTTCCATTTTTTTATTTTCCAGCAGTGCCAATTTTCTTTTTTCAATTTCCAACAATTGGGCAGTGCTGTTAGAGGTATTTTTTTTTTTCGATGGAACTTCACAGCTGAACTCGTCATTGTCGCACAGATCTCTTGTTTCTTCGACTTGTGAAGTGTTGAGAATATCTTCAATTTCTTCTTCATATTTAACCTCTTCTTGGGTAGCTTTTGCACTTGACGCTTTTAAATTACCACTTAAATTTCTGTATTTCATTTGGTCCTTTAAAAACAGTAGAGAATTGAAATAAGGCCAACTCGAAGTAATTTGTGATGCGGCATCCCCCGATTTTGGAGTTGGAATTTTGCGTACTTCCCATCGAAATTGAGCGCGTAAATACTTCCATTTTTTTTTAAGTCTTCCTCTGCAAGATCAAATAAAACCATATAATTAAAATATGATAAAAATTATATGCATACATGAATTTAAACAATAAAATACAAAAATTTATACAAATAATATAATATAAATTTAAATAACAATTTTTGTTTTAACTTTCTTATTTAGATTTCTGGCAACTGGAGCATCATTTGCCTCACTAGCTTTTTCGTTTCGGCTAGGCAAATCAACAGTAGGAGCTATTGTTAAGGAGACAACCCAAGTTCTATGGGATAATATGTTTACTATACATATGCCGCAGCCAAACGAACAATGTTTTCAAGAAATTGCAGAGCAATACTGGAAGCTATGGAACTTCCCAAATTGTATTGGTGCTATCGACGGGAAGCACATACGAATCAAGTGTCCAGGTTTACTGGCTCCATGTATTATAATTATAAACACTTTTTTTCTATTGTGTTGCAAGGTATTGCCGATGCCAACTGCAAATTTATTGCGGTTGAAGTTGGTTGATACGGAAAGCAAAGTGATGGTGGCACTTTTAACTCTTCCAAAATCTTTAATCTTTTAAAAAGTGGAGAACTACCTGGAAATACATGTCTGCCAAACAGTGAAGAAACTGTGCCATATGTATTTCTTGGGGATGAGGCTTATCCCCTTTTAAAATGTTTGTTAAGGCCGTATAGCCGAAAGGAGATAACGGAAGACCATGAATATTTTAATGCCCGGCTTTCAAGAGCTAGAAAGTGCATTGAATATTATGGAAACCCATTGAAACGGATCCTTTTTTCGCTGAACTCATTGTAAAATGTATATGCCTTCTACACAACATAATTATTGATTTAGAGGGATTAGATGAAAATTTAAAAGAAGAAGTGCAAAAAGAACATTTGGAAAAAATCATAAAAGAATTCAATAAAACAAGTGTCAAAAATGGTAGATTAAAAAGAGATAAATTTTGTAATTTCGTATGCATGAATAAAATATAATAAATTTCAATGTAACTTACTTGGTATTTTCATTTCTGAAGCAACGGACATCCATAGCTTTTCCACTAAAACACGGTTATGATAACATTTATTTTTCTGATCCCACAAAGCCGGCCGAGAAAAAACTTCACTTATTAATTGTTCTACATTCATTTTAAATAAACCAAAACACACGACTGTACTCAAGAAAAGTTCAACAAGAATGCCATTAAATGATGAATGACAGCATATAATTTTTAATTTCACTTTTTCCAAAGAATTTTATATCCAAAACTAGCTTTTCGCAGAATAAACAATGTTTTCGGCGCTAGAATACGCTTTGGAACTGTTTTCTCGCATTCAATCAGCTTTGCGCTCTGACCAGCTCGGCGCCCACTATGACCTGATCGCGCTTATTTGTACTAATTTATATAGTACCAGTTTTCTCGCATTGGTTCTCGCAATAAGCGTCAGCCGGCTCGGCTCGGCAACAAGCGGCCACTCTGTTCGCACCCTAAGGGAAAAGCTGAAAACCACCCTTGGAGATAGTATCACGGTAGAAAATTTGACAGCACTTATGTGCGAGTCCTCTGTAAAGTGGAATGCTGTCAGCGAAGCGGCAAATCTAATTATGACAAAATTGAAACATTTAGAACAGTTTAGGCGTCAGTCGGTCCGTGCAATAGAGGAGACTTAACGTCTTCTTCTCTCCCATGAAGTAATACTTTATCCAGTGGTCCTGTGAGAGAGACATAAGGTGGGAGTAGGTTAGGTTTAGCGGATTAAAGTCCCGCTCTCGGGCTTTCGATGCTTCCTCCTACTATAAAAAAAACAAGATCGAGGTAGTTGATTTAATAGCTAATTTAAAAATATCAAAACTTGAAACTGCTTATTCGTAAGGGGAGCTGCGCGTGGTACTTGAGCGACTTTCCAACATTTCCCCTTGCCTATTGAGTATATTATCAAATCGATTCCATGTTTGGTTTCTGTGGGGTAAGGGCCGTCCTCGTTTCGAGGGTGTTGGGTTCTGAAATATAAAACAAAACAATTATAATTGTTTTACATTTTAAAAATAAAAAAAGAATCTAAATATGTATATCTATCTTTAAAAATACATAATAAATTAAAAATAACTAAAATTCCCATACTTAGGGCCATATACAAAATTTCTTCATATACAAATATAATATTCAATATATGTATGTACTCACATAATCGTATGAGTGCTGTGAGTCGGTTGCACTTGGTAGCGACAGATTAGAATCTTCCCCGATATTTATTGGCGATGTATGCGAATCTTCTCCGAAAGACACTGGAATTGTGAAAGTCCTATAGAAAAAATTAATTGTTAGTTTGGCGAACGTTCAAATTATTCAGACTTTCTTCCGTTTGTGGGATACATTCACCAAAAATAACATTTTCTCCGCAAACTCCCAATCAACGTTTTCCGAAAATGATGGAGTTTCCTAAACTTCCCTATCAGCGCTGCCAGCTACCCTAGCATGGTTGCGATAGCTTTCGCGCATACTAACCCACGCTGATTTGCACTTATCTACTAAGGCATACATTTTATTAGACACAATAAAACACAGAATACAAAACATAAATTATCTCACCACTTTTATCAAGAGCATTGCTTATATTGTATGAAGCCAGGCTTGATTTACAGCATTTTTGTTGCAATGTAATGTGTTGCTAATATCCCAGATCCTGGGCCACTCCTTCACGCAAATCACAAGTTGGCGCTTCTCCAATAATGTTTTAATGAGTCATCATTTTCTAAATTTGCATCAATTTTTTTAATTTTCAAAAATTATATATAACTAGCTGACCCCGCAGCCGTTGTCCTGCATAAAATTATGTATTTTGAAATGAAACGTAAGTTAAGTTTATCATTTCATTTTTTTTTTCAATGTAACGCAGCTTTATAAACAACGCTTTTTGGTTTCTGTTCCGGTGTACAGAAAAGATGGAAAGATGAACTGAAATGGAAAATCGTTAGAACTCAAAAGAATTCTTAGAATCAAACATTCTCCCCCTTGTATTCGGCGCATGAAGATTGCAAAACATAATAACGACGGATCCAACTTTGAGACGCAAATGATGCGGTGACATACCAAGCCTGTCCAAAGAATTTAGAAATACCACTGGATAATTCACGGCGCCGTCTTCATTGTCAAGACGAACGATAGATTTGTATGAGCGCAAGTCTCCCGGAATTTGACTTTGAATCTTCCAGTTGAAGTCAACAACATCGGTATTTTTGGCAGCTAACATTGCGCGTACACTTAAGGAATCGTAGTTATGATAATTTGGCCAATGTGCGAATATTTGTGATGAGTTCATCTTTCGTCAATTGATAAAGGGAAGATGGAATGGATGGAATCGAACCACCGGAAGTATCAACCGAAATTGTACCATTTCCAATTTTTAGCGAAGACGATGTAAAATGTCTTTGGCAATGTCGATGTTTATATCGAAAAGTATGCGAACTTCATTTTCATTCCAGTGATTAACGTGTTCCAGCAAATGTAATTGCTGGTTTACTTCTCCAAAACTTGCACACATCGAACCATTCACAGTAAGCAATGACTCAATTATAGTTGAACCGCGTACATTAATCAATAGCAACCGAAGGTAGAAACAATCGTCGTTTTTCTGGTGGATTGTGTAAATTCGTCCTAATGCATTAGTTGATAAGACACCTGGATGTCAATCTACTGGTTGGCCTTGCTTTCTGCGTAACTATTTCTTCGACGATGCATTCCATGTATAAGATCAAGGTATTTCCGAAAAGAGCAATGTTCTCACAAACGGATCACTGACGAAAGTTGAGAAAAAACTCGTCAATGTTAATTTTGTTGCTGGCGATGTTTCCACTGGCTATACTGTATTCTCTGGGTTGAAATACACACTTTGGCCAATCTTCAAATTAACTGCGAGACGCACAACAGTCGGAAAACGTTCATGAATTGCAAAAGTAAATATCCTACAAAGCGCTTTAGTGCAGTTCACGTATCTACCGTATCGTTCAAGACCAATAACCGCCATATTGGTTCCTTTGATGACGTACTTACAAACGTATTTTATCGATTTCACCAAACTGCAATACTAAACTCTGATATGAGTTTTGAATATGAATTAGACAATAATGGTGAATATAGCACGATCCATGTGTTGTCAACTTCGATATTTACTCTTCTAAGTTGAATGCTGAATGTTCTGTTATCTGGTGAGCGACGCCGATAGAGTTGATATCCATCATTTCCAGTTTGTGTTTCCGAAAGAAAAGCACGTGGATACTGTTTCGTGCATTTATTGTCAGACATACAAACCGAAAAGCGATTGTAGTGTCCGCAAGGTCCATGAACCACATTGGTTTCCACCACTTCATATAATACTGGATCTTTCTCTACATCAGGAATTTCCGGAGAAATGATTTCATCAATTTGATCATACACCATCCAAAGAAGAATGTGTGCGTGCCGAAAACCTCTATTTTGCCACTCAACAGAGTACATCTAGCATCCAACAACACCATCTATACGTTGCTTCAAGATAAAGTCAATCAAACATCGCAACTGTTGTTTGAAAAGTCGTGCTGTGATGATCGCTTGCTGATTGACCGCGATCCATAATTTCGCACGTATGTCACCGCATCCTGGGAGTACTTCTTGCCTTGCCTTGGGCTGCCATACGTTGATGGCAAAACGAACGCCGACCGATATTAGGGCGACCTCTTCGTGGCTTCGTAACAAATTTCAATCTGCAATTGACCTCTTTGTGTGAAACACAAGTAAAGTTTTCTTTGAATAATTTTCAATAATTTTTCTTTTGAATAGCCGGAATAAAAAAGCAAGCGACCGAAATTAAACTATTCAAATAATTTACAAATCAAAATATTGAAAACCAAAACAAACAAAAATTTAAAAAAAAAATTGTATGGAAAAAAGTTACTATTTGGAATTATCCAATTTTATCGAGTTTTCAATGTTTTTAATATGTATTTTGCTATTCGGGGTGGAGACAAATCCAACGAATCAATAACCATGAAAATTGGTTCAGCAGATCTCGAGTTATAAGTGTTCGAACAAACCCGTCTTTGTTTTATATATATAGATTATAAATTTCACAATATTCGCACGCCAATGTCACCTTCCTTCAAGAAACAATTGTTGATGAATTGTTTCTTCGCAAAAACAGGATTGCCATATACGCACTTTATAGAAAAAATGTATCAAAAATTAGTACCAGATTTCTTCAGCAGGAAATTTTCTTGATTAAACAATACATTTTTTCAATAAAATGCAAATATGGCAATCCTGATTTTGCAAAGCAACATGAAATTAACAATTGCTTCTTGAAGGAAAATGAAAGTAATCATTAAATTCATCCTATTACTTGAAGAATTAATGTATTTTTTTCTAGAGCAATTACTTAAGAGCTAGATACGGACCTTAAACTCTTAAAGGGAGCAAAAGGGAATAAACAAAGAAAATTAACTTTGTGCGTATTATGTATGTATGTATGTGTGTAGTAAAATAAATATTTTCATTTCGATAGCTTAGTATCCAACTCTCAAGAAATGTAAAAACTTCATATATTCGAACTTTCACCCTATACGGACGTGTTTTTCATTCGCTCCGTAGAAACTTTCGAAAAAAAACAAAAATAAAACAAAATAAACAAATATTAAAAAAAAGTGCATTCAGTGCAACGTTAGGCAATATCGCCGAAAGTACAAATCAAAACATAAAAAACCACAAACTGTTTATAAACAAAAAACATAACAAAATAACAAATAATAAGTGCGAAATAAAACAAAAAATAAATACAAAGGCATGAGCGCAGCGCAGCCCCACCAACAAGGCCGTAGGCATTCTCTGAATGCCTACTTCAGCTTTGTTGAGCCTGCGAGTTCAGCTCCTACCAACAAACAAGGCAACGGTGAGAAGGATGAGTCATCGCAGCGACCAACTGAGCAGCACCATAAGCAGAGCTTACAAAAAACTAAAGCAGGAGAGAACGGCAGTCAACAACGGCACGCAGCAAACATGATCACACCAACTAAACAGGTACCAGCAAGTACACAGGCAGCGAAGAACAACATAAAGCAAGGTGAGAATGTACCAATAAAAAAAGGCCAGTCTGTACAAACTGGCATTGACCGCTACATTAACATAAAAAGGAAATTAAGTCCTTCAAAGTCAGCGGTCAATCCCAAGAAATTTCAAGCCGGTACACCATTTAAGAATAAACCGGAAGTTTTAAATGGCAATAGGTTTGCCTTACTAAGCAATGGAACAGACGACGATGCCAAGGGTACCACCACAGTCGTTAATGCCAAACCATCCTGATTTTGCAAAGCAACATGAAATTAACAATTGCTTCTTGAAGGAAAATGAAAGTAATCATTAAATTCATCCTATTACTTGAAGAATTAATGTATTTTTTTCTAGAGCAATTACTTAAGAGCTAGATACGGACCTTAAACTCTTAAAGGGAGCAAAAGGGAATAAACAAAGAAAATTAACTTTGTGCGTATTATGTATGTATGTATGTGTGTAGTAAAATAAATATTTTCATTTCGATAGCTTAGTATCCAACTCTCAAGAAATGTAAAAACTTCATATATTCGAACTTTCACCCTATACGGACGTGTTTTTCATTCGCTCCGTAGAAACTTTCGAAAAAAAACAAAAATAAAACAAAATAAACAAATATTAAAAAAAAGTGCATTCAGTGCAACGTTAGGCAATATCGCCGAAAGTACAAATCAAAACATAAAAAACCACAAACTGTTTATAAACAAAAAACATAACAAAATAACAAATAATAAGTGCGAAATAAAACAAAAAATAAATACAAAGGCATGAGCGCAGCGCAGCCCCACCAACAAGGCCGTAGGCATTCTCTGAATGCCTACTTCAGCTTTGTTGAGCCTGCGAGTTCAGCTCCTACCAACAAACAAGGCAACGGTGAGAAGGATGAGTCATCGCAGCGACCAACTGAGCAGCACCATAAGCAGAGCTTACAAAAAACTAAAGCAGGAGAGAACGGCAGTCAACAACGGCACGCAGCAAACATGATCACACCAACTAAACAGGTACCAGCAAGTACACAGGCAGCGAAGAACAACATAAAGCAAGGTGAGAATGTACCAATAAAAAAAGGCCAGTCTGTACAAACTGGCATTGACCGCTACATTAACATAAAAAGGAAATTAAGTCCTTCAAAGTCAGCGGTCAATCCCAAGAAATTTCAAGCCGGTACACCATTTAAGAATAAACCGGAAGTTTTAAATGGCAATAGGTTTGCCTTACTAAGCAATGGAACAGACGACGATGCCAAGGGTACCACCACAGTCGTTAATGCCAAACCATCCTGATTTTGCAAAGCAACATGAAATTAACAATTGCTTCTTGAAGGAAAATGAAAGTAATCATTAAATTCATCCTATTACTTGAAGAATTAATGTATTTTTTTCTAGAGCAATTACTTAAGAGCTAGATACGGACCTTAAACTCTTAAAGGGAGCAAAAGGGAATAAACAAAGAAAATTAACTTTATGCGTATTATGTATGTATGTATGTGTGTAGTAAAATAAATATTTTCATTTCGATAGCTTAGTATCCAACTCTCAAGAAATGTAAAAACTTCATATATTCGAACTTTCACCCGATACGGACGTGTTTTTCATTCGCTCCGTAGAAACTTTCGAAAAAAAACAAAAATAAAACAAAATAAACAAATATTAAAAAAAAGTGCATTCAGTGCAACGTTAGGCAATATCGCCGAAAGTACAAATCAAAACATAAAAAACCACAAACTGTTTATAAACAAAAAACATAACAAAATAACAAATAATAAGTGCGAAATAAAACAAAAAATAAATACAAAGGCATGAGCGCAGCGCAGCCCCACCAACAAGGCCGTAGGCATTCTTTGAATGCCTTCTTCAGCTTTGTTGAGCCTGCGAGTTCAGCTCCTACCAACAAACAAGGCAACGGTGAGAAGCATGAGTCATCGCAGCGACCAACTGAGCAGCACCATAAGCAGAGCTTACAAAAAACTAAAGCAGGAGAGAACGGCAGTCAACAACGGCACGCAGCAAACATGATCACACCAACTAAACAGATACCAGCAAGTACGCAGGCAGCGAAGAACAACATAAAGCAAGGTGAGAATGTACCAATAAAAAAAGGCCAGTCTGTACAAACTGGCATTGACCGCTATATTAACATAAAAAGGAAATTAAGTCCTTCAAAGTCAGCGGTCAATCCCAAGAAATTTCAAGCCGGTACACCATTTAAGAATAAACCGGAAGTTTTAAATGGCAATAGGTTTGCCTTACTAAGCAATGGAACAGACGACGATGCCAAGGGTACCACCACAGTCGTTAATGCCAAACCACCCCCAATATATTTGCGCGAACGTAGCAGTAATGCTCTCGTTGCTGAAATAAGTAAAATTGTAGGTACTAACAATTTCCATATACTGCCTTTGAAAAAATGCAATATAGATGAAACAAAAATTCAGTCCTACACTGAAAAAAGTTTTATGGACATAGCTAAATTTTTGTCAAATAAAAACAAAAATTATTATTCGTATCAACTGATGACTGTTGTTGTAATCAAGGGTATAGAGTCCGCCGTGGACTCTAGTGAAGTCAAAGAAGCATTGGAAGAATGTGGTTTTGGAATTAAAACAGTTGTAAATATATTTAATAGAAACAAAATACCACAGCCAATGTTTAAAATTGAATTGTTGCCGAATTCGAATCAACTAAAAAAAAATGAGACCCATCCCATTTATAATTTGAAATATTTGCTGCATCGTAGAGTAACTGTGGAAGAACCACATAAAAGAAACGGTCCGGTACAATGTACTAACTGCCCTGAATATGGGCATACTAAATCATACTGCACTCTACGCAGTGTTTGTGTGGTATGTGGTGATTTACATCCCACTTCTAAATGTACTCTTAAAAAAGAAGAGTTAAATAAAAAATGCAGCAATTGCGGAGGGAATCACACTGCTAACTACAGAGGTTGCCCTGTATATAAAGATTTGAAATCGAAGTTGTCTCAGGGCATTCAAGCACGTCGTCACCAAATGTTACAAACGCCCCGTAATGAAATTATAGCAACCTCAGAAAAAAGTACAAATCCTATTACTTCTAACAATAATAATATGCAAGGAAGCTATGCAAATGTGGTGAAAGGCAACACTGTGCAAATGCAACTGCCGCAAAATCCTCCAAATGGAGGTATTGAAACTATGATTATAAATCTTACACAGTGTATGACACAATTTATGTCTACCATGCAAAACATGATCCAAGATTTAATAAAATCACAAAATCAAATGCTGCAAAATTTATTAAGTAAAAAATGAGCTTACTAAATATCTGCATATGGAATGCTAACGGTGTTAACCAACATAAATTAGAGATTATCAGATTTCTGTCTGAAAAGAATATAGATGTAATGCTTATTTCAGAAACTCATCTAACAAATAAAAATAATTTCAACATACCGGGATTTAGACTATATGTTACAAATCATCCGGATGGAAAAGCGCAGGGTGGCACGGCAGTGTTGATTAGAAATCGTTTAAACCACTATGCTCTAGAATCTTATGCTACACCACAGTTGCAAGCTACAACAATATCACTAAAAAATCAGGGTTGTGACTTAAACCTTACGGCTATATACTGTCCACCTCGTTTTAAAATTACAGAAAGCGAATTTAAAGACTTTTTTGGAACACTAGGTCAAAGATTTCTAGCAGGTGGAGATTACAACGCAAAACACACGTACTGGGGCTCACGTCTTATTAATCCGAAAGGACGACAGCTGTATCAAACTGTTATAAATAGGCACAATAACCTTGAAATAATATCTCCTGGTAAGCCGACATATTGGCCTAGTGATCGGAAGAAAATACCAGATTTAATTGATTTTGCTGTAATCAAAAATATAGATAAATCGCACGTAACAGCAGATACATGTACTGATCTATCTTCTGATCACTCTCCGGTACTAATAAAATTATGTGAACAACCCATATTCGTTAATCCAAAAGTGGGTCTAACTTCTTATAAAACAAATTGGCTAAAATATAAAAAATACGTCAGTAGCCACATTAATATTGAGTATAAAATAAATACAGGAAGAGATATTGACGAAAGTATAAGAGAAGTCAATGATATAATAACCTGCGCAGCTGTCTTAGCAACACCAAACAAAAGCTATAAGCCGCTTGGTTTCAGAAAAATCTCTAATAGAGAAATAGAAATGCTTGTAAATGTAAAAAGGCGTGCAAGACGTGAATGGCAGATAAATCGTTCCCCTTCCACTCAGCTTCAATTAAAATCTGCTGTACGTAGATTAAAAAACGCGCTTAAACGTGAGGAAGAATTGAACACCGAAATGTATATGAAGAAGCTGTGTCCGAATTCAAACAAGCAAAATTCCCTTTGGAAAGCCCAAAAGTCCATGAAGCCACCAAATGACTCCAACATGCCTATACGAGACTTGGGAGGAAATTGGGCTCGAAGTGACGAGGAAAAGGCTAATTGCTTTGCAAATCACCTAGAAAAGGTATTTCAACCCAATTTGCCAAAGAACAACTTTAAGTTGTCAATCTTACCCAACACAGCTAAAGAGTCGCTCGAGCCTCTTATGACTTCACCTTCTGAAATCATTGGTATCATCAAAGAACTTAATCCAAAAAAATCGCCGGGACATGATAAAATTTCCCCAAAAATGCTAACTGAGTTACCAAATATTGCTGTAGAGGTGCTTTCTTTGCTTTTCAATGCAATTCTTAGTTTTGGATACTACCCAATTTTATGGAAAAAGTCGCAGATTATCATTATAGGTAAATCTGAGAAAGACTTAACACAGCCGTCTTCATACAGACCAATCAGTCTTCTACCCTGTCTTTCAAAAGTATTTGAAAAAGTATTACTATCAAAGATGTCTCCTTTCCTCCACGAAAATAACACAATACCAATGCATCAATTCGGATTTCGTGCGAAACATGGCACAATAGAGCAAGTCAATAGAATTACTAACGAGATAAGAAAGGCATTTGAGCACAGGGAGTACTGTTCAGCAATATTTCTAGATGTAGCTCA
This sequence comes from Bactrocera dorsalis, assembly GCF_023373825.1. Classification (NCBI taxonomy): domain Eukaryota; kingdom Metazoa; phylum Arthropoda; class Insecta; order Diptera; family Tephritidae; genus Bactrocera; species Bactrocera dorsalis. The sequence goes on along the minus strand of NC_064308.1, from coordinate 13,310,876 downwards.
GGCGTTTGATAAGGTGTGGCACGAAGGTCTTTTATATAAGATTAAAAAAATTCTACCTTTAGAATTGTATAGAACCTTGGAGTCTTATTTAAAAAATAGAAAATTTATGGTAAAGGTGGGAGATTTCATATCTGATGAACGTCAGATAAGGGCTGGTGTTCCCCAGGGCAGTGTTTTAGGCCCAACACTATACATCATATATACAGCAGATCTTCCAACAGCTAACAATGTATTAACTTCAACTTTTGCGGACGATACAGCAATAGTGAGCCGTAACAAATGCCACATTGTAGCATCAAGAATATTAACGGAGCATTTAAGTTCTGTCGAAGAATGGCTAGCGAACTGGCGTATAAATGTGAATGAACAGAAGTGTAAGCACATTACATTCTCGCTAAGACCAAAGATGTGCCCGGCAGTAAAAATAAACAATATCTTAGTACCCCAAGCGAACGAAGTAACATATCTTGGAATTCACCTAAGAATAGAATAGAAGGCTCACGTGGAGAAAACACGTATCTAGTAAAATAACATGTATAAAGATTAGAGCTGCAAATTTAAATTGGCTTTTAAATAAAAACTCCAAACTTAGCCTAGACAACAAAGTGCTCTTATATAATGCGGTCATAAAACCGATTTGGATGTATGGCATTCAACTGTGGGGTACGACCTGTGCAACTAATATTGATCTAATACAAAGGTTCCAATCAAAAATGCTTAGAACAATCACGTGTTCACCATGGTACATGCGTAACGAAAATATCCATAAAGACCTTGGTATTCCTATGGTAAAAAAAGAAGTAGAAGACAGCAGAATTAAATATATATCTAAACTCCGAGATCACCCAAACCCTTTGGCTAATGCTTTGGTACATTCCAGCGATCAAACACGACTTAAAAGAAGAGATATGCCTGCGTATTAAAGAGCGACGTAACACCAAAACAGCTCAATCACTTGCTTGAGTCTGTATAGTTTTTAAATAGATTTAAGATTTCATTACTTATTGTTAGGCTTTAAGAAAAAGCAGATACAATAAATAAATTAATTTTGAAAAAAAAAAAAAATATATAAAAAACGCTCAAGAAATGGTGAAGAAAATTTCCTGCGGCAAATTTTCTTGTGCTAGTATGCAGCTCTAAAGAAATCTACTAATTTTACATTTTTTCAATAAAATGCAAATATGGCAAACCTGGTTTTGCGAAGAAACATGAAATCAAGAATTGTTTCTTGAAGAAAATTTAAAGTAATCCGTTAAATTCATCAAATAATAAATATATCAGCTTACTAGATCTGTTTGTTTTCAATTGAGAGGTAGCACTAATTCTAAATTAGAATGTACGAAGTGTGTTCAAAAAGTATCGCGAATTTTGAATTTTCGCGGGTTACGTATATTCGAGTTTCGAATTTTTTGTGGCGTTATGTTGGTACTCATGTCTCTCACTTATGCCGACAAGCTCGGCCATTTTGAATGTTCATTTAATTGTTGACAGCTGCTTTGCTTGCACGTGTTTTGGGTCGTCTTCGATTTTTACCTATCAAAAAAATTGCACCACGATAACGCCCCTGCTCACACATCGTTGCTTGTGCGCGACTTTTTGGCCAAAAACAACACACTAATAATGCCGCAGCCACCGTATTCCCCAGATCTAGCCTCCTGTGACTTTTCCTTGTTCCCTAAACTGAAGATGCCCATGAAACGACGACGTTACGCTTCTCTTGACGAGATAAAGGCGGCTTCGAAGGAGGAGCTGAAGAAGATAAAAAAAAAATGATTTTTTGAAGGGCTTCGAAGGTTGGAAAAACCGTTGGCACAAGTGTATAATATCTCATGGGGATTACTTTGAAGTGGACAAAATAGATATTCATGAATAAATTATTTTTGAAAAAACACAAAATTCGCGATACTTTTTGAACACACCTCGTAACCCTTTTGTTATTGTGTGAAAGAAAAAGAATTGAGCAAAAGTAAAATATTAAATAAAAGTTATTTTTTCACTATTTCTCATAAAATAAATGGGTAGAACCGCCGGGGGAAGCAGAGGAAGAGGAAGACTTCCACTCCGTTGGAAGGACCAAGTGGAGAAGGACCTGGCTTCGCTTGGAATATCCAATTGCGAAGAGAAGAAACGACTGGCGCGCTGTTGTTGACTCGGCTATAATCGCGTAAGCGGTGTCTACGCCAATTAAGAAGAAGAGAACCATGTTAGTGAGGTGTTAGCGGATATAAAAAATAAAAACATTAGTGTAAAATGCATTATAAATAGGAGAAACACACATCTTTAACAGTTGCATTTTTGCACATTAAATGTAAATGGCAACTATACGTATATATGTATCGCAGAATCATAAGATCAAATAAGTCTATTTCAAATGTAACGAAAATCATGTTATGTGAATAAAGAAAATTCTATAATACCGAAAGAGCAGAAATCAACGTTTATAAAGGGTATACCCAACCGTCGAGTCAATACGGGAGAATTAGAGGTTCAGCACGATTACGATTCTTTTGGCGCCGCGATTTGAGGGTATAATCTGAAAGAGAATGATCTTTGGATTAAAAAATATATACACATATACCCTTCTCAGACTATAGTTTACGAGATATTTGTATTTAAAGTTCAACAATTTTATATGCAATTCACTCTCATTTTATTTTTATTTACATGACATGACAAATACCAGCTTTGCCACATATTGTGTTTTGAAAAAATTATCAAAAAATGTTCTGTTTAACATATTGTATATAGAGAATAGAGAATATATAATACAAATGGTTTTTGTATAAAGATAAAAAAATAACCATGTTTGGTCCAAATCCGGGGTGTTCGTAGTTTCTGTCGAACTACTTTCTGCACTGGAGGCCTTCGGTCGCGCTTCAAAAAAAATATCCCATCTATATTAATCAAAAGGAGAGAAATACTGAAAAACTTTGCATTCTATAATAAGTTTTTCTATTTATTATGGTATATAATCCATATATATTAATCAATATTTTATTTGGAATCATTTATATCTCTAAATATTAAACAGACACTAAGTATGGCAAACTACTTTTTGTTATAAATGTAAACACACAAATCTCTTGAAAGTTTGGATGTGCAAAATAGTTTTTAAAGTATATTTATTTTCTTTAACCTCTGCGAATGGTAGGCACCTTGTCGTGGGGCAGGGGCTTAGGCGCAAGGCATACTCGGCGCCCCCCAATCCTGTATGGTTGGTGCTGATAAGCACAGCAGTAGGCAAGGGTGGTCGAGGGGCTAAGCGAAAGTTTAGCTACCTTGACGCTCTTTCGGCAGAGGAGCGGTCGCTGTTTGAAGAGCACGCCAGGGAGGATGATGACGACATGCCCTCTTGCAGCGGCGTTCACCTGGCGAAAACGCCTGGTGCCGCTGTATCAGCTACGAGTGCTGCCAAGACTCCCGCCGAAAGGCGCAGTGGGTCGGACTCGGAGGAGTCACATCGGGCAGAGCCTGACGGCGCTCGGAAGAGAAGAAGGAGGAGGCGCAGACGAGGTGGGCAACGCCCTCTCCCAGAAGCTGGTCAACCCGGTGGGTGCGACGATCCACACAGGAAGGGAATGAGCGGTTCCACCATCAAATGGTACCTACAGTACATCCGCGACGGGAAGACTCCGAAGGTAGCGGAAGCTATAGCAAGGAACAACGGCAAAGGGAGCAACTCATCCCCGGCAAAGGGGCACGACAAAAACGTATCAGCTCGCGTGTAAGGCAGCGGAGCCGGCAACCGTGGCCCGGTCAGCACCACCCTGACCGCAAGGCGGGGCGATAGCAGGGCAATGCCCGCAGACACGTATGCCCAAGCCGCAAAATGTAAGAGTGGCCAGATCACGCCGCAGGAGCCCCCCAGCTCCAAAAGGCTGCGGGGCATCAATGTAAAGGCAGCCGGGGGCCGACCATTTGGACCGGCTCCCACCGGGTGGAGGAGGGCCGCGCAGATATGCGGACGCTGTTAAAGGCATCCGCATGGCTGTACTGCCTCTTAATTATCCGGCGGAGTCGCTGAAACCGGAGGAGCCGCCACCGTGCTCCAGGACCTCCTCGTGGAGGAGGTGTTCAGAAGGGACGACTACGCAGCGTCCTTCCTAGGTGTAGAGTTCAGAGGAGGTATGCTGCAGGTGGACTACATTGATGAAGAGTCCGCTGACTGGCTGAGAGAGTACGCTCCAAAGCTGGGAGGCTGGAAGGGCCCTGTCCTTTGCGTGAAGAGGGCGGAAGACTTGCCAATCATGCACAGCATGACAATGTTCCTCCCTCGGTGCGGGAACAAGTTCGCCTTGGGCCTGATGAAAAACCAGAACCGGGGACTCAGCATCTCGCCCTGGCGTGTCGCCAGCAGCAAAATGGAGGAGATACGTGAGATTAAAGGATGGAGATTGAACGGATACATCGACGATGAATCGGACAGGTACGTCCGGGCAGCGAGCTTCCGCCTGTTCTACAGGTTCAGCACGGTGGTCATGCGGCCTTACAACCCTGCAGCCATCGGGAGCAAGAGAGCTGCAACGTCTGCGACTCTCCAAAGCAAAGGATTGGATAAGCAAGCAGTATCTGAGGCAGACCCGGAAGTAGCAGAAATGTAGGTGGACGAGGTGTCGGAGTGGCCCTGCGGAAGCAGGACGGAGAAGGCAGTGCCAACAGCGACTACCGGCGTCCCCGAAGTCGGTCAGACAGCAGAGCTACCCTCCACGCAGGAGCTCCTCGACGGATTAGGAGTCCCTATGGATAGCAGTGCGATTGACGGCGGGGAAAAGGATCTGCCCTTCCTCGATCCCATTTTATAATGGCCGTCAATACGGAGATTGCCCAAGTTAACCTGCATCACGCCGCTGCAGCCTCATAACAAGCAGGTTCACAGTGGAGAAATTGGGCATACTGCTGATCCAAGAGCCTTGGGTCTACAGAGAAGAGGTCAAAAGCCTCAAGGCGGAGGCAAACAAGGTAATCTGGGATCTCTCTAGCGAGAGACCTAGAACATGTATAGTTGTCAGGAATAACATTGATTTCTTCTGTATTTCAGAGTTCCTGACGCAGGACTTGGTGGCGGTGCAGGCCAGGGACTTTGAAGGCAAGGCCTTCTTCCTGGCCTCGGCATACTTCCCAGGGGAGGCACTTACAGCACCCCCGGAGGTCGTGGAAAGGCTGGTGGAGCACTGCAGACGGCACAGGCTCCCCCTCATCATAGGATGCGATGCGAACGCTCACCATACGGAATGGGGCAGCACCGACTGCAACATAAGAGGTGAGTCTGTATTAGAGTACATTGTAGGCAGCAATTTAGGTATAGAGAATGTACGGTGTGAACCCACTTTCATAACTATAAGCAGGAGGAAGGTGTTGGACCTCACCTTGAGCAATGAGCCTGTAAGCGGACTGGTCTCGCAATGGAGAGTCTCGACGGAGCCGTCCTTGTCAGACCACAGGATTGTAAGGTTCAAGCTAAAGGTAGAGGTTAGACAACTCCCCCCTAGGCGCAACCCTCGGAAGGCGAATTGGGTCACCATCAGGGATTTGATAAGCAGGAGGGGGCAGACTGATGATAGCGTTTCAGGCCTTGGGCTAGAAAATAGGCTTTCTGACTTGAACAGGGCTGTAATTAACGCTTATCATGGCAGCTGCCCCCTAAAAGCGCCCACCGACAGACGAGACTGTCCGTGGTGCACAAAGGAACTAGCAGACCTCCGGAAAAAGGTACGCAGCCTGTTTAACAGAGCGAAACGTACGGGAGTCTGGGCAGAATGCCGGAGCTATCTCACCCTGTACAATAAAAGATTAGGTCTGCAAAGCAGGCCAGCTTCAGGAGATTCTGCGAAAATATCGCCACTACGCCAGAAGCGGCACGGCTAAACAAAGCTCTGGCCAGGGGCACGAAGGACGTAGAGATAGCCATCAAACGCGACGACGGTACATTTACGACCAGTGCGGAGGACAGAACCATAGAGCTCCTGCGGGCGCACTTCCCGGAGACAGTTCTGGAGGACCACTGTCCACCCATGATCGAACACAGGCCATCCCGCGAGGATTGGAGTATCGCCAAACAGCTGTTTACGGCGGACTCGATCCGGTGGGCGATGGCCTCGTTTGAAAGATTCAAGTCTCCGGGAGTGGATGGCCCCTTTCCGGCGCTGTTACAACAGGGGGAGCAGTCTCTGCTGCCTCACCCAGTACGGTCGCTGAGAGAGAGCCTCGCAATGGCATATATCCCTCAGGTATGGAGGACAGCGAAGGTGATCTTCATACCCCAGGTAGGAAGGAAGGACCATTCGTTGGCGAAATCTTTTAGGCCAATAAGTCTAACGTCTTTCCTACTAAAAACCATGGAGAAGATTGTGGATCAGGAAAAAAGGGCGAAGGCGTTGAAGAGCTCACCTCTGCATGCGGCTCAGCATGCCTACAGAGCGGGCAGATCTACCAGTACTGCTCTGTACCAGCTGACCTCTGAAATAGAGAGTTCACTGGAGCATGGGGAGGTGATGCTTTGCCCGTTCCTGGACATCGAAGGTGCCTTTGAAAACACATCCCACAAGAGTGTAGCCAGGGAACTGGAGAAAAAAAATGTGGTGGCACCAGTGCTTAGATGGATAAAGGCCGTACTGCGCACAAGGGTTGCTGAGACCACAGTCGGTGATAGCAGAATTCGTCTCGGCACAACAAGAGGCTGCCCACAGGGGGGAATCTAGTCGTAGACGACCTGCTGGCACTGCTAACAGACAATGGGATCCGCTGCCTAGGGTATGCGGATGACATTGTAATTATGGCAAAAGGCAAATATGAAGACACTCTCTGTGACTTGATCCAAAGAGGTCTCAATCTAGCGAAGGGGTCGAGTAGGGAGGTTGAACTGAGTATCAACCGCACCAAGAAGTCAGTAGTCCCGTTTACGAGACGCAGGACCCTACCCGGTCTTAGAATTCTCTCACTGGGGGGCAGTGAGATAGGAATGACCAACAATGTCAATTACCTCGGGTTGACGCTAGACTCCACCATGAGGTGGAAGCAGCACGTAAAACTAACCTTGGTCAAGGCGACAAAAGCCTTAATGGTGTGCAATCGGCTGGCAGGAAGGTCCTGGGGCTGCAAGCCAAGGATAGTCAGGTGGTTGTACACTAGGGTGGGTCGATTCCGGACTTTTTTCGATTCGGGATTTCTAATAGTGCGGAAAAGTTGCCTTAGTACCTTCTGATTCCAATGCAACTTTTTGTTTTGTGATCGGATTGCATCTTAAACCCCAATTCCGGCCTTGAAATTTCGGAAATTCGCCTAAAATCGTGAAATTGTCTACCTAGTGCCTGAAATACGCATCTCATGGCAAAATTTTTCAAACAAAAGTTATTTGTCACGTCATTTGCCACCGAAATGGTAGATGTGATCATGGCCGTAGGACGAACCGTTCCCGAGATACGAGCCAAAAGGCGGCACGCCACAGCGCAAGGTGAAAATTGTTGCAGCTCTCAGCTAACCTGTATTGGTCACCTAGAAATCGCCGCGTGGAGGTGGCTGCTCTTGGGGTTCCTCCCAAGCCCAACTCAACCAACCAACCATATGTCAGGCTTGTTTTAGTCTGAATCTGTGTCAAATTTATTGATAAAATCAGATTTCGTACTAAACTTTGGCACTTGTTGCCTAGATTTCAGTGTAGAGCGTATAAAACGATCACGAGATTGGGGGCTAATAACTTTAGAAGATACCTCTGTCACTAGTTTGACGGTTCTCTCGACTGCCACGATGTGAGAGGGGAATTCACTAAATTTCCATACCTCTGCAGTGTCTCCCGACAGCCCTTTAATGAGTTCTTCGTTAGAAACTGAACAAAGAAGACGGTCAAGGGCCAACTTTCTGACTTCTATCCGTTCGTCGGTCATCATACTAAGGAGAATGTTTTCTGGAAGAGCAAAGAATCGAATCGACAACCTTGCACAGTTTAGCAGGTAAGTATCTCGACCTTTGAATTGCAGCATAGAGATGGCGAGAGCCATCTTTGATTGAACTGTTGAATCTTATTGAGAACCACAAAGGTGAGTAAACTGTAAGTATGTACCTGACCAAAATCTTTATTTCCTTTGTTGGTTTGTCAGTAGAAATCTATAATCTCAGAATTCTATTTGCACAGGTGAGCCAGCGAGATTTGCACATGTTACCTGGATGCATCGACGCTAAATCTGAGGAACATTGACCGGAAATAACAGCTTCTGATATTTTATAGAGATAAGCTTGGTCTGTGCTAAGTTGGGTCGGATTAATAACCTCAGAAGGTAATTGGCAGGATGGAGAACTTTCAAATTTGACAACAGGCAACTTCTCACAATCAGGGAGCAGTTTACCTATGTCGCCAGAGAATGTATTTGGACTCTTTGAGACACCATCTATGTGTTCGAAAAAAGCACGAAATGGAAGTTCGTTGAAATGTAGAAAACAATCAACCCACTGTAATGGCCTACCTATTCTTTCTTCTAGTTTCCGAATGATTCCACCTTTCCAAGCTGTGTTCGTGTTGGTGCCATCAGCACCGACAACTTCTAGATGTTCCACATCAACTGAATTGTCTTGTAAATGTTGCCATATAGCTTGCGTCTCATCCTCAGCTAACCCGGAAGGAGAGGTGACGTCGCCAAAGTAATGACAACCAGGTTCCGCTATAAGAGAAATATGTTCCTCTTTGATAGTGTCGCGTTAGTACTTTTCACCTTCGCTGACTTGCGTAAGTGTATTGTCTTTGCGGCCGTCAAAATACAGCCCGTATACAGAGTCAATACTTTCGGTGTTTTGGAGCTTAACTCCAACACCTTTTTTTGCCCGACTAATCTTGCATTTGTCAGTGACAAAGCTAGCCTGATCCTCTGTCTATCACTTACTCCAAATCTTTGGGCAGCTAAAGCAGTGTGTTCTAATACTAGTGTGTTTTGTTTGGTTTTAGAGGATGGAAGAGAAAATTCATCATCAGCATCGTTTTTGGAAGAATCCATGTGCGACGCACCTACATTTTTGTCGTCTGTATGAGAGTCTGGCTGATCTGAATGGTCACGTGTTCTAGCTGATACATTTCTAGTAAGTGTTGATGTTGAATGACGTTTTGAAAGCTTTTCTTTACGTTCATTTTTCTTTGTAATCTTTTTTTTCAGGTAGATCAATACTTCCAATGCGACCAATTCTTCTGGTTCTCTGGTCCAAGAGAAATGTTTGTTCATTGATAGGAACATTCCTTTCCTTTGGACAAGTGCAAGAAGAAAAATAAATGCATTTATAAGCAGAGATGTCAAATAATTTTCCTGCAGAAGAGACAAAGTCGTATCTTTTAGAGCTCAAACCTATTGGGTTCCTTAAAAACATTTGTTTAAGAGTCAGAAATTTCTTATGGTATGTGGTGAGCAGATGTACAACTCTGGTGTGTGAAACTATCGAAATAGATGACTTTTTGAAAGTATTTTCAACCTTTTTTGCAACTATTTCTGTAACCACTTTACTCCTAGGTATATGCCAAACACAGGACATTTCTGTCTAAATTTAAATTTAGATAGAGACATTTTGAGTTCTGTGTTCTGTTGAAAGAATATAAGTGATAGCATTCGGCGAAATCAACGACAAGAGTGAAGGAACTCGATGAAAAAATATTTATGTGGAGACCAGTCCGAACGTGTCGTACGGCGCAGGGAAATAAATGTAAGTGATAGAACTCGGCGAAATCACCGACAAGAGTGAAGGAACTCGATGGAAAAATATTTGTGTGGAGACCTATCCGAACGTGTCCTTTGGCGTAGGTGAATGAATGTGAGTGATAGCACTCGGCGAAATCAACGTCAAGTGTGGCCGCAAGCTGATTTTCACCTTGCGCTGTGGCGCGCCTCATTTTCGCTAATACCTCGGGAACGGTTCGTCCTACGGCCATGATCACATATACCATTTCGGTAGCAAATGACGTGATAAATAACTTTTGTTTTATACATTTTGCCATGAGATGCGTATTTCAGGCGCTAGGTAGACAATTTCACGATTTTAGGCGAAGTTACGAAATTTCAAGGCCGGAGTTGGGGTTGAAGATGCAATCCGATCTCAAAACGAAAAAGTTACATTGGAATCAGGAAGTACTAAGGCAACTTTTCCGCGAATCGAAAAAAGTCCGGAATCGACCCACCCTATTGTACACCATGATAGTGAGACCGATAATTACGTATGGGGCGGCAGCCTGGGCCTCAATGGCGTCGCAAATATCGGTTAGGGCTAAGCTACTTAAGCTACATGCCCAACGGCAGCACTGAAGGTTCTTCTTGAACTTACACCGCTTCATTTGGTCATGGGTCAGGTAGCCAAACACACCCTTCTGCAAATAACGGCAGAGGGGTGGGGAAAAGGCAAGGTAGTCTCATCCCAGAAGATGGAAAGGATAAGTGAGAACTTACCATTGGCCCTCCTCCCGAGGGATAGTGCTACCAAAAAGGTTAACCTCAGGAAAAAGTTTAAGGTTACACTCGGAAACAAAGACGATTGGAACGACTCCAACCTCGAGATGTTGTTGAGGAACAGTACTATGAGGTGGTACACCGATGGCTCAAAAATGTAGGAGGGAATCGGCACAGGGATTGTGAGCCCACGCACTAGGCTCTCCATATCCATGGGTGAGTTCCCGAGCACTTTCCAGGCAGAAGTTTATGCCATAAGCCGGTGTATAGAAATAAACCTCCATCGCAACTATCGCAATGAGCGAATAGCCATTCTCAGCGATAGTCAAGCGGCGCTAAAGGCGATCTCCTCTTACGAGATCAAATCGCTTCTAGTGCAGGAGTGTAGGGATAGGCTGAATAGCCTTGCGGAAAGAAACTGAGTACACCTGATCTGGATGCCTGGTCACAAAGGTATAGCCGGCAACGAACTGGCGGACGAGCTCGCCCGCTCCGCGGCCTCCACCAAGATGGTAGGACCCGAACGCTTTACAGGAGTGGGTCCCCACACCATAAAGGAGCTGCTCCGTAAAGAGGAAAGAGTGGGCAGGGAGGAGTATTGGCTACAGGCTCAAGGTATGAGACACACCAAGCTGCTAATGGGAGGTTACAACTTGAAAAGGTTCAAAATTGTAATAAACCTCTCCAGGAACAAACTCAGGCTGCTAGTCGCATAGTCACTGCAAGCAAGCATGGGCCTATCAGCTTGCGCCAGCTGCCGTTTCTGCGACATGGAGCCTGAAACCCCGGAGCATCTGCTGTTTGACTACACAGCAGTCTGTAGACGCAGATCTAAGGCCCTTGGGGTATTGTTTCCGCATAGGGATCGCATTGCCACGCTACCGCCTGGTAGTCTACTGGACTTTATTAATGGGCTGGGTCTAGGCGAGTCAATGTGAGTAAGGAGAGGGCACAATAGACCAAAGGTCGCAGTGCATTCCTCATCATTGATTCATTTTCTTTAAAAATACACAATTACTCGTAGTATGCATTTTTGATATATTGGAATGTGTACAGTGTAATTAAATATATCTTCATTAAAAAATGTGTGAAAAGTGGGTTAAACATAGTGAAATAACGAACATTATTATTACAAATTTTTGAACTTTAAACAGAAATATCTCGAAAACTATGAGTCTGAAGAGGGTATATTAATTTTTTAATCCCGAAGACCTCCTCTATCCATCCGTACCATCAAATCGCGGCGCCAAAAGAATCGTAATATTGCCAGAGGTTCGTCTAATTGATGTCAACAAAACGGGAATGAGGCGTCCGTATACGTTAAGCGTAGAAGAAAAATTATAAGTGAGGGGTAAAATACAAGAACTTCGAGTAGCTAAAGTCATACGTCCAAGCTGTTCCCCTTTTGCAAGTCCAATGTTTCTGGTTAAGAAAAAAGGTGGTAGTGATCGTTTAGGTATCGATTTTCGTGAATTGAATGCCAATACGGTCTCTAATAAATTTCCGTTGCCTTTCATATCGGACCAAATTGATAGACTGCGTAGCAATCATTTCACAAGTCTTGACATGTCGAGTGGCTCAATAGAGTGGATAGCATTCGTTACAACTGAATGCCAATATAAATTTACAGCAATGCCCTTTGGTTTGAAGAACGCTTCATCTGTGTTTCAACGAGCCATAATGCGAGCCTTGGGCGAAGTGGCATATTCATATGTTTACGATGTTTTAATTGTTGCTAGCACTAAAGAGAAGGCATTTAATGGGCTTTAGGAGGTATTGCAAGAGTTGTCCATTGCCTTCTTTTCTCACAATATAAATAAGTGTTTTTTACTGCAGTCAAGCGTAGAATATTTAGGGTATAAAATTGAAAATGGGGAAATAAGACTAAACCCGCGAAAAATTCAGGCCTTAGCAGCATTGCCACCCCCACAGACGGTAACGAAACTGAAACAGTTTATTGGCTTGTCGTCCTACTTTCGACAATTCGTTCCTCGATTTTCTGAATTAATGAAACTGCTGAAAGTAGCTCGACACAAAAGAACTATGAACATCCTGTTGGACCGACCAGCGTTATTTTTTTACCTTTATTTATTAAATAATATAAGGTACAAAATCAATACCAATCAAACAAAAAACCTTATGTACCAATGTCCCTATATATGTTAAACAGAATTTTTTTTGATTATTTTATCAAAACACAATATGTGGCATTTCTGGTATTTGTCACGTCATGTTAACAAACTAACTGTAAAAGTGAATTGCATGTAAAATTGTTGAACTTTTCACACAATCATCTCGAAAACTATAAGTCTGAGGAGGGTATGTGTGCAAATTAACTTCCCTTGCGTGGGAAGTATTAAAAAAAATGTATTCCGTTCCGCTACGCGCGGTAGAAATAAAACACAAGTGTTGGTTTGAGTGCGAAAATATATGGCGCGCTTTGATCATCAAGATGATCTCTCAATACGCTTGCCGATTATGCACTGATCTTTATTAGTAAAAGCACTTATATTTATATTCTTATAATTCTATGCTTATTACTAAAGATGCTTTGGCATTACATTAAGTGATGAAATGCCAGAGCATTGGATTTCCAATTATTCTCATTATCGAAACAAATAATGGAATATTGAATTTTGCTTACTTATCAAAACAAGTGATGTATTGATGTCTTATTAATTAAAGTATTCTGCAGACCAAGCAGTAATACTGTAAGAAGATACAATTTGTTTACGTTTATCATTAGGTCTCTGTGTGGCTGCTGCCGTTAACTCCCCCCTCTCTAAGATGAATCGTCCCCGATTCAATATCATTCTTTGATATATTGTAGATTCTTTCTAAAATAGCGTTATATGATAATTCTTGGAATTTTATTTTTTTACTTTGCTTATTAGTTTTATATGATTTTTTTTTAATTTTAAAATCTTATAGATTATGTATGTTATTATTAATAGTACAATTATTACAATCATGTACCAGAAAAGTGAATTCTTTAATTCTTTCACTCAAAATATTTATATTTTCAAATTCAAATTTTTATTTTTTGTTTCAATGTATTCTATAATTTCAAAGTTATTAATATGATTATTTTTTAAATAACTCCAAATTTTGCAATCAATATTTTCGTAAGTTATATTATCAATATTTGTATAATTTTCAAATGTTACAAGGTAAACTCCATTTATGGCAGAGTCATCTATAGTATGATTTCCAGAGACTAATATTGCTCCTTCTTTAATTATATCTATGTCTTTATGTTTTTCTTTAAGTTTTTTACATTTTCCTTTTTTATTGGACAAAATATCTGATAAGCAAGTATTTTTATTATTAATTTTAAATAAGTAGTTATCATTTCTTTTTTTGCGGTTTTTATATTAATATATTCTTTTTTGCATTTCGCAATTTTATTATCAATTATTAATTTGCCATCTTTTTGTGTAATTGCTCTTACTTCATAATATTTACAATCATATATAATTTTTGAGTATTTAATATATATAACTATTACATCTTTATTCTGTACTAACGGGTGATTTTTTTGAGGTTAGGATTTTTATGCATTAGTATTTGACAGATCACGTGGGATTTCAGACATGGTGTCAAAGAGAAAGATGCTCAGTATGCTTTGACATTTCATCATGAATAGACTTACTAACGAGCAACGCTTGCAAATCATTGAATTTTATTACCAAAATCAGTGTTCGGTTCGAAATGTGTTTCGCGCGCGTGTTTTGTTCAGCGATGAGGCTCATTTCTGGTTGAATGGCTACGTAAATAAGCAAAATTGCCGCATTTGGGGTGAAGAGCAACCAGAAGCCGTTCAAGAACTGCCCATGCATCCCGAAAAATGCACTGTTTGGTGTGGTTTGTACGCTGGTGGAATCATTGGACCGTATTTTTTCAAAGATGCTGTTGGACGCAACGTTACGGTGAATGGCGATCGCTATCGTTCGATGCTAACAAACTTTTTGTTGCCAAAAATGGAAGAACTGAACTTGGTTGACATGTGGTTTCAACAAGATGGCGCTACATGCCACACAGCTCGCGATTCTATGGCCATTTTGAGGGAAAACTTCGGACAACAATTCATCTCAAGAAATGGACCCGTAAGTTGGCCACCAAGATCATGCGATTTAACGCCTTTAGACTATTTTTTGTGGGGCTACGTCAAGTCTAAAGTCTACAGAAATAAGCCAGCAACTATTCCAGCTTTGGAAGACAACATTTCCGAAGAAATTCGGGCTATTCCGGCCGAAATGCTCGAAAAAGTTGCCCAAAATTGGACTTTCCGAATGGACCACCTAAGACGCAGCCGCGGTCAACATTTAAATGAAATTATCTTCAAAAAGTAAATGTCATGAACCAATCTAACGTTTCAAATAAAGAACCGATGAGATTTTGCAAATTTTATGCGTTTTTTTTTTTTAAAAAAGTTATCAAGCTCTTAAAAAATCACCCTTTATGTTAAAATTTGAAATATCTATTAAATCAGTTATTGTCAATCGTCCATGATGATTAATGTTAGAATAATTAAGATTTAATATTATCTTTATGTACTTCTTCTATTCCTGTAGTTAATTCTAACTTTATTCCCTAAGTCTTCTTTTACTACCTGTTTCTTGTATCTAGGATTTAGTTTATTTCTCTCCTGTAATCTTTTCATAAATTATTTCTCCAGGGTGAAATGGGAAGCTTGTATCATTTGAATACCTTTGAGAAATTTTTTCTTTTACATGTGTTTGGAGCTCAGTTAATTCTTTGAAATTATTTTCAGTAGTAATATTAAAATTATGTATATTTAAAATATTAGTACTTCCTTTTTTTGGAGTATATTTTTTGATTTTATTTTCGGCATTATCTTCGACTGGCGTCCTAGGATTTTCTTGTCCCAAGTAGTTTAAATTTTGTATTTTCATATTTTTATTTGGTTTTTCATCATTCTTTTTTTGTTTTATTTTGCCGGTAAGAACTTCGGCTGGCTTTGTAGAACTTTTGCGTTCCACAATATATTTTTTATATAATTTGCCGGTATTATCATCGGCTGGCGTTGTAGAACTTCTTTGTTCAACAATATATTCTTTATTTAATTTGCCGGTATTATCATCGGCTGGCGTTGTAGAACTTTTGCGTTCCACAATATTTTTTATAAATAAATCTTCAGCTGGCGTTGTAGAGCTTTCCTGCTCCACAGTATTTATTTTTTTATATTTGCCGGTATTTCCGTCAGCTGGCGCTTTAGAAGTCTTTGCTTCCAAAGTAATTTCGTCCTCCTTAACGATCTTTAAATTATCCTTACTTTTCTGATGCTCATATTCGCATCCTAAGCTAAATATATCCTCCTCTTTTTCATTATTTATTATTAATTTCTTTTTTTCCAAGTTAATCACTGCATTAATGTCGTTCAAAAATTTGTATCCTATTAATAGGTCTGCTTCCAAATTTTCGATTTCGTAGAATATTTGTTTTTTACCGAATAATGTAATAATGTGATAGTAGCGTATTATCGAAAAGCCATTAATAGTTTTTACTCTCTTTTGTATGTTTTTGTTTTGTTTTACTTTTGTATATTCCTGATTTAATATAGCAACTAGTTGCTCCCGTATCTATTAATATATTAAAGTTTTGACCAGTAACCCTCTCATTTAGAAAAATATATGGCAGAGTTAATTTTGGCCTAAAAAATTATCCTCCTTAATGTTATTAATGAGCTGTGTCTTAGTCGGTGGCTGCACATTCTGTTGTGTACTTCCATGTGGCCTTTTTTCTAAATTGTTTTGGTTAAAGGTTGTTGGCTTTTGCAACATACGGTTGCCTGTATGGATGCTTGAGTCGACATCCATTGGTGTAGGTCGTGGTTGGTTATTCTGGTACCCCATTCTTTGGTTGTAATTCCTTTGTGGCTGGACTTGTGTGAACCGTAAATTATTATTGAAATTACCGTTATTGAATCTGTTATTATTAAAAGTATGTTGCCTGTTATTGTTGTTAGGATTTGAATAGTTTTGATTTTTTCCAAATTGTAATGCGAAGGACGCTCGCATATTGTTAGATTCTAATTCTTGTGCTTTTGCTAAAGCATTTGGTAAATCGCTTGGCGATAGTGAAAATAGTATGTTTGCTAAGTTTCCGTTTAGTCCCGTTATGAATGTGCGTAAAGCATCCCGCCTATTTTTAGCATTAAATTCTTTAGTTACGGCACTATCTGATCCGTAAGTCATTATGGTTTTGTTTATTAGCAAGGTTAATTTCTCATTAATTTTATTATAATATTCAATTATGGAGTAGTTGCCTTGACGCAGGATACTCATTTCTTGCTCAATTATATGAGCTGGTCGCTTATCGGCGTAAGCGGAATCTAATCGTGCTAAAATAGCATCAAAATTTAAAACTGTTCCGTGGTTGGACAAAATGTCATTAGCATCGTGAGTAATTTTATTTCTTAATATAGTCAATGCAGCAAAATACCTACGGCTGCCTCTTACGTATAAACTCATCGCATTGTTAGCCGATTCCCTCCAGCTAACATATTTATTCTGTTTTCCCCCAAATTCTGGTAAAGACTTTACTACTTCTAGGGATTCGTCACAGCGAATCTCTGAATTTATCACTTCAGGTTTGTAATCGGTTATTGTTGTAGACTTCGTTAAGTCTTCTATCTGCCTGCGCATTTCAGATATTTCTAATCTAAGTGATGCGTTCGTTGCGGCAATTAGTCTTGCGACTAATCATTTTCGCTACTTAAAGCCATTTTTGATTAATTAATTTTTTCTTTTCTTTTCCTTTAAATATGGACAATTTTCAAATTAATGGTTGCCTTTACAGTAATCGCAATAATGCAACCTTTCGTATTTTGGAGCACTTATATTACTTCTCATTTAAAACAAATCTTCCTTTTTTGATACTTGTATCATCTCTAGAGTCTCAGACATAATTGTCTCCTGATTATAATAATCCTCAAGTGTGACATTTTCATCTTTTCATATATATCGAAAAACTTTCTCCATACATTTAATTTTAAGTTTATCTTTATTTAGATCCCTTTCTTTTTTGTTAATCCTATCGACTTCTACAAATCCTTCAAGATTTCTAACTATTCTGTCGATTTCGTTATAGTCCAAGTCAGTTGGTAAAGCATCTGTCATTTTGTTGTTTTTTATATTATAATTTTTATTTTTGATCCTTTCTAGGAAAGGAGACACTTTTATTCTGGAGCGTCTGAAGTTCAGAATCGCAGAATTAATTTTTTGTTATAAACCGGAGGGTCCCCCTTGCGGTGGTGAATCGCGGTTTTAAAAATATTTTGTTATTGGGCTGGTCGAGCCTTCAATTATTCTTAATGGTTTAAATTTAATTGCTTAAATTTATTGGCTTAAATATTATATGTATATATTTAATATATATTACTTAATATGATTAGGTTTATTTCCCATTTAATTAATAAATATGGTCTTACTTACAACTAATTTTATGTTGTTGCTGCTATTGCTGCTGTTGTTACCTTTGCTGTTTCTGCTGTTGCGGTTATTGTTGCCTTTGCTGCTGCTGTTGCTTTTTGAGTAGAATTTTGGCGGTTGGTTATGTAATGGTCGTCGTTGGCGGCCGTGTGTCAGGTTTAGATGAAATAAGATCTTTTATTTCTTTGAAATTTTACAAATGTTCATAAATGTTCACTTTCAGTTTTTTTCTTCAATTCAAAGTTTGAAATCACTTTATATTTGCTGTTGTATTTTTTTGTTTTAAATCTTTTTTTTTTACTTTTCTCCCTATTTTTGGGATACTTGTTTGTTTTTAAAAAAAAATTTAAAGCGTACTACCTCTCGCACGAGGTTTATTGTACGTTTAATGGTTCCGGCACCGGTGTTCGTTAATCGCGATCGTTACGAACACGTGCCCCTAACGTTGGGCGCCAATTAACTTCCCTTGCGTGGGAAGTATTAAAAAAAAATGTATTCCGTTCCGCTACGCGCGGTAGAAATAAAACACAAGTGTTGGTTTGAGTGCGATAATATATGGTGCGCTTTGATCATCAAGATGATCTCTCAATACGCTTGCCGATTATGCACTGATCTTTATTAGTAAAAGCACTTATATTTATATTCTTATAATTCTATGCTTATTACTAAAGATGCTTTGGCATTACATTAAGTGATGAAATGCCAGAGCATTGGATTTCCAATTATTCTCATTATCAAAACAAATAATGGAATATTGAATTTTGCTTACTTATCAAAACAAGTGATGTATTGATTTCTTATTAATTAAAGTATTCTGCAGACCAAGCAGAATACTGTAAGAAGATACAATTTGTTTACGTTTATCATTAGGTCTCTGTGTGGCTGCTGCCGTTAACTTGCATATATTTTTTAATCCCGAGGACCTCTTCTTTCCGTCCATACCCTCAAATCGCGGCGCTAACAGAATCGAAATCGTGCCTATTTTCTTGATCTTGTCTATCCGTACATACCCATTTTATGCCATCGTATTTAATAAAAGGACAAGTTCAGAACATCTTTTTATTTGTATACAAAACCATTTGAATTTGTTGGTTTTCAGTAACTTGTATCCTTATTCCGCTTAATAAAGTAAATTTTTTTTGGAATTTTCTTAGTTTAACTAGAAGATAAGTTATTAAAAAACATGAATCTCTTTGAATTTTTTGTTCCTGATAAATGTATATGCGAGATGCATCGGGTAATTGCTTCCTAAAGGCAGAATATCAAAGATTTCGTATTAAAAAAATTTGTGAAAGATGTTCGAATACATATATGACTATAAAGCCTAGAAATTTCGCTTAAATCAATTATTTCTTTCCCTCCCAAAAAAATCCTCAAAAAAAATCGATTTTTTGATGCCTCTAAAGCAGTCTCTCCCTTTAACACTTGCAATTGTCCGCGATCTTCACTGCTCGGCGACACGAGAGAAATGAGATTTTGTGCGCTCACAACGCCATACACGATAAACATGCTCGCGCACCGATCGTAAAAAATCAAACATTTTCGCGAACATGGATCGGTACGCGAACAAGCCCATACACGTGTAAACCGCATGTTTACACATACCGATGGAACGCACATGTGTGCCTGTGTATGGCCGCTATTATTTCTGATGGAAAATGAATTATGTAACGCTCCGTCTCGACAGGATAAAATCTATGTCTTACTAACTGTCAAATCTATTGCTATTGCCAAATCTTTATGTGGGCATTTGTTATCATAACATAATCATTTGCGCAAAGGCGTAGGATAGGTAGGTTCGAGCTGATGTAGCGCATGCTTTGAGCTCTTGAAAAATTTATTTTATCATATTGCGAAATGCCGTCGGGTAGGTAGCTGATGTAACGCATGTTTTGAGCTCTTGAACTGTTTAAATCTTTTATGAGGAAAATAAAAAAAGGATAAAGATCCTTTACAAACGTATTTTTTGGAACAAATAAAATAATAAGAAAAGGGTAAAGATCTTTTGTTCACAAATGTATTTCTTGGGAAAATAAAATAATAGCAAAGGATAAAGATCCTTTTTTTACAAATGTATTTCTGGGAAAAATAAGAACTCATATTTTTGGACTACTATATAATAATTCTGGCATAAATTTTATATACCAATTAAATTAATAAATTTAAATTGAGAAATGATTATTTATGCTTGTATAAGTTTATTAAATTTAAGACTTCGCTCATTCCATAATTTTTCTGTAAATTAACAATATTAAACTAAATATTAATTTTTTGAAAAAATGTTATTTTGAACATGTACTTTATTTTTATAACATAACACAATCGTCTTAATATTCGATCTTCTAAATTTCATATTACCGAAATGAAAATGCCGTCGGCATATGTGTAAATGGGATATGTTGCCTCTTCGAAATTTTCATAGAAATGAAAACTGCGCTGTCAAACTGCTGAAGTGACAGCTTATTGCTTACAATATATGGTAAACTAATTAGTTTGCCATATATTGTAAGAAATAAGCAATATGGAGTCTCCACAGGCAATAGGCAGGGAAAACCAGTTAGTAAGACATAGATTTTATCCTGTCGAGACGGCCCGTAAGTGAGGTCGCCTCATAAGGCTTGTAAATTTCAGTAAAGTATGGCTGTTTCTTTAACATTATTCATCGCCGGTAGAAACGAATACACTTCGTAAAAGTAGGTTTTCAAAAGTTAGCAATTTTATTTATGTATATAACATTAAGAGGGTTTTATCTTAATATCATTAATTTTGTTAAGGTAACTCGCCGGTACTAAACTTTGTGTAATTCTATCATTGTTTTAAGTGTTTATTTAAAATCATATGTAACGTATGGCTAGGTATATCCTGGAGATAAAATTAAAGCAATCTGGAAATGGAAGCTAGAAAATGTGTATAATATAAAAAAATTTTAAACAATGTAATATGATCTATTATACGTGAACGGTTAACGTTTTCTTGGCACATAAGTAAATGGAATAAAAATAGAAAAAATACTGAAAAATATTTTTTTAAGTTTGAATATTCATGTCGCAAAAATATGCTGTGCGAGGTGAGGTATACAAGCCGCATAAAAGCCAAATTTGAAAACGGGATAAGTAAGCGATTAATATTTATAATGACCACATTCAATGTGTAGAATAAATAAAAAGGTGGTGATTTGAAGCTGACAACAATTTTCTGTTTACTGATGGTATGAATCGTCCGGCTAAACTTTAATTATTTTTCATTTTAAGTTAACTTATATTCAATTTATAATGCTAACTCTCTTACACGAAACATTTCAAAATATGGAGGAAATTGTAGTATCGCATCCCGCTAATTCACGGTTCAAATATGTATATAAGGATATAAGAGGTCTTCCAGATAAAGAATATACAGTGGACCAATAAAGTTTACATACATACACCTAATTCTATTAAATTAGGACACCTTTATTTGTTTCAAAATAAATAAATTTTGTGGTTTTTTTCTATCCATTTCAAGATATGTACAATAGATTTAAAATTAAATATAGCATATCAAAATATTTTTTTGGGTAAATCTTACAATAGCATCCCCGGATTTCGGGGTTAAAATGGGTTACGGATAGAGGAGGTCCTCCAAATCAAGAATATACATGCATATAGTTGCCGCTGACGTATGGTTTTTGAGATATTTGCATTTAAAGTTCAAAATTTCAACTATATAAAATGCGTGCTTTTGCATTTTTATGGTTATATTTTCAATTTTTATATCTACTAACACTTCACTAAATCGTTTCTAACCATTTGTATATTAAGTAGTGCAAAAATAACTTTTATTCAACATTTAACTTTTGTACATTTGTTTTTGATCGTACATTAACAAAAGGGTTGCATTCTAATTAATAATCAGTGCTACCTTACGTTCATATTTTACGGAAGAACCAAAAGAAATAAAGAAAACAAATAATACCACAATGACAGGAAATGTATAACACATTAGTTTTCCGCATAGAATTCACTTATACGGGGTTATAGGTACCGCAAACGCTTAGTTTACGAGATATTCGACCTTAAAGTTTAAAAATTCGCAAAACTTGAACATTTCAAGAAGCCATTTCACCACAATAAGCACACTTTATTCACATTTTTCACATTAAATTAATTAAATTACATTATAAACTTTTAAATAAATCCACATTTTACACTTTGCTCCGTATCCTCCTGACTCATGCTGGCATTGAGTCCAACCCGGGCCCGGAGGAATTTTTCTGCTGCGTCTGCGCAAAAAGGCTCCATCCAAACTCCACCTCAGTCAGATGTAATACATGCAATGGATGGAGCCATCTTAGGACCTGTTCAGTCCTTAAGACTCACAGGGAGTGGACCACGCGTTACGTGGCCCCATGTTGCCTACGCAATACTGCTATACAAGCCTCTACGGCTGTGCAATCTGCACATAGTTCGAGCGCCGCGCCGCTACTCAATTACAGTGGCCAACTGAGGACCTCTACAGTTAGGAGCTCAAATAGGCAACATAGCTCCCACTCTGACAAGGGCGACGTGATATTCATCCGCATTTTTGTGGTGAATCCCCTTTCGGTGTTCCGTTTCGAAGTCGTAATTCTGTAATCTTTCGATCCATCGTGCAATTTAGCCTGCGGATTCTTAAACTGTAATAACCATTTTAATGCTGCATGATCAGTCCTCAGCAAGAATCGTTGTCCATACAAATCCTTGTGGAAATGTTTTACACATTCCACCACAGCTAGTAGTTCTTTTCGCGTCACGCAGTAGTTTTTCTCTGGTTTCCCGAGCACTCTGCTGTAATACCCAATTACTGTTGTTGTTGTTTTAACGGATATGCTAATCCCCGTTAGGATGGTAAGGGCTACCTGTGTTGTCGTCGAGGTCATCTAACGGTAGGCCCAGGAAACGCGCTGTTTCGACGGGGTCGGACCAAAGGGAGGAAGGTGTTAGATGGGTTGGGTTTGTGGGGCATGCAAAGAGGTGGCCAGTGTCATGCGGGGACTCGTTGCACGCAGGACATATATTGGATATGTCGGGGTCAATTCTGGATAAGTAGGAGTTTAACCTGCTACAGTACCCAGAACGAAGTTGCGCTAGGGTCATTCGCGTTTCTCGCGGCAACTGGAGCTCTTCATCTGCAATAGGTGGTGCTTTGACTCCAAGAACGCCATTCACGGGAAGGGAGTCGGTGAAGGTGTTAATGGCTCCACTGTGAATGGCGGTCAGTGCCTGTCTGAAGTCTGTAGCGTCCGAAGTGCGGTCGGCGTACTGTACGATGTCGTCGACGTAGTCGAGGAATGACCTCTTGATGCTCCTAGGAGGCGGCTCCGCTCCAAGCAGATGGCTGCAAGGGTGATTCCTACGGAAACACCCCAGCGGGAACTGCCTGGAGAGGAGTTCATTATGCTCCTTTACAAGTAGCATGCGCGTCTCACTATGGAGGTGTTCGATGAGAGACATCAAGAGACATCCCGTCGTAGTCCGGAGTGCTGTGTTCTGGCAGGTCTGTAGTTTCCTCATCTGCATGCCACTGCATCCAGGCGACCATATCGGAGCTGCGTAGTTGAGGACCGGCCGGCCGATTGCCTTGTAAGTTGCCAACAACGTTTCTTTGTCTTTTCCCCATGTGCTGCCTCCTAGCGACTTGAGGATCTTGTTGCGGCTCTGTACTTTGGCGATAATCGCGGTCGTATGGGGAGAGAAGGAGCATAGACTATCAAGGGTTACGCCTAAAATTTTAGGGTTATTGACAGTCGGAATTTTGACGCCGTCGACTGCAATATCAAGCTCAAGTCTATACTCCTTCGTCCAGTTTGTGAATATGGTCGCTGTGGATTTGGTGGGGGAAAGTTGGAGATTCCGTGCAGTGAGGAAACGAGAAAGGTCGGAGAGGTAGCTGTTCACTTTCGAACAAATGCCATCGATTCCATTGCCCGACGTCAATATCGTGCAGTCATCAGCGTACGAGGTTATGGAGACCCCCTCTGGTGGTTGAGGGAGTTTCGAGATATAGAAATTAAACAGTAGCGGGGAGAGGACACCACCCTGCGGAACCCCCTGTTTAATTCTTCTCAGTTTAGATGTTTCACCTCGGAATAGTACGGATGACTGACGACCGTTCAGATAGTTCATAGTCCACCTCTTTAGCCCTGGAGGGAGAGTGGTTTTTTCGATGTCCTGCAGTAGCGTTGTGTGATTGACCGTGTCAAAAGCTTTTGACAGGTCCAACGCTACGAGGATCGTTCTTTCACAGGGTGGTTTCTGGTTGAGGCAACGAATTATCCGGGCGTTTATGGCGCTAAGTGCTATGGTGGTGCTGTGCACTTTGCGGAATCCATGCTGGTGGCTGGCTAGGCTCAGGTGGTGAGTGAAGGCCGGGAGTAACAAGGCCTCAGATGTCTTCACTACTGGGCGGAGGAAAGGTTTCAGGAGTGGGACCACTCTTCCGACTTTGCACACATCGGGTATTTGAAGAGTGGTGAGCGACAGGTTGAGGACCTTGGTGAGATATTTTACTCCCGTCGAGCCTAGATGCTTTAACATTAGCATGTTGATTCCATCAGGGCCAATGGATTTGGAAGATTTTGCCTTGTTGATGACACCCTGAACCTCCTCATCGGTGAAAGTAAGTGGCGCGCAGTTGTTTGGCATTTTGCGCAGCCGTCGGTTAACACATCTCTTGGCTTTGTCTACCGAAGGGTGCAGTGTAAACTGCCGGCTAAAGTAGCTCGCGCACTTTTTTGGGTCCGAAGAGCCCAATTGACCATTGAATTGAACTTCAACTCGGTCGTCATGTCTCTTCGGAGCTTTGACAGTAGCCCAAAGCTTACTCACACCGGTGGAGAGGTTGCAGGACTTCAGGTGCTCTATTTATTTCGTCCGCTTATGTTGATTTACCATACGCCGAATCTCCAAATTGAGATTCCTTATTCGGGGATCCCCGGGATCGGCAAGGCGTAAGGTGTCGCGCTCGTTAGCTAGAACAGCTGCTTCGGCTGGGAAATTGGGGCGGATTTCCGCTATTCTTCCAGCCGGGATGAAGCGAGCGGTAGCTGATGCGATCACCTTGCGGAATTGACGCTCGCCAACGGATACACCCGTAGGAATGGGTAGAGCGTTGAAGGTGCTCTGGGCCCCATGTAGAAACTACAAACAACAACCCACAAGCAAATAACGGAGCATCCAAGAAAACAAGTCATACTAAATCAATCACACAAACAACTTCAACCATATCCAAACCTCAGCAGAAAAACAGTACAACAACATCCCCAGCAAGACAACAAACAGCAATTAACGCCAGCACACCAGAAATAGCGACTACAAGTAGAAATGCAGAAAAAAATTCAAGCCCCCCCACCCCTACATACCCCAGTTCAATTATCAGTGATACCGAGATGTCACCGTTCAGCCAATTACACGCAAAATTCCCCGATCTTAACGTCCTAATAACACCAAATACATATAAAACAACATTACCGTCACACAAGTCATCCAACATAGATAAGTCATAAATATAAATTTCCTTATACTAACCCTTTAATTCATATACAAACACACATATTATATCACAAATGTTACCATTATTACAGTGGAACATAAATGGATATTACAATAATTTCATCGATCTTGAGAAATGAAACCCACCTCCCCTACATGGTCAATGCTCGTACCCCTTTGGCCTATGTTGGTTACTTTCATAATTTGCCTCATATTTTATCTAGTAAGCAAGGAATTGGTATCTTAGTGAAGAAAAATGTCCCGCACATATGTTACCCTCTCCAATCCCGCATCTCTTCCTTGGTATTAGAAATTCAATCGCCCAATAAAATATCCATTGTCTGCGCCTACTCCCCTCCTGATCAAACATTTTCAACCACTGACTTTAATAGTATTTTCCCGTCAACTGATAGTCCTTTTATTGTGACAGGCGATTTTAACGCCTGGAGCCCTATGTGGGATTCCACTTCGCTTAATGCTAAAGGCCGTGTAATTGAAGACTCAATCCTTGCCTCCAACTCCTTTGTCCTTAATAACGATTCCCCGACTCACAAATCCTTCACAAACCTTGACCTCACCATATGTTCGATTTCCCTTTCTGCCAAATGCACTTGGCTAGTAATTGATGACCTCCATGGCAGTGATCATTTCCCCATTATTACCATACTCCCTTCAAACCGTTTTCCTTCAACATTTCGCCCGAGGTTGAAATACCAGACCGACTCTGCGGATTGGTTAAAGTTCCAAGATGCGTTTCTACATGGTTGCAGCTCCTATCCCATTTCCCTTAACGTCAACGAAGAAGCGTCCCGCGTCCAAAAAATCATCAGAAGTGCGACTCATCTATCTATCCCACAATCAGGTAGCAAAACTCGTAGGCCGGCTCCATTGTGGTGGAGCGCTGAACTTTCAACTTTAAGGCAAGCCAAACAAAGTACATGGCATGAATATAAGCGTGAAAGGTCTTCCTCCAATCTCCTTCAGTACAAAAAAGCTAAAGCTAATTTTCGCCACAAAGCCAAACTTGCGAAAGCTACCTGTTTTGAAAAATTTACCAGCAACATTAACTCTTCATCCAACCCAAGAAGGATCTGGGCCGACATCAAAAGACTAACTGAGATGGCTTCTTTTCCTACAATTTCTGCCTTAAGTTCCGCTCGCGGCACTCTTCTATATCCTCTAGATATAGCTCAAGAGTTCGCCAGCTACTTTTCTACGGCCTCCTCCGATTGCAACTTCCCCCTGAATTTATTTCAAATTA
The DNA here is from genome assembly GCF_023373825.1 of Bactrocera dorsalis. Lineage (NCBI taxonomy): Eukaryota > Metazoa > Arthropoda > Insecta > Diptera > Tephritidae > Bactrocera > Bactrocera dorsalis. The sequence continues at coordinate 13,284,244 of NC_064308.1, read as the reverse complement.
GTACCAAACAACCTCACCCAGCAATCTTTCGATCTCTGCCAAGTACTTAGAAAAAGACTTAACGCATTTTGAGCTGGTCTCTGCCCTTTCTTCAGTAAAAGGCAAAACACCTGGCCACCTTACCCCATTATCAAGAACCTTCCCCTTCCTATCCTATCCCGCCTTCTTAACCTCTACAATAATATTTTTTCTACAGGGATTTACCCCCAAGCTTGGAAAACCAGCTTGATAGTTCCCATCCTCAAACCTGGTAAATCTCCTCTTGATGTCTGCAGTTACCGCCCAATCTCCCTTCTCCCGTGTTTAGGCAAACTGCTAGAAAAAATGATTGCTACCAGACTCTCCTGGTATGCCCGCAAAAATAATTTCATTCATCATAACCAAGTTGCATTCAAAAGAGGGCAGGGTACTATCGACTCACTTGTTCATCTAGACCACTACATTTCTAATGCTCTGTCAAATAAAAATCACATCTCCTTGATGTCTCTCGATTTTCAAAAAGCCTTCGATCGAATAGGTATTCATATCGTACTAAGGCAACTAACCAAATGGAAAGTGGGTCCGCGAATCTTAAATCTTTTTTATCCCATCGTAAAATAAGTGTCCTTATCTCGAACACCCGCTCCTCTGTCCTTCCCCTAGATAATGGCACTCCTCAAGGATCACCCTTATCGGTGATTCTCTTCATTATAGCGTTTGATAAACTTAGCGAATTACTGTCTAAATTTACCACTATTGAGTACCAACTGTACGCTGACGATGTTCTGGTGTACTCCAAAAACACTGAACAAGCAGCAGTTCAAAGAACCATCGGAGAAGGTATATTTTTGGAGTACATCAGAACATCCTCTCCAAAATCTTCACCCGGTCGCAAACTTCCGGCGCTTCAATTTCCCCTAGCAAATCTAAATTGTTGCACATTTGTAGAAAAAGAAACATTCCATAACTTTTTTCGATATAACTATAAATTGTACAAATAGCCTTAAATTTTTAGGTATAATATTAGACTCTAAGTACTCTTTCGCACAACATTGTCAATATGTAAGAGATAGATTAATGTCCAAACTATTAATAGTTAAGTACCTCTCCGCAAAGCGCTCATTTATCGGTCCGGCATTGTTGATTAACGTAACCAGGGCACTTATTGTCTCAACTATACAATACGGTTTGGAAGTTTATGGACATCACGCAAAAAATAAGTTGAAAATGCTTATTGCCCCTTACCACGCTGCAATTCGAAGATCGCTGCGCGCGTTTCCAACGACTCCCTTAAATAATTTTTTCGCAGAATCTGGGCTAAATACAATATTCGATGACGCCGAAGATTCAATTCGCAAACTCTACGCTAAGCTGATGTTTTCACCGAATGCTCTTCTTAGAACGGACCTACAATTAGCGATTTCGCGCAAACGGCCACCCAAAGTGCAATCATCTGTTTACTTATGCGGCAAATTCGCAAAGGATAACGGCCTTCCACTCCAAAGGCCTCATATTCGCAAAAACATTCATCCGCCGTGGCTGTTTAAAAATGACTCTTTTATCAATGAACTTGTCCATCTGCGGAAGGCGAATACTGCCAACGATGTATACAAGGCAAATTTCCTTGAAGTGGCAGCTAAATACAAATCCACTGGATGGGATCTGATTTTTACTGACGGCTCAAAATCATCACAGACTTCATTTGCTGTCGTGAAAGAACATGGAGAAGTAATTACTTATGGTATCTTGTTTAATTTCTGCTCGATTTTCACAGCAGAAGCCGTGGCAATATTCAACGCGATGCTTTATTCCGTACGAAATAAAGGAAAATTTATAATTTGCTCTGACAGTATGTCATGTTTTCAAGCTATTAAGGGATGTAACCAAACCAACCCCGTTATTGAAAACATTCGAGACATCCTTATTTCACACCCCCAGAATATCAAAATCATGTGGGTCCCCGGTCACGCAGATATAAAAGGCAACACTATTGCCGATAAGATCGCTAAAGATATGGCTCTTACACCTACCATAACTTCCAACGTTCTTTTTAAAAGGGATATCTACTGGATTATAAATAATGAGAGCCAAAAAAAATTGCTATCCGAGTGGAGCCGATATAGTCATCACTACTCCTCAATCAATCCCAGTCGTACAAAACCCCGCTTCTCTCTGACCATCCCGACAAATTACATTACTCCATATACCCGTCTCCGACTTGGCCACACGATTATTACATCCTCTCATTTGCTTCAAGGCGCTACTCCTAGTTGCTGCCCGTTCTGCAACTTTTCACTTAGCATTAACCACCTCTTGGATTGCTGCCCAAAACTTGATGCCCAAAGACTACACTATTTCAATGATATTAATCCTACACAGCTGTTAAAAAACCCGACTGACAATAATATTAGCAAGATATATAACTTCCTCAGAGAGACCGACCTACTCCGATGCATTTGAAACCGCCCTAGTCAACATGACAGCCGAAAGCCTCCGATGCTAGCGCTGCGTTATCTTTAGTTTATGTAATAATTTATTGTATCTTACCCAAAGTGACGGAATAAAGAGCTGATTCTATTTCGTCTATTAACGCTCTGTTTCTTGCTGATATCAAGTCAAAAAGATGTCCAGTGTCAATCTGGTCGTGCTAATCAATTTGTTTACGGTGTCGGTTAACTGGTTAATTTTAACTTGGAGCTGGCTATTAATGTAAATCTGTTGCTCGTTTGCTTCAATCAGGGATTCTGTCCGTGTTTGAAGTTGGTTAAAGTCATCGAAATCGGGAGTTCCAGCTACGTATTTGAGAGCGGTGCCAAGAAAGTTTATGCTACGGGATTATCGGTAATGAATTCTTAATGGATCTATTAATCGTAATATGCGGTCTATGTCCAGTTGAACGGTTTTCCTAATGTGAGACTGTGAGAAATTCTCAAGAAGATTATGCGTTTCTACGGCTATGTTCTCGTAAATGGTCAAATTCAGGTGGTGAATGATGTGTTTGTACTGGCGGTAAATTGCAACCTCCCTGTCCGAAATAGAAATGTAGACGGACTCACTGAAATTTAGAATTTCTGACCGCGATAACGCAGCCGCCATCAAAATCGGAAGCCTAATGATAGGCAAATTATGTCAGATTACCTTTGTGAATTTGTTTTCTGTCGATAAGAACGGTTGTTCCCAGATCTTTTTGAACTACTTTTTCTGTGTATAATTTGCTTAGTTTGTTACCAAGTCTCCTGTTGGCCTTCTCACCTGGCTGAAAAATTTTTCGGTTGTGGTAGTTAAGGTCAGAATTTTGTGCTTTGATCAAGCTGTCTTTGACTTCATCTAGAAATTTCTGTGTGTCAGAATGAATAATGTCAATGGGCCGTTGTCTTGTCACTGAATGAATTGTTCTATTGTATTTATATGCGGCGAGCAGTATAAGGTCGTTCGTGTCGTTTAAACCCTTAATGCAACTGCTAATATCTGAAAGTGTGCCGTGAAACCGCTCTATCTGTCCATTCGTTGTACTATGGTGAGGCGGTGTTGTAAAAATCGAAATATTGAAATGATCTTTCAGTAGGGATTTTACAGTATTTGAGTTTAGAGATTTCTCATTGTCGCAAACAAAACTTTTGGTATTTTTGAAAAAATTTATGATACGAATTATAGGTTCCTTTATATCTGCTATTGATCTAGAAGCAATTGATTGGACTAAGCAAATTTCGAAAATATGTCTATGCAGGTCAAGTAGTGTTTGCCGTCCGTCGAAAAAATGTCTATATGGAGTATCTCACCAGGTTTGCTAGGAATCGGTGTGCGTCCTATTTCGGGGTTTGATGGATGGCGTTGGAACTTTGCTTCCTGGCAAATTTTAGAGTTTACGATTATTTCCTTCAGCATTTTGCGCATATGCGGAAAATAGTAATCTCTCAAGACTTGCAGCACGTTTTCCTTAAGGGAGCGATGCGCTCTGCTGTGCTCTGTATGAAGAATTTCCTTTTGGTCGTCTTCATTAAAGATGTCCGTGACCAAAAACTTTGTGTGGACGAACTTCACGGCTGGATAATCATTTTTGATCTTGTTTTGGATTTTCCCAAGGACAGAAAGCTCGCAAAGTAATCCGTTAGTAGTATTGGGGTTAATGCAGTCCTTTATCTGTTCAAAGATTGCATCTTTGTTTTGAAAGGTTATATGGTGCCTGATTTGTGACTTGAACAAAATTTTCGTGGTTTTTGAGCTTGTGGGTCCTTCTTCAAGGATTATCTGATTTTTAAAGGAATTGATGGGATTCGGAGACGTGGTGATAACGTCCGTTGACGATTCCTCGCTATGAGCCGTCTCGTCATCTAATGGGGGATCTGCTTTAGGTATTTATATGTTGTCTCGATAATGCGTCCGCCACAACGTTTTCCTTACCTGGCTTATAGTGGAATTTAGGTGCAAATTCCTCCACGAAAGCCCTCCATCGCTTTAGCTTAGCATTCGGATTCTTGTCCGAAATCGAGAAGGTGAGGGGTTGATGATCCGTATAAATGTTAATGTTATTCGCACCATATAGGTAATTCCTAAGTTTCTGAAGAGCCCAAACAATTGCGAGGAGCTCTCGCTCATTGGTTGCATAATGTTTCTCTGCCTGAGATAAGGTTCGCGATATCATAGTAATAGGTCTGCCTCCCTGTGAAAGCACCGCGCCTAAGTCATGAGAGGACGCATCTGTGGTTAAATCAAAGGGTTTATCGTAGTCTGGGTAGAGAAGAAGGATATCCTCTGAGGATAAAATATTTTTAATTCTCTGGAAAGCTTTATGGGCTTCATCATCATATACAATTTCTATTTTTTTTTTTTAGAAACATTTGCGGCAATTGTTCCATTTTCACCCCCTAAATATTTTGTTAGGGGTTTGGCAATTTGCGCGTAGTCTTTAATGAAGCGCCGTTACTAACCGAACAACCCCAGGAATGAGCGCAAAGCGCACAGCGTTTTCGGAACTTCGTAGTTCACTATGTCCTGCACTTTCTCTTTTGATGTTCGAATGCCATCTTTGGAAACAAATCCAAGAAATTCAACCTCAGTTTTAAAGAACTGAGTTTTTTCCAAGGATACCATCATATTGGCCGAGTACAATTTTTCAAGAATCCGGCTCACATCTTGCAGGTGTGTTTCGTAGTCACCGGAGAATATAATTATGTCGTCTATATAGACGTTACAGCTCCTACCGATTTCGTCTCTGAGGACGTCATCGATGGCGCGCTGGAAAATGCTGGAGCCGTTTTTCAGACCAAATGGTAACCTGCAAAACTCGTATTTTCCGTTGTTTACGGAGAATGCGGTTTTTTCTCTATCCTTCTCCACCAGCGTGATTTGGTGAAAACCGGATTTTAAATCTACAGTGGTGAAAAGTGATGATTTTCCCAGTTTGGCCAGAATGACCGAAGTATCGGGAATGGGGTATCTATCGCTGACGGTTTTCGCATTTAGTTTTTTGAAATCTATTACCACACGCATCTTCCTTTCCCCTGCCTCGTTTGTTCCTTTTTTGTACACCACCCACACTGGGCTGTTATAAGGCGATCGTGATGGCCTTATAATGCCATCGCGCAACAGATTACTCACTTCTTCGTTCACGAACGCGGAAGCTGCCATTGGGTATGGGTACGACTTGGCGTAAACTGGTTCGTTATCTTCCGTGCATACGGTGGCTATGATATTTGTGTTGTATGGCAAGGACTCATTTGGGTCGGAAAAAACAGCAGCGTGTTTTAATTTCAATTGCTCGATGTCTTCATTGGCAATGATGCTGTTAACATCCTTACAATAGAAGTACATTAGTTTTTCTGAACAGCCCCTATAATTAATAATGCCCTTTTTTATGTCCAGTCTGGCGTCTATTTCTCGTAGAAGGTCATAGCCGATTATACCGTCGAAAGTATGCAGGGTTGGTAAAATGAAAAATGAGGTATTTGTATTGAAAATATTTATGGTGCATTTCTTGGTGACTTCGTTCTTGCCATGAATTGACGTCACAAAGAAGGGTGATGCTACATGTTTGATACCCTTCCAGTTGAATTCTTTAATGTAGTTTTTGGACGTACCTGTATCTATCAATAATTTTAATTGCTTTCCTCCGAATGTCCTGCTAACGTATGGTAGCAGGGATCTACCCCTAAAAAATTTATCTCGTCTGTAGTTTCTTCTTGGGGTGGACAGTCAGTATAAGAGTTCTCGTTGTATGCATAGTCATCAAAATATTCGGGTTGGTAATAACAGTTGGGATCCCCATTAATATCGTCCGTCACGGTACTTTGTCCTAAATAGTTCAAGCTTTGTATCTTATTTAGGTTAGCACGGTCACTATCGCGTTGTCTTTTCTGTGCCTGTTGAGTATCAGAAGTTATAATATTTCTCGGGTATTGGTTCCCGAAGGCTGTTCTTCCTGAAGGGAAATTCCTTGCGATAGGAGAGGAAGTTGATGGTTGTACAACTTGTGGTGCTGCTTTAAAATTGGAACCTATATTCTGCGTTGGATATCTGAGTTTAGAGAGGCTTGGATCCACATCCATTGGAGTGGGCCTGGAAATAGGTCTCTGTTGCGGTTGCCCGCCTGACTGCCTAAAGAAGTGAGGGCTTATTAACGGCATTCCGGTGAAATTGCGTGATTGCATGCCATTGGCTGGGAATTTAGTGTCTGAAAACCTCTGAGCAAATAATGAGCGCGTCTGGTTGGATTCCAGTTCTTGCCCGAGTGCCAAGGCCAATGCCATGTCAGCTGGCCTTGACGAAAATAGAATATCGCACAGCGGGTGGTTAAGACCCGATATGAACACCCTTAATGCGTCCTGACGATACTTGGTATTAAGCGATTCCAAGACGTCCTTCTTGTTTTCGTAGGTCATCAAATTTTTGTTGATAATAGCCGTTAGTTTCTTTCCCACCTCATCGTAAAATGCTGTAATGGATAGTCTTCCCTGCCGGAGGGTGGACATTTCTTGTTCCAATATGTAGACGAGTTTTTTGTCCGAGTAGGTAAAATGGAGCCTTGCTATTATGGCTTTGAAATTGAGAATTGTATTAAACGACGATAGTGTCGCATCCGCAGATCCAACTACTTTGTTCCTAATAATAGCCACTGCCTGGTAATGTTTCGAGCTGCCCTGCGCGTTTTCAAGAATTTTATACGCGGTATGAGCCGCCTGGCGCCACGACACGTATCGTGAATGGTCACCATTGAACTCTGGCAACGACTTTACAACATCCAGCGACTCATCGCACCTAACAGTGGGGTCAATTGCAATCTCCCTATACTCCTCTACCTGAACCGGTCTTTCGATTAGTGTTAGCCTAGCGGTAAGTTCGTCAATAGTCGTTCGGAAGTCTCGTCTCGTCTGCTCCGTTGCTGTCCGCACAGCGGCACCCAGCACGGCGCGAAGAATATTTTCGTCCATGTTCCTTGATATTCCTTTTATTCTTTATTCACTTTAAAATTTTTTATTTTCAAATTAAAACAATTTTTACTTAAATTAATATTTATATTAATATTTTTTAAGCTGATGCTTTAATTCAACGAATATGTCAATATCTCGAGCACTCTACTTACATAGATTCTTTCATATTGTAGTAATAGTAATAGTTTAGTCCCTCGATGGCTACGTCTCGGCTTGGCGTGCGTCCGAGCACCGCGGCCACGAAATTATCCTTTACAAGGATTTTATTGTGGCCCCACGTTGGGCGCCAATGACAAGACCGGTTGTTTATAAGTTTATAATGTTCTTTATTTCCCTTGCTTCGGAGCAAGGGCAGCCGTAAAAGTTGAGCGAGTAAATACAACTGAACTTTTTTAAAACTATTGCAGCGGCGACTACGCCTAAATACCTGTCTGAATAAACTGCACACGCTCTGCCGCGTGACTTGCCAGCGCAGTAGCAGCGATAGGTGTTTGTTTTTGTCACGCGCAACTCGTTGAGCGCGCCGTCAGCAATATCGTTGGCAGTGGAGTACCTGGCTTCTGTAGTTTGAAAAATAATTGAAATGTTGTCCAGAAGCATGTTGTTGCTCTTGTTCTTTTGTTGTTTTCTACTATGGTGTGTTAACTTATATAAGTATAATTAGAATAACTTAAAGTTAGGATGTATTATCATACACATAGTACTTATTACTACACTAGGAAAGTTTTGGTGTCGTTAGCTACAAACTCAGCGGCCGTAGTGGATATCGCCTGCTGAGCGCCAGTGCATGGAGGCATGTCGTCATTGTCATCCCTGTCCATGCTCATCAAACAGCGAGTGCTCCTCTGATGATAGGGCATCCAGAAACACCCGTTACCTGTACCGGTGCTTTTGTCGTTGACCTTAGCCGTCTTCTGTGGTTGTTGGCTTGTCGTAGTTGTTGTTGAAGTATTTTTTTGTGGCGTCTTTCATCTTGTTCTTACGACCCTTTACTCAACTTGGTGAGCGGTCGGGCCTACGTTTGCAGAAGAAAACACAAAGGTCAGCCACACCAGTGTCCTATGACGCGGTAAGGTTACCGTAACCTCCCAATTCGGCACATTGTTGGGAAGGCTTCGTTTTAATACAAATTAACCTATTGGCCAGCGCACACATGCGGCTTCTGACAACTCCTATGAACATGCAATATAACTGACATTGGTTCGGAGGTGCCTAGTATGTCTTGCTAGTTAAGCCTCTGCAATGCGGCAAGGTGCCTGCCATTCGCAGAGGCGAAACGCTCAAAAAGTTCATGGCCTGAACCAAAAACCACCATGTTAGAGGCCGACCCTCGTAGTATTGGATCACACGACTTTACTTGAGGCCATTAAACAATCCACCCTTCCTGGCTCGAGGTAAAAACCACAAATTGATAGGAATCCAAGAGGGATCCGCGGGGTGGTGTACTCTCCCTGTTCCTGTTAAATTTTACATATCGAAACTCCCTCAACCACCAGAGGGAATTTCTATCACCTCGTACACCGATGATTGCACGATATTGTTGTCGGCTCAAAGTGCTCAAAAGTAAACGGACATCTCTTCTTTCACGCTTCTTGTCTGTAAGAAACCTATAACTCTCCCTCACTAAATACACGGCGACTATATTCACGAACTCGACGAAGGAGTACAGACGAGACCTTGCCATTGCAGTCGTGAAGTTAAAATTCCGTCTGTCAATAATGCTAAGATATTAGGTGTAACACTAGACAGTCTTCGCTCCTTAACTGCCAAAGTACAGAACTGCGACAAAATCCTCAATGTGCTAGAAGACACCACATGGGGAAAAAGGAAAGGTTATTGGCAACAAACAAAGCAATCGGCCGGTTGTTCCTCAACTACGCCGCACCAATATAACGAAGAAGCTTCAAACATGTCAGAAAACTGCACTCCGAACTCCAGTCGAACATTTACAGGTTCGTATGCTTCCGGTTAAGGAACATAGCGAACTTCTCTCCAAGCAGTTTCTGCTAGGGTGTTTTCGCCGAAACCGTAACTGCAGTCTAGGCAGCCGCAAGAAAATCAAGAGGTCTTTCCTTAGCTTCGTCGATGACGTTAGAAAGTGCGTCAACTAGACTTTGGACGCAACACACTTCAGACACGCACTCTGACTTATCCAGAATCGATCGCGATTTACCAAATTTATTTACAGAATGCAGCGAGTCCCCGCATGACTGTAATCACCTCTTTTGCAATCAACACCCTTCTCTCAATGGTCCGACGCCGTTAAAACAGCACGTTTCCTGGACCTACCGTTATGTGATCTCGATGACAACTTACCATTACGTTACCAAACGCTTAGATAACTGTTACAACAACAAGATACACCCAAATTGGCGTTGTTACCCCTTTGTGTAGTAAAAAAGAAGTTAAAAAAAAATTATTTAAAAAACAGTTTCGGATTACCACTATCTGCAATGCAATTTATCCATAAATATTTAACAATATTTCGTAAATTTACAACACCAAAGCTCTGGTATATAGTACATTTTATTGCATTTATTTTTATTGAAGGTAAATTTCATGCCTTTTATTGAGTAGTTCCAAGCATTGTTAGCTTAATTGTAGAATAATGTTACTTATTATAACATTAAAAACTTTTATTTCTTAAATTTATTTCAGTCCTTGATCACAACATACCAACTAAATATTTGTACAATGATATGTACATGAATTTCAGAATGTTATCAATGGATTGCGCCGAAATATTAGGTCTCCATTTCAAACCAACTTGTGTCACATTGCAATGTAATGAAAAAAGAAATACCAACCATCAAGTTATAATAACGAGAGGAGCTGCTACGTCGACGATTAAAACCTTTTCTATAGAGAATCTAGGAGAAGCTTTCTATAAGAATTTAGAGACCGTTGTACGTCATCCTAATTTTAAATTAAGAAGACTCCAATCAAAACTGTCTTCTGTCGCTGACACGTGCTCGATACAATCACCCAATAACGGCAGTTTGGGTAGTGCTGAACCGAGTATATGTACTTCCAGATCGAGCATATATTCTTCCAATGTGACGTTATTTACAAATAGTGTGCCTTTAACATCAAGGGCAAATACTACTTTATCATCATATTATGTATCAAATAAGTCGTTATTGTCACCTTCAAAATTAGAAAGTTCCAGCCAGAAAATGTTGGTTATCAAAATTATAGAAATTATAAAGAAAATATTGCTCATAAAAATTTTGACCAGAATAACATCGACAGAAGGATCTTATGTATTGAATTCATCGAAAGCGCCATTAAATTTCCTAATAATGAAAGTACGCAAAGTATTAATTGCTTTTGCGATTTTTACTTTTGTATTTCACTTTGATGTTGTTTTAGCCGATCAAGGTAAGTGGTTTTTTATTAAATTTAGTCATAATCTATATTTTGCTATTTTTTGATACGTTTAAAGTTATTCTGCTGGATACGACAAGAGAAGCTACTTTGGAGTGGACTCGGTATCCTTATGGACCGCAAGCTCAAACACCGGGGGTACATATGATTTATTGTGTTTATTTGGTGTCCATTTCTATATGTTTTATAATTGCAGTGGGTTGAGGAATCATTTACAGATTTTGTAAAGGGTATAAATTGGCGAAGCTATGTCGTTTGCGATGTTGCATATAACAATGTCAATAATTGGTTATGGTCTCCTTTTATCGACCGAGGACCTGCAAACAGATTATACATTGAAATTAAGTTTACTATACGTGATTGTTCCCTATTTCCAGGTAAAGTCAAATAATATTTAACATTGGAAAATGAGTTTATTCGTGTTCTAGGAAATGCACTCTCCTGTAAAGAAACGTTTAGCCTTTTATTCTATGAATTTGATGCTGCTACTCGAGAACCTCCGCCCTGGCAAACCGATAGTTATAAGTTGATCGGTAACTAAAAATACATTCTTATATATCGAAAATTATATGTTTCCAACATGTCTTTAATAGCACGTATAGCTGCAGGAGAAGGCCGCTTCAATCAAAATTCTGACGTTGATATAAACACTGAAGTCAAAAGTATTGCCGTAACAAAGAAAGGTGTTTACTTTGCATTCCGTGATCAAGGAGCCTGCATAAGTGTGTTAGCAGTAAAGGTTTACTATATCACTTGTCCTGCAGTAACGGAAAATTTTGCTCATTTCAATGAAACACCAACGGGAAGAGAAATTACTATAATTGAAAAACAAAATGGCTCCTGTATTGAAAATGCGGAACCATATGAGACACCTACATACTTGTGTAAAGGTGATGGCAAATGGACAATTCTAACTGGAGGCTGCCAATGCAAGGTTGGATATGAGCCAGATTTCATAAATAAAACCTGTAATGGTAATAATTTTGCACTTTTCCAAATTATATGAAAACAAAATATTTAATATTTTTTTTTAAGAATGTCCGATAGGGAAATTTCGTTCAAAAGATGTTAATAAATGTGTACCATGCCCACCTAATTCAAATGCGCTAAATCTAGCAGCAGGATTTTGTAAATGCCTTCCTGGTTATTATCGACATCCACACGATGGAAAGCACATGCCTTGCTATAAACCGCCCGGACCTCCCACGAATTTAACTTTGTTATTTGTGGACCAAACAAGTGCAATTCTATCTTGGAATGTGCCCATAAGGGAGTTATTAGAATCATCATTTTCTTTGAAAAAAACTAAATATCGCAGTGAAATTGTGTATAAAGTACGATGTCTGTCCTGCTCCTCCAACGTTGTGTTCAATCCAGCATCAGATTCATTTAATGAAACCAAATTAACCTTAACTAATTTGGAACCAGTAACAACGTACACAATTCAAATACATTCTCTGAACGGTATTTCAAGCCTGATGGAAGCGGACAATAATTACAACGATTCTTCTGAAGATAATAAAAATACCGCCCAATTTGGATCTTTCAATGCTACACTTGAAAATCCCTTAATGTCTACTAATGTAAAATCATCGGTTAGTTTAGTTAAAAATCAGGCTTTCGATCTAAATCAAATAAAAACTGAATATGCCGAAATTACATTCAAGACAGAGTCTGCAATCCTGTCCACTGTATTTAATGTTCACGTTGTTGCGACCACAAGTAGGGAAGTAGATTTGGTATGGGACAAATCTGTGCAAAGTGATTATCCTATTGAATTTTATGAGGTGCGTTGGTTTCCCAAACCGGAGCTGGATTCAGTTAATAAAACTGTATTCAATACAAAGGAAACTAGAGCTCATATCGAAGGACTCACTGAAAATACGGAATATGGGTTTCAAGTTCGGTGCAAAACATTGAATGGATACGGCACTTACAGTAACATTGTTTATGCTCAAACACACCAGAGCATGAATTCAGGTAAATAAACAACATATTGTGAGTTCGAATATTATGGAGTATATACAATCTAAAAATATTATAATACATTTATATTACATTATATCTTCTTATTGTATTTAATTTAATACATGTTTTCTCTGGCTCTGCTTTCAATTTTTCTTTCCACTGACACTTCATTGTATCATCTTAAACCTACTTAAAACATTGATTTAGCAATTTATCTGTCATTGTTTACACTTGATGTCTTATTGTATTGTTGTCCCTTAATTTTATCAATAAGCAGAGTTTTGTAGTAGTACGTATATATGTAATAGTGGCACAATATTCACAAAAATTTTTCCTGTCGTATATTAATACCTAATTTTACATTTCTAGGGTACGATGACTCTATACATATGCGAATTGTTGCTGGTGCTACTGTTGCTCTTGTTTTTATATTAGTACTAGTGATTGTTGCAACAGTTTTGTTCTTGCGGTCTAAAAATCAAGATGAACTTGACAAAAAGTCGAGCAATCACTTGCCATTGCCTCTGGATTACGCTAGCAATGAAGGTAATGTTCATCATATACTTGTTTTTTTTTTCATTGATTTGGCATATATCAATTCATAACTAAAAATGTTCCTGTCTCAATTTGACAATTACGCTGCATAACTGCCTAAATTTGTAGTATGAGATATTTATATGACAAATTTTTATTCTGTAATATTTTTTATTATTCATCTTACTGTGTTGTGAAGCCAGCGCCAGTATTCCCTTGTTTCCAATGTTTATTGTTTTAATTTAAGTATTCTTCCACTAAGTTGCGAACGCTGTAAAGTATAGTTAACAGTTTTTTCCAAAAAAGGTAGTCAGAAATTTTGACTGTTCAGATCAGTAAGCATTAGAGCGAGTCGATGTATTCCCACGACAATCGGGTCTATGTAATCGGAACGTACCTGAAGTTTTTCTCCGTCCATGGACTGTCAATTAAATACAATTCTGCTGCTACGACAAGAACAGGTCGATTTACTGGATGCCAAAAAACGGAAAAATAGCATATGCGGGAAATGTTTTACGGAACATTCTGACCAACTATGCTGAAGATACTATGGGTTTAACCCTTTGCGACCGTATGTCTGCTCTCAACCACCAAAGCTCTTTTACCATCTATCGATCAGGTAATATTTTATTATTAGAAGCAGCTACGATGCCTCAGGTATAAAAACTATTCAAAGAACATTAAAAGGAGGTAGCACCGTCAACATAAGCAAATGAAAAGTTATCATAAACTACAGTTTGAAAATGGGAGGTGTCGATAAAAGTGATCAATATGCAAATTCATATTGTTGTATGATAAAATCATATAAATGGTGGAGCAAAATGTTTTTCTGGGGATTAGAGTCAGCAACAAGAGAAATCAAGACGCCTATGTCACTTTTTATGTTTGGATGACCGTCGTCCTCATATACCGAGAAAAGGCTAAATAGAAAACTCAATATATATTGCGGCAATATGAAGATGTAAAAAGTAAAAATTGTTCCGTATGTTCAAACACAAAAATTTCAGGCGGAACACGCCAAACTAACTGTTTTTGTGACACATGTTCTCGAAAACCAGGGCTTTATATTGGAGACTAATTTAAAAGATACCACACGACGAAGAACTATAAAATATTATTTTTATGTAAATATAAACATATTATTATATTACAAGTATCTAAATTTTGAGAACAATTAATAAATTTTATTTTTCCTTCACAATCTTTCATATTGTGTATTACTGTTTTTCAACGAAAATTAATTCCGACCAGCATGACACCCATATATATAATTAATACGGTCGCAAAGGGTTAAACCCGGTTACGAGCCAGCGATTTTTAAGGAAAAGTTTTCTTAAGCGGGTGTAAGTTGACGATACAGAAAAAGTCAATGTAAATTTTTTATTTTGAAAACCACATGAGAAATAACTAACAACATTTTATTTGAACGTATTTTTTTGAATCATCGAAAGCCTGTCAGTGTGGAACCTTTATCCGAACAAAAACACCTCTTACCGTAATGTACCGTTTCCCAAGTGCCACAGTCAAGTCGTCGGGAGGATGTTTGAGCAATGCTCATACCTTTGTAAGTTGCATTTACTTGACCCCAGTTCGTCGCCAAACTCTTCCCTGATGATATGGTTGTTGTGATATGCGTTCACTTGGTTCGCGTTCTAGTGGTCCATTTAGTTTTGGAGTTCTCTTCTCCGCTGTTACCTCGGGGTCTTTGATTTTCTGGCGGATATTTCGCACACCGCATTCCATTTTTTATTCAACCATTTGGTCTACTATGTTTTCAGTGGTTGGGTCCATACCGAATACATCCTTCAGTTCTTGCGCATCTTGCTCATATGGAGGGCAATAGAACAACTTATCCTCTACGTTCTCAACTGTCTTCCCACCGCAATTATCGCATTAAACATCATTTACATGTTCGAAACGTTTCAAGTATGCTTTGAAAAAGTCGTTTGCTGTAAGACTTATACTAACCTACTAATTACATTAACATCTCCTATATTTCACAATTATCATTTTAAATATAACCAAATCACTCAGATTTGAAGAATAATTATTTATTTTATGAAAACATACCAAACCTTAGAAATTATTTGACTCCGTTAATGTACTTGTAATTTCTTTCGTATAAAGTCTAGTGCCATCAGTTCAAAATGTTTCGCAAAGGTATAAAAGCAAAAGCTCCTAGTAAGGATATGGCCTTTCTATTCTTTTTGTTTGCATCCCCACTCTATAGCACAAGCATTAAAGTCGCCAACTATAATAAGATTAAGGTTACTTCGGGCAGTAGCCATTAGACAATCGATAATATTTCGTCATTTATGCTGGGAGGCAAATAGCAACTATAGATATTAACGCTAAGGAATCGTCCCAGTGTGATCCTCCGAAAAATTACTGATTTTCGCGAATTTTATTTTTAGTGTTGAAATTAACTATTTTTATATAAATAAATACATTCATGAAGAATACAAAACGATTTGTTTTATATTGGGTTGTCAAAAAAGTCTTGCTGTATTTTCGCTAGTTGGCGCTGAAAGCGCGTAGTTCTAGTTTTATTCGTAGCATCGGGTGCTATACCTTTTTGGAAAGCTCATTTCACGCGCTAACACGTGTTTGATTGATTGTCGTTTTTTTTAAGTCGTTCGTGAGTTATAGCGTCGCAAACATGGAGCAAAATAAAGAGAAAATACGGCATATTTTACAGTACTACTACGATAAAGGCAAAAATGCATCTCAAGCCGCCAATAAAATTTGTGCAGTTTATGGACCCGATAAAGTTTCCATTTCCACCGCACAACGATGGTTTCAACGTTTTCGTTCTGGTGTACGCTCCGGAAGGCCTGTCGTCGAAAATTGCGATAAAATCGCTGAATTGGTCGAAAGAGACCGGCATATGTAGTAGTCATCAAACCGTTATAAACCATTTGAAGAAGCTTGGAGTCACAAAGAAGCTCGATGTATGGGTGCCACACGAATTGATTCAATAAAAATACTGCAAGACTTTTTTGACAACCCAATATTTATCTATTGGGTGTATAATAGTTAAATAAATTGTTTAAATTACACGTAAAAAAAGTGTTTGTACGATGTCAACGATTGTGGCCGCTATTTTGGTTTAAAACAAAAATTTCAAAAAGATTATTAATCTATAAGAAGCTATCGCGCTTTGGAAACTTTATTATTATTTTTTTTTGAAATTTGACAAAATGGCGGCGGTTTTAACAAAAAGTATCAAATTTGGCCCTTTGTTTCGAAAGTTTTTCGTAGAACAAAATAAGAAGATTTAAAAAAAAAAGAACGAAAAGCTTCCATAGCGCGATAGAGAATGACGTTAAAAATGTTCTCTGCAAATTGGTAGGTACTAGACATCTCCAAAATTCTTCCTTTGCGAGTGAAAAACGTTTAGAAAAATACTATTCTAAGAAAAACGCGTTTAAAGATTTCTACAAGAAACGCTGTACCGACCGTCATAAATTAAATTTCGTTTTCAAAATTTGAGAGAATATTTCTTATAGTGTACCAATCGATATTGCAACAAAAAAAATCGAAAATTTCACACTGAGACGATCCCTTAAGCAAAAAATGCATCATTAATTGTTGCTCAAAAATAATTTATTGGAAGGGTAAGGGTTGTCGATTATCGCCAAAGTACAGAGCCCCACAAAATACCCAAGTCGCTAGCCGGCAACTCATGGGGAAAAAGATAAAGAAACGTTGTTAGCAGCTTACAAGGCAATCGGCCGGCCGGTCCTTAACTACCTCACATCTGGACGCAATGGTCGCAGACGAAGAAGCTTGCTAGACTCGTCAGAACACTGCACTCCGGACTACGACAGGATGCCTCTTGATATCTCTCATCGAACACCTGCATAGTGAGTCCCGTATGCTCCCGGTTAAGGAGCATAATGAACTCTCCAAAGAGTTCCTGCTACGGTGCTTTCGGAGAATTCATCCCTTTAGTGACCTGCTTGGAGCGGAACCGCCTTCTAGGAGCTTAATAAGGTCATTTCTCAACTACGTCGACGACATCAAACAATACGCCGACCCCGTCGAAACAGTACGTTTCCTGGTCCTACCGTTGGATGACATCGATAACAACTTATCTAATACTTACCATTCCAACGAGGATTAGGTACCCGTTACAACGACCACAACAACAACAACAGGGAGCAAAAGTCACACCAGGACTCCTTGCATGCAAGGCATATTTGTGAAATGTCGGAGTGAATTTTAGATAAATTAAAATTAAGTTCAAACCATAGTATACAGGAAACAATTGTGCAGGGGTGACTCTAAATTTCCGAGGTAACTCGACATCTTCTGCTATAAGTGGTGGTTAAACTCTAAGGATATCATTCAGTGAGTACGAGTTACCACAGGTGTTAACAGCTCAGGTAAATAGCTAAGAGCTTCTTTGAAGTCCATTGCCTCCATAATCTAGTCGGTAAGGTGTTGAATGTCGTAGTCAGGGAAAGTTCTATTAATTCACCTAGGAGGCGGTGAAAAGTATTTTGCCGGAAAAGGGGTTGATTTGTTGTATTATAGAAGTGGGTAAGAGTGCTGTCCTTTCGGGCTCTGTTAGCGCTGGTAGCGTCGTTTTGTTACACTAACGTTAGATCTTGATATCCTGTTCGATTGTTGTGTTCATCCCATTTCAGTGCCCTGAATGAAACTATTAATCTCCGTTATTTTTTTTATTGATAGACATTCAAGGTTTGGTATCTGATAGACACCAAAAGATCGAGGTGATAGAGTTAGGCATTCACAGAAAAAGTGCCTATGCTCCCGTCGAGTTCTATTTGAATTGCTTTTCCAGGGCATACGCATTTTTTAGCCATGTTCTCCAAATGGCCAGTGCCCCCTTAAGATAGATGTTATAAGTCTTTAGTTGTGGTTTTTTCATAATTTGCTCCCATCTGTTTAGCTATCTTGCATTTGGTTGTAGAGTTCTATCTATCATTGGGCTATTTGTTCAATTTGCCTATTGAGCTCCCTCTTTATCGGTCTTAGCGAATACAGTGTTGTTTCTTCCTCGGATTCGTCTAGTAAAGCTCCTGACTTAGCTAACCCGTCTACTTTTTTTTGTTGCTTTTTCTTTTGACCGGAAACTCAAATTGTGGATAAGTTGAGTTGACCTGCCAGTCAGCTTTAAAGCCATCCTTGCTGGGTTTACTACATTGGAGTAACATAAAATATAGAGGCCTTTTCCAAGCCTAGTACTTCCGTTTTGAAAATGAGTTTGGTGGACAGAAATATTGAGAGATGTCAAGCCAATCGGAATATGACCCTGTCTCTACACGGCAATTCCTTTTTGGATTGTACTCCTCTCTCCTAATAAACCTCTTCTTCATTCACGTATAGAAAGTATTTTTACCTGAAAGTCCCTATAGAAGTCCAACCGTGGGAGTAGTGCCACTTTCTGTTAGAAAATGTATTTAGCGCGTCATTCAGACAACTCATGTCCGCCGCCTCTTAAATCTATTTCATTTTCTGATATATTGTTAATTTAATGATGATGACCAAATCAGCGCTCCAGTAATGATTGGTCTAGTGACGGCCGTACGCGCCCACGTAATTATATTCGGTTTTGGTCGCTGCTAAGTATTCTTTTGCATGTATACATACCTCGACACCCAAATGTTTCGCGGTGTGTGTGTTGAATTTGAGGCAGTTTGGTTATATTCGTGAATAGCATTAGTTTCCTTTTATTAAGGATAACACCCAGTCCGTTGTTCTTGTGCTATAGGTGAAACTTCCGTAAGATTTTTTCCATAATCTCATTGATTTTGAAAGGAAACAGCCCTGATACCAATATCACCATTGCATCTACATAAGCTATGTTTTCATTTCTTCTTCGGAGTTAGAGTAATGGTATACTACTCAAGACAGAATTGCCACACATATGTTCGTGTCACTGAACCGTGTGATGCTATAATGGTTCGGTTCATAAGCATCGATTGAATCCATCTGCACACCATGTGATCTATGCCGCCCTGAATGTGCTTATCTTTATGTTCTCAAAGGCTCCTTCTGTGTCCAGTGAGTGACTGCCTTTGTATATTGCTTGAAATGTAATGACTTTCTATTACATTTACTACTTCGTGTAGGACAGTTTCTGTTGATCGGCCCTCTATGTAATGTACTATAAGTATGTCCATTAGACTCTCTAGGACATTCAACCTTAAGAGAAAATATATAGACGATATATAGCAAAGACTTCTGCTTGAAAAATACTCGGAAAACTTCCCATAGCTGCGATGAGTTTGGTGCGTGATTCTACGACTTCTGCACCACTTTACCCCGACGTTTTCGACCCGTTGGTGTACGAATTGATTGTACTATCCTTAAGCAATAGCTCGGGAATGTAATCATTCCATTCAGCTATACTACTAAGGGTAACCTTGAACTTCTTGGTGAAGTTTACCTCTTTGGTAATGCTGTCCTTTGGGTGAAGGGCTAATGGCGTTACACCAGTTAATTATTTTATCCGCATGGATGAAATTGTCTTACATCTACCACACACTTCTGTTGTCATATAAAGCGTTGTCGGTTTGGCTACCTGACCGGTTACAGCTGAGGCTTATGCCACGCGGTGCAGGTTTACCTGGACAACTTCCACGTTGACAGTCACTATAGGATCGGCTCCATGAGGAGCTGGTCCTCATCCTTACCGTCTTGCGCGCTGCCATACGTGGAGGGTAGCACCAATCATGTCTTCATGCTAGGGACTTCCAGGGGTTCAGCAGTTGTTGTTGTTTCACGTCAGATAAAAATCCGGATCCATTCCGGTTACGTAGACCCAACTATTGTGGGAACGGGGGTCTCAGGGGTCGCACAGGTTGCTTTAACGTATGAGCGCCGGGATGAGTGGCGTCCTCATCCACCAGAATTTTCTCCGTTGTCCGCTCTCAATGGGCATTTTAAGCGTATATGGCTTCATGATCACCAAGCTGATCCTGTAGTGTAGTTTCCTCTCTGGATGTATTCGAATAACTCAGCGTCTATAAAAAGGTTTAGCGTGCTATCCGGAGTCTTCGACATCGATGTACTAAGTTCCACGTTCTGGTTTTTTATGAGCCCGAGAGCAAACTCATATGGCATGCCTGCGCATCTAGGCAGAAACACCGTCAATGTGTACGTGGGCGGAATGACGTTTCCCCTTTTTGTGCAGAGGACGGGGCCTTCCCACCTAACCAGCTTGGGAGCGATCTCCATCAGCCAGAGAGAGCAGACCTCTCGTCCTAGCAGTCCACCTGCAGGAGACCTCCTCTAAAGTGGACCCCAGGAAATGAATTTTTTTACTGAGTTTTCATTAAGAAGCTTTACCTTAACTCCACCTCGACTTGATATAACACATCCAGCTATCTTAAGACATGTTCCGCAATATTGCTACAATAACTTTCACGGTTATTCTAGTTCGCGGTATACACTGCCATTCCAGACGAGTGGCCAACAAAGAAAGTACTTCAGCGATCCAACGGGGCTCAATTAGCACCATGACTTCCAGTTTGATCAACATTTAATCTCTATGTTGTGGCAAAGCTAAAACTGTCCCCTACCACAGGGATGGACATATTAGCCCTCAGTGGCATTTTGCCCGTGCGCGCACGAGTGCACATTTTGAGGGCTAGGTGAGGGGATCATCGCGGGCAAACATGAAGAGGGAAGTAAGCGCAACGTATTTTACCACTACATATTTACAAATGAGAGCAACGTATTTTCTCACACCATGTTTACAAATGAGAGCGCACGCATATATGGGAAGTTGCACT
Source organism: Bactrocera dorsalis (assembly GCF_023373825.1). Classification (NCBI taxonomy): domain Eukaryota; kingdom Metazoa; phylum Arthropoda; class Insecta; order Diptera; family Tephritidae; genus Bactrocera; species Bactrocera dorsalis. Next base: position 13,263,183 of record NC_064308.1, on the reverse strand, counting down.
GTGGGTAATAATTATAAAATTGCCTAACAATTTTAAATTTCTTTGTAACTACTATAAATTTATAAAATGTAAGACAAATAACAAAAAGTATAATAAATATTTGATTTTAGTAATCATTTTTTTTAATGTGTCTTTATATCAGCATTTAATTTTGTTTATTTGAAATAATAAATTATATGTTTGGTTTAATCTCATTTGCTATAGCTACACGCATTATTGTACCAAAATTTAAATCAGATAACCTACTTCTTATTTTAGATACATTGTATAATTTTCGAAGCAAAAAGTTTCAAACCAGGTTATTTCTTTAAACTTCCTTATAAAAAGTAATTTCAATAATAACTTCAGTTTATGAACCACTGTTTCTTCAAACACATATGACCTTATCTTATGAGAGCGCAATGTAAATAATTACCCAACAACCCTCCTACCACCCGCCAATCGTAGAATTTCCAACGACATTAGGTTTTCCGCAGGGTTGCCAGGCTCGATATACTGTAGTAATTATAAAAATTGTCTTCAATATATTTGAAATTTTCTTAAAATAACTCAAATTCAGAATCGAATGCTATTATTTGCAAATATATAAACTAATTTTAATAGTTTGATTTCAGTTTTGATATTATATATTATGAAAAATTATAATTGAAAACTTAGATGTGTACAAAACTACATATGCGTATTGAATAATGGCAACATTGTTCGAATGAAAACGAGAACAAAACGCTTGTCGCAGGTAGCGAAATGAGAAGATATTTATGCCATTAGCGTTTGTATTCTATTTGTGTGCTTAGCCACTCTCAATTAATAATGCCATACCGCGCATATATATTTTTATTTGATGATTTCTTATATTTTAGAAAATATGTGTTCCCTTTCTATAGCGCATATTATTATTTTAATACATTTCCAGAGGCAACTTAGATTTTTAAAATTTAACAAAACAATTATAGAAAAAAACCTCAATTCTTTGAATATTTTGATAAAACAACCAAACTGAAAATATTACAAATCATATATTTATATAAGCATTTTCATTAAATGGAACTGCAATATGTTTAAACACAATATATGTATATAATGGTCATAAGTACCTTTTTTTGAACATATATGCAGATATGCATATGTACGTATAAAAGCCTACAACTTGATAAAAGTTTTCCCAATTGTAACTAAAATGAATTTTTACAACTGGCATCACCACCATTGACTGATCTATCACATGTACAGTGGTGTGAGCAAAATAGGAACAACCATAAGGTGTTGTGAAGTTTTAAAATATGCTGTTTTCTTATTAAATAAAATTGTTTTTAGATACAAGTATAACATATATTTATTTTTTCCTAACAGTGATTAGAATTTCCAGCATCCAAAGGTAAATTAAAACAGATATTAATGCGAATTTCTAAAACGTGCAAATTATGTTTACCTCTTTTTGTTCACACAACTGTACAATTCCGATATGAAGTAAACTTCCACTCTTAAATTTGTGTACAATGTCAGTATTGCCGCAACCACTCTGCGATGAACATCAAGTTACGGAGGAATGTAATTGATTTTTTTCGCAACTTTTCTCAACTTGTTATGCCCTTCCCTCCCTAAACTAATATTCCCCTCATCTAGCCCCCGTGCGCACTTTGCTAACTTTGCGGGCTAAAAATGTGCACATCCCTGCCCTACCAAATCCACGGCCACCCTATTAACAAACCGGACCAAGTAGTACAGACTGGCCCTCAACGTTTCCGTCGATGATGTCAAAATTCCGAATTCCTAAAATTTTAGGGTTTTCAAATGACAGTCTGCACTCCACACACAACCGAGATTGCCAAAAAAGTAGAAATCCTCAAGTCGCTGGCTGGCAAGAATTGAAGCAAGATATAGACCTGCCAGAACGCCTCACTGTGGACTATAACAGGATGTTTTTTGATGTCTCCCATCGTACATCTACACAGTGAGGCTCGCATGCGTCCTGTAAAAAAGCCTAACATTCTTCTCTCCAAACAGTTCCTGCTCCGAGCCGGAGTTCGAGCTGCCGTTCCCATGACAGCCGTTTCTAATTTGATGCAATTGGAGTAAGGGTGTCCTATATAGCAATGTTTTCGTTTCTCCAAACAAGACTACTATGTTCGCCATATTTTATAAGTAAATTTCGATAGAGTGAGATCATTTAAAAAATACATGTCAGTAGCACGAATATTATACCATCTTTTAAAAATCAAAACTAGCAATTTCAAGCTAACACACCTCTTATTGGGTAGTCAAAAAATTATTTTCGTTTTTTGCCAATAGATGTTGCAGTCGTATATCTCCAGTGCTACCAATGACTTTGTGTCATACCATATAGTGTTAGAAAGGTGACATTTTAAGCTTCATTTAACCAAGAAAAATTAAATTTGGGGAAGTTGGAAAAAAGCAATTGTTCAAAAATGAGTGAAAATAATGAAGAAATTCGCTATATTTTGAAAATTTTGCCACGCAAGTCACCAATGATATTTGTGAAGTTTACGGAGACGATGTTTTATCAGTTCGTGTAGCACAACAAGGGTCGCTCTTTTCTGTTCGGATAATTTCGATTTATACTGAGGAAGTTTTATACTGATGGAATAATGTCTCTAGCGGAAAAATTACAAAAAGGGGTCAACCAAAATGGCACATATTAGTTTAGTTATTTATTAGCATAAATATAAAAAGAATAAATGGAAATTTGATTAGAAACACGAAAATACTTTTTCGAATACCCAATATATCTCATATGTATTACTTTTAACATCGCAATTTTACCTGAGAAGATTTCATTAAATACTAATAGTATGTACTCACGCGTATAAAAATTACAAAATTGTACTGTATATGTTGAATCAGATTTAATTTAATGAATACTTTTATTTATCAATAGCTTTCTCTATCTAAATTATAGTTCATGCCATGGATACTACGCCAATCGTTAAAACCATTCAATCAAATGGTAATTTTTTATTTTATATTTATTATTTACGGAATTGGGAATAGTATACTAAATTGGTTATATAAATGATGATTGGTCCGCATGTCATAAATATTACAATATTTATAAAGTTTATGTTAAATTGGTTATATTTAAATTGTCTAAGTAGACAAAATATTTTCATTTGCGCTTCTGAACCATCCAACATTTTTAATATCTTAAATTTGTTTGAAATATTATATGTCATACTAACTACTTCCTTTAGCTATAACAATAGTATATACATCTATAACTATTTTAATAGAACAACATACTTATTGTACTAAAGCATTAATAATACAATATAAAAGAATTTGATAATGATACTATTACGTACACTAAATTATGCGAAGAATTTCGCTGATAATTGTCTTTATTTTTTCTATAATTAATCTGTTCTATGGTTTAAAATTAAATCGACGCTAGCCTATATGTATATATGTAAATATGTAAAATATAAAAGGTTATGTTAAGTTTGAACTTTCCATAAACTATTTGCTCAACCTAATACCAATATCTTTCTAACCGAAAGCAAATATTTGAGTTCTTGTTGATGGGTTAGTCAGTAACAATGGGGTAATATGTATTGATTACTATCAAAACTCAAACTATTATTAAACAGTGTGGACTGTTTTTTTTTTGCTATAACCTTGGGCTAAGTAGTAAATATTATTAAGATAAGATAAGATAATAGTCCAGCTACACTAGGCAGCAAAAGTCTGAGTACTTGCTTATATCTTCTTTTCCCTTGTTAAAAAATCATTTTTAGGAGGTCGAAAAAAAAGGCATTTTTCAAGAATTTTTTCTAAGTAAACTATTTCGTTTATTGATTTGGATTCGTGGTGGGAGAGAGACTCCGTCGCCGAGTACTATCATTCACTCCGGAGAATGAACGTCTAGCCACAATCCGCATCAAAGCGAGGTTCTTCAACTTATCGCTTATTTGCGCCCACGCCCCGACGGAAGAGAAGGACGACGTGACCAAAGATGCCTTTTATGAGTGCTTGGAGCGCACTTATGAGAGATGCCCCCGCCACGATGTCAAAATCGTGCTTGGCGACTTCAACGCCAGGGTGGGCAAAGAAGGTATCTTTGGCACTACGGTCGGTAAATTCAGCCTCCACGAGGAAACATCCGCAAATGCGTTGAGGCTGATCGACTTCGCCGGGGCCCGAAATATGGTTATCTGTAGTACTAGATTCCAGCATAAGAAGATACATCAAGCTACGTGGCTGTCTCCGGATCGAAAAACCTCCAACCAGATCGATCATGTTGTGATAGACGGAAGACACGTTTCCAGTGTTTTAGATGTGCGTGCGCTCCGAGGTCCTAATATCGACTCGGACCACTATATTGTTGCAGCCAAAATTCGCACCCGCCTCTGTGCAGCAAAAAACGCACGCCAACAAACACAAGGAAGGTTCGACGTCGAGAAGCTGCAATCTCAACAGACAGCCGAACGATTTTCTACTCGGCTTGCACTCCTGCTCTCTGAGAGCACTAATCAACAACTCGGTATAAGGGAACTGTGGGACGGCATTTCAAACTCCTTACGTACAGCTGCAACCGAAACCATTGGTTTTCCGAAAGTTCAAAACAACAGCTGGTACGACGAGGAGTACCGAGAGAAAACAGGCTGCCTACCACGCAACGTTACGATCGACCACAACACGTGCGGGATGGGATAGATACCGAAAGGTGAAGAGGTAAGCGCGACGCATTTGTAGACAGAAAAAGAAAGAGGCCGAAATGTGTGAGTACGAAGAGCTTGATAAGCTGGCCGACAATGGTAATGCTCGAAAATTCTACGAAAAGATTCGGGGGCTTACAGAAGGTTTCAAGACCGGAACATACTCCTGTAGAACCCCTCAAGTTTATCTAGCCACCGATCCCCAGAGCATACTTAAATTATGGGGGGAACACTTCTCCAGCCTGCTGAATGGCAGTGAACGCACAACACCAGGAGAAGGCGAACCCGATACCCCAATCGATGACGATGGAGCAGACGTTCCATTGCCCGACCATGAAGAAGTTCGAATAGCAATTACCCGCCTGAAAAACAACAAAGGGGCAGGGGCCGATGGATTGCCGGCCGAGCTTCTCCAGCCTGCTGAATGGCAGTGAACGCACAACACCAGGAGAAGGCGAACCCGACACCCCAATCGATGACGATGGAGCAGACGTTCCATTGCCCGACCATGAAGAAGTACGAATAGCAAATTCCCGCCTGAAAAACAACAAAGCGGCAGGGGCCGATGGATTGCCGGCCGAGCTATTTAAACACGGCGGCGAAGAGCAGATAAGGTGCATGCATCAGCTTCTTTGCAAAATAGGGTCGGACGAAAGTATGCCCAACGATTGGAATTTAAGTGTGCTATGCCCAATCCATAAAAAAGGAGACCCCACATTCTGCGCCAACTACCGTGGGATTAGCCTCCTCTACACGCTGTTTAAATGAGTTAAGCATCCGCTCACTCTACCCGAAAAAACTGGCGCACCTTAATAAAACAGCTCAGTTCACCGCAGCAGATGACACTAAAACAGAACTCACCACATCTGTACACCAACCCACTCCGCAAAAAGGATGGACAGAAAAAAGCAGACACACTTCGTGACAGACAGATCACACATCAACATACGCTTTTCGTCACCGATCTCGCGCTACAATTTACATTCGTTCTATACAAACCGCACATTTACATGCATTCGCCACCAACTTTCGCATCTATACATTGACCGACAACAATTCTGCGCGCTGACTGATCCGCGAAAAACTCGAACATCAACACCATCAAATCTTCTACGTCATTGGAGGCTCGCCGATACTCAATTAATTAACTTTATAAAATACTTGGTAACTGTGCAAAATATCATTTTATTATTATAAATAAAATTGTTGAAAAAACAAAGTGTTCAAAAATAAAACGGATATTTGCATTTTAATTAAAGCAGTGGTAGCTGCACCCCACTCTATTGAGTGTACGTTTAAACATGGTCCTTCGAGCCTTACCGAAAGGCGCTATTGGTTTCTACAAAATTTCGTAAAAAAAGAAATGTTTTGACATACATAAGTACATATATGGTGCGGTGGCAGAACTGAAACAGACAGATACATAAATATTAGAAAAAAAAGTTTAGTGTCGCGAAAATAAACATAAAAGTGGTGACAAAAAGTGCGATACAAAATTCAAAATAAACATACATACATATGTACATTTATACCAAAACACAAAACTAAATTCGGTAACAAAGTGCAGTGACACAAAACAAACAAACTATATGTACATGCATATATACGTATGTACATACATAACAATACATGCGGTAGAAAAAATATAAGTTTTTGTACGTATACAAAAAAAAATACATAAACTAAAAAAGTGCAGCGGGACGGTAAAAAAAGTGTGCAGTGCAAAAACAAAACAGTGCTGTGAAAAAACAGAAATAAAACAAAGCAAAAACACAAATCGGGCGCGAATAACACACAAAAATACAAAACAACAAAATTACAAGGAATGGCCGCAGGCAGCAGTAAGCTACAGGACTAGAAGAAGAGGAATTAATATTAAAGGCCCGAATACCCGCAGACACACACTGGCATATGTATATATCCCCTCAAAAACCCTAGATGAAGAACAAAGTGAGCGTATTCAATTCAATTTACCATAATTTGTATTATGAATATATGAAAAACTGATTTACATACTATTATAAAATCGATAGTCAAAATCCGTTTTAACAACACTATAAAACGGTTGCCAAACTTCTAAGTTTGGTATAATATATACATTCATCTACATAGTTAAAACCTTAAATAAACAAATTTTCAAATGCCTAAATGTTAAGCTCACCTTGGTGTATTCAAACACAACAACTTAATAAAAACAAAAAGCAGCCAATATTCAAGCATTCATATGCGAACAATTTCCGGCAGTCCCTTATGTTTAATAAAGCAATAAGCAGGACTGCATACAGTAAAAAAGCAAATGCAGAAATATTTCAAAACATAAAATAGAAGGCAAAAGCACAAACAAAACTAAAATAACTACATTTACATACATATATGCATATATAATTACTTAGTGGAAGCATACATATATTCATTATATATTTCATTATACATATGTATGTATAATTTCCAACCGCGAAATCTCTATATATATATATACGTATGTATATTAGACGGCGGGTCTAATAGAAGCTAAATAAAAGTGCATTTCAAAAGCACAAAGAAAATTACCTTTTTCAACTCCGGTTTCAATCTATTATTACGTACAAACATGCGGCAAAATCTGCCTGTGACAAAAAACACAAAATCTCAAAAAAAAACAAAAGCTCAAAGTCCACATTTGCAATTATCCAGCAATACCTCTTGTTCTTTGCCAAACAAAAACAAGCAGGATTGTGGACAAAAAGCTAATTGATCTCTCTAACGAGCTCTCAATTGCCTACGAACAAAGCATAACAAACAATTCGTGCATACTTAGGCACAAAGCGAATTGATCTCTCTAACGAGCTCTCAATTGCTTAAGAACAAAAACATATTTATAAACACATACAAACAAACACTAATGTAAAAAGCGCATTGATCTCTTCAACGAGCTCTCAATCGCACAAAACAAAAGTCCGAGTATTAGGGTGTACCTAAATACAAAATATTCGGACATCAAATATTTTAATATAACAAAACCGCGGTTGAATAGTAATTAATATAATAAAATATAAATAAAAATAATACCTTTACAAAAAAAAATATATACAAATCGATATTAATAAAATATACGTTTGTACGGATATAAAAACTCTTATTTATTTAAAAGAGTATTCAAATTATTACACTATATCGCTTCGTTTAGATACTACAAATCAGTTTACACTAAGAAAAATTAAATTTATTTTGACCAATAAAAATATTTTTATAATATATCAAAAATGGTTAATAACGAAAATAGTCAAAATGCACCTGCAGGAGCTACACGCCCAAAACAGGTTGCTAAATTTATTTCAGTAAGTGACAACCGACCAGATATTCATCATGCGCCAAATCTTGGAAAAGACCCGTGAAAGGAGAATCGACACACACCACCACTTCGTCGATTTCAAAGCTGCTTTCGACAGCACGAAAATGAGCTGCTTTTATGCCGCGATGTCTGAATTTGGTATCCCCACAAAACTAATACGGCTGTGTAAACTGACGTTGAGCAGCACAAAAAGCTCCGTCAGGATCGGGAAGGACCTCTCCGAGCCGTTCGTTACCGAACGAGGTTTCAGACAAGGCGACTCCCTGCTGCTGGAGAAAATTATTCGAGCTGCAGAACTTAATTTCGTCTATCTTGGAACCAGCGTAAACACCACCCACAATGTCAGCCTGGAAATCCAACGCAGGATTACTCTTGCCAACAGGTGCTACTTCGGACTGAGTAGCAATTAAAAAGTGAAGTCCTCTCTCGACGAAGAAAAGCCAAACTCTATAAGTCGCTCATAATTCCCGTCCTGCTATATGGTGCAGAGACTTGGACGATGACAACAACAGATGAGTCGACGTTGCGAGTTTTCGAGAGAAAAGTTCTGCGAAAGATTTATGGTCCTTTGCGCGTTGGCCACGGCGAATATCGCATTCGATGGAACGATGAGCTGTACGAGATATACGACGACATTGACATAGTTCAGCGAATTCAAAGACAGCGGCTACGCTGGCGAGGTCATGTTGTCCGGATGGACGAAAACACTCCAGCTCTGAAAGTATTTCGACTCCGTTGGAAGGACCAAGTGGAGAAGGACCTGGCTTCGCTTGGAATATCCAATTGGCGCCACGTAGCGAAAAGAAGAAACGACTGGCGCGCGGTTGTCAACTCGGCTATAATCGCGTAAGCGGTGTCTACGCCAGTAAAGAAGAAAAAGAATCTAGTGATTGATCGAAGGAATTAGCAAAAAAAAAATTTTGACAAATGGCGGTTGCTCAAAGCAAATGTTTCGATTTTCGACCAAAATTCGGGTCTTTAATTGTTTACAAAAATAAGAAATTTTCATCGGATGAGGAAATCCTTCGATTAATTACTAAAAAATATAGTTAAGAAGCTTGTGTAAAAATTTCAGACCGATCGGTTCAGCCGTTTCTGAGAAATCTTGCTCACCGACTTTGAAAACACCGTTTCGAGAAAAATGAGTTCGAAATTTTGAAAGCACTTTACGTGTAGTCGGCGCGCCTTCACTAATGTGTCTATAACTTCGAAAATATTCGTTGAAATTTTGTGTGTGTATACTCAGATATATATATATTAAGAAAACGCAAAAAAATCGACTTTTAGAAAATCCTAACTGTATACAACCCCTTAAATGCTTATTGCTAGTTTTGCATATTATTTAAAACAATGAAAACCTGGCACCATTGTTTTATCGATAAATTAAAAAAAATCAATTTGGGATCGCAGAAAAAGTCTGCATACAATTAGAAAAAAATTACCCGCATAATAACCAAGTCTAAAAGTATCGGAAAGTTAAAATTTTATTTTTTTTTGTAAGATAAGCAGTTTTAAAAGATTTTTTTCTATTTAGTTTGAAATTAATTTCAGAATATATGTACAATGTCTTCTAAAGGCAAAGCCGCTCTGATAAGGAAATATTACTTAAACTCGATTGGGTAGTTCTAAGAGCACATTCTTCCATACTTTTGTTTAAATAAAAATTACAAAGGTACCCGCATTTTTGTATCTAGGCACCGTTCCGGGCGGACAAAAATGCTAACCGAGCGTGAAACACGTAACGTTTTGCGAAGAGTTGAGCAAAACCAGCGACTTACTGCACTCATGATTGCTAAAAGTATTAAAAAACATTTAAAAGGATCTTCTGCACTAACAATTCGTAAGATTTTAAAGAGAGCAGGGTATCATGGTCACGCCGCACGCAAGAGCCGTTCATATCGCTAGTGAATGGCAAAAGCGTATTGCTTTCGCAAAAAAACACTTGAACAAACCTCAGGAGTTTTGGCAGAACGTTATTTTTTCCGATGAGAGCAAGTTTTGCGTCTTCGGAATCAAGGGGCGTAAGACTGTGTGGTGAAAAACGGACACGGCACTTGAAAAGGAATACTTGATGCCAACTGTGAAGCATAGTGGTGGTGGAGCAGTAAAATATCAATATTTTAAAAATAAATTTGAAACAAAGCGCAGAAGAGTCCAGCAAGTCACTTTCAACAAGATAACGACCCGAAGCATACCGCAGACATAGCTAAGCATTACTTACTGTGCAACGTTTCCAACCAGCTTTGGACGCCACCGCAATTGCCAAAGTTGAATTCCACAGAGCACCTATGAGCTCACTGGAATGAAAAATTCGCCAACCCACAATTACCTCAAAAGCTATGCTCAAGGAAGTTACTGCACGAGGAATGGGCTAAAATACAGGGTAGGCCATTTAAAGTTGACCCATCTGGCAACGCTGTAACTTTTAACAGCGCTGACAAATCGGCTAATGTCATACCGCGTTAGAAGCGTCATTCGAAGACAATTTATACCATGGAACAGTACACTCCAAAAGAACGCGCTGAAATTGTTCAGCTTTATATTCAAAATAACTTTTCAATTGTGTTAACTCAACGTGCGTTTCGCAAAAAAAAAAAGTGAAAAGTGCTCCAGTTAAGAACACAATTAAGTCTTTATACGCAAAATTTGTGAACACCGGTAATCTCAGTAATGCCAGTCATGCATCCAGACAACGCACAAGACGTTCTGATGAATGTATTATCATCGGACCGTATTTTTTCGAAGACGATGATGGAGCCACGACAATAGTCAATGGTGAGCGTTATCGAGCCATGATAACGGATTTTGTGATACCCATTATTCGCGAAATTGACATGGATAACTTCTGGTTTCAACAGGACGGGGCTACATGCCATACAGCTCGACCAACAATCAATTTATTGCGACCATTTTTCCCCGGGCGATTGATATCGAAAAATGGTGATGTTGACTGGCCACCGAGATCACCAGATTTGACGCCACCAGAATTTTATTTGTGGGGTTATTTGAAATCCAAGGTATACGCTAATAAGCCAAAGACCTTAGCTCAACTGAAAGCCAACATTCGACGTGAAACAGCCGCCATATCATCCGAAACATTGGCCAAAGTCATGGAAAATGTCGAAAAAAGAGTGCATTTAGCTGTCAAAGCTAAAGGTGCCCATTTACGCGATCTAATTTTTAAATATTAGCTGAAACAAATCCCCTTGGACCAAAATAAATTATTTTTGAAATGAACAAAAAACATTGTTTTCTTTTGTTCTTTTTTTTTAGAAACAAATGGGTCAACTTTAAATGGCCTACCCTGTATTTTCGACAGAAATTTCCAAGCTCTTTTATTAAATGCCAACAATGTTATTGTTGGAAAATTATTCACTTTTCTTTTAATAAACCTACATTTTTAACATCCTTAATGAAAACAAAATAAATTGAATTTTATAAAAACTATTTAAAAGCCTTTTTTCAATGAGTTGCTTTGGTTGGTACCGTGTACTTAGACTTTTCCTGCCTAGTGTATGTCTCAAATAGATAGACCATCTAAAAGGTTTGGGGCAGCAAAAATTTGCTGAAAGCTTTATTTTGCTTCTGATAACTTCAGGCTTTTTAAACTAATTCTATACTAACTTATCAACATATTACATATTTTGCTATTTACCATGCTCAATTGAACATGACAACGCTTATAATTTATAACTATAAAATAAAAAAAAAATCCTGGCGATTCACTGATATTTGTATGTCAGATCTTTAACTAATATCTAAAATTAGTCTAAATGCAAAAAAGTACTTAATTGTAGCTTTATAAGCACATAAATGTATATTAACAGATTGCTTATGGTGCTTTCGACTAATAAGGCGTTTTTAAGTAGGGCGTTAAAATTTATGTTCTCAACATGATAATGGTATTGCCACAAAACAGTGTATTCTAGAAATTGCTTATTTCTAGGAAAAGTGTCTGCATGTATAAAATACAATTTAAAATAAACAACTAAACTTTTGCAGTGACTACGCCTTTATTTGGAAATAGTCGGAGTTATGTCGACCCTCATACATATGAAGATCCTAACCAAGCCATCCGTGAATTCGCACGGGAAATCGATGCAAATTATATAACAATTGAAGCTATAATAGGTATAACATATAATGTAAAATATAAATATTTCCATGTTTTAATAACATAAATTATATATTAGGCGGAGGTGAGTTTGGGGATGTGTGTCGTGGACGTTTAAAAATTCCCCCTAATTTTGTTCAAGATATTGATGTTGCAATAAAAACTCTAAAACCAGGTACTTTAGCTTTTTGTAAAAATTTAAGTTGGTGATCAATAACCCTCAACCTTAGGTTCGTCTGAAAAAGCGCGTTGTGACTTTTTAACAGAGGCATCGATAATGGGTCAATTTGATCATCCCAACGTTATATATCTTCAAGGAGTGGTAACTCGTTCTAACCCCGTTATGATTATTACTGAATATATGGAAAATGGCAGCCTTGATACGTTTTTACGAGTCAACGATGGAAAATTTCAAACATTGCAGCTAATTGTCATGTTACGTGGTATAGCCAGTGGTATGTCTTATCTAAGTGACATGAATTATGTCCATCGTGACTTAGCAGCTCGAAATGTTCTTGTGAATGCTCAACTTATATGTAAAATAGCTGATTTTGGATTATCTCGTGAGATAGAAAATGCTAGTGACGCATACACAACTCGGGTATGTTCATAAAAAATTTAAAAGAAACGATAAAACAAACACTGATTTACATGGCGTAGGGTGGTAAAATACCAGTTCGTTGGACAGCGCCGGAAGCTATAGCTTTTCGTAAGTTTACATCGGCATCAGATGTATGGTCGTATGGTGTGGTTTTATGGGAAGTTATGTCGTATGGCGAACGACCTTATTGGAACTGGTCAAACCAGGTGATTTATATTGTATAATAGTCAGAGGTGTTGTGGAATCTGATAGTTGTCGGAATCAGAATTAAAACCGATAAGAAAGTAGTAGGTGTCATGAATTCAGATATTATTGGTTTGATGTTCGAAATAGAATTTTAATCGGTTTTGGGTGTCACGGAAATCAATTTTATCAGTTTTACTATCAGAAACGACTATCTTCGCTGACAGATTTGAAATGTAAGTTAAGAAGTCAAGTTATTTTATTCTTTCGAATTAATTTATCTCTATTTCTATAGGGCAAACATAAGAAAAAAACCTGAAAGGTCTTAATTATTGAGTTTTTGGAAAAAAAATCCGGATATTTAAAGAAGATTTAAAAAGGTAATTTAACACCCAAATGAATCTCATTAAACATTTTACTACGCTTGATTTCAAATGTATTCATTTGCACGTTTTGTCATATTAGCAAACAGCTGATTTGTATCTTGGTTTTGCGTATGCTCGAAAATACGGAAATCTAATCAGATTCTGTAACACCGTCGAAAATCAGAAGTGGTTTGCAATTCTGATAACTATTCAAATCTGTCTTGGATTCCACAACACCCGTGAATAACAAGGATATTCGAGTTATTGCATTTTTGTTGCTTTCAGGATGTCATAAAGAGTATAGAAAAAGGTTACAGACTTCCGGCCCCTATGGATTGTCCTGAAGCATTGTATCAGTTAATGCTTGATTGCTGGCAAAAGCAACGTACTCACCGACCTACGTTTTCAAGTATAGTATCAACATTGGATAATTTAGCCCGACAACCGCAAGCACTGCTAACAACGAGAAATTCGCCCGAAAATGATGGATCACATATTTTAGAGGGACAACGTGGTCACAACATTTTTATTAGTACAGACTTATGGTTGGAAAACATTAAAATGTCCCGCTATTCACAGCATTTTAATGAGGCTAATTTGGTGACTGCCCAACAGGTATTTTTATATCTTAAAACTTCTATTATATTTACTTGTTTTGTAATAACAAGGTTTGAGGTTGAAGACCTTTAGAAAGCACCTTGTGCATTTTGTTAGTTAAATAAAAATCAATGCCAAAACATAATTGACTCTGAAATGTTGTAATTTTAATAATTTTTAAGTAAAAATGAGTAAAAATTTAAAAATTAACTGAAATATATTGTTTTTACCACCTCGGTGCCGAGTATATGATTTATTATGTAAGATTTTTAAAGACAGTAAAAGCACATCTTTAAGGGGCTATACCAGTGTGACGCACGAAAAATTAAGCAATTATCGAGAATTTTTTTAAGAGAAAGTACGCGATAGAATATTTTAAACTTATTTGAACGTAATATGATTCAGATTTTTTTTTTACAAAAATGTTAAAAAAAATAACGGAGTTATGGGCTCTCTTTTAAAAAAAAAAATGTTAAAAAATGGCGGAGTTATGGGCTCTCTTCGGAGGTGCCAAAAAAAGTGCCCACTGCTCGCATGATTCCGGCCGAATGAGTAGCTCAAACAAAAAAAATTGAGAAGTTTATTAAACTTAAAAACATTTCCTTATAGCGATATTTGAAAAGTATCAAAAATTAAGAAAGTGGCGTAATTTTGTAAAAAAATTCGCTTTTTTACGAAACAACAATTTTTAATCAATCAAAAAGATCGTAGTCTATTGTATAGCAAATATATTCAACTATACCCAGTTTTAATTTGAAGTCGATCGGTCAATTTCTCGTTGAGTTATGATATCAGCAATTTTGAAAAATGTCGTTTCGAGAAAAACGCGTTTAGAGTTTTTCTTTTATGTACTATTTGCACCTCTGAGCGGTCGCTATTTAGAACGCTGTCATTCAAAAACTATTCAAGATACGACCTTGCCGATTTCACAGTATATTTTTGAATATATAAACTATCGAAACTATTGAAAGTGTCACACTGGTATAGCCCCTTAATACTAAAATATTGTTAGTTACTTATTCTTGACGAAATAGAACTTACGTTCATTGAAATGGGTTAGTAAGGCGGCTATTCGTCCACTTTCCCTTCCATGCACTTAGTAATGGATTTTATTATGTATCTTTGTACCGCTTCTGTTGGTGTGAGCTTAAGTTATAACTAAGAATGAATTTTCCGATTAGAATCACGTGATTTTATAGTAATTACTGATTATTGTGATTTAACGTCGATTTGATTGTAATTTGCTAATGAGTTGCTAAATAAGATTGTGATCAATTAATTATTACGTTTAAAATGTAATTATGGATTCACCAAGTTTGTTTATTTGAAAGGTTTTTCGAACTCGGTAACTATTTCCAAGCCTTTAGTGTTTGCAAACCGCAATTTAATGTTCTTTATTCTCACTGCTTAATTCGTGTATATAATATATATACTATATCTGGATTTAAAAAAAATAACTACCAAATTATATAATATACTTTTCCTTTTATTATAGATATCTCGGTTAACGGCTCAACAATTATCTGACATGGGTATAACCTTAGTCGGGCATCAAAAAAAGATTTTACATCAGGCCAGACAATTGGATACTATAATTTAGGATTAAAGAGCATTTGAAGATGCATTCAGTGTATATACAGCATCACTATTATTAAAAGTTCGTTCAAAGTAATAAGTATTATATCAGAAAATGTCCCCATAAACATAAGACATTCGTTCCAATTATTATATTTCTTTTTTATATAATGCGTAAATATGCATAACCCACTACATAAATATATATATTAGAAATATTTGTTCACAAAGCTTAGTTTTTAGAAAATTTGAACTTTCACTCCGAGTTTTCTCAATGACTGTAATATAAAAAAATTTATGTTTTTTTAATTTGCTTACATTAAGAATTGCACCCCTTATTTAAAACCGAATTTTGGTTATTATAGAAACTATGTAATCATGTGTAAATATTCGAATAATACAGTTAAAATATTGGTAATATTAAAACGAATTATTTAGAGGGTAAAGATTTGCTGTTAGGGAACAATTCTAATTAGTTTTCTTGTTACTATACGACTAACATCTTTTATTGGTTTCGCTCTAAATCTATTCGAAACATTTTTTGTAAAGACTGTGTTATCATATGAAATACGGCTAATATTTTGTAGTGAGAAATTAATCTATTTTATTTCTTGAGAAGAGGTCAATTTGAGTTTTATCGAAATAAACTTTACCAAACTGCTTTGATAAGTTTAACATTCCTATTCCCAGTCACTAATCAGTAAAATACTGTTTTGCATAACACCTGATATCGGTATTGAGGTACATTTGTTCTAAATTTTTTTTCTCGAATTTGTATAAAATTTACAATGATATTCGAATTCAGTGCGACGATGTAAACACAACTATAAGAGAACTAAGCCTTATTAAAGAACCGAATGTTAGTAATCAAAAGACGATTACTGGTTTGCTTGCGAATTAGTCATTAAATTCGTATACCTTCGCGCAGATTTTCTATTGTTCAGAACGCTAAGAATATAAGTGTGAATATAAATTCTATTTCACATATTTATTAACATGCAAACAAACATATTTTATGAAACTTGATCGTCATTGTTGCTGTTGGTCATGTAATACAAAACACAAATTGAAACCGTTGACGGAGTAACTTGAATACATTAGCCTCAAGCATGTTGTTGTTGTTTTAGCGGTTAGCTAATCCCCGTTAGGATGGTAAGGGTTGTTTGTGTTGTCGTCGAGGTCATCTAACGGTAGGCCCAAGAAACGTGCTGTTTCGGCGGGGTCGGACCAAAGGGAAGAGGGTGTTAGATGGGTAGGGTTTGTGGGGCATGCAAAGAGGTGGCCAGTGTCATGCGGAGACTCGTTGCATGCAGGACATACATTGGGTATGTCGGGGTCGATTCTGGATAAGTAGGAGTTTAACCTGCTACAGTATCCAGAACGAAGTTGCGCTAGGGTCACTCGCGTTGCTCGCGGCAACTGGAGCTCTTCGTCTGCAATAGGTGGTGGTTTGACTCCAAGAACGCCATTCACGGGAAGGGAGTCGGTGAAGGTGTTGATGGCTCCACTGTGAATGGCGGTCAGTGCCTGTCGAAAGTTAGTTGCGTCCGAAGTCTGGTCGGCGTACTGTTCAATGTCGTCGACATAGTCGAGGAATGACCTCTTGATGCTCCTGGGAGGCGGTTCCGCTCCAAGCAGATGGCTGCAGGGGTGATTCCTACGGAAACAACCAAGCAGGAACTGCCTGGAGAGGAGTTGATTATGCTCCTTTACAGGAAGCATGCGCGTCTCATTATGGAGGTGTTCAACGGGAGACATCAAGAGGCATCCCGTCGTGGTCCGGAGTGCTGTATTCTGACAGGTCTGAAGTTTCCTCATCTGCGTACCACTGCATCCAGGCGACCATATTGGTGCTGCGTAGTTGAGGACCGGCCGGCCGATTGCCTTGTATGTTGCCAACAACGTTTCTTTGTCTTTTCCCCATGTGCTGCCGGCTAGCGACTTGAGAATTTTGTTGCGGCTCTGTACCTTGGCGATAATCGCGGTCGTATGGGGAGAGAAGGAGCATAGACTATCGAAGGTTACGCCTAAAATCTTAGGGTTATTGACAGTCGGAATTTTGACGCCATCGACTGCAATATTAAGTTCAAGTCTATACTCCTTCGTCCAGTTTGTGAATATAGTCGCTGTGGATTTGGTGGGTGAAAGTTGGAGGTTTCGTGCAGTGAGGAAATGAGAAAGGTCGGAGAGGTAGCTGTTTACTTTCGAACACATGCCATCGATTCCATTGCCCGACGTCAATATCGTGCAGTCATCTGCGTACGAGGTTATGGAGACCCCCTCTGGTGGTTGAGGGAGTTTCGAGATATAGAAATTAAACAGTTGCGGGGAGAGGACACCACCCTGCGGAACCCCCTGTTTAATTCTTCTAAGTTTAGATGTTTCACCTCGAAATAGTACGGATGACCGACGACCGTTCAGATAGTTCATGGTCCACCTAATAAGCCCTGGAGGGAGAGTGGTTTTTTCAATGTCCTGCAGTAGCGTTGTGTGATTGACCGTGTCAAAAGCTTTTGACAGGTCCAACGCTACGAGGATCGTTCTTTCGCAGGGTGGTTTCTGGTTGAGGCCACAAACTATCTGGGCGTTTATGACGCTAAGTGCTGTAGTGGTGCTGTGCACTTTGCGGAAACCATGCTGGTGGCTGGCTAGGCTCAGGTGGTGAGTGAAGGTCGGGAGTAACAAGGCCTCTAGTGTCTTCACTACTGGGGAGAGGAGAGTTATCGGTCGATAAGATTCCCCTTTGTTGGCGGGTTTCCCAGATTTCAGTAGTGGGACCACTCTTCCGACTTTCCACACATCGGGTATTTGAAGAGTGGTGAGCGACAGGTTGAGGACCTTGGTGAGATATTTTACTCCCGTCGAGCCTAGATGCTTTAACATTAGCATATTGATTCCGTCTGGGCCGATGGATCTGGAGGATTTTGCCTTGTTGATGACACCCTGAACCTCCTCATCGGTGAAAGTAAGTGGCGCGAAGTTGTTTGGCATTTTGCGCAGTCTTCGGTTAACACATCTCTTGGCCTTGTCTACCGAAGGGTGCAGTGTAAACTGCCGGCTAAAGTAGCTCGCGCACTTCTTCGGGTCCGAAGAGGCATGACCATTGAATTGAACTTCAACTCGGTCGTCATGTCTCTTCGGATTAGACAAAGCTTTGACAGTAGCCCAAAGCTTACTCACACCGGTGGAGAGGTTGCAGGACTTCAGGTGCTCTATCCATTTCGTCCGCTTATGTTGATTTACCATTTGCCGAATCTCCAAATTGAGATCCCTTATTCGGGGATCCCCGGGATCGGCATGGCGTAAGGTGTCGCGCTCATTAGCTAGAACTGCTGCTTCGGCTGGGAAATTGGGGCGGATTTCCGCTATTCTTCCAGCCGGGATGAAGCGAGCGGTAGCTGCTGCGATCACCTTGCGGAATTGACGCTTGCCAACGCATACGTCCGTAGGAATGGGTAGAGCGTTGAAGGTGCTCTCGGTAAATTGTGTGAAGACGACCCAATTAGCTTTTTTAAAGTTAATGAAGGTGCGGTTGTCCACAGAAACGAAATCAGGAGGCTTCTCGATCGAGATAATTATGGGCAGATGGTCTGATGCGAGGGTTAGTATAGGTCGCCAGGTTATGCTATTTATCAGACCACCGCTAGCAATGGTAATATCTGGCGAGCTATTACAGGTGCCCGTAACACTGGTGGGGGCTTCGTCATTCATTGTGTAGAATGTCGAATCGTCAATCTATTCCGCCAGCTCCATCCCCCTACGATCATTTGACAGGCAGGAATGCCAAAGATCGTGGTGCGCGTTAAAGTCGCCTAGTACCATACGGTTTTCACCACGAAGTAGCGCACCTATATTCGGGTGATATCCTGTAGGGCAACATGTAACTGGGGGGATGTATATATTAAATATTTCGAGCTCGACATCGCCTGACCGGATAGCTATGCCCTGACATTCTAGGGTAGTATCCCTGGGGTCGATGTCTTCTTCGATTAAACGATACTGCACGGTGTTGTGCAATATGAAGGCTAGGCCACCACCACTATCTCGCTCGCGATCTTTACGTATAACGTTGAAACCTGCACAACTCAGAAGATCTGAGCGGCTGTTTAACTTGGTTTCTTGGACCGCAGCTATCGATACACGTTCCCAATTCATAAGTGCAACTATCTCCTCGATCTTGCTCTGGAGTCCGTTGCAGTTAAATTGAAGGAGTCGGGTTTGTCGCGGGTGTCCGTGGGTGATCCTGGGGGTGAGGGAGTGTCGTGTTGGTGGTGTTTGTTGCAGCTGCAGAACCCGCAGGGGCGGTTGTCGCACTGGGGTGTTGGATGGCGACGCCACTGTCCTGTGTTGCGGGGGCAGACTCCTGCAGCATGGGGCAACGTAGGATTCACTCCACTCACGTGTGGTGCGCAGGCCGGAACACGTCGTGAAGTGACACCAACCAGCGCAGGAATTGCACTTGACTGATATGACATTCCGACGTATGACGGTCTGACACACGGAACAGACTGTGCGAGGAACCAAGAGTTGCTGATTGGTTCTCGCACGAGGATTGGAGCGGGATGAAGGTTGGGGGGAGGGACAAGTCAGAGTGGGAGCTATGTTGCCTGATTGAGCTCCTGACCGTAGAGGTCCTCAGTTGGCCACTCTGGTTGAGTGGCGGCGCGGAGCGCGAACTATGTGCAGATTGCACAGCCGTAGAGGCTTGTATCGCAGTATTGCGCAGGCAACATGGGGCCACGTAACGCGTGGTCCACTCCCTGTGGGTCTTAAGGCCTGAACAGGTCTTAAGATGGCTCCATCCATTGCATGTGTTACACCTGACCGAGGTGGAGTTTGGATGGAGCCTTTTTGCGCAGACGCAGCAGAAAAATTCCTCCGGGCCCGGGTTGGACTCAATGCCAGCACGAGTCAGGAGGATACGGAGCAACCCTGCTGCAAGGCGTTGCTCCAATGACGACAAACACAAATTAATACTCACCGATTCAAACGGGATTAGATCGCCGAAACAACAGCCCTTGGTCGGATAAAATCCGAGTCAATTCCGGTGCGTAGAACCGGCTGTCTTGGGAAGCAAGCATCTCTCTCCTCGCTATCGCCATATAAATAGGTTATAAACAGTTTTAATTTCTAAAAGTTAATAAATTCTACTGTTGTTTCTCTTGTAATGCCATAAATCATAACTTTTGAAACCGTTGATAGTGTAACAGAACGCACACTTGAAACATCTGAAGTGTGAGGTCGTTTTATTATATAATAAACATAACGGTAAATGCTGTAAACTACAACATTCCTTAATTTTTTTGGACGCAATATAAAAGAATAATTGGTAGCGCAGATAATTTTTATGTTCACAATTGGTATGTGATCCTGCCTGAAGAATCTCTCATATATCGGTTGATAGCCACGTTAGAATCACTTGGAAATCTCCCGAGTTGACAGTTCTTTAACGTGTAGCAATTCTCGTTCGTTCCGATTAGGTAAATTCGATTGTGTGGAAACAGACAGTTTTAGTACTACTTTGTATTGTATATGTACATAAATTTTTTCCAATTCATCTTAATTAACTTCAATATTATTGACTCAATATTTCCAACTCAAATCAAACTTCAAAAAGTTAGTCGATATTTTTTCGTGTACTCAATTTGTTAATTTTGATCATATTTTAGTTCTCTTATATATCTTTTTTTTGTCAAACATCAAAAAGAAAACGCATTGTATCAACCTACATTACATAGTAATAGGAAAAAAAATTTTTTCCTACTCTAATGTACATATAAATATCTATCTATACACATAGGCGGTATTCAGTTTTGCATGTTCACTTGTTAATGTAATGTAAAATTGTTCAATCAAATTGTGATATAAATCATTTTATTTTGTGAATGGAACAAACTTTTTCTAATAAGTGTTGTAGCTGTTCATCTGAATACTTCGTAACTACATCGGCTTTGGCAGGCACGAGTTCGAAAAGGTAAACTGCCTTTGTATCATAATTCGTATTAAATCTTCCTTGAAAAAGTTTGACATAACAAATTAATAAATTAAGATACACATAAATTAAATTGATGTTAAGAAGCTATTATGTTGCTTAAACAATTGAGATTTAGTGTGTTAAACAAGATTTCATAATTTTTTTTTTAATTTATTATTATTATTTTTTTATTTTTATTTTATTTTATTAAAGCTTACATAATAAACAAATTATTATATAAACTAAAGTACGCAGCGCTAGCATCATAGGCTTTCGGCTGATTTCATAATTTATTTTCATATATTTAAAAGAAAACACTGCGGTTTGATATAATTTAATTATTTTTGACAATTTGACCTGGTAGAAGGATTATGTGGGCTAATTTAAAAATAATAATTAATAAAACTACCATTTATAAGAATTAGTTACATAAACACTTCACTATTTTATTCCAAGCATATGAAACCCCGCTATGAAAATCAAAAGTTAAACACATAACAAATAAAACTTAGAAGTCAAACATTTATTTTTTTTGGAATTAATGAAGGAAATATTTGCAATATCGACAAACTTGAAGAAAGGGGAAGGAGTATTAAAAAGCAATATTTGAGTATAGTAAATTGAATCGTTAATTATAACTGTACCCCCGTTTGAATATTTTTACCCCTGTATTAATATGTATATGTCAACTTTAGAAAATAATATATAGTTCTATAAATGAAATCAAGAGGTATTGTACTCTTGTACTTTATCGTTAGATGATCGAGAACAGAACGAATATTGCTAATAAAATATATAAAATAAAAGCAATACATTTTATATCATAAAGCTAAGTATTCATGTTTTTACAAAAGAACCAAAATGGATAAGAAATTGAGTAAAATTGACAGTCACAGCAGTATTCGATTGTGATAAAGTCCTAAATTGTGCTGCCTAAAGATCAGGGAACGACAAAAGCTTTTCAGCTCCTACACAGCCGACATCCGCTTCTACGTCAAATTCATTGCTACAAGATAATTCCCAGTAAATAAAGATATGAATATCTAAAATACATAGTTCTCATATTTGTGTAACGGTAAAAGCATCGCATTTGTGTTCACCGAAGGAGTTTTTTTGTATGGTGGAATCAGAATTTGTGTCGGTTTTCGATGTTATGTATCCACTTTAAATTGTCTAACGAGGAGGCATAAAGGAAGGGATACCGGCTCTAAGTGAGTTATAACGTTAATAAAATCCGTACTAATTCATGAGTTAATAAAGATAACTCTGTTGGTAACTCCCATTTAATCCTCAAAATTTTAAAGAGTTAATTGCATTTACATTGGCAACATTGTTAAAAATTGCCAATTTTAATCTATTCTGAATAAAAAACAAGCAACACTGACAGCTGTTCATAAAATTTTCAATAATAGAACAAAGAGTTTTATGTTATGATGCAGCTTTAAAAATAACGTTGTTGATATATTTTTGTAATAAAATATGGTTTTGTAAAAATTGGTCGGCTAACAACCGCACTGTTTATCTTCTATCCATTTTCATTGAAAATATAAAAATGATAATCAGCTGTTTACGAGAGTTCCAAACTCACATAGCTTCTGTCTGTCACCTACAAATTTGGATCTGATGCTGCTACTGCCCTAAGAAGACACATATGGAGAAGCCAAAATATCTCTCGTAGTAATAGGATTTTTGAGCATTAAGGAAATTAGTAATAATTCGGATTGCTCTTGTGAGCACCATTATTTCAGCTCCACAGCAACACAGACTTCTTATTATTCTAGTAAGTTTGAGAACTGAGAGCTCGGCGCTGACGTTAAGGGATCGTCTCAGTATGTGTGTGTTTAATGTTTAAATTAACTAATCGGTCCGGTTTTTTATATAAATAAATACATTCATGACGAAGACAAAATGATGTTGGCCTCGTTTGCCGCAATTTTGATCTAAAACAAAACAGTTGTTCGTAGAAAAAACCAGGAAGAGCAAAAAAAAAACAAATTCCATTCTGGAAAAAACGCGTTTAAAGATTGGAGTCGCTCTGTACCCCCACTCTGTTCCCGTTCTAAGGTTGGTACGCAGCTCTTAAGTAATTGCTCAAGAACAAAAATACATTATTTCTCAAGTAATTTTGACAGCTGGTTACGCATTGTGAATGATCCACATTAGAAGAGCAAGAGAGAATAAACAAAGTAAACAAACTTTGTGCGTATGTATGTATGTATGTATGTGTATGGTAACACAAATATTTTCATTGAGATTTAAGGAATGTTGTTGATGATTGGTTGGTTTTATACAACATTTCAAAATGGAACATACTTTATAATAATGATTTCAACTAATTTAGGATGAATTTGACGATTACTTCGAATTTCCTGCAAGAAACAATTGTTGATTTGATGTTTCTTTGCAAAACCAGGTTTGCCATATTCACATTTTATTGAAAAAAAGTATTAAAAATTAGTACTAGCTTTCCTAAGAGCTGCGTACTAGCACAAGTAACTTTATCGCAGGAACGTTTCTGGACCGTTTCTTAAGCGTTTTTTTATATGAAGTTTTTACGTTTCTTGAGAGCTGCGTACTAAGCTCTACAAAAAACATTATAGCGTCCGTAATAATTTGAATTTCGATTTTGAAATTTAATGAGAATGTTTATTACTGTGTATACTATCCGATAATGAAAAAAAAAATAATTTTTGAAAATTACACTCTGAGACGATCCCTTAATCCCAATATTAGGAAATATTCACATGTAAACTTTAAACTTAACGTGGGAAGGAGGGACATCTTTAGGTTTTAGTGTAACATCCTTCCTAAGTAAGAGTATGGAGACAGAAATGTGTGACTTCGTATTAGCTCGCGTTGTAAAAGGAGGAGGGATGGATGTGGTATCTTTATGGACTTCTAGTAAGCACCTCGGGAATTAGAACAATAATAATGTCAACGAAAGTGCTAACAGATGAATTAATACTCCACCTGGCACCCACAACCTAGGTTATGGCAGGGGTACGAATGCTGGGGCCCCAATCAAACTCATATACGAACAACTAGGTGGTAAAACTCCACACCAAAAGGTTACCACATCTAAAAGAGAACTAAGTTTTATTAATTAATCTTATTAACCTTATGTTATTGAAAAGGCGACCACTGGTACACTACTTATTTACTAATTTTTCCATATTTTCGCGTTATTCCTATTGCTCAGAACGCAAAGAGAAAACATGAGTGTGAATATAAATTGACATCTCCGTTAACATGTAAACAAATTTTATTTATAAAACCTGTTTGTTTTGTAATACAAAAAAAATTGAAACCGCTCACAGAGTAACCAAAATACGCATGCTTTAACCATATCTTTCTTCGCTATCTCCATATAAGTAAGTCATAAAGAGATTTAATTTGCAAAAGTTGGTCTCTACTATTGCTGTTGCGCATGCAATGTGATAAACCATGACATTTGAAACCGTTCACAGAGTAACAGTGCGTATACTTGAAACATCTTAGAAGTAAAGTGCACTGGAGACGATCAAATAATTGGTCAAACAGTGCATATGCGTTAGTGATGTTCATGTGCTGAACACAAAACGACGAGAGACGACAAACGACAAACGAGAGTACGAAAGTGAAATGAAAACAAAACAACACAGCTGTCCATTTTGCATGTACACAACGTTGTGGCCATACTAAACCTTGCACTTCAATGAAATTTTAATATTTTGTTCAAAGTAAAATTTTTTATGCAAAAAATAAGTAAATAGGTATATATTTTTGTTTTAAATTATCAATTGCTGTTACAAATGATATAATAGAGCTATTTCATGCTTTTATTTGTAAAATAACGTCAAGTTTGTAAGAGCTGTGAATAATTTTACATTTTACATATTAGTGGCATCACCACTCTTCCTCATCTCTCTTCTTCCATTCTACTGTCGTTCTACTGTATTTGGCAAATAGGAGTTAGCGAGAATGACAACTGTCGGCCTACAGTCGTCGTTAAAATAAGGCTATGTTCGTAAATGCATCATGACGCGCATCATGACGATTCCATAACAAACAGAACGTTCACAAATGCCAATATTGCAGAACTGCAATAATCAAGCGTTCAAAAATACAACACTTCTATCAGCTGTCACTCATAATTTCTATCAAAAAATTGTTTACTGCATTTAACTACGATGTCTGACGAAAAGTAAGTGCAAAACTGTTTTATTTTAATTTTTGTATTGAAATTTAGTTAAATTATGTTAATAATAATTGTATAAATTATTATTTTTAAATTTTTAGAGAAAATCTCAGTAATGCGGAGACACAGTTATTGCTGAGAGTACGGTTGAATATGGAGGACGAGAAGGAAAAAAATGTATTATGGAAGAAAGATGTGACCGAAGTTAAAAATGTAAATCCACATATAAGACTGGACAGCACCACTGCGCAGAGAAAATTCTTAAATCTCTTGGTAACGTACAAGCGCATTAAGAAAAGAAATAATTCTTCCAGTAGAGAAGCTACATACTGGAGGTATGGTACAAGGCACTCAATTACTCCTCCAATAGCAAATTTGCAAGCCTCTTTGGATTTGGTACTGTCAACGTCGCCCACACGACTTTATTGTTTTAATAAATGATTTCTTCAATACCATTCTTTTTCTTAAATTTAAAGAAAATCTATCATTTCTTTGCTCACAAATTTCGTCTGGCGTTAGATTCAGCAAAATTTCCATTTTAGTATTATACGCGTTCAAAAATGCAAACAAATGTATCTGCAAATTGTCAAAAATTGTATAAGAAGTATCAAACGTCAAACTTGCAGTGTTGCTACTGTTGCTTATGCTGCAAGTAATGATGCATTTACGAACATAGCCTAAGTGTACATAAGAACGTGTGTAATATTTGACAGATGTCGTTTGTCGTCTGTCGTCGTTTTGTGTTCAGCACATCAATCGTGTGTTGCCCGCAAACAGAGATAAGAGATGTTTAACTCTCCCACTGAAAGTGAGAGAGCAATTACTAAACGTCAAAACCTACTGAACTTTGACAGCTAATCGAGTTCAGTAGGTTTTGACGTTTAGCAATTGGAAACGAGCGATGGCCAGATTGAAATCTTACCAAAAATATACATAAACGGAGGGATTTGTTTCATCGTTCAAGACGACTTATAAAAAATGTAAAACAATGAAAATTAAGTAAATTTGTGATATTTAAAGGTATTTCATGAAACATTTTGTAATTTGAAGCATCATACTATTTTTTTTCAATGGAAAATGAATAAAAAAATTTAATGAATGAGAGCTAACAAGCTTAAGTCCTTTTTTTTGGGTAGTGAAAGGTCAAAATTCAGTTCCTCTAATATACTTTAAAAAGATTTAAATAGTTTCTCCATATAATAAATAGCCACTACATAGTAATTTTTATTCGTACTAAATGTTGGGTGTTTTAATTTAAAATGCCCAAAAATTCTTATTTTGTTCGATCTGGCCATAATGGAAAATGTTATAAAAAACGCTTATTTTGAGGTGCTCTCACACTGGAATAAGTTGAACATCCCTCTATTCCTGGTCGTCATGTCGGCGTCGGATGATGATTTTCTGTTATTGGCATGTGCTGCAGTTCTTATGAAAAAAATAATAATAAATTGAAAAAGAAAAAGGCAGAGTGGATGAAAAATTAGTACAAACTGCGTAATGAGTTTACGCACGAAAATCTTCTCGCAGAATTACCAGCACAACAGATTATTGTAACTTTTTGCGAATGGATTGCGACTCATATAATGAACTACAGTGTAATCCGGTTATAATGGACTCCACGGGACCATGTCAAATTGTCCATTATAACCGAGTGTCCATCTAATCAGAATATAAAATTTTTAACTCAAAAAGTAAATTCAATGTGTTTTATTATTCAAGCAATAAAGTTTATGAATAAAAATACAAAATTAAAAAAATAATAAGTTTTATTAAGTCTTTTGAAAAAAGTCAGTGATTTTCTTTGGGGTGAATGCCTTATTGGCAAAAATCTTTTTGTAGTTTGATTTCGAGTTTATTGAGCAAATTGTCTGCATTGCCAACGAACGTCACTTTCAGCCCACCGCAGAAGTTGTTTGACTTCTTTGACTTATTTCCAAGAAAAAAAATGAACATTTTCTGCTGCAGAGACTGATTGTGTCTCTTGATCGAATTTGGGGAAGTACAAAATTTTGCTTATTGCCAACTGATTGCCAACTTTATTTTGAAATTTGATTTTGAAAGCTTCGGTTATAATGGACAAAATCCGATTTTATTGTCTATTATAACCGGAGTCCATTATAACCGAGTCTATTTTAACCGAGTTTTTTACATATGTTTGAACTGGGACTTGACAAAGAGGTACATAATAACAGAGTTTCCATCTTAAGCGAGTCCATTATAAATGGATTACACTGTATTAACCAAGGTGGAGCCATTAATTGAAAAAAAAAAACACAGTTGGGGTACTCACAACGTGTCATAAAGTTATAAGTCATAAATAAAAAAAATACAATGGTTATGAACACGTCGTTGAATTTCCTGTCGGCTGATTGAAAAACCATAAATTACAATATTTGCAAAAATAAGTATTTCGCAGTCAAAATGCCAAGGAGAAGTGAAAATCTTTAAATAATGGATGCGCTGTGCAAGAATTAGTCAATAAACCTGATGATACTTGACTCAAATGAGTTTTACCATTATAAGAAAGTCTCACTTTGATATTTATTTGTGTAAAAATTACTTTCCAGGCGACGACGAAGATGCGGACGAAATGTTTGACAAATTTTCATTGAGTTTACTTCGCTTATTAAACACTCGTAGAAGTGTTCATCTCGGAATACCAAAGTCTTCCCAATGGCGACTTAATGTACTTAGGAACTTTGATGACGGCCGTTTCAACGAAATGATTCGTGTTCGCCCAGACGAATTTCGCCGCGAAGGGGGCCGTCGCCCCCGGCGCAACGTCTTGGGGGCGGCAAAAAAATCTTCGATGGTATTTAAAAACTCCGATTCGGGCAAAAATTCCTACAAATTGTGTCAAAAGTGTACAAGATATAGGGCGAAAATCGGTTTTTTCTATGGCATTTAACAAGATGTCTTGCAAATTTACTATCAATTTCTTCAAATACCGTATTGTGAGAATTTTGGAAATTTCAGAGTTTGCGTGGCTTCTAGTTTCTAAATTTTAGATACTTACTAGCTGACCCGGCGAACTTTGTACCGCCTAACAGTCAATGATTGTGGTGTTACAGATAAGCAGAACTGTATGATTTTTTGAAAGCAATACAATGAATACATATAATATTTATAGCGGCCCGGTACGTGCTTCGCTACGTATAAAGTGAAATATTAAATCAAACTTATTTATAAAAAAAATATATTTAATTATTTGCTAGCTATCCAAAACATTTGGATAAACAATATTTTTTGTTTTTCCATTTTGAGCATGAATAAACAAACGGCTGGGGGTACCGACTCTAGAAAAGGCAACATAAAGTTGGCCATGTGAAAAACATGATTCCTCCAAATTCACACCACAAACGTTAAGTGTTTGCCCTTGACTTTTGTTGATGGACATCGCAAATGATAAACGCACAGGATATTGTAATCGTTTAAATTCAAATGGCATATCAGTTGGAATCATAGGGATACGCGGTATTAAACAAACTTCTCCTTTTGATTTACCAGTTAAGATCGTAGCTTCAATCAAATTTGGCAATAAATTTTTCACTGGCAATCTGGTGGCATTACACAGTTTTGGTGGATTAATATTTCGCAATAATATAATCAAAGAACCCACTTTCAGATTCAAGCAATGCGGTGGCATACCAGCCGGTTCTAATGAATTTAAAAATTCAGTTGGATAATTCATTGTCTCATCTTGATTCATAGCGCTGTCAATTGATTTATATGTCGTGACTACGCCTGGTAGTTTTGCTTGAATTTGAAAATTAATGGCATTGATATGAATGTTCTTCGGTGCTAAAATGGAGCGTTCTCTCAATCAATCATAGTTTCTGTAATTCTGAAGAATATTTGGAAAAACACATTCAATCAATTCATCTATCGATTTCGTAATTGTACAAAAATTGTTCGGTACAGTGATCAATCCGTTGGTTCTGTCGATTTGTATTTTGCCCTCACCAATTTGTAACAATTGTTTTGAAAACTCATGGGCAGCTGGATCATTTTGTAGGTGAATACGCAAATTAATGTTCAGTGTCAATTTTATTTGTACGTATCTCCAAAGAATTGATGACTTTAAACAGGCATTTACTTCATCATCAGGAGTTGACCGAGGAATGACAGGCACGGTTTGTCGAAAATCCCCTGACAGTAATATCAAAGCACCACCAAAAAGCTGTTGGTTACCACGTAAATCTTGCATTGTTCGATTAAATGCTTCTAGTAATTTTTTATTCGCCATTGTACACTCATCCCACAAAATAATTGACGTTAATCGCAGAACTTTTGCCATAGCAGAATTTTTTGAAATATTGCAAGTTGGAGTTTCAATCACCTGTACATTCAATGGCAATTTTAATGCAGAGTGTGCTGTCCGACCACCTTCTAATAATGTAGCAGCAATTTCCGAAGATGCAAGTGCCAATGTAATTTTCTGTTCCGATCGAATAGTGGCTAAAATCAGTGATATAACGAACGTTTTGCCTGTACCACCAGGTGCATCCAAGAAATTTAACCCACCTGCATTATTGGAAATGGCTTGCATGATTGTGTCATAGACATGTTTTTGCTGAATATTCATTTAGGTTATATTCGATTGTACAAATAAACGCAAATCATTAGAATTGAATTCCTGCTCACGTTGCAATTCACGATCAAACAGATCATGCATGTCACGATTTGGTGCGGTCATACCCAATTGTACTAATGTTTTATTTGCAATCCGTAGACACATATATTCAATTATTATCAAAGCTTCGTTGTACATTTCCAAAGTTATCAACAAATCAGGATTTCTTGCATGATGACGCGTACGAATTAAAATATCTTCTGCAATATTATGTTTATATTTGTTCCATAATTCAAGTGGATTTGATGGCATACATGTTGATAATATAACGGCAAACAGCATTCGTATTTGTTGAGGATGAGCCGAAATAGATGCATCATGAAGTGTTGAATCCCAATGAGCATCATCCTCCATCAAATGCAAAAGTTGGCATGCTTCACGATATGTTTCACACAAATACATGTTGATATAAATATAATGCAAGTAAGTTTGTAGGTGGCATAATAAGTATGCTAGTTAAGACGAAAGTTCATAAATTTTGAGAGCAAAAGAGCGTAACTAAGTAGGTAACAAATCGTTTAGTAAATGATTAAACTACTATTGATGTAAGTATGTTAATATGAAAACGTATAATTCGCTGGCTAAGTGGGATGAATCTGACCTAACAAATTGGGTTTTGGTGTGTTTTTAAAAATAATTTCACCATACATTGAGCGCTTTTCATCTTTCCAAGTAGGTACGAGTTAAATAAAAAAAATGTAACATATGTGTGGTGAAATTTTTGAAACATTTTGGCCGATATTTCGAGACCCTAGTCACGGAGCGTCAACAAAAATACTCTATACTATAGAAATCATCAACAGCTTCCACTTGCTACCCATATTGTACAAACACATCCTAGGGTTATCCGGGTCCACGTTTTGGCCTATTTCTCGAGACTCTGGTATCCGATTCTTAAAATTTCAAAACACAAACCATCTACTGAATAGTCCAAACAAAGCCTAAAAATTTGGTTTGGATAGGTGAGCCCGTTCTTGAGTTATAAAGTCACAACGAAAAATGGCATTCAT
Organism: Bactrocera dorsalis; assembly: GCF_023373825.1. Lineage (NCBI taxonomy): Eukaryota > Metazoa > Arthropoda > Insecta > Diptera > Tephritidae > Bactrocera > Bactrocera dorsalis. The sequence continues at coordinate 13,231,950 of NC_064308.1, read as the reverse complement.
TTTTATATATATATATTATCGAAGATATTTAGTAAAAAATCACTTTTGCACTAACCTGAAACTACCTAGGTAGATATAAGGGGGGGTAGATAAAAGGGGGCGGCAGAACATCCTTGACCACGGGCGCCCGAAGTTGTAGCTACGCCACTGGAAGCCAGGTTGTATAGGTTATATTGATGGATCCGAATTAAAGTTGGCTGAAAGCCAGTCAAAAAACATGAACTTTTTTATTCACGAAAACGCCAATATGATATTAAAATGCAAGCTGTTTGTGACTATAGGCTACGAATTAGACAAGTCACAATTGGATTCCCTGGAAGTGTTCATGATGCCAAAATCTTCTTGAATAGCCCTCCTGCAAAACATCCTCAACGATTTTTATCTAACTCTCAGTGGATTGCTGGAGATAGCGCCTATCCATTCAAGCAATTTTTATTGACACCGTTCAGACAAAATAGTACGGACTACACTACGGAAAGAAAGAGAAAGTTCAATAAGTACTTTTCAGAATATCGTGTGCGAATTGAGAATTGTTTTGGCATTTTAAGAGAAAAATTCGGTAGCTTGAAGGAATTGAAGTTTAGAATGATAAATGAGCAAAATAAAAAAGTATGCAATGAGTGAATCCAGGTATACTGCATTCTCCATAACATGCTAATCAATTTCCAAATTGAAAAGAAGAAAGCGGTGAAATTAACCCACCTCAATATATGTAGCTTACCACCAGGAAGTAACATAAGATTTAGCCTTCTTGACTTCATACGAAGTAATAGATTAACTTAAAATACACCATTATTTAAACGTATATTTACTATTTATTTGTTTAACTAAGACATATGTAAAATTATTGTTTCTTTTTTAATTAATATAAAAAGTAATTATTAAAAATAAACTTCAGGTACATTAATTCACTTCAGGTACTTTAAAATTCTCTTGCACCACTTCTTCCTTTTCTTCCACTTATTTGTACTTGTATTTCAATTCCTCCATTAAACTGAGATTGCAGAATATCTGATGCCGCAGTTCTGGAATATATTCCTTTACGAATCGTCTTATTTATACATTCGCCTTCGCATACAGCCGCAGAAGACGCTGTTTCGTTGAGGTCTACTTCCGAATAGTTTTCGTTTTTCTCCAAACTCTAGTTGATTACTGCTGACTCAACCACTCTACCACCGAAAATTTCATCCATTCCATAAAAAAACGTACACATTTTAAGTAAAGTGGCTGAAATAAAAATGTCTAGTTATTCTAAGTAGCACCAGAAGAATGAATAACATTTAAATTATCAAGTTCTGAAGCGGTTTACTAGTCATTCCGCTTCATTTTATGGTTTGAACCATTTACACAAATTCGCAATGTCCTTAATACACTTTGCTTCACTTCTATACGCACACAGAAAGAGTGAAAATATATGTAGTTTCATTTACAAGACAAAATCTTACCCTTCATAGTTTCGCCTTCCATACTCCCGCCGTCGAGCCTTCTCATGCTCTTGCTTTGTTATACGTTGTACGCATTTAACGAACCTTCGAGCGTGTTAGCTTCCAGTCCACCGCAATGTTGCTCTTCATTGCAAATCGTTTATAATACATTTGAGACATTGGCTTCTATAATTAAAATTATAATAGATTACTTTTAAGTTGTATTTTAATTAATATACCTCAAAATCCCTGTTTTTGTGTCAAAAATTTAATCAATGACTTTCCTTCTTCAAACAGACACTTTCTGGTTGGGTTGGAACGCACCCGCTTTGCTTTTATCTAATAGCGCATTTATTTAGTTAATTGTATTTATTATGCGTTTTATATTACCTGTACAACGTTATATTGTTCCATTACTCCGAAAACCCTCGACATTAGAAAATTTAAAGAAATTTAAATTTAAACACAAATGTAACCACAATACAAAAGCAAACTGAAAAATCAGCTGATCAGTTATGACGAACCGAATCCATAGCGTTCAGAGTTGTATTTGTGTAAACTTATTTTAGTATGCAATCCAACAACAATTTTTTACACTAGCATGAAAACTTATGATTTTACGATGACCTGTTGTGAGTACCCTAAGTGATGCGAGAAGCAATACCAGCTAACATGCGTTTGTCAGCAACATTCAGATATTTGGCGACGGGAGATAAATTTGAAGATCTTAAATTTAAAACAGCAATTTTTTCGAGTCCCCTTGGATTGATTATTATTGAAACTTGTCTGTCAATCAGTTCGTCGCTTTCAGTATTCATAACGTAAGTTATAACCTCAATTTTTATATCAATAAATAATGAATTTAGATTATGTTTTATTATTACTTTTTATTTCATGAATTTTTTCGTTTAAATTCATACATATGGAAAAATGAAAATGAGTGAATGAATTATTCTGTAAAATTAGAAAAAAATTGAGATACTTGTGACTGTGACGTCTCACCTAATTAATATTTATTTAAAAAATATAATCAGGGGTGTTGTGGAATCCAACACAGAATTGCTTAGCTGTCAGAATTGCAAATCAATTCAATGGTGTTCAATGGTGTGATAGAATCTGTTTGGATTTTCGTCTTTTCGAATATACGCAAAACCAAGATTCGAATCAGCTGTTTACTAATGTGACAAAAATTACAAATGAATACATTTGGAAGCAATCCTATTAAAGTTTATGATGAGTTCCGAATTAAAGAAAGATTTTAAGAGATAACATTTATCGAATGAATAAAGACGCATTTGGGTGTTACATTACGTTTTGTAAATATAATATCTTTTAATAACATATCTGGATTTTTCTTCCAAAAACTCAATTAAGACATTTCGTGTTTTATACTTATGTTATCCCCTGTAAAAATAAAGATAAATTTATTCGAAATAATAAAATAACTTAATTTCTTAACTTACATTTGAAATCTGTGAGCGACTATCTTTTTGTTTTATTTCTGATAGCAAAACCGATACAAATTCTGTTTCGAATATCAAACTAATAATTTCTGAATTCATGACACCTACTAATTTTTTGATCGGTTTCAATTCTGATTCCGACAACTATCAGATTCCACAACATCCATGAATAATTTTTTTCATTATATTCAGGTGCTGCAGTCAGAATCGGAATGGAGATCAATTGCAAAAGATTTTTATGAACTTTGAAATTTTCCAAATTGCATAAGCGCATTGGACGGAAAGCATATTGCTATAAAAAAAACCTCCAAACTCTGTATCATTCTACTATAATTGCAACAAATTTTTAGTATTGTTCTCATGGCAACTGTGAATGCAAATTATGAATTTATAGTTGCGGATGTTGACACAGATGGTCGCATTTATGATGGCGGCGTTATAAAAACAATTTACAACAAATGTTTATAATGTTCTGCCATATGTTTTTATTGCAGATAATGCTTTTCAAATGCATGAACAAAGTTTGAAACCCTATCCTGGCACCAATCGAGCAAAAAACGCATCTTTGACAGGTTGAGTAGAGCGCGTAGAATTGTTGAGAATGTGTTTCGAATATTAGTATCACGATTTGGTGTTCTACAAACCACCATTTCCTTCGAGCCAGAAAAAGTAAAAACCATTGTTCTTGCCCGTTGCTATCTGCATTATTTTTTGCGCGCAAAAAAAAGTATTCATTTACCGATATAATTGATAATAAAGTTACCAGCTCAGGGGATTTGGTTATTGGAAAATGGCATAAAGACATACATCTTAATGCACTAGAATGTACACAAATGTGGAATGCTTCAAACAAAGTTAAAGAAATTCGCGAGACTTTTGCAGAATATTTTAGCAATGAAGGGGCAGTTTCTTGGCCAACGAAATACGCATAACTTTAAATTCAACTACATAAATAAAAGTTTTTCGAAATATACGTTTTTTGTGATGTGTATAATAAAGTAAATTTGATTCAGCGAAATCCTCAGCTCTAGCACCACTTCCCTCACGGTCAGCTAATCGTTGTTTCTACCGCCTAAACACAGTACGCAAAATATTATTTTTTTTTTAAATCCTTTATTGTTGCCTTGGGATATCGCTCATTATAAATTTCGAGAAGGATTTGGTATTGTTTCCTTTTTTCCTCTATTGCTGTAAGCTTTTACTTTCGTGTTCCACAATCCTTCCAAAACTTGCAATGTTCAATTAACCGTAATACAAATTTTTGTTCATTTAACGATTTCTCCATTTTATTTATTTATTTTAAAATTTCATACGTCTTTAATAAAAATATAAAATTTTTTGCACTTATTTGAATTCACTTCACACTTTTCCGTGTCCGTATACATATGTTTTTGTTGAAATTGTATAAGAATAAGCTTAATATGTATGTATAAGACTTTGCATAAGTCTGGCAACACTGCGATGTCTAGTTTGTATTCTTATTTATCGCATTGTTCACTTACACCTACTTTCGTAGTTTTACAGTTATGTATATTCTTCTTAAATCGGCATTATCGAAGTACAGCTAAAACCGGCAAGTCAATCATTTTTCATTTTTTCCGACTCAAACTTTGTAATTGGTCTTAAGTGCGCATTTCACAATTAATATAATAAATATATTTATTCCAACAAAGGTTATGGGCCCAGACCCATCGCGAATAAGTAGTGCGCGAAAACGGCAATAAAAATCGCTATATCGTGTCAGTGTACAAAAAATTTTTTGCAAAGCAAAATGAACGTGTCACATCAAATCGAAAAACTTGGTGATGATAACTACGACGTGTGGTGCATGACCATGCGCAGTGTGTTAATTACGGCTGATTTGTGGCAGGTGATCACAAATGCGAAGCCCGAGACAGCAACTGAAGCAGATCAGCTTTTGTATATAAAAGCTTGTACGACCGCAGCGGACGCATGGAAAAAATTGCGTGATGTTCATTTGCCGACTGGACCAGTCAGAAAAGTCCAACTTTACCAAAAGCTTTTGCGCTTAAAGATGCAGCCAGGGGAAGACGCATCAAAATACGTTCAAACATTTGTCGAAACGATAGACAAATTAGCTGAGCTTGACATAAAAATTAATGATGAGCTTAAAGCAATTATGCTTTTGTGTAGCCTACCAAATTCTTGGGAGAATTTTGTTGTTGCGATTGAAACGCGTGACAATTTGCCGTCGTTTGAAAGTGTAAAATTGAAACTTCTAGAAGAAGCTGCGCGAAAGGCAGAAACAAGCGAATGCGATAATTCAAGTGCGTCGGTATACGCACACACACATGTGCAAAGGGACGCGCAACACAATAAGTTTCAAAAAACGAACAGTAGTCATAACGAAAGTGTAAAAAAGAACATAAAGAAAAACGATCAAAAGCAACAATTCAAAGGCAAGTGTTTCTTTTGCGATAAAATTGGGCATCGTGCTAGTGAATGTCGCAAAAAAGCGACAGCGCAAGAAAACAAGTGTAAAACAGAACATTCAAATTGTCTGTTACATGTAAGTGCCGCGGAACAAAGAAAAAATACGTGGTGTATTGTCAGTGGCGCGACAACACATATGTGCTGCAACAAAAACATGTTTGTGTCGTTCAGTGAAACAAAGACTTCGGTAAAATTAGCAGCTGATAAATACGTTGAATCGTTCGGTATAGGCACAGTTGTCTTAAAAGTAAACAATAGAAATGCGTGATGTGTTGTACGTACCTTCTTTGCAAATGAATTTTTTGTCGGTTAGTAAATCGACACAATACAAAAATTCAATAATATTTGGCGAAAAATAAGTGCAAATAAAAGACAAAAACAATAAAGTTGTGTTAAGAGCAAAGCAAGAAGGTAACTTGTATTTGTATGAAACGCTGGCGAAAAACAGTGAAGTGCATATGGGACACATCAAATGTAAAAAAGTGGCACAATCGCTTTGGTCACCTAAACTTTCAAAGTTTAAAATTACTAAATGATAAAAAACTAGTAGAAGGTATGGACATTGAATGTGTATATACGGACATGAACTGCGATACATGCAACCAAGCAAAATTGTGTGCATTACCATTCTCTAAAAACGCAAAGCGAATGACAAAAAGTGTACTTGAGTTGGTGCACAGCGACGTCTGTGGCCCAATGAACGTTAAATCAATAGCTGAAAATCGCTATTTCGTGACATTTATCGATGACTATACGCGTAAAATTTTTGTTTACTTCATGCGCGCTAAAAATGAAGTGTTTCAGAAATTTAAACTATTTAAAAGCTACGTTGAATTGCAAACCGGTAACAAAATAAAATGTTTGCGTAGTGACAACGGAACTGAATATATGAACAATCAATTTAATAACTTTTTAAATGAATGCGGTATAAAAAGGCAAAACACTGTTCCGTACACGCCTCAACAAAACGGCGTTGCTGAACTCGTTAACCGTACAATAGTGGAAATGGCGGAAAGTTTATTGATACACGCGAAATTAGAAGAATTTCTATGGGCCGAAGCTGTACAAACGGCCGCATATCTGCGCAACAGGTGCCCCACTAGGGCTTTGGATGGGTGTACCCCTTTCGAAGTGTGGAAAGATCGCAAAGCGTCGGTAAAACATCTTCGAGTTTTCGGTTCACGTGCATTTGCTATAGATAAAAATAGACGGGCAAATTTAAAGCAAACGCAAAAGAGTATATTTTCGTCGGCTATTCAATATCAGCAAAAGCTTATCGCTTGTATGATCGCAATAAACGTACAGTGATAGAGCGCAGGGATGTCAAATTTGTTGAAGGTGAGTTTGACACAGTAACATCTGAGAAATGTAATTTATCAGAGCGAAATGATGACTTTGAGACAAACATTATTCGTCTTGAGTCACACACGTCTTCCGAAGAAGATGCAACGTCAAATCAAGTTGAAAGTGAGTCAACATCTGAAAATTGTAACGATAAACCACAGTACGAGTGTGGCGACTCCGACGAAGAAGAAGAAGAAGAAGAGTTTGCCAGCGCTAGTGATAATGATCAACAAGAAACGCAACAACGGGGCCCAGGGCGTCCAAAAATTATACGCACAGGTCAACCAGGCAGACCCAAAAAGGCGTATAACGTGTTAAATAACTTGAATTCTTTTGATGATGTCGAAACACCTCAAACAGTCGCAGAAGCATTGCAGAGCCAATATGCAACAAATTGGCAAGCGTCAATGCAATCAGAGTACAATGCACTTATAGCTAACAACACTTGGGAGTTGGTTGATTTGCCTACTGGTGCAAAGTCAATTGGTTCGAAATGGGTATTTCGAGTAAAGAGAAATCGAGATGGTGAAATCGAAAAATTCAAATCTAGATTGGTCGCAAAGGGTTGCGGACAGCAATTGGGAATCAACTACAGTGAAAACTTGTCTCCTGTAATACGCTACGACACCATTCGTATGTTGTTCGCCATAGCTGCAGAAAAACAGCTACACATGCATCAAGCGGACATCTCCAACGCATATCTAAACAGCAAATTAGATGAAGTAGTATACATGCAGCAACCACAAAATTTCGTAAGTGCAAAGCATCCTAACAAAGTTAGGACAACAAAGCAATCCGGTCGCGTATGGAACCAGACGCTAGATGAAGTACTACAAAATATTGGCTTCAAACAAAGCAAGCACGAGGCTTGCCTTTACTTCAAGCAGACTCAGCATCAAAGCAGCTACATCGCTGTTTACGTGGACGATTTATTAATCATATCACCCAGCGAGAACGAGATACGCGCTAATAAGAAGAAGATAGCATCCAAATTCGACATGCATGACGGAGGTCCTGCCTCATATTTTCTTGGGTTAGAAATACAACGAGACGGCGATCGAGGTGCAGTATCACTTTGTCAAAAAACGTATATCAAAAATCTGTTAGACGAATACGGTATGAAAGACTGTCGTGTAGCTGTAACACCGCTCGACCCAGGTTTTCATATCGGTTGCAAGGATGATAGCTGCGTTAAGGTTACTATAAATAAATACCAATCACTAATAGGATCTTTGATGTACCTAGCAATTTTGAGCCGGCCTGACATTTTGCATGCTGTGAGTAAATTGTCGCAACGCAATACAAATCCACATGCGGAGCACGAAGCTGCCGCTAAGCACGTCTTACGATATCTCTCTAGTACAGTTCATCTGAGAATCGTATACCGGAAAGTTGGCCAACCCATGCAAGGTTTCGCAGATGCCGATTGGGCAAACGATCAGCTGGATAGAAAATCCTACTCTGGATATGCATTCCTTTTGGGTGGAAGCATATTTTCCTGGTCTTCAGCAAAGCAGAGTGTTGTTGCCTTAAGCACAGAAGCGGAATATGTTGCTCTGACTGCAGCCGCTAAAGAAGCAATATACTTACGTAATCTTTTAACCGAAATTGGATGGACAAAGCAGGAGCCAATGATTATCTGCGGAGATAATTTAAGCTCTCAACATATTTCCAAAAATCCTGTACATCATAAAAGAACAAAACATATTGACATTAAATTTCATTTTATAAGAGAAAAAATTGCGAGCAATGAAATTGTATTAAAATATGTTTCCACTGATAAAAACATTGCTGATATATTTACTAAAAATTTATGTAAGCAAAAGCACTGTTACTTTACAAAACTACTTGGTTTGATTTAAAATGTAATTTTTATAATTTTGTATAACATACATATATTTGCTTAAGAAGAAGTGTTGAAATTGTATAAGAATAAGCTTAATATGTATGACTTTGCATAAGTCTGGCAACACTGCGATGTTTAGTTTGTATTCTTATTTATCGCATGCGATGTTTAGTTTGTATTCTTACTTATCGCATTGTTCACTTACACCTACTTTCGTAGTTTTACAGTTATGTATATTCTTCTTAAATCGGCATTATCGAAGTACAGCTAAAACCGGCAAGTCAATCATTTTTCATTTTTTCCGACTCAAACTTTGTAATTGGTCTTAAGTGCGCATTTCACAATTAACATAATAAATATATTTATTCCAACAGTTTTCAGTTTCAAATCTACAATTAGTGGAGCGTCGTAAGGTTTATACCTCGGAATCCAAGGCCAGTCAATGAATCTTTACAAAACTTTGGAAATGTGTTTTTAATAGTATATAGAAAAATGTTTAAAAAAATATTTTTTGCGATCTCAATTTTTTAATTATTATTATAAATAATTCTTAAGTTTTTGGAGTTTTCTTTGATTTATAATAGCTTAAAATTATATTTCAAAAAGAAGAGCTATAAAAACTTGATCTTAGTTCTTAAGGGACTGCAGGTATAAAGATGAAGGTCGGGGAGGGGAATAGAGGGGACAACAGCAGCTGCTGAGTGTTGTTAATGCGGGCCCAAACAGAATAGTACACGCGGCAAAGTGCTAGGCTTAATACGTAGCTGTTGTTGTTCGCTCCGAAAAAAAAATAATTTCTAATTATGGTTTTTTATTTATTTTTTTTATTTTATAAAAGTTTACATAACAATAAAATTATTACATAAATTAAAGATAACGCAGCGCTAGCATCGGAGGCTTTCGGCTGGCATGTTGACTAGGGCGGTATCAAATGCGTCGGAGTAGGTCGGTATCTCTGAGGAAATTATATATCTTGCTAATATTATTGTCCATCGGGTTTTTTAACAGCTGTGTAGGATTAATACCATTGAAGTAGTGTAGTCTTTGGACATCAAGTTTCGGGCAGCAATCCAAGAGATGGTTAATGCTGAGTGAAAAGTTGCAGAACGGGCAGCAACTAGGAGTAGCGCCTTGAAGCAAATGAGAGGTTGTAATAATCGTGTGGCCAAGTCGGAGACGGGTATATGGAGTTATGCAGTTTGTCGGCATGGTCGGAGAGAAGCAGGGTTTTGTACGATTGGGATTGATTGAGGAGTAGTGATGGCTATATCGGCTCCACTCGGATAGCAATTTTTTTTGCCTCTCATTATTTATAATCCAGTAGATATCCCTTTTAAAAAGAACGTTGAAAGTTATGGTAGGTGTAACAACCATATCTTTAGCGACCTTATCGGCAATCGTGTTGCCCTTTATATCTGCGTGACCAGGGACGTACATGATTTTGATATTCTGGGGGTGTGAAATAAGGATGTCTCGAATGTTTTCAATAACGGAGTTGGTTTGGTTACATCCCTTTATAGCTTGAAAACATGACATACTGTCAGAGCAAATTATAAATTTTCCTTTATTTCGTACGGAATAAAGCATCGCCTTGAATATTGCCACGGCTTCTGCTGCGAAAATCGAGCAGAAATTAAATAAAATACCATAAGTAATTACTTCTCCATGTTCTTTCACGACAGCAAATGAAGTCTGTGATGATTTTGAACCGTCGGTAAAAATCAGATTCCATCCAGTGGATTTGTATTTAGCTGCCACTTCAAGGAAATTTGCCTTGTATACATCGTTGGCAGTGTTCGCCTTCCGCAGATGGACAAGTTCATTGATAAAAGAATCATTTTTAAACAGCCTCGACAGATGAACGCTTTTGCGGATATGAGGCCTTTGGAGTGGAAGGCCGTAATCCTTTGCGAATTTGATACATAAGTAAACGGATGATTGCACTTTGGGTGGCCGTTTGCGCGAAATCGCTAATTGTAGGCCCTTTCTAAGAAGAGCGTTCGGTGAAAACATCAGCTTAGCGTAGAGTTTGCGAACTGAATCTTCGGCGTCATCGAATATTGTATTTAGCCCAGATTCTGAAAATAAATTATTTAAGGGAGTCGTTGGAAACGCGCGCAGCTATCTTCGAATTGCTTATTTTTTGCGTGATGTCCATAAACTTCCAAACCGTATTGTATAGTTGAGACAATAAGTGCCCTGGTTACGTTAATCAACAATGCCGGACCGATAAATGAGCGCTTTGCGGAGAGGTACTTAACCATTAATAGTTTGGACATTAATCTATCTCTTACATATTGACAATGTTGTGCGAAAGAGTACTTAGAGTCTAATATTATACCTAAAAACTTAAGGCTATTTGTACAATTTATAGTTATATCGGAAAAAGTTATGGAATGGGTGATACAGTTCCTTTTTCTACAAATGTGCAACAATTTAGATTTGCTAGGGGAAATTGAAGCGCCGGAAGTTTGCGACCAGGAGAAGATTTTGGAGAGGATATCGGAGAAGGTTCTTAGAACTGCTGTTTGATCAGTGTTTTTGGAATACACCAGAACATCGTCAGCGTACAGTTGGTGCTCAATAGTGGTAAATTTAGACAGTAATTCGCTAAGTTCATCAAACGCTATAATGAAGAGAATCACCTATAAGGGTGATCCTTGAGGAGTGCCATTATCTAGGGGAAGGATAGAGGAGCGGGTGTTCGAGATAAGGACGCTTATTTTACGATGGGATAAAAAAGATTTTATAAAATTTAAGATTCGCGGACCCACTTTCCATTTGGTTAGTTGCCTTAGTACGATATGAATACCTATTCGATCGAAGGCTTTTAGAAAATCGAGAGACATCAGGGAGATGTGATTTTTATTTGACAAAGCATTAGAAATGTAGTGGTCAAGATGAACAAGTGAGTCGATAGTACCCTGCCCTCTTTTGAATGCAACTTGGTTATGATGAATGAAATCATTTTTGCGGGCATACCACGGAGTCTGGTAGCAATCATTTTTTCTAGCAGTTTGCCTAAACACGGGAGAAGGGATATTGGGCGGTAACTGCAGACATCAAGAGGAGATTTACCAGGTTTGAGGATGGGAACTATCAAGCTGGTTTTCCAAGCTTGGGGGTAAATCCCTGTAGAAAAAATATTATTGTAGAGGTTAAGAAGGCGGGATAGGATAGGAAGGGGAAGGTTCTTGATAATGGGGTAAGGTGGCCAGGTGTTTTGCCTTTTACTGAAGAAAGGGCAGAGACCAGCTCAAAATGCGTTAAGTCTTTTTCTAAGTACTTGGCAGAGATCGAAAGATTGCTGGGTGGAAACCGGGATGAGGTTGTTTGGTACTTATTTGAATTCAGGAGGAAAGTTGCAATCGGAGGAGGCCGTAGAAAGGTAGTTGGCGAACTCTTGAGCTATATCTAGAGGATATAGAAGAGTGCCGCGTGCGGAACTTAAGGCAGATATTGTAGAAAAAGAAGCCATCCGAGTTTTGCTACCTGATTGTGGGATAGATAGATTAGCCGCACTTCTGATGATTTTTTGGACGCGGGACGCTTCTTCGTTGACGTTGAGGGAAATGGGATAGGAGCTGCAACCATGTAGACACGCATATTGGAACTTCAAGAAGGAAGAGTCAGTCTGGTATTTCAGCCTCGGGCGAAATGTTGAAGGAAAATGGTTTGAAGGGAGTCTGTTAATAATGGGGAAATGATCACTGAAATGAAGGTCATCAATTACTAGCCAAGTGCATTTGGTAGAAAGGGAAATCGAACATACGGTGAGGTCAAGGTGGGTGAAGGATTTGTGAGTAGAGAAGTGAGTTGGCGAGCCGTTATTAAGGACAAAGGAGTTGAAGGCAAGGATTGAATCTTCAATTACACGGCCCTTGGCATTAAGCGAAGTGGAACCCCACATAGGGCTCCAGGCGTTAAAATCGCCTGCCAAAATAAATGGACTATCAATTGACGGAAAAATACTATTAAAGTCAGTGGTTGAAAATGCTTGATCAGGAGGGCAGTAGGCGCAGACAATGGATATTTTATTGTGCGATTGAATTTCTAATATCAAGGAAGAGATGCGGGACTGGAGAGGATAACATTTGAGCGGGTAATTTTTCTTCACTAAGATACCAATTCTTTGCTTACTAGATAAAATATGTGGCAAATTATGAAAGTATCCAACAGAGGCCAAAGGGGTACGAGCGTTGACCATGTAGGGGAGGTGGGTTTCATTTAAAAGAATTACAGAGGGATTGTGTGATTTAATTAATATTTCAAGATCGAGGAAATTAGTGTAATATCCGTTTATGTTCCACTGTAAAGCTACAAACATATGCACAAAAGAGAAAAGAAAACTGGTATTTGTTTTTGTTAAGTATATAGCTAAAAATATTATGAGTTAGAAATGTCCATATTATTAGTTTCTGCTGGTTGCGAAGGTGGGGAAAGCGTAATTGAGTCATCGTGTTTATTAGTTAGGAATTGAGAGGGATAGGAAGGGGAGAGGAAAGTGACCTGCAATAGCGCGAGAGTATGTCTGTTAAGTTGGGAGAGTCAGATAGATACATATTGCAATTATTTTGAGAGAGTGGATTATCAACGTTTGCGTTGGTTGCTGATGGGTTTTTGTTAAATGATTGCGGATAAAGGTCAGCGGTGTGAGAGTTAAGTGGAGACAAGATGTTCTTTGTGGAAGATGATGGTTTGGCTGAGTATGTATGTGATGAGTTGTTATTGATGGTTTGTGAGGAGTTTGCGGGGTTGGAAGGGGAATTATTTTCGTTTGAGCCTGCAGTTGTTTGTGGTTTTTCGTTTTTGTTGAATTCGGGAGGCTTTAACACATTGGCAAATGATGAGGGGTTAAGGGGAGCCGGGATTGTATTTTTGTAGTTTTTTATTTTATTATTATGTGTATTGTTACACATTGGGCAATTTTTGCAGTATTTTAGTATGTTTAGTATGATAAGAGAATTGAGCCAGTAGGCTCTGTACTGAACATTACTGAGTTTTACAAAGTTTGAAAATAGTGGCATAGATAGTAAGTATTTGTTATTTATTTATATTACATGCTTTTCAAAACAATTGTGAATACTCAATCGTGTATTTTATAATAGATCGATTTTGAAAGTTAGAATGTAATGGTTAAATTTAGGAATATAAATCATTCATTATGATATAAAGGTTAGTTATTAATATTAGTAATATTTGTTGTTACAGCCTCGTATAAAAATGGGTGAACCATCGCATAGTGATAATATATGTAAGTAGTGATTTTCTCATTTGTGACAAAATTGGATGTAGTTCTGAATTAATCTCTGAACTAGGAGGTATTATAAAAGTCACTAGAGGAATATCAACACTGAAAGCTGCTTCTGCGGAAAGAGCGGATGGACTTTCTCAGTATTTAACCCTTAAATGCATGATGATGTATATATATAGGGTGATTTTTTAAGAGCTTGATAACTTTTTTTTTAAAAAAAACGCATAAAATTTGCAAAATCTCATCGGTTCTTTATTTGAAACGTTAGATTGGTTCATGACATTTACTTTTTGAAGATAATTTCATTTAAATGTTGACCGCGGCTGCGTCTTAGGTGGTCCATTCGGAAAGTCCAATTTTGGGCAACTTTTTCGAGCATTTCGGCCGGAATAGCCCGAATTTCTTCGGAAATGTTGTCTTCCAAAGCTGGAATAGTTGCTGGCTTATTTCTGTAGACTTTAGACTTGACGTAGCCCCACAAAAAATAGTCTAAAGGCGTTAAATCGCATGATCTTGGTGGCCAACTTACGGGTCCATTTCTTGAGATGAATTGTTGTCCGAAGTTTTCCCTCAAAATGGCCATAGAATCGCGAGCTGTGTGGCATGTAGCGCCATCTTGTTGAAACCACATGTCAACCAAGTTCAGTTCTTCCATTTTTGGCAACAAAAAGTTTGTTAGCATCGAACGATAGCGATCGTCATTCACCGTAACGTTGCGTCCAACAGCATCTTTGAAAAAATACGGTCCAATGATTCCACCAGCGTACAAACCACACCAAACAGTGCATTTTTCGGGATGCATGGGCAGTTCTTGAACGGCTTCTGGTTGCTCTTCACCCCAAATGCGGCAATTTTGCTTATTTACGTAGCCATTCAACCAGAAATGAGCCTCATCGCTGAACAAAATTTGTCGATAAACACATTTCGAACCGAACACTGATTTTGGTAATAAAATTCAATGATTTGCAAGCGTTGCTCGTTAGTAAGTCTATTCATGATGAAATGTCAAAGCATACTGAGCATCTTTCTCTTTGACACCATGTCTGAAATCCCACGTGATCTGTCAAATACTAATGCATGAAAATCCTAACCTCAAAAAAATCACCCGTTACATCAGTGTTTTCTTCCTTACATAATTTCTAAACGGTAACTCAAACACAGTACTTTTTACTTTTATTAGGTGCTAAAAATATCTGTGTTGGTTTTTGAACGCAAATTTTCATGATATGACATTTCACTTTTTAATTTTAATAATTTGACAGCTTGGCGCGCCACTTACAAATACACACTTGGTATTTAAAAAGGAAAAACCATGCATTTAAGGGTTAAATACTCGCGAATTTGTCTACGTGCATTCAGTATGCAGACAAAAATATATCAATAAAGGGTGTATTAATTCTTATTAAAAAAAAAAAACACCACACCAGCATGCACCTAAAAAAAAAACTTCGAGCGGCTACTTCAATTGATTTTGATTGAAAAAATAGGTGCTTTTTATGTGAAAAAGAAGCGGATGAAATGAAGGAAAAAAGAAAATCCAAATCATCAAGACAACAAATCAGCAACGTAACTACTTCTGATTTCAAGAAAACGATATTAAATTTGATAAGTGAAGAGAGAAGTGAATATTGTCGCAATATCCATAAAATAATTGTAGGCGTATTAGATTTAGTAGCTCAGGAAGCTAAGTATTACGCGGATTGTTATATGCGTTTAAAAATACCGTAAAACAGACACAGGGAGAGAAAAAAATTCATCCAATCACAATACAAGTAGATGCAGCAATGGAGCAGATTTTCAAATATATTGAAGAAAGCGATGACTGTCAGTTTTCACTGGCAGAATTAAAAAGTATTGTAACAATTGACCATATTCCTGAAGATAAAACAATAAAAATTAGGTTAACGAATCATTATGAGGATAATATTGTATTCTCTAGTAAATTTGGATGCAATACAATAATATGTTTTAAAAAACAACAATACGAAATATTGTCCGATAAGGTCAAAAGATAGTGAAGAAGGAGAATACCGTATTTTGAAAGCTACTGGTGAAATTTTACGACGACACATCCGGACGCAGGTTTATGTTAATAAAATGTATCCAGCTAGTGATAAAATGTTTAACAACGTTCATGAGACAATACCAAAATCTCTATCATTTTTTTTATTTGAAATAATTCTAAATGACAAAAAAGGTAAACCAGACTTTATGAATCATTATGAAACGAAATGCACCTCAATAGCTCAGGCGATTATATCTGCAGTAAGACCTCGTTCATTTGTATCACCACTGCATGTGGCTTTAGCTGTTACACTTCATAGAAAATTAGGCTCTAAAAAAATAATAGAAATACAGTGGACCAATAAAGTTTACATACACCTAATTTTATTAAATTACGACGCGTTTATTTGTTTTAAAATGAATACATTTTGTGATTTTTTTCTATCCATATCAAGATATGTATATTTAAAATTAAATATAGCATATCAAACATTTTTTTTATACACAAATAAAAAAAATTTATGCTAAAGCTTAAAATGCGCCTAATTTGTATCAAAAAAGTTTACGTACAAAAATGATTATTTATATAAATCAAAAGAAATTACAATAGTTTTAGCGGTTTTTGGCCTACATTTTGTTGATATTATTGTCCCTAGACATCGATGTATGATCCCCACTCGATTTCTAGTATCATTTCCGGATATTTTGACCCACTAAGTCCATGATCCAGCTTTTTGGCCTTATTTTGATGAAATTCGATGTTTTCGAATACGATTTTCCAAAAAGTTCCAGATATTTTGAATAGGATTAATGTCTAGTGATTTCGGGACCTATGGAGTTATTTTTATTTCCATAACAACCCTGTGTATTTGGGTCGGTATCCTGTTATAAATAGAAGTGGCCGCTATTAACAGCCGATTTAAGCACACTTAAAATTTAATAAAGACTCTTTTTTATGAGCTCTTGCTCAAATTTCGTTGAGGCTGCCTATAGTTGACTCGCGTATACTAAAAAGGAATCATGGCTGAATATTGTGTGCCACAAAGATGTACAAAATGTTATCAACAGCGTAAAACAAGTTTAGCAAGTGAGGATAAATAATTATACAGGTTTATATTCTTAATTATTAATTTTTTATATAATTAATAATAAAATGAAAATACATGGGTTTGATGATAGTAGCATCTGCTGGTATAGCCACAGATATTGGTGTCCATCAATCAACTGTGTCGCGAACTGTTGCGGAAGTTGCTAAACTTATATCTTCCAAAGCAAGCGAGTGGATAAAATTCCCGAAAGATGGAGATGAAATAAAAGATGCTCAAAGGAAATGGCAAGCAAATTATTTCTTTCCATTTGCAATTGGAGTGATTGATTGTACTCATATAAAAATTAAAAAAAAAACACAAATCAAAGGGATGAGTATATTTGTAGAAAAGCCTTCCACTCTATAAATGTGCAGGCAACTTGTGATGCAAAAGAACTATTTACTAGCGTTGACATATCCTGGCCTGGTTCAGTTCATGATTCACGCATCCTACGAAACAGCTGGCATGTAGGATAATGCAAAATGTAATACTTCTCGGGGATGAGGGCTATGGGATATGTCCAAGGCTAATGACACCATACTTTTTATACTTGGTAACTGACTTTTTTCTAGTAAATATTTATTTTCTTTTATTTTGTCAACCAAAAATTTTGAAATATCGTCAATTTCCATTTTATTATTATTTTTTAGCTCTACTTCAAATTCACTTCCACTTGACGATATGTTTGCACTTAGAGGTTTGCTCTCCGTTTGCTCAAGTAATTGTAATTGGTTTGAACTCGTTTTTATGCATACGAAATTGAGCAAGACCTTCGAGCAATTGCTCACTTGACTCAACTCAGCGCTTTTACTCGTTTCTATGCATGAGACCCATTGACTGTCCCTGGGTTCCGAGATTTTACTATTTTTATTGCTTACGGCGCTCCACTAACTGCCAATGAGCTCATGCTTGTCAAACATGAATGGAGACGATCAAATTATCGTCCGTCAAATAGAAATATCAAACATGTTTGATTTTCATCAAACAGAGCCGACAACACCAACACATCTAAAGTGTTTAACACAATTATTTGATCGTCTCCAGGGCACTTAAGGTTGTGTGAGGCTGGGCCCACACCGGATTAGTCAAAAACGTCTTTGACTAATAAAACACAAAAACATCTTCTGCTCTAACCCACACCAAGCGAAGCACAATGCGACATTTTGTCTCGCTTGGTGTGCATTGAAATAAAACGAAAAAAGAAAAAAACGAATCAGTTCTTGCAAAGATGTCGTCGGATTCGGACGATGAAATTCTGCCAGTCCTATTATCAATAATTGAGTATTGTGAACGAAGTGAAAAAAAAGAGAATGGTGGGTGCAACCGTACAACCAGAAGCGCGAATCTGAAAATGTTATTAGAAATTTGATTTCTGAACTGATAATGCATCCGAGAAAATTTTGGAATTTCACAAGAATGCAGGTGTCAACATTCGAATATTTGCTGTAAATATTAAAACATTTGATTTTTAAGCAAAATACGAACTACCGCAAAAGCATAACTCCTGGGGAAAGACTAATTATAACACTACGGTAAGTAAAAACAAATAGCTTTTTAAACTTAAAATCAATGTATTTTTAATTCAAAATCCCTTCTTTGGTAAAATTTTACAATGATCAATATGAAAATATACATTTTTAATTACAGAAACAATTATTTTTATTCATATACTATATTAGATAATCCCATGACCGATGATGACGTTCAAGTACTTAAATATTCATTTCCCTCTTGCTGGAGAGTTTTTCATAATCAGACAGGAAACTTTTAAAAAATAATTCATTTCCATTTTCTTTTGGTTTCTCCTTCGTTTTGGAGTTTAGGAACTCAATCATTGGTCCTGCTATCATCTCAGACAGAGAATGTAAAGTCAGAGAACATCAAACATAGAGAAGGTGCAAATCGAAATCTGTATGATGGTTCGATTGCGCGGCTAACAGAGCTGATAGATTTTTATTAGGGAATTCGCCGTGCTCGCTGCTATTTAGCATAATTGAGCACGTGGAGTGGCAGAAATATATGTAAATGACTGAAAATAAATAAAGAGAATTTGCTTCGTAGAAAAATATACAAAGTCACACAGAGAATGTAAAAAAGCATTCTCTGAGTGACATGCACGCTTATGTTGTATTATGTGAACGATTGTCACATATGCGTGATTTTCACATATGCATGCTTATATTGAATTAATGAACCATTGTCACATATGCGTGATTACTTTGTATCAAATGAACCATTTTTTTCCGAAAAATGGTAAAAATTTTAATTTTTTTTACAAAATCAGGAAAAATAAGGGAAAATTATTTTAATGTTATTTCTCTTTATTTTTATTTTTTAATTTTTAAATTAATTAATATTTATTTCGACTATTACAAAGTGAAGATGTGCAAAATGATCTTCATTTCTTCAAAGAAAATTGATGACCTTCATGAAATATGCATATTCGCATTATTTCGTTATCAT
Organism: Bactrocera dorsalis; assembly: GCF_023373825.1. NCBI lineage: Eukaryota > Metazoa > Arthropoda > Insecta > Diptera > Tephritidae > Bactrocera > Bactrocera dorsalis. Next base: position 13,212,610 of record NC_064308.1, on the reverse strand, counting down.
TTCCATATTTGTACCAATAGAATTTCTATGGCATATACATATGTATGTATATTATTTCTTTGGCACATTTGTATGTTTCCGAAAGCAAATGCGAGCCACATACATACATATGTACATACATTCATAATAACAAGTGTCGCACGCATCTTTCGCATCTCCGTTTTCACGGTCAACCAATGGCCGCAACAGGCGTTTTGTCAAAGAGTCAAATGCTGAACACATTGAGCGGGGATGACTGCAAGCGACATCTCACGATATACACGTTCATATGGACACAGTTATGTAGTTGTGCAGCTGTCTAAATAACTATGTCCATAAGAATGTGTGTATTTCAATAACAGATTCAGATGGCGCTTGCAGTCCGTCGCATTCTATGTGTTCAGCACATCAATCTGTCTAAGCACTGACGCGACGAGACGCGAAAGAAACTAACAAACGATTGCCGATTGTTACCGCTTCCCTTGCCGCTGTAACAGCTTCGCCTACGAACTAGCGTAAATATGTATGCATATGTATGAACTTGCATACATATCGACGCTGATTTTTGCGAGCTAAGGAAAAATATTTTAGAATTGAATATTATAAATCGACAACTCCGTTGTTGCCACTTTTCTGAATTCTTTCTGTGAAGAAGCATCAGAAAGATGTTCAATTTATGATTTTTAGCTTTTGCCATCGTCGCGAAAAGACGCTCGTAGGCAAAGGCATGCTCGGGGAGATGTTACGGCGTCTGTTTATATTAATGAAGCGCGGTCGCTTGTGGCATACGCGCCTGCGTTTATGAATGAAATCGTTTTTGTTGTAGAATTTACTACATTTGGGCTTCGCCAATTCGGCTGCCATATTGACTTGTGATGCTTCTTCTATTTGAGCAGTTGTTGTTTTTATAGAACAATGCTTCAATTTTTTGTTGGTGACATATTCACATGTGTACGCATATGTATGTTTGTATGCTTGTGCATTATTTGTTCGCAAGTGTATACAAATATATGTACATATAAGAATATATAAACATACAGATCAATGCGCGCACATGTAATATGTTGATATGTAAGTGATGAATTACTGAACGCGCACATGCGTATACATGCAGTCATATGAGCAGATAATAAGATTATGATATGAGCATGTGCAGAGACATACGTTAATATGATGTATGTACATATGTATGCATATATTGTTGTGATAAATTTAATTTCTATTAGTAGGAAATATAATACAAAAATATTTATTAGTAATATATTATGTAAAAATCAAAGAAAATTATTAAATATGCAAGTCCAAATTGACTATAAATATTACTATGCATGCATTCATACAAAATTATACTCATATCATAATTATGTTTACATGTCAATATTCAATTGCCGATGGCAAAACTCAAAACATATGTACATATTTGCATACATTGCGATTTCTAAGTTGAAAAATTGAAGCATGAAAATATCACAAAGTTGGGAGATCATAAGGAGCAGCATGCATATGTTTATGTCTTCATATTCATATTCAATGCATGCATATGTTTACATATGTCTTCATATTCATGCATACATATATTTATGTCTCTTCATATTCTTGCGTATGTGAGACAGAGAACATCATGTATTTTGTACACATTTTTCGGTGTCAAAATGAAACAAAATATAAACAAGCAAAACGAAATTCTTCGTTGCGAGTCTCTTCATATTTTCTGCTTCGACATGTGCATATATGCCACTTCATCATATGCCGTGAATACATATTCTCTTCATATTCTCGCTTAGAATATGTGAGAGAATGGTAAAAAATGTTAAAATTGCGGGGCGAAATCAGACTCGCAATGTTAACGAATCCGGCAAATTCCCTAATAAAAATCTAACAAATGTTCGCAGTCGAACCTGCACCTTCTCTCTACTTTTATGTTCTCTGGCTTTGCAGTGTATATTTCAAAAGAATTTTAGCATTGAATTGACTTTTGTTTTTGAATATGCTCTGGTTAGAGCATGTGTGCATATGTTAATATGCGATGGATGTATGCTCCCTTGCGCTTGACACAAATTTTGATTTTTGTTTGTATACATATCTATATTTTGACGTGGTTGATCCCAATTTAAAATTTTTACAAATATTTTTACGTGGCTTGTTCCAAATAAACTTTTTTGTATACATACTCCAAAATTTTAATTGTTTTTGTATTTACATTGAAATTGCAAGGGTATGGCCGCAATTCAAAATACTGCAAGCACAAATAAAAATAGTGCAAGGTCGGAAATTAAATGTTGTGTGCGCAGTTGCCAAAAATCAATAAGATACTGGCCCAATTTAAAATTATTTAAATTTCCTGCTGCCGATCTTATTTTCGGTCAAATTTGGCGGGAAAAATGCAATGTTGCAAATGAAGATTATGACAAAAAACTTTATATTTGTCATAATCACTTCAGCAGCACGTTCATCGGGAAAAAATTAAAAAAAAAAATGATGCAATTCCAACATTAAATTTGGATGAAGATCATTTATTTTCTGATGAAGACCTTGTGGAACCAGATATTCCCTCGAAGCGACCCCACTGGGATGATGTTATGTGCAATAACTGTGAAAAAAATACAAGAATATCTAATTTTTATAGAAAAAAATACAGCGATTTATTAAATGACTCTCGTCCTACTCTGTCATGAAACACAGCCACACCACATTTCAACACACAAAATCATCATAACAGCACACCACCCTCACCACTCACCTTCCACATCACTACACATCACACCAATACACTCAAACATGACACCACACTTCCAACTAGAACACAAAAAAGGGACGGACAACTCCAGCCGCACACACTTCGCTTTCTGCTCCCGTAGTGGTAACCACCGTGCACTTGCGCATACACCTTTTCGCAGCATCATTTGCTTTCTTTTTCCTCTCACGTCAATCATCGCTAGTCGATTCCGCCGCCAATTGGGTTATTCGACCAATTTATAACGTTTTAAGAATATTCCGAAATAAAATAGAATTGCGAAATTTACAATTCCAAAAAAAAAACCTTGTGCTGTGCGTTATTTCTTTTATACCAAAAAACTAAAAAGTGAGTTTCGGTAAACCAAAAGGTGAGTTCGCTAGTTATTAAAGCAAAGTCCACAAGCGGTAGCTTTATCAACGGCTGAATTCATTTCAAAAATTGACAAAATTTTTGACTGCAGGAATAGTGGATCATTATACTCAGATAATTGTTATCGGTCTGCTATTCAACTCAACAAAGAACCACATAAATTTATTCAATTATTCTTATGCTACTTAGAGGGAGTTAAATTTGTCGACGAAAAAAAAAGAGTATATTTTTTAGATGGAATGAAATTATCATTAAAATCTGCTCTTCTAATCGTCGAGGAAGTATTAATAGATAATTCAGACAAATTTTTCATTGTGACAAAATCTTTAAACCAAGACAAATTTGAAAATATATTTGCTGTATTAAGACAAAAAGCCGGTAATAATACCAACCCCTCTGTAGCTGAGCTGAATAATATTTTAGCCAGGTTATTGACTTTCAAAATTATAAAAAATAGTTCATTTAGCAACTGTGAAGAGACGCAGGATTCAATGGATTAGGTAATTACCAGCATTTCTAACAATGAACCGGAGTTGCTTGTAAAGGTTGGTACGCAGCTCTCAAGTAATTGCTCAAGAAAAAGAATACATTATTTCTCAAGTAATTTGGACAGCTGGTTACGCATTGTGAATGATCCACATTAGAAGAGCAAGAGAGAATAAACAAAGTAAACAAACTTTGTGCGTATGTATGTATGTATGTATGTGTATGGTAACACAAATATTTTCATTGAGATTTAAGGAATGTTGTTGAAGATTGGTTGGTTTTATACAACATTTCAAAATGGAATATACTTTATAATAATGATTTCAACTAATTTACGATGAATTTGATGATTACTTCGAATTTCCTGCAAGAAACAATTGTTGATTTGATGTTTCTTCGCAAAACCAGGTTTGCCATATTCACATTTTATTAAAAAAAAAATATTAAAAATTAGTACTAGATTTCTTGAGAGCTGCGTACTAGCACAAGTAACTTTATCGCAGGAACGTTTCTGGACCGTTTCTTAAGCGTATTTTTATATGAAGTTTTTACGTTTATTGAGAGCTGCGTACTAAGCTTAAATGAGGAAGAAGATAACAACCTGCTATATGACTTCGATTTTAACGACCAATTGCATGAGAATTACTTTTTGGAAGACTCATTTTGTAACCAGTCAGATATTAGTTTAGAGCTGGTATCAATTAAATATTTTGTTGGATATGTGGCATACAAAATCATTCCAAGGTTAAAATGTGAAAAATGTTGCGAGGAATTAAGGAAAAAAGATAAAGTTTTAACTGCTCTTAGTGAACTGTTCATTTTTCACAAAAACTATCAATCACTTACAGATTTCGGTAATCTCGTTGCTCCATCGGAAGTCTTTATGAGTGCTAGTGTAAAACATGTCATAATTTTTCAACAAATTTTCAAATTAGAGCCTGAGAAATTAGGCATAAAGGCTTTCATGTTAGAATCATGCAAAATTCTACTCCCGAATGGTTCAGTGGGGAGTGCTGTAACCATAGACTAGAAACTTTAGATTTTATGTTATTAATACTTTTAAGAAAACACTGCATTTGGGCTGTGCAAAAAGGAAGTTCGAAACAAAAAAAATTAAAAATTATTGCTGGTCAATAGATGTTAATATTTTATTTTTTATTTAAAATTGAGACAATTAATTAATTTTAATAAAATTTATAATAAACTATATGTTTTTTTTTTCGTTTTTGTCGCAATGACTAAAAAATTATGATTATAACTATTAATACATATTTATGTATAAATTTAATTTTCCAGCAGACATATAAATAATATCACATACATATGAGATCCACAATTGCAGCTGTAAATTTAGCAAAGACCCTGGCTGAACGGGCTATAAGCGGGAAAAGATGGAAAGGAGGCAAAATACAGTACTGTATGGTTGTGACCCTGGATGTAAAGAATGCCTTTAACTCGGCATCCTGGCACAGTATATTGAGCGCACTAAAAAGCTTCTCCGTGCCTCTATACCTTTATAACATAATAGTAAGTTATTTCGAGGATAGAACTCTGAGCTACAACACAAGTGAAGGCTCTAAAAAATATAAAGTCTCAGGTGGAGTACCCCAAGGATCTGTTCTTGGGCCGCTACTATGGAACGTCATGTACGATGGAGTACTACGACTGAAAGTACCCAAAAACGTGCATATTATTGGGTTCGCAGACGATATCGCTGTTATGGTTATAGCAAAACATATACACGATATAGTTTCGATAACCAACAGAACAATAGAGTTAATAAGCGACTGGCTCGAAACTAACGGACTGAACCTAGCGGAGAGCAAGACCGAAGCGGTACTCATTACGGGCAGAAAAGTCCGTGAAGTTGCCACGATCAATATAAAGAGTGTAAGCATCACGACACAACCGGCAGTTAAATACTTGGGAATCATGCTTGATGCAAGGATGTCCTTTAAGGAACACTTAGCTACAAAAGTGAGCAGAGCCTTGACCCGGTTAATGCTCAATACCCGTGGGCCAAAGCAAAATAGAAGACGACTATTAGCTGGTGTACTAAAGTCAGTCGCGCTGTACGGCGTCCAGGTATGGGGAAAAGCTCTAGAAATAAAATCATATCGCCGTGGCCTTTTTTCGATATATGCCACTTGCGCGTTCCGCACAGTATCGGAAGATGCTGCTCTAGCTATTGCAGGCTTACACCCTTTAGACCTTCTGGCCAAGGAGATTCAATGCTGTACAAATGACAGGAAAAATGGCGGGAAAAATGCAATGTTGCAAATGAAGATTATGACAAAAGTTTATATTTGTCATAATCACTTCAGCAGCACGTTCATCGGGAAAAAATTAAAAAAAAAATGATGCAATTCCAACATTAAATTTGGATGAAGATCATTTATTTTCTGATGAAGACCTTGTGGAACCAGATATTCCCTCGAAGCGACCCCACTGGGATGATGTTATGTGCAATAACTGTGAAAAAAATACAAGAATATCTAATTTTTATAGAAAAAAATACAGCGATTTATTAAATGACTCTCGGCCTACTCTGTCATGAAACACAGCCACACCACATTTCAACACACAAAATCATCATAACAGCACACCACCCTCACCACTCACCTTCCACATCACTACACATCACACCAATACACTCAAACATGACACCACACTTCCAACTAGAACACAAAAAAGGGACGGACAACTCCAGCCGCACACACTTCGCTTTCTGCTCCCGTAGTGGTAACCACCGTGCACTTGCGCATACACCTTTTCGCAGCATCATTTGCTTTCTTTTTCCTCTCACGTCAATCATCGCTAGTCGATTCCGCCGCCAATTGGGTTATTCGACCAATTTATAACGTTTTAAGAATATTCCGAAATAAAATAGAATTGCGAAATTTACAATTCCAAAAAAAAAACCTTGTGCTGTGCGTTATTTCTTTTATACCAAAAAACTAAAAAGTGAGTTTCGGTAAACCAAAAGGTGAGTTCGCTAGTTATTAAAGCAAAGTCCACAAGCGGTAGCTTTATCAACGGCTGAATTCATTTCAAAAATTGACAAAATTTTTGACTGCAGGAATAGTGGATCATTATACTCAGATAATTGTTATCGGTCTGCTATTCAACTCAACAAAGAACCACATAAATTTATTCAATTATTCTTATGCTACTTAGAGGGAGTTAAATTTGTCGACGAAAAAAAAAGAGTATATTTTTTAGATGGAATGAAATTATCATTAAAATCTGCTCTTCTAATCGTCGAGGAAGTATTAATAGATAATTCAGACAAATTTTTCATTGTGACAAAATCTTTAAACCAAGACAAATTTGAAAATATATTTGCTGTATTAAGACAAAAAGCCGGTAATAATACCAACCCCTCTGTAGCTGAGCTGAATAATATTTTAGCCAGGTTATTGACTTTCAAAATTATAAAAAATAGTTCATTTAGCAACTGTGAAGAGACGCAGGATTCAATGGATTAGGTAATTACCAGCATTTCTAACAATGAACCGGAGTTGCTTGTAAAGGTTGGTACGCAGCTCTCAAGTAATTGCTCAAGAAAAAGAATACATTATTTCTCAAGTAATTTGGACAGCTGGTTACGCATTGTGAATGATCCACATTAGAAGAGCAAGAGAGAATAAACAAAGTAAACAAACTTTGTGCGTATGTATGTATGTATGTATGTGTATGGTAACACAAATATTTTCATTGAGATTTAAGGAATGTTGTTGAAGATTGGTTGGTTTTATACAACATTTCAAAATGGAATATACTTTATAATAATGATTTCAACTAATTTACGATGAATTTGATGATTACTTCGAATTTCCTGCAAGAAACAATTGTTGATTTGATGTTTCTTCGCAAAACCAGGTTTGCCATATTCACATTTTATTAAAAAAAAAATATTAAAAATTAGTACTAGATTTCTTGAGAGCTGCGTACTAGCACAAGTAACTTTATCGCAGGAACGTTTCTGGACCGTTTCTTAAGCGTATTTTTATATGAAGTTTTTACGTTTATTGAGAGCTGCGTACTAAGCTTAAATGAGGAAGAAGATAACAACCTGCTATATGACTTCGATTTTAACGACCAATTGCATGAGAATTACTTTTTGGAAGACTCATTTTGTAACCAGTCAGATATTAGTTTAGAGCTGGTATCAATTAAATATTTTGTTGGATATGTGGCATACAAAATCATTCCAAGGTTAAAATGTGAAAAATGTTGCGAGGAATTAAGGAAAAAAGATAAAGTTTTAACTGCTCTTAGTGAACTGTTCATTTTTCACAAAAACTATCAATCACTTACAGATTTCGGTAATCTCGTTGCTCCATCGGAAGTCTTTATGAGTGCTAGTGTAAAACATGTCATAATTTTTCAACAAATTTTCAAATTAGAGCCTGAGAAATTAGGCATAAAGGCTTTCATGTTAGAATCATGCAAAATTCTACTCCCGAATGGTTCAGTGGGGAGTGCTGTAACCATAGACTAGAAACTTTAGATTTTATGTTATTAATACTTTTAAGAAAACACTGCATTTGGGCTGTGCAAAAAGGAAGTTCGAAACAAAAAAAATTAAAAATTATTGCTGGTCAATAGATGTTAATATTTTATTTTTTATTTAAAATTGAGACAATTAATTAATTTTAATAAAATTTATAATAAACTATATGTTTTTTTTCGTTTTTGTCGCAATGACTAAAAAATTATGATTATAACTATTAATACATATTTATGTATAAATTTAATTTTCCAGCAGACATATAAATAATATCACATACATATGAGATCCACAATTGCAGCTGTAAATTTAGCAAAGACCCTGGCTGAACGGGCTATAAGCGGGAAAAGATGGAAAGGAGGCAAAATACAGTACTGTATGGTTGTGACCCTGGATGTAAAGAATGCCTTTAACTCGGCATCCTGGCACAGTATATTGAGCGCACTAAAAAGCTTCTCCGTGCCTCTATACCTTTATAACATAATAGTAAGTTATTTCGAGGATAGAACTCTGAGCTACAACACAAGTGAAGGCTCTAAAAAATATAAAGTCTCAGGTGGAGTACCCCAAGGATCTGTTCTTGGGCCGCTACTATGGAACGTCATGTACGATGGAGTACTACGACTGAAAGTACCCAAAAACGTGCATATTATTGGGTTCGCAGACGATATCGCTGTTATGGTTATAGCAAAACATATACACGATATAGTTTCGATAACCAACAGAACAATAGAGTTAATAAGCGACTGGCTCGAAACTAACGGACTGAACCTAGCGGAGAGCAAGACCGAAGCGGTACTCATTACGGGCAGAAAAGTCCGTGAAGTTGCCACGATCAATATAAAGAGTGTAAGCATCACGACACAACCGGCAGTTAAATACTTGGGAATCATGCTTGATGCAAGGATGTCCTTTAAGGAACACTTAGCTACAAAAGTGAGCAGAGCCTTGACCCGGTTAATGCTCAATACCCGTGGGCCAAAGCAAAATAGAAGACGACTATTAGCTGGTGTACTAAAGTCAGTCGCGCTGTACGGCGTCCAGGTATGGGGAAAAGCTCTAGAAATAAAATCATATCGCCGTGGCCTTTTTTCGATATATGCCACTTGCGCGTTCCGCACAGTATCGGAAGATGCTGCTCTAGCTATTGCAGGCTTACACCCTTTAGACCTTCTGGCCAAGGAGATTCAATGCTGTACAAATGACAGGAAAAATGGCGGGAAAAATGCAATGTTGCAAATGAAGATTATGACAAAAGTTTATATTTGTCATAATCACTTCAGCAGCACGTTCATCGGGAAAAAATTAAAAAAAAAAATGATGCAATTCCAACATTAAATTTGGATGAAGATCATTTATTTTCTGATGAAGACCTTGTGGAACCAGATATTCCCTCGAAGCGACCCCACTGGGATGATGTTATGTGCAATAACTGTGAAAAAAATACAAGAATATCTAATTTTTATAGAAAAAAATACAGCGATTTATTAAATGACTCTCGGCCTACTCTGTCATGAAACACAGCCACACCACATTTCAACACACAAAATCATCATAACAGCACACCACCCTCACCACTCACCTTCCACATCACTACACATCACACCAATACACTCAAACATGACACCACACTTCCAACTAGAACACAAAAAAGGGACGGACAACTCCAGCCGCACACACTTCGCTTTCTGCTCCCGTAGTGGTAACCACCGTGCACTTGCGCATACACCTTTTCGCAGCATCATTTGCTTTCTTTTTCCTCTCACGTCAATCATCGCTAGTCGATTCCGCCGCCAATTGGGTTATTCGACCAATTTATAACGTTTTAAGAATATTCCGAAATAAAATAGAATTGCGAAATTTACAATTCCAAAAAAAAAAACCTTGTGCTGTGCGTTATTTCTTTTATACCAAAAAACTAAAAAGTGAGTTTCGGTAAACCAAAAGGTGAGTTCGCTAGTTATTAAAGCAAAGTCCACAAGCGGTAGCTTTATCAACGGCTGAATTCATTTCAAAAATTGACAAAATTTTTGACTGCAGGAATAGTGGATCATTATACTCAGATAATTGTTATCGGTCTGCTATTCAACTCAACAAAGAACCACATAAATTTATTCAATTATTCTTATGCTACTTAGAGGGAGTTAAATTTGTCGACGAAAAAAAAAGAGTATATTTTTTAGATGGAATGAAATTATCATTAAAATCTGCTCTTCTAATCGTCGAGGAAGTATTAATAGATAATTCAGACAAATTTTTCATTGTGACAAAATCTTTAAACCAAGACAAATTTGAAAATATATTTGCTGTATTAAGACAAAAAGCCGGTAATAATACCAACCCCTCTGTAGCTGAGCTGAATAATATTTTAGCCAGGTTATTGACTTTCAAAATTATAAAAAATAGTTCATTTAGCAACTGTGAAGAGACGCAGGATTCAATGGATTAGGTAATTACCAGCATTTCTAACAATGAACCGGAGTTGCTTGTAAAGGTTGGTACGCAGCTCTCAAGTAATTGCTCAAGAAAAAGTATACATTATTTCTCAAGTAATTTGGACAGCTGGTTACGCATTGTGAATGATCCACATTAGAAGAGCAAGAGAGAATAAACAAAGTAAACAAACTTTGTGCGTATGTATGTATGTATGTGTATGGTAACACAAATATTTTCATTGAGATTTAAGGAATGTTGTTGAAGATTGGTTGGTTTTATACAACATTTCAAAATGGAATATACTTTATAATAATGATTTCAACTAATTTACGATGAATTTGATGATTACTTCGAATTTCCTGCAAGAAACAATTGTTGATTTGATGTTTCTTCGCAAAACCAGGTTTGCCATATTCACATTTTATTAAAAAAAAATATTAAAAATTAGTACTAGATTTCTTGAGAGCTGCGTACTAGCACAAGTAACTTTATCGCAGGAACGTTTCTGGACCGTTTCTTAAGCGTATTTTTATATGAAGTTTTTACGTTTATTGAGAGCTGCGTACTAAGCTTAAATGAGGAAGAAGATAACAACCTGCTATATGACTTCGATTTTAACGACCAATTGCATGAGAATTACTTTTTGGAAGACTCATTTTGTAACCAGTCAGATATTAGTTTAGAGCTGGTATCAATTAAATATTTTGTTGGATATGTGGCATACAAAATCATTCCAAGGTTAAAATGTGAAAAATGTTGCGAGGAATTAAGGAAAAAAGATAAAGTTTTAACTGCTCTTAGTGAACTGTTCATTTTTCACAAAAACTATCAATCACTTACAGATTTCGGTAATCTCGTTGCTCCATCGGAAGTCTTTATGAGTGCTAGTGTAAAACATGTCATAATTTTTCAACAAATTTTCAAATTAGAGCCTGAGAAATTAGGCATAAAGGCTTTCATGTTAGAATCATGCAAAATTCTACTCCCGAATGGTTCAGTGGGGAGTGCTGTAACCATAGACTAGAAACTTTAGATTTTATGTTATTAATACTTTTAAGAAAACACTGCATTTGGGCTGTGCAAAAAGGAAGTTCGAAACAAAAAAAATTAAAAATTATTGCTGGTCAATAGATGTTAATATTTTATTTTTTATTTAAAATTGAGACAATTAATTAATTTTAATAAAATTTATAATAAACTATATGTTTTTTTTCGTTTTTGTCGCAATGACTAAAAAATTATGATTATAACTATTAATACATATTTATGTATAAATTTAATTTTCCAGCAGACATATAAATAATATCACATACATATGAGATCCACAATTGCAGCTGTAAATTTAGCAAAGACCCTGGCTGAACGGGCTATAAGCGGGAAAAGATGGAAAGGAGGCAAAATACAGTACTGTATGGTTGTGACCCTGGATGTAAAGAATGCCTTTAACTCGGCATCCTGGCACAGTATATTGAGCGCACTAAAAAGCTTCTCCGTGCCTCTATACCTTTATAACATAATAGTAAGTTATTTCGAGGATAGAACTCTGAGCTACAACACAAGTGAAGGCTCTAAAAAATATAAAGTCTCAGGTGGAGTACCCCAAGGATCTGTTCTTGGGCCGCTACTATGGAACGTCATGTACGATGGAGTACTACGACTGAAAGTACCCAAAAACGTGCATATTATTGGGTTCGCAGACGATATCGCTGTTATGGTTATAGCAAAACATATACACGATATAGTTTCGATAACCAACAGAACAATAGAGTTAATAAGCGACTGGCTCGAAACTAACGGACTGAACCTAGCGGAGAGCAAGACCGAAGCGGTACTCATTACGGGCAGAAAAGTCCGTGAAGTTGCCACGATCAATATAAAGGGTGTAAGCATCACGACACAACCGGCAATTAAATACTTGGGAATCATGCTTGATGCAAGGATGTCCTTTAAGGAACACTTAGCTACAAAAGTGAGCAGAGCCTTGACCCGGTTAATGCTCAATACCCGTGGGCCAAAGCAAAATAGAAGACGACTATTAGCTGGTGTACTAAAGTCAGTCGCGCTGTACGGCGTCCAGGTATGGGGAAAAGCTCTAGAAATAAAATCATATCGCCGTGGCCTTTTTTCGATATATGCCACTTGCGCGTTCCGCACAGTATCGGAAGATGCTGCTCTAGCTATTGCAGGCTTACACCCTTTAGACCTTCTGGCCAAGGAGATTCAATGCTGTACAAATGGCGGGAAAATGCAATGTTGCAAATGAAGATTATGACAAAAAACTTTATATTTGTCATAATCACTTCAGCAGCACGTTCATCGGGAAAAAATTAAAAAAAAAAATGATGCAATTCCAACATTAAATTTGGATGAAGATCATTTATTTTCTGATGAAGACCTTGTGGAACCAGATATTCCCTCGAAGCGACCCCACTGGGATGATGTTATGTGCAATAACTGTGAAAAAAATACAAGAATATCTAATTTTTATAGAAAAAAATACAGCGATTTATTAAATGACTCTCGGCCTACTCTGTCATGAAACACAGCCACACCACATTTCAACACACAAAATCATCATAACAGCACACCACCCTCACCACTCACCTTCCACATCACTACACATCACACCAATACACTCAAACATGACACCACACTTCCAACTAGAACACAAAAAAGGGACGGACAACTCCAGCCGCACACACTTCGCTTTCTGCTCCCGTAGTGGTAACCACCGTGCACTTGCGCATACACCTTTTCGCAGCATCATTTGCTTTCTTTTTCCTCTCACGTCAATCATCGCTAGTCGATTCCGCCGCCAATTGGGTTATTCGACCAATTTATAACGTTTTAAGAATATTCCGAAATAAAATAGAATTGCGAAATTTACAATTCCAAAAAAAAAACCTTGTGCTGTGCGTTATTTCTTTTATACCAAAAAACTAAAAAGTGAGTTTCGGTAAACCAAAAGGTGAGTTCGCTAGTTATTAAAGCAAAGTCCACAAGCGGTAGCTTTATCAACGGCTGAATTCATTTCAAAAATTGACAAAATTTTTGACTGCAGGAATAGTGGATCATTATACTCAGATAATTGTTATCGGTCTGCTATTCAACTCAACAAAGAACCACATAAATTTATTCAATTATTCTTATGCTACTTAGAGGGAGTTAAATTTGTCGACGAAAAAAAAAGAGTATATTTTTTAGATGGAATGAAATTATCATTAAAATCTGCTCTTCTAATCGTCGAGGAAGTATTAATAGATAATTCAGACAAATTTTTCATTGTGACAAAATCTTTAAACCAAGACAAATTTGAAAATATATTTGCTGTATTAAGACAAAAAGCCGGTAATAATACCAACCCCTCTGTAGCTGAGCTGAATAATATTTTAGCCAGGTTATTGACTTTCAAAATTATAAAAAATAGTTCATTTAGCAACTGTGAAGAGACGCAGGATTCAATGGATTAGGTAATTACCAGCATTTCTAACAATGAACCGGAGTTGCTTGTAAAGGTTGGTACGCAGCTCTCAAGTAATTGCTCAAGAAAAAGTATACATTATTTCTCAAGTAATTTGGACAGCTGGTTACGCATTGTGAATGATCCACATTAGAAGAGCAAGAGAGAATAAACAAAGTAAACAAACTTTGTGCGTATGTATGTATGTATGTATGTGTATGGTAACACAAATATTTTCATTGAGATTTAAGGAATGTTGTTGAAGATTGGTTGGTTTTATACAACATTTCAAAATGGAATATACTTTATAATAATGATTTCAACTAATTTACGATGAATTTGATGATTACTTCGAATTTCCTGCAAGAAACAATTGTTGATTTGATGTTTCTTCGCAAAACCAGGTTTGCCATATTCACATTTTATTAAAAAAAAAATATTAAAAATTAGTACTAGATTTCTTGAGAGCTGCGTACTAGCACAAGTAACTTTATCGCAGGAACGTTTCTGGACCGTTTCTTAAGCGTATTTTTATATGAAGTTTTTACGTTTATTGAGAGCTGCGTACTAAGCTTAAATGAGGAAGAAGATAACAACCTGCTATATGACTTCGATTTTAACGACCAATTGCATGAGAATTACTTTTTGGAAGACTCATTTTGTAACCAGTCAGATATTAGTTTAGAGCTGGTATCAATTAAATATTTTGTTGGATATGTGGCATACAAAATCATTCCAAGGTTAAAATGTGAAAAATGTTGCGAGGAATTAAGGAAAAAAGATAAAGTTTTAACTGCTCTTAGTGAACTGTTCATTTTTCACAAAAACTATCAATCACTTACAGATTTCGGTAATCTCGTTGCTCCATCGGAAGTCTTTATGAGTGCTAGTGTAAAACATGTCATAATTTTTCAACAAATTTTCAAATTAGAGCCTGAGAAATTAGGCATAAAGGCTTTCATGTTAGAATCATGCAAAATTCTACTCCCGAATGGTTCAGTGGGGAGTGCTGTAACCATAGACTAGAAACTTTAGATTTTATGTTATTAATACTTTTAAGAAAACACTGCATTTGGGCTGTGCAAAAAGGAAGTTCGAAACAAAAAAAATTAAAAATTATTGCTGGTCAATAGATGTTAATATTTTATTTTTTATTTAAAATTGAGACAATTAATTAATTTTAATAAAATTTATAATAAACTATATGTTTTTTTTCGTTTTTGTCGCAATGACTAAAAAATTATGATTATAACTATTAATACATATTTATGTATAAATTTAATTTTCCAGCAGACATATAAATAATATCACATACATATGAGATCCACAATTGCAGCTGTAAATTTAGCAAAGACCCTGGCTGAACGGGCTATAAGCGGGAAAAGATGGAAAGGAGGCAAAATACAGTACTGTATGGTTGTGACCCTGGATGTAAAGAATGCCTTTAACTCGGCATCCTGGCACAGTATATTGAGCGCACTAAAAAGCTTCTCCGTGCCTCTATACCTTTATAACATAATAGTAAGTTATTTCGAGGATAGAACTCTGAGCTACAACACAAGTGAAGGCTCTAAAAAATATAAAGTCTCAGGTGGAGTACCCCAAGGATCTGTTCTTGGGCCGCTACTATGGAATGTCATGTACGATGGAGTACTACGACTGAAAGTACCCAAAAACGTGCATATTATTGGGTTCGCAGACGATATCGCTGTTATGGTTATAGCAAAACATATACACGATATAGTTTCGATAACCAACAGAACAATAGAGTTAATAAGGGACTGGCTCGAAACTAACGGACTGAACCTAGCGGAGAGCAAGACCGAAGCGGTACTCATTACGGGCAAAAAAGTCCGTGAAGTTGCCACGATCAATATAAAGGGTGTAAGCATCACGACACAACCGGCAATTAAATACTTGGGAATCATGCTTGATGCAAGGATGTCCTTTAAGGAACACTTAGCTACAAAAGTGAGCAGAGCCTTAACCCGGTTAATGCTCAATACCCGTGGGCCAAAGCAAAATAGAAGACGACTATTAGCTGGTGTACTAAAGTCAGTCGCGCTGTACGGCGTCCAGGTATGGGGAAAAGCTCTAGAAATAAAATCATATCGCCGTGGCCTTTTTTCGATATATGCCACTTGCGCGTTCCGCACAGTATCGGAAGATGCTGCTCTAGCTATTGCAGGCTTACACCCTTTAGACCTTCTGGCCAAGGAGATTCAATGCTGTACAAATGACAGGAAAAATGGCGGGAAAAATGCAATGTTGCAAATGAAGATTATGACAAAAAACTTTATATTTGTCATAATCACTTCAGCAGCACGTTCATCGGGAAAAAATTAAAAAAAAAAATGATGCAATTCCAACATTAAATTTGGATGAAGATCATTTATTTTCTGATGAAGACCTTGTGGAACCAGATATTCCCTCGAAGCGACCCCACTGGGATGATGTTATGTGCAATAACTGTGAAAAAAATACAAGAATATCTAATTTTTATAGAAAAAAATACAGCGATTTATTAAATGACTCTCGGCCTACTCTGTCATGAAACACAGCCACACCACATTTCAACACACAAAATCATCATAACAGCACACCACCCTCACCACTCACCTTCCACATCACTACACATCACACCAATACACTCAAACATGACACCACACTTCCAACTAGAACACAAAAAAGGGACGGACAACTCCAGCCGCACACACTTCGCTTTCTGCTCCCGTAGTGGTAACCACCGTGCACTTGCGCATACACCTTTTCGCAGCATCATTTGCTTTCTTTTTCCTCTCACGTCAATCATCGCTAGTCGATTCCGCCGCCAATTGGGTTATTCGACCAATTTATAACGTTTTAAGAATATTCCGAAATAAAATAGAATTGCGAAATTTACAATTCCAAAAAAAAAAACCTTGTGCTGTGCGTTATTTCTTTTATACCAAAAAACTAAAAAGTGAGTTTCGGTAAACCAAAAGGTGAGTTCGCTAGTTATTAAAGCAAAGTCCACAAGCGGTAGCTTTATCAACGGCTGAATTCATTTCAAAAATTGACAAAATTTTTGACTGCAGGAATAGTGGATCATTATACTCAGATAATTGTTATCGGTCTGCTATTCAACTCAACAAAGAACCACATAAATTTATTCAATTATTCTTATGCTACTTAGAGGGAGTTAAATTTGTCGACGAAAAAAAAAGAGTATATTTTTTAGATGGAATGAAATTATCATTAAAATCTGCTCTTCTAATCGTCGAGGAAGTATTAATAGATAATTCAGACAAATTTTTCATTGTGACAAAATCTTTAAACCAAGACAAATTTGAAAATATATTTGCTGTATTAAGACAAAAAGCCGGTAATAATACCAACCCCTCTGTAGCTGAGCTGAATAATATTTTAGCCAGGTTATTGACTTTCAAAATTATAAAAAATAGTTCATTTAGCAACTGTGAAGAGACGCAGGATTCAATGGATTAGGTAATTACCAGCATTTCTAACAATGAACCGGAGTTGCTTGTAAAGGTTGGTACGCAGCTCTCAAGTAATTGCTCAAGAAAAAGAATACATTATTTCTCAAGTACTTTGGACAGCTGGTTACGCATTGTGAATGATCCACATTAGAAGAGCAAGAGAGAATAAACAAAGTAAACAAACTTTGTGCGTATGTATGTATGTATGTATGTGTATGGTAACACAAATATTTTCATTGAGATTTAAGGAATGTTGTTGAAGATTGGTTGGTTTTATACAACATTTCAAAATGGAATATACTTTATAATAATGATTTCAACTAATTTACGATAAATTTGATGATTACTTCGAATTTCCTGCAAGAAACAATTGTTGATTTGATGTTTCTTCGCAAAACCAGGTTTGCCATATTCACATTTTATTAAAAAAAAAAATATTAAAAATTAGTACTAGATTTCTTGAGAGCTGCGTACTAGCACAAGTAACTTTATCGCAGGAACGTTTCTGGACCGTTTCTTAAGCGTATTTTTATATGAAGTTTTTACGTTTATTGAGAGCTGCGTACTAAGCTTAAATGAGGAAGAAGATAACAACCTGCTACATGACTTCGATTTTAACGACCAATTGCATGAGAATTACTTTTTGGAAGACTCATTTTGTAACCAGTCAGATATTAGTTTAGAGCTGGTATCAATTAAATATTTTGTTGGATATGTGGCATACAAAATCATTCCAAGGTTAAAATGTGAAAAATGTTGCGAGGAATTAAGGAAAAAAGATAAAGTTTTAACTGCTCTTAGTGAACTGTTCATTTTTCACAAAAACTATCAATCACTTACAGATTTCGGTAATCTCGTTGCTCCATCGGAAGTCTTTATGAGTGCTAGTGTAAAACATGTCATAATTTTTCAACAAATTTTCAAATTAGAGCCTGAGAAATTAGGCATAAAGGCTTTCATGTTAGAATCATGCAAAATTCTACTCCCGAATGGTTCAGTGGGGAGTGCTGTAACCATAGACTAGAAACTTTAGATTTTATGTTATTAATACTTTTAAGAAAACACTGCATTTGGGCTGTGCAAAAAGGAAGTTCGAAACAAAAAAAATTAAAAATTATTGCTGGTCAATAGATGTTAATATTTTATTTTTTATTTAAAATTGAGACAATTAATTAATTTTAATAAAATTTATAATAAACTATATGTTTTTTTTCGTTTTTGTCGCAATGACTAAAAAATTATGATTATAACTATTAATACATATTTATGTATAAATTTAATTTTCCAGCAGACATATAAATAATATCACATACATATGAGATCCACAATTGCAGCTGTAAATTTAGCAAAGACCCTGGCTGAACGGGCTATAAGCGGGAAAAGATGGAAAGGAGGCAAAATACAGTACTGTATGGTTGTGACCCTGGATGTAAAGAATGCCTTTAACTCGGCATCCTGGCACAGTATATTGAGCGCACTAAAAAGCTTCTCCGTGCCTCTATACCTTTATAACATAATAGTAAGTTATTTCGAGGATAGAACTCTGAGCTACAACACAAGTGAAGGCTCTAAAAAATATAAAGTCTCAGGTGGAGTACCCCAAGGATCTGTTCTTGGGCCGCTACTATGGAACGTCATGTACGATGGAGTACTACGACTGAAAGTACCCAAAAACATGCATATTATTGGGTTCGCAGACGATATCGCTGTTATGGTTATAGCAAAACATATACACGATATAGTTTCGATAACCAACAGAACAATAGAGTTAATAAGTGACTGGCTCGAAACTAACGGACTGAACCTAGCGGAGAGCAAGACCGAAGCGGTACTCATTACGGGCAGAAAAGTCCGTGAAGTTGCCACGATCAATATAAAGGGTGTAAGCATCACGACACAACCGGCAATTAAATACTTGGGAATCATGCTTGATGCAAGGATGTCCTTTAAGGAACACTTAGCGTACACAGGCGAAAAAGCTACAAAAGTGAGCAGAGCCTTGACCGGGTTAATGCTCAATACCCGTGGGCCAAAGCAAAATAAAAGACGACTATTAGCTGGTGTACTAAAGTCAGTCGCGCTGTACGGCGTCCAGGTATGGGGAAAAGCTCTAGAAATAAAATCATATCGCCGTGGCCTTTTTTCGATATATGCCACTTGCGCGTTCCGCACAGTATCGGAAGATGCTGCTCTAGCTATTGCAGGCTTACACCCTTTAGACCTTCTGGCCAAGGAGATTCAATGCTGTACAAATGACAGGTTACCGCACAATACATTAAAACAAATAGCAAGGGCAGAGACAGTAGATCAATGGCAAAAACGCTGGGAGGAAATCGGAAACGGACGGTGGACATTCCGACTGATCCTCAATGTCGAACCATGGTTAAATAGACAACACGGTGAGGTAGATTTCCACCTAACTCAAATTCTTACAGGACATGGCTGCTTCAAAGCATATTTAAAACGATTCGGGCACGAAAATAACGACAAATGTGATTATTGCGGAGGCGATACCGTCGAAAATGTGGAACACACATTCTTCTATTGCCCAAAATATAATCAGGAGAGGCAACGCTTAAAAAATGCGTTTGGTGTAGATCCAACTCCCGATAACTTGGTAAGCCATATGGTCGAATCGGTAGAGAAGTGGAAAGCTGCTTGCGAAGTAGCAGCCAGGGTTATGAAATCCCAACGTGCCAGCGAACAGCGGCGGAGAAGAGAGCTGTTAAATGTAACGGACAACCACGACCCAAACACACTAACATTGACGTGACGGGAAGGGTTGGCGACGAACAATGTACAAGGGGGGTTATCAGACCGACAGAGGTGGGGCCAAGTAAATGCAACTTGTAACTGAATGCATTTTGACCATCACGTACGCATGAGTGTCACTCAACCATCCTCCCGACGTAATATTTGACGGTGGTACCGGGGGGAACGGTACAGGACGGTAGGAGGTTTAGTTTGGATTAAAGTTCCACACTGACTGGGGTCCAGGCTTTCGATGCTTCCTCCTCGTAAAAGAAAAAAAAAACATACATACGATGTATGTACGTTTATTTATATTCCCTCATATCCATAATTTTTATGATTTTTTTTTTATTTTACGTGTAAAAATGTGAAAACCCTACATTCAGTATTCAAGTGATTTAAAAATATGAAGTAGCAAGAAAATTTGAATTTTTTGTTTCATTCCTTCCCCTGTAAATTTCCGGAAACGTTGTTACATTATTTCGCACATTTGGTAACGATATGTCATCATTTTAAAATGCAAAGCTCATTGGCTTATTGGAAATATTTTTTGAGATGGGTTTTTGCAATTATTGAAAGAAACATTTAGAATATAGACTAATTTGAAGAAAGTGGAAAACGTATTTACAAGCTATATTTGAGTATAGTAAATTGAATCGTTAATTATAACAGTTTCCCCCTTTAAATACTTTTAACCCTGTACTATAATAATATGCACATGTCAGCATTAGAAAAGAATATATAGTTATATAAATGAAATTACTAGGTATTATACTCTTGTAATTTATCGTTAGAGGATCGCTAATAAGATATACAGGGTTTGTCCGGAAAGTATTATGACTAAGTTGATTTAAACAAATAATTGAACCAATCGTTATAATTCTTTAAAAACATTCAAAATAGGTTCCTTCTGCGTCGATGCAGCGCAATTTCCAAACATTGAAGGCGTCACGGAAGGCATTCTCCGGAATAGCCTCTAAAGCCGAGCTCAGAAGACTGCCTCTTTGTCTCTGAATCATACTCAAAGATTCAGAACTGCGTTATTCAAAAATTGGGGGTCACTTTCACACATGTTCAAATTTCCTTGGCACACTTCTCCCCGCCGCAATTTCTGGTAGCCAGTGAGCACTTTTGGTAGAGCCGAGGTGCATGCTGCTTGGATCCCCTCTGTCGTCTCAAAATGCCCGGAAGACTGCCTCTTTGTCTCGGGATCATACTCAAAAATTCAGAACTGCGTTATTCAAAAATTAGGGGTCACTTTCACACATGTTCAAATTTCCTTGGAACATTTCTCCCTGCCGCCATTTCTGATCATCAATGACCACTTTTGGGATCATCTTAGCGCACACCTTGCGCAAGTTCAAGTACTCAAGGTCATGAGCCACAGATTTTGATAAATTTAAGGTAGTAGTCTCGTAACTTATGCCTATTTTCATAACTTTTTTGGAGGGTGGTTTTTATAGGAAAATAAAAATTAATTATCTTGAATATTTGTAGTGATTTTATCAACATATTGAAAATATAAAAAAATTATTTAAAAAAATGTAATACTTTATTACTTTTATTATTGTTACTCGAATTTGGAAAATGCACGTGGGTGACCCGGAGATTGTGGCTCTTGAATATTCTTGTTCATTCTTAACCTATAGACATGCCATTCTGGTCGGTACTACTGAAGTTAAATTTCAAGGGTAAATAACAAAATGGCGGACTATGAAAAAAAGTCCTTTTATTTTAGCAAATAAAGGGTTGTAAAATAAAAAATTAGAAAAATTGTCGTTAGTACCGACGAAAACTATAAGTGTTGGTAAGAATCGGCTCAGTAGAAAAAAAATTAGGACTCGGGCCGACCAGAAAAACAATGTTTTGAGACAAACGCGTTTAAAGTTCGGTGGACCTTAAATGTTGGACTCCCAGGCGCTCTAGGAAACTTGTAATCTTATTCTTAACTGGCGTAGACACCGCTTACGCGATTATAGCCGAGTTAACAACAGCGCGCCAGTCGTTTCTTCTTTTCGCTACGTGGCGCCAATTGGATATTCCAAGCGTAGCTAGATCCTTCTCCACTTGGTCCTTCCAACGGAGTGGAGGTCGTCCTCTGCCTCCTTCGGCGGGTATAGCGTCGAATACTTTCAGAGCTGGAGTGTTTTCGTCCATTCGGACAACATGACCTAGCCAGCGTAGCCGCTGTCTTTTAATTCGCTGAACTATGTTGTTGGCAACCCTTGCCCATATACATATAAATATTGTAAATTCAAATTTGTGCAATTTGTATATTTGTCATTTCCCCTTCTTCGCATAAGCATAAGCAGGTAGGCGCAAGCTCTTATTAGTTATCTGGGCTTATATACTTGTTGTTTGTAAGCTGCAGTATGTTTTCCCTCTATCCTAGCTGTGCTGATCTGCACGGAAAATGCAAGTGTCTTTGTGCATATATGCCACTGCATATCGTGTTTGAGCTTATTCATCGATCAGCCAGGAAAGTGGAAGGACATACTGCGGTAAGTAATTATCAATAATGTAATTATTTATAAATGTCTATTGCCTTACAAATTATTATTTAGAAATAAACCATTTGGAACTATTTGAACATTGCTCCATTTGAAGCCATTCGGAAGCAAACCAAATGCGTTAAACTCGCCCCACTTGATCGATGACATATCTTTATTTCGCATTCCAATTGTTTGCCTATTTGGTTTGCGAAATTTCAAGATTAAATGGGTAAATCACCTCACCGCCAGACTTCAGTTGCCAAATATGGACAGCGGTACTTCTACGTCATCAGCATCAAAACCCAGCCAGGGTAGCAGTGCATTAGGCACCGTCAACATAGCCAGTGATTTACCAGCCGCCCCTACAGCCACCGGAGCCACCACTCGATCATCGTCAGCCTCCGCCATTGCGCGTCAGGGAAATGTTATTGCGGCTCTACAAAAACGAATAACCATGCTTGAGATCAGTTTATCGGCCTCTCAACCCCAGTCACGTGGTGAAGCGCTCAACGTGGGTACATCCAACAACAATGTTGCCGACGAAGTTTCGTCGACGATGGCAACACAATTGCCGGAATCGCAACAGCCAGCTATTGCCAACTGTGCAGTTCCATTGTCGCTACCTACCGATATCCGTTACACGCCGCCGTTATTTGCAGCAAGTACCGCTGCTGCAAACCATATGTACAGCTCAATTATTTTAGGGATTGATACGCCTTCGACCCATTCTAATTCGACAACAATGCCTACATTTGTTAATACAAGTGCTACATCTACACAGTCATCGAGTTTGCCGAGAAAATTGCAGGAATTGCCCGATTTTTGTGGAAAGCCGGAAGATTGGCCAATATTTTATACGGCTTACATAGAGTCAACTGCAATTTATGGATATAGCAATTACGAGAATAATCAACGTTTGTTAAAGTGCCTGAAAGGATACGCGCGTGAAGCGGTCAAGTCACTGCTAATCCACCCGGACAATGTCGGTAATATAATTGATTTATTAAAATTTAGATTTGGGCGCCCTGAGCAGTTGATCCGCAGCCAGCTGTGTCAGGTGAAGGAAATCGCACCTATTTCGGAAAATGCCATGATGAAAATAATACCGTTTGCAACGAAGGTATGTAATATTTGTGTATTTTTACAATCTGCTCATGGTGGTGAATTGCATTTGTCAAATCCTACGATACTCGACGAACTTGTCTCAAAATTGCCTTTGAGCAAACGTGTTGAATGGGCCAGCTTCGCAGCGGTTATGCAGTCACATGCAACAGTGAAACATTTTAGTGATTGCCTATCAAAATTAGCTAATTTAATTTGTACGGTTTGTGAAGACCCTTATAAGGATTCGAAGTGCCGCGTGGTTCTACATACAGTTGAGCTACAACGATCAGTGAGATGTCCAATTTGTCAGGAGCAACACAAGGTAGCAAAGTGTGCGCGTTTTATAGAATATTCAGTGCCGAGAAGATGGGCAGAAGTGAAACGACGTCGTTAGTGTTTTGCTTGTCTCAATTTAGGCCACTGTACAAGCAATTGTCATCGACGCAGGTTATGTTCAATTGATGGTTGCCGGAGAGTGCATCATAAACTCTTACATGAAGTCGCGGAAAACATTTCCAATTCGTCAGGACAGTCAACTCCAACTTTCTCCGCTACGAATATACAAGGTAATCGTAAGCCTATATCACCAAATCGTTCACTCAACAGCCAGCAGACATCACTGGAAGCAAGATCAGCAGTTCTGTGTTGCAGTTCCACTGAAAGCAAGCTCCTCTTCCATATTTTACCGGTCACCTTATACGGAAATCACAGACGGGTTGATACATACGCACTGCTGGACGAAGGTTCATCCATAACGCTGATTGACAGTGCTCTTGTTCGAGACTTGGGAATGCGTGGAATTGAGCAATCTTTAAATGTACAGTGGTTCGGAGGACGAGCAGCGCAGGAATCAGCGTTTGTAGTGGACTTATTCATCAGTGGCGCCGGTATGCAGAAACAACACAAACTCCGTAACGTGTATGCTGTGTCGAACCTACAGCTTCCTGTACAGAGTTTAAGCAGAGACGATTTGGGTCATGAATATAGACACGTAAGCCAACTACCGGTATAACCTTACGCCCAAGTCAGGCCCAAGCTGTTAATTGGCCTTGACCACTGCCATCGACGACTGTGAGGGTAAAGGAGTACGGACCATTCATTGCTAATACAGAGTGATACTTCACAATATGGTATCTAACTTTTTCGAAATTGAGAGTTTTGGTGTTAGAGCTGCACCGCCGATAGAGAGTGAGGAGGACATCCGTGCCAGAGATGTCTTGAAGTCAACCACATGCCGCGTAGACGGACGTTTTAAAACGGGTCTTATATGGAAAAGTGACAAAGTTAATTTACCTGATAGCTACAATATGGCGTTGAAACGATTAATCAGTGTAGAGCGAAGGATGAGTCGTGATGCAGATTTTGCCGCCGAATACAAGAACATCATGCACTCTTACGTCACAGAAAAGTACGCACGAAAACTGCCGCCAGCAGAAGCTACTGTGTGTACACCTACAACTTGGTATTTGCCACACTTTGCCGTTGCTAATCCCAACAAACCCGGAAAACTACGTATGGTTTTTGACGCCGCTGCTGAGGTAAGTGGAATCTCCCTCAACTCACAGCTCCTGAAGGGTCCACAAGAATATTGCCCATTGCCGTCGATATTATTTCGTTTTCGTGAGGGCGCAGTTGGTGTATGTGGAGACATCAAGGAGATGTTCCACCAAGTCCTTATACGAGAAGATGACAGATGTGCGCAGCGGTTCCTTTGGTGTGATGGTGATGCTACGCAACCGCCGGATGTGTACGAAATGTGCGAGATGACGTTTGGTGCTGCTTGTTCACCATGTGCTGCAAATTATGTAAAAAAAAAGTTAACGCGTTGGATCACCAAGATGAACACAGAACCACGACCCGCGCAGTAAAAGCAATATTGGAACACCATTATGTCGATGACTTCGTTGATAGCTTCAGTTCGGAAGTGGAAGCAATTTACGTGTCATAGCAGGTCCGAGCGATTCATATGGATGTTGGGTTCGAGCTTCGCAACTTCACATCCAATTCTTCGAAGGTGTTAGCCGCGCTTGGTGGTACTGATATTACACGGTCGATTGGCAAGAAAGAAGGTTTCGTTGGAAGGTACTAGGCTTGTTTTGGCAGCCATCATCAGATTGTTTCGGCTTCAAACTAAAATTCCATAACGTTGCTGATGCGGTGATAAATGGGGAGAGACGCCCTACTAAAAGAGAACTTCTAAGTATCGTCATGTCGATTTTTGACTCTCTTGGGTTTCTAAGCCCTTTCGTCATTAGGGAAACACACTTTGGAAACCCAATATCCAAGCAAACCAAATACGTTAAACTCGCCCCACTTGATCGATGACATATGTCAATGTCGTCATATATCCCATACAGCTCATCGTTCCATCGAATGCGATATTCGCCGTGACCAACGCGCGGACCATAAATTTTTCGCAGAACTTTTCTCTCGAAAACTCGCAACGTCGACTCATCAGTTGTTGTCATCGTCCAAGCCTTTGAACCATATAGCAGGACGGGAATTATAAGTGACTTATAGAGTTTGATTTTGTTGGTCGAGAGAGGACTTTGCTTCTCAATTGCCTACTCAGTCCGAAGTAGCACCTGTTGGCAAGAGTTATCCTGCGTTGGATTTCCAGGCTGACATTGTTGGTGGTGTTTACGCTGGTTCCAAGATAGACAGAACTTCGCAGTTATGACTGTCAGCAGTGACGTGAGAGCCCAGTCGCGAGTGCGATGACTGTTTGTTTGATGACAGGAGATATTTCGTCTTGCCCTCGTTCACTACCCGACCCATTTGCCTTGCTTCCTGGTCCAGTCTGGAGAAAGCAGAACTATCAGATATCAATATCATCGGCATACGCCAGCAGCTGTACACTTTTATAAAAGATTGTACCTGCTCGATTAAGTTCTGCAGCTCGAACTATTTTCTTCAGCAGCAGATTGAAGAAATTGCATGATAGGGAGTCGCCTTGTCTGAAACCTCGTTTGGTATCAAACGGCTTGGAGAGGTCGTTCCCGATCCTGACAGAGCTTTTGGTGCGGCTCAACGTCAGATATCGCGGCAAAAAGGCTGCTCCTTTTCGTGCTGTCGAAAGCAGCTTTGAAACCGACGAATAGGTGGTGTGTGTCGATTCTCCTTTCACGGGTCTTTTCCAAGATTTGGCGCATGGTGAATATCTGGTCAGTTGTTGATTTGCCAGGTCTAAAGCCACACTGATAAGATCCAATCAGTTTGATGACGGTGGGCTTTAATCTTTCACACAATACGTTCGATAGAACCTTATATGCGATGTTGAGGAGGCTTATCCCACGGTAGTTGGCGCAGATTGTGGGGTCTCCTTTTTTATGGATTGGGCATAGCACTTTTAAACTCCAATCGTTGGGCATGCTTTCATCCGACCATATTTTGCAAAGAAGCTGATGCATGCTCCTTATCAGTTCTTCGCCGCCGTGTTTGAATAGCTCGGCCGGCAATCCGTCGGCCCCTGCCGCTTTGTTTTTCTTCACGCGAGCAACTGCTATTCGAACTTCTTCATGGCCGGGTAATGGAACGTCTGCTCCATCGTCATCGATTGGGGAATCGGGTTCGCCTTCTCCTGGTGTTATGTGTTCACTGCCATTCAGCAGGCTGGAGAAGTGTTTCCTCCATAATCTAAGTATGCTCTGGGCATCGGTGGCTAGATCACCTTTGGGGGTTTTACAGGAGTATGCTCCGGTCTTGAAACCCTCTGTAAGCCGCCGCATTTTTTCGTAGAATTTTCGAGCATTACCCCTGTCGGCCAGCTTATCAAGCTGTTCGTACTCACGCAGTTCGGCCTTTTTCTTCTTCTGTCTGCAAATGCGTCTCGCTTCCCTCTTCAACTCTCGGTATCTATTCCATCCCGCACGTGTTGTGGTCGATCGTAACGTTGCGAGATAGGCAGCCTGTTTTCTCTCCGCTGCGACACGGCACTTCTCGTCGTACCAGCTGTTCTTTTGCACTTTCCGAAAACCAATGGTTTCGGTTGTAGCTGTACGTAAGGAGTTTGAAATGCCGTCCCACAGTTCCCTTATATCGAGTTGTTGACGAGTGCTCTCAGAGAGCAGGAGTGCGAGCCGAGTAGAAAATCGTTCGGCTGTCTGTTGTGATTGCAGCTTCTCGACGACGAACCTTCCTTGTGATTGTTGGCGTGCGTTTTTTGCTGCACAGAGGCGGGTGCGAATTTTGGCTGCAACAATATAGTGGTCCGAGTTGATGTTAGGACCTCGGAGCGCACGCACATCTAAAACACTGGAGACGTGTCTTCTGTCTATCACAACATGATCGATCTGGTTGGTAGTTTTTCGATCCGGAGACAGCCAGGTAGCTTGATATATCTTCTTATGCTGGAATCTAGTACTAGGGATAACCATATTTCGGGCCCCGGCGAAGTCGATCAGTCTCAACCCATTTGGGGATGTTTCATGTTGAATTTACCGACCGTAGTGCCAAAGATACCTTCTTTGCCCACCCTGGCGTTGAAGTCGCCAAGCACGATTTTGACATCGTGGCGGGGGCATCTCTCATAAGTGCGCTCCAAGCACTCATAAAAAGCATCTTTGGTCACATCGTCCTTCTCTTCCGTCGGGGCTCGGGCGCAAATCAGCGATATATTGAAGAACCTCGCTTTGATGCGGATTGTGGCTAGACGTTCATTCTCCGGAGTGAATGATAGTACTCGGCGACGGAGTCTCTCTCCCACCACGATTCCAACACCAAACTTGCGCTCCTTTATATGGCCACTGTAGTAAATGTCACAAGGACCTACTCGTTTCTGTGCTTGTCCCGTCCATCGCATTTCTTGGACGGCGGTGATGTCAGCCTTTATCTTTACGAGAACATCTACCAGCTGGGCAGCGGCACCTTCCCAATTAAGGGACCGGACATTCCAGGTGCATGCCCTCAAATCATAGTCCTTATTTCATTTGCCATGGTCGTCATCAAAAGGGGGGTCTCTCATCCGAGGCTGTTTGTTGTTTTTCATTGGGGGTGTTTTTTTACGTGGCGGGTCCCAAACCCAGCGCACAACCCTATGCAGGGAATGTTTCGCCTTCTCACTTTAGCTCGCCTTCAAACGGATGTTCTTAGGCTACCCAGAGGATACTTGGTCAAGGACCGGAAGTCGTGAGCTGCTTGAGTCATATGTAAAAGAATCGTTTCTGGCCACTCCCAAGTGAATGGCGATCAAAGAACTTTCCTCACTTGCGTGAACTTCTACACATGACTCCATCCTCCATTTATTTGATTTTACTTTAATTATTTTACTTTATTTATTTTATTTTATTTGATTTTACTTTAATTATTTTAATTTATTTGATTTGATTTTATTTATTTTAAAATTTTACGCTTATTTCACTTAACTTTTTTCTTCTTCACTTCACTCTTCCGCAAGTATGTATGTCCTCTTCGCTTGAAGTCTTCACTGCAAATGAGTCATGCTTGTCAAACATGAGTGGAGACGATCAAATTATCGTCCGTCAAATAGAAATATCAAAAATTTTTGAATTTCATCAAACAGAGCCGACAACAAGTCGGTGTAGCGTACGTGTAGCCGACGAGAGCCGACGACACCAACACAATTAAAGTGTTTGACGCAATTATTTGATCGTCTCCAGGGCACTTTAATTCGCGCATTCCCAGTGTATATTTTCGCTTCTCAAAAACGCTTGAGAATTTTCATGGCGCCCGAGCAGGGACTTAGTGCGTGAGCTAAGAATATTTTATTTAACTTTCGTTTTAATTAACCATTCTCGTTTTCAATTGCCTGTCAATCGTCAATCTTCGCAAAGTGAAGTGGAAAAACCAAATTAAAGAACATAAACATTAAACAAAAAACAAAGAAATATAAAATGGAAGTGACCAAGTTGTGCAGTGCAGTGATAGTGATACCTAACTACATGAAAAATAAAAATAAAACATAAAATATAAACACGAAACTAAAGCGAGACTAAAAAGGAAAAAGTGGTGGCAAAATTAGTTAATTCTTACATATACATATATGTACATACGAGGACAGTGATTAATGCTTACATACATACGTGAATACCTTGAAAAATAAAGTGGCTAAATATAAAAGCAAATATATGTTTACATATGTATGTGAAAGAGAAAATAAAAACCAAAAATATACATACATACATACATAATTGTGAAGTGTGTGCATATACATACGTATATACATAAATATAGTTCGCATATAATTAAAGAAAATAAAAAGTAGTACTTACAATTGCATGAGGTGAATTATTTATGCGGTACAGTGGTGGGTGCAAAAAAAAAAAATATATATGTATATATTAACGATTGCGGATTATTGACAGTGGTGCAAACAAACGAAAATTCAAATAAACGACAATATGCACACTTTCAGTTTTTGACTCTCCCTTTTTGTTTCACTATATTGACATACATATATAACAATATAACGGGTGATTTTTTTGAGGTTAGGATTTTCATGCATTAGTATTTGACAGATCACGTGGGATTTCAGACATGGTGTCAAAGAGAAAGATGCTCAGTATGCTTTGACATTTCATCATGAATAGACTTACTAACGAGCAACGCTTGCAAATCATTGAATTTTATTACCAAAATCAGTGTTCGGTTCGAAATGTGTTTCGCGCGCGTGTTTTGTTCAGCGATGAGGCTCATTTCTGGTTGAATGGCTACGTAAATAAGCAAAATTGCCGCATTTGGGGTGAAGAGCAACCAGAAGCCGTTCAAGAACTGCCCATGCATCCCGAAAAATGCACTGTTTGGTGTGGTTTGTACGCTGGTGGAATCATTGGACCGTATTTTTTCAAAGATGCTGTTGGACGCAACGTTACGGTGAATGGCGATCGCTATCGTTCGATGCTAACAAACTTTTTGTTGCCAAAAATGGAAGAACTGAACTTGGTTGACATGTGGTTTCAACAAGATGGCGCTACATGCCACACAGCTCGCGATTCTATGGCCATTTTGAGGGAAAACTTCGGACAACAATTCATCTCAAGAAATGGACCCGTAAGTTGGCCACCAAGATCATGCGATTTAACGCCTTTAGACTATTTTTTGTGGGGCTACGTCAAGTCTAAAGTCTACAGAAATAAGCCAGCAACTATTCCAGCTTTGGAAGACAACATTTCCGAAGAAATTCGGGCTATTCCGGCCGAAATGCTCGAAAAAGTTGCCCAAAATTGGACTTTCTGAATGGACCACCTAAGACGCAGCCGCGGTCAACATTTAAATGAAATTATCTTCAAAAAGTAAATGTCATGAACCAATCTAACGTTTCAAATAAAGAACCGATGAGATTTTGCAAATTTTATGCGTTTTTTTTTTTTAAAAGTTATCAAGCTCTTAAAAAGTCACCCTATATATGTACATATGTATTATACAATTGATATACATATTTGAACCCCACGTATGTTTATATCTAAATGTATAAATTTAAAGTGAATCAAAGGGATTTTGGAATTTTGCGGTAGCCCTTTATTTTGAAATAAAGGTGAAAAAAAATATTAAATGCAAAATTAAATTATCTCGTTTTTGGCAATTTTTTCGATCCGCGTTTGCAATTATCGGTCGTTTTTTCGCAATTGTCGATTTTCGTTCGGACATTTTCCGATTAAATTACTTTTTGTGCTATTGCTCATTTTGCGCATTTATTGGTTTGGCTTTCGTATACTTGGGAATCGATATTATTTTTTCTCGTTTTCGTAACCCATTCCAAATATATTTGTTGCCAACTTATATTGCTATTGGTTTGGCTTTCGTATATTCGGGAATCGACATATATTTTTTCGTTTTCGCCATATCAATTCTTAATATATCTGTTGCCAACCGTTATAGTCTTTCTTTCGGAAATTTTATTTAACCAACGCAAAATGAGCAAGCCAAAGCCAACTCTCCCAAACCTGTCTCCAAGTAAGGAGTTGACGGACTTAAAATCGTTAAGACGTCAAAGAACGGCTGCGAAAAGTAGTATTTTGCGCATTAAAACGGGCCTTCTCGAAAAGAATATGTCTTTAGATCCAATAGAATTGGAATGCCGTCTCGATATATTAGATTAACATAGTGAAAAATTAATGAAGTGCCAATCAAAAATTAAAGAAATTGATGAAGACGACAGGGCCCGAGGGGAGTTAGAAGACATCATCGTTGAAACGAAGTCCATAATAAAGTCAATTTTAGCAAAAAATAAAAATTCACTTGCCGAAACATCTTTCGTAGCTTCTCACAGCTCAAGGCTCCCTAAAATGAATTTGCCGAAATTCAAGGGAGAATATTCAGAGTTTAAAAATTTTATGAGTTTGTTTGAGAGCTTGGTTCATAATGATCCAAATATCCCAGATATAGAAAAATTTAACCGTTTGGTAAATTGTCTATCTGGAGAGGCTCTGGGAACAGTTAAAGCGTTTCAGATGTCGGATGAAAATTATCCGAAAGCGTTGGCAAGTCTCAAAAAAGTTTATGATAATAAATGTTTGATATTTTTCAATACAATATCTAAAGTTTTTGAGCTGCCAACAATCCCAAAGCCTTCTGCGCCTTCCCTGCGTTCAATGATTGACGAACTGTCAGCGGTATATGATTCATTGCTATCGCTGGGCGATGAAAAACAAATAACGAACGCAATAATCATACACATTGTAATGACAAAGGTTGACCCTGCCACCCGATCCAAATGGGAAGAAGCGCTGGACTATGAAAAACTGCCACTGTGGAAGGACTGTGAAGCCACCCTAAATAGGAGATACCAGCAACTATCAGCGGAAGGAGCATCACACTCAAAGACGAAGCCCATACCAACAGGCAGTACGTGTCATGGGAAGCAACAACAAATGGATAGGACAAGATCGGCGCTAGTTGCAGCAAATACGAGGCAGCCTCTTTGCCAACAGTGCAAATCGAGGGATCACCATCTAACTGCCTGCCCTACTTTCAAGGTCTTCCGGTGCAACAGAGGTTCGAGTTCGTCAAATCGGTACCCTTATGTATAAATTGCTTGCGTAAGTGACATACCGTTTCCAAATGCAGAGCGGATCGATGTCGTGTGTGCAATCGATCGCATCACACACTGTTGCACCAATATCCAGTCTCTTTCCCCGCTGCACCTCATCCGCAACCATCCACCACACATGCCATGCATACTGCGAGTATGCCGGATCGGGTAATGTTGGCAACAGCAGTAATTTTAGTGAGGACCAGCTGTGGAGATTACCTGCCTGCATGCTCGACTCAGGCTCCCAGGACTTTATGACGGAGGACTTGGCACAGAAGTTGCGGATTCGACGTCAGCACAAAACATTAAGCGTAATTGGAATTGGCAATTCCAATACAAAAGTGGGGGCAGAACTAAGCGCGTTTGTGAAGTCGCGGTTAAATAATTTTGAATTTTCGGCGGAATTCTGGGTAATGCGATGCATTTCGGCAAATCATCCAGACCATAACATCAATGTTAATGGCTGGAAAATTCCGCACAATATTGAATTGGCGGATCCAGAATTCCATAAATCTAAAAAAGTGGATATCCTATTGGGTGCTGAAACATTTTTCGACCTTTTAGCTATTGGCCAAATTAAAAATGGTCCTAACCAACCAACACTTCAGAAAACCCTTTTAGGATGGATTGTATCTGGCAAATACGTCAGCAATCTAAGTTCTCCTCCCAGATTGCATAGCACATTATGCCAAGCCAAGAAGACTTCACGTCAATAGTTTCAATAGTCCAAAAATTTTGGGCTCTAGAAGAATTACCTTCAGAATCGAATGGCATTAAATTCACACAAGAGCAACAAGAGTGTGAAAAATTTTTCGTAAATACAACTCAAGTATTGCCTTCAGGACGGCTTCAAGTCAGAATGCCTTTTAAAGCTGACCGTAAGTTACTCGGTCATTCATATAAAACCGCAGTTCGGCGGTTTCAAGCCCTGGAGAGAAGGACACTAAAAGATCCAGAACTTCGCAAAATGTATCTGGACTTTATGAATGAATATAGAGCATTGGGACACATGAGCCCAACGAACAATAAGATCCCGAGTGAGCCACACTACTTCATTCCGCATCAATGCGTTTTAAGGCCCGAGAGCACAAAAACCAAATTACGTGTTGTGTTTGATGCCTCGAGTCGATCTTCAACTCAAATAGCGTTGAATGAACTTTTGATGGTAGGTCCAACCATCCAAGAAGAATTATATTCAACTCTTCTTCGTTTTCGATTACATAAGTATGCACTAACAGCGGACATTACTAAAATGTACCGTCAAATAATTATGCATGAAGAAGACAGAAATTGTCAACTTATTGTGTGGAGAGAGCATCCTTCAGAGCAAATTCAAATTTTTCGTCTTAACACCGTAACATACGGCACTGCGCCTGCTCCATTTCTCGCAACACGGTGTTTGCAAATGCTCAGTGATCCAATACGATGAAATATCCACTCGGTTCATTGGCCATCAAAATATACTTTTATGTTGATGATTTATTAACAGGGTCCGAAAATTTTGAGTCTCTAGATCTTGTGAGAAGTGAGGTAATTAAAATATTAAACTCGGCCGGATTCACCTTAACGAAATGGTTTTCGAACCACCCTAATTTTTTCGACAGTGATAGCACTGAAAAGTCATTAAGTTTCAATGACAAAAATTCCACTTAAACTTTAGGAATCCATTGGTTGCCGAAAGAGGATTTGTTTCGCTTTGTTTTAGATGATAATTTTAATGATCTGCGAGCCACTAAACGAAACATATTGTCAGTTTCTGCTCGCCTTTTTGATCCTCTTGGATTACTAGCCCCACTAGTTACCAAAGCAAAAATCTTATTACAAGAGCTTTGGATCCAAAAACTAGATTGGGATGAGTCGATGCCATTGCGCCTTGACACTAGCTGGCAGAACTTCAAAGCCAACCTAATGCAGCTCTCATCGATAAGCATTCCTCGTTACGTAAACGTTGAGTCGAGTGCCATCTGCCAAATACATGGCTTCTCCGACGCCTCAATAAGGGCATACGGATGCTGCATATACATACGAAGCCAATCTGCTAGTGGTATTAAATGCATGCTGCTTACTGCAAAGTCTAGAGTGGCTCCGCTGAAGACCAAATCTCTTCCGCGTCTCGAGCTCTCGGCAGCACATCTTCTTTCGAAATTATGGTCAAGAGTAGCGCCTATGTTGAGTCCACATTTCGAAAATATTACATTTTGGACAGACTCTGAAATCGTTTTACATTGGATTACAACACATCCATCCTCACTGCAAACCTTTGTTGCAAACAGAGTGTCCGAAATCCAAGAGTTGACTGACAAAGTACATTGGCGACATGTGCCAACGAAACAAAATCCTGCGGATCAAGTGTCTCGAGGTTGTAACGTGGACGAATTGAATAAATCAATATGGTTTGGCGGTCCACAGTTCCTCCTAGAAGACCCTGCATTATGGCCAATTAATAACCACTTCCAGCTCTCACCAGAAGACGAAGCATTAGAGAAGAAGAAAAATACATTTACATTAATTTCGACTGCTGAGAAAAATTCAATATTGGACCTCATTGAAAAATTCTCTTCTCATAAAAAATTGCTTCGTGTGGTCGCATATATATTACGATGGATCAGGCGACCACCAAAATCCTCCAGGGGACAAGATCTGACTTCAGAAGAGCTAAACTTGAGTTTTCTAAAAATTGCACAGGTGGTCCAACATTCAGAATTTTCGGATGTTATTCAAAAATTGCATAAAGGTACCACGCTACCCGCAAACTTGCAAAAACTCAACTCGTTTTTGCATGAGTACTCGGATATGTCGCTGTCATTCAAATTAATCCGAGTAGGAGGTCACCTCTCCCATACGATGCCAAATTTCCGCTTTTATTAAATAAAAGTTCGCATTTCGTTATAACGTATCTACGGCTCCTGCACATTCGAAATCACCACGCTGGGGCTAAAGCGTTTCTTGCGCTTCTTCGAGAACGCATATGGATAATTAATGCCCGAGAAGCTTGCAGTAGAACCGAAAGAAACTGTTTATTATTATTTTTATTACAAGCCGAAGTTGCAAAACCAGATAATGGGAAATTTGCCAGTCGAAAGACTTCGAGCACTACGGCCCTGTCTTATATGTGTCGTAGATTTTTGTGGTCCGATATACACAACGTTAAAAATTCGCGGTCGACCACCCGTAAAAACATATATTGCAGTTTTCGTTTGCTTTACTTCCAAAGCAGTACATTTAGAATTAGTTTCGGACCTATCTTCTAATTCATTTATTCTCGCCCTAAAAAGGTTCTTTGGACGCTGAGGAATGCCGACGAAGATATTCAGCGACAACGCCACCAATTTCGTCGGCGCAGATCGCAAGCTGCGCGAATTGAAGGAGGCGTTTCTAGCAATGGGCCCAGAACTGCAGAGATTCGCAGCAGACGAAGGGTGCAGCTTCACTTCGGCGGGTTATGGGAAGCCGCGGTGAAGTCCGCCAAGCATCTGTCAACACTACTTGCAGAAGTGGAGGCCATCCTCAATTCTCGGCCCCTAACACCGTTGAGCCAGGACCCCAACGACGGCGAGGCACTAACCCCAGCGCACCTACTAATAGGATGCTCCCTGCGGGCTTTACCCGCAGAGAAGGTGCCAGTGGATCCAGTTCATTGTTGCGAGAGATGGCAACTTGTTTGCTGTCTCAAGCAACAGTTCTGGCGACAGTGGTCTAAAGTATACCTGACGGTCCATGCAGCTCAACGACCTCGTTCTCGTCCACGAGGACAACGTGCCACCGCAGCAGTGGGTAGTAGGGCTCGTCGTCGCAACCCTCAAAGGGCAAGACGGCAAGGTGCGCGTCGCAGACGTGGCAGCCAAGACGGGCACAATTCAGCGTCCCATCCACAAACTGGCCGTGCTTCCACTGGAAATTGAAAGAATCTGATCCTGTCAACGTGGCCGGTGTTGCGTCAAGCGACATATCGATATCTAAAATAAAAATAATAAATGAATTGTGAAATATTGAATTATACAAATTATAAAATATTGAATTATTAAAAATTAAATTAAGAAAATCTATTATAAAATACTTATCTTAATAATGCATTCATAATGCCAATCTACTACTTACCTTAATACTTACCAATATCTTTTACAATATTTAACGAAAGTTGAAGAGTTATACTTACCCCTTTTTAGTACATATTTATATTACCACTAGTTTAAGCCGTTAGTTTTAAGATATAGGCTTAGCAATTAGATTAAGTGAAATAAAGAATTCTATTGTAATTGAACCGTATAACCGAACGCACGCGTCTTTTATCTTTTTCGCAAATATATAATTTTCGTGACAGGCAATTAGGGTTCAAGTTAATTCGCGCATTCCCAGTGTATATTTTCGCTTCTCAAAAACGCTTGAGAATTTTCAGTATCCTCACCTGGAAGTGTCTATTGAAATCCAGCTTTGGGAGAATGTAGTCTGATTTATTAATGGTGAGCTTGTTTAGGATTACACTATGTCCGTAGTTCTGCTGATTCCAACCACCCAATTCTTTTATTCTTATCGCCGCAATAGCTGCTGTTTTGTGAATAAAAATATCCATGGGTAGTTGATGCAGGACCACATTGAGCGTATCAGTCGGACATGACCTGATTGCACCAGTAACACCCGCACATGCTGCTCTTTGTATTCCATTTAATTTTTTAATGCTGTATTGTGTTTTTTAGTGCTGACCACCATACCAGAGCTCCATATGTAAGCATAGGTCTGATGACAGCCGTATACATCCATATGATAGACTTGGTTTGAGACCCCAACTCTTGCTGACGATTCTCTTACAAGTATAGTTGGCCATCTACATATGCTTTATTTATTATTTTTTCTATATCTATTTTCCAGGACAGTTTGGTGTCATTCTCTACCCCCAAGTATTTAGATGGGAGAGATAGAGTGAGTGTTGTACCGTTTAGTACCGGTAGTTGAAACGGAGGGATTTTGGTTCTGCTTGTGAATAACATTAGTTCTGTTTTGTTCGGGTTAACTCCTAGTCTATTGTTTTTAGCCCATAGGTTTAACCTTCGAAGTGCTCTTTCCATAATCACGCTGACTGTTGAAGGAAACATGCCTGATACCAACAACACTATATCGTCTGCATACGCTACTGCTTTCACTCCTCCACCGTTTAGTTGGAGTAGTATTTCGTTCAGCGCTACAACTCATAAAAGCGGAGAGAGGACCCCTCCTTGAGGCGTCCCTCTACTCACATAACTTGTTTGTGTTGCAGCGCCGTTTGATGCGATAATCTTTCTATTCTCAAGCAACGCTTGTATCCATCTGCACACAGTGTCATCTATGCCACCATGTGTCATTAATTATAGCATTTACTTCTATGTTATTGAAGGCGCCCTCTATGTCTAGAGCCATGGTGAATTGTTTGTGGTGTAGTGATTTTTCAATTACACTTATCACCTCGTGAAGGGCAGTTTCGGTTGATCGGCCCTTTATGTACGCATGTTGGGACTTCGATAACTTCTCAGACATTATTGTTCCAACGTGTAGATCTATTAGCCTTTCCAGTATCTTCAGCATAAAGGAGGTAAGGCTTATAGGTCTAAAGTCCTTGACATTTTCGTGTGTTCTTCTGCCAGGTTTTGGAAGGAACACAACTTTACTTCTTTTCCATCTTCTTGGGATGTAAGATAGCACTGTGGAACATTTTTGGGATTATTGTCTGGGGGGTGAGAAATTTCAAGTCAGGGTGATGGTACTAGGTCAGTATAGTAAAACCCTCAAAGGGTTTGGTGTTCGTATGTGTCAGTTTTTTTATGACCTTTTAAATTTTTTCCTTATCTTTTTGTTTTTTCGCGAACCACTTGTCCGATTTTGATGAAACAAATTTAGAAAAATTAAGAATTACAATTTCTATTTGTTTTTATTCAAAAAAGTGTCATTTATCGCCTTTTTTTATAAATTTTCCCCAATAACTCCAGACTTTTGGCCATAAACTACTAAAAAAAATAAAGTAAACATTTTTATAATTTTTTATTTTTATTTTATTTATTTACTTTATTTATTTTAATAAATATTTCAAAAAAAAAAATTATAAAAAGGGCGTTAATGACGCTTTTTTGAATAAAAACAAATAAAAACAAATAGAAATTGTAATTCTTAATTTTTCTAAATCTGTTTCATCAAAATCGGACAAGTGGTTCGCGAAAAAACAAAAAGATAAGGAAAAAATTTAAAAGGTCATAAAAAAAACTGACACATACGAACGCCAAACCCTTTGAGGGTTTCATTATACTGACCTAGTACCATCACCCTGACTTGGAATTTCTCACCCCCCAGATTAGCTGTTGTACTGTGTAGTTGAATGCTAGCTTTGTATATATTTTCAAGCCTTTGAACCATTGGTTCTACCCGTTTTTGCAGCATTATGGGCTTTAAATGATGCAAAACTATTTATGGCATATTTGATTTTGCTTTTGTCTAATTTTTGGGTTCGATAATCGGCTGCGTTTAACGGTGGTTCTGGTGGAACCCTCGTTGAAGGTGTTTGCTGACTCCCGGGGAAGTGCGTTGTAATTACTACCTCCAGAGACTCTTTTGCCGAGGAGGTCTAATCACTTCCCTCCGCCCTAATGTAGTATTAATATGATCTTTGGATAGCATTTTTCTCAGCTTAGCGGTTTCTCTGCAACTTTCTAACGATGTGCAGAAAAATCGCCATGAGTCGTTTTTAGCTTTCCTGACTGCTTTTTTGTATCTTTTCATAATATTTTTGTATGGCTGCCAGATTTTGGTTCTAAAACTCTCATTGAAATTCTTGAGTTCACTGTTCCACCAAGAAAAGACTTTCTCTTTTTCAGAACTGTTAGCGGAGTGGATTTATTGAAAGTTGTGATTAAGATTTTTTCCAACTTCTCTACTTCTGAATCTAGTTCCTGAAGATTTCTAATACTCTTATTGCCTCCCTTTTCAAGGCAATTTATTGCTATACTGGTAAATTTTTCGCACGCTGTTCATCTAGGGTTCCGATATGTGAGAGGAGTATCACTTCCTCCCACGCCGGAAACCTATCAGAGCTTGGGAAAATAAAGGTTGGCTTATCGCCCTTGTTGCATATACTTAAATTACTATTCAGAATATACTGCAAGAGTGATTCACCTCTGGTGTTTGTACTGGAGCTACCCTATGCAGTGTGCCTTGCGTTTGCATCACACCCTATTAAGACATCTTCCTTCCTGTTCTCCTCTACTAGTCTGATTAGCAGGGCCGGTGGTATGACTTCGTCATGAGCCAAGTGCTGTGCTGTAATTAGGACAAAGAAATGCATTTATACTTCTATTGATAAGAATGCATGCCCTAGGTTTACCTTTGTTCTATGTGTAAAAAAGGTTATAGTTGCTGCTGTTTACCCCTTTAATGGTGTCTTCATTGACCCAGGGCTCCTGTATTAGGCTAATGTCGATGCCCCCTCGTTTTTGTGGGTTGTCAGATTCGCTGTAGCGAGCGCTGCAGATTTATCTGTACGCATCTTAAGTTATTGGGCATTTCGGGTTTCTTCCCACATTCCTTAGCAACTGGCTGGCGTCGTCGACCTCTTCCGTTTCGTCTACGTCAGCCGCTTTGTCGCCTTGGAAGATTTTTAGTCTGGCCTTGCGAATTTCGAAGCAGTTTTCGTAGTCAGTCTTCTTGAGAGCCTTAATGGACTCATCGCAAATGGCCACCAGTATTGGTCTACTTGTTTTATTTGGTTTTCCTCCTTGATCAGCTGTCATTTGTCTATACCAGGTATAGCTTTGTTTTGCAGCTTGATGCACCTCAGAAGTTTTGCGCCCGGATGCTATAGAGGGAGTAGCCAAATGCGAGCACGAGGTCTGTTCGGAATGTCCCTGGCAGGTATAAGCCTCAATTGGAGGCCTTCAAAGGCGTTGCTGATTTTGGCAACACAACCCGTCAGGAAATCTAGCGAGGCCTGGTCTGCGCACTTGATGACCCTGTAGCCCTTGAAGTTCTCAGAGGAGTCAAATTCCGGGTGAGGACCCGCAGGATTGTCGATCTCCACCCATCTTTCCTGTATAGTGCTCGGGGAGGTTTCCATCTATGATGGCCACTTGCAAGCTTTCCCTGGCTACATCGCAGAAATGCCTTGCCGTTGTTGTGCTGCTGTGTTCACCTTCACTCCGCCTAGGTTTTTTTGGGCAGAGTTTCTCGTATTTCTGTGACAGAGCGATTCCTTTTTTGTGAAGTCCTCTCTTGTTTGCTCTGCTTTCTTTTCAGGTAGCTTTCATATTCCTCTACTATTGATTTGAGGCGCTTTGTTTCTGCCTCATCAACTAGGGTACCGGCTGCCCGGTCTTTGGCTATCTTCCCTAGTATGAAGATTGCCCTCTGGTACCGGTTTTTCTTCAGTTGATTCTGGGATTTCTTTCGCTTCTTTTTGTTTTTTCCTTTAGCCGCCAGTGCACTTTGGTTGGTGCTCATGGCAGCTTTGGAGGTGGACGCTTCCTCGCTTAAATTTTCTGTTTTCACTGCTGTATCTACCGGTATACTTTGGTTGGTATGTCCGGCAGTACTCTTTTGTTGGTCACTCGTCCGCAGAGCCGGTATGCGGAGAGAAGGCTTTTATACCTCCGATCTCGCCCGAGCATCGGAGGGGAATTAATTATTGCTTGATTTTATGTATGCGTTTGCGTTCGCTTGTTTTCGGTGATCGGTTCTTTGGTATTTGGAAGAAAACAGCATTTTACCTGTGGTCGAGTTAGTAGGCTAGTTTGTGTTCGTACATCTACTATTCTTATATGACCATCTCGCCCCCGATGTACCTTCCCAATGCGGCCTACTCGCCATTCGGTTGGGGGAAGGCATTCGTCCTGTATGATGACGCATTCGCCTGTACTGGGTTCCTTCTGGATCGTTTTCCATCGATATCTCTTATGGACATCTTTCAGATAGTCCTCCTTCCATCTGTGGCTGAATTCGTGATGGAGAATCTTGATTCTTTCCCATCGATTTATTAAAGTGTGTGACTCTCCATCTGTCTCAGGTATGCCGAGAAGAGAAGCTCCTCTGAGAAAATGTTCAGGTGTAAGGGCTCTGAAATCTGAGGGATCTTGCGAGAGTGAAGATATAGGTCTGGAATTTAATACGGCTTCTATACGAGTGAGTAGTGTAGGTAACTCTTCATAATTGAATTTATGATTTCCAGTCGTTTTCTTTAAATGGGACTTAAGGCTTTTTACTGCTGATTCCCAAAGTCCGCCCATGTGTGGAGAACATGGGGGTATAAACTGCCAATCGATCCCTTGGGGTGCATATTTTTTATCAATTTCAGGGGATACTTCTTTCATAAAGTTTATGAACTCTTTCTCGGTGGCTCGCATTGTCGCTCATAATCTTTGAGGGAAATCCGCGTCGTCCGACAAAGCATGCAAATGCTGCAGGGAAAGCCGCAGTTGTCAGATCTGAACATAGCTCGAGGTGTACTGCCTTTGTCGTAAAGCATACAAAAATAGCCACATACCCTTTTCTAAATGAAGTAGACCTTAACATCGAGGCCTTTATCTGGAAAAGTCCAGCAAAATCAACCCCAGTATAAGGTAGAGCACAATTGCAGCGTTCAGGTGGTAAAGCTGCCCTGATCTGTGTACGCATTTTATGTTTGTACAAGGTACATTGTTTACACATAAAAATCGTCTTTTTAAGTTGTGGCTTTAGTCGCGGTATATAAAATTCTTGTCGGACCATTTGCTTCATCAAGCGATGCTCAGCATGTAGTGTAAACTGGTGAAGATATATTAAGAATAAATGCGTAAAACGGTATTTCTCAGGAATAATAATGGGATGCCGTTCGTTGTAACTGACGCTGGAATTCTCTAATCTTCCATTCGCCCTTATTAATCCCTTAGCGTCCAAGAATGGGTTCAAGACGTGAAGAGAGCTTCCCTGGTCGTCTTTCAAGCAACTTTGCTTTCTCTCGACTGAAATAGCGAGTTTGGGTGTATGTGATGAGACTAACTTTGGCATTTTGCAAATCGGAATGCGTTAGTTGTACGCAAGGATCATTTGGTATCCCTTTCATTTTTTGTTTAAGTCTTTGGGTGAATTTGTGCATGTAAGCGACTACTCTTAGTGCTCTAGGAAATGAAGAAAATCGGAGAATATCATCCTCTTCTGGAGTGATATGAAAATTTTCAATTTTCCAACTTTCAGGCGGTATTATATTTCGAACGGGAGACTTTGGCCAGAATTCTTGTGATTCTGTTAGCCATGTTGGACCATCTCACCAGAGTGTAGTGCTGGTGAAGTGCAGTGGCTTGCAACCTCTTGTCCCAAGATCCGCTGGGTTATCTGCACTTGCAACATGTTGCCATTTTGCTGGGCCAACTAAGTCTTAAATTTGGGATATTCGGTTAGATATGTACATAGGTCTTCCAGCAATAGGGTGGTTTTTCTAACCACGTTAAAACTATTTCTGAGTCTGACCAGAGATACGTTTTATGATCGGTTAATTTCAGATGGGTTTGAACTATTGAAATTAATTTTGCTAACAGTAGAGCACCATTCAGTTCAAGCCGTGGCAGACGGAGTGTCTTCAAAGGTGCAACTTTGGCTTTGGCTACCAAGAGGTGTGCAGATATTTTATTATCATACTGAGTGCGTACGTAGACTGTTGCGCAATAAGCATTTTCCGAGGCATCACAGAGACCGTGTAATTCTGTGTTAATGTTAGGGGTGAAATTTATCCATCGAGGGAGTCGAATTTCTGATATGGTATGCAAGTTGTTAGCAAATTGAACCCATTTTGTTAAACGTACGTGGTTTTACCTGTTCATTATTGGCGAAAGCCATCCTGCGGGGTCGAAAAGTTTTACCACCGAGGCAAGTATTTGGCGTTTTGTAATGGCGGATATTGCAGATATTGACTCAATTGTATGTATATGAGAATTGATCTGTTATCGCATTCCATTGAATCCCTATGGTTTTTGTTGTACTGGACTGGTTTCAAATTTAAGGAAATCTGTATGTAATAAGTCTTCCTTTTTTATGTGTTTTATTATTTCGGGACGATTTGATGTAATTTTCTTTAGGGGGAATCCCGCAGAATTTAGTGACAGACTGTGGCTACCTGGTAGAATATCATCCACGTATGTTTGTGTTTGTAACACAGAAGTTGCTAAAGGTGAATTAGTTTCATACGTTTTTGCCACTTCATGCAGTGTCCTGATCGCCAAATAGGGTGCGCAATTGATGCCAAAGGTGACGATTTTAAGTTTGTAGTCACTGATAGCACTATTACTTGATTTTCGGAAGACTATACGCTGGAAATCTTGGTCATCTTTATGTACTAGAATTTGTCTGTACATTTTCTCTACATCCCGGTTAAAAACGTATTTAAACATGCGCCAATTTAGTATTAGCAGCATGAGATCAGTTGTTAGGTTGGACCAGTATATAGTACGTCGTTGAGTCATTTACCTGAGCTTGTACACTTTGAGGCGTTGAAAACCACTCGTACTTTTGTTGTGATTTTATCAGGTCGTATTACCCCTAATGTGGCAGATAAAAAGATAAGTATCTACCTTTAGATACTTTTTCATATGGTACAGTTTCTTCCATATGATTGTGATCAAGATATTCGTCCATTGGATTATCATATGCTGATTTGAGCTCACTTTTCTTTATCAGATTTTTTTCCAAGCTTAGAAATTGCTGGACTGCTGATATTCTAGAGTGACCTAGAGCTATAGAATCTGGGAAGATGGGTTTGAAAGGGAGTCGCTCAACATAATGATCATTTTCGTTTCTTGTTGTTGTGGACTTATAACAGGCTTCGCATGCCTGGTCTTCTTTTGATAGTTGAGTAGTCTGAGGTAACTGTTCTACTTTCCAGAATTTTTTGAGTTCATTATTTAGATATTCGTTTGAAATATTTTCAACTTCAGTTGTAAAAGAATTAATTTTCTCTGTGACTTGACCACTTAATATCCAACCAAAGATTGTATTTTGGGC
Source organism: Bactrocera dorsalis (assembly GCF_023373825.1). NCBI lineage: Eukaryota > Metazoa > Arthropoda > Insecta > Diptera > Tephritidae > Bactrocera > Bactrocera dorsalis. Next base: position 13,167,833 of record NC_064308.1, on the reverse strand, counting down.
TAACAATTTACTGGATATTTTTTCTATACCTTCAAGAATTAAGTCACTATCTAATAATAAATCGATTTGTGATGGGGTATGACAGTTGGGATCTGCTAATTTGAGATATGAGCATTTTTCCCATTGCTTTTTATTTACTTCGCAACTTGGAAGCAAATTTATGAGTTGCGGTAGAACGATGGCTTGTGCATCCATTCTTATATTCGCGTTTGGGGAGACTATGGTGATTGGGCAAATTTTGTTTGAATTTTGTATAATTCTTCCTCCCATTCCCGAAATTTGGAAATTTGAATTTTTGACGGACAATTTAGCCGATTTTGAGCTTTAGATGATATAAAGCATTTTTGAGAACCTTGATCTATTAATGCTCTTAATTTTAATAATTCTCCTCTATGTTCAATAGCGATGACCGCAGTGGGTAAAAGAATTTTGCTTTAATTTTCGGAATGAAGAGGTTGAATTTTTGCTGCTTTAGAGCAACATGGTTGTTCTTCCCGTTTTTCGGGATTTGAGATTTCCGGGTTATCACTTTTGGTTGTAGTGACTAACCCAGTTGTTTTATGAAATTGATTTTGCTTCATATTTTGAAAATTTGTAATATGAAGCAATGAGTGGTGTTTCGTTGACAGTACATATAATTGAATTTGCTTTCACAGTCTTTTGTACCGTCAGAATTATACAGACAGTTGATGCAAAGTTTATGTTGTCGGACAAGATTGTTCCTATCTGAAACAGACATTTTTTAAACTTCTCGCAAGATCTTATATTGTGACCTCCTTTACATATTTCACATAATGATTGCCAATGATTTGTTTGATTTGTTACAAATGTTTGGCTTATATTAGCGTGCCTATTATATTGTATATTATTGCTGGCTTGGGGTTTAAAAAAGTTTTTATTCGACTCATTTTGGTTATTTTTTGGCTTGACTCTTTTTTTGTTAACTCGCTATTTCGTACTGAGTTGTTAAGAATTCTTTCAATTGATGCCATTTTGGCGATTTCTTTCTTGCCTCTAGTGATTGCTCCCATAGTAGCAAAGCAGCATTAGGCAATGTTGCTGCACAAATATATACAAGGATAGGGTCCCACGATTCCGTGGAAACCTTTTGTGTTTTTAACACTGATAGACAAGTGGTCACTGTGGAGTATAAGTTTTGAAATTCTTGGCTAGTTTCTTGTTGGATTTTTGGCAAATGCAATAAAGTTTTTATTGGGTTTTCTATCATAACCCTTCCATTTTCGTATCTTTCGATCAGTGCTTCCCACGCCAGATTTAAGTTTTCGTCATTTAAAGCGAAACGCTTGACCATACTGCCTGCTTCCCCTTTTGTTTTGTACCTGAGATGGTACGGCTTTTGAACTCTTGAAAGTTTGGGATGGTTTATGTATACGGCAGTGAACATGTCCCGGAAGGACGGCCATTGATCATAACCTCCGGGAAAAACTTCAATATCACAAGCTGGTACTTTCAAGAATATACCTGTATCTAAGTCTTCTTTTTGAGTCGTAACTACTCTCGGAGGAGGAGTAGTGGCTCTACATGGCCTTAATAAATTTATTTGGTCTAATATCATTGCCTGCGTATTTTCAAATTGTTCAAGGCAGTTTTCGAACCGATTCTGTGTTGTCATTAATAGGGCAAGCAGTAATTCTTGTGCAGTATTTAACAAAACTGTCACTTTCAGTTATGAACCTTGACACTGAATTATCATTGGTTCTTTTTTGTTTGGCACCCTGCTTTGAGCGGGTAGCTTCTGCAGGTGTACTTTGTGATTTATCTTCATCAGCCTTTTTCGGAATTTCTAATAATTGAGGTGTTCTTGGTTTAACCTCTTTTGATTTCTCAGATTGCATTTATAGAATTAAATTGTAAGTTTTGAGCTTAGAAATGTTTTGCTTCGAAATACAATTAAAAAATTAGTACTACGAGCAAATGTGAAGAAAAATAGAATTGAAATTTTTATTATTAATTTTTATAAACGTAAATTTGCGAACGCAAAAAGAAAGAAAATAATAATAACGCAAAAATATACGTATGCATGTATGTATATGTTTATATGCATATAGTTATGCTTTATGTTTGCATGTTATTTTGTCGTTTCCCTTATAGTTTCGCAATATAGCGAAATGCGCGGAAAATAAGTATACAATTTTTTATATATTTGTAAATAACGGGTGATTTTTTTGAGGTTAGGATTTTCATGCATTAGTATTTGACAGATCACGTGGGATTTCAGACATGGTGTCAAAGAGAAAGATGCTCAGTATGCTTTGACATTTCATCATGAATAGACTTACTAACGAGCAACGCTTGCAAATCATTTTTTTTTTTTTAAAGTTATCAAGCTCTTAAAAAATCACCATTTATATCAATATTTAATATGTAAGTATGTATGCAAATGTTTTGTTAATTGCATTGCATACGTTTGCTCAAAAAGAACGCGAAAAAGAAATTACGATAAGCACTCTATGTCCGCATCAGAGACCTGCATTGAGTGATCGATTCGGTTTGATCAGACTCGCTCAAAGCGGTCAAACGAACGATCTCGATCAGTTGTTTTGATTGCTCTGCTTACTGATTCAAACTGATTTTTTGGTTCCGGTATGATGATTGGAAATGATTGTACAGAAAAACACGATCAAGTCCATTGATGCACGAAAACTCAGCCACCGATCAAGTGTGCGTTTGAATTGATTGTGATTGAACCAATCAGATCGAGAATTGCCCTGCGAATATGTATGTGCATAATTTGTGTGTACATATTTGTGTGTTTTAACGGAAACAAGATGCGATGCATAAAATTAACCAAAACATTTCTATATTTCTTTATTATTAACGCTTAAAACTAAAATTCAATTAATGCTTAAAGTTAATAAACAAAGGTAATTTAAAATTTTAATCACTTCTTCATTGAGATGAACAAAATCTTAAAATTAAAAAAGGTTTATTTTCTGGTTTCAATCGTAATCGCTAAAACTTTTACACATGGTCCGAGCCTATTTCTTTTTTCAGTTATAATATTTCCAGCTAAAGAAAAAGAACACTCAGCGGCTGCGCTGCTGGCAGAAACCACCCGGTATAACCAAACAGTATGATTGTGATCGAGTTGAATGCAAGCAGCATTCTCGAACACTCTTTGCTGCTCACACAAGGCGTTCGATCGAGAAAAATCATTACGAAACAATCAACAGTGATTGGATCTGAATGTTCGCTTCGAGCACGCTCGCTTACGATCATTCATTTTTGTTGAAGCAAAGTTTTCCGTCACAAAAAATCTGAGTCAATGATCTGGTCCGCACATATAAGTACATATAAGTATGTACATATATATTATATGTATAAATGCGCATACATAAATATGTATGTTATTTAATTTTAATTTATCAATGTTTGGATATGGATACCCTCCATGTACATGTACTTTGATTTTGTTTTGTTCCGTTTTTTTGTTTGGTTGTTTTAAGTTCGCTGACCGGAATAACAAATATATTTTATATATTATTACTTGTATGTAGGTATGTATGTATTTGTAAATTTTTATTGGTACGTTAGTATATATTAAGAGAGAGAAAACGTAAGAAAGATAAAGGAGAGAAATAGTTGGATTGCGATATACATATGTACATACATATGTATATGTACATACATAAATATCCAGTGTTATGTTGTTGTGGTTGTTTTCTTCTGCCTTTGTTTATATGTTAAGCGATCCTGCTTGTTGCTTTGTTAGCCCAATGGATATCACCAGAACTTGGAAGTAAGAATACTTGACTCTGAAAAAATTTTTTTTTTGATTTTGGAAAATTACAGTGTGCTTGGAAAACACAAAATAAGCAATAGGCAGGTACCGTAATTTTTTCATTTATTTCGGTACCTATATACATACATATGTATGTATATACCGAATTGTCAAACCGGTTTTTCGTATAGAACAGTTGGGTTATTTCTAATTAGCTGTATGCCGTATTACCGCTCAAACTGTATATTAAACATACATATTCGCATAAATAATTTTATTAAAAATTTAATTGGAAAGGACTCCGCCAAGGGGCAATACTTATGTGTTCTCTCTATGTCGTTTTTCTCTATTTGGTTTTTATTTCCTCTTTTATGTTTTCCGTGTTGAGTTTGTAGTCTGTTCCCACGTTGCTTGAACTCCTTGTTTGCTCTGCCGTATGTTTTGGGGTCTTTGTCACTGAAATACGTATGTATGTATGTACGTATTTATCTTGTTCTTTTAAGTATGTTCTATTGAGCATTCTTATATATATTTCTTTTCACAGCACTTTTCAGTATTGTTTTTATATTCTATTGTCACTTCACTTTCGTACCGCACTTTCGTTTTTAGTTTCTTTAGTTAGTTAATTTGTATTATACCGCGCCCGTTTATGTATTTTGCAGAGTTGAGGTTATTGACCTTTGTTTTGTGCTATAACGCGCCCGTTTAATGCTATTTGTTAATATATGCCAGAGAACGGCATCGGCTGAATAAAAACATTCGTACGCGCTCAACAGCCGAATAATCACACTGTTCGGATCAGCCGATCAAACTTGCATGCGCTCAAATTTTCGTTGTTGATTTTAAATTCACTCGGGTGTGTGCGATTTTTTGTTTCACTCCGAGTTTGTTCGGCTCGTGTTCAATATAATGATTTCGGACGCTTGCTCATTCGGTTCAACAATCATTGTTTTGAACAAGAACAACACTCAACTCGCAAAAATCAACTCGTATGATTTTACTCATGCGCGCAGCAAGCGGAACTTTTTCTGCACAGATGAAATGTGAGAAGAACGAAAACCAAAACAAGCTACAACAACAAGCTGCAGTTCGTGGAACGCATGGGGCTTGCATAGAAATTGTTACTGTACATGCAGTCGTCACGCTCACATCGTGTCGTCTTGTCGCTAATAGTTTACTCATAATCAATCAACTCAAATTGAACCGAATGATGCTTTCGTCAACACATGCTCATTTTATTGAACGCTGACTTTTGTTCAGTGAGTTGAATTGAGTGAGAAATTTTGAACCGAAGACTCAAGATCCTCGGAATGATGTGTATGGCAAAATTAGTTGATTTTTACTCATAACTCTGTTTTTTTCAGTGAGTTGGGTTGAATGAAAAAGTTCGCGTATGAGTAAATCAAGAAAATAGTGATTTTTGCAGTTCTCTGATATATGCCCATAACTTTCTTCACTTTTTTGTACTTTTTCTTTATGAATTGTATCGTTATGTATTTAATTTTTATTTTTTCATTTTCTTTTTTACGTTTGTAGTGTTTTATCTTAGGTGCCTTTCTGAGCGGCTCGAAGGACCATTTGTTCGCTACACTTTGTTTCACTTTGTATGTGGGGATATACTTACGTTAACTGATGTAACCCTTTTTTATATAAATTAAAAGATATTTCTTTTTGGGAAATGCAATTTTGTGTTTATATTTTTCTTTCTTTTGCAAATTTCAATGCCTTCAATAAATTCACAAACACTGTTATAATTTGTTAAATTGTCCACTGCTGATTCAACTGCGCACACTCACACGCGATCGGATACGATTCCAGCTTTGCACCAACAATTTGAAATGTACGGACGATCAGCGGTCGAAAATGGCAAAAAGTTTCTAATTGTGCGATGCATGTTGTGTTGTGTGATGAATGTTGTGTGGTGTGATGAATTTTGTGTCGAGGGGCGAGATGCCATGAAGTCGCATAAACATTAATCGCATATTAAGGAAAAGGCGACCACTGGTAAACATGTAAATTTGTCGGTATATTTTCCTTACTTTCGCACAGATTTTCTGTTGTTCAGAACGCAACGGTTAAACCTGAGTGTGAATATAAATTCTAATTGACATCTCAGTTAACATGCGAAATAAATTTCATTTATAAATTGCTCTCGCAATGCAAAAAAAATTTGAAACCGCTGGCAGGGTAACCATCATTACTCTCTTTTCACTATCTTTATATAAGTAGGTCATAAACAGATTTAATTTCTAAAATTTGGTCTTCATTATTGTTGTCGCTTTTGTAATCCCATAAACCATAACATTTGAAACCGCTGACGTCATAACAGTGCGCATACTTGAAACGTCGTAGAAGTAAAGTCGTGTTATTATAATAATTAAAATAATAATGTGGCTATGTTTTTATAGCAAAGCCAATCAAAACATAACGACAAATTCTGTAAAATGAATATTTATTAATTTTGTTATGTTAGCGCGGTAGAAACTTATAATTATAAGTTACGCAAATAATTCTTATTTTATATAAGTTGCTTGCCACGTTAGGGTCATATGGGTATTGTTGTTTCTGCAGCTACAAAAATCATTCAGAAACAGACCGTATAAGTACAACGTTGGAGTGTAACCAAACACACAATTTAAGTATCAATCACATGGTTGTGCCGTATATATAATTATTTTCCGACTTCAGTGTTAAGTCCAATAAAACGAATTCCAATTCCAACTCAAATCCAACTTAGTAGATATATTTCTGAATACTCACTTTTTTTAAATTTGATCATATTTGATTTCTTTTATATATATTCTTTGGCCACAAGTTTCAAGTCGTTTCCGAATGCTATGTTCGTAGTCTGAAAAATTTGCGGATAGCCACATCTGAGAAAGTCTTCCTAGTATTAGCCCTTAAATGCAAAGGAAATGTCCTCTTTTTAAAGGTTTTATATTGTTTTCATTTTACCAGATAGAAAAATTGGAGGTTGTGGCCATGTGTAGAAGTTCAGGCAAGTAAGGAAAGTTCTCTCAGCGCCATTCATGTGGGAGTGACCATGCATCTAGAATGACCGTTCTATTAATTGAGAAAGTGCCGCTGTCGAGCTGGTTGACGTTCTTGTAAGAGTAAAGGCTCACATCATCGGCCTTCAAAAGGGCGATGGACAGGACCAAGGCTGAAACGAGTAGGTCCTTGTGGTATTTACTACTGAGACCATATAAAGAAGCGCGAATTCAGTGTGGGATTCGTGGAGTGAGGGAGACTCTGTCACCGAGTCCTTGCATTTATCCCGATGGACAAACGTCTCCACAATAAAGCGGAAATCTTCAACTAATCGCAGATTTGCTTCCAAGCCCGGGCGGAAGAGATGGATGATGTGACTAAACGTGTCTTCTATGAGCGCTTGAAGAGCGTGCCCTTACGTGCCTTTAACAGCAGGGAACATCCCCAAATAAATTGAGGCTGATATGAAAATGAAATATGGTTGTCTTTAGATTCAAGCGAAAGACCATTAATCAAGCTACCAGACTGTCTCCGGATTGAAAAGCCACCAACCAGATTGATCATGTTATGATAGACGCAAGCTACGCTAGACGTCAAGTAGCTGCAATCACAGAGACAGCCGAGCGATTTTCTACTCGACATGCACTCCTGATCTCTGAGAGCACTAATCAGACACTGGCCATAAAGGAACTGTGAGACGGAATTTCAAGCTCCTTAAGTACAGCTGCAAATGAAACCAATGGCTTCCAGAAAAGGCAAAAGGCAACAGCTGGTACTACAAGGAGTGCCGTGTCGTAGTGGAGTGATAACATACTGCTTATCTCGCAATGTTACAAGCGACCAACAGAAGGTTTCAAGACCGGAGCATACTCTTGTAGAACCTCAGAGGTGATCTAGTGACTGATGTCCAGATCATACTGAAATTATAAAGGAATGACGGTGTCTACGCCAATAAGCAAGAAGAAATGTGCTTTAGTGTGCAAATTAACACCCGAAACTCTCACATTTCATACAACTCAATTCCGTTCCCAAGCTGATTTAGGCTAAACCCACACCGGGTTAGTCAAAACAGTTTTTTTGTCTCATACGACTACTGATCATAGCTTCATATGTGACAACCCATACCGAACAAGACTAAACGAAAACGTACGTTCGAGCTTTGACTTGTTTGAAGAGCTGTTGTCGAACTTCTTATGCATTTTCATACAGCCAACGCACACCAAATGTGTTTGTTGCCGATCAATACATGCTGAGCTACGGCGCAAGCCACACCGAATGAAACAGACATGACACGTTTCGTTGCTTATAGCTGCACCATTGTTTTTCATAGACAAAATGTTATAACTAATTTTTTGCAGGAGTTATGCTTTTGCGGTAGTTTGTAATTTGCTTAAAATTAAATGTTTTATTAAACACAGCAAATATTCGAATGTTTCCGTTTTATTTCAATGCACACCATGCGAGACAGAAAAACAAACGTCGCATTGTGCATCGCTTGGTTTGGGTTAGAGCACAAGACGTTTTTGTGTCTTATAGCAGAAACAGCGAATTCCGCTCCTCTCTTCCTCAGTTGCCGCCCGTAGCGAGAAAAATCAGCCCGTAGAAATAAGCCATCCTTATTTGTTTTCATTTGAACAATGTTTCTATGGCTCAATACGCATATACGAGGGCTGTCCGATAAATAACCGACCTCAACGTGACGCTAGCGGCACATCTGAAAAAAAAGTTTCTACTTCAAATTGTGCATATTATAATAGCTACTCGCCAAAATTTCAGAAATTTATCTTGCGCAATTATCTGTTGACAGTCGTTTTTGTGAGTCTATTTCGGTGATTTCCCCAAAATGGAAAAAATTGAAGATCAAGCTGTAATTAAATTTTTATTTTTGAAAGGCAATACGCCTTCACAAATCAAAGATGAGTTGGACTCTGTGTATGGTGACTCTGCACCATCGTTTACCACCGTAAAATTTTGGGCAGCTGAATTTAAAGATGATGAACGTCCTGGGCGTCCAAAAACTGTAACCACTAACGATGACATCGCTAAAGTTCATCAATTGGTACTAGACGACCGCCGGATTAAAGTTAGGGAAATAGCTGAGATTATGAAGATGTCAAAAGAAACTGTTTGTCACATATTAAACCAAGATTTGGGCATGAGAAAGCTGTCCGCGCTTTGGGTGCCGGGTTTGCTTACGCTAGACAACAAACGTGCGCGCATGAACATTTCCAGCGCTCTGTTGGCTCAGTTTAGAGGCAATAAGACCGAGTTTTGGCGCCGATTGATAACTGTAGACAAAACTTGGATTCATCATTATACGCCCGAAATAAAAATCCAATCTAAACAGTGGATTGAAAAGGGGGAACCAGCCCCAAAAAAACCTAAAGCTGTGTATTCGGCTGGGAAAGTGATGGCGAGTGTTTTTTGGGACAGCCATGGAATTATTTTTATCGACTATCTTGAAAAAGGAAAAACTATAACAGGAGCATACTACGCATCATTATTGGACAAGCTAAAGGAAGAAATTTCGAAAAATCGGCCACATTTGCAAAAAAAGAAAGTCTTGTTCCAGCAAGACAACGCACCATCTCACACCTCAACAGTCGCCATGGCGAAAATCCACGAATTGCGGTTCGAACTGCTTGACCATCCACCTTATTCACCGGATCTAGCACCAAGCGACTTTTTTTTGTTTCCTCAACTTAAAATTGCGCTCGGCGGCCAGAGATTTTCGTCAAATGAGGAGGCAATCTCTTTCGCGAACTCGTATTTTGCAGACAAAGACGCCAAGTACTATTTGGAAGGGTTGCAGAGATGGGAGCATCGCTAGGAGAAGTGTGTGGAGTTACAAGGAGACTATGTAGAAAAAAAAAAATTTTTTGAAAAAGTCGCGTGCATCATGGTTAGGTCGGTTATTTATCGGACAGCCCTCGTATACATAGTTTTGTACACATCTATGTTTTAAATTAAATTTTTTCATAATGTAAAATATCAAATCTGAAATCAAACTTTTAAAAATAGTTTATATATTTAAACATAATAGCATTCGACTCTGATTTTGAGTTATTTTAAGAAAATTTCAAACATATTGAAGACAATTTTTGTAATTACTACAGTATATCGAGACTGGCACCCCAGCGTTGTGGGAGAGCAATCAGCTGATGCGTTTCTACCGGAAAAATCCAAATCGAGGGAAATTCTCCGGTATCGTACCGTAAAGCGGACGGTGGAAGCGGAGTTGGCTAATCATTTACATTGCGCTCTCATAAGATAGGTCATATCAGCTGATTCGTGCTGCGGGTTTACGTTGTTCACTGTTTCTGCTATTATTAATTAAAGACGTTACTGACTAATACGGTTTGGGTTTCGCCTTGAGCAAAGCATATGAATTACTTAGAATTGACGCTACATTCACGAGCTACATAAGCGGTCATCATAATCAAAATTGGTGCCCTATGAAAATGCAACCTGAGAAGCTTCCGCTGACGAACTTTCGCTGATTAGCAAGAAGTTACTTCAAAGAGCAGCTCCGGTGACAAACACGCAACAACAGTATTATAGAATTAAGCTTTTGTTTGTTTGTGGGACCTTTTCGCGTTATCCGGTCATCCATTGTAAGAAGAAGTCATCACTTAACACTCACTTGGATGAAGAGGTGCGTTTAACAGGTGGTAGAAAAATTAAATTGTGCAATATTTATGCTAAGATACAAAACGAATAGTGCATTAAAAGATAAGCTCATAAAAATATTAAAACAAAAAGTTCCAAAATAATAAAAAAAATATTCATTTGTGAAACAAAATAAATACAGTGAATAACATCATAAATAATTTTTTATAAGAAAAAAATCATAAGAATGAAATTTGTATAAGGAATAAAATATCGAATCCGAATAATTAAATACGTCCGCCGGCTCTGCAAAATGCATCAGCTAACACTCAAGACGGCCCATCAAATACCTAACAAGCCCAAAAAAAGGACCAATATAATCACGTTCTCGGAATAAAACAAACGCTTTCGTTAGTGTCTGTAATATAACTCATTTCTTTATTTTCGTATCATTTACACTTATCCTATCTTATTTTAAAGCTTAATCCTGATTACTCTTCTAATGTCTTCTTGTTCTCTTACTCTTATTTCTCTTAAAACTAAGGTAGTATTAGTTATATGTAAATATGTAAATTAATATGTAAATGGGTGCTTACATTACTATATATGTATGTATTATATAGGCGATATGGAGGCTTACATTACTCCTCCCCGGCCAGAATAAGCAGTCCCTGCGTATTCAAAAAATATCCAATATTTAAATAACTTTAATGTTTCTCTAAACATTATTTATATATTTCGTTTTACTTGCGTTTTATATATTTTTTTAAATTGTTTATTATTGGATACTAGGTAATTTCCTTCTTGCTTAAAATTTACAATTTTTTTATATTTGGGTTTTGATTTGCTTACTCTATTATTATTTACAATGTTGTTTGCAAAACTGTCCGTTTCTACCCTATTAGTTTTTTGGTTTAACACATGTATTCTCTTAGATTTTCTCTCATGTACCATTTTGGTAAGTTTAGATATATCTTCTTGTGAAATTATATTATTTAAAAGATCTATTGGTCGATATTTGGTAGTACTATGAATAGTGTTGTTGTATGCTACTCTTGCTTTATATACATTTTCCATGATATCATCTTTATTATTAGGATCTGCATTGAAAAGTCGAATGTGTTCGTTTAGAGTACCATGTAATCTTTCTACGTCCGCATTACCAGTTTTCAAATAAGCTGTTGTTGTGTGGAAGTTGATCTGTTGGTCCTTTAAGAATTCCCTAACTACAGCAGTATCTAGCTCATTGTCGAAAACTACTAACTTTGGTTTACCTAAATATTGTATTCTCTGCTTGAGTGCCTTCAGTATCGATACCCAGGTCCTGTCTTCCAGGTTGTAAGCAGTTGCGTATTTCGTAAGTTTATCTATGCTTGTAAGATACATCGTGCCGCGTTGTGGATACCATATATCAAAATGAACGATATCATTGTGCCTTTCTGGTGTAGATGTAATGTTAAAGCTATGCTTTATTGGGGTCCTATCGAATTTCGCAAGTTTACATATTTCACAACTGTTAATGTATTTTTGTATTTCTTTCTGAAACTTAGGGTAGTAGTAAACTCTTCTCAATTCTTCATAAACTTCGTTAATACCTCTATGATTATTTTTAATGTGCGTATTTTGTATTAATTGTAAAAGCTTTTCTCTATCAATTATATCTTCTAAGATTGAATGTGCTTTTAACACCTTTAAGCTTTTGTTTCTCGCAAAATATTTAATATACAAAGATTGGAATTCTTTGTATAATTCAATATTTTGGCAATAAACTACTGCGAGTCCTTTCGCAGGTAGTTTTTCTCGCAGGAAATTCAAAAGGGCATCATTATTTGTTACTTTTAAGCAGTGCCGAATTTTAGTTTTGAACATAATTTTTGTTGAACAAGAATTCGTATTTGAATTTTGAATGAATAATTGATTTTTAAATTAATTAATTGGTTGTTCGGTTATTTTAATGTAGTCAGTATCATCGCTTTCTGCGCTATGCACTGTGTTAACATCTTCATCGAATAATTCATTTAGATTAATTACTATTTCACTATTTAATGATTCATAATTTAACCTACTTAGGCCGTCTGCGATTACGTTTTCTTTTCCTTTTATATAACTAATATCAAAATCGAACTCATTTAGCTTAATTTTCCATCTTTGGATTTTAGCATTTGGTTCTTTTATATTGTGAAGCCAAACTAATGGACGGTGGTCTGTTTTGATTACAAACCTACGACCGAAAAGATATGGGCGAAAATATTTCGTTGCCCACACTATGGCTAATAACTCCTTTTCAATTGTGCTGTAATTTTTTTCGTGACCGTTTAAAGAACGGCTGGCAAAAGAAACTGCTTTATTTCCTTGCATAAGTGCGGCTCCTAATGCAAAATTACTCGCATCAGTAACAAGTGTAAAAGTTTTATTAAAATCGGGATGAATAAGAATAGGATCATTTTTAAGCAACATTTTTAATTTTTCAAAAGCCGCTATATAATCTTTATCACAAGTATTAACTTTTATTCCTTGTTTGAGGTATTTAATGAGATGGTGAGCTATTTTGGAGTAATCCTTAATAAAATGTCTGTAAAACCCAGTTATACCCAAAAATGATTTTATTTCTTTTTGTGTTTTAGGTAATAGTATTTTTTCTATGGTTTCAAGTTTCTTAGGGTTTGGTTTAATACCTTCAGCAGTTACTAAATGACCCAAAAACTCAGTTTCTTTTGAGAGGAATTTGCACTTGTCAACTTGTAATTTCAAATTGGCTTGACCCAAACGTTTCAAAATTTTGTCTATTGCTTCTAAATGTTCTTCTATACTAGTTGAAAAAATCAGAACATCATCTAAATAAACTAAGCAGATTGAACCAATGTATTCTTTCAATACATGGTTAATCATACGTTGGAAAGTAGCCGGCGCATTACGAAGGCCAAATGGCATACGCATAAACTCATAATGCCCAGTGGCTGTAGAAAAAGATGTTTTTGGAATGTCATCGGGATGTACTTCTATTTGGTGAAATCCCTTGGCTAAATCAAGAGTAGAGAAATATAAACACTTTCCTAGTTTGTCGAAGATATCGTCAATATTTGGCATAGGAAATCTGTCTTCAATAGTAATATCGTTTAACTTTCGATAGTCAATTACTATACGCCATTTTTGTTCATTGGAAGAATCTAATTTTTTTGGAACTATCCATATTGGGCTATTATATGGACTACTTGAATGCCTAATTATGTTTTGTTTTAACATATTTTCAATCTGGTCATTAACTTCTGCTTTATGTACCTCAGGGTACCTATATAATTTGGAATACACTGGCATATCATGCTTCGTTAGAATTCTATGCTTTATTTCATTGGTAAAAGTTAAATTATCGTTCTTGTTGTAAAATACATGTTTATACTTTTTAATTATATTAGTTAATTTTTCCTTTTCATATTTTTCGAGATGATCTGTTTGGATTTGAGATAATATATCAGGTTTTTCAATTTCGCAATTATAAAAGCAGTTATCTTTATAAGCTAATTCATTATAATCTTCTTCCTCTTTAGATAAACACATTTAGGCAATTCACAAGCTTTGTTGTATGTCTTATGTCATATTTAATATTCTTAAAAAATACGACACTTGTGAGCACCCTTAACTGTTGTATGTCATATTTTGTCATATTTCTACACTTAATCAGCTGATAGTGAAAAATTAAGAAGACAGAAATGCCACAAGAAAGTCAGAAAAATAAAATTATAGCTTCTTTATGTGAAAATCATGCATTGGCTCTATTAGGAGTTGAATCAAGTGAGTATTTGCATACATTTCTTCATTAAATACAAATATTTATTTACTTTACTTTGCCAGGTGACGAAGAAGACGAAGCTATTGAAAGTTTTTTGATCAGCATGAGCTGTTGCATTTGTAATTTCATTTTTTCAATTTCTAATTTGTCATTAATTTCTCTTTTTTTAATTATATTTCTTTTTCTTTTAACTCTAATTCTTTTTCTTTGATTGACATTTCCCTTTCCCTTGCTGCAATATCCATCTTAAGCTTTTGCTTCCTTATTTCTGCGATCTCGCCATGAACCCGCATAATATCTGACAAGGCAGTTTTGGAATATATTCCTTTCTGCCTCCGAGTGCACACATTGCGACTTTGTAGTTCTTCAGCTTCAACTGAACTGCCCGCTTCAACCACAAATTCTGCTCCCGATGGACTTGCTTTCTAACAGCGTCACCAAACTGTCTTCCACTACTGCAGAACAATTTAATCTGCTGCCGAAAATATCGTCCAACTCTTCATAGAAAAAACACATTTTTCTTAAAGTATCTATAGAAAAAAATAATGGTCAAAATTAAAAAAAAAAAAGAAATTTTCTTAAAAGAATTTACTTTTTATTGTGTCGCCTTCCATACTTCCTGCGCCTGTCGACCCTTCCCACTCCTTTGCTTTGTTATAATTGTTATAATATATTGCGTTCTTTTGCGCACACTACTTTCCATCCTACCGTCAGCTGCGTGTCTTCGATGAAACGACCATAAAATCTTTGAGCCGTTGGTTTCTTTAAAAAAATTATTTGACTTTGTTTTGTTTTTTTTAATTAAAATGACAAACCTCGAAACTTCTATTTGCCATTAGGAACTCCACAATCGCTTTTTCTTCTGCCGCATTCCATTTACATATGTGCCGGATTAAAACGGCGGCGTTTTGGTTTACAATGCAATAAAATCATTTGCAACCACATAAACATCAAAATATTTTCATATTTCACTTATATTCAACTTAATTTACCTGAATATCGTGGTTTCTTTCCATATTAATAACGAAATTTATTAATTTCAAACACTTAAACGCCAATACTAAGAAAGTAAACAAATACAGCTAATAGAATAGCGAACTCAAGAAACATACCACGCGGTGTTGTATTTGTAAACAAATACAGCTGATAGAATAGCGAACTCAAGAAACATACCACGCAGTGTTGTATCAGTCATATTTTAATTTTGCATGTGAAACAACAACAGTGTTGGAATGACAGTCATAAAAAAATATGACAATATGACGATATGACACACTATGACACCTTGTGAATACCTTAATTGTTATTACAGCATTACTTGTAATTAATTGTCTACAAGGTATATTTATTATGCAGTTTAAATTTTGTAAAATATTATTACCTATAAGTCCATCAAAGTTTTCATTGAACGCGTATTCTAAAAATTCGCAATTATAATCTTTTATATTAAATTCACGAAATATGGGAAATTTGCAAAGTTTTGTAATTATTATCTCTCTACCTAATGCTTTTGCTACTACGTTTACATTTTGCTTCAAATTCGGATGACATATACCAGGATTAATTATACTGAATTCAGCACCAGTATCAATTATAAATTTCAATTTTTTTATAGGATTATTAATTACTATATATGGAAGTTTTGAGTGCCTGCTATTGGAAAATTTACGTTCGAATTTCCTATTTCCATTGGTTCATTTTGACTTCTTAAAATCGGCTGTCTAAATTGGTAATCATAATTATTATTATTGGAATTTGGTTTATTTCTATTTGTGTTTTGTGAGTAATTGGTCCGCTTCGTTTGACTAGTAAAATTTGAATTTCCTAGGTTATCATTACATGGATTATAATTTGTATTAGAATGTGGATTTTGATATGGAAAATTTTGTTGGGTCTCAAAATGCTGATTATGTTTATTACTCGTATTTGTAAAATGAAACGATTTCTTTTGAAAGGAATTGTTTTGGTTATTATAATTATTGCTAAAGTTAGTTCTTATATTTGTATTCAAATAGTCTCTTTTTGCAGGTCCAAACTGTGCATAATTTTGATGCTTTGCTCCTAATATAATTTTAAATGCGTCTTCTAATGTTTCAGGATCTCTGGCGAATATCATAGTACGTGTTGGTTCAGGAAGATGATCCCTAAAAGTTTTAAGTGAAATTCTGTTTACTTCTTCAGTCATATAAGTAGTGTCGCCATGAGTTAAATTTCTATTATGTATTCTGTTAGCCAGTTTATTTATTTTAAAATAATAATTTTCAATTGTCCCATGTAATCTGCAAGTTTTTAATTCGTCCATTAAGTCATTACTACTGTATTTTTCGCCAAAATTTTTTGTTAAAATTTCTTTCAAAATATGCCACGAATTTACATTAGAGTGCCTGTGAATGGCTTCCCTAGTTTTGCCAACACATTTGTTTTTAATATACCCAAAAAGTATATTTTGATTAGTACTATCAAATTCTAGAATAGATGGGAGAATATTTTCAACCTGATCTATATAATCTGGCAATTGATTAGTATCATTGCCGTCAAAACTTTCAATATTTTTTATGCAAGTTAAAACTAGGTTAAATCTACTTATTTGTAACGCTTCCATAGCTAAATATTTAATTCAATTTATGTATGTGTAAAAGGGAAACTAATATATTGTTAAAAGAAGAAACGAGAGAAAGTACCAATAAATAAAATAAAATATATTTACATATATGTATATATATATATATACATATGTGTATACTTATGTATATGTTTGTAAATCCTTGCTGTTACTCTTGCTGCCTTGCTGGACGTTTGTTGCTGCTGTATTAAGCTCCAGTTGATTACAGTTGTTGTTATTTTAGTTTCGCCAAATATAAATGCACAATTATTGTTTTTGTTTTTGACTTCTCTTTTGTTTTATGGTTTCTCTGCTGCACTGAAAAGTTTTGTTGTTGTGTTACCCTTTTGAAACGTCTTGAATATTATAGGCACCGTTTCAAAGAGATTTAAAGTTCCTTTCACCTTCACAGAGGTCGCAAATTCAGAGTCATCCGCTTTTAACCGCGACTATCTGACCTTCATAGAGGACACAATGACCGTTGCTAGTTGTTGTTTGTGTTTTTCGATGAGTTCCTCTAATCCTCTTATTTTCGAATGTGCGCGTTTTATATTTTTCTTTATTTAGTTCGGCTTTTTTTTATATTTATTTTATTATTAATAGGTTTTTTATTTTGTAATTGCTTTTTTTCTATAATATACAACTCCTTTGCTCATTTAATTAAAGCATTGTTTTGCTCAGCACGATTTACGAAAAGATTGTTTGATTTAAAGAACTAAATTTTCGCTCAGCGGCTAATTAGAAATGTTTCTCACATATTTTTTTTTGTTTTTAATTATTTTAAGGTGTTGCGTTTCGCGTTGTTTTTTTTCGAGTTTTCACGTCACGTATATCACGTGATCTTTATGCTGTCTTTCTTGTGGATCCCGTTTCTTTCCCCAGGTATCACCTTGATTGCCCTTGGAATTGCTAGAGGTCACCGTCAACCACACATTATAGAGAATTGATAAGTTTTATAAAAGTTATCAATTTAAAGAAAACCTGTAACTTCCCACAAACTGTTAAGCTTATTTTATTTAATTTCACCGCTTTGACAATGTTTAGTTTTTATACACTTTTTAAGCGTTTTTTTTTTTTTTGTAAAAATGTTTTTTTTTTTTTGTTTTGTTTTTAGCACTGGTACAATTGTTTTCTTCTTTTTTTTACGTTTATTCAAACACAAAAGTCTATTTATTTAAAAAAAATTACGTATTTATAAATATATGTATTAAGAATTTTAAAATTTGACTCTGATCAAAAATATTATTCTTAATAACAAGTTTTCCTCGTCGCCAATCACGTTCTCGGAATAAAACAAACGCTTTCGTTAGTGTCTGTAATAGAACTCATTTCTTTATTTTCGTATCATTTACACTTATCCTATCTTATTTTAAAGCTTAATCCTAATTACTCTTCTAATGTCTTCTTGTTCTCTTACTCTTATTTCTCTTAAAACTAAGGTAGTATTAGTTATATGTAAATATGTAAATTAATATGTAAATGGGTGCTTACATTACTATATATGTATGTATTATATAGGCGATATGGAGGCTTACATTACTATATACATATGGTTGTCAAAAAAGTCTTGCGGTATTTTCGCTAGTTGGCGCTGAAAGCGCGTAGTTTTAGTTTCGTTTGTCGCATCGGGTTATGCTATACCTTTTTGGAAAGCTCATTTCACGCGTTAACACGTGTTTGATTGATTGTCGTTTCTTTTGAGTCGTTCGTGAGTTATAGCGTCGCAAACATGGAGCAAATTAAAGAGAAAATACGGTATATTTTACAGTACTACTACGATAAAGGCAAAAATGCATCTCAAGCCGCCAATAAAATTTGTGCCGTTTATGGACCCGATACAGTTTCCATTTCCACCGCACAACGATGGTTTCAACGTTTTCGTTCTGGTGCAGAGGTGGTCGAAGATGCGCCATGCTCCGGAAGGCCTGTCGTCGAAAATTGCGATAAAATCGCTGAATTGGTCGAAAGAGACCGGCATAGTAGCAGCCGTAGCATCGGTCAAGAGCTGGGCATGAGTCATCAAAAATTCATTTCAATTTCAATAAAAAAAAAATCAATAAAGTACCGCAAGACTTTTTTGACAACCCAATATTTAAAGTAATTCCAAAAAAAAAATTATTCCAGTGAATGTTGAGCAAAATAAATAAAGTGAATAATATCATAAGCAAATTTTTATAAGAAAGGAAATCAAAGACATTTGTACAAGGAAAAAAATATCGAATCCGAATAATTTAATACGCTAGGACTCAAGACGGCCTATCAAACATATAATAATAGGAAATGCGGACGCAGCCCTCCAATCATAGAATATCCCTTTACATTACCATTTAATACATACTATAAACACATATGTATGTATACAGTCCACTAATCTTAAACATCTATTTTCAAATATATTGAACATACGTCCATACATACATAAATAAACACATAAAAATATATGAATTTATATGCAACACACATACATACATATATGAGGCACGTATGCATCAGGGTGGGTCGATTCCGGACTTTTTTCGATTCGGGATTTCTAATAGTGCGGAAAAGTTGCCTTTGTACTTCCTGATTCCAATGCAACTTTTTGTTTTGAGATCGGATTGCATCTTAAACCCCAACTCCGGCCTTGAAATTTCGGAAATTCGCTTAAAATCGTGAAATTGTCTACTTAGCGCCTGAAATGCAAAATGTATAAAAAAAAAATTATTTGTTACGTCATTTGCTACCGAAATGGTATATGTGATCATGGCCATAGGACGAACCGTTCCCGAGATACGAGCGAAAATGCGGCGCGCCACAGCGCAAGGTGAAAATTGTTGCAGCTCTCAGCTAACCTGTATTGGTCACCCAGAACCCACCGCGTGGAGGTGCTCTTCGGGTTCCTCCCAAGCCCAACCCAACCAACCAACCATATGTCAGGCTTGTTTTAGTCTGAATCTGTGTCAAATTTATTGATAAAATCCGATTTTGTACTAAACTTTGGCACTTGTTGCCTAGATTTCAGTGTAGAGCGTATAAAACGATCACGAGATTGGGAGCCAATAACTTTAGAAGATGCCTCTGTCATCAGTTTGACGGTTCTCTCAACTGCCACGGTGTGAGAGGGGAATTCACTAAATATCCATACATCTGCAGTGTCTCCCAACAGCCCTTTTATGAGTTCTTCGTTAAAAACTGAACAAAGAACTGGTGGACCAGTCAGGGTAATAGTCTTCCAGTTAATCATATCGTAATAATTATTAGCTTCGAAATTCAGCTTTGGCACTTCATTACATCTAACCCTTCCATTTACAGTGTCAGACTCTGCTTCTCTGGCTGCCAGAAGACGGTCAAGGGCCAACTTTCTGACTTCTATCCGTTCGTCAGTCATCATAGAAAGCATTCTGTTGGATGGATGAATCGACAACCTTGCGCAGTTTAGCAGGTAAGTATCTCGCCCTTTGGATTGCAGCATAGAGATGGCGCGAGCCATCTTTGTTTGAACTGTTGAATCTTATTGAGAACCACAAAGGTGAGTAAACTGTAAGTATGTACTTGACCAAAATCTTTATTTCCTTTGTTGGTTTGTCAGTAGAAATATATAATCTCAGAATTTTATTTGCACAGGTGAGCCAGCGAGATTTGCACATGTTATCTGGATGCATCGACGTTAAATCTGAGGAACATTGACCGGAAATAACAGCTTCTGATATTTTATAGAGATACGCTTGCTATGTGCTAAGTTGGGTCGGATTAATAACCTAAGAAGGTAATTGGTAGGATGGGAAACTTTCAAATTTGACAACAGGCAACTTCTCACAATCAGGGAGCAGTTCACCTATGTCGCCAGAGAATGTATTTGGACTCTTTGAGACACCATCTATGTGTTCGAAAAGAGCACGAAATGGAAGTTCGTTGAATTGTAGAAGACAACCAACCCACTGTAATCAAGAACTAATCTTGCATTTGTCAGTGACAAAGCTAGTCTGATCCTCTGTTATCAAACCTGCTTTTTTGGCATCCAGAAAAGCAGATGAATCAATCAAGGCTTTGTGTTTTGTTTGGTTTTAGAGGATGGAAGAGAAAATTCATCATCAGCATCGTTTTTGGAAGAATCCATTTGCGACGCACCTGCATTGTTGTCGTCTGTCTGAGAGTCTGGCTGATCTGAATGGTCTCGTGTTCTAGCTGATACTTTTCTGGTAAGTGTTTATGTTGAATGACGTTTTGAAAGCTTTTCTTTACGTTCATTTTTCTTTGTAATTTTTTTTGTTTCAGGTAGATCAACACTTCCAATGCAACCAATTCTTCTGGTTCTCTGGTCCAAGAGAAATGGTTGATCATTGATAGGACCTTTCCTTTCCTTTGGACAAGTGCAAGAAGAAAACTACATGCATTTACAAGCAGCGATGCCAAATAATTTTCCGGCAGAAGAGACAAAGTCGTCTCTTTTAGAGCTCAAACCTATTGGGTTCCTTAAAAACATTTGTTTAAGAGTCAGAAATTTCTTATGGTATGTGGTGGGCATTTTTATAACTCTGGTGTGTGATACTATCGGAATAGATGACTTTTTGAAAGTATTTTCAACCTTTTTTGCAACTATTTCTGTAACCTCTTTACTCCTAGTTTCATAGTTGTCGCTTCGGAGTCGCCCTATACGAAATCTTTCAAACTGATAACACAAAAGAACATCTTGGTAAGTATGTAACTGGGACTCAGAGAGATTGTACGGATATATGCCAAACACAGGACATTTCTGTCTAAATTTAAATTTAGATACAGACATTTTGAGTTCTGTGTTCTGTTGAGAGAATATAAGTGATAGCACTCGGCAAAATCAACGAGAAGAGTGAAGGAACTCGATGAAAAAATATTTATGTGGAGACCAGGAGACGTGTCGTATGGCGCAGGGAAATGAATCTAAGTGATAGAACTCGACGAAATCACCGACAAGAGTGAAGGAACTCGATGAAAAAATATTTGTGTGGAGACCTATCCGAACTTGTCCTTTGGCGTAGGTGAATGAATGTGAGTGATAGCACTCGGCGAAATCAACGTCAAGAAGTGCGGCCGCAAGCCGATTTTCACCTTGCGCTATGGTGCGCCGCATTTTCGCTCGTATCTCGGGTACGGTTCGTCCTACGGCCATGATCACATATACCATTTCGGTAGCAAATGACGTGATAAATAACTTTTGTTTTATACATTTTGCCATGAGATGCGTATTTCAGGCACTAGGTAGGCAATTTCACGATTTTAGGCGAATTTCCGAAATTTCAAGGCCGGAGTTGGGGTTGAGGATGCAATCCGATCACAAAACAAAAAGTTTCATTGGAATCAGGAAGTACTAAGGCAACTTTTCCGCACTATTAGAAATCCCGAATCGAAAAAGTCCGGAATCGACCCACCCTAGTATGCATTAATATGTAATACGCATGCACTCAAATTTACAAACATACAAATATATTTACTTAGGTTAAGATGTATATATGCGATAACCTATTGATAAGATATATATTTAGGCAATGCACTTGAAAGTCATCCAAAACCATATTATAATACATAAAGAATGCGATAACACACTTGCACACACGTATTGCATTGTACAGTTATAAGCAACCCAATGTGGTGTGCAGTCCATACACATATGTACATATATTTAATTAGATAAGTAAGACTACAAAAATAGTATATAAGGCTTACAAATTTAAAAATAAAATTAGAATGAATAATGACAGGTGCATGTTCCCGCGTATTCATTTGATCACATAAGCCGTTTTATTACGAAACTAAACGCTGTGCAAAAACTGCGAGGAACGGCAAGGTCAACCAGGCGACCAAAACAATTACCTCCGATTTTTTTAAAGAATAAACAGTTAACAAAAAAATAGTTAAAAATGTCGAACTCTGCGGACATGTTACAAAGGAAATGTGATCTGCGCGTAGAAGGGATCACTTTTGAGAAGAAGCTGCGCCTAGAAGACATTAGATTTGAGGAAATACATAAATCTAGAATATAAAGGGAAGAGAGTCGAAGATTATAGGAAGCGAGTCGAGCAGCTCAAAATGAAACTCGCATCCAAAGAGATGGAGATAGGAGCAAGGGCAATAAGCCCAACTGATGAAATAGGATGATAGGCCTCATAGAGCAGGCAATAGAGAAAAGAGCAGAAAAAATTCGATCTACAATTGCAGAGGCAAGAATAAATATAAATACTGGAGACGAAACTGAAATCGAATTGTACGAAGACCGTCTCAAGAATTTATGAAGCAACATGGAAAGAAATATCCACGAATTGACACTCCATTACTACAATTCATATTTTAATGTTGAGATAGAAGATCTATCTTGTGATGTCACTCACATTATGAATAGAATACTAAGGTGCAAAAAAAAGCGTCGCCGATGTGAAAGAAAAGTCGACAGGATACCTTTGAAATGAATTTGAAGAAATAGTTATGAGCAAACTGTCATTAATTCAACACAGAAAGGCGCATAGTCATCGTGTACGTCACTTAGTTGACGAACATGACAGGATCACAAGCTGCGAGCACCTATCCAGTAGTCACTTTTGCCACCCAGAGAATGTTCAAAAATCAACATGAGCGTTGGTGCCAAGAGGTACCATTTAATACTCGTACTTACTATAAACACATATACAGTCCACTAATACTAAATATCTATTTTCAAATATATTGAACATATGTATGTACGTACAAACACATAAAAATATATGCATTTATATCAGCGTTGTCCATGGCCTATGCGCACAATAGCGCACGGACAGTGCCAGACACCTCACACCAACATGTCGCGACAAGTGTCTGTGAAAGCACGATTGTGCTACTGTATTCAATTTCGTAGGCAAGCAAAGCAGAATTTTGCGATCAGTTGACGCTAGAATAACCAACGCAAGCATAACGTGCACACAGTCACGTTGGACAACACTTATTTATATGCAACACACATATATATATGAGGCACGTATGCATTAATATGTACCCTGCCAACCACGGCTACCCAATTATGTTAAATATTCCAATAATACAACTACAAATTTTTTCTCTAAGCACTAACACCAACGCACATTTTCGGGTTATTTTTTGTTTCTGTTGTCATTGTTGTCGTTTGCAAATTTGAAAGGACGTTTAATATTTGATATAAGTACGTTTTCTAGATTTCTTTTAGTAAATTTTGGTTCTTCTTTGTGTCTAACGCTTTTTTAATTTCGAATGAAACCTTCTCTCCTTGTTTCTAGGTAATTTTTCTTTCTTGTATTATGTTAACAAATGGTCTTCAATTTTGCTTCTTCTAACCGATTTTGAATTATGCTATGATTAATTTTGTTATTTTGAACATCTAAAGGATAGTACGCAGCTCTCAAGTAATTGCTCAAGAAAAGAAATACATTATTTCTCAAGTAATTTGGACAGCTGGTTACGCATTGTGAATGATCCACATTAGAAGAGCAAGAGAGAATAAACAAAGTAAACAAACTTTGTGCGTATGTATGTATGTATGTATGTGTATGGTAACACAAATATTTTCATTGAGATTTAAGGAATGTTGTTGATGATTGGTTGGTTTTATACAACATTTCAAAATGGAATATACTTTATAATAATGATTTCAACTAATTTAGGATGAATTTGACGATTACTTCGAATTTCCTGCAAGAAACAATTGTTGATTTGATGTTTCTTCGCAAAACCAGGTTTGCCATATTCACATTTTATTGAAAAAAAGTATTAAAAATTAGTACTAGATTTCTTGAGAGCTGCGTACTAGCACAAGTAACTTTATCGCAGGAACGTTTCTGGACCGTTTCTTAAGCGTTTTTTTATATGAAGTTTTTACGTTTCTTGAGAGCTGCGTACTAAGCTTAAAGGTGAAGCTTTTATTGTGGTATGAAATGAATTGTTATAAAGTTTTACGGCTTTACACATATGAATGGTAATTGGAACATTTTTTTTCCTAAATTTAGTGTTCTAAAACGTTTGGTAAGAGTATTATTTATTCTTGGCATGAAATTCTGTATTTTCTCTATTTAAAAATTGGAATAATGCCTGAATGTCCTACTTCGATTTTATGGAAAAACGACATTTGTTTCTTTAGTTCGTATTCATCTTCGATGTCTTTGGTAAAGATTTTCTTCATGAGAATGGCTAGTTTAGACTTCTATTGAAAGCATTGTTTGGTCTTGTTGTTGACCAGCGTTTAAATCTTTTATTTGCAAAATTTTGTTAAGGGTCATTCCCAAATTTTCGGAATTAACCATGTTTATTTCATCACTGTTAATTCGACTTAGAAAATCTGCTATTTTGTTTTCTTTATCGGTAATATAATCGATTTTATAACCGTACTCTCCTAATTGTACTAGCCAACGTTGTAGTCTTGGATTTATATCCTTACCAGAATTTTTCTTCTGTAGCCATTTAAGTGGTTGGTGATCTGTTTTTGGATCGAATTCTCTTCCATATAAGTAATAAGTAATAAGGTCTGTAGTATTTTACTGGCCACACTATTGCTAATGGTTCCTTTTCGATGGTTGAGTAGTTTTTCTCGTGAGTATTTAATGTGCGTGAAGCTTATGAAATTGGATGGTCGTCTTGTGTGAGAACTGCGACAATAGCAAAGTTGCCAGCGTCTGTAGTTAATTTAAATCTTTTGTAAAAATTGGATATCTTAAAAAGGGGGGGATTTGTAATGATATTTTTTTAAATTTTGAAAGCGGTTATATAACTTGGGTTATTAACGTTAATTTTTGCACTTTTTTCAGATATGCGACCATAGGATAAGCTATAGTTTCCTATAGAAGCCGGTAATGCCTAAGAAAGATTTTATTTGATTTTCAGAAATTGGAAACTTTAGTGTAAAAATTTGTAAAAATTTTCTTCTTATTATCTATATGTTCTAACAAAGAAGTACTAAAAATCAATATATCACATATCTTTTTTATAAAATCTCGAAGTACTGGGTTCATAAGACGTTGGAATTTCGATGAAACATTTTCAAGACCAAATGGCATTCTTAAGAATTCATAATGTCCTAACGGAGTAGAAAACGGTGTTTTCATTCTACCATTTTCATCTACCAGTATTTGATGAAATTCTTTCGCGAGATCGATAGAAGAAAAATATTGTGCTCTTCCATGATACCATCGATATTAGGTATCGAGAATTTATCGCTAATAATAATTTCATTTAATCTCCTGTAATCGACAACGGCGTATGCCGATGAGATTGATATCATCGGCCTCAACACTCGCGCCGTTAGTTCTGCTTTCTCCGGACTGTACAAGGAAGTAACGCAAATGGGCAGTGAACGAGGGCAAGACGAAATATCTCCTGTCATCAAACAAATAGTCATCGCACTCGCGACTTGGCTCTCACGTCACTGTTGACAGTCATAATTTTGAAGCTTTGAACCTTTGCGCGTTGGTCACGGCGAATATCGCTTTCGATGGAACGGTGGGCTGTATGAGATATATAACGACATTGACATAGTTCAGCGAATCAAGAGACAGCGGCTGCGCTGGCTAGGCCATGTCGTCCGAATAGACGAAAACACTCCAGCTCTGAAATTATTCGACGCAGTACCCACCGGGGGAATCAGAGGAAAAGGAAGACCTCCACTCCGTTGGAAGGACGAAGTGGAGAAGGACCTGGCTTCGCTTGGAATACCCAATTTGGCGCCACGTAGCGAAAAGAAGAAACGACTGGCGCGCTGTTGTTAACTCGGCTATAATCGCGTAAGCGATGCCTACGGCAGTAAAGAAGAAGAATCGATAACGATACGCCATTTTTTATTTTCGCCTGCATCCGCTTTTTTAGGACTATCCACAAAGAGCTGTTGTAAGCAGAGTTGCTTTCTCTAATTATATTATGTTCTAACATTTCTTTTATTTGTTTTTATATTTCTAATTCATGAACTTGTTTATACCTACAAGTTTTCGAATAAATATGTAGGTATATCGTTTGTTGTAATAATTTGATGTTTGATTTCATGCGTAAAAGAAAGTTTATCTCCTTTTTTGAAAAATAATTCATTAAATTATTGTAATAGAACTTTTATCGATGGGATTTCTTCGATATTTAAATGATTCAAGTTTAAGTTTTTCATATCACTGAATTCGAGTGCGCAAATTTCCATTTTTTCATAAAGAATTCGTTGATCGAAATGGATAATGTTTCGCTTCACTTTTAACTTTACTATAATAGCTTCGTATTTGTTGCTATTAAAATTTATTACTTTCCGTGATAAAGTACCTAAGACATTAAATTCTTTCAGAAAAGGTGTTACAATTTTATATTTTACTAGCTGACCCCGTAGCCGTTGTCCTGCTCGAAATTATGTATTTTGAAATGAAAAGAAAGTTAAATTTATTACTTAAATTTTATTTCAATGTAACGCAGCTTGATAAACAACATTTTTTGGTTTCTGTTCCGATGTACAGAAAAGATGGTTTTCCAACTCCTGAGCACGCCACATATATCTGGCCGTGTGAAAAACAGAGCATTTCCAAATTTATGCCACACACAATGTGACTTTTCTTGTGTCCTGTTGATTGTCATCTCAAATACAATTTTCATTGGAAACGGAATACGTTTGAACTGAAATGGCAAATCGTTCGAACTCAAAAGAATTCGTAGAATCAAGCATTCTACCCCTTGTATTCGATAGGTGCGTCACAATCAGTCGGCTTCTATTACACAGTTTCGGCGCATGCAGATTGCGAAACATAATAATGACAGATCCAACTTTGAGAGCCTCCAAAGCCTCTCCAAAAGATTCCACTGAACAATTCACGGTGTCGTCTTCATTGTCAAGACGATCGATCGATTTGTATGAGCGCAAGTCTCCCAGAATTTGACTTTGCATCTTCCAGTTTAAGTCAACAACATCGGTATTTTTGGCAGCTAACATCGCGTGTGCACTTAAGGAAACGTAGTTACGATAATTTGGCCAATGTCCAAAAATTCGTGATGAGTTCATCTTTCGTGAATTGATAAACGGCGGATGAAATTGATATCAAATCACCGGAAGTATCAACCGGAATTGACCCACTTCCAATTATTTAGCGAAGACGATGTAAAATTTGAAGGCTGATATGTCGAAATATTTATCGCGAAAAGTGTGCGAACTTCATTTTCATTCCAGTGATTAACATGTTCCAGCAATTGTAATTGCTGGCTTACTTTTCCAAAACTTACACACACCGTACCATTCTCAGTACGCAATGACTCAAATAAAGTTGAACCGCGTACATTAATCAATAGCAACCGAATGTTGAAACAATAGTCGTTTTTCGGGTGTATTAGGTAAATTCGTGATAATGCATTAGTTGATAACACACCTGGATGTCCATCTACTGGTTGGCCTTGCTTTCTGCGTAACTATGTCTTCGACGAAGCATTCCATGTATAATATCAAGGTATTTCCGCCGCCGGGGGAAGCAGAGGAAGAGGAAGACCTCCACTCCGTTGGAAGGACCAAGTGGAATAACCAATTTGCGCCACGTAGCGAAAAGAAAAAACGACTGGCGCGCGGTTGTTAACTATGTAATTAATCACTTTGTGTGAAACACACATAAAGTTTTCATTGAAGAATTTTCAATAACTTTTATTTGAATAGCCGAATAAAAAAGCGGGCGCCCGAAATTGAACCATTCAAATAATTTACAAATCAAAATATTGAAAAACAAAACAAACAAAAATTAAAAAAATTTCTATGGAAAAAAAGTTACTTTTTGACATTGCCCAATTTTCCGACTTTTCCTCATGAAAAGTATAAGGTATTTTATTTCTAAACCTTCCCCGATCCACAACGAACAACCTCTGAAAATGTCATCAAGATTGCTGCAGCCGTTCCTTAGCGTTACTAACAAACAAACACTCATTCGTTTGTATAGGAAAAAGAAAAGGGATATTTTTAGGGGTTTCCGGCAATTATTCGAAATTTTATTGCCGTAAAAATCCTTGAACCTCAACGAACATTTAAAAAAAGAATTGGCCAAAGTGGTCCAGGCGTTGTTGAGTTATGCGCTTAGGAACACATATTGCGATCTATTTTTTTTATATGTAAGATATGTAAAACTTTAATATTTTTTCAAAATAAAACCATTCTACATTGATACATATTCTTAAAGGCGCGAGTGTTATTAGCAAATATAAGAATAATTAAATTTTATATTTATGCCTCTTTTTAACTGTGGTAAATTAATAAATGTTTACCACAGAAAAACGTTGGGTGCAAATAAGCAACTTTGCCTAATAACGGGATCCAGAAAATTCTTATTCAACGAAACTGGAAACAAATTTATAAATTTGCTCCGGATAAAACTGCAAAAACCTGAATTAAAATCAATAAGTAGAGCGTATTAGTGCATATAAAGTAATAATAAATAACAAAAATTCATTCGTCTGTCCGTTTCAAAATATTCAAATACTAGCAAATATCCGGCGTACTTTGTTACGCCGCAAAAACTGAAACGATGAGGGTATTGGAAAGAGTTTAATGTAGTTTAAAATGCAAATAAAAGAATACCTTTATTCGTACATGTAAACACACATACATGAGTATAATGTGTATCTTATGTTAGACTTACAAATATTTACTACCCATATTTGAATTAATTGCAAACACTTTCAAATTCATTAACGTTATAAATAATTTGTTTATTAAATTTTTTTTTACAGAAAAATTAAAAATAGATAACAAAAAGGTAACAATTCAAAACTCTTACTTAAAATAAATAGGATTGTATAGAGTAAATATTAATTCAAGATATGAAATAAGGTATACTATAATTGATGTATTTTGGAACAATAACCAAAAAGGATATATTTTAATTATTAAAAACTTTAGTGAATACAACATTTTTTGTTTTATTTCCATTGCCAGAAATGAAAACAGTTTGTTTTGCGGGGAACCAATTCGTGACAGAGCCACATACATATAACTGACCGTGAGAAAATACTTCGTTTCGAAGATCTATGCCAACAGTATTAAATGTTTGCCCTTGGGACTTATTAATGGTAATCGCAAAACACGTCTTAACGGGGAACTGTACTCTTTTGAAACTAAATGGAAGATCTGTAGGTATCATTGGTATCCGAGGGATCATTGTGCTTTCGCCTGCTGCAGGTTCGGTTAAAATGTTTGCTTGAATGATATTAGGCATCAAGTGCGTTATCTTCAGTCGAGTGCAATTACATAAATTGGGAGGCTTAAGATTTCGTAGAAGGATTATTGGCGTACCAATTTTAAGTTCTAGTTGAAATGGAGGTAGTCCCGAGGGATTAAGAGAGTTAAGAAACTCCGTTGGATAGTGAACAACGTCTCCTTCATCTGTCACTGTGTCAAAAGAATTGTAAATTTTATATTCTGATAATATTCTTTGACAAACGGCTTTGTTGATTTCGTCTGCAGCGGAATTCGTCGAAGTAATTATAGCTCACTCATATAACCACTTAGAATCTTTGTGGTGCAAATTAATAATATCTGGATACACGTTATCAATAAGTTGGTCAACTGTTCTAACACAGGTTCCTGCAATATCTGGCATTGTTACATAACTATCTTTGGTGACAGATTTGCAACCGTTACCTATTTTAAGTAGGAACTCTGCAAACCGATTGGATGGTCCAGCTCCACAAAGATTTATTCGCATATTGGCAGTCAATTTAAATTTTGGTGTTGCGTTCGGCGCTGGCAATAAACTCCCAATAACGTGGTAAACTTGTCCATGTATTTTAAACGTTGGCATGAAATTACCCTCCCTAATTTCATTACCACCAAACGAAGTCACAACCATTGCATTTTCTTATATTTTTTTTTAAGTGACAGGACGACTGATGCTCACCTCAAAGCAGCGCTTTGATTGTCAGCGAAGGCTCACCTATATGTCTCACTTGCATGTCTCTTGCTACAACACAAACCTGGTGCCTCTTTCACCCACTTTTTAGCCTCACAAAAATTGCAAATGCCATTCATTCGACCAATGAATAAAAGGGAATGGTCCAAATAATTACAATCCTGTCTATAGTTAAACGCTGATTTGAAAGCAATCGCCCCTTGTCTATTCTGCATCATTTGCAACCTTACATTCTCTACGCGATTTGCACTCTCGTCGACCGTCTCATTTCATCTTAGCTGAATTTGCCGTCTATTTGATGAGGATCTAAATAATTGAGATTTTGCTTTTGGCATCTCTGAAAGCTTTTATTGTAAAAACCCTATATTTATTATTAACCAAATTAGTTTCGCTTAAATCTAATCTTTACCTTTTGATTTAAAGACAATAAATTTCCAATTTTACTCTACCATTTGCAGAATACGATCATAAATACAATACAGTACCTGGCCATTGAATTACGAACGGGCAATATTTTCGAACAGTTTCAAGTTTGATCAGCAATAAAAACTAAACCATCGCTCGTAATTTAACTTATTTCGGCTTTATTGATGCAACAATGATATTTTTTTGTCTTCGTGACGCTAATTGCAAATATATTTAATATTTGGTAATACTACCCTTATTCGCTAATACGGCTGCGATCCTATTAGGCATACTACGAATGCAATTTTTTATTTTTATATGCAAATTAACATCATTTTCCCATACGTCCTTGATGTTTTCTTTGAGAATTGCAATTGTTGTGTTTTTTTGTTGGTAGACCTTGTGTTTCAGATATGCCCAACAATTTTCAATTGGGTTTAAGTCGGGGGAATTCCCTGGCCATGACAGCACATCCATGTTCAACGAATTAATGCAATTCATGCTCGATCTGGAGATATGGCAAGGAGCACCATCTTGCATAAACGTGTAGTCGCTTGCCGGATACCTTAGCCTTTCCAAATATGGCAAAAAAACATTTTCCAAAACATTTATGTATTGGTCAGAGCGCATTGTGCCTTCGACGAAGTGAATTGGGCCAGGTCCTTCGTCTGAAATGCAGCTCCAAACCATCACCGAAGGAGGATGCTTTACTCTAGGAATAATGCAAGCTTCAGAAAATCGTTCTCCTCTCCTCCTCCGCACATAATTTTCCACTTGGGTGACGGCCTCTAGACGGCATTCATCGCTAAAGATGACCTATAAAAAACGTAAAAATAAAAAAATTAAATATGTCTGCTTTAATTAAGGAAAAATTAAGAATGTAATAAAAATGTGTGAATTACCTTGCTCCAATAGGAGGCGTCATAGGTTCTATGCAGCCTAGCCCACAAAACACGTCTTTTCTGCATCAGCTGTGTTAATTTCGGCTTTTTAGCAGGCCTCTTGCACTTCAGTCCATTTTCGTAAAAACGTCTACGCAAAGTACGGTTCGAAATTTCCACACCATAGTCCCTAACTGCTTTAAAAATGCTTTCAGAAGTTGCGGTACGAACTTGCAAAGCTTTTCGAACAATCAACCGGTCTTCCCTGTCTGTAGTCTTCCGGAGGTCCTTGCAGTTGTTCCTGTTATTTCCGAAAACAGCGGCTTCATCACACCCCGCGCTTAGTTTTTTTGCCAATTCAGCCACCGATGTCTTAGAAATTCCAAGATTTTTGGCTATTGTGGAATAACTGGAATTTCCAGCTTTTAGAAAAGCTACAGCTTGCATTTTTTTCTCCTTTTGTATGTCGCGCTTTCTACCCATTCTCTATAAAAGGACATTAATTCTTGAATAAGCAGTGATTAGGTACACTCAGTAATTAATAAAGATTTTTTTAACTTGTTTTTTACTTACGCTCTTTCTTTAATCTTTAAATAATACCAAAACACAAAAATTTTCACTAAAATTTAAAATTTTATTCGCTTTATATTCACACACACGCGTCCACGTTTATGTACTAGTGACAAAAAAAACTTCGGTTACAATAATTGTCAGCCGATAACTATAAAGTAGGCAAGCTTATCCGAATATTATACCGTTAATTATACAGTAGAAATATAGGCAAAGGATGCTACCCAGGTTGTAATTTTGTAACTTTCACCATAAATTAAAAAGATTGTCAAAACAATTAAAAATATTGAATATGCTCCCCGTTCGTAATTCGATGGCCAGGTACTGTAATGTTAGAAGAAACCAGCAAGTATTTCGCAGACACACATGAAAACCACATTACATCTTAATATTTGATTTTATTGGTTTTTGGATGTTCCTTACGGAGAGCGTTCTGTTTTTATTTTCAATGTGCTTTGTTACAAAAAAGTACAAAGACAATAAGAAAAGTAATTCAAGCAACGGTGCGTTGCTGCAAAATAAGTAGCTGTAAAACAGAATAAATATAGTTGACACTGTATTTACATAACTACATACATGCATACATACGGCAATTTATGCGAGCATTTGATTGTGCTGTTTAGCGTTATTTCACTTGTTCTGCGATCATTTATATATGCAAACTTTTTTGCTTTGTACTTTACTTCAATAAGTTATGTAGAAAAGATGTGAGAGATGGAAGAGAGAGTGCATACATATGTACATATGTATGTACTTTACTTCATTACGTTATGCTGGAAAAGATGTGCAGAGATGGAAGAGAGAGAGAGTGCGTGCGCAAACGATAAAGGGCACACGCACACACACAAAGCGCGCTTCGCTGTAGACTGCGTTTGGTGAACGAAAAACCTTATGCTTGCAATATTTTTGGTTTTTCAAAAACTTCAACCCGAAAGAAAAAGGATTTGATTTCGGAAAATTAAAAAAAAAAAGTATACCACTCGCGAGCCTAGAGCAAATGCTTTATTTAAAAAAAAAAAATTATAAAAATCGCTTCAGAACTTTAGGAGATTAGCCGTTACAAACATTTTTCATATAAGCGATTTTATATAATTAGTATAGATGTTGCCAGTATTGCTATTGCGTATGGCGTAACAGTGTTGTCTAAGCTAATTTTAAACTACTTATTAGGAAAAAAATATATCTATACAATAAAGATATGGCAAATTAACCAAATACTTTATTCAAGAAGTCTGCATATTTAAAATCTAAACCTAAAACTATATAATAATATAGTAGTTTTTCTATGTAAGGAGTTGTAAGTAAAATATTGTACATATGCATCGCTAAATGCTGAAATTCTGAGACTGCTACCGTATAAAACGGTTAGACCAAAGGATATTCAACAAATATTTTGTTTTAGAAGTACTACTACCGACTATATTAAAAACGAACCCTAGAACTATATAATAACAATATGGTAATTTATTTTATGTAAAGAGTTGTTAATGATATATTGTAAATATTTACGTTGCTTGCGCTGAAATATAAAACGTAAAGAATATTTGTGATTAAAAAAATGAATACTTAAATTATAAGAAACATCGGCTCTAAAATTTTCTCTTAATATATCTTACAATGTTAATTTTTTTTTATTGTTCAAACGAATTATTATAACCTATAATATCAAATTATGTTATAATATATATTTCTTCCGGTACCCTCTTAGTAAAATTGAACTTTCGAGTTTGTCCATGAATAAGTTAATTAAAACGCTTAAAAATATATCGCATATTTATTCATATCAAAATGGTATAATATAATTTTTTATTAACAGCATTAAACAACATTCCATAGCCAAAATTGAAAATTGTTGTAAATAATTATTACAGTATTTTATGCTTTTTGCAACCCGTTTTGACCTCTCGTCACCCTGACTCAGCATGATTCACCAGAGGCGGCCATGATGGTTTTATTGTGAACGTACACAGTTTCTACTGTGAATGGTCAATCTGTCAATGCTGTGTTAATATATTAAGGAGTGCTCCCACACTAGCTTCTGTCTCATTTACACATTAATTTGTCTTAAATGCGTTTTTTAATACTTCACTGTTTGATTTTTTGTAGTTTTCAAACCTTTTCCTGACAATAACGAACACACTAAAAAGAATTATCAAATTTGGTTCAGTCGTATTAAAGTTATGAGCGTACATACAGTTTGGCGATTCATTTTTATTTAGATAGATTTTGTTAATTCCGTGATAGTTCCATAGCATTATGGTTTGGAAAGTTTTTCCGTTTGAAAATTTTCGAATATCGAATAAGGCGTTTGGTTTTATGATGCTAGTTGTTGAACCTGTATCTATTAGGCATTTAATACTGTGATTTCCTATTGTTGCTGTTAGTCCATTCATTGCTCTGGGTACCAGGCCTCGTCGGAATTGCTGGGAACGAGCATGCAGACAATGCCGCAAAGTACTTTGAGTCAGCACCGACTCTTCTCCATGAGTTACATGACGAAAATGATCTTAGAAAACTGTTACAAAAGCATGTACAGGAAAGAAGACGCGCGGACTGGAGAAATTTCCAACACCCGTATAAAAACTGCAACCCACTTCGAAATAAAATTTACTACCCTAGCAATATATTTCGACTGCAAGCAACCGTATTTACACGTTTAAGAATCGGCCATACACAAATCACACATCAGCACCTACTCACCGGAAATCCTAAGTCATCTTGCCCTTTCTGCTCCAACACACTATCCGTGGATCACATCTTACGCACCTGTCCAGCTTTAGAGAGTATTAGGCATAAACACTTTATTTCTGCTCAAATTAAACACTGTTAAAAATACCATCTTTTGAAAATATTATATGTACGAGGGCTGTCCGATAAATAACCGACCTCAACGTGAAGCTAGCGGCACATCTGAAAAAAAAGTTTCTACTTCAAATTGTGCATATTATAATAGCTACTCGCCAAAATTTCAGAAATTTATCTTGCGCAATTATCTGTTGACAGTCGTTTTTGTGAGTCTATTTCGGTGATTTCCCCAAAATGGAAAAAATTGAATATCGAGCTGTAATTAAATTTTTATTTTTGAAAGGCAATACGCCTTCACAAATCAAAGATGAGTTGGACTCTGTGTATGGTGACTCTGCACCATCGTTTACCACCGTAAAATTTTGGGCCGCTGAATTTAAACGTGGTCGCAGGAGCTTGGAAGATGATGAACGTCCTGGGCGTCCAAAAACTGTAACCACTAACGATAACGTCGCTAAAGTTCATCAATTGGTACTAGACGACCGCCGGATTAAAGTTAGGGAAATAGCTGAGATTATGAAGATGTTAAAAGAAACTGTTTGTCACATATTAAACCAAGATTTGGGCATGAGAAAGCTGTCCGCGCGTTGGGTGCCGCGTTTGCTTACGCTAGACCACAAACGTGCGCGCATGAACATTTCCAGCGCTCTGTTGGCTCAGTTTAGAGGCAATAAGACCGAGTTTTGGCGACGATTGATAACTGTAGACGAAACTTGGATTCATCGTTATACGCCCGAAGCAAAAAAACAATCTAAACAGTGGAGAAAAACTATAACAGGAGCATACTACGTATCGTTATTGGACAAGCTAAAAGGAGAAATTTCGAAAAATCGGCCACATTTGCAAAAAAAGAAAGTCTTGTTCCAGCAAGACAACGCACCATCTCACACCTCAACAGTCGCCATGGCGAAAATCCACGAATTGCGGTTCGAACTGCTTGACCATCCACCTTATTCACCGGATCTAGCACCAAGCGACTTTTTTTTTGTTTCCTCAACTTAAAACTGCGATCGGCGGCCAGAGATTTTCGTCAAATGAGGAGGCAATCTCTTTCGTGAACTCGTATTTTGCAGACAAAGACGCCAAGTACTATTTGGAAGGGTTGCAGAGATGGGAGCATCGCTGGGAGAAGTGTGTGGAGTTACAAGGAGACTATGTAGAAAAATAAAAAAAAAAATTTTGAAAAAGTCGCGTGCATCATGGTTAGGTCGGTTATTTATCGGACAGCCCTCGTATTTATAATTTTTTAGTGGAATGTAACATACATAATATGATATAATATAGATTTGTTATAATATCGGAGTCGATGGCCAAAGCTGCTCGCACTCCTCCTTATCATTAGGTTTAATAGCCTGTATATTTTTCCTAATAAATGTAATAATAATAAGGAGGATGGAGTCATGTGTAGAAGTTCACGCAAGTGAGGAAAGTTCTCTGATCGCCATTCACTTAGGAGTGGCCAGAAACGATTCTTTTACATATGACTCAAGCAGCTCACGACTTCCGGTCTTTGACCAAGTATCCTCTGGGCAGCCTAAGAACATCCGTTTGAAGGCGCGCTAAAGTGAGAAGGCGAAATATCCCCTACTTAGGGTTGTGCGCTGGGTTTGGGACCCGCCACGTAAAAAAACACCCCCAATGAAAATCAACTATAAGCCTCGGATGAGAGACCCCCCTTTTGATGACGACCATGGCAAACGAAATAAGGACTACGAATTGAGGGCATGCACCTGGAATGTCCGGTCCCTTAATTGGGAAGGTGCCGCCGCCCTGCTGGTTGATGTCCTCGTGAAAATAAAGGCTGACATCACCGCCGTCCAAGAAATGCGATGGACGGGATAAGGACAGAGACGAGTAGGTCCTTGTAACATCTACTACAGTGGCCATATAAAGGAGCGCAAGTTTGGTGTTGGATTCGTGGTGGGAGAGAGACTCCGTCGCCGAGTACTATCATTCACTCCGGAGAATGAACGTCTAGCCACAATCCGCATCAAAGCGAGGTTCTTCAACATATCGCTGATTTGTGCCCACGCCCCGACGGAAGAGAAGGACGATGTGACCAAAGATGCCTTTTATGAGTGCTTGGAGCGCACTTATGAGAGATGCCCCCGCCACGATGTCAAAATCGTGCTTGGCGACTTCAACGCCAGGGTGGGCAAAGAAGGTATCTTTGGCACTACGGTCGGTAAATTCAGCC
The DNA here is from genome assembly GCF_023373825.1 of Bactrocera dorsalis. Classification (NCBI taxonomy): domain Eukaryota; kingdom Metazoa; phylum Arthropoda; class Insecta; order Diptera; family Tephritidae; genus Bactrocera; species Bactrocera dorsalis. The sequence goes on along the minus strand of NC_064308.1, from coordinate 13,130,391 downwards.
TCCACGAGGAAACATCCGCAAATGGGTTGAGGCTGATCGACTTCGCCGGGGCCCGAAATATGGTTATCTGTAGTACTAGTGTAGCATAAGAAGATACATCAAGCTACCTGGCTGTCTCCGAATCGAAAAACCTCCAACCAGATCGATCATATTGTGATAGACGGAAGACACGTTTCCAGTGTTTTAGATGTGCGTGCGCTCCGAGGTCCTAATATCGACTCGGACCACTATATTGTTGCTGCCAAAATTCGCACCCGCCTCTGTGCAGCAAAAAACGCACGCCAGCAAACACAAGGAAGGTTCGACGTCGAGAAGCTGCAATCACAACAGACAGCCGAACGATTTTCTACTCGGCTTGCACTCCTGCTCTCTGAGAGCACTAGTCAACAACTCGGTATAAGAGAACTGTGGGACGGCATTTCAAACTCCTTACGTACAGCTACAACCGAAACCATTGGTTTTCGGAAAGTGCAAAAGAACAGCTGGTACGACGAGGAGTGCCGTGTCGCAGCGGAAAGAAAACAGGCTGCCTACCTCGCAACGTTACGATCGACCACAACACGTGCGGGATGGGATAGATACCGAGAGTTGAAGAGGGAAGCGAGACGCATTTGCAGACAGAAGAAGAAAGAGGCCGAAATGCGTGAGTACGAACAGCTCGATAAGCTGGCCGACAGGGGTAATGCTCGAAAATTCTATGAAAAGATGCGGCGAGTTACAGAAGGTTTCAAGACCGGAGCATGCTCTTGTAGAACCCCCCAAGGTGATCTAGCCACCGATGCCCAGAGCATACTTAAATTATGGAGGGAACACTTCTCCAGCCTGCTGAATGGCAGTGTACGCACAACACCAGGAGAAGGCGAACCCGATACCCCAATCGATGACGATGGAACAGGCGTTCTATTGCCCGACCATGAAGAAGTTCGAATAGCAATTGCCCGACTGAAAAACAACAAAGCGGCAGGGGCCGATGGATTGCCGGCCGAGCTATTCAAATACGGCGGCGAAGAGCTGATAAGGTGCATGCATCAGCTTCTTTGCAAAATATGGTGGGACGAAAGTATGCCCAACGATTGCAATTTAAGTGTGCTATGCCAAATCCATAAAAAATGAGACCCTACAATCTGCGCCAACTACGTTCTTTTTTTTTTTTTTTTTTTTTTTTTTTTTTTTTAATACGTTCTGTCGAGCGTATTGTGTGAAAGATTAAAGCCCACCGTCAACAAGCTGATTGGACCTTATCATTGTGGCTTCACCATGCGCCAAATCTTGGAAAAGACCCGTGAAAGGAGAATCGACACTCACCACCTATTCGTCGATTTCAAAGTTGCTTTCGACAGCACGAAAAGGAGCTGCCTTTATGCCGCGATGTCTGAATTTGGTATCCCCGCAAAATTAATACGGCTGTGTAAACTGACGTTGAGCAACACGAAAAGCTCCGTCAGGATCGGGAAGGACCTCTCCGAGCCGTTCGATACCAAACGAGGTTTCAGACAAGGCGACTCCCTATCGTGCGACTTCTTCAATCTGCTGCTGGAGAAAATTATTCGAGCTGCAGAACTTAATCGAGCAGGTACAATCTTTTATAAGAGTGTACAGCTGCTGGCGTATGCCGATGATATTGATATCCTCGGTCTCAACACCCGCGCCGTTAGTTCTGCTTTCTCCAGACTGAACAAGGAAGCAACGCAAATGGGTCTGGCAGTGAACGAGGGCAAGACGAAATATCTCCTGTCATCAAACAAACAGTCGTCGCACTCGCGACTTGGCTCCCACGTCACTGTTGACAGTCATAACTTTGAAGTTATAGATAATTTCGTCTACTTAGGAACCAGTATTAACACCACCAACAGTGTCAGCCTGGAAATCCAACGCAGGATTACTCTTGCCAACAGGTGCTACTTCGGACTGAGTAGGCAATTGAAAAGTAAAGTCCTCTCTCGACGAACAAAAGCCAAACTCTAAAAGTCGCTCATGATTCCCGTCCTGATATATGGTGCAGAGGCTTGGACGATGACAACAACCGATGAGTCGACGTTGCGAGTTTTCGAGAGAAAAGTTCTGCGAAAGATTTATGTATGGTCCTTTGCGCGTTGGCCACGGCGAATATCGCATTCGATGGAACGATGAGCTGTACGAGATATACGACGACATTGACATAGTTCAGCGAATTAAAAGACAGCGGCTACGCTGATGAAAACACTCTGGCTCTGAAAGTATTCGACGCAGTACCCGCCGCGGGAAGCAGAGGAAGAGGAAGACCTCCACTCCGTTGGAAGGACCAAATGGAGAAGGACCTGGCTTCGCTTGGAATATCCAATTGGCGCCACGTAGCGAAGAGAAGAAACGACTGGCGCGCTATTGTTGACTCGGCTATAATCGCGTAAGCGGTGTCTACGCCAGTAAAGAAGAAGAAGTAATAATAATAATAATATTTTTTCTGTTTCAAAATTTTTGCACTATAACCAGTATTACTTGGCGTGTTTTGTTTTATTTCGATGGTTATATTCTTTTGTCCGTAACTGTGTATATTTTTATGATTTAGAAATGTTTTTTTTTCTCTTATTATTTTAATGATTGTTAAATAGTTCAATTTTCACAAAACTATTTTAATATTTTTCATTAATATTTTTCGTTTTCGTTTTTGTTTTATTTCATTTGTTTTATTTTTTTCAATATATTTATATTTTTTGACACATGTGAAAAGATCTTCTTTTTCGGTAAAAAATGATGAAAGATAAGGTAGGTAGCACGCTTTACTACTGTATGTTGATTTGTTACCATGTGATTTTTTTTTAACTGTTTGGTTTTGTTGGTTCCGCAAAATTATTTGCTTTTAACTTGCCTTTTTTGTGGCGTTTCACAAAACGGTTGTAAAAATGTAGTTGCTATTTTTTCGAAACTGTGCTTTATATATATATATATATATATATATATGTATATGTATATTTGTCGACACTGTACTTTTTACATAATTTTGTTTAATTTTAAACATTATTATTTTGCTTTTTTCGAAACTGTGCTTTATATACATATACATACATATATGTATATACCGCAATTTCCGTTGTTATCGTTGTTATCGCGTGTTGCATGCTGTAAATTGTAGCTTTGTCGATACTGTACGTTTTACAGCAAACAATTTTGTTTTATAATAAACAGTATTAATTTACTGCAATATATTTATATATACTGCAATTTTTCCTTTGTCGAAACTGTTCTTTTTTCTTGTCATACTTTTTAGCACGATTTCCCCGTTTTTAAATTTTTTAGCACTTATTTTCGCTTCTATTTTTTCAGGATTTAAGTGCTTTTTGTATAACGCTTTCTTTTGACTTAACACTTTTAATACGATTTTTTGTAAATTTTAGTTCGATTTTCAGAAAAACATTTTTTCTTATTTTTTTTTTATTTCTCACTGTAGTTTTCATTTTTTATAGAATTTTATACTATTTTCGCAGTTTTCTGTTTTTTAATGTATATTTTAGTTCGATCTTCACCAAAAAATTTTTTTGTGTTTTTCGCTGTAGCTTTCGTTTTTATAAAATTTTGTACTATTTTCGCACTTTTCTTTGTATAATGTATATTTTAGTTTTCTTTTTTAACTTTTTGCACTTTTTTTCAGTCTATATTTCTCACTAATTTCACTGATTTATGTATCTTTTAATTTTGTAACATTAATATTGATTCTTTTTTGTGTTGCTTTTCAGCATAAAACTTTTTCTCAGTTATACGAGTATTTTCGGTAATACGTTTGTTCGCTTTCTTTGATCTATTGATCAAAATTTACCCGGCTGTGCCAGTAATAAAAAAAAGCTTTGACCTTTTTCAGAACCTACTTTATTGAGCTGAATCTTAAGACTGACCTAATTGACGTTGCTTGTTAGTTTTCTTACTCCTAATCATAAAGCTATCTGTACTAATATTCTTTGTTAGTTCGCTTAATTCTAATATTAAAGGGTTAGGGGTAGTCAGAATTTTCAAAAAATTTTTTTTTTTTGCATTTTCGTTAAGTACGATATCTTAAATATATTGTCTGAAAATTTCACGTTGATCTGATAATTAGTTTTTGATTTCTTCGAGAAATAACAAAGAGAACTCAGGCACTTCAAAGCGCTTGTGTAAAACTTTAAACGCGTTTTTCTCAAAACTATGTTTTTTGAACTGCTGACAACGGTAACTCGAAAAGCACTCAGTAGATTTTAATGAAATTTATACAGCTTTTAGAATATATAATAAACTCGGGCCTGATCGAAGGATTTTTGTTTTTTTTTTTAATTTCGATTTTTTAAGACCAATTAACTGTTGATTTTTTCCCAAAAATTTAGAAAAATATTTCCTGAGACCGCCATTTTGTTAATTAAAAAAAAAAATAAAAAATCCTTCGATCAGGTCCAGGATTATTTATAAAACTATTTTTTTTCGTCCGATTGATTTTAGACGAATTTCCAAGGACTTATGGTTGTCACCGGGGGTACCTTTTTTTTGAACTGGTCAACAACTATAACTTTGGAAAGTAATTATTTTTTTTTGAAATTTTCGTGACTTCAAGTCAACATATTCTATAATAATGACATATTACTACTTTTGTAAAATAACACGATTTGATAATAAAAAAATACTGAAAATTCTCATTTTTTCGTGCCTCTGACTACCCCTAACCCCTTAAGATTAACTGTGTGGACATTCTTTGTATATATGTTTATAGTTGAGTTGACGTTGACATAACAGGAATACGCTCACTCTCAACTCAACTCAGCTGAATTTGGAATTTGGAAATAGTAGGATGTTCTGCATTTTCTTTATGTACACAAGTGTATATAACTAACATTTGGCTGGAGTATTGGAACCTAACTTGCGCGCACCGGCAGGATTCGGTAGAGGGCGTTCTTCGCTAACGAACGAGCGGCTGGTCAGTTGTCTCCGAGCACCTGGAGAGTCAGGACAAACATTTCGCGCGACGTGTTTCCGTGAGTGCTGTAAACCGAAAATGCAGGCAAAAACATTTGATATGGTCAAGCAGGCTTATCCAGATGTTTCTTTAGCAAGAAGTAGTGTGTTTCGGGGGCATCGGACCTTTTTGGAGGACCGGGAAGAGGTCGCTGATGAAGACGGCGCTGGAAAATCTGCGACTTCGACAAACACCGCCCTATTTCCGGACAAACCTTGTATATAGCATGAAAGCAATTAGTCCTTACTGCTTTAGTTAAAATTTCCTAACTTGCTGTTACAAAATCCTCGCTTTGTCAAGGAGTATAATTTTAAAATGCATACTACAACAGGTTGGAAACCAGTAGAAGTCTTTGGCGGTATACGTGTGAGTACTCATATAAATTTAATTCGAAAAGAAAGAGAAGACATAACGAAAAAATTCGAGATAAACAAAACGCTGATCTGGCAAATTATAATAAAAATAGAGCGGATATGAAAGCATATTCCGATGGAGACATAAAAAGTAGAATTAGCAATGAATTGCCCCAAGGAATAAAAAAGAAACACGGCAAGGAACACGACAGTTAATACCAAATCAGGACGAATAGTGCATAAGAAAAACATACCGACAGTAAAATTTTTGTCTTCTAATTTTAGGCTTTAGAAAAACAACTTTCGGGCCTTATTTGTTCGCACATTATTACCGTAAAATACATACAAACAACCAAAGGTACAGAACGCTTAAGATACTCGTAATCCATTTAATAGATTTCAACCAATGTGACAATTTTCTATATGACAAAAAAACCCACATTTTTTATTCTATGTTAACCCACGAAATACCTAAATTAAGCTATGAAAACCCATCAAGATATTAAACGACCACATTTCCGAAGTAAAAGGGCTATTAATTTGATCGGAACGGTATGGAAATATATTGACGGTAGTACGGATCATTTTGAAATTATAAGTAAAAATATAAACGAATTAAACAGTAATAATAATAAACAAATCTTAATAAATGAAGCATTTAATAAAAAAACTTAACTGTTTAGTAAACAGCACAAATGAAATATCTAATAACAATAATTGGAATTTAAGTATGCTCTGCCCAATCCTTAAAAAGGGAGACCCAAAAATCTGGCCAACTATCGTGGTATAAGTCTCCTCAACCTAATATGATCTATTAACTTAATAATGCAACAACAATGTCATTACGCTCTTCCTGCCATATGCTGCAGCGACAACATCTGATAAGGTGACGTTACCAGTTTTCGAGAGAAAGGTTCTGCGAAAGATTTATGGTCCTTTGCGCATTGGCCACGGCGAATATCGCATTCGATGGAACGATGAGCGGCTACGCTGGCTAGGTCATATTGTCCGGATGGGCGAAAACACTCCAGCTCTGAAAGTATTCTACGCAGTAGCCGCTAGGGGAAGCAGAGGAAGAGGAAGACCTCCACTCTGTTGGAAAGACCAGGTGGAGAAGAACTGGCTTCGCTTGGCATTTCCAATTGGCGCCACGTTGGGGAAAGAAGAAATAGCTGGCGCGCTGTTATTAACTCGGCTATAACCGCGTAAGCGGTGTCTACGCCAATTAATAAGAAAAACCTTTTCATGAGGTGACGCCGAGAAACAGTCTCAGCTCATTTCGAGTAAATAAGATTAGAGAATTAGAAAAAACTAACTCGCTTATAAATGAGAAGCAAGCATGTGAGTGTTGAAGCAAAATCTTCTAGCATGAACTTAGATCAAATGTCCGAAACCGATGAAGATGAGCTAGCTAAAAAAACTGAGTCGATACTCAAAAAGAAGCGCTATTCAAAAATCCGCAAAGCGGATACGAGGTATGTCAATTAAGTAATGAGGCTGATTGCATAAAAACCGTATATTTGAAAATTATTCTACAACTTTGCCATCCCCTTCAAAGTAGTCCCCTTGGGCAGCTATACAGCGATTCCAGCGCGTTTTCCATGCTTCGTAATATTTCTGGAACGCTTCGACTGGGATGTCCTCGAGTACCCTCGTCACGGCCGCCTGGATGTCCGTAATCGACTCAAAATGGGTTCCTTTGACCACCGATTTTGTTTTAGAAAATTGAAGTCCTTTTAAGTCCTTTAATCAGCGGCTCCACACCCTTGAGTACCATCTGCAATTTATTGATGAACAGTAACTCTTTGAGAATAATGCTATGGAACGCTAATGGTCTTTCCAAAAGTAAAAATTAATTAGAAGTTATTCTACACGACATAAATATTGATATATGTCTATTATTTGAAATGCATTTTACGAACCAATCATTTCTAAAATTTAAAAATTATGAATTATATCACACACCACACTCAATCAAAAGCAATATTGAACACTGCGAGGAAGATCCGATTAGGAAGGAAAAAATTCAAGCTTCAACAATTGTATATTATTGCTCTGTATAGTCCACCTAGACATAATATAAAAATAGAAACATATATGAATTTATTAAAAAAATATGACGGAAGGTATATCATTGGTGGCGACTTTAACGCAAAACACACTCATTGGGGATTTCGTTTAACTACAACCAAAGATCGAGAACTTCTCAAAGCTATACAAGCAGTTGGATGCAATTTTGTTTCTACAGGAAAACCCACTTATTGGCCTGCAATTAGACAGAAATTGCCAGACCTTCTGGACTTCTTTATAATCAATGAAATACCGAAACTCAATTTATGTATTAAAGATTGGTCAGACCTAAGCTCTGACCATTCTCCAGTGCTACTAACTCTGTATGAAAAGCCAATTATTTCGGCCGTCAAGCCAACGTTATGTAATAAACACACTAATTGGTATAAATTTAAACGCTGCGTGGAAGAGTACACCAAATACCCGCGTGAATCTAAGTGGTACCAAATACCCAAAACACATCTTAGAAAGTATCCATAAAAAGCGCAAGCTTCGACGGAGATGGCAGCAAACTAGGTCCTATGCTCTCAAAACCGAGCTTAAAAAATGTACAGCGAAACTAAGAGCACAAATTAAAGAGTTTAAAAATTTTTCCTTCAAAACTTATCTGGCTAAACTCACAGTTGATAAATTCACCGACTATTCACTCTGGAAAGCTCCAAGAAATATAAATAAACAAATAAAACATGTAGCACCATTAAAACTAAACGAAACTGCATGGGCTAAAACGAATGAACAGAAAGCTGCCGTATTTGCAAATCATTTGAGAAACACATTTACGCCTAACGGTGGGTATGAGATAAACTGTGAAAAGAATTTGTTGGATCCACACATCAGTATTTCTCCAGTTACTATAAAAGAAATTAAAAATCTTATCGGGAACACAAGACTCAAAAAAGCACCTGGGTACGATTTAATAACTTGAGAAATATTACGCAATTTACCAAAGAATTGTATAAAAAAACTTGTAAACATTATAAACAGTGCTTTATGCCTAAGATACGTGTCATCGCTTTGGTATGTATCTGAAGTCATAATGATACCTAGGCCGGGTAAGCGTGTACACGATGTTACATCATATAGACCATGTACTCATAAATAGGCTCAAACCAATAATCGCTCATAAACACCCAGGGCCGGATTTAAGTTTTTGCCGCCCTTGGGCACTGGAGAAAAGGCGTCACTGCAATTTCACTCAAAATCATTTTGATTTGATATTATGTTTTTAAAAAATTTAAATATTTAACGTATTGCAAATAATCTTATGTAAAGGGTGATTTTTTAAGAGCTTGATAACTTTTTTAAAAAAAAAAAACGCATAAAATTTGCAAAATCTCATCGGTTCTTTATTTGAAACGTTAGATTGGTTCATGACATTTACTTTTTGAAGATAATTTCATTTAAATGTTGACCGCGGCTGCGTCTTAGGTGGTCCATTCGGAAAGTCCAATTTTGGGCAACTTTTTCGAGCATTTCGGCCGGAATAGCCCAAATTTCTTCGGAAATGTTGTCTTCCAAAGCTGGAATAGTTGCTGGCTTATTTCTGTAGACTTTAGACTTGACGTAGCCCCACAAAAAATAGTCTAAAGGCGTTAAATCGCATGATCTTGGTGGCCAACTTACGGGTCCATTTCTTGAGATGAATTGTTGTCCGAAGTTTTCCCTCAAAATGGCCATAGAATCGCGAGCTGTGTGGCATGTAGCGCCATCTTGTTGAAACCACATGTCAACCAAGTTCAGTTCTTCCATTTTTGGCAACAAAAAGTTTGTTAGCATCGAACGATAGCGATCGCCATTCACCGTAACGTTGCGTCCAACAGCATCTTTGAAAAAATACGGTCCAATGATTCCACCAGCGTACAAACCACACCAAACAGTGCATTTTTCGGGATGCATGGGCAGTTCTTGAACGGCTTCTGGTTGCTCTTCACCCCAAATGCGGCAATTTTGCTTATTTACGTAGCCATTCAACCAGAAATGAGCCTCATCGCTGAACAAAATTTGTCGATAAAAAAGCGGATTTTCTGCCAACTTTTCTAGGGCCCATTCACTGAAAATGCGACGTTGTGGCAGATCGTTCGGTCAGTTCTTGCACGAGCTGTATTTTATACGGTTTTACACCAAGATCTTTGCGTAAAATCTTCCATGTGGTCGAATAACACAAACCCAATTGCTGCGAACGGCGACGAATCGACATTTCACGGTCTTCAGCCACACTCTCAGAAACAGACGCAATATTCTCTTCTGTACGCACTGTACGCATTCGTGTGGTTGGTTTAATGTCCAATAAAGTAAACTGAGTGCGAAACTTGGTCACAATCGCATTAATTGTTTGCTCACTTGGTCGATTATGTAGACCATAAATCGGACGTAAAGCGCGAAACACATTTCGAACCGAACACTGATTTTGGTAATAAAATTCAATGATTTGCAAGCGTTGCTCGTTAGTAAGTCTATTCATGATGAAATGTCAAAGCATACTGAGCATCTTTCTCTTTGACACCATGTCTGAAATCCCACGTGATCTGTCAAATACTAATGCATGAAAATCCTAACCTCAAAAAAATCACCCTTTATAAAAATGAATCGCAAAATGTGTTGGTAAGCGCATAACTCAACAACGCCTGGACCAATTTTGCCAATTTTTTTAAATGTTCTTTGAGGTTCAAGGAAGGTTTTTACGGCAAGAAAATTTCGAATAATTGCCGGAAAACCCCTAAACCAGCCCTTTTATTTTTCCCATTCAAACGAATGATTGTTCGTTTATTAGTAACGCTGAGAGAACGACTGAACCAATCTTGATGAAATTTTCAGAGAATGTTCTGTGGGGATCGGGGAAGGTTTAGAAATAAAAAACCTGTACGCTTTTGTGAGGAAAAGTCGGAAAATTGGACAATTCCAAAAAGTTAATTTTTTCCATACAATTTTTTTTTCAATTTTTTGTTTTGTTTTTCAAATATTTGAATCGTTCAAATTTGTCATTTGTTTCAAAAATTTTTGAAAATTATTCAGTGAAAATTTTATGTGTGTTGCACACAAAGTGATCAATTACAGATTGAAATTTGCCACGGTCGGCGTTCTTTTTGGCATCAACTTACATTAGCAGCCCAAGGCACATGACCGAGTACTCCCAGGATGCGATGCCATACGTGTAGTATTATGGATCGCGGTAAATCAGCAAGCGATCGTCACGATGTCACAGCACGACTTTTCAAACAACAGTTACGATGTTTGGTTGACTTTATCTTGCAGCAAAGTACATGTGGTGCTGTTAGATGCTAGATGTGCTCTCTTGAGTGGCAAAAGAGAGTTTGCCTTACGCATTCATTCTTCTTTGGATGGTGGATGGTGGTTACACCAAATCCAGAAGATCCATTATTATATGGATCTTGCATCCACTACAATCCCTTTTCGGTTTGTATATCCGACAATAAATGCACGAAACACTATCCATGTGCTTTTCTCTCGGCAACACAAACTGAAAATATCCACTCTATCGGCATCGCTCACCAGATAACAATGCCAGAACATTCAGCATTCAATTTAGAAGAGTGAATATCGAAGCTGACAACACAAGGATCGTACTATATTCCCCACTGTTGTTTAATTCACATTCAAAACTCATATCACTATTGAGTACTGCAGTTTGGTGAAATCTATAAAATGCGTTTGTAAGTGCGTCACCAAAGGAAGCAACACGATACGGTCGATACGTAAACTGCAATAAAGCGCTTTGTAGGATATTTACTTTTGCAATTCATGAACGTTTTCCGACTGTTGTGCGTCTCGCATTTGGTTAGGAGAATGGCCAAAGAGTGTATTTCAACCCGGAGAATACAGTACAGCCAGCAGAAACACCGCCAGCAACAAAATTAATATTTACGAGTTTTTTCTCAACTTTCGTCAGTGATCCGTTGCATTGCTCTATTCATAATTACTTTGATATTATACCTGGAATGCATCGTCGAAGAAATAGTTGCGCAGAAAGCAAGGCCAACCAGTAGATGGGCATCCAGGTGTGTTATCAACTAATGAATTAGGACGAATTTACACAATCTACCCGAAAAACGACGATTGTTTCTACCTTCGGTTGCTATTGATTAATGAGCGCGGTTCAACTTCATTTGAGTCATTGCGTACTATGAATGGTACGGTGTCTGCGAATTTTGGAGAAGTAAACCAGCAATTACAATTGCTAGAAAATGTCAATCACTGGAATGCAAATGAAGTTCGCACACTTTTCGCGATAATCATTTCGACATGTCAGCCTTCAAATCCGCACCTATTAAGGGGTACGAACAAAAATCACATTGCCGAAGACATTTTACATCGTCTTGGAAATGGGTCAATTCCGGTTGATACTTCCGGTGGTTTGATATCAATTCCATTCGCCGCTTAACAATTCACGAAAGATGAACTCATCACGAAGGTTCGGCCATTGCCAAAATATCGTAACTACGATTCTTTAAGTGCACGCGAAATGTTAACTGCCAAAAATACCGATGTTGTTGACTTAAACAGGAAGATTCAAAGTCAAATTCCGGGAGACGTGTGCTCATACAAATCGATCGATCGTTTTGACAATGAAGACGACGCCGTGAATTATCCAGTGGAATTTCAAAATTTCTTGGAGAGGCTTGGTAGTATGCCACCGCATAATTTGCGTCTCTAAGTTGGATCTGTCGTTATTATGTTCCGCAATCTCCGCTATCGAATACAAGGGGGAAGAATACTTGATTCTAATAATTCTATATAATTTAGTACTTACTTTGGTACCCACTCCTTTGAGAACGAAATATATACTTTCTTTTTTTTTGGTTCACTTCACAATGTATCGCAACTTTTATTGGAGGATAAAAAACGTTATAATAAGGATCTTCTGGTCGGATACCAGTGAAGGTGACAATGTATATGAAAATAGATGATGTACGATCGCTGTATTGAACTCGTGGACTCCCTGGTCGGGTACCAGTGGAAGTGTACAGGTTTTCTATAAAACGATGTGGTGATGATGTGTGGATTCCGCTGCTGCGCGCCGAAGATGATGAAAAGGTAGATATGTATATAAAACCGTGGAGCGAAAATGATGAAAACTGAGTATATAGAATCGTGGAGCACTGGCCGACACTGATGAAAACTGAGTATGTATCAAACTGATGAAAACTGCGTATATATCAAACTGATGAAAACTGCGTATATATCAAACTGATGAAAAATACGAAAGCTGTGTACGGAAACGTGCACCGATGTGCGTAGCTTGAAAATCGCGATCGAAAAGGGCCGCTGCTTTCCGGACGAGCCCTTTTTTGCTCGTTGGGCTGTGGAGAGTTATGCCAGTGTTGCTTTTGAGTGGTGTGTGGGAAATCTGCTGTCTCCAAGTGTGGAGAGTGATGCTGCCGGCCACACATTTGGCACAATGCCCCAGAGTCACAGTCCTCAGTCGCGTGCGTGTGTGCCAGACAATTGTTGCAATGCCCATGCGCCTGTGCTACCTGCTGCCGCTGGATGGGTGACATGCCCTTGAAGAGCCCACAGTGTTGTAGTCGATGGGGGCGGCGACAAAGGGGGCATCGTATGCGATGCGGCTCTGCTGGTGGTGACGGTGTGGGTACTGGTGCTCGTGTGCCATTACGAGCTGCAGTTGACGGTGCGGTTGCGGTGACTGTACGGGGCGCCGCTGTTGGGACAACCCCAGGACGGGGCACACTGATGGCCGATCGCAGTGTTGGCGTTGGAGTGGCCGTGTTTTCTGCATCCATGTTTGCCTGTATGGAGAGAAAGTCGTGTTAATTGCAACTCATTTCTTTATATTATGAAATTGTGCGATTTGTAACCAACTTTATTTGGTTTGTCAGAGTTTACTAATCTACCCATTATTTTTCAATATCTTTTTGATTTATCATATGCGCGATTGATTTCGGTTTTAGTTATTAACGGATGTTTCGTTTTCTGCGTGTCGGTATTATTGTACGGATTGTACGGATTGTTCATTACGCGCATTTTCGCTATTATCTGCGGTTGGTAGGAAGCTCAGTTTAACGAGCGGTCTGGTCAGCGTTCCGTTTTGCGTACGGAGGTCAACTACTCGGATATGACCATCGGAGCCGTGATGAAGCTTCTCTATGCGACCAAGCCGCCATTCTGTAGGGGGAGACAATCATCGTGTATTAGGACAAAGTCTCCAAGCTTTGGCGCCTTTTCGGGAGTTTTCCAGCGGTACCTTTTGTGAAGGTCCTTTATATACTCCTCCTTCCATCGGCGGCTGAAATTATGATGGAGAATTTTAATTCTTTCCCATCTGTTTAGTAAGGATAGCGACTCCACGCCTGGCTCAGGTATGGCCAGAATGGGTGCTCCTTTGAGAAAGTGCCCTGGTGTAAGAGCTGTTAGATCTGAGGGATCTTGCGAGAGTGTCGTCAATGGCCGTGAATTGAGAACGGCTTCAATACGAATTAATAATGTTGTGAATTCTTCGAAGTTAAATTTGTAGTTTCCAGCTACTTTTTTAAAGTGGGATTTAAAGCTTTTTACCGCTGATTCCCATAAACCACCCATATGAGGAGCGCTTGGAGGGATGAACTGCCAGTTAATGCCTTGGGGAGCGTACTTTTGTACAATTTCAGGGGAAACTTGGTTGATAAAGTCCACGAACTGTTTTTCAGTGGCTCTTTGAGCTCCTATAAATGTCTTGCCGTTGTCGCTCATGAGCTTTGACGGAAAACCACGTCGTCCGACGAAGCGAGCAAATGCCGCGAGGAAAGCCTCTTTTGTCAGATTACTACATAGCTCGAGGTGTACTGCTTTTGTCGTAAAACAGACAAATACAGCCACGTAGCCTTTCATCAGTGTGGGAGACCTTAGCATGGACGCCTTTATTTGAAAAGGTCCAGCAAAATCGACACCTGTGATAGTGAAGGGCAGAGCAAAGTTGCAGCGTTCCGGTGGAAGTGCTGCCATAATCTGTGTTCGCATCTTTTGTTTTTGCATAGTGCAGATCTTGCACGAAAAAATGCATTTCTTTATCTTTGGCTTGAGTCTTGGGATATAAAACTCTTGGCGGACTATTTGTTGCATGAGGCGGTGTTCTGCGTGTAATAATAGTACGTGGACATAATTGAGATATAATGTGGCAAGTTGCGATCTCTCTGGTATAACAATGGGATGACGTTCGTTATACGTTAGGCTTGAATTGGCAAGCCGACCATTTGCACGAAGTAGACCCTTCGTATCTATGAATGGGTTTAGTACTAAGAGTGAGCTCTTTTTGTCAATTGGCTTCGATTCTCCTAGTTACGATATCTCTTGGCTGAAGTAGCGCGCTTGAGTAGATGCGATAAGAGCGACCTTTGCTTTTTGTAAGTCTAGGTGCGTCACTGTATCGCCTTGGGGATATACGGTGCGTATTCCCTTAATTCTAAGTTTGAGTCGCTCGATGAATTTGAACATGTAAGCGATTACCCTGAGGGCTCGGGGGTAAGATGAAAATCTCTCAAGGATGACAGTATCATCCAATGTTGTGTGAAAGGAGTCGATTTTTCGACTTTCTGGGGCAATAATGTTGCGCATGGGCGATTGTGGCCAAGAATCGGGAGATTCTGTTAACCATCGGGGGCCATTCCACCAGAGGGTGGTGGTGGCAAGGTGCAGAGGTTTGCACCCTCTTGTACCTAGATCAGCAGGATTGTCAGCACTGGCTACGTGTCGCCAAGTGGCTGATCCCACTAGGTCAAGAATTTGAGACGTTCGATTGGAGATATACGTCTTCCATGCATGTGGTGGTTTTTCCAACCAGGCTAATACAATCTCGGAATCGGACCAGAGATATAATTTATTTTTTGCCATATTCAGTTGCGTTTGCACTATGGATGCTAGTTTGGCAAGTAGTAGTGCACCACATAGTTCTAGTCGTGGTAGACTTATGGTTTTTAGAGGAGCCACCTTTGCTTTTGCGACTAGTAAGTGGCTTGTGGTCGCCTTGTCGCTTTGTGTGCGAACATATATAGTGGCGCAGTACGCCTTTTCAGAGGCGTCACAAAAGCCGTGTAGTTCGACTTTGTGCTCTGGGATATAATTAACCCATCTTGGGATTTGTATTTGTGTGATATCTTTTAGATTGCTCGCGAACTGGAACCACTTTTCTAAACGAAGTGGTTTTACTTGCTCGTCCCAGTTGGTACCATCTAGCCATAATTCTTGTATCAGGATTTTGGCTTGTATCATAATTGGCGATAGCCATCCTGCGGGGTCAAAAAGTTTTGCCACAGAGGAGAGAATTTGGCGTTTTGTACTGGCGGATAGTGCGGATATGGACTCAGTTGTGTAGGAAAACTGGTCCGATATCGCATTCCATTGGATGCCCAGAGTTTTTGTTGTACTTTCCTTTTCGAAAATAAGGAAATTAGTGTCCAACAAATTTTCTTTTGGTATATTTTTTAATATAGTTGGGTGATTTGCCGTAATCTTTTTTAGTGGAAACCCTGCGGATTTGAGGGCTTGGATTACTTGTGATAATGATTCGTATGCTTGTGGAAGACTGTGACTTCCAGACAGAATGTCGTCTACATACGTTTGTGTTTTTAACACCTGGGTCGCCAGAGGAAATTCTGACTTGGTGTTTTCAGCCAATTCATGAAGTGTTCGAATGGCTAAGTATGGGGCACAGTTAACGCCGAAGGTCACTGTTTTTAGCTTGAAGTCGCGTAGTGGACTATTGGGGGATTTTCGGAAAATAATTCGCTGAAAATCTTGATCGTCTTTATGTACGACTATTTGTCTATACATTTTTTCGACGTCCCCGTTGAATACGTATTTGAATATACGCCAGTTTAGAATAAGCAGCATTAAATCAGGTTGGAGCGTGGGTCCCGTAAACAGGATATCGTTTAGAGAATTCCCCGAGCTAGTGGATCTTGAGGCGTTGAAGACAACTCTTACTTTAGTTGTTTTTTTATCTGGCTTTACTACTGCATGATGTGGCAAGTAAAATGAGTAGTATTTGCCATTGATGATTTTTTCGCATGGACTTATTTCCTCCATGTGATCTAAATGGAGGTATTCTTCCAACACACCATCATATTCTGGTTTTAGTTCACCTTTTTTAAGTAGGTTTCTTTCCATACTTTGAAACTGCTGTATTGCAGAGGTGCGAGAGTGACCTAAGGCGATTGTGTTGGGAAATTGTTGTTTTAGTGGTAGTCGTACGACATACCGACCATTATCTGATCTAGTAGTTGTGGCTTTGTAAAAGTCTTCACAATACTGCTCTTCTGGGGTTTTGATTGAAATTGGGGGGAGTTCTTCTATCTCCCAAAATTTTCTCAATTGTGAATTGAGGTACTCATTCGAGATTTCCTCAACTTGAGTTGTCATTGTTGTGACTGGTTCCGTAACTAGTCCACTTAGGATCCAACCGAAAATAGTCTTTTGTGCCAACAGTGTGTTTGAAATTTTCTCAATACCTTCGAGTATTATTTGAGGTATGAGATCGCTGCCTAATAGAAGGTCTATTTGAGCGGGGGTGTTGCAGTTGGGATCTGCTAACTTAAGGTGTGAAACCTTTTCCCAGTGCTTGCTATTTATATGATAGCTTGGTAACATATTGGTTAATTGCGGTAAGACTATAGCTTCTGCTTGTATTCTTATATCCGCTTGGGGGGAAAATAGGGTAATGGGGCAGATTTTATTGGAGTTTTGAACTACTCTTCCGCCCATTCCCGTAATTTGAAAGTTGGCTTGTCTTGTTGGCAGATTTAGCCTATTTTGTGCCCTAGACGCTATGAAAGATCGTTGTGATCCTTGGTCTATTAGGGCTCTGAGCTTAAACAGTTCTCCTCGATGCTCGATGGAGACGACTGCTGTGGGTAATAGTACCCTACTTTGATTTTCGCTGTGAAGCGTTTGAGTTTTTAATGCCTTTGAGCAGCATGGTGCTTCTTGGCAATTTTGTGAATTTGGCACTTCGGGATTTGTTGTTGCAACTAAACCCGCGGCTCTTTTGATATTTGCGCTGTTTGGGGGTAAGCTGGAAAAATTATTTATGTGAAGCATCGAATGGTGTCGCTTATGACAATAGACGCAGTTAAATTTGCTTTCGCACTCTTTGAGTGTATGCGCATGTGACAGACAGTTTGTACAAAGTCTTTTAGTTTTTACGAAATTGTTGCGGTCGATAACATTCAATTTTTTAAATCTCTCGCAAGATTTGAGCTTATGCCCTCCTGTACATAGTTCGCATGATAGATATTTATTCTGTTCAGATGAGAACGATTGCGTTTTGAAGAAGCTTCTATTTAAATTGTTGTTGTTATTGGCTTGGGGCTTGTGGAAGCTTCTATTGAAGTCTTGCTGAATACCTTTTGGTTTACTTGTATTTAGTTTTTTGTCTACCCTTTCTGCGATTTCGTACTGGGTAGTGAGAAAATCTTTCATTTGTTGCCATGTTGGGCATTTTTTACGTGATGAGAGCGATTGCTCCCACAATAATAAAGACTTTTCTGGTAATGCTGCTGTGCATATATTTACCAGTATAGGGTCCCAGTTGTCTGTGGGAATATTTTGGGTCGATAAAATCGACAAACAATTGGAAACAGTGGATTGAAGTTTGATAAATTCTTCACTGGTTTCCTTTTGAATTTTTGGCAAGTTCATTAGAATTGTTATCTGCTTATCGACCAATATTCGTTCATTCTCGTATCTTGCTTTTAAAGCTTCCCAAGCCATATTAAAATTGTCGTCACTTAATGCGAACTGTTTTACTATGACGCCAGCTTGACCTTTCGTTTTGTATCGGAGGTGATACAATTTTTGTGCATTAGATAATTTTGGGTGGTTTATGTAAACGGCTGTGAACATGTCCCGGAAGGACGGCCATTGTTCGTAACCCCCATGAAAAATTTCTGTGTCACATGCGGGCACCTTGAGGTGGATGCCTGAACTTGCCTCGTGACTTTGTACTTGTGGCATCTCTACTCTCGGAAGTGGAGTAGGTGCAATTGCTTTAATTAGTTTCAATTGATCTATAATCATTGCTTTCGTTTCTTCAAATTGCTCTAAGCAATTTTCGTATTTGGCGTAAGCCGAGGATTTGAGATTTTCTGGTAGATCTGAATCATCAGATTCTACTATTGCGTCATAAGAAGCTTGGATACGTATCCAAAAATTGTCCAGATTTTCTTTTTTGATTTCTAATGCCGATTCAGAATTATCTTGAATCGGCGAAGATGAAAATCGAGTGCAGTATTTAATAAAACTGTCACTCTCAGCAATAAATTTACTGTATGTAATGTCTTTCCCCCTTTTTTGTTTCGTAACACCTTGCTTTGAGCGTGTAGCTTCTGCAGGTGTACATGGACTTTTTTCGTCCGAAACCATTTTTGGAACTTTCAATAGTTGAGAAGATTTAGATTCTTTGGAATCTGTGTCCATTTATAACAAATTAAATTTTATCCAAAAAAATTTTCTATCAGTGTAAACTGATTGACTTTGAACGGAATTGCTGATTACGAATTTTTTGAAAATGCGAAAGTTTTTTGAAAATTGGTAAAATTGTAAAATGTTTTGTTTTATTTTATTTTGTTGCTCGGATTAAATTAAATAACGCGTTTCGTTTTAATTGATCTCGAAAAAAGTATAAAAGTATTACCGAATTTATTTATTTTTATTTTATTTTTAAAATATGCAATATTTATTTAATTTATTTGTTTTTTGTTTGTATGTCTTATAGGGTATACCTATAGACGAAAACGTTTGTATGTACTTGCAACTGAGTGCTCGTATAAGAGATCAGCGCTTTTTGTACATATGTATATACGCAATCCTGCTTGTTTTTGCTTATCAAAGAACAAGGGGTATTGCCGAAAATGTGCCAATTTGGACTTTGAACATGTAATTTAAATTGTTCGCAATAATTAATTATTATATTATTTATATATGTAAATATATTGTAATACTTTATACTTTTCCTACCAAACCGTTTACTAAGTATATAATATTTTGAGGTACCCTCGTAGGGTATAATCAACGTTCCGTATATAATTACTCATACACCTATGAGTACCTGTAAGCAGGAGTATTTTGTTTCTCCTTTGAGCGTGCGCGCATAGACGGAATAGAAAAACATCAAAATAAAGTAAAATAAAATCGTTTGTGCACTTTGATCCGCAAATGTGCACTCTCTTAATTTCCCGTAAATAACGGGTGATTTTTTTGAGGTTAGGATTTTCATGCATTAGTATTTGACAGATCACGTGGGATTTCAGACATGGTGTCAAAGAGAAAGATGCTCAGTATGCTTTGACATTTCATCATGAATAGACTTACTAACGAGCAACGCTTGCAAATCATTGAATTTTATTACCAAAATCAGTGTTCGGTTCGAAATGTGAAAATCCGCTTTATTATCGACAAATTTTGTTCAGCGATGAGGCTCATTTCTGGTTGAATGGCTACGTAAATAAGCAAAATTGCCGCATTTGGGGTGAAGAGCAACCAGAAGCCGTTCAAGAACTGCCCATGCATCCCGAAAAATGCACTGTTTGGTGTGGTTTGTACGCTGGTGGAATCATTGGACCGTATTTTTTCAAAGATGCTGTTGGACGCAACGTTACGGTGAATGGCGATCGCTATCGTTCGATGCTAACAAACTTTTTGTTGCCAAAAATGGAAGAACTGAACTTGGTTGACATGTGGTTTCAACAAGATGGCGCTACATGCCACACAGCTCGCGATTCTATGGCCATTTTGATGGAAAACTTCGGACAACAATTCATCTCAAGAAATGGACCCGTAAGTTGGCCACCAAGATCATGCGATTTAACGCCTTTAGACTATTTTTTGTGGGGCTACGTCAAGTCTAAAGTCTACAGAAATAAGCCAGCAACTATTCCAGCTTTGGAAGACAACATTTCCGAAGAAATTCGGGCTATTCCGGCCGAAATGCTCGAAAAAGTTGCCCAAAATTGGACTTTCCGAATGGACCACCTAAGACGCAGCCGCGGTCAACATTTAAATGAAATTATCTTCAAAAAGTAAATGTCATGAACCAATCTAACGTTTCAAATAAAGAACCGATGAGATTTTGCAAATTTTATGCGTTTTTTTTTTAAAAAAAGTTATCAAGCTCTTAAAAAATCACCCTTTATGTATGTATGTAATTATTATTGTGAGCACAAGTTCCGGTATCGCAATTAGATGCTCTCCAACGAATGAGTATAGATATGTAAGTATGATGAAGAGTTGAAATATATATCTACATACATATGTATTGTATGCATGTAGATCAGTGGTCGGCATGAGAGGATCTGTCACTGTGTTGGTGAGCACGGAAAAAAAGTAGCCCAGTGAGAAATTGGAATTAAAATTAAGCATCTAATCTAAATAATTAATAGTATAATGAAAATTAACAAAATGTCTTTTAAGGATATATTCTCTATTATTTTTAAAAGACTTGGAACATAAAAGGCATTGCATGGCACCAAAGGCATCTAGAATCATATTCATTTCTCGCAGGGCATATTTGGTTCTGCGCTATAGTCTTGCGTGATGTTAATTCGTTGACGGCTCGACAACGACTAAACGATAGAGCGTAAGCGTACGTGTGAAGTTAGTTTGCAAAATTTTGCTATGAAATGCCGACCACTGATGTAGATGAGCAAATATTCCGGGAGTGCTCTTGCTCTCAACGGATTAGTATGTATATATATGTACCAGAGTCCTGCACGAGTAATTAAAAAAGTAACATGTTAGCAAGCGGCGATGCCGATGCGGCGAGTATACGCTACGTAACGGTACTTTGGCATCGTGGGCATCGGCATCGAGGGTATCGGCATCGCGGGCATCGCCGATTACTAACATGTTACCAGCAGAGTCCTGCACGAGTAATTAAAAAAGTAACATGTTAGCAAGCGGCGATGCCGATGCGGCGAGTATACGCTACGTAACGGTACTTTGGCATCGTGGGCATCGGCATCGAGGGTATCGGCATCGCGGGCATCGCCGATTACTAACATGTTACCAGTGGTCGGCATTTCTTAGAACAATTGTGGAAACTAACTTCACACGTACGCTTACGCTCTATCGCAGAGCCGCTCAAAATTTTTCATGCCTATACTCGGAGTATAGGCAAGCAAATGCAGTCGAAGCATGTACGCTATGACGCTAATTCTGCCAGCGTCAAAAATACACTCGAAATACAGGAATTCAGTTTCGAATTAGCATATAGAGGACTTAATGAGAATCAAAACTTACGATCTTGATGTCGATATGGAAAAAATCATGGAAAGTTAAAAAAATTAACTTAAAATTATTGTTGTTCTTAATTGCTTTTTTAATCAAAAACCATAATTTTTTATTTTTTTCTAAATTTTTAATAACAAAATAACCAAATAGCACGATTTCACTCAGTGTACTAAGCAAGCGCGCGCACACAATCATACGCTAGCAGATATCAAATGTGTGATTGTATGCGTTGGTAAATAAATTGCGCATTATTTTGAGCGGCTCTGCTCTATCGTTCAGTCGTTGTCGAGCCAGCAACGAATTAACATCATGTAAGACTATAGCGTTTCATTTGCCATTGACGATACCAGATAGTAATCGTACGATGCCACGATGCCGCGATGCCGATGCGCAATGTTACCTTCGCATCGTGGTAATCGTCAGAAGTGTTACTTAGTAACGTAATCGTACGATGCCTACCTTAATCGTGCAGGCCTCTGATATGTACGTATCATAAATTTTAAATAGATTAAAGCGTATATATGTATATTAAATTAGTGCATATATGTAAATATGTAATTTTCGCTTTTGGTGTACACACGTATATATATTTGTTTTGTTTGTTTGCCTTCACTTTAGCTTACTTATTTAAGGCAATCCTGCTTATTGCTTGATCAAGCATAAGGGGTATCGCCGGACACTTGTGCAAGTAAATACTTGAATTTTGTTATTTTTTTGGTTGGGGATATTTTGTGTTTTGACACACGAAGGTAAGCAGTAAATGGCAATCAAAACATTTATATATTTCAATATATATATATACGGTATATAAATATATATATATATGCATATATACATATATATATATATTGTCGGTTAAAACCCAACTGTTTCTTTGCGGTATTTCCGATTTTATCAAAAGTTACTTATAACTGTTTGATAACCGGTATATTTTTTTTTTTGTTTTTGCGAAACCAATAAATAAAGTGAGAATAACTGGATGAGTTATTCTATGTAAGTTAAATGAATTTGTCACAAATTTTTACCGTAATAATACATAGTACATATATGCAAAATTGAGAGTTTAAAAAATGAAATACTAAAAGGAATCGATACGACTCACTTTGATATCCGTCATGGGATTTTGGGGATTAGGTATGGCCAAATTGTGGGTCGGACGGCTTTTGTCCTTATAATCCTGCCCTGGGATGATTCGGTTGGTTCCTTGTTTGCTGGCTTGTTGTTATGTTTCTGTTGTTTTATACCGCGCCCGTTTTATGTTAATATGTATTTTTTATATACATATATGATTATATATTCGCGCCCGCTGTTTTTTATTTATTAGTTACGTGGTTTTGATTTCTTTTTCCCGCGCCCTTTTTTAACTGCTTATTTTTTTGTTTCTGTTCACCGTACTGTGATGTATGTGTATATGTATATGTATTCTTGTTTGATTTTAATCGCTTTGTTTTCCTGGTTTTGTCACAACCCAAACTGTGTTGTAGTCACTTTTAACACTTATACCCTTTTTTTTTTTTTCTTTTCGGGCACTGAATCTGGTACTTCTTTTTTATATATATTTTACAAACTGTCTGCACTTGCACTCTTTGTTATTTTCTTTTTTTTTTTTTTTTTTTTTTTTTGTTTGTAAATTTCACTGCATCTGCATTTGCACTTGCGCACCTATTCACCCTTGATTGTCACTTTAACTTAATATTTTTTGCCTTTTTTTTCACTTTTGGCTGTATAATTTTGTTTCAAATTTTCGCCATTTTATTCTTATTATTATTATCTTTTTTTTTCTTTGCTTCACAATAGTGCCATTCAGAATGGCTCGAAGGACCATATATAATTTAGTACTTACTTTGGTACCCACTCCTTTGAGAACGAAATATATACTTTCTTTTTTTTGGTTCACTTCACAATGTATCGCAACTTTTATTGAAGGATAAAAAACGTTATAATAAGGATCTTCTGGTCGGATACCAGTGAAGGTGACAATGTATATGAAAATAGATGATGTACGATCGCTGTATTGAACTCGTGGACTCCCTGGTCGGGTACCAGTGGAAGTGTACAGGTTTTCTATAAAACGATGTGGTGATGATGTGTGGATTCCGCTGCTGCGCGCCGAAGATGATGAAAAGGTAGATATGTATATAAAACCGTGGAGCGAAAATGATGAAAACTGAGTATATAGAATCGTGGAGCACTGGCCGACACTGATGAAAACTGAGTACATATAATCGTGGAGCACTGGCCGACACTGATGAAAACTGCGTATATATCAAACTGATGAAAACTGCGTATATATCAAACTGATGAAAAATACGAAAGCTGTGTACGGAAACGTGCGCCGATGTGCGTAGCTTGAAAATCGCGATCGAAAAGGGCCGCTGCTTTCCGGACGAGCCCTTTTTTGCTCGTTGGGCTGTGGAGAGTTATGCCAGTGTTGCTTTTGAGTGGTGTGTGGGAAATCTGCTCTCTCCAAGTGTGGAGAGTGTGCCAGTGTTGCTTGTGAGTGATGTGCTGTGTTGCTTGTGAGTGATGTGCTGTGTGGTGTAGTGGCGCGTCAGGGCGGGAAGCATAACTCATTTAGCCAAATTCCTTTGAGTTCTAACGATTTGCCATTTCAGTTGAAACGTATTCCGTTTCCAGTGAAAATTGCATTTGCATTGCGCTATCGAATAGAAGGGGGAAGAATACTTGATTCCAATAATTCCTTTGAGTTCTAACGATTTGCCATTTCAGTTCAAACGTATTCCGTTTCCATTGGAAATTGCATTTGAGATGACAATCAACAGGAAATAACAGGAAATAGTCGCATAGTGTGTAGCATAAATTTGGAAATGCTCTGTCAGATTTACGTGGCGTACTCACGAGTTGGAAAACCATCTTTTCTGTATACCAGAACAAAAACCAAAAAATTTTGTTTATCAAGCTGCGTTACATTGAAAAAAAAATGCAACGTTAAATTTAACTTTCATTTCGAAACACATAATTCAGCTAGTTTAGACCCCGCAGGCGTTGTCCTGCGTGAAATTATAATACTTCAGTATAATATAAAAAATATAGGTTCTTGTTCTTAAAACAACAAATTTTGCACTGAGCTTGACTAATAATTGTATAACAATAATTTTTTTCACAGGCAAACACGCCTGACTTTTTGAATTGCAAATTGGTCGATTAAATCTTCACAATTTAAAATTTCACTTTGAACAAAATATTAAAATTTCATTGAAGTGCAAGGTATTAGTATGGCCACAACGAAATTGTGTACATGCAAAATGGAGAGCTGTGTTATCTTGTGTACGTGCGCTCATGTAGTAGGATGCACAACGCCATTTTTAGTTCACTGTCGTGCTGCCATGTCGTGTCGCGAGCATTGTGTTCAGCATATAACTCTTTTCAAACAAGAAAACGATCGTTCTGCGCTACAGTTTGTTACAGCTAAAGTAATAAATATTCGATTTGCAATTTCTACGTTCGGAAACTCTGTATAAAGTCGTTTGCACGCAAAAGTTTCAGAATATCGGAAGGTGAATTTTGCTCCATCTTTTTTTAGTGCAATAAGCATGGAAGTGCACAAATTCGTCCTCCAATGAGGACTCAAGATCTGAAAAATAAACATTTTGTAAACGTTTAGCTCTGTTACGAATCTCTCTATTATCCAAATTGCCAAATTCATTAACAACTGGAACTTTTCATATGCAACACATCTTTTTCCCAATTCACAATCTAGTTTGTCAAGAATGACATTAAAAGTGTTGACTCTAAAGGGGTCTTGACCTGACAGTTGTACATCTCCATCCCGTGATTCGTCAGCATGGAATTTTCTCTTTCTTTTTCTAGAAACTGTCGTTTTATATTCTTTTATCTCTGAAATATTTAAAGCAGTTTTTTCATAGACTTTCAATTCATTTCTCGTGTCAGAAACAACTTTGATCAAACCACGATAATCGTCGATCACGTCAGCAATGCTACAATCAACTTTCTGCAATCTTTGACTAACATCATTGAATCGTGAAAGTAAAAAAAGCCAAAGTATCTGCATTAATGCTGTTTCAAGTCGCTCCAATTGAATTCGTAAACCTTTAGCTTCTTGTCTTGTAATTGCATTTTCTTCCATATTTTCTTCAATAATAATCAAAGTCGTGATTATTTCGTCGAAATGTTGATTAAGTACATGAACAGCTTCATAACGAGCTGACCATCTGGTTGCAGATAAAGATTGTAACGTAATTCTTTTCCCAGTATGAAATTGTAAAACTTCCCAGCGGTGCGTCGATGTAGTAAAGAAGTTATATAAAGTTTGTATAGTATTAAAAAAAGAAGCAGCTTTTTGCGCTCATTCTAATGCGTGAATTCCAACTAAATTCATAGAATAAGCAGCACAACGAGCATGTTCAGATCATTAATTTCATGAATTCTTGTCTGTAAACCTGAATAAATTCCTGATACATTGTTAGCGTTATCATATGATTGACTTCGACAGTCGGTGAGATCAAGACCAAAAAACTCGAGAATCGATAATACGGCAACTAGAAAATCTTCAGCTTTATGTCCAGAATGTTGGTCAACGAACATCAGAAAACGTTCAACAGGCGTTCCATCTTTTTGCACGTATGTATCTGATAACAAACGAAAGTTGGTCGACAAGAGATGTATCAGGTGTGGAATCTACAATAATCGTATAATATTTCGCTGATTTGACTTCTTGAACTATGATACTAGATACTTTTTCTGATAAAAGCTGTATAAATTCTTCGTAGATAGTTTTTGATAAGTAACTCGTACTGCCAGATCCTTTATTGCGAAATTTTGGAGTATGCTCTTCTAGGAATGGGTCAAAAGAAGCAAAAAATTCAATCAGCATTACAAAATTTAAATTATTTGGTGACCTAAACTTTTCATCACTTCCTCGGAATGGAAGTCCTCGAGAAGCTAAGGCTTTAGTAGCAGCGACAACTCTTCTTAAAACATTTCTCCAATTGGACATTTCTGTCTCTGTTTGAATGACTAAGTCATGGTCTATACTATCCTTAGTATCCGATCTTTGCTTAAGGATTAACATACATTTTATATGATGTTTGGAGTTCTCATGCTCACTAACACGAACGCCTGCATGCTTCCAGTCATTCAATCCGTTTTTGCCAAAATGAACAGTCTCCGTCAAAAAGAAGGCAAGCTAAACAGAATACAGACCCATTTTTAACAGAGTAAATGAGCCATGGGCGTGGAACTTTCTCATCGTTGATAAGTTTTCTTACAAATAGTGACTTTGATATATGAATTATATGCGGAGTCTTTGGCGCATTGTAAATATGCGAATCTGTAAGCGTACATTCCTTAACATCGGAAATAGCATAATTTTTCTCATATAACACTGAAAATGCTCAGTTCTGTTATTTTCCTGCCCCTGACGTTAAGTGGTGAAACACGCTCATAACCGTACATATCCTAAAATTAAAATATCCATAAATTTTCGACAACGTGAACCTTCTCTATAAACATACGTTCCCTGATATTACTTTTATAAAATAATTTCGATGTTTCACATCTGCCAGCTGTTAACTGACAGCTCACTTTTTTTCTACTTTCCAAATTTTACCGCCCTAGGCACTAGCCCCGACTGCCCCTAGTGTAAATCCACTACTGCAAACACCTAATACCAACACATTAATTTGGCTTCCGTGACCACCATTCAACAATTGAGCAGAATCGTTAATTTCGTTGAAAATACAATCGATAAAAAGAACGTTTGTACGGCGGCCTTATTGGACGTGTCTCAAGTTTTTGACAAAGTTTGGCATACGGGTCTACTACTCAAATTGAAATACATGCTACCCAAACAATTTTGTGAAATAATTGCTTCATTCCTACACGATAGATACTTCCGCATTAAACAAAAGGATGCATATTTAACTTGCAACCGATAAAAGCTGGTGTTCCCCTAGGAAGCGTGTTGGGGCCAATGCTTTATTTCCTTTTTACCAGTGAGCTCCCATCTGATTCTTGTTATATGACAGCGACATTTGCGGATGACACAGCTTTGTTAGCAGCTGGAGAGACAACTTCAGTATCTAGTCGACGAGTGTAAACAGCACTCAACGCAATTACTAAGTGGGCATCTAAGTGGCGCATGAAATTAAACGACACCAAAACAATTCATGTCGGCTTTACTTTGAAAAAGCCGGCAAATTGTCCAATTTATATAAATAACATTCCTATACCACATCAGTGCTAAGTACCTAGGTATCACCTTAGATGCTAAGCTACGCTGGAAAGAGCATGTCAAAAAAAAGAAGCGAGCTTGATATGAAATTTGGCAAATTTTACTAGCTAGTTGGCAGGAAATCCAAATTATCAATGCAAAACAAACTGTTACTATATAACCAAGTCCTAAAGCCAGTTTGGGGCTACGGAGCCTAACTATGAGTTTGCTCAAGTCAAAACTGTATTGCCAGCATTCAGCGCTTTCAAAGTAAGGTACTAAGGACTTTGGTTAATGCTCCTTGGTACATTAGATCTGCTGACCTACACCGCGATCTAGGCGTGAATTCAGTGGTAAGTGAAATCTCCAAAATAGCAAAGTCTCACGAACAGAGGCTTGCACTTTAATGAGGAAG
This sequence comes from Bactrocera dorsalis, assembly GCF_023373825.1. Lineage (NCBI taxonomy): Eukaryota > Metazoa > Arthropoda > Insecta > Diptera > Tephritidae > Bactrocera > Bactrocera dorsalis. The sequence continues at coordinate 13,102,174 of NC_064308.1, read as the reverse complement.
CCTCCAGACTCATCGAAACTGCTGGGCGAGAAATCCGGTTGAAACGCAAGAGGTCTTCTGAACTAGTAAGACAACAGTAGCAACAAATGCATTTCTTATCATTTAGCTTTTAAGTATCTCTCCTAATTAATTAGACTAGAATTGTTGTTAGTATTTAATTTTTATATACTAGGTACAATGTAAAATAATAATAAAAAAAAATTCTAGATATAATTTTGCTAAATACTTAATACTTTTACTTTTAGCAAGTGTGAATTCACATGCTTCATCTTCTAACTGATTTACAGCTCCTACTTCACATGAACTATCCGTCGTTGATATCCAAGCCCAATATCAAGGACACTGATAATGATTCTCCGAGTTAGTAGATCATTTATATAAATCTACCTTTCTGCAATAATCATATTACCTATGTATTGAGGTTAATATTTGAAACATCAAGGTCACTCGCTCGCATTTTAATCTCTCATTAGTTTGTTATAAAATTTATTAAGTTGTTCATTCATTTTTTCAAAATTACTACTAACTTCATCTGTTGTCTTCTTATACCCTGAACAGGGTATATTAAGTTTGTAAGGAAGCGTCGGAGACTCTATAAAGTTTATTAATGAATTATCAGTATGTTGAGCCAAGTCGATTTTGCCATATCCGTCTGTCTGTCTGTCCGTCCGTCTGTCTGCATATATACGAACTAGTCCCTCAGTTTTTAAGATATCGTTTTGAAATTTTATAAACGTCATTTTCTCTTCAAGAAGCTGCTCATTTGTTGGAACTGTCGATATCGACCACTATTACATATAACTGCCATACAAACTAAATAATCGGAATCAAGTTCTTTTATGGAAAACTCTTGTATTTTACAAGATATATTCACGAAATTTGGTATAGATTATTTTCTAGGGCAACAATGTAATCTCCGAAGAAATTGTCCAGATCGATTAACTATAGCATTTAGCTGCTGTGTGGAAAACTTTCGCATTTGACGTGGTATCTTCACGAAATTTGACATGGTTAATATATTTATGGTAGAGTTAATTATAATTTTGCCAAATGATGGGTGGTCGAAAATATTTCTTTGATTTCATATTTCCTTAGTCATCACCACCCATAATTCCAAATTATATGGGAAATTGAATTAACGTTCGAATGGTGCTCTCCTTTTTCAATTTTGTTCATTTACGAACTATTCATTATTAGCTATAAGACAATTATAGCTGCCCTTTAAAGTTTTACAGGCATCTTCATAATCTTATATATAAAAAAAAGTTTGGTTTTTGTCTGTTCGCTATAGCTGACTAAACCGTTGCATGCAACGAAGAATGGTCTGAACCACTTTGAAGGGAATCGAATGAGAATGGTTTGTAAAAAAAATCAGAAAATGTTCATTTTTAACCGACTTAGGAGCGTAAATTCAAAAAACTTCATTACTTACTTATAACAGAGCATGTTGTTTAACATTTAGCTAAGCTGCTACACACTGATATTCTTCTTCTTCTTTACTGGCGTAGACACCACTTACGCGGTTATAGCCGAGTTAACAACAGTGCGCCAGCTATTTCTTCTTTGCCCAACGTGGCGCCAATTGGAAATGCCAAGCGAAGCCAGTTCTTCTCCACCTGGTCTTTCCAACAGAGTGGAGGTCTTCCTCTTCCTCTGCTTCCCCCAGTGGGTATTGCGTCGACTACTTTTAAAGCCGGAGTTTTTTCGTCCATACGAACGACATATCCTATACAGCGCAGCCGCTGTCTCTTGATTCATACAGCTCATCGTTCCATCGAATGCGATATTCGCTGTGGCCAACGCGCAAGAGATCATAAATCTTTCGAAGAACCTTTCTCTCGAAAACTCCTAAGGCTGACTCATCAGATGTTGTCATCGTCATGCCTCTGCCCCATATAGCTGGACGGGAATAATCAGTGATTTATAGAGTTTGGTTTTTGTTCGTCGAGAGAGGACTTTACTTCTCAGTCCGCAGAAACACCTGTTGGCAAGAGTTATTCTGCGTTTGATTTTGAGACTGACGTTGTTGTTGTTCCAAGATAGGCGAAATTATCTTCAACTTCGAAGTTATGACTGTCAACAGTGCCATTGGTGTCTAGTCGCGAGTGCAACGACTGTTTGTTTGATGACAGGAGCTATTTCGTCTTGCCCTCGTTCACTACTATACCCATTTGCTTCGCTGCCTTATCCATTCTAGACAAAGCAAAACTAACGGCGCGATTGTTGAAGCCAATGATATCAATACCATCATCATACGCGAGCAGCTGTACACCCTTATAGAAGATTGTATCTGCTTGATTATGTTCTGCAGCTCGAATTCTTTTGTCCAAGAGCAGATTGAAGAAGTCGCAGGAAAGGGAGTCGCCTTAACTGAAACCTCCTTTGGTACAGAAGAGCTCGGAGAGGTCCTTCTCGATTTTGAAGGAGCTTTTGGTATTGCTCAACATCAGCTTATACATCCGTATTTGTTTTGTGGGGATACAAAATTCAGATATCGCGGCATAAAGGTAGCTTCTTTCGTGCTGTCAAAAGCAGCGTTGAAATCGACGGAGAGGTGGTTGATTTTCTAGGTCCAAAGTCACACTGATAAGTTCCAATCAGTTTGTTGACAGTGGGCTTCAATCTTTCACACAATTCGCTCGATAGAGCCGTACATGCAATATATAGGAGACATATTCCATTGTAGTTGGCGCAGATTGAGGGGTCTTCACTTTTGTGGATTGAGCAGGACACACTTAAACTCCTATTGCTGGGCATGCTTTCGTTCGACCATATTTTACAAAGAAGTTGATGGATGCTCCTCATCAATTCTTCGCCGCCGTGTTTGAATAGCTAAGCCGGCAACCTATCGGCCCCCGCCGCTTTGGTGTTCTTCAGACGGGAAATTGCTTTTCGAGCCTTTTTATGGTCGGGCAATGGAACGTCTGCTCCATTGTCAACGATTGGGGAATGTCCTGACGTTGTACTTTCACTGCCATTCAGCAGGCTGGAGAAATGTGCCCTCCATAATTTAATAAGAATATGTTACGGTCTTGAAACCTTCTGTTAGTCGCCGCATTTTTTCGTGTAATTTTCGAGCATTTCTTTTTTCTGTCTGCAAATGCGTCTAGCTTGCCTCTTCAACTCTCGGTATCTATTCTATCCCGCTCGTTTTGTAGTTGATCGTTACGTTGCAAGGTAGACGGTCTGTTCTCTCCGCTGCGACACGGTACTTCTCATCGTTCCAGTAGTTCTTTTGCATTTTCTGAAAACCACTTTCGGTTGCAGCTGTGCGTAAGGTACTTGAAATGCCGTTCCACACTTCCCTAATACCGATTTGTTGACGAGTACTCTCAGAGAGCAGGAGTGCAAGTCAAGAAGGAAATCGTTCGGTTGTCTGTTGTGGTTGCAGCTTCTCGACGTCGAACCTTTCGTGTGTTTGTTGACGTGCATTTGCATACGCACATATAAAACACTGGAGACGTGTCTTCCGTCTATCACAACATGATCGATCTGTTTGGTGATTTTTCGAACTGGAGACAGCCAGGTGGCTTGATGAATTTTTATATGCTAGAATCTAGTACTACAGATTTCGGATCCCGGCAAAGTCGATCAGGCTCAACCCATTTGGGGATGTTTCCTCGTGGAGGCTAAATTTACCGACCGTAGTGCCAAAAATACCTTCTTTGCCTACCCTGGTATTATAGTCGCCAAGCACGATTTTGATATCGTGGCCGGGGCAACTCTTATAAGTTCGCTCTAGGCGCTCATAGAAGACATTTTTGGTCACATCTTCCTTTTCTTCTGTCAGGGCGTCGGTTCAAATCAGCGATATGTTGAAGAACTTCGCTTTTATGCGGATTATTGCTAGACGTTCATCCACCGGGGTGAACGACAGTACTCGACGATGGACTTTCGAACCACCACGAATCCCACACCCAATTTACGCTTTCTTATATGGCTGTAGTAAATGCCGCAAGGACCTACTCGCCTCAGTCCTTGTCCCGTCCATTGCATTTCTTGGAAAGCGGTAATGTCAGCCTTCACTCTAACAAGGACATCAACCTGCTAAGCAGCGGCATCTGCCTAAGAGACCGGAGATTCTAGGTGCATGCATTTAAATCGTTATTCTAAGTGCATTTGCCATAGTCATCATCAAAAAGGGGGTCTATCATCCGAGGCTGTTTACGCTTTTTCAGTGGTAGTGTTTTTACGTGGTCGGTCCCAAACTCAGCGCACAATCCTGTGGATGAGATATTTCGCCTTCTCGCTTTAGCTCGCTTTCAAACGGATGTTTACTGACTACCCGGAAGATACTTGGTCAAAGACCAGAATTAGTGAAGTGCTTGAGCTACTTGTATATAAAATAATCGTTTCTGGCCGCTCCCAAGTGAATGGCAATCAGAGAACTTTCCTCATTTTCGTGAACTTCTACACATGACATCATCCTCCTGGCGATCCTGCCAGGGCGAGTAAATTCTGAAAGATTCAAGCAAAGTTTACAATACCAAGTGAAACATGTTTCTCTTTGTTTAAATTTTTTGGCATTCAGTTCGAACAGATTTGGCACTTCACGTGGATTTACCGTTACATTTGTGATAAAGCGTGGATAATGAGATAACTTACCTAGATTTCAATATGATGCCCACTGGAAATACGAATTAGATGTGGCATTTTCCCAAAAATGAAGCTCAACAGATCTCTAAAATATGGAAAATGAGGTTGAGGCTCCTGGGAAGCAAAACATTTTGTTACCAAATTGTACAACCTGAAACATGAAATAGAGAAATAATTTACATGAGCCAACATATATTTAAAGTTTAGAATTTTGTTAGAAATAAACAAGATAATTTAAAAATGGTTTATACCTGTAACGCAGACTCGCTACCAGGAGAAAACAAATTGTATTATATATAGTACTAGCGGGCCCGGTGCCTGCTTCGCACGGCAAAACAAAATAAGAAAAGAAACACACTTGTTTTTAATAAAGTTGGTTTTGTTCCCTATTATTCAACTTTTAATTCTAGTTTCTTACAATCTTAGAGTATGTATCACTTAAACTGACTTAGAGCTCTTTCGTAGAAACATTTTTGGTTTTGCCATAAGTTGTTGTGTAGATTAAGGCTTGCCAACACGTGAGCACGAAACATATAACTGGCCGTGTGAAAAGCCAGGATATTCTAAATCAATTCCACAGAATTCCAACGATTGCCCTTGCGCTTTATTTATTGTAATAGCAAATGCAAGACGTACTGGAAACTGTAGTCTTTTGAATTCAAAAGGTAAATCTGATGGAATCATTGGAATGCGTGGAATCAATACATCTTCACCTTTAAACTTCCTCTTTAAAATTGTTGCTTCGATCAAATTGTTCATGACCTTTTTAACCGCTAATCTTGTCCCATTGCATAATCGTGGTTGATTTATATTTCGAAGCATAATAATGGAAGCACCCACTTTCAATTGTAAACGATGAGGTGGAAATCCGGGTAAATCCAATGAATTCAAAAATTCTGTCGGATAATTAACAGCGCCGTCTTGATTCGTAACCGTGCCAACTGATTGATATGTTACAACCACGCCAGGAACATGGGTTAAAATGTCGCATTCGTTTGACCAACGTCTTTATTTTTAGCGGCCAGTATAGCTCTTTCAGCCAACCAATTATGATTGCGATAATTTTCTGCAATATTTGGAAAAACACTTGACAGCAATTCTTCTTTTGTTGGTGCAATATTACAAAAGTTATCTGGTAAAGTGATTAAGCCAGTTTCACGATCAACAGCAAGTTGACCATTGCCTATTGCCAACAGTTGCCTTGAAAATGTGTCGGCCGTTGGATCGTTTTGAATTTGTACTCGCACATTTGTAGTCAAATTGAGTATTTTTACATGTCCCCATAAATAAGATGACTTTAAACATGCTTTTAATTCATCTGCTGGTGTTGAACGGGGAATCACAGGCAATGTCTGACGAAAATCACCAGCCAACAGAATCAAAGCGCCACCACATATCTGTTGATCATTTCTACGCAAGTCTTGCAATCTCCTGTATAACGCTTCCACTGATTTCTCATGGGCCATTGTACATTCATTCCACACTTTTAATTTGCATTGTTGCAGACTTTGTCCATTCCCGAATTTTTGGAAACATTACAGGTGGGATTTTCATTTACATTCATATTCAGTGGTAATTTAAGTGCAGAATGGGCTGTCCGACCACCATCTAATAACGTCGCTGCTATTCCAGACGATGCAAGTGCCAATGCTATATTACTCTGTGATCTTATAGTCGCTAATAGCAAGGAAATCAGAAATGTTTTGCCAGTTCCTACTGGAGCGTCTAAAAAAACATTTCTCCAGTTTCGTTTCGTACTGATTCCATTATGGTATCATATGCGTGTCTCTGTTCTGGATCAAGTTTATAAATGTGCTCAACTCATTCATATCATATTGGTTTTCACGATTTATTTCTTGATTGAATGCATCATGCATTGGTCGATTTGGAGATGGCAAACCCAATTGTGTCAATGCTTTATTTGCGATTACCAAACAAATATCTTCAATGTAATCATTAAATAGTTATTTCCTGCAATTCGGCGCATTCGATGCAAAATGTCTTCAGTCATAAAATCCTTAAAATTTTCCCATAATTTCAGTGGATCAGATTGAAAACATGTTGCAATAATAATAGCAAATAATGTTCGTATTTGATGAGAAGAACCTGTTGCTGATGCATCCCTAAGTGTCGCATCCCAGTGATTATCATCTTCCAGTAAATGCAATTCCTGACATGCTTGACGAAAAGTGTGACACCGTTACCTCTTTTCAAACTCAAAAAAGATGTAGGCCCACGAACATGAATCAATAGACGCAAATAAAAACATTCAGCATGACTGGGATGCACTGTGTAGAGACGTCCAATGACTTCACTTTCAAAAATGCCAACCTTGAACTGGTCTTCCTTGCTTACGTCTGTTCCATTTCTTTCCAGATGCATTCCAAGTGTACTTGTGAATAAAGCAATGTTTTAGCAAATTGATCATTTTGACACAATTCGAAACAATTGATGGTGGTCGCTCTACAAATTGCTGTGCAGTATCAACTGTGAAATATACACGTTGTCCCTTTTGCAAATGTACTGACAAATGAATAACTGTCGGATTTCGATCATGAATTGGGAACGATAATATTCTCCAAACTGCCTCATTGCTACGGATATACCTTCCCATTTGATATTGTGTTATTTCATCATTTCGGTTCTCTGCAACACCAAACACAGCCATCTCGCTGCCTTTATTTACATACTTGCAGATATATTAAATCGATTTAGAAGAATTGCAATATTCTATATTGAACTGAGCTTTGAATGCTTTTGATAGTATTGGCGAAAAGGGAACAACTCACCTATTATGAACTGTAATATCTAGATTATTGACTCGTAGATTTCTTGATTTGCCATTATCATCTGTTGAGCGTCGGCGATACAGTGGGTAACCGTCTTTTCCATTAATTGTCTCGGAAATGAAATCTCTGGGATACCGCTTCGTGCATTTCCCACCTTTCATACGTGGCCAATTAATATTTATAACACCACATGGTCTATGAATCATACTTTTTGTAACAACATCAAATAAACCTGAATCGATTTCCTGATCAGGAATTTCTGCTGAGATGATGTCATCTATTTGATCGCTTGTTATTTTGTGGACTAACCATTACCAAAATATGGTCATGTGGTAATCCTCTCTTTTGTCATTCCACCGAATACATCCAACATCGAATTCGCCGAAAACTTGATGTTTAACAATAAAATCCATCAATGACTTCAGCTTCTGTCTAAATACTCGTCCAGTTATGTCATGACGGTCTGTAGGAGATTGCCCTTCATATAAATATTGCTTGATTTCGTCCCATTGTGAATTACATGTAAATGTAATAAACAAATCTGGTCGACCATACAAACGAACATAGCAAATGGCATCTTGTGCATATTCATGTATGTGCCTTGGACTTCCTGTGTAACTTGCTGGTAAAATAACAACTTGGCCAACATTGTCAACACTTCCATCATTATTGATTGCATCGGGGAGATGTATATTGATTGATTGAATTGAATTGAATAAAGTTCAAACGCTCTGTTTCTATCTTTGCATACATGTCTACGACATATTGATGAAAGAGTCTCCGACATTTCAAAATATGATTTTCCTGATTTTGTCGCATCATAATTCTATGTGCATAACCACAAACTTATGCAAACTGTAAACAATTGCGTGATTATATCTAAATCCAGCACCAACAACAACAAACAACATTAACGTAGATTTTTGCGGCACGCCTTTGAACATTTTGATTAATACTTGTCGGCCAACGATCTGAACCCGATCTTGCAACACGTTCTCTTGTATTTGCAATCTCTAGTTCTCGCTGTTCTTGCGACTGATTTTCCCTTTCGTTTGATCTATTTTGCGTTCTACGCGACCGACGTCTAATGTCAGCTCTTGCTCTTCGTGGCATTTTTAGAAGAAACTAAACTAAAGATCATAAAGAACTTCAGTAATAAATTGATGAAATCCAGCAAATTCTGGACTCGAAAGCTGAAAATGTGTCAAAATTCAATTAAAAATTGGCCAAAAAATCGAAATAATTTTTGTCTTACCGTTCGGAAGCGAAAATGAAACGTTCGAGATCGTCAGTACTCGAAAAGCACCAAAAAGTGACGAAAAGATACGAAAATCTGCTGAAAATGTGACAAAATTCAATTAAAAATTGGCCAAAAAATCCAAGTAATTTTTAGCTCACTGATCGGACATTAAGCAAAAAAAATTCACTCAATTTTTTTCACAAAATATCAAATTTGTGATTATGTCACTTGCAACAATCAGAACACTTGTTTAGCAAAACAATCGATTTTTATCTCAGTAATCATTGTTTTTTTTTTAATTTTGTTTAACAAAATATTCAAATTAAAACGATGATTAGAACGAAAATTAATTTATTTTTATCAAAATACTCACCAAAAAATGCGAAGAAATTAATATTTTCAAAAATCGATTATGATAAGATCAATCACCAATGACGTCCAAAGAGAAAAGAGAAATTATAACAAATTGCTATTTGCATCACTCCGTGCAATGGTCTCCAATACACAAACGACCAAAATGTATTCAATACTAATGAATGCTGTATGCGGTACAAAAAAAGCCTGCGGCAAAAACACACTCACTTCACAAACGCAGCGCACACACATGCGTTACCGGATTTCAACCAAACTTCATATAAACCATATATGGACCACTGAAATCGCACGACGCGTTTATGATTAGTTCGGCGACGTACATATACGGACTTATTTTTATATATATAGATATTAGAAAATGGTCAACGAGTTTATTTTAATGAATCGAACGCTGCAGAGAGCGGCACGTCCACGTTCACAGTCTATCAAACTGGTGATTTTACTCACACTTTGTTTATAATATATTGGGTTGTCAAAAAAGTCTTGCGGTATTTTCGCTAGTTGGCACTGAAAGCACGTAGTTCTAGTTTTATTCGTCGCATCGGGTCATGCTATACCTTTTTGGAAAGCTCATTTCACGCGCTAACACGTGTTTGATTGATTGTCGTTTCTTTTGAGTCGTTCGTGAGTTATAGCGTTCCAAACATGGAGCAAAATAAAGAGAAAATACGGCATATTTTGTGCAGTTTATGGACCCGATACAGTTTCCATTTCCACCGCACAACGATGGTTACAACGTTTTCGTTCTGGTGCAGAGGTGGTCGAAGATGCGCCACGCTCCGGAAGGCCTGTCGTCGAAAATTGCGATAAAATCGCTGAATTGGTCGAAAGAGACCGGCACTACTAAGTCATCAAACCGTTATAAACCATTTGAAGAAGCTTGAAGTCACTAAGAAGCTCGATGTATGGGTGCCACACGAATTGATAAATACCGCAAGACTTTTTTCACAACCAATATGTCACGCTATTACACATGGAATGCATCATCGAAATCGTTTCTGCGTCGAAAACAAGGAACACCAGTTGAAGGATATCCAAATGTACTTGCTTTAGATGCTCTGGGTCTCATCTACACAGTACATCTAAACAACGATGAATGTTATTATTTGCGGTTGTTGTTGGTGAATATTCATTTAAAAAACAGAACAGTAAGTGGCCGGCTGTGTGCGACTTACTGTAAAGCATGTCAACTACTTATTACATTTATTTTATTATTATTATTTATTATTTTATTTAAATGATTCGCACTGGGATGATACGCTCAAGGGTTCTGTAATATCATCATCGCCGCATCAAATTCGTACATTGTTTGCGATTATCATATCGACATGTTTCCCCTCGAATCCAAAATATTTGTGGGTTAGCCCTTGGCCAGAATCAGATCACGAAATGATAAATGCATGCCTAAATCAAATTTGTGGCAGTACGTTAAAACACTCTAATTAAAATTTAATATGAGAGTATTTTTGCAACAAGATGAAATTGCAAATGTATTTGTTAAGCAGTTGTTAGAAATTGGAAATAATAAAGTCGCAGTGGACACCTCGACCGGACTCATCACATTTCCCATAGATTTATGTCACATCACAGAACCAAAAGAGGAATTTTTTGAGCGTGTTTGGCGGCAATATGTATTGGCGGCGAAACATAAAAATGTTGAGGATTTCAATGCGGCCATTCAGAATTTTCTTCTAGAACAGTTTCTTTCCTTCAAATCAGTCGACGCCGTTATGAGCCAGAATGGCGTAGTCAACTATTCCACAGAAATTCACTGGAATTGCCTGGATTACCACCTCACAATTTGCAGTTAAAAGTAGGACCAGTTGTAAGCAAACATGATCTATCGAAAATAATAATAAAACTTCATACTTCATTAAAAAAATGTGTTTTTTTGTAATACGGGTTCGTTTTGTTTGCTTTGAAATTAGTTTATAGAATAGTTTCGATCTTTTATCAATCGATTGAGGCAGTACGAAATCTGCCGGGTCAGCTAATATGTCAATATTTTGCATTGATGTTCAAGTCTGTTAATAAATTCTTGTATTTTATGTTTCCGATCATTATAAGTATTTAATTCGTAATAACTATACCATATTAAATTCCATTTTGAAATTATTATGTCCATTTTACTAGCCGGATCCAAACATTTTGCTGTATTATTTTTCAGCTAAGTCACTTAAGCTTGTGGCTTAGTTGTATCGTTAGTGCCTAATGATTTATCTTAATGTTGCAACGTTAAAAACCACATCAATTATTTGCTTTTTCTAGTCGTCTGTTCTGAGTTTGCAGAGGATCGGAATCAAATAATTTCGTATATGTATACATATATTCTATATAAATCATACACTCACTGACAAATTCGTCATAAGATTAGTCAGAAAAACGAAAATCATTATACAAGGTATGTATATGGTAGTTGGAGTAGTATCGACCCGAATTTATCTGTTAACTATTATCATGTCACATTCTAAAAAAATGTGCAATGGGGTTTCATTAAAGTAGTTAGAAATGAATATGTACATATGTCGGCTGCGTAAAATTTTCGCCCAAATGTATATATTCTAAGCACAAGGATATACTGTTATGAGTAAAACATGTTCAGTAATTTTCATTGACATAACTCAAATGTTGGCCAATATATCCATCATAAAGCCACCTGGAAGTTCGAAAACCTTTATTTAAGGTACAAGGAGCCTTTCAAAGTAAACAGAACAAATGTTTTTTCGGCAACATTTTTTTTTTGGTTTTATTCAAAATAGTCCCCTTCTGCTTCAATACAGCTTTTTGCACGGTTCAAAGGCATGTCGAACGAGTGTTTTAGCTCATTTTCGCACCGATAACACAAACTTACTGACACGTAAAACTCAATAACTTCACTTCCAATCTATGAAATGCCATGAAATTCTCAATGGGCAACCGATAAGGATAGCATATACAGTCGACATATATGTAGATGGCGCCAACAGGAGGGCCTAGATTCAAAAAGTCCTGTTTGCATTGGAACACACCTTGTATGTGAGGGCTGACGGAAGTATTGACCCAATTGAACCCATTTTTGATACTCAGAAAACTGCTCTCTATATGAATGGTTTTACACCTTGAAGTAGTTCCCTAGCTTTGATACTTCAGATAACAATGCACTGCTAGTTTACAACTGTTTAGATTCACATACAAACACACACTTGGTAATCTACTACATATCAGTTGCTGCTTTTGTGTATTAGTATTTGGAGTATGTATGTTTTTTATACCTCAGTCAAATAATTATATGTGCAAAATTGGTTTTCTCTGTAATTTATGTTCTACTAACGGTACTTCAAAAATTTTTGGTATGCATATTTTCTTGTAATTACCTTATGGTTTAGCGTCATTTAAAAAGTTCATGCCCGCACCGTATTCATAGTACCGTTATTTCAAATGAAGTAAGTCGCAACTTACGAATAAAATATTTATATGTGCAAAATGAACCATTTGTGTTCTGATTGGTGCCAAGTAAACATATCAGTAGAAAAAGCGGAGATACAAATTTTTAAGTAAGTAACAATACATGATTAAAGGTTTAAGACGACAAAAGTAAATTACATTTTTTTAATTTGTAGGAAAATGCCACGTGGAACTGAATTATCAGATGAGGACCGTGGATTGATTAAAGGAATGAGTCAATCTGGCATGAAAGTTGGCCAAATTGCCTTTTCTGTAAAGAGGCATCGGAACACAATAACAAACTTTCTGAAAAATCCAGATAACTATGGAGTTACTAAGCGTAGTGGTCGTATAGGTACCATTGATGGCAGGACCAAACGGCGGATTCAGCAGCTAGCAACCAATAGCCATATGAGTTGCAGGCAAATAAAAGTGGAACTTGGTCTAGATGTGACTAAACAACGTGTGCATCAAATAATAAGAAAAGATTTATGCCTTAAATATGAAAATCGAGTGCCTAAGCCATGCCTAAAGCAACGTCATAAAAATGCACGAATTGCATTTTATGAGAAGTATAAATTTTGGGATGAAGAATTCGAATCTGTGGTATTCAGTGACGAAAAAAAATTTAATTTGGATGGGCCAGATGGTCTTCATAAATATTGGAGGGATTTAAGACGCCCACGGGAGGCATGCCATAAACGCGTTCACGGTGGTGGATCGCTAATGGAATGGGCAGCATTTTCATCAAAAGGCAAGTCCAAAATATGCTTTGTTCCAGGCAAAATGAATGCAGAAATCTACATTGATTTGTTGGAAAACGAACTCCTTGATTTTGCTGGTGATTTACATGGCAATGAATGGATTTTTCAGCAAGACAATGCACCGATCCATGTTGCGAAGAAGACAAAGGCGTTCTTTAACTCTCGGAAAATTGAATTGCTGGAGTGGCCTGCCTTAAGTCCAGATCTGAATCCGATCGAGGATCTATGGGGAATTGTTTCAGGCAAAATTTATGCATCTTCCAAGCAATATGACAGCCTTAAGCAACTAAAGCATGCCATTGTGGCCGAATGGGACAAAATTGATATGTCTGTACTAAAAAAACGGGTGGAGTCAATGCCTCATCGTGTCCAATTGGTGAAGATACATAAGGGTAATACAATCCCTTATTAACAAATTCAAAACTATTTCATTTATAAATAAAAAGATATGTATTTGGATTGAAATAATTTTTTGCACATATAAATATTTGATATGGAAATTTCAAAAAGTATTTTTTTTTTTTTAATTAAAAAAAATATTTGAATAAAATTTTGTTATGTAATGTTTAATACTTTTAATTATAAAGGACAATAAAAAAAATTCCACATTCTTTCTTTGTTTCTTTTTAAAATAATTAAAGTTGAAGCATTGCACAAATAATTATTTGACTGGGGTATTTATATTAGTTTTATGTATGTACAAATTTATGTGTTTTATTCGATAGGCAATGATTTTCACATTTTAATGAACCAGTTTCATATTACAATTTTGTTGCTTACCATTGCACTTGACATTTAATGAGCTTTATACTCGTAACAAGAAGAATGTTTAGTTTAATGTTGGGTCAAACCACGTCAAGTGGTTAATGAAACTTTCGAAAAATCTCCGATTTTGAAAATTAGCATTTCATAAGGAAGGGCACCAGACGCATACCGTGTGTGCACGGTTTGTTCTGCAGAAATTTGACCAAAAATCACATTTTACGTATTCACCTGCGACTTCTTCCTTTTCGGAAAAATGCATTTGCCCATGAAAGGAAAGCGTTATGCAGACGTAGAGGTCATTAAAAAGACTTGCAGCAGCATACTTGCAGTCATACCGGCCAAAGAGCTAAGACACTTGTTCGACATGCTTTCGGACCGTGCAAAAATCTGTATTGAAGCAGAAGGATACTATTTTGAATAAAATAAATTGATTTTTCCACAAAAACCATTTGTTCTCTTTTTTTAAGTCCTGTTTACTTTGGAACGCACCTTGTATTTCAGAAGATGTCCTTTGTTCAAAGTTTCAGCTGCTTCCAAAATGAATTCTTTAATGAAACCTCCATCGAAAAATGAGTGGTTACCTAAAACCATTTTAAGTGCAATCGCATAGCTGACATGAATTGCACCGTAACTATCAACAGAACACTCCTAAGTACAATATTCCAGATATTGCCATATTTGGAATAACTTAATAACTTACAAACCTCTGTTTTAATGTTGCCATACGTTCATAAAAAATCGGTACGGGACTCACTTGTATACCAATGATATTCTTTGTGTTACGCTTCAGAATGTCTTTGAATACTGTATTTCTTTATCTGAACATGATTTTTACATCCTGACTTAAATACTTTCTTCCCATTCCACATTAAATGAATTAATTTTTGTTTTTAAATTTTGGACACTGTTTTCACGCGATGATAATATTTCTGCACATTTAAATTATAATAACTTCAGTTTATGAACTACTATTTCAAACACATACATATGCACAAATGGGCGCTCAGTACACACCTATTAGCGTTTGTATGCTTAGCCACTCTCAATTAATAATGCCATACCGCGCAAATATATTTTTACTTGATGATTTTTTATTTGTTTGAAAATATAGTTTTAATACATTTCCAGGGGCAACTTACTCGTAGATCTTTAAAATTTAATAAAACAATTATAGAAAAAACCTCAGTTCTTATTTTAGTAAAATGATCAAACTGAAAAATATCACAAATCATATATTTATATAAGCATTTTCATTAAATAGAACTGCAATATGTTTAAAGAAAATGTATATTATGGTCACAAGTATCTTTTTGTTTACATATGTATGTATGTAGATACATGCCTTGCATATGTACGTAAAAAGCCAAAGAAAATTCGACGTTTAAATATATTTCTTGAAAGGTTTGGCCATGTGATGCAGGGTAGAATTAATTTTCAGTTACGAATGATTTAAAACATTTATTAATTGAGAAGCCTGATAGGCTTAATTAACCTTACTAAGTATTGAAAGATCAAAAGTCAGTTGTCTTAATATACCATAAAATCATAAAAAAGGATTCAAGTAGTTTCGCCAAGTACAAAAACTCCCCTTAAAGGCCACTCACACTTTCTTTTAAAAACAAAAATGCACCAATTCCGAAAGATCGTTATAAACTTTTATTCCTTTCGAAATGCACTTCTAATTGTTATAACAAAATGTGTTTAATTAAACTGAATTATTACAAAATGAGATAGTTTAAAAACGTTAAATATATATATATTTACAGGGGGTAACTAGCGGAAAGAACCGGGATGCTGCGAAAGCGGAGATGTTTATTGATCGACGTCGTATCGAAAAAAGGTGCGCGAGAACCTTTCTCTTTCCCTTTTTTTCTAATTGGAATGCTGGATGGTGTCACCGTGTTTTGGTGCATGTGTGTGTGTTAATGTATAATATAATGTGATGTCGCGTGATGAGGTGAATGCGTGCTTTTGATTCGGTGTGGTGAACCTATCTAGCCCTGGTTCGTTTCGGCTAAAAATTTTCCCATTACTTGAAACAATGGACTCTAAAGGTATACCTCAGTTGTTTGTACACTAGTAAGAACTGCAAACAGTATTCTTAATAGGGATAAAGGGAGACCCTACTTATTCCAGTGTAAGAGTCCATTATAATTATCTTTTTTTAAAACACTTGCATTATATTAGTTTTTAGGTATTTACATAAATTAAAACACCCAACATTCATTACGATTAAAAGTTATAATAGGTTGGTCACATAATACATTTTTTTATGATTTAGTGGTATACATATTAATACCACTAACTTTATAAACTACTTGATTTAAACTTCCAATTGTAAAACGACAAAATATACCCGATCCAGTCAATTGTTAAAGTCGGGTAGGTGAACTGCACTTTCATTTTCAGTGAACAATAATTTGGGCCTCCTTGGCTTCACTGCTATCAGACACAACCAAAATTAAAACAAAAAAATGGTTTCCATAAAAGTAGATATGAAATACTTTTTTTCCTTTCCTTGAAACTGAAAAAAAATTAAATTTTGCATTTTAGTTGATGAAATAATAATTTTCAAGATTTTAGCAGGATTTTGGCGGCATATGTATGTATGTAAGTTATCTTTGAATATGAATGACACCTCTGGATGACTTTTTCCTAGTGTACCAAAATTTTTTTTATTTTAATCGCTGTTATATTTATATCATACTAGCTGACCCCGCATACGTTGTCCTGCGTGAAATTATGTGTTTTGAAATGAATTCCGGAGCGTAAATGCACAGAGAAGATGGTTTTCCAACTCGGGAACACGCCACGTATAACTGGCACGCACTCTTGCAATCGTAGTTACGATAATTTGCCAAATTTGGCATAAACATTCGTGATGAGTTCATATGTCGTTGAAGTGAATTGACAAAAGGCAGGTGGAATTGATATCAAACCACTGGAACCGAAATTTGCCTATTTCCAATTGTTATCGAATACGATGTAAAATGTCTTCGGCAATGTAATTTTGTTCGTATTCCAAAATTGACGCGGATTTGAAGTCTGATGTGTCGAAATGACCATCGCGAAAAGTGTGCGAACTTCAGTGGCATGCGAAGTAGCTATCGAACCGTCCATCGTTTGATTACATTTATTATCATGTTCCAGCAATAGTAATTGCTTGCATGCTTCTCAAAAAGTTACACACACTCTACCATTCACAGTGCGCAATGACTCAAATGAAATTGAACCACGTACATTTATCAATAGCAACCGAAGGTATTAGCAATCGTCGTTTTTCGGGTGGATTATGTAAATTCGTCCTAAGGAATTAGTTGAGAACACACCTGGATGTCAATCTACTGGTTGGCCTTGCTTTCTGCGTAACTATTTCTTCGACGATGCATTCCATGTATAATATCAAGGCATTTCCGAATAGAGCAATGTTCTCGCAAACGAATCACTGACGCAAGTTGAGAAAAAACTCGTCAATGTCAATGTTGTTGGAAGTGTTTCCGCTGGCTGTACTGTATTCTCTGGGTTGAAAAACACTCTTTAGCCATTCTCCAAATGAACTGCGAGACGCACAACAGTCGAAAAACGTTCATGAATTGCAAAAGTAAATACCCTACAAAGCGCTTTATTGCAGTTCACGTATCGACCGTATCGTTCAAGACCAATAACCGCCATATTGGTTCCTTTGGTGACGTACTTACAAACGTATTTTATAGATTACACCAAACTGCAATACTAAACATTGATATGAGTTTTTAATGTGAATTAGACAACAGTGGAGAATATAGTTCGATTCATATGTTGTCAACTTCGATATTCATTACTCTAAGTTGTATGGTTGTCTGATGAGCTACGACGATCATTTCCAGTTTGCGATTCCGAAAGAAAAGCAAGTGTTTCGTGCATTTATTGTTACACATACAAACCGAAGTGGGATTGTGGTGTCCGCAAGGTCCATGAACCATATTGGTGTTCATCACTTCGTTTAATACTGGATCTTTCTCTGCATCACGAATTGGTGGAACCACTATCCACCATCCAAAGAAGAACATCGTAACTGTTGTTTGAAAAGTCGTGCTGTGACAACGTGACAATCGCTTGCTGATTGACCACGATGAATAATTACACACGTATGTCATCGCATCCTGGGAGTACTCGTTCATGTGCCTTGGCGTTGATGGCAAAAATAACACCGACCGATATTAGCGGGACCTCTTCGTGGCTTCGTAACAAATTTCAACCTGTAATTGATCACTTCGTTTGAAACACACAAAAAGTTTTCACTGAATAATTTTCAAATTTTTTTTTTAATAACCGGAATAAAAGAGCAAGCGATCGAAATTGAACGATTCAAATAATTTATATATCAAAATATTGAAAAACAAAAGAAAAATGAATTGTATGAAAAAAGTCAATTTTTGGAAATTTCCAATTTTTCGACTTTTTCTTATTAAAAGTATTCTTTTTATTTCTGAACCTTTCCAGATCCACAGCGAACAACTTCTGAAAATTTCATGAAGATTGGTTTCGCCGTTCTCGAGCCTTAGCGTTACTAACAAACAAACATTCATTTTTACTTACATATGTATGTACATATATACAAAATAAAACGTTTGTATGGGAAAAAGAAAAGGACTGTTAGGCGTTTTCCGGCAACTTTCGTAACTTTTACATAAGAACCTTCTCCTAATAATAACAAATACAACAAGAAGATATTTAGTGAAATCGGTCCAGCCATTCACGCGTGATGCCGTGACAACGGAAAACGGGTTTCATTTTTATATGTATAGATATAGTTGTCATTGAAAGAATATAGCAATTAGGTTTCACTGAACTTAGTTATTCCTTACTTGTTGAATACAATAACTCCTGAAAATATTTCTCCGGCTTTGATTGCTACATTACATTTCAAGGTTAAATCTGAAATAAGATTTAAACAATAACTTACAATGGATACTTTTCATTGAAATATTATTTATTGTTTCTTTGTGTCTTCGCTTTTCAGGTTTTATACAAATTGGGCTGCAGATTATTTAAATAAAAATATAGTTGTACATAAATATATAGTATAATATGAAAAGTTGTAAATATTCTGCTATTCATAAAATAATTATAATTAAATTTTTTACTGCTGCTCATTTGATTAAACTGTTTTAAAAGTGTTTACAATATATAATCTCAGATACAATATTAAAATTACTTATAGATTTATGATATAAGTACTGATGCTTGTGATCACTAATTTACATCCTCGACACATAAAAGTTTCATACATCTTTGCAATATTTATTTTATTATTAAAATAAACATACGTCCACAAATCACATAAAATGCAAGTTCCACTTCTACTAAAAAATATTGATTTATATAAAACTGGACAATTTTTTGGTTTCAAAAGCATCTTTGTCTTCAAAATTACTGTTAATCAACATATTTAATAATACTGTATTTTTTATTAAGTTATACATAAGTACAAAAAATTGATTCGATTGATTGTTATACATATTTTCACATAATCATTAAAATAATACCTATTGACTATGTGTTAAAGAGGTCACTCAAAGCTAACTAAATTTGTGATTTGTTATGCACTTCCTACATATGTATTTCTTTATTATTTATTTACTATATATAATAAATAAATATATTTCTTTGTCTTGTTTTTATTATTCTAATTCATTGTTTATCTCATATAAATTTATCTGATCATATACTCGTAATTTATCCAAATTTACATCTACAAGAAACTACTTACGATATAATGTCTTATTACTGCTTATGTTTTATTAAAAAATCTTTGTATTTAATGCTTGGTTAAGCCCAGAAAAATATATACAAGTATATTGCATATATTCTCTTATTAAGCTGACAAATGGTAAGTACAGTTATTATTTTATGTGTTGGCTATTATATTGGAGCTCAGAACTTTCTATTGAGAGTGATGTTTACGGATACTAAAAATTGAGCAGTGCTCATTATTTCAAATGAATTATATTTACTTAAAATGACTTGCTTAAATGGATCGTAGTACTCAATGCTACGACATTCTTCGTAAATAACATATTAGTACAAATTTTATATTTCGCGACTGAAATTTCTACGCTCATCATTGGATTTTTGGTGTTATTTTTATATTTGAGAAAATACCCGTTATCGATACTTCTCACACTAATCATTACCATGAGAAAAACTATGACTAGCTTGTAACTATATCCAGTCAAAATTATTACAATTTTCAATTGTTTAGCTTAAACCTACGAACGTTGATCTTTTCGATTTATATATTTATTATACATAAGTGACAGAAATGAAGAATAGTATTTCTTACTTTTATGACATTAATCCAATAAATATTTTTATACTCTCGTAACATGTTTCTACAAAGTATAATAGTTTTAGTCAAAATCCTGGTGAATGTTTGTCTGTGCGTACACCCGAGATGGTACAAAAAAGAACCGGTCACAAAATTGGACTTTTGGTGTGGCTCCACTCACCTTTAGGGGAAATCCAATATCTAAATAACTAATAGACCAATTTAAACCAAAGCCTTATATATTGGTCAATATGCGACGTATCCCATTTAAAGTCACAAAATAATAGTATGTCGTTAAGTCAAATATGGACTAATGGCTCAATACTAAATTAGCCTTCATATCTTATATACTTGTATAAAAATGAAACACTAACTCGTTCTGTGCCCGCATAACGCCCGAACAGCAGCGCGGAAAAACTTAAAAATTTGCACAGGTATTATTTTGAGGATGGACACATTTTATATTTTTATGTTAAAAGTGAAAACAATTCATACATATAAAAATATTGGGTTGTCAAAAAAGTCTTGCGATACTTTCGCTAGTTGGCGCTGAAAGCGCGTAGGTCTAGTTTTTTCTAGTTTTTCGTGTCTTTTAAGTCGTTCGTGAGTTATAGCGTCGCAAACATGGAGCAAAATAAAGAGAAAATACGGCATATTTTACAGTACTACTACGATAAAGGCAAAAATGCATCTCAAGCCGCCAATAAAATTTGTGCAGTTTATGGACCCGATACAGTTTCCATTTCCACCGCACAACGATGGTTTCAACGTTTTCGTTCTGGTGTAGAGATGGTCGAAGATGCGCCACGCTCCGGAAGGCCTGTCGTCGAAAATTGCGAGAAAATCGCCGAATTGGTCGAAAGAGACCGGCATAGTAGTCATCAAACCGTTATAAACCATTTGAAGAAGCTTGGAGTCACTAGAAGTAAGATGTATGGGTGCCACACGAATTGATTCAATAAAAAATACCGCAAGACTTTTTTGACAACCCAATATATTTCAGATCAAGTATGTGTCCAGTTTTCATGTAAGAATCATTTGAATATTTCTTTACTTCCAAAAAAAAAATATCACCACACAGTTACTCGTACGGCCAGGGTTCAGCAATTTTGGTTAACATACATATATAAATATGTTTATGGATTATACTGATTGTTGTTAATGAAGAAAACGTTTTTTTTTTGGACACACCATTTAAAATCATGGTATTAATAATAACACAACAGAAAATCGTCTAAGCAGATGCATCGTCAGGTATTGCGGCTACTTTGTTAAATGATCGGCGAAGGACGCACAAACAAAATATGTTACATAACAAAAGATAGCGGAATAGCAACAGTGATGAAAAAAGTTCAACCATAATTTCAGATGAGTGCATGATATGCTCGACAACAACAAGTTAATAACAGAGTTTCAAACGAAAATGTGTGAAATCTTTCAACAAATTTCCTTAGCTCTCGTGGTAATTATCTTTATAAAATTACATGGGGAGTATCCCAGTATACTTGAGTAATAGCAAAAGTTAAGGCAACCAGTCCAGACTCAAATACATCCGATACAATGATCTCTCACTTTTCAGCTAACTTTAAACCGTTTAAAATTGGTCAACAAATGAGTTAGTTCAATGATATGAAATGGATATGTTTTCCTAAGCATTATGAGGTTTAGCGCTAAATATGAATGAAATTGGTCTAGATCGTTTCTCTTGTCGACCTTTTCCTCAACTGATTTAGCTACTTTGGTTGTGTATATATCACATGCATATCATTTGAGTTGATTACATTGATTTTAATATAAATCCTAGGACATGAAACAAGTATAGAAATGAAGATAAGTGAGTCCAATGCTTATAATATAAGTTAATAAGACACATAGTATGATTACAATACTTCCTTCGAAACATTTTTTAAGTTAAAGTTTTGTCAATACCTGATAATACTTAATCGGCTTTGAGCCTTGCATATAACGAGAGTATAAAATGTTCGGTTACACCCGATCTAAGACCTTCCTTACTTTTTACTTAATACTTTTTCGAGTTCCAGAGTATCAAATTATTACATTTCATGTATAAGTTATTAACTTCGGTTTTGTCAAATCGATAATATCTTTGAAAATAATAAAATAATCGTCCATTATTAGCTACGTTTAGGTTACTCGCAAACGCATTCGAGTAATTTCATTACATGCTTAACATAAAAAATATAAAGAAAATTCCTCCGAAATATAATTTGATGTTGTTTCGGCATAAAATGCTCTCAAATCGTTAGGGGTATAAAAAAAAAGTTTCCTTCGTGCTTGTTCATTTGAGGAAACTTGCACCCGAGAGAGCGATAAGGAAAAACTGTAATTTAGGCGTTCACTGCTACCTAATACGTTATTCTTTTCCCACGACAGCCGGTTCTACGCACCGGAATTGACCCGGATTTTATCCGGCCAAGAGCTGTTTTTTCGGCGATCTGTTTGTGTTAATCTAAGTTTGTCGTCATTAGAGCAATGCTTTGCAGCAGGGTTGCTCCGTATCCTCCGGACTCGTGCTGGCATTGAGTCCAACCCGGGCCCGGAGGAATTTTTCTGCTGCGTCTGCGCTAAAAGACTCCATCTAAACTCCACCTCGATCTGGTATAACACATGCAATGGATGGACATGCAAGACCTGCTCAGCCTTAACACACATAGGGAGTAGACAACGAGTTACGTAGCCCCATGTTGCCAACGCAATACTGCGACAATAGCACGGCTGTGCAATTTTCAATTTCGCACGCTGCGCCGCCACGCACTCCAATTGGCCAACAGAGAACCTCCACGGTCCCCAGGAGTTCAAACAGGTAACATAGCTCCCACTTTGCCAACCGCCACTGCGGGTTCTACAGCTGCAACAAACACCACCTACACTCCACTCCCTCATCCCCAGGATCACCCACGGAGACATGCGAAAAGCCCGCATACTTCAATTCAATTGCGATGAACGCCAGCGTAAGATCAAGAAGATAGTTGAATTTGTGGACCGGGAACGCGTATCGATGGTTTTGGTCCAAGAAACCAAGCTAAACAGCCACTCAGATCTTTGGAGTTGTGCCAGTTTCAACGTCTTACATAAGGATCGCGAGCGAGATTATAGTGAAGGCTTAGCCTTCATATTGCACAACACCGTGCTGTATAGTCTAATCGATGTAGACATTGACCGCAGGGTACTACCCTAAAATGTTAGGGTATAGCCATCCGGTCAGGCGATGTAGAACTCGAAATATTTAATATATGTATACATATCTCCCCAGTTACAAATTGCCCTTCAGAATATGACCCGAATATAGGTGCGCTACTTCGTGGTGAAAACCGTCTGGTATTAGGCGACTTTAGCGCGCACCACCATCTTTGGCATTCCTGCCTGTCAAACGATCGTAGGGGGATGGAGCTGGCGGAACAGATTGACGATTCGATATTCTGCACAATGAACTACAAGAGTTATGGGCACCTGGCGACCTATGCTAACTCTCGCATCATCTGCCCATAATTATCTCAATCGAGAAACCTTTCGATTTTGTTTCTGTGGACAACCGTACCTTCGTTAACTTTAACAACGCTAACTGGGTCGGCTTCACAGAATTTACTGAGAGCACCTTTAACGCTCTGCTCATTCCTACGGACGTTGGCGAACGTCGATTACGCAAGGTGATCTCAGCAGCTACCGCTCGCTTCATCCCAGCTGGACGAATAGCGGAAATCCGCCCCAGCTTCCCAGCCGAAGTAGCCGTTTTAGCTAACGAGCGCGACACCTTACGCCATGCCGATCTCGGGGATCACCGAATAAGGGATCTCAATTTGAAGATTCGGCGATTGGTAAACCAGCGGACGAAATGGATAGAGCACCTGAAGTCCTGCAACCTCTCCACCGGTGTGAGTAAGCTTTGGCTTACTGTCAGGGCTTTGTCTAACCCGAAGAGATATGATGACCGAGTTGAAGTTCAATTCAAAGGCCATGCCTCTTCGGACCCCAAAAAGTGCGCGAGCTATTTCAGCCTGCAGTTTACTCTGCATCCTTCGGTAGATAAAGCCAAGCGATGCGTTAACCGACGGCTGCGCAAAATGCCAAACGACCACTTATTTTCACCGATGAGGAGGTTCAAAATGTCATCAACAAAGCAAAATCATCCAAATCCATGGGCCTGATGGAATCAACATGCTTGTGCTAAAGCATCTAAGCTCGACGAGAGTTAGCTATCTAACCAAGGTCTTCTACCTGCCGCTGAACCTCTCTTCAAATGTGTGGAAAATCGGAAGAGTCCTTCCACTACTGAAACTTGGGAAACCCGCCAACAAAGGGGAGTCCTATCGCCCGATATCTCTCCTCTCACCAGTAGTGAAGACACTTGAGGCCTTGCTACTCCCGACCTTCACCCACCACCTGAGCCTAGCCAGCCACCAGCATGGATTCCGAAAAGTGCACAGAACCACCACACTACTTAGCGTCATAAACGCTCAGAAAGTTCGCGGCCTCAACCAGAAACCACACTGTGAGAGAACGATTCTCATAGCGTTGGACTTGTCAAAAGTCTTTGACACTGCTAATCACACAATGTTACTGCAGGACATCGAAAAAACTACGCTCCCCCTAGGACTGAAGAGGGGATCATGAACTACCTGAGCGGTCGACAGTCATCCGTACTATTTCGAGGAGAAACATCTAAGCTAAGAAGAATTAAACAGGGGGTTCCGCAGGGTGGTGTCCTTTTCCCGCTACTGTTTAACTTCTATATTTCGAAACTCCCACAGCCACCAGAGAGAGTTTCCATAACGTCGTATGGTGATGATTGCACTATATTGACGTCGGGCAATGGAATCGATGGCATGTGTTCAAAAGTAAACAGCTATCTCTCCGACCTTTCTCGTTTTTCTCTGCATGGAACCTAACACATTACCCTACCAAGTCTACAGCAACCATATTTACGAACTGGACGAAGCAGTATAGAATTCAGCTTAACTTTGCAGTCGATGGCGTCAAGATTCCGACTGTCAATAGTCTTAAGAGTTTAGGTGTAATATTTGATAGTCTATGCTCCTTCACTCCTCATACAACAAAATCAACAAGTCGCTAGCCGGAAGCACATGGGGAAAAGACAAAGAAACGTTGTGGGCAACTTAAAAGACAATCGGCCGGCCGGTCCACAATTACGCCGCACCAATAAGATCGCCTGGTACGCCGATGGAGAAACTTCAGACCTGCCAGAACACTGCACTCCAGACCACGACAGGATGGCTCTTGATGTCTCCCGTCGAACATCTACACAGTGAGATGGTTATGCTCTCAGTTAAGGAGCATTACGAACTCCTCTACAAGCAGTTCCTCCTAGGAACATCAATAGGTCTTTCCTAAATTACGTCGGCGACATCGAACAGTACGCCAACCGGACTTCGGACACAACTAACTTCCGACAGGTACTGACCGCCATGAAGAGCTCGAGTTGTCGCGAGAAACGCAAGTGATCCTTGCGCAGCTTCGTTCTGGATACTGTAGTAGGTTAAACTCCTTCTTGTCCAGAATAGATCCCGACATATCCAATATGTCCTGCGTGCAATGAGTCTCCGCATGACACTGACCACCACTTTGCATGCCCTGAAAACCCCGCCAACCCCCCACATCTAACACCCTTTGGTCCGACCCCTGACCGCACGTTTCCTGGGCCTACCGCTAGATGATGTCGACGACAAACTAGATAACCCTTATCATCCCAACGGGGACTGATAACCGTTAGAACAACAACAACAACAACGCCATTCATTTTATACTCTTGCAACCAGTTGGTACAGAGTATTACAGTTTTGTTTACCTAACGGTTGTACGAGTACGTATCATTTCAAACTAAATATAAGTGATCAGGACGACGAGAAATCCGTTGAAATCCTGTCTATCTACCCGTCCGTCCGTGTAAGCTGTAACTTGAGTTAAAATTTAGATATTCCGATGAAACTTTGTTTAATGTTCCTTAAAACAAAAAAAAAAGATACGACTTCGAAGATAGTCGTAATCGGACCACTGCCATGAGCAGAAATCGCCATTAACCAACATATATAGTAAAGCACCATAACTAAGCACGATCCCTTCCTTACTTGTTCATTGTAAATTCTTCGATTGGCTGCAATTGCACCCAATTTCTGAAAAAGGTTTACAATATAATATTCGGAACTATAAATTTTGTCATATATTTTTTGTATGGAATATGCAAACATGTTTACAAATGAGCATAACGTAACGGAAATATTTTTTAAAATGACAAAAAACCTACCTACCTACAAGAAAAAGATACGAAGGGGAATGCAGAAAGTTGCCCGACCCGAATTGCCTACGTGAACTGACTAGGCAACATAAAAAAGAAAAATTTACGACTGATGTGCTATGAGGTTTTAGCAACCCAAAATTAGAAAGAAATAACCTCTAAGGTCACAGTCGGAAAATGACTCTAATATCGGTATTCTGCTTGTCACGATTGCCTCATGTCTCTAATTGTCACAATCGTAATTACTTAATTACTTCGCCAGCAAGGATAAAGCTTATAAGAGAACACTCTGACGGAGCTTTTAAATTGTTTTTTGGTTGATTCGGGATATCCATTGGAGCCATGGCTTCTTACACCGGTGACAAATCCTAAATTACGATTGTGATAATTAGAGACTTGAGACAAACGTGACAAGCAAAATACCGATATAAATTAGTGTAATGCGCTGAAAGATTTCCACGTGTTACGAGGTATGTTCGTTTGTATAACTTGTGATGTAATTGTGCTATATTGATTATTCATACTTAGGGCATAGAATTGAACTAAAGCCGGGATATTTGAAATAAAAGACTGATTCACTAAAAGGTTAAAGGGCACCACATGACTACACTGTTATAATATAAGTACATAAGTAAAATTAATCAGGGAAGGAAGATATATTTAGGAGGATAATTAGATTTTGTTCACATATCACTATTGAACTCAAGCAATTACTTTTTTTTAAATGACAAAAAGACAAATCCCAAAAAAATATCCAAAAAATCCCTGTAAAATAGGTATTTGAATGAAACTTAAAAGCAAACTCTCCATTTATCTGTCCGTTATTAAACACCTATCTGCTTTGGGAACCCCATCCATTTAATTTTACCATAAAAATGTTAGACAACACTTAAGACTGCATTAGGAGACTATAATTATTCAAATGACTTTTGGTATCAAAAACAAAAGAAGTAAACCAATGACTTCGCCAACCACCATTTATGACAGGGTTTGTCCGTAAAACAATGATGACTGATTTTCTTCCGCCGCGACTGTACTTCGGAGCGTGTGCGCACCGACTGGATTCGATAGACCGCGTTCCTAATTAACGAACGAATGAATGTATCCGAGCACCTGGAGAGTCAGGACAAAATTTTCGCTCGACGTGTTTCTTTAGCCCAGATGTGGTCCCTTTTACTTTTTTGTTTCCTTGCCTGAAAACGCCGATGAAAGGGGATCCAAGCAGCACCTCGACTCTCAAGGCTAGAATGAGAATGCCTTCCGTGACGCCTTCAATGCTTGGAAATCGCGCTGTCAGAGCTGCATTGACGCAGAGGGAGCCTTTTAAAAAGTTTTTAAAGAATTGAAATGATTGGTTCAATAAATATTTTAAAATCGACTCAGTCCTATTACTTTCCGAACAAAACCCTGTAATATTTATATTACTGAATCCTTGGCCGTATTCTTATCATTTTAAGTCAGTGGTCGGCTAAGAAAAGCCAAAATAATATATATACAAATGTGCGAACGAAAGTAGAGCCAGCTCTAGAGAACTCTTCTTTTTTATTATCTTTAAATTATCAAAACGAGAGCATTTATCTGGGTCAAACCACGTAAAGTCGTCCATGAAAATTTCGAAAAATCACCGATTTAGAAAATTAGCAGTTCATTAGGAAGAGGACCAGACGCATACTCCATGATATAAATATTTCGTCAAAATTCTTTTTTTGTTAAAGTTATTAAAGGTTGAAATTAAGAGGACGATAAAATTGTAGAATTATTTTCCAAAACTACTGGAGATAAATCGATGAAATTTTGTGAAGTCAAAGAAAACTGTTCGTGCTACATTCTAGACATTTTTTACGATCCATTTATTTGAATAATAATATTTTACGTAAGTTTTTGTTAAACAATTGAAATTTTAAAGTAGGTGACACATCGCCGAATATATCCACCTTTAATAATCTGCAAAAAAAATTGTGTTCATTCATACTATTCCAAAGAAATTGAATTTTTTGTTCCCCTACTGCTCTTAAAATATATTGCACATCGATCGTTGCGCAATGCGCTTTTGCTTTGTCGGGAGGTTACTTGCGCTAATCAACTGCTAATTTTCAAAATCGGTTATATTGCGATTTCATGGACCACTTGACGTGGTTTGACCCATCTTCACATATTTTTTCGCGTAAGGTATAATATATTTGCCCAACATCACAGTTTTGTGTAGTGTTGTTTCGTGCTGTGTTAATAATGACGATAGATAGTACGAGTACTAATGCGAAGAGTGCTAGGCATAATTGTGCTATGAAATGTTGAATTACTTATACTAATTTATATTAAAAAGATGTTTGGTATTTGTACGAAAGTTTACAACTGACCGTTTAAGCACACTCGGCAATGACAGCTTACGTAATAAACGGTTCGGTAGAAATAATTTTTGTGGAATTCAGTAACACTACTTCAAGGACACTCTGTACTGATGTTAGCATTTAGCATTAAATACATTTGCTCATGATAAAGTTTAATTATATGAAATTACCTCCTTCTTAACGAGCATTTGAGTAAAAATAGACGCAGTAAAGTTAGCAGCTGCCGTTTATATTAGTAAGTGAGCTTCTAGTTTATTTAGAGGAAGTTCTATGCTTCACTTTCATTTTATTTCAAGATACTATCTATATTTGACATTGCCGAAGGAAATATTCGATTTTAAGTCATCTTAATATATTTGCGAGGATTCAAAAATACAACAGGATAAAGTTAAATTCCTGGTTGTATTTCGAAAGTGCCTGCTATAATCTTAAATATAAGTTAAATATTGGTATTATTGCAACAATTCTTAATTTCGATTATATGTGTGGTATTTTGTTTTGTATTTTTAAACTACTATACCAAAAATATGTCTGATGTTTCCGATTTCGTGCAGGCACTTCCAGTCGGTGATGCAGCAGACGCCAAAGAGTTGGCGCGGGTGGCTGCCAAAGGTGATCGCATATCCTGATTTAATGCGCCTGTTGTTTGACTTTGACTCCCATCATAGTAGTAAGAAGAATCTTTTGGAAGTGAAAGAAGTAGTGAATAGAAATATAATTTTAATGCTTCAAATATTATTTGCGATTAATACGAGTTTTTTAAGGAATACAAACGTAGAAATCTATTATATTTTCAAGTATTTTCTTACACAATTCGATACTGACATCAGTTTGGATTTTTATTTTATTTTTCACATTGAGCAAAATCTTTCTAACGCTCATTGAACTAATAGTTCGATGAAGTAGTTGAAAATTCTTATGGTATAATTCTGAAGATTTGTTGTTAGATAAAGTTTAACTATTTTAAACATTAAATAGTTTACATTTATTAAACTTACTTAATAGACCAGTGCCTGCTGTATATCCATAAGACCCATACGCGGATCCATACTGAGAATATGCCGGATTGTAGGTGTAGTCTGTGGTAGGCACAACGGACCCGCAAGCTGCTATAAAAAAAGAATATACTGATGAAGAGAAATATTAATTCCGTTTCACTTTCTTATATTTAAATCCAACTTCTCTCTTACACCGTAGCACACAAATTAAATGAATAGTACTAAGTGAAATTTGAGTATCTAAGCGATTATAATCAAATCGTTTTGTGCAAAATCAAGGTGGGATACATACTATTAGAGGACAGGAAGCCAAACAACCATAAAAATCGTGTATGCGCGAAATGTTCAAGAGATCAATCTGAGCCAGTGATTTTTTAGGTCAAGTGTATTTTTTCGGGATTATAAAATTTTCTTCGTTATCTTTAAGATATCCAAATGAAATTAAACGCATTGGTGCATTTTGTTGTTCTATTGATCACTTGTCAGAATCGGCCAGATCGGACAACTATGTCACATATCTCCTATACAACCTATTATTCCGTTATTTTATTTTCCGGTATCCTGCTTTTAATTAAAAAGCTAATAGCACATATTTGCGAAACTTTTTTCTAATAACAAGGTCAGTGAAAATAAAGATTCTTGCTTGCAATAACCTCTATTTTCTTTATTCGTTTGCTCGAAACCTGTTTTAGACACATATTCTCTCAGGCAAAGTTGTTCAGAATAATCCGTTGAACATTTTCCGCTTACGCGATCGACTACATATACTTAGCTTGGAGTGTTGTTCGTAGAATTATGTTCTGGATATACATATGCATCCACAAATTTACGATAAATATTTTGCTTAAATAGTTTATTTTAACTTAACAAAAGAATGACGACGTAAAGTGCAAAACATACAGGGGTTGTTTTTACCGCAGCGTCGCTTTGAAAGTGGGAGTAAAGTAAATATTTTTGATTATAGTAGTTCTGTCGTGCCTCAATTTCTACTTCTTTATTACTATTTTATAATATTTTTTAAAGACTTAAGTATTATTATTTTTAGGCTTGATTACTTTCTGTCATGGATTTTTTATTTAGATTAGAAGGTAAATTGCGCAAGTCTTGTTAATAAAAAGTGATGTTAAGATTTTTTCGATTTATTTAACTATTTTCTTAATTTAAATGGAATAATAAGCTCCTGATTTTACTTAATTATTAGCATTACTTTGGTTAGCATTGTTAGCATGTTGACATGTCTTTCTGTCATAGAGGTTAAATAGTAATTATTAGTGCTATGCAGTGTGGGATTGTGGTAAATTCTTTTGTTTTTGAAATCAATACATAACAATATGTCTATAATATAAAGGTAATTAAATGGATAAATTCGCTTTTAAAAGTAATAGTAGGATCCAGTCGTGGCCTTGTTTTAAAATGTACTCCAAAGGGTCTTAAGATATAATATGTCCAACTTTGTATTATAAAATACTATTTTTGTACTTATAAATACTTGCACAATAGTAAACATTATATTGTTATTATTAATATTAATTTTATTAAACATACATATATATACGTAGGTTGCTTAGTTTATTTTATTCGCACGAAAATAAAGAAGTATTTCGACGCCAAGTCAGCACTTTACCGTGATTTACTCATCAAATTCATGTTTTCAGTGATCAAAAATGAAATATATTAGGCAATGTATGAGAGCTCGAATTGCCATGGTTTAGAGAATCTGTTTTCGTTGGTTGGTTTTCCTGATTTCTTGAGAGACAAATGGCAGCAAATGGTTGTGTACCACTCAGACTTTACTCTTCTGTATAGTTTTAGAGGTAGGGTTACGACATGTTCAGTTTAAAAAAAAAAAACTGGCAACCATTTGCTTGGAGATGCTTCGTGCGCGAACAGCTTTTTCTGATTCGGCTCATTTTGAAATATCCATACAGTAGACTACTGTTAACTTTCGGGCTCATTCGCATAAATTCACGGTTCACCACCTGTCACCATGTCATAAACGTGTTTCGAAGCATCGTTATCGCATTCTATTTATATTCCTCTCGTCCTCTCTTGAGTGATGCACAAATTGTATGAGATCCAACGAGAAACTAATGTTTCTACAATGAAATGTCCATGCAATATTGAATGTATGCTAGTCCCGCTAGTGCATCTATAGTTGTCTAAATCTCACGATAGGTCGCATGACGATCTTACAATATCACTTTTTGTGCACAGAATCAGAATCAATAGTTTCCGGAAAAAGAACTGATGTGAACGAGTTTCAAGAAGTTCGTCTTGGGATGATTTATGGCGTCGATTGAATTTATCATAC
This sequence comes from Bactrocera dorsalis, assembly GCF_023373825.1. Classification (NCBI taxonomy): domain Eukaryota; kingdom Metazoa; phylum Arthropoda; class Insecta; order Diptera; family Tephritidae; genus Bactrocera; species Bactrocera dorsalis. Next base: position 13,069,984 of record NC_064308.1, on the reverse strand, counting down.
CAAATCAAATCAAATCAAACAGCACTCGTGTGTCAAAACTTTCTGAGTATGTATAAAATCAAAATTGTCGAACTTTACGAAGTAGTTGTGAAATTGCCAGTTTGTAACACTAGGGTTGCAAAATAACCAATTATAAAAGACAACCCACACATATAGTTATTTATACTATATCACTATTTTAGCACACGCATCCTATTAGCCATTTTGGAAAGGAGCTCAACTTGTACTTATTAATATGTACACCGGTCAAAGAAAGTATTCAACATCTGTATATATTTTTTTGTTTGTTTTTTTAAATATTCCTTAATATAAACAAATAAGAAACTAAAAAACAGTGCAACCTTTTAGTTAGTTTGTAACTTGATAAGTTTTGTGATAATCAAAAAAAAACGGACGAAAACAAATTTACCCTGAAAATGAAATCAAAAAAATAATCGCCAATTACGCAAAGGAGCGAATTCCTATGCTTAAAGTAAAAAGTAACGATGGGTTTGAAAATTTTGCTTAACATTGTCCAATTGTTCATTATATTATAAAAAAAAATGAAAGATAAGACGTCGGTTGAAAATCATCCAAGGTGTTGTCGCCCTTAGGCCTTTTCTAAAACAAACGAATGTTGGTTGGTACGCAAGGTTAAAACAAAAACCAAAACAAATGGCAAAAGTCTTAAAGAAAACCTTAATATAGATGTGATTCTCCAAACCAATCCAAATTATTAGAAAGTCAATGGGGAGAGTTGCGCGTAAAAAGCCAATATCTTTAAAAAGTTTAAGCTAAACAAAAGCGTACATATGTAAACAAGCCCGCTGAATTTTGGAATAATGTGATCTTTGCATTTGAGAGCAAATTTAACCTTTTTGGAAGTGATGGCAAAGTAATTGCATACTGTGTGTGTAATATGTATATAGAAATTTTGAAGAAAAACTAACGAACTATTTAGTGCAGGAAATCTCGGAATCGGAGCGGCATTCCAGTTTTTCCAAGATAGCTACCCAAAGCATTCCGCACTAAATACAAATCTGTTGCTTTTATACAATTGCCCTAGAGTAATTAAAACTTCTACTCAAAGTGAAGTTTTAAATCCCAACGCAAAACTCAAATGAAACAGATAGTAATAGAACAATGGTTCAATGACATTTTGATTTTTAACTTGGATTCTGAATTGCCGAATATTATTTTGTTTTTATTTTTGGAGTAATTCAGTTTTGTGGTTTTTTGGTCAGTTTTCATGTTTTTATTATCATAAAACTCATCAAGTTACAAATTAAATAAAAGTTTGCTTTAAAAAAGACTGTTTTTATACGCTGAACAGGGTATTTAAGTTTGTCACGAAGTTTGTAACACCCAGAAGGAAGCGTCTGAGCTAGGCTTGCCACCCGTACTTTATTATAAAGTATTTTACGTTAATTGTACTCTATACTTTATAAGAACAACAAAGTTCACAAAAATACTTTATTTCGCATGATTTGATTTCTTTGAGATTTTGGAAAGTTTAGTCGATGAATTTGTTAAACGAAATTTACAGATTGGTGATTTAGTGCTGAATCGATGTTGCCACTCGTTGGCGCCACATCACTGAAGCACTCGTTTTTTACAATTACGGAGCATCTCGACAGGATAGAATATATAGAATACTAGCTGCATTGCCGCGCCCATTGCCTATGGAGACTCCACATTGCTCATAGCTTACTAGATATAGATACTATCTAGTTTGCCATGTATCGTAAGCTAGAAGCTGTCACTTCAGCAGTTTGACAGCGCAATTTTCATTTCTATGAGAATTATGAAGAGGCAACATATCCCATTTGTACATATGCCGACGTCATTTTCAATTTGGCAATATGAAATTTATAAGAGCGAGTATTAAGACGATTGTGTTATATTATAAAAATAAAGTACTTGTTCAAAATACATGAATAAATGGTTTGATTTTAATAACACGAACTGGTTATTTACACTGGGTAATATAAATTTAAAGAGTAATATAGAATTTGACAATATTGTAAACATAATTGAAAATTTAAATCTGCAAAAACTTAATGTGGATATGGATGATCTTTATGGAGAAATCGCTTTATTAAACCAAGTTTATAATCAATTATGTACTTCTAAGGGTTTTGCAGAGCTATCAACTGCCCAAAAATGGCAGCAGGTATTTAATGTGAGTGATGATAATTTTTTAAACTTCTAAAGGGTGATTTTTTAAGAGCTTGATAACTTTTTTTAAAAAAAAAACGCATAAAATTTGCAAAATCTCATCGGTTCTTTATTTGAAACGTTAGATTGGTTCATGACATTTACTTTTTGAAGATAATTTCATTTAAATGTTGACCGCGGCTGCGTCTTAGGTGGTCCATTCGGAAAGTCCAATTTTGGGCAACTTTTTCGAGCATTTCGGCCGGAATAGCCCGAATTTCTTCGGAAATGTTGTCTTCCAAAGCTGGAATAGTTGCTGGCTTATTTCTGTAGACTTTAGACTTGACGTAGCCCCACAAAAAATAGTCTAAAGGCGTTAAATCGCATGATCTTGGTGGCCAACTTACGGGTCCATTTCTTGAGATGAATTGTTGTCCGAAGTTTTCCCTCAAAATGGCCATAGAATCGCGAGCTGTGTGGCATGTAGCGTCATCTTGTTGAAACCACATGTCAACCAAGTTCAGTTCTTCCATTTTTGGCAACAAAAAGTTTGTTAGCATCGAACGATAGCGATCGCCATTCACCGTAACGTTGCGTCCAACAGCATCTTTGAAAAAATACGGTCCAATGATTCCACCAGCGTACAAACCACACCAAACAGTGCATTTTTCGGGATGCATGGGCAGTTCTTGAACGGCTTCTGGTTGCTCTTCACCCCAAATGCGGCAATTTTGCTTATTTACGTAGCCATTCAACCAGAAATGAGCCTCATCGCTGAACAAAATTTGTCGATAAAAAAGCGGATTTTCTGCCAACTTTTCTAGGGCCCATTCACTGAAAATTCGACGTTGTGGCAGATCGTTCGGCTTCAGTTCTTGCACGAGCTGTATTTTATACGGTTTTACACCAAGATCTTTGCGTAAAATCTTCCATGTGGTCGAATAACACAAACCCAATTGCTGCGAACGGCGACGAATCGACATTTCACGGTCTTCAGCCACACTCTCAGAAACAGACGCAATATTCTCTTCTGTACGCACTGTACGCATTCGTGTGGTTGGTTTAATGTCCAATAAAGTAAACTGAGTGCGAAACTTGGTCACAATCGCATTAATTGTTTGCTCACTTGGTCGATTATGTAGACCATAAATCGGACGTAAAGCGCGAAACACATTTCGAACCGAACACTGATTTTGGTAATAAAATTCAATGATTTGCAAGCGTTGCTCGTTAGTAAGTCTATTCATGATGAAATGTCAAAGCATACTGAGCATCTTTCTCTTTGACACCATGTCTGAAATCCCACGTGATCTGTCAAATACTAATGCATGAAAATCCTAACCTCAAAAAAATCACCCGTTATAAGGTAATTTCATTTTTATTGTCTATTCCCGCCACGTCAGCATTCACAGAAAGAGTTTTTTCTGTGATGAATAGCAAATGGCGAGACGAAAGGAACAAAGCGCCTCTGAATTTGATAAAAAATGAATTACTTATTTATTTTAATTTAAATATACATAGAATGCAAAGATGCCGTGCAATTGTTCAGTAAAGATGCTAATTTGATACAAATTTCAAAAAGCAATAAAAAATATGTTTTTAAATATAATAATAAAGAAAAATAAGTTATACTTTATTTTGATAGTATGTACTTTTATCCCCTACTTAGGGTTGTGCGCTGGGTTTGGGACCCGCCACGTAAAAAAACACCCCCAATGAAAAAGCAAATACAGCCTCGGATGAGAGGCGGCTTACAGAAGGTTTCAAGACCGGAGCATACTCCTGTAGAACCCCCAAAGGTGATCTAGCCACCGATGCCCAGAGCATACTTAGACTATGGAGGGAACACTTCTCCAGCCTGCTGAATGGCAGTGAACACATAACACCAGGAGAAGACGAACCCGATTCCCCAATCGATGACGATGGAGCAGACGTTCCATTACCCGGCCATGAAGAAGTTCGAATAGCAGTTGCCCGCCTGAAGAATAACAAAGCGGCAGGGGCCGACGGATTGCCGGCCGAGTTATTCAAACACGGTGGCGAAGAACTGATAAGGAGCATGCATCAGCTTCTTTGCAAAATATGGTCGGATGAAAGCATGCCCAACGATTGGAACTTAAGTGTGCTATGCCCAATCCATAAAAACGGAGACCCCACAATCTGCGCCAACTGAAGTGGGATAAGCCTCCTCAACATCGCGTACAAGGTTCTATCGAGCGTATTGTGTGAAAGATTAAAGCCCACCGTCAACAAACTGATTGGACCTTATCAGTGTGGCTTCAGACCTGGTAAATCAACAACCGACCAGATATTCACCATGCGCCAAATCTTGGAAAATACCCGTGAAAGGAGAATCGACACTCACCACCTATTCGTCGATTTCAAAGCTGCTTTCGACAGCACGAAAAGGAGCTGCCTTTATGCCGCGATGTCTGAATTTGGTATCCCCGCAAAACTAATACGGCTGTGTAAACTGACGTTGAGCAACACGAACAGCTCCGTCAGGATCGAGAAGGACCTCTCCGAGCCGTTCGATACCAAACGAGGTTTCAGACAAGGCGACTCCCTATCGTGCGACTTTTTCAATCTGCTGCTGGAGAAAATTATTAGAGCTGCAGAACTGAATCGAGCAGGTACAATCTTTTATAAGAGTGTACAGCTGCTGGCGTATGCCGATGATATTGATATCCTCGGTCTCAACACCCGCGCCGTTGGTTCGGCTTTCTCCAGACTGAACAAGGAAGCAACGCAAATGGGTCTGGCAGTGAACGAGGGCAAGACGAAATATCTCCTGTCATCAAACAAACAGTCGTCGCACTCGCGACTTGGCTCTCACGTCACTGTTGACAGTCATAACTTTGAAGTTGTATATAATTTCGTCTATCTTGGAACCAGCGTAAACACCACCAACAATGTCAGCCTGGAAATCCAATGCAGGATTACTCTTGCCAACAGGTGCTACTTCGGACTGAGTAGGCAATTGAAAAGTAAAGTCCTCTCTCGACGAACAAAAACCAAACTCTATAAGTCGCTCATAATTCCCGTCCTGCTATATAGTGCAGAGGCTTGGACGATGACAACAACCGATGAGTCGACGTTGCGAGTTTTCGAGAGAAAAGTTTTGCGAAAGATTTATGGTCCTTTGCGCGTTGGCCACGGCGAATATCGCATTCGATGGAACGATGAGCTGTACGAGATATACGGCGACATTGACATAGTTCAGCGAATTAAAGGACAGCGGCTACGCTGGCTAGGTCATGTTGTCCGGATGGATGAAAACACTCCAGCTCTGAAAGTATTCGACGCAGTACCCGCCGCGGGAAGCAGAGGAAAAGGAAGACCTCCACTCCGGTGGAAGGACCAAGTGGAGAAGGACCTGGCCTCGCTTGGAATATCCAATTGGCGCCACGTAGCGAAGAGAAGAAACGACTGGCGCGCTGTTGTTGACAAGGCTATAATCGCGTAAGCGGTGTCTACGCCAGTAAAGAAGAAGAAGATGTACTTTTTTTCTTACCTATAATAACCAATGCACTTTAACTGCAAAAAAAAGTGGCAACCCTAGTCTGAGCCCCTATAAAGTATATGGGCCATTCCATCAATTGGCGACATGGTTTTGTACCCTTGGTTCTCCGATTTTGACAAAACTTTAGAATATCATAATATAGACTAAAATAAGAATATCTGTAAACTTTTTAGTGGCCAAAGTTGCTCCATTGATTTTTGGCGCGCACTTCAAATTGAGATCAAACAAAAAAATGACTTTTTCTTTTATTTTTTAACGACCTCAAAATTGAGTGAAAAAAATTTTGAAGTTATCCATTTTTATGTAAAAAAATCTCAGCTTTCTGATAAAAATATTTTCAGAATCCAAAAAAAATTTCAAAATCCAAAAAAACCATGTTTTTTCCAAAAATCCCACTTTTTGTGCTCTTCCCCCACTTTTTTTTTCAAAATTGACATTATTTTTCGATTCCTCGTTAAATTTTACATAAGAATCAGTATTCAAAAATATGGGACTCTGATCCCATCAACAGCAAAAAAAATTTAAAGTTGTCGCTATACGGCGCAGTGTGTTCGCTTAGAAGGTTGTGTGAAAGAGGTAAATGTGTAAATTGTATTCTTAGACTTGAATTAAGAAGAAATCACAGTCTTCATTCATAAAAATATGTGTCATATAGCGACAACTTTGCATTTTTTTGCTGTTGATGGGATCAGAGTCCCATATTTTTGAACACTGATTCTTATGTAAAATTTAACGAGGAATCGAATGGAAAAATCAATTTTGAAAAAAAGTTGGTGGAAGAGCACAAAAAACCGTATTTTTTCGAAAATAATGTTTTTTTTTGGATTTTTAGCGTCAACTTTGAATTTTTTTTGCTGTTCATGGGATCAGAGTCCCATACTTTTGAACACTGATTCTTATGTAAAATTTAACGAGGAATCGAATGAAAAGTCAATTTTGAAAAAAAGTTGGTGGAAAAGCACAAAAAACCGGATTTTTTGGAAAATAATGTTTTTTTTTTGGATTTTGAGCGTCAACTTTGAATTTTTTTTGCTGTTCATGAGATCAGAGTCCCATATTTTTGAACACTGATTCTTATGTAAAATTTAACGAGGAATCGAATGGAAAAGTCAATTTTGAAAAAAAAAGTGGGGGAAGAGCACAAAAAGTGGGATTTTTGGAAAAAACATGGTTCTTTTGGATTTTGATATTTTTTTTTGGATTCTGAAAATATTTTTATCAGAAAGCTGAGATTTTTTTACATAAAAATGGATAACTTCAAAATTTTTTTCACTCAATTTTGAGGTCGTTAAAAAATAAAAGAAAAAGTCATTTTTTTGTTTGATCTCAATTTGAAGTGCGCGCCAAAAATCAATGGAGCAACTTTGGCCACTAAAAAGTTTACAGATATTCTTATTTTAGTCTATATTATGATATTCTAAAGTTTCGTCAAAATCGGAGTACCACGGGTACCAAACCATGTCGCCAATTGATGGAATGGCCCATATATTATGTATATATAAATGATCAGTATGTTGAGCTGTGTCGATTTAGCCATGTCCGTCTGTCTGTCTGTATATATACGTTTTTTAAGATATCGTTTTGAAATTTTGCAAACGTCATTTTCTCTTCAAGAAGCTGCTCATTTGTCGGAACTGCCGATATCGGACATATAGCTGCCATACAAAATAAACGATTGGAATCAAGGGCTTGCATGGAAAACTTTCGCATTTGATGTGGTATCTTCATGGATTATTCCTTAAGGTAATAATGTAATATACGAAGAAATTTTTCAGATCGGCTTACTGTAGCATATAGCTGCTATAAAAACTGAACGATCGGAATCTAGTGCTGGTATGGAAAACTTTTGCATTTGACAAGATATATTCACGCAATTTGGTATGGCTTAATTTCTAAGGCAACAATGTAATTTCCGAAGAAATTGTTCAGGTCGGTTAACTATAGCATATAGCTGTCATACAAACTGAATGATCGGAATCAAATGCTTTCATGAGAAACTTCCTCATTTGACGATATATCTTCACGAAATTTGGTATGAGTTATTGTTCATATAAATAATGTAATATCGGAAGAAATTGCTCAGAACGGCTCACTAAAGCATTTAGGGGGGGTAAGGTCAAATCATAGGAAAGCAGACATGTTTTTGTGATTTTTTTCCTGATGACACAGTCCAAATTTATTTATCCAACCAATGGTACATTGAAGTATGACATTCGAAAAATGTCTTATCAATTCTTTACAAAAAAATATTAAAAAATACGACAATGGCAGCAATTGTCCGGACGGGTCCCGAATTTGAAAAATCGGTGCCTCTCATAACTTCAAAACTACTGCACCGATCCTTTTAAAATTTTAAACACTATTTCTGTCCATATTTTACGAGGTAACGTTTTTGAAATTCCAATTTTTGAGTTTTTTCGAAGGCTTTGAAGTGAAAAACACAATTTCTTGGGAAAAAATCAGCCAATTTGTTATTGCGAAATCAAAATTATGAACAAAAAAACTTTCCAGCGTTACGTCGGTGTAGTTGTTTTGAAGTTATGAGGGGCACCGACTTTGAAAACGTGAGTTGTTGGAAAAACACGTTTAAAGTTTCACAGACGCTCACAATCTAATCGGAGGGCGGAAATTACAAGTGTATATCTCCGTCAATTTTGCCTTAATTGCTCTCAAATTTTCACAGAATAATCTTAAGATATTGTACTTTCATATAAAATAAAAAAAAATGCAAAAACAAAAAAACCGAACAGTCACAATCAAGGGCTTGTATGGAAAACTTTCGCATTTGACGTGGTATTTTCACGAAATTTGACGTGGATTACTGCTTAAGGCAATACTATAATCTCCGAAAAAAATGTTTAGATCGGATTACTATAGCAAATAGGTTCCATACAAACTGAACACGTAGTTACTAAAAGAAATGCACTTGTGAAGGGTATATTAGCTTCGGTGCAGCCGAAGTTAACGTTTTTTCTTGTTTGGTTACTTGTTCATATTAATAAATATGTCAGAGAAAAAATAAAAAAAAAATGCAGATGTCTAATACTTTTTTTTGGCCAGTTTAGGTAATTTATTTCGTTTAGTATTTTATTTCATTTTTATAAAAGTATGTCTATTTGAGTGATTTCGTAACGGTAAATTCGTGTTTTTGGGTAGAAAAAAATTTCTCTACATCAAATAATTATTTTGTTTAAAAGTAGTTATTTAGTACATAATTGTGCACTTTGATAATGATATAGTGTATTAGTAATAATGGGAGGTAATCATAAGAAGTGCATATTTAATGTGGACGAAATATATATGTAGGTGACTACTAAAAGTAAGTAAGGTGTTGCGTATTTTTTCTAAAATGAGTACAAATACTGAACGGATAGCATTTTCTTAAATACAGGTGTACATATGACTCAACTAAGTGAAGCACTTGCCTGCCGAATAATGGTTAAAACTTGGTAAAATCGTGGAATATTCTGCAGGATTATTATTTATGGAATCACCGCCTGAGGTATCTCTTGGTTGGGCACTTGGCTGAAGAAGTATAAGAGGTGAATTTATTACACTGGATTGTAGAACCTGCTGTTGAATGTGCTGGCGATGATGCTCACAACCTTGTTCATTCGTATTTGAATGTGAATCAGGAGACTTTGTAACATTACCGCTTATATCACTTCTATTGTGTTTTTCAAGTACATTTACTAAACGCCTTTGTTGTTGAGTATTAGACGATACAGTCATTGTGGATACTTCTGTCATGATATTGTTGGGAACGCCATTTTTGGCACTTTCTCCTCTGTTTAATAATGATGGGGTTATGGCTGATCTATTTTCTATTGAAGGTATTATACTATCATCTTGTGCTCCATCGTCATTGTTAATATCAGTATTTCCGGTTAAAATTGCAATAGGTAGTATTCCAGATGGTAATGCTACATTACCACTAGAATGAGAACCAATTGATGGTGGTTCACTGCTTATTGTGCCCACTGTATTATCTACATGTGCTATTGTTCCAAAGTGCCCATTTTCTATGGCTATTGCTATGAGAACAGTATAAAAATAAGTAACAAATAAAATCTATACGAAATAAAAGTAGATTTAACAATTAAAACAAAAAAGACGTCACAGATATTGCCAAGTAACTCTTCTCATTAAAATCCGTATTATATATATGTGTATATATGTATACATTATTAAAACTATATTCATAAGCACTTTCTAAAAATAAAAAAAATATATAATGTGTGTACTCAAATGCAACTATTGTTGTTAAAGTGAATTTATCATTTTAGTTTTATAGCCCAGCTGTCTCATGTCGCATTACAGTTTTCCATATTTACATACATATTATATAAGAGTATTTCGAGAAGCGAACAATACTCGCGGTGCAACCCTGCGCTCACATGTTTTCTGTCGCATGCGTTGTGATCCTACGAGGTATGACAATTAAGTAATGAGACTGATTCCATAAAACCGTATATTTGAAAATTATTCTACAACTCTGCCATTCCCTTCAAAGTAGTCCCCTTGGGCAGGTATACAGTGATTCCAGCGCGTTTTCCATGCTTCATAATATTTCTCGAGTCCTCGAGTACTCTCGTCAAGGCCGCCTGGATGTCTATAATCGACTCAAAATGGGTTCCTTTGACCACCGATTTTGTTTTAGAAAACAAAAAAAAGTCACAGAGGGACATGCCGGGCGAATAAGGCGGCTGTCGCAACACGGTGATCCCTTTAGAGGCCAAAAACTGGGACACGCTGAGGGCGGTGTGGCACGGCGGGTTGTCGTGATGAAGGATCCAGTTACGAGCGATGTCTTGGCGCACCCTGTTGACTCGTTTTCGCAATCTTTCGAGTACTTGGAAATAGTAGACTTGATTCGCAGTTTTCCCCGGTGGAACGAATTCTTTGTGGACGATTTCACGGCTATCAAAAAAGACAATAATCATCATTTTAACCTTCGACTTGCTTTTTTTGGGCGGGGGGCGCGTGGAGATAACCATTGTGAGCTTTGGCGAAACCTGGGTACGACTAAGAGCACTATCACCATACACTCTTACAATTTTAACGTACGTTTCCGAAGCTGTTTTGCCCAATCTGGCGCAAAATTTTATCGCGACGCGTTGCTCTTGATTTCGTTTTTCCATTTTCGTGACGAGCACTACAAACATACGTCTGCTCAACCTGACGCAGCAGGAGAACTAAACAAGCTAGAGCGATGGTACATACGAGTATATCATTGAAGAGGGGAGGGATGCCGAAAAAAGAGAAAGGGAATTCCAAGGTCACAGGTTTACCACAAGCGCGGCAATAAAATCAGTCTCATTACTTAATTGTCAAACCTCGTATATTTGGTGGAGCAATTCTCCTTTCTGCACCTAAAAAAAAGTTTTAGTAACACCTTAGTGTTTGCTCGTGAACAATCATAGTTTATTTAGCCCTTTGTTTTGCAAATAAACTTTTACTTTTGAGAATAATTTGTCATTTGAGCGATTATACTTGAGAAAAATATGCAAAGTAAAACTTGGTAGCGTTGAAGAATGCAGTTATACTTCCTCAGTGAGGTATCCGCATACTTTTTTGTACGAATTCAACTCGAAAATTTATTGTTGCTTTCACATGCAATTTTTTTACGAGAAAGCTGCGAATCGAACACAGCTTACACCTGTACATCTCTGTACGCGTTACCATATGTACAATCACACACTACATGTAATCTTTTCATGTGAGGGATATAAGTATATATTTTAGCTATAAGTCAACTTGATAATAACATAAAACTTGTAATTGCCTTAATTTATATTAAAATAAATCCAAAAATAGTAATTATCACAGATTTAGGTTTCGAACTTCTAGTATATAGAAAAATGTACTCGCGAATGGATCTTTTTGATGTGGTAATTTCAATACAGATTATAAACAAAGAAACATACCAAATTTATATACCCAGTTTAACATGATGAGCTGAGTCCATTTAGCCATGTCTGTTCATTAGGCTCTATATATGAGAACTAATCTCTCAGTTTTTGAGATATCGAATTGAAACTTTGCACACGTTCTTTTCTCTTCCAACAACCTCAATTGTTGGCACCGTCGATGTCGAACCACTATAGCATATAGCAAACATACAAAGTGAACTATCACAATGATGTCCTTGTTTGAAAATATTTTTTTTTTACGAAATTTGGCACAGCTTTAAGTTTACAGTTTAAGGGAACAATTCAATACGATTAATGAATACAGAAACTTTTGCGTTTGTAAAGGGTATTATGGCTTCGCTGCTACCAATGTCAATGTTTCATAATTCATTATCATGTTTAGTCGTATATTTCGGGAGATTTCCTTTCCCATTAAAGGTTTCAATCGGGCTTAGAATCTCATCCTACAACACGCCCTTCTGATACCACCAATTGCCGTTTTTTTTTGCATTTGGGTTGTCGTAAGGGATCCATCACAACATTTTTGTCAAGTGCCACTTTTGGCATGCTCGCTAAGATAGAGTTTTCGACCTTCATTCTAAAATAATGTAAAAGAACTATTCACAAAAATACATAAAGTTCAACATATTTGAGTGAAAAAAATTATTGTTGTAAACGTTTTCTCACTTTTTTCATTTGAAACGTATACAAAAACAATTTTCGCACTTTTTTCATGATCTCCCTAGTAGCAAGTCATGGCTTCTACAAAAATAAAATCGTCTCGTTATGTACTTAATTGAGAGTAATTTAGAATTAAGAAATATCCAATTCGGGACCTTAAAAATCGTATCGAATTAAAGGTCAAAGAAATTCTGCCTCATAATTCTCATATTTGACGGACTAACTTTACACGTCCCAAAGGCTGAGTGGTGTGACCGAAAACATCATAGGAAAGCAGATCGTTAACCAAAAATCCACTATTAACTCAAAGTTTGAAACTGCTAACTACTGGTCGTTTACTTTTAGAATGCTTTATGTAGGCATATACTCAAGTAACCTATCCATAGGTAGGTAAAGGTTACTTCAATAATAAAATCCATATTTGTATCCACGATATTGTCATAAAGAGTATTGGTTTCCAATATGCTCATAGTAGCACGGGGTAAGTTCGGATCTAATACTAAGAGTATCTGTCAGTCGCGGAGTCAATGGCAACTCGGTCAAATAATCGAGGATATTAGCATAATAAGTCAATTTGGGAAGAGCTATGATACAGACTAGTGTCGGGAAAATATGTGTTTGGTGGCCTGGAAATAATATTCTTACAAAGATTTGCAAGAAACTGGAAGATCAGCACCACCTATCTATCGATGAGATAGATTCTTTTATACAACGCACTTTTTGTTGTAAAGGGGCTATTTATTAAACAATGTTATTAGAGCTGTGCTGCTCACAAGTATGTCAATCTGACAGTTTAAAGATGTCTCTAAAATTTAAATCAGAGTTGAGAAAATATAATTTAGTGCTATATTATAATTTGGGAATCGTTTACAGCCATATTATTTATCATATACTAGTCGATCAGTTTTACTACTTGAACTTTCTTTGTATACGAATCTAACGAATTTAATATGCTCCTATTGGAGTTTAGTAGCTTAATAGGCGATGACGTCTTATCCTTCATACTTTTCCATTAAGGTTGTTCTGTGGGCGTGGAAAAAGTCTAGTGCCAGTTATATCACATTTCTACGAGATATTTACAATTTTACAAAGTATCGCATAATAATATTTTTATTGTCTTCTACGTTTTAGCTAATTTAAATTACATTTATGGTACGTATCACACTTTGCTTACCTGTGTAATAGGACGATATGTTTGTTTCAAGTGAACTTGCATTTAGTTTCATGTCTGACATATTTATAGGCACTAGAGGGGTTAACGAACTACTGCCTGATAAAAGGTTATAATTAAAAGAGCAATAAAATTATATGAATGTAAAAATCAATAGAAAATAGTAACAAAATGTATAATTTATTTGCAGTCTAAGTTTTCGCATCATGTTACATTTACATATGTATGATAAAAACCGTTGACTGGATTAGTGTGTTAGGATTTTGCAAAGTCTTAGACAGGAACTTAATACTTCTGATTGATTAAAAGTTAGATAACTATGCTTGAATGTAACGATTACAGTATTTCGACACTTTTCTTGTAGACATATTTCTGTTCTATACTTACCAATGGATGCTCCTAGTGACGGTGTATATAGCGAATTTTGCGATATTGATGTAATACTGTCATAAATCATTGCATCGTTTCCGGCGGCTCCTGTTGCAGAAAAGTTATTATGGGCGTCATAATAGGCTGTATTACTATTCGTAGTCAAACCACCTAATTCTGACAGGAGTTTATGCTCATCCTTGATGCACCATTTCCCAGACCAAATCTGTTTAACCAAAACACAAATTAAATTCAGGAAAGATAAACATATTAATGAAAATAACTATAGACATGAATTGTATAACACTTGCATTCGAATAGATTTGGTCACCACTGTACGCTATTCTTTGCCTCTTTACGTCGTCCTCTGAAGGCATATTAACATCCCGACTTTCATCTGCAAGTATAAAATGTTCGTATTTACGTTTAAGGTAGTAATAAAGCGTACTCATGAAGACATGTGTGCTTACATATGTACAAGTTAACACTAAACTGTTCATTAACGAATGTAAATAAGATTGCTTCCATATAACCCACATAAAATAAAACAATATTGAGACTACCAAAAAATGTAACAGGATGCCGATTGCTTCAATCTTTTACACATAGATATATTAAGGGACAATTAGTTTATGTAAGCATTAATCAATAAGCTTACGAATTCTTGGAAAATAAGGAATCAGTCAACTCAGAGCTCAAACCAATAGGTTTTATTTTTCTCGGCGGTTTGCTGAAAAATATACTTTTGGGAAGATTGCTTACTAAATATAAAAATATTGCGGGAGCGATAAACTACTGAAAAGAAGTGAAAAACAGAAAAACTGAAAGTTAAAGCCACCTGAAAGTGTTTCTTAATAAAAAAAAACAGTAACATCTAAGTGAAAGCCATATAATACAAGTTTTGTCCGGAAAGTAACAGGACTGCTTTTCTTTCGCCGCGACTGTACTTCGGAGCGTGCGAGCACCGGCTGGATTCGGTAGAGGGTGTTCGTAATAAACGAGTGGATGGTCAGTTATCTCCGAGTACCAAGACAGTCAGGACAAACAATTTCTCGCGAAGGGTTTCTGTTAGTGATGCAAGCCGAAAATGCAGCGTTTGTTAGAGCAAAGGTATGCGTTTAAATTCTATGTGAAACTCGGTAAATCTGCGACAGGGACGCTTGACGAAGGGAGTTACCCAGATGTTGATTTATAATAGGTTATCAAAAAAGTCTTGCGGTATTTTAGCTAGTTGGCGCTGAAAGCGCGTAGGTCTAGTTTTATTCGTCGCATCGGGTTATGCTATACCTTTTTGGAAAGCTCATTGCACGCGCTAACACGTGTTTGATTGATTGTCTTTTCTTTTAAGTCGTTCGTGAGTTATAGCGTCGCAAACATGGAGCAAAATAAAGAGAAAATACGGCATATTTTACAGTACTACTACGATAAAGGCAAAAATGCATCTCAAGCCGCCAATAAAATTTGTGCAGTTTATGGACCCGATACAGTTTCCATTTCCACCGAACAACGATGGTTTCAACGTCTTCGTTCTGGTGTAGAGGTGGTCGAAGATGCGCCACGCTCTGGAAGGCCTGTCGTCGAAAATTGCGATAAAATCGCTGAATTGGTCGAAAGAGACCGGCATAGTAGTCATCGAACCGTTATAAACCATTTGAAGAAGCTTGGAGTCACTAAGAAGCTCGATGTATGGGTGCCACACGAATTGATTCAATAAAAAATACCGCAAGACATTTTTGACAACCCAATATATTCAACGTTTTCGTTCTGGTGTAGAGGTGGTCGAAGATGCGCCACGCTGCGGAAGGCCTGTCGTCGAAAATTGCGTTAAAATCGCTGAATTGGTCGAAAGAGACCGGCATAGTAGCAGCCGTGGCATCGGTCAAGAGCTGGGCATGAGTCATCAAACCGTTATAAACCATTTGAAGAAGCTTGGAGTCTCTAAGAAGCTCGATGTATGGGTGCCACACGAATTGACGCAAAAAACATCTTTGACCGTATCGACGCATGCGAATCGCTTTGAATCGCAACAAAATCAACCCGTTTTTGAAGCGTATGGTGACTGGCGATGAAAAGTGGGTCACTTACGATAACGTAAGGCGCAAACGGTCGTGGTCGAAAAGCGCTGAAGCGGCCCAGATGGTGGCAAGCCTGGATTGGCGGCCAGGAAGGTTCTTCTGTGTGTTTGGTGGGATTAGCAGGGAATAATCCACTATGAGCTGCTCCCCTATGTCCAAACACTCAATTCGGACCTGTACTGCCAGCAACTGGACCGCTTGAAGGCAGCACTCGTGCAGAAGAGGCTATCTTTGATAAACAGAGGCCGAATTGTTTTCCATCAGGACAACGCCAGGCCACACACATCTTTAGTGACGCGCCAGAAGCTCCGGGAGCTCGAATGGGAGGTTCTTTTACATCCACCGTATAGTCCGAATCTCGCACCAAGTGATTACCACCTATTTTTGTCCATGGCGAACGCACTTGGTAGTCTGAAGTTGGCCACAAGAGAGTCCTGTGAAATTTGGCTCTCCGAGTTTTTTGCCAATAGGGAAGCGAGCTTCTAAGAGACGGGCATTATGTAGTTGGCATCTTGTTGGAACCGCGTCATCGAACAAAACGGCGCATATTTGATTTGAATCGCATTATTGTAACCAATTTTATGAACGATTGAAAATTCAATAAAAATACCGCAAGACTTTTTTGACAACCTATTATTAAGGGCATCGTCCGCCATGAATTTGTTCATCCTGGACGAACCATCAACGCAAATTTTTACGTGGAAGTCCTCAAGAGACTCAAACGAAGGGTAAATCGGGTCCGCCAAGACATTGCAGCCGATTGAAAGTTACACTACAACAACCTCCGGTTCACACCACCTTTCTTGTAAACAGCTACCTAACCAAAGCCGGCATCCCAACGATGGCGTAACAATTGGTTCAAACAATTTTTTTACATCGACTCAGTCCTACAACTTTCTGCATAAACCCTGTAGAAAAAACGACCCACAACCACACATCTAAGGGATCAACACAGAATCAGCACATAGAAAACAAAGAATTACCGTTTGGTAATAGATACCACGCTTTCACGAAGTAGGCAAGCAATAGTTCGCCCCTGTTGTAGTAGTGAGATTTATAGCTAATGTCAGACTTCCGACCTGGGCGTACATTGCTCGTCAATAACACAGCATCTGGATGCGGAGTATTTCCATTGTAGGGGATACAAAAAGGCCTGGATCAAGGTGTAATGCGACCGGTATCGAGCATTAATCTGCCAGGAGGTTCTTTAATAGCCCAGTCCAGTCTTGGCGAACTCAGTTATAGACAGCCTTACTTGCGCAGCGGGAGCTATCTGCAAGAGGACATACCTTGCTCTACACTCGTGGGTCCGAATATGAGCCAAAGTAATAATTAAACCAATAATAATTTAAAGGAGTCCGGAGGAAGCTAGTTGTCCCCAGAAGAGAGCAGCGTTAAACTGGAAGGATATCGCATCTCGAACAAGGGCAAGAGCCTGATATCAAAATTAGCCAACTGAGGGATAGAGATTTGTCAAGGCCGTCGAGGACCCCGCGGCGGAATTTGGTGTGGAGATGAAACAAGCCACAATGTGGATTATGTTATTGTTAACAAAAAGATCCATAAGACCGCTGAGGAAAAGTGGCATGGAGATTTACTATGGTTTCACAAATGTAAAGGAGAATTTAATCAAGACACTACAACAATAAGCTGAGAAATAGGTAGCTTTATGCCATATGAAGCATTTATGTTCTTGATAATACCTGAATGTGACTCCAATGCACACTAAATTTTATGGGGTAGCACGGATATCAACGAAAGGGGTGAGTTGCTCTTTAACTACCTTTCGAGTAATTTTGTTATGTAGCTGTTCCAATGTGTTAACATTTATAACAAAAAACCTCCAAGATGTGTTAGAATTTGCACTCAAGTCGGAGGAGGAACAATTAAGTTAATCCAATGGAGAGTTCTCGACGAACACTTTTTTTGGATCACCGCTATATTGAATGCATATTTAAAGACCAGGTAAGCAGGATAGAAAAGTTAGGGAATGACAGGAAAATTAACTGGCAGATGTACCTGCAAGAGCAAAAAAAAAAATAGTAACTGAGTATCCTTGTTAACCTGTTAACAGATTCTCGGCGACAAGCCTTAGAGGCCATTCGCCATTCACTTGAGAGTGGCCAGAAACGATTCTTTTACATATGGCTCAAGCAGCTCACGACTTCCGATCTTTGACCAAGTATCCTCTGGGTAGCGTAATCGGTGCATAGTATCGGATACCTTCAGAAGGCAGACCAAGGCTGAACGGTATTCAGTAAAGTGCCTTTGGGCTTTCTAATGGATACTCACTTCTAACTTGAAGACTTGAGGAGCTTGGAAGACTGAGCTAGTACTTTTTTCGTAGTATTTCTAAGCAGTTTATTCTAAAATCGGTCCTCAATATTGCTTTCCCTACCATAGAAAAGTGGACAAGGATGCGGGGATAATTATCTATACGGATATGGCTCAATGCTGGATAAATGAGTGGGAGGTGGTAGAAGTCAAGATCTTCTTTCGCCTACTAGACCCGTGTACTCACAACACGGGATATATTTATATAACTAGACTGCTTTGAGGTCACTAATAGTCATTTAGGGTTTCGTCAAACTAGATTTTTTTAATGGATAAAACATTCAATTTTTGTAGGCATAATGGTATCCCTGGAAACTGTGAAGCAGATAAATTAGGCACCAACCTATAATTAGACTCCAAAAAAGAGGGTACTCTCGTATATACCTCTAGCGACCTGCAGATATTTAATAGACAAACGTGTTATAAACATAGCCGAGCCTCGGTGGAAACAACCCCTGACTAGCTCGACAATCATGAATGGAATATGGGCCGCACATGTCGTCTATTAAAGTTTAAAAGGAATGATGATATAATAACTCTAGTAGGAGTACATAACAGGTCTAATAGGCATACTTCTCAGTAGATTAGGAACGCCGTATGATGACTATTATAGAAGCTGTCAGGAGGTAGTACAGGAGGAGATAATTAAAGATATTCTATGTGATTGTAAGACTGTATTTAGGAAAATAAAGCAACAATCGATCTAAGGTTTCTGGGTGTAGCTGATAAAACTCAAAAGTTCGTCCGAACTATAGTAATAATACTATATAATACTTTATAATAATTGCAGATAATTATACTATCGTTTAAGCGGTTTCCTAAATAAAAAAAGCGAACTTTTTCATGGCATATATTTTGTTTCGTCTAATTACGACCTAAAACCTGGAAATTTACTGCTTTAAAGTTAAGGTCAAATTTTGTGTTGACCCGTGTTATATATTAGTTAATAAAAAATAATTTTCTACTTGTTAACAAAACGATTATGATACATGGTAATCAAGCAGAGTGGCTTACCTTTCTTTGCCAAAGCCCAAGAGCTTGAGTTAAACAATTCGAGGGCAAAATTGCTTTTCACATTTTAACGAAATTACAAATAATTTGCGGTAGCTCAAAGCAAATAACCTAAGTCAAGGCGAACAAAAAATTTAAAAAGCCTATTGATATATATCGCTCAGTTCAACTTCACATTCATCAATAAACTCCAAACTTTCCATAAAAAGCAACTAAAATTTTATCAAACTAACCCAAATCTAACCAACAAAAATCAGTAGGGTCAACTGAATTATTTAAAACAACGTAGGAACTCTATTGTGTCTCTAACAACCAGCCACCAGTGAATACACAAGTTATTGACAATTTAAACGAGGATAATTTTTTTAGATCAACAGCCAGTCCCCAATCATCTACCGATGGAACTACCGTATAAATAAAACATTTATTATTCTTATCGATACAGATGCCATGCATCTGCAAAAAAAAAGATCTGACAATAAAGAAACTCATCAAAACTGTTGATGAATATACGATTATATCCTATAGTTTACCACTATGTTCATATTTTTGGAGAAAAAAAAATATTCTATGAATTGACAAATTAGAAGCTAAAACTTCTGCGGTTACAATTTGTTAAAAAAAATTCAAGGCTCCATAGATATAAAAAAGTTATTTTAACATACTTAGCGGAAAAAGAGCAAATATATATTATCGAACGAAGAAGAAAATATAAAAGAAATTGATAAGAAAGATAAATCATTAAATAAAAATAGAAGTTTGGGAAACAATCCTGTACATGCCGTCATTGATGTATCCAACATTGAAAAAATATTAAACAAAAATTATAATTTGAGAAAAATCCTGATTATGCTGTCGTTGATGTTGCAAAGCGATATAATACGAGTAGTTTCAAAATAAAGGTCAAAATCCTGATGGCACCTACAAACACTGATTAGTTGTTAACTAAATGCGTGAACAATACGTCACAGGTATCCTGAGTCCAACAGAATTCTCTCCAATTTAGAAAAGTAAAAATATTTCTTGACTGTAGATTTGAAATCATGTTTTCATGACATTCTTATGAAACACAAATTTCAAAGAGCTGTAGACGATATCCTAGAGCACATCGTACTTATGATGGAAATATTAAACAACTACATATAAACAATATACTATTGACACTACATGAGTTAAAAACTCAAGGAATATTGCAGAAATTGTAAAATTTGTAACAAAAACAAATACGACAGACACTCTTTTAAAATACTAATACTCGTACAGCAAGCTCCTATACCAATCAAGAAATGAGAAAAGCATCTAGACATTTTTTACCCTGAAAAACTTTAATTTATAACTTGCGTCATTGCCGATTCTAAATTTCTAATTGTCAAAAACATAGAAAATAAATTAAACCTAAGCGAAAAACTATCATAACCCTTGTAAACCAAGCTTTAGCACTTCGCAATTGAAATCACTAAGGCAAAGATGAAATATCATTTTATATTTTTGCGACCCAAGACACAGCACCACGAATGGACAAGTATAACTATTTATTGTAGCAGTTTGAAAATTATGTTTCGAGAATTACAACAGTATTATCTATTACCAAAATGAAAATATTTGATATAAGTATTTCAAACAAAAGTATCTCATGAAGACATTCTAGAAGTTTTAAAAATTGAACGTGCAAAAATGCTGGACAAGTACTATATGAAAAATTTACAGCAGAAAGAAATAAATTGCAAGCAAGATATAAAAAACAAGTTGTTAAAGATGATCTAGGAAATAAAACTTAAATTAATAACATAATTATCCATGAGGATAATATAAAACGCAAACTAATTAATTCACAGAAAAAGAAATTCGTAAGATAAGAATTTCCAGAAAAAGGCTTTTTACAATAATAACCACTAGAGCGACTTTTCCGTTGTCACGGCATCACGCGTGAATGGCTGGACCGATTTCACTAATTCTTTTTTTGTTGTATTTGTTATTATTAGTAGAAGGTTCTTATGTAAAAGTTACGAAACTTGCCGGAAAACGCCTAAAAACAGTCCTTTTCCTTTTCCCATACAAACGATTTATTTTGTATATACATATGTAAGTAAAAATGAATGTTTGTTTGTTAGTAACGCTAAGGCTCGAGAGCGGCGAAACCAATCTTCATGAAATTTTCAGAAGTTGTTCGCTGTGGATCTGGAAAGGGTCAGAAAAAAAAAAAAATCTTTTAATAAGAAAAAGTCGGAAAATTGGAAATTTCCAAAAATTTACTTTTTTCATACAGTTCTTTTTTCTTTTGTTTTTCAATATTTTGATTTGTAAATTATTTGAATCGTTCAATTTCGGTCGCTTGCTCTTTTATTCCGGCTATTAAAAAAAAATTTTGAAAATTATTCAGTATTTATGTGTGTTTCAAACGAAGTGATCAATTACAGGTTGAAATTTGTTACGAAGCCACGAAGAGGTCCCGCTAATATCGGTCGGTGTTCTTTTTGCCATCAACGCCAAGGCACATGAATGAGTACTCCCAGTATGCGATGACATACGTGTGGAATTATGGGTCGTGGTCAATCAGCAAGCGATCGTCACGTTGTCACAGCACGACTTTTCAAACAACAGTTACGATGTTCTTCTTTGGATGGTGGGTAGTGGTTCCACCAGATCAAATTGATAAAATCATTTCTGCGGAAATTCATGATGCAGAGAAAGATCCAGTATTAAACAAAGTGATGCAAACCAATATGGTTCATGGACCTTGCGGACACCACAATTCCACTTCGGTTTGTACTTATGTGTAACAATAAATGCACGAAACACTATCCACTTGCTTTTCTTTCGAAATCGCAAACTGGAAATGATGGATATCCACTCTATCGTCGTAGCTCATCAGACGACCATACAACTTAGAGTAGTGAATATCGAAGTTGGCAACATATGGATCGTACTATATTCTCCGCTATTGTCTAATTCACATTCAAAACTCATATCCATGTTTAGTATTGCAGTTTGGTGTAATCTATAAAATACGTTTGTAAGTACGTCATCAAAGGAACCAATATGGCGGTTATTGGTCTTGAACGATACGGTAGATACGTGAACTGCAATAAAGCGCTTTGTAGGGTATTTACTTTTGCAATTCATGAACGTTTTTCGATTGTTGTGCGTCTCGCAGTTCATTTGAAGAATGGCTAAAGAGTGTTTTTCAACCCAGCGAATACAGTACAGCCAGCGGAAACACTTCCTCAAAAATAATACAATTGTTAAGTATTTGAAATAGAACTGCAACCAAATACGCAGTGAAATGATTATAAATGGTTCAGTAATCAGTCGTTGATGTATTATACCACGTGCTTCCCAAAAAACTGATGGCACAACCTTTCCAGCCGCCTTTTTCGTTTTTCCACGCCTAAGAACCGGTTCATCACGTGCAGTCCACTAGAATGACTGTCGATTGGACTCCAGTGGGAAATGAGGGAGCTATATTTCTATCACCGACGCAAAAATTCGGCTTTATTGCAATTTGAGAGAATTCGTTGTTTTTATTGGATTATGAACTTGCGAGCACCTACTTTGCAACTCAACGGTGGATTTCCCTGAGCCCAAATTCAACAGTACTTTTCCCAAAAAGCAATGCTTCATTGACACACGAAATGCTTTATGATCCATTATCCTCAGTAGTAACAGGAAGGTTACAAAAAGGATGAAATCCGCATCGTCGAAGGGATTAGGCGCACCATTAACTCTAGTATTGTAAAATTAATATTAATTAAATTTATTACTAAAAATTATTAATATTATTATTATTAAAAAATTAATTAAATTATTAATTATTATTGGAATCAATTGGAAATTGATATAAAAAAATTCAAACGATACGATTTTTGTAAACAGCCAACTTGTTATAATTAAACTCGAAAATTGCATGATTTCAACAAAAATTAGGGGATTATTTCCGAAATTTGCATAAAATTTGTTAATACTTTTAAACAATTTACTCATTTTCTGAACCGTAATTAAATTGATATTTGCGTGATTATTTTATGGCCAATGCAAACAACCTATTCAGGCCTTCAAGACTTAGCGCATCCACAACACAAACCAGAATTATGGTTGAAAACGTTGACCGAGCTGCACTTGCAGCCACGATTATGTAATAATTAGTGAAATTATAGCGCAGCAATTACCAGAATTATTAAGGCGACAGAATTCACCGGAGGAATTCGCCGATGTAGCCGATCATGTGATCGCCCCAGAACATGTCAGGAATTCTAGGTGACTTAGATAGGGTACGAGACATAGTGAAAACAATACGCGAGTTTTCAGGTGACCCATCAGAATTCAGTTCATGGAAAAAGGGAGTAGATCGTATCCTAGAAGCATATAGTGCTTATCAAGGTAATACTATGGTATCTTGCACACCATACGGAATAAGATAATAGGACATGCCGATATGGCATTGGAATCCTATAATACCCCAATTAATTGGTTAGCCATTTCCAAATGTCTGACATTACATTATGCGGACAAACGCGACATAAATACTTTAGAATACCAAATGACTATGTTAGTCCAAGACTCCAATCAATCAGTAGAGGAATTCGACCAGATAGTTTACAAACACTTATCCCTAATTTTGAATAAAATTGGTTGTATGGGGTTAGGTAGAGAAGCAGGACAACTAATGACAAAAACGTACAGAGACAAAGCTCTAGACACTTTTGTACGAGGGTTGCGAGGTGACTTACCTCGCCTATTAGGAAATGAAGAACCAGTAGATTTACCTTCAGCACTCCATTTGTGTTTGAAGTTGGAAAACCAAACATTTCGTGCAAACCACGCAGCAAACAAAGGACAAACAAGTAACTTCAGCAATTCCAAACCTATAGCTGCTGCACGCAACAAGACCCTACCAATACCAACAAAATGGACAACAACCTCCAGTCCCATCAAGACTTTACCAATGTCAACAATATGGACTACAACCACCAATCGCACAACCAAGACAGAACTTTAACAATTTCCAACCTACTGGCGCACTTCGACAACCATTCTCAAATAGACAATACCTATACCAGAATACACTTAGGCCTACGGCACAAAAACCACTGCCTCGTCCAGAACCTATGGACGTGGACCCCAGTATACAAACGAAAATGGTCAATTACATGAACCGACCTCGCTTCAAAGTTGGCAAAAGACCATCTGACCTAATAGCAAATGCACAGGAAAGACAGAGAAACTTTAACATACAAACCACTTATAAAGAAGAGGAAATGCTATCTGCTGAAACGTACGCTACAACGACAGAATACGACCGAGCAATTACAGATTACGAAAACCATAATGATCTCGAAGAAAATTTGAACGAGTATATAGACCAAATAGACGAAGTCGACAACGAAATCCGTGATAATAATTATCTAAATTTTTTAGAATAAAGAGTTCCTCCCTTCCATATGTTGTATGCAAGATGAGGGAGGGTCAGATTTTAAAAATTTTGATAGACACAAATAGGAATTATATCCAATCGAATTCTAAATCAAAAACCATTCAATGCTATTTCCGTAGGAGGCAGCACATAAGTTACACATCATAAAATAGCAAATAATTTTAACATTCTTGACGTAGAAAAAAAATTCTTCGTATTACCCTTACTGAAATCTTTCGATGCTATCTTAGGCAACGATAGTTTAAAAGAGTTAGGTGCCGAAATAAAGATCAGCAAAAACATTATGAAAATTGAAAATGGAATTACAATTCCTATCAAAGAAAAAAGATTCGAAGCCATAAACACTATAACTCCGAGAACATCCCATTTATCCGAAATTCAGAAAACAAAACTTAACAAGTTACTTAATCAAAAGGCAAATGCCTTAGTTGAAAAAAATATCGCATGGTTATCGATTACCGTAAACTTAACAAAATAACCTTTGCAGATGAATATCCCATTCCTGAAATAAACGAAGTACTTACTCAATTAGGGAACAATAAAATATTCTCTGTATTAAATCTTAAAAGTGGTTTTCACCAAATTCAGTTAAAAAACAGCGACGTAGAAAAGACCGCTTTCTCCGTGAATAACGGAAAATACGAGTTTACACGAGTCCCATTCGGTCTCAAAAATGCTCCTTCAATTTTTCAACGAGCATTGGATGACATACTTAGAGAACATATTGGGAAAATATATTTCATTTACATAGATGACATCATAATATTTAGCAAAGATGATGATACCCACCTAAAAAACTTGGTCACAGTTTTTCAAACTCTACACGATTCTAACATGAACTGTCTGCTGGATAAATGCGATTTTATGAAGAACAAAGTAGAATTTCTCGGTTTTGTTGTTTCCGATCAAGGAATAGAAACAAACCCTAACAAAGTCGCAGCGATAATGAACTGTCCATGCCCTAGAACTCTGAGGGATTTAAGATCCCTCCTAGGCCTCTCCGGCTATTACAAAAGATTTATACAAAGCTACGCTAAATGAGCAAAGCCACTTACATCTCTTTTAAGAGGGGAAGATGGACATGTGTCCAAAAGAATGTCATCTAAAAAATTTATTATACTAGACAAAGAAGCACTAGAATCCTTTAGAAAATTAAAATGTAGTCTTGTATCAAAAGACATAATTCTCCGTTACCCAGATTTCAATAAGGATTTCCATTTAACTACTGATGCTTCTAATTTCGCAGTAGGAGCTGTTCTATCACAAGATAACCAGCCTATATCGTTCTTTTCTTGAACACTCTCTAAGGCTGAAGAAAATTATGCTGCTAATGAGAAAGAGATGGAAAGCCTATCTAGAGGAATATGATTATGAAATATTCTATAAACCAGGGAGAGAGAACGTTGTAGCTGACGCACTCTACAGAATACCAAAAGAACAAATCCATTCAGTTGCCTCTACACAGCACAGCGCTGAAAGCTCCAGTCACCATTTAATACCTAGCATTGAAGCTCCGATAAATGTATTCAAAAACCAAATATTCATTTATAAAGCAAAAAATCTTGATTACAAATTCACAATTCCGTTCCCCACCTTCCATAGACACGAGATATTCCGACCAGAATACACTTCAGACGAACTAATAGCAGTCCTAAAAAAATACCTTAATCCTTCCGTAATAAATGGTATTTATACAACCGAGGACTTAATGGGAAAAATTCAACTATTTTACCAAAGTCATTTCAGAAGCATTAAAACACGCTTCTCACAAACAAAAGTCGAAGATCTGACTACCGAAACCCAACAAGAGGAAGAAATTTTGAAAACCCATAAAAGAGCTCACCGTAACGCATTAGAAAACAAGCAACAACTTTCAGGAAATTTGTATTTCCCTAGAAAGAAGAAAAAAATTGAAAACATAGTTAGACAATGTAAAATCTATAAAGAATCCAAGTACGATAGACCCCCACCGAACGACATCTTGTACTAACGGCAATAGATAAATTTTCCAAACTAGCTCAAGCTCGAATCATTGAATCAAAGGCTACAGAAGATATTAGAACCCCTTTGCGAGGTATTGTATTTTATTTCGGAGTCCATAAGCATATTGTTATGGACAACGAAAAATCTTTCAATTCACAGTCCATTAAATTCATGTTAGAACAACTAGGAATAGAAATTTATATTGCTCCACCATACAAGAGCACCGTTAACGGACAAATAGAATGATTTCACTCGACATTATCAGAAATAATGAGGTGTCTTAAAAAGGAATCCATTCATCGAGATTTTAAAGAACTTTTAGACAGGGCAATATACGAATACAATTACTCATTTCATTCAGTCACGAAGAAACGACCATTAGAGGTATTTTACGGTAGGAAAGTAACAACAGATACAGATCAATATGAAAAGGCTCGACAAGATAACATCGTCAGGCTAAGGACAAAAAGAGACGCAGACTTATTAAACCATAACAGAAATCGTAAGAAGATAATTAATTATCAACCAGGACAGGTGGTATATATATAAGTAAATACCAGGCTAGGATCGAAGCTTTCCCCAAGATTTAGAAAGGAAGTAGTAAAGGAAAATAAAAACACCACTATTTTAACAGAATCAGGAAAAATAATCTATAAAAGCCTTATCAAAACTTAACATTTACAGACCTCAACGGCAAAATTAATACACGTAATAGACCGTAACCAAATTCAAAATGCGCTGGTTCAACTATATGATTACATCGAAATAGTTAAAACAAAATTGTTAATATAAGTAACTAGCGGGCCCGGTGCCTGCTTCGCACGGCAAAACAAAATAAGAAAACAAACACAATTGTTTTTAATAAAGTTGGTTTTGTTCCCTATTATTCAACTTTTAATTCTAGTTTCTTACAATCTTAGACTATGTATCACTTAAACTATCTTAGAGCTCTTTCGTAGACAACATTTTTGGTTTTGCCATGAGTTGCTGTGTAGATAAAGAGAACTGAAGGCTTGCCAACACGTGAGCACGAAACATATAACTGGCAGTGTGAAAAGCAAGGATATTCTAAATCAATTCCACACAATTCCAACGATTGCCCTTGCGCTTTATTTATTGTAATAGTAAATGCAAGACGTATTTGAAACTGTAGTCTTTTGAATTCAAAAGGTAAGTCTGATGGAATCACTGGAATTCGTGGAATCAATACATCTTCACCTATAAACTTCCCCTTTAAAATTGTTGCTTCGATCAAATTGTTCCTGACCTTTTTAACTGCTAATCTTGTCCCATTGCATAATCGCGGAATCGGCGATAATATTCCGCAATATTTGGAAAAACGCTTGACATCAATTCTTCTTTTGTCGGTGCAATATTACAAAAGTTATTTGGTAAAGTGATTAAGCCAGTTTCATGATCAACAGCAAGTTGATCATTGCCTATTGCCAACAGTTGCCTTGAAAATGTGTCGGCCGATGGTTCGTTTTGAATTTATACTCGCACATTTGTAGTCAAATTGAGTATTTGTACATGTCTCCATAAATAAGATGACGGGGAATCACAGGCAATGTCTGACGAAAATCACCAGCCGACAGAATCAAAGCGCCAGCAAATATCTGTTGATCATTACTACGCAAGTCTTGCAATGTCCTGTCTAACGCTTCCACTGATTTCTTATGGGCCATTGTACATTCATCCCACACTATTAATTTGCATTGTTCCAAGACTTTGCCCATTCCCGAATTTTTGGAAACATTACAGGTGGGATTTTCATTTACATTCATATTCAGTGGTAATTTAAGTGCAGAATGGGCTGTCCGACCACCATCTAATAACGTCGCTGCTATTCCAGACGATGCAAGTGCCAATGCTATATTACTCTGTGATCTTATAGTCGCTAATAGCAAGGAAATCAGAAATGTTTTGCCAGTTCCTACTGGAGCGTCTAAAAAAACATTCCTCCAGTTTCGTTTCCTACTGATTCCATTATGGTATCATATGCGTGTCTCTGTTCTGGATCAAGTTTATAAATGTGCTCAACTCATCCATATCACATTGTTTTTCTCGATTTATTTCTTGATTGAATGCATCATGCATTGGTCGATTTGGAGATGGCAAACCCAATTGTGTCAATGCTTTATTTGCGATTACCAAACAAATACCTTCAATGTAATCATTAAATCGTTATTTCCTGCAATTCGGCACATTCGATGCAAAATGTCTTCGGTCATAAAATCCTTAAAATTTTCCATAATTGCAATGGATCAGATGAAAAACATGTTGCAATAATAATGGCAAATAATGTTCGTATTTGATGAGGAGAACCTGTTGCTGATGCATCCCTAAGTGTCGCATCCCAGTGATTATCATCTTCCAGTAAATGCAATTCCTGACGTGCTTGACGAAAAGTGTGACACTGTAGGCCGTTAACTCTTTTCAAACTCAAAAAAGATGTAGGCCCACGAACATCAATAATAGACGCAAATAAAAACATTCAGCATGACTGGGATGCACTGTGTAGAGACGTCCAAAGGCATCACTTTCAAAAATGCCAGCATATCCTTGAACTGGTCTTCCTTGCTTACGTCCGTTCCATTTCTTTCTAGATGAATTCCAAGTGTAATGTGTTGGTACTTGTGAATAAAGCAATGTTTTAGCTAATTGATCATTTTGACACAATTCGAAATTCGAACACATATCAACTGTGAAATATACACGTTTTCCATTTTCTAAATGTACTGACAAATGAATGATCATGAACGATAATATTCTTCAAACTGGCTCATTGCTACTGATATACCTTCCCATTTGATATTGTGTTATTTCATCTTTTCGGTTCTCTGCAACACCAAACACAGTCATGTCGCTGCCTTAATTTACATACTTGCAGATATATTTAATCGATTTAACAGAATTGCAATATTCTACATTGATATGAGCTTTGAATGCTTTTGATAGTATTGGCGAATAGGGGACAACCCACCTATTATCAACTGTAATATCTTGATTACTGACTCGTATATTGATTGATTTGCCATTATAATCTGTTGAGCGTCGGCGATACAATGAGTAACTATCATTTCCATTAATTGTCTTGGAAATCAAATCTCTGGGATACCGCTTCGTGCATTTCCCACCTTTCATACATGGCCAATTAATATTTATAGCAACACATGGTCTATGAATCATACTTTTTGTAACAACATCAAATAAACCTGGATCGATTTTCTGATCAGAAATTTCTGCTGAGATGATGTCATCTATTTGATCGCTTGTTATTTTGTTGACTAACCATTACCAAAATATGGTCATGTGGTAATCCTCTCTTTTGTCATTCCACCGAACACATCCAACATCGAATTCGCCGAAAACTTGATGTTTAACAATAAAATCCATCAATGACTTCAGTTTCTGTCTAAATACTCATGCAGTTATGTCGTGACGGTCTGTAGAAGATTGCCCTTCATATAAATATTGTTTGATTTTGTCCCATTGTGGATTAGATGTAAATGTAATAAACAAATTTGGTCGACCATACCAACGAACATAGCAAATGGAACCTTGTGTATATTCATGCATGTGCCTTGGACTGCCTGTGCAACTTGCTGGTAAAATAACAACTTGTCCAACATTATCAACATTTCCATCACTATTGATTGCATCGCGGAGATGTATATACCAGTACTCTTCTGATCGCAACTTCCGTTGATTGAATCGAATAAAGTTCAAACGCTCTGTTTCTATCTTTGCATACATGTCTACGACATATTGATGAAAGAGTCTCCGACATTTCAAAATAATAAAATAATTTTCTGATTTTGTCGTATCATAATTATATGTGCATAATAGTTTATAGCGCTGACATTTTTATTGAGTTCACATTCTGAAGAGAAAAAAAAACAAATGGAAATTTAAATCATTTCATACTAATTCTTGTTAAACAAAATTGGAAGAGTATATTAAACCCAACAACCTGGGTTTGCGGGATCTGCCATTTTTAAATTAATAGAGTATCCATCTTCACCTCGACAAAACAAAATTGGATACTGTAGGGCATCGTAAGTGCGATGTGTTTCACAAACACGTTGTAATTGATTAGTTCTTTTACGCAATACAATGTCACGTGATTGAAACTCATCGCCGACAATCACCACAGCAACTTCATTATTTATAGGTGCATTAAATCTTCGTTCGTGTTCTCCGATTGGTCTTCTATCAGCACGAATCACTATTTTATGATCATCAGACGGCATCTGATCAAGTGCTGTCCGAAAAGTTTTAATCAAATCATTATGTCCATGAAACAATGCTTGCAATTCACGTATTATTATTCTTCTGGCACCGCACGCACATGCGTTATCGTCGCACGACGCGTTTTGGATTAGTTCGGCAACGTACATATACGGACTCATTTTTATATAACGGGTGATTTTTTTGAGGTTAGGATTTTCATGCATTAGTATTTGACAGATCACGTGGGATTTCAGACATGGTGTCAAAGAGAAAGATGCTCAGTATGCTTTGACATTTCATCATGAATAGACTTACTAACGAGCAACGCTTGCAAATCATTGAATTTTATTACCAAAGACCATTGGCAGAAAATCCGCTTTTTTATCGACAAATTTTGTTCAGCGATGAGGCTCATTTCTGGTTGAATGGCTACGTAAATAAGCAAAATTGCCGCATTTGGGGTGAAGAGCAACCAGAAGCCGTTCAAGAACTGCCCATGCATCCCGAAAAATGCACTGTTTGGTGTGGTTTGTACGCTGGTGGAATCATTGGACCGTATTTTTTCAAAGATGCTGTTGGACGCAACGTTACGGTGAATGGCGATCGCTATCGTTCGATGCTAACAAACTTTTTGTTGCCAAAAATGGAAGAACTGAACTTGGTTGACATGTGGTTTCAACAAGATGGCGCTACATGCCACACAGCTCGCGATTCTATGGCCATTTTGAGGGAAAACTTCGGACAACAATTCATCTCAAGAAATGGACCCGTAAGTTGGCCACCAAGATCATGCGATTTAACGCCTATAGACTATTTTTTGTGGGGCTACGTCAAGTCTAAAGTCTACAGAAATAAGCCAGCAACTATTCCAGCTTTGGAAGACAACATTTCCGAAGAAATTCGGGCTATTCCGGCCGAAATGCTCGAAAAAGTTGCCCAAAATTGGACTTTCCGAATGGACCACCTAAGACGCAGCCGCGGTCAACATTTAAATGAAATTATCTTCAAAAAGTAAATGTCATGAACCAATCTAACGTTTCAAATAAAGAACCGATGAGATTTTGCAAATTTTATGCGTTTTTTTTTTAAAAAGTTATCAAGCTCTTAAAAAATCACCCTTTATATAGATTCATATTGTACTGGCGGAAAAGCTCGGCGAAAGTATCATTCTATTAAACAACTACAGCTACAATGGTAACATAAGTTGGAATGGCACAGATCTGCATTTAGAGGGCACCTATACAATACAAACATTTGATGATTCGGTAATCAACAACAAACGGTTCAGCAACTTGGAATCCACCATAATGAAGCCAGGAATTGTTCTCGTACAGTTTACACCTAGCGAAATTGAACGATTGAGGATATTGTTCCTAGAAGCTCTAGAGTATTACTCTGGTAACCCTTTTGGGCATTGCTCTGACTCTCGTCTTCGGATTGCACAAATACAATCAACGGTTGAAGTGTTTAATATTGCCGATAGAACTTGTAACAGTCGCAGAAACAAAAGTAGCAGCCATAGCCGCATCACCGAACTGCAATGAATCAAGAATCGAGATACGAAGTAACCTGCCCCAATTTGGTAACATTCCGAATTCCTGGAAATCGCTTGAGGACAAGCATAAATTCGAGGGGGAAGAGTTAAAGAATAAAACATTGTATTCAACTGTGGGGACACACCAAATCTGGCAACACCAATTCGGTGTTGTAAAATACCCCTTTTCGGACATCTCCTGTGGAATACCCAAACTGAATTACGGAATGTCGGAAAAAGCTCATTTTGGTTACATTCATTTCGGAAGGCTTCTCTTGTACAGTTCGAGTGCTACAGAACAGCTAACGCCATTTTTCTTCAATTGTGCCTTACAAAATTTAATTTGAAATTATAAATAAAACTAGCTGACCCGGCAAACTTCGTTCTGCCCAAAATAGATTTTTTTTTCATTTCAAAAATTACACCGGTATTAATTTTAATAGAATATGAACGATTTTTCCTAATTTCATCTATATATATAAAATTAAGTGGCAAAACTTCCTGTTCGCATACTCCTCCTAGACCGCTTGCCCGATTTCAATGACATGTTCAGGGGTGATTGGGGTCTGTTTGGAGGGTGCACATAAGAAATTCAATGTGTGTATCATTGCACGTTTTGCAAAAAAAAAAAAAAAATTATGCATCCCGCCTATACAAATTCTCATGAAATAATGTTTTGCCGCAAGATTGACAGTCCTGTCAAATGCCTTTTACTAATAAAAAGGAACAACTGGCGGATGTTTACAATTAATAAAAAAAAAACATTGACATCGCACGTTGATCGTTTTTGCCCGTCATTCGTTCTTTCTATGGATGACTGTCAAGCTAACAAGACATACAGAACGTAAGTGTTCCGAATGCACTGAGTGTATAAAAAAAAATGTTTCAACATTATGTGTATTTTTCTCAGATTTCAACGTGATTAACATTCTGCGTACAACACAAAGCAAGTGAGTATTGTTATTGTTTCGTAAGTGTTTCCATGCGGTTTGCAAATACACTGTTTGTGGGTCTTATTGCATATACGTGTGTGGGTAAAATACATAGTTTAAGATGTAGTTTTAGGTTACTTTTTCCATTTTTATTTATGTACTTCAAATATGCATACTCTAGAAAATGCCTCGACTACGCCAACGTAATACGGTTGGCAAGCATACGAGTGATTCACGTCGAATGTCAATATCAAGAAGAAATCAAAGCGAAGAGCGACGCGCTCAAATAAATGCCCGAGGTAGAGCGGTGTACAGAGAGCGGCGTGCACAGATTAGAGCTGAATTCGCCGACAATCAACGGCCAAGTTACCGTTTATTTCACTGCAGACAATGTACCACAGAGCGCAGCACGACCACCGGGGACAACACTAACTACATTTTTCGAGTTGTGTTCCGAAATACCAAAATATTTCACTTGGAATCCATCATCGAAAACATTTCAACGACGAAAGCAAGGGGAGCGTGTTGACGGTTATCCAAATGTCCGTAAAACCGATGCCATAGGACGCATTTACACCATCCATCGGAACAACGCCGAATGTTTCTATTTGCGTCTGCTATTAGTCAACGTGCGCGGACCAAGATCATTTGATGATTTGAAAACTGTTGACGGTCAGTTGTGTGCGAGGTATCGTGAAGCATGTCAGCGATTGCATTTGTTAGAAGATGATATACATTGGGACACCGCACTTCATGAGGCATCACTCACATCTCTTCCAAAACAAATACGCGTACTATTCGCCATAATAATATCTACATGCCTTCCGTCAAATCCGCAAGAACTGTGGAATAAGTACAAAGACTGCATGACCGAGGACTTATTAATTTTGGCGCGTAATCGAGCATCGGACGGAGACTTGCTATATACATTACAAATGTATAATGATGCTTTGATATTGGTTGAAGATCTGTGCCTTACAATTGCGAATAAGGCATTAACGCAACTTGGCATAGCTGCGCCCAATCGTTCAGCGATAGATATGCTTGACCATGAGCTTCAACGTGAACAACAACACGATTGCAATGAATTGCGTGCTTTCATACAAGCTAACATTACCAAATTGAATATTCAGCAGAAAAATGCTTATGATAAGATTATACGGTTTATGCGGTTTACAATAACGCCGGTGGATTCTACTTTCTGGATGCGTCCGGTGGTACAGGGAAAACATTTCTGACCTCTTTGATTCTTGCTACTATGCGGTCACAGCAGAAAATTGCGCTGGCAATTGCTTCGTCAGGCATCGCTGCTACTCTACATAATGGCGGCCGAACAGCACATTCTGCGTTGAAATTACCGTTGAACATCCAAGTCGTTGAAACACCAACGTGCAACATATCGAGGAATTCAGCAATGGTAAAAGTTTTGCGAGGAGCTGGAATAGTTCTATGGGATGAATGCCCAATGGCTAAGAAAAAGTAATTAGAAGCATTCAATAGAACAATGCAAGATTTACCCCAAAAGCAACAACTTTTATTTATTATTTTCGGCAAACTTTGCCAGTCATTCAACTCCTGCCGACGAAATAAACGCATGTTTAAAATCGTCAGTTTTGTGGAGACATGTTCAAAGGCTGACTCTTACCATCAACATGCGAGTCCAATGATCGATCCGCAGCGGCGTTTTCGAAGCAGTTGTTGGACATTGGCGAAGGCAAAATACCAATCGATGATACCGGTTTGATCACATTGCCAAACAACTTTTGTAGACTTTTACAATCGAAAGAAGAATTGATTGAAAGTGTATTTCCGAATATTGTTCAACACTATCAACGCAAAAATACTAAATGGCAAGGCAACAGGTGAAGTTGTACTCTTACCACGCATTCCCATAATTCCAACGGACATGCCGTTTGAATTTAAGCGCTTGCAGTTCCCAGTACGTCTTGCCTTTGCGATGACCATCTACAAATCGCAAGGGCAAACGTTTCAAGTGTGCGGCGTCAGTTTGGAAGAACCGTGCTTCTCCCACGGCCAATTGTTCGTCGAATGCTCGAGAGTGGGAACACCAAGGTGCTTATTCATTTACGCGCCAGGTGGAAAAACCAAAAATGTTGTATACCAATATGTTTTATAAATGTTTTATAATTAAGTAACAGTTTTACAACAAGAAATAAAACACTAAGTAAAACCCCTCAAGAGTTTTAATCGATTTAGGTGTAGCGAAGCGCATAGGGTAACAGCTAGTTGTGTATACTTTAACAAAATTTTTACAAATCTTTCTTTTGTAAACATTGAACGGGCAGGTTTTCGATATGATCCAAACATTCAATATATCGCATCTGTTCAAATCGGTCAGATGTCAGTAGTTTGTCAATATTGCAATGCAGTCAAATTTAAAAATGAACCGCCAGGGTTATGTTGCGCCGGGGGAAAGACGATGCATTCCATGTATAATACCGAGGCATCTCCGAGTAAAGCAATGTTCTCGCGAACGGATCACTGGCGCAAGTTGCAAAGAAACTTGTTAAAGTGGTTGCTGGTGGTATTTCCGTTCGCTGTACTATGTTCTCTGCGTTGAAATAAACTCGCTGGCCATTCTCCAAATGAGCTGACAGATGCACAACAGTAGGATGGCGTTCATGAATTGCAAATGAAAATATTCTCCAGATTGCTTCATTGCAGTTCACATATCTGCCCATTTGAAATTTGCTAATTTCATCTCGTTCAACGCCAATAACCGCCATATCGCTTCCTTTGGTGACATATTTGCAAACATACTTAATTGATTTTATTGAACTGCAATACTCAACATTTATATGTGTTTTGAATGCCTTAGACAAAATTGGCGAATATGGAACGATCCATGTGTTATCAACCACGAAATTCTTTCCTTTCAATTGAGTGATGAATGTTCTGCCATTGTCAGCGGGTGAGCGACGCCGATAGAGAGGGTATCCGTCGTTTCCAGTTTGAGTTTCCGAAATAAAAGCACGGGGACAGCGTTTTTTGCATTTACTGTCCGACATACAAACCGAAGATGGATCGTGTTCTCCGCATGGCCCATGAACCATATTGGCCATCACCACTTCGTGCAACTCTGGCTCTATTTCAACATCAGGAATTTCGGCGGAAATGATGTCATCAATTTGGTCAGGTGTAAT
Source organism: Bactrocera dorsalis (assembly GCF_023373825.1). NCBI lineage: Eukaryota > Metazoa > Arthropoda > Insecta > Diptera > Tephritidae > Bactrocera > Bactrocera dorsalis. The sequence goes on along the minus strand of NC_064308.1, from coordinate 13,033,495 downwards.
TTTCTCCACCATCCAAAGAAGAATGTGTGCGTGGGGCAAACCTCTCTTCTGCCACTCCAATGAGTACATTCAGCATCGAACAGTGCCATATACACGTTGTTTCGTAATAAAGTCCATCAAACATCTGAGTTTTTGTTTAAACACGCGTGCTGTAACATCGTGGCGATCGCTTGGTGATTGACCGGGATGCAATAGATTCGTAATGTCTGGCCATTTTGGAATGCAAGTTAATGTAACAAACAAATCCGGCCGTCCATAATTGCGCACGTAAGTCATCGCATCCTGGGAGTACTCATGCATGTGTCTAGGACTGCCAATGTATGTATGTCGATGGCAAAATATAGAGTCGACCAATATCTGTAATATCTGCATCACCATTCATTGCATCTCTTAAGTGAATATACTCTTCAGATCGCAACTTCGACTGATTGTATTGCATGTAATTAAGTCGTTCTGTCTCAACTTTAACATACATGTCAACTGCATACTGTTGAAATAACCGTCCATATCTCAGTAAATGGTTGTCATAGTTTTGGCGAATCATCATTCGATATGCGTAAAACTTCATTGAACTGACTTTTTTATTTGTCTCGACACCTAAAAGCTTAAATTACCTATATGAAGTAGCAAACAAAAATTTTTTTTTACTAACCATTCACCGGATTTATCATCTTATATCCTAAGTGATATCCGTCTTCTCTACGGCAGAACATGAGCGAATATTGCATTGCGCCGTAAGACTGATGTGTCTCACTTATCCGTTTTAGTGCGTTTTGATTTCTACGTTTGATAACAATATCACGCGACTGCAATTTTTCTCCAACAACAACAATTGATATTTCGCTAACTGTAGGTGCATTATATTGTCTTTCATGTGACCCTGTTGGTCTTTTGTCCGCTTGTATGATTATACTATGATCATCTGTTGGCATACGTTCCAACGAAATCGTAAACAGTTTAATGAGGCCATTGTGTTCGTGTAACATTTGCTGCAATTGTTCGATTATTTCTCTTTTCGTTGTATTGAAGATAGCACAACGCCGATTTACTTCATCATGTGAATCTCCCAGAAAGTAAATTTGGAGATATTTGTGTTCTTGATCTGGATGCGGCAACAGCGATCCAGCGAGATGAAACATTTGCCCATGAACGTGTATAATTGGAAGAAAGCTCTGTAGTTTCTGTCGAATATTGTTTGGCAAAAATACCTTAAACGTTGGATTGTAGTTTTGTTCATTTACAATTTGCTTTACGAAATGGCTCGAGTGAGGAGATTCACCGTAAAGCAGCTGGAACAATGGCTGTGGTGGTGGAAGCAATTCTGGCAACGGTTCATTTTTAAATTTGACTGCATTGAAATATTGACAAACTACTGACATCTGACCGATTTGAACAGATGCGCTATATTGAATGTTTGGATCATATCGAAAACCTGCCCGTTCAAAGTTCACAAAAGAAAGATGTTGCCGCTGTTGTCGTCGAATAATCGCATGTTGTGATCTTACTTCATCACTTTGGTGAGCACGAACTTCCTTTCTTCTCGATCGTCGTTGCTAATTGTGAACTTCCCTTCTTCTCAATCGTTCTTGCTGATTGTATGTTTGGTTGACATCTTCTAACTGGTGCGTGCTACTGTCCAGCAGTCTATTTCGTGGTGATACCCTCTCAATAACACTTTCCCTTTGACATGCTCTGCTATTTCGTGTTCTCCTTGCGGCCTGGGAACTCCGAGAAGTGTTACCATACGTACTGATTCTTGACATCGTAACAAATATCTAATTGGAAATGATCATTCATTTGCATAAAGTTCATATAAGGTTTTACGGACCAATAACTTACCTTTGAAAACTCCAAAAATGAATGAATTAAACTAAGGAAGCAGATCAATTGAATGATAAATTCCAATGTACATAAATCGGTATTCGCCAACACGCTAAATCACTTTCACTAAATAACTCACTTTTTAAAACAAAATATATCAATATATCAGTAAAGCAAGGCGCATTTTTATTGCCCTCTAAATTTTGCGTGTTTGATTGCAAAGCAAAATTGACGTTTAATTTAATTTGTGTTTGTTTCATAAAACTGCCATTGCCATAAACCAAAAATAGCACGTAACACAACCAAAATTACCATATAACCGCTGCAGCAAGAACAACCAAAATGTCGTGCTAGGTGGAAAATGAGATAAATATATGGTGGATTAACAACCAAAATAATTAAATATTGTAAGGGAGGTACCACGTCCCCTTTTTCGATAACGCCAAGCTTTATGGGTGAGAATGGTGTTGTTTCCTATAGCTCTATACCAATTTTCATGTTCGTACCTTAAACACTTTTGAAGATATTCACCTTGAAAAGTTCAGTTTGTATGGGAGGTGCCACGCCCCCTTTTCCGATTATCCCTTCTTTTATGTGTAAGAAGGCTTTTGATACCATACAGGTCTAAACCAATTTTCAGGTCCCTACCTTGAACCCTTCTTCCCGTCACAGACATTCTGCTTAAAAAATTTAGTTTGTATGGGAGGTACCATGCCCCCTTATTCGATAGCCCCCGGTTTTATAGGTGAGAGTGGTGTTGTCATCCTGTAGCTCTGTACCAATTTTCATGTTCCTACCTTAAACACTTTTGAAGATATTCGACTTGGAAAATTCAATTTGTATGGGAGGTGCAACGCCCCCTTAATATTTTATTTTGATTTTAAGACATGACCTGCGCGTGGTAATAACAAACAAATCCCCCAAAGGAAGTATTTCATTGGGTTCAACCGTTTTCGAGTTTTAGCATTACAACTATACACCATTTCATTTTTATATATATAGATTTGATGATTATATTATCAATTATATAAATAAAGTTTGTTAAAACATAACTTGTATAACGATTGTTTACCTACAATTAGAACAGTAAAAAGATGGGTAGCTGAACGATTGACGATCCACGTGTAAGACGTCCAAAAAGCGCATCAACACCAGAAATCGTAGCCAAATACAGGATATGGATTTAGAAGACCGTCGATTAACTGAGAGAAATTTAGTAGAGGCTCTACACATCTCATTAGGCAGTGGGAGCCATATTTTAAATGAATTTTTAGGTTTTAGAAAGCTGTTCCGCATTCGCTAACAATGGAACAAAAACATATTCGATTGCGACTTTCTCAGCAACATTTGCAGCGTTATCAAGAGGAAAAAGTGGATTTTGTGCGTCGATTCATCACTATGGATGAGACTTGGGTCCATCGCCAAGATCCTGAATCAAAACAAGAGGCTAAAGAGTGAACCTGGTTGTTCGGCTTCGAAGCGAGTTCGGGTCCGGAAATCGGTCAAGAACATTTTGGTCCTTCGAGGCGGATCATCTCGCGTTTGTTACCCGCGGCTTTTGTGCTTTTCGGTAATTAATTAATCTTGTGCTCTCGTGTCGCTCATTACGCTCAACAATCAATAATTTCTTGAGGGAAATTGCCGGTTAATTCTTTGTGACTTTTTTTTCTCTTGATTTTTGGTACAATCCATATTTCTGCGTGTGGACAATTCAAAACTAAATCGCAATCAGTGTAAAGTTTAGATTGTAAAGATTCGGACGTGCAATCAGTCAAATCGACACAAAGTAGCAAGTCAACGGTGTTATCAGCACCTTCACTCAACATGCCTGTTACGTCAGGACGACAATCACCTGTGCACTCAGATGTGGACGAGACAGGTTCTGTCAAATCCACTCGCTCGTCAAATTGTGCACAATCACCCGCACGGCTACCTGACGAGCTCGTGCTTAAAGCCAGATCGCAACTCAATCGCGTGAAGGCACTCACTCTATACTTCAATCAAATTAATAGTTTCCGGGATAAGGACAGTTCTGCAATCAAGGCAATTCTGCAATCAGCGGAGGAAATACACAAAGCTTTCCTCAAAGAGCATTCGTTTCTGGAAATTACCTGGCAAGTAGCACATCGCACTTACGAGTATTTTGCGGATGATATTTATGCGCAAGAAACAAGCATCATCTGCGATATTCGTCAACTCACTACAGTCCGTCTTCAGCCAATCGACACTCCTGCACCTCAGTAATATCGTGAAGCAGTACAACCTCAGCCAAAGTTGTCAAAGTTCTGCGCTGCCGAACTTTGACGGTAATTACCAGCACTGGAACTCGCTCTGCACTCTCTTCCAGTCAATGGTAATCAGCAACTCAACACTCACAGATCTTGAGCGACTGCATTATTTGCGAGTTGCCGTTACTGGTCCAGCACTCGAGCTCATCTCACATTTCCCGGTTACTGAAACTGCGTTTTCAACAGCCTGGACAGCACTCAAAGAGCGCTACGGGTACAAACGAGTTCTCATCGACGCTCAACTTGCACATCTACTTCAAGAACACTCAACCACCCAAAAGCAGAAAGAATCTGCCGAATTTCTGCAGCAACTCATCTCTGGGGTAGATTCAGCACTCAACGCACTCGCACTCATTGGCCAATCAACAGACAATTGGGATTGTCTGGTAGTTTATTTTATCATCAAGCAACTCTCAAGCCGCACTCGCGAACTATGGTAATCCTCAGTTAGCAATCAAGTGACACATCCAACTTACACGCAACTCAAGGACTTTATCAGTCAGCGGGCTCGCACTCTCGAGAACACAGAGTCAGCTCGTCAGCAATCAACTGCCAGCACCTCAAGCAATCAGCAAAAACCAAAAAATGCATTTCACGCTACCGCACGCAAAACTGCCACTCAGCCAGCTCAGCAAGACTCGGTTTAGCAATGTGATTGCTTTGGAGCGCACTTCATCACGTCATGCCAAAAGTTCCGCACTCTGTTACCTCAAGATCGTCGTAAGTAGTTATTCAACGACGCATCTGCAAGAACTGTATGGGCAGACACAACCTTGCACCGTGCAAAAGTTCTGCGCGGTGCAAGACTTGTAATCGCAATCACCACTCAATGTTGCACGAAGCAGCTACAGCAACAAGTTTGCCAGCTGCTACAATTCAAATCGAGCCACGCAAATTTACCGACAATCAATAATAGTATGTTTGTACAGCCTCCAATCGCTCATGTCAATCCAACCACTCAATTCAATCATCACTCAACTCCGCCTCGCACTCATCAACTGCAATCACTTTACTAGCTACTGCAAAAGCACTAATCATCACGCCGATTCAGCAAATTAACGTTAGAGTTCTGATCGACTTTGGGTTAGAAATTTCACTCGTCTCTGAACATCTCCTCACGCAAGCTTCAATCAAAAGACGCCACTCATCAGTTACCATCACGGGAATCGGCGGCAAGAATGTCATCACATCAAAGGGGTCAGCTGACCTTATACTTAAGGCAAGTCACTCTGACACAACTGTGCAAATCGTTGCTCAGATTTTACCAATTCTTACTGTGCGTTCACCATCATCACGCACGTCATCTGAACAATGGACTAATCCACACCATATCAAGCTTGCAGATCTGAGTTTCTTTCTGCCACAAACAGTGGACATCATCATCAGCTGATTTTTTCGGTCGAATTATTAAACCAAACATCATCAGGTACCCATCAATCACTTTAATTGCTCAACTTTCAAATTTTGGCTGGCTCATCATTGGACCAGCAGCACTCACATCAATTCAGCAGCCTCGTCTTTCACTCACCACCACCTCAAACACTAGACAAGAAAGCAATCTCGACGAGTTGCTCACTCGACTCTGAATTCAAGAAGAAGTTTCAGAGCAATCGGTCAGTGAACTGACTCCAGAAGAAGAGCAATGTGAAAAACACTTCAAAACGGCACATCAACGAGACCAATCGGGGCGATATATCGTCCGACTGTCAATCATCTAAGAAAAATTGAATCTGGGAAACTCAGTACAACTCAGCACATCGACGGCTACAGCAAATCAGCAAGAAACTCAACACCAATCAAGAATACTAACAACTCTACACAGAATTCATGCAGGTATACGAAGGAATGGGACACATGACTGCCGTGTCAAACACTCCAACTTCACTCAATGGTGACAACGACATTGAATCAGCTGATTTCACCACCGAGATGACCTTAGCACATGATACTTCGGTATCAGGAGGGTTGAGGGTCTCAAACGGTGATTCAGCTGTTAAATGTCACCAGCGCACTCAATCAGTATACTATCTGCCACATCACGGAGTGTTAGGTCCCGCAGTGTCTGCACCAAACACAGAGTCGTCTTCGACGGCTCGTGTGTCACCACGTCAGGAAAATCACTCAACGATTTTCTGCACATCGGAACAAAAATTCAGTTTGATATCACCGACGTACTTCTATACGTCCGATAACACCAATACATCGTCTCGTCAGACATTGAAAAAATGTTCCGGCAAATAAACGTACACCCAGACGACTGGGACTTGCAACGCATTCTGTAGTTCAATAATAATAAAGAGATTACGCCATATCATCTCACCACAGTCACCAACGGCACGAGATCAGCATCGTTCCTTGCCGTCCGAGTCCTTCAACAACTCGTGGAGGACGAAGGAAAAAATTATCCACTCGCAGTACCTGCACTCAAGTACGGCAGATATGTCGACGATATTTTCGGCGGGGCTGATAACACTTCTAAGCTGAAAGCAATCGCCACTCAATTAAAACAAATCTGCACGGCGTGCGGTTTCCCACTCGCCAAGTGGCAAACAGTGAAGAAGTACTCAATTTCATTTCACCAGCTGAAGCACGTGATGAACCGCACCAGCTTGGAGACTGCACGAGCAAACTACTAGGATTGTACTGGCACGCAAAGTCGGACAATCTTAGATTCATCATGAAGTGCCACTCGGACAATCAAAACAAGTCCTCCAAACGAACAATCTTATCTGAGGTGGCTCAGATCTTCGATCCACTGGGATTTTTATCACCGCTCACAATCAAGGCAAAGATGCTGCTGCAGCAATCGTGGTTGCACAAAATCGGTTGGGATCACCAGGTCCCGCCGAAAGTATTGTAATCATAGCAATCACTGCACGAATTGTGAATTCCACGGGTTTTGCGACGCATCTCAGCTCGCAATGGCAGCAGTAATCTACGTCACTGTCCACTCAGCATCCGGAGAGACACTCACGACACTCCTTTGCGCAAAGACAAAAGTAGCACCACTCAAACGACTCACTATCCCACGACTAGAGCTATCAGCAGCGCTGCTACTATCGAAATTAATAACTTACGTCAAAGCCACTCTTCAAGTTGACGCACAATCAATCACTCTCTGGACTCTGGGATTCGATTACATGCGTCACGCTGGAAGGACTACTTACGGAATTGAGTTGTCAACATCCAAAAACTCTCCACAGATTGCAACTGGCGGTATGTTCCGGGTAAACAAAACCCAGCTGACTGTGCATCTCGAGGCATCACTCTCGCTCAGCTATCATCACACTCACTGTGGTCGACGGGACCACCATGGCTCTCAAAGTCACGATGCAACTGGCCTCGGCAGCCAGACACTCAGGACAACACCACTAGTCTAGAAGCTCGTCCAAATCTCACTCTCGTCATGACAACCACTCAGCCGATTAATCAATGGGAGTTGATCCGCAGGTATACTCTTGCCGCACCACTCACCCCAACAAACATTGAGAAAGCAACAATCTACTGGGCAAAGTCAAGTCAAGCAGCGTATTTTTCACTTGAGTTGCATCAACTCAAGGCCAATCGTGCACTACCTGCAAATCATCCGTTTCACCGACTGACAGCATTTATCGACGAACACGGAGTCTTGCGAGTTGGTGGTCGACTCGCGAATTCCACACTCACGTACAATCAACAGCATCCAATTATTCTGCTAAGACACTCTACACTCACGTCATTAGTCATCTACAACGCACACCTCCGTACAGTGCACGGTGGCACTCAGCTAACGATGGCAGGAGTTCGAAAATCATACTGGATTGTCGGTGGAAAACCAGCAATCAAAACACTCATACTACGCTGTATGAAATGCGCTCGCCACAGGGAGGTTTCGTAAACGAGCACAGCAACTCATGGGCCAGTTGCCTACAGCAAGGGTTCAACCATCAAGAGCATTTCTCCACACTGCTGTGCATTATGCTGGAGTAATCACAGTCAAATCATGGAGAGGCCGAGGCGCCAAACAATTTAAAGGCTGGATATGTGTATTTGTTTGTATGAGCATATCAGCAGTGCACATTGAAGTGGCAACTGACTACACTTCTGACACATTCATTGCTGCGTACAGACGATTCACCGCACGCAGAGGCATCTGCCACACTCAAAAAATTATTCACTCAAGGATCATCAGAAAGCACATCGACCTCGCTTGACTCCTACTGGATGACGGCACTCAATGGCAATTCAATACATCTGCAGCACCCCCGTTGGTAGGTCTTGGATCCTACGGGATCAGGCATCCCAGCTGAGCTCTAAGCTACCGGGGGGGTCGGCAGGTCGCGGATAGCTGGATGGCCTGTAGTAGCAGGTTAGTTGCGAAATAAGTTACAACGAATAAGCAATCCCCGACGATGAGCGGCAGGAGTGGAGGATGCGGTATAAAAGCCAGCCAAGCCGATGAAACTCATGTGACAGAGGCGAATAGTTACCGCCTCTCTAATATATGTGACCGATCGAAACCCAGGCGCGACGGACTCACAGTGAGCGGCTTCCTGGTCAGCGCCTGTACACCATGTTAGGTGCGGCTGCGAATATGACCGGTCCATACCGGGGCGCACTGGGAGTCCCACGAAGCACCATCAGCTGTTTCCCACTGATGGTGTGAAAAGGGTGATGTGAGCTTGCTCTTCCGAAGTGTTAGCCACGATGTGTATCAGTAACCAGCCCCTTCGGGCCTTGGTCAAGAAGTGTCCATTGGGCGCAGAAGTAGTAGTCTGCGTTGCTCCGGGCGAGCGCCGGTTCGTCCGCGTATTCCGGGACCGGTAAAGCGAAGGACAGGCCTCAGGGAACTGGGGTAGGGGCATCGTCCCCGAGGGTACACCCGTTCCTGTCTATTTCGGGCCGCCTCCCTGCACACGATGCGCTGGTAAAACTGATTTATGGAGAAAACAAAGGAAAAAATTAACAACGACAACAACAATAGCATCAACAAAAATGTGGAGTACCCAGAGATGGATCCCTTTAAGAAGGCTTCGCGATTGGCCAAATCGCCTGTAAAAGTGCTATCGGTGGATAGACCAGCGCGAGCCAAATCTTCACCCCCGGCGCTGCAGGAAAATACGCCGTCATTAATGGGAGGACTACGCGAACGAGATCACATGACGGAATTAGGAGAAATGATACAGAAGATATCTGTTATGATGCACCCACCACAGCGCACCATCAACAACGTGAAGCTCCACGCATGTGCCAAGGAGGAGCACGCCCGACTGGGTGAATTAAAGCGTAAGGTGGCAAGCCATACAAAGGTTGTTGAAATAACACCTAAAAGGCCACGTGACGGCAAGCAAATGGGGAGAAGAACGCCCCCAAAAAAAACCAAAACCGCCCATGAAGTGCTATCGATGAGAACGATAGTCGATTTAACAAGTGAGGACAAAGGTAGCTATCCTAAAGATGTTAGAACGAAACCGGCCACAGACGAAGAATGGGTCACGGTCCAGAGTAGAACACAGAAAAAAAAGATTAAGAAGAATGCAAACACGACACAACGTCTCCGACCTGATGCTATCGTGATTGCAAAAGTTGGTGAAATGACATACGCAGACATACTTCGAACAGTCAAAACAAATGGGATACTGCAAGAACTTGGAAAAAATGTGACGAGAGTAAAAAAGACAGCCAAAGGAGAGATTCTAATTGAACTAAAGAAGGAGCAAACAGGAAGCACTGAAGAATACAAAGAAGAGATAAGCAGGATATTGGGCGACCAGGCACAAATCAAAACATTGAAGCAAGAAACCACAGTGGAGTTGCGGGACCTGGACGATATTACCACAAAGGATGACATAGTGGAAGCAATACGAGCATAAATTAAAGAACGTGGCCTCTTCAATGTATCAGCAATAAAAAGCATCAGAGCGGCCTACGCAGGCACCCAGATAGCAGTGATAAGTCTTCCTGCGCAAGAAGCAAAATATTTGCTACAGGCCCAGAAGATTAAGATCGGCTGGACAGTCTGCAGGATACGGGAGAAAGCTCAGCTGAAGAAGTGCTTTAGGTGTCTCGAGTATGGACATGTGGCGAAGGCGTGCAGAAACTTGGAAGACAGGAGCAAGTGCTGTATCAAGTGCGGAGAAGAGGGTCACTTTGCGAAATCCTGCACTAATAACCCTTTCTGCATTGCGTGCAAAAAGAATGGAAAAGCGAACACCGAACACCAAATAGGGAGCCGAAAATGTCCCATTTACATAGCAGCGTGCAGTAAAAACATAAGGTGAAGATCCTGCAAATAAACCTGAACCACTGTGAGGCGGCTCAGGAGCTATTAACGCAAACGGTACACGAATACACTATTGACGTAGCAATAATTTGTGAACAATACAAAAATAAAACGACTGACAAGTGGATCTCAGATACCACAAAAAAGGTAGCAATATGGGCATGTGGAGACAAAACGTTCCAGCACAAACCATTAACGGAAAGGGCCTACTACGCAAGAGCGAAAATATATGGGATCAATTTCTACAGCTGCTATATACCGCCAAGTATCCCACTTGACGAATATGAAAAAATACTTTACGAACTCGTGAAAGATGCAATGACAACTACCCAAAACATAATTGCGGGGGACTTCAATGCCTGGGCGATAGAATGGGGAAGCAAAGCCACTAACCCGAGAGGAAGGTGCTAGACGCTGTCCTGCTGAATACAGGAACAAAGAACACCTTCGAAAAGAATGGACGTGGATCCATTATTGACGTATCCTTTGCTAGCAGAGCATTAATTCGATCAACTGACTGGCGGGTAAGCGACACATATACCCAGAGTGATCATCAGGCTATATTAATAAGCATTAACAACCCCATACAAGGGCTACGCAGAACCACTTGTCGCCAAAGAGTGCAGTCCAAAGGATGGAGGATCGAAACACTTGACGAGGAACTTTTCCGATTTATGCTGGACGATACCCTGAAAGAAGATATTGATGTAGAACTCCAAGCCAAATTGCTTGTAGAACACATATCTAAAGCCTGTGATGCGGCTATGTCCAGAAGGAAGCAAACAGCCCATAGAAAGCCGGTATACTGGTGGAACAGTGAAATTGCTTTATTGAGAAGCGAGTGCCACAAAGCGAGGCGCCTATTTCAACGTTGCATAGGCAGCGACAATGTTACGAGGATGAGAGAAATTTTCAAAGAAAAGCGCAGGGCCCTCAAGAAAGCGATAAAGGCAAGAAAAACTTCTTGCTTCAAGATGTTATGCGAAAAAGTAGATGAAAACCCATAGGGAGAGGCGTACAAGATAGTGATGGGAAGGATAGGAGGAGGCAAGGGGCAAGCACCGACCTGTCCCTCATTGCTAAGAAATGTGGTAGAGACGCTATTTCCTAAGCAAAGCCAAGAAGGTGGAAGCTTATTTCTCGAAAAAGCAGAGCCCACAGATGCAGCACCAGTGAATGTGCTCGAAGTGCTACAAGCGGCTGAACGGTTCGGCAACTCCAAAGCACCAGGCCTGGATGAAATCCCAAACAAGGTCCTAAAACTCACGGTGAAATATAAACCAAAACCATTTGTGGAGCTATTTACACGATGCTTACGTGACGGAATATTTCCCAAAATATGGAAAAGGCAACGTCTAGTGCTATTGCAGAAAGCAAATAAACCAGCAGGGGAACCGAGCTCCTACCGTCCACTTTGCATGATCGACACAATGGGAAAAATGCTGGAGTGGATTATCTGTGTCCGACTAGAAAGTTACCTGGAAGGGGAGGCCTGCAGCCTATCAAATAACCAATACGGCTTTCGGAAAAAACGCTCAATTGTTGACGCAATTAAGAAGCTCACAGGTATTGCGGAAAAGGCCATAGAAGGAAAAAGATGGATGTACGGCAATAAACAATACTGCGCGGTCGTAACGCTCGATGTGAAAAACGCATTTAATTCGGCGTACTGGCCCCACATACTGCGTGTGTTACAGGCGAAAAAAATACCAAGTTACTTGTTGAGCATCATACTGAGCTATTTGTCCGATAGGCTACTGCTCTACGACTCAGACGAAGGTCCAAAAGAGTATACGGTAACTGGTGGTGTGCCACAAGGCTCCGTACTGGGTCCACTCTTGATATAGCGGCAACCATAGTGGCCAAAGAACTCCATCATATTCAAAGGATATGTAGTGAGACGGTAACAAAAATAAAACTCTGGCTAAACAGTTCAAAACTTCAACTCGCGGAACAAAAAACGGAAGCAGTGCTTATTTCGAGCAGAAAAAACTAGAGAATACCACTCTCAACATTGACGGACACAGCATTACAACACGATCAGCACTAAAGTACCTTGGTGTAATGATCGATGCGAGACTGAGCTACAAAACACACATTGAGAAAGCCTGCGAAAAAGCTGCCAGAGTAAATGCGGCCCTAACCAGAATTATGGCCAACATAGGAGGTCCAAGACAAAGTAGCAGAGCACTTCTGGCCAAGGTTAGCCAGTCAATTGTGATGTACGCCGCACCTGTATGGGGACCAGCGCTTATGCAAAAAAACCTATGCCAGAATGGCACAATCAGTGTTTCGGCTAAGCGCAATTAGAACTATTAGCGCATTCCGCACGGTATCTCATGAAGCCGCTAGCATTATATCTGGGATAATGCCGCCAGATATAATGGCTCGAGAACTGAAGCGGATCTATGACAAAAGCAAAAGTATAGGCAGAAAGCTGACAACGGCAGATCGAAAAGCGGAAAGACAAGAAAGCATGGAGGAATGGCAAAATCGCTGGAACACAGCAACAAAGGGAAGATGGACGCACCGATTAATCGGGAAAGTACAAGAATGGGTGGAACGAAAGCATGGCGAGACAGACTTTTACATGACGCAGTTTCTGACAGGACACGGATGCTTCAGAGAGTACCTGCATAGGTATGGTCATGACAATGGTGTTACTTGCTCTTTCTGTGGTACCAGTAGCGAAAATGCGGAGCACGTATTTTTCTACTGCCCGAGATTTACGTCAGAGCGCCAGGCCCTGGAGATAGAAGTGGCAGGCTGAGTAACACCTGATAACATAGTAAAGCATATGCTGCAAAACAGACGAGTATGGCATGCCATGGAGAGAACGACAGCTCTGATACTGCAAGAGCTGAGAATAGCCGAACACCAAAGAAGCAGTGAAGCTAGAGCCGCAAACAGCGAGCTAATGACGTGAGCCAGTAGGCTAAGCTGGTCCTGCGATGTAATGCCTAGCGGCGGTCCCGCAGGACCTTTCCATAAAGCTACAGATGACGGAGTTAAGGGTTTAGTACATAGGCGTGCTGTTCCGCAAGTCCAAGACAGTAAGATATTACTTATTAGGCGTGGTCCCGAATGAGGTGCACCTTTAGCTAGCAGTACGAATCGTGCATACTGCATACAACTAAGTATCAGTATCTATGAAAGATTCCCCCTCCGAAAACAAAAAAACAAAAAAAAAAAAAACACCTGCAGCACCGCACATGGGCGGCAAGTGGAAAGCAGCGGTAAAGTCAATCAAATTTCATCTCACTTGAGCACTTGGGGACACATGATACTCACTCGATGAAATTATGACTTTACTCACACAAATCGAAGCCATCCTCAACTCAAGGCCACTAGAACCACTCAGCCATGATCCTGAAGACCTCGCAGCACTCACGCCAGGTCACTTTTTGATCGGCCAAGCACACACAACACTTCCAGAACCTACTCTACAACCAAACAATATCACGCGACTATCACGATGGCAGATGATACATCATCAGTTTCAACAATTCTGGAAGCACTGGTCAACATCATACTTGCAACGTCAACTCGCTACGACGAAATGGTGGAACCCAAACAATCAATTAGAAATTGGCTCACTCGTATTACTCGCTGACGAGAGGTTTCCACCTTGCAAATGGCCACTTGCAAGAATCACTCAACTACATCCTGGCGCAGATGGATTCACCAGGGTTGTTACACTTAAAACTGCAACTACCACTCTCGTCAGACCAATCGCAAAGTTGCCAATCCTTAAACAGGGCAACAAAATCAAATCAGAAGCACGCTTCTGATGGCGGGCAGAATGTTACGGATTGCCAATGCATTCCCCATACTCTAGGCACACTATAAACGGAAAGAAGTCACATCTCGGGCTATTTTCAAGTCACTCGGACCACATCATTTCACGTGTGCAATCATAAAAGTCTTTTTAATTGGCTCATCTCGTGCATTAGTAATATATTTTGTAAGACAATCGTTATAAAAAAACCATAAAATTAATTGTAACAAAAGTTCAAAGGCTGTGAATAAAGTGAGGGCTGATTTACTAGATCAGTCTTCATGGTAATTAACGTGGGGTGCAACACCCAAAACCGGTGCACTCAATATTAAACTTTAATAATACTGAGTGCACAAAATGAAGAAAATTTTCTTTAGTTCCGGGTTTGGGTGTTGCACCCCACGTTTATTACCACGAGGACTGATCATCGAATTCCATTTGATTCCAGAACTCAAAAACTGTATGCGTTTTTCATCAAGTGAAGCGGTCATAACAGCTGTTGAAGCGTATTTTGCAGACCTTCCGGATTCTCACTTCAGGGATGGGATCCACAGATTGCGGGATCGTTGGAGGTAATACACTTGCTCAGGGAGATTATACTGAATAATAAAGTGTGTTTCGAATCATAAAATTGTGTGTTTTCTTATCAAACGACAAAACTTATTGAACAACGTGGTATTCAAGTAAGCGAAATATTATAAAACATATAAAAAATTTCACGCCTTATCAGGAACGAGCTGTATAGCTGCAGTAACTCAGAAATCAAAGATTTTAGCAGTAAAGCAGTGTCAAAAGATGCAAAGCTTTGATCCGCAAACTGTTCGTAACACACAACATGTAACAAAGCTGGTTATTATGGGTGAGTTTCTCGAAGTAAGCTGAAACTGAAGAGAGATTGAAGTTCGCCAAACTTAATGTTAATCAGACGGAATATTTCTGGAATAAGGTAATATTTAGTGACGAATCAAAATTTAATAATTGGTTCCGATGGTGCGCAAAAAATTTTACGCAAACAAAACAAAGCTATAGGAAAATAATATAATTAAGACTGTGAAACATGGCGACGGTTACATAATGATTTGGGGGTGCATTACAGCATCTGGTATGAGAAATCTCATTTTCATTGATGATAAAATGGGTAACCACTCATATTTGAAAATTTTAAAGGAAAATTTAGCTCCAAGCGTTGAGAAGTTGGGCTTTAGTGGGCGGTCATTCTTGTTTGAACAAGACAAGTGCAAGAATGGCTTATCTACCATTGTAAGCAATTAAAAACACCTCCGCAACCTCCAACAACTAACCCTATAGAGCATATTTGGTATCTACCGAAAAAAACAAAAACGGACTCACCATATAACTTCGAAATGTTTACTTAAAGAGGCCCTACGTACAGAATGAGCAAATATAACTTCAAGAAACAGTTATTCAGGCCGAAGGAGGTTTAACAAAATATTAGAATTGAAAAAATCGGATTCAAAACAATAGTTTGCATATGTGTGCCTAAACATTTTTTATGTAGAATCTTTAATTTTTTTGATATATAATCGCTAAAAATATGTAAAATAGTTTTTGCCTTTGCCGAGACATGTGATTTCACCAAAATATGGGCGGTGCTACGATCATCTTCCAATTTTCACATAGGTACCAACAAACCCCTTCCATACCATTCCGTTTTAACGTTTCTGGCGTAATTAGTTATTGATTTATTGCGCTTTTCGTAGTTTTTTAATCTTACCGTTATATGAGAAGTGAGCGGGATTATCTTCCGATTTCATCCATTTTCCTACTGTGGGCATGAGATCTTTTAACATTTGTGCCTAGCGAATTTGACTATTGTAGCTTTAGTGGCTTAGAAGATACATATGTACGTTAAACTTATTAGAGGACGGTCCACGCCCACTTTTTCAAAATGTTCTGCCTACAGGTTGCCTTGCTACTGCGATCTTCTGTACCAAATTACAGTTTTATATTTTAATCTTGTGCTTAGTTATGGCTCCTTATCGGTTTTCGGTAATATGTGGGCGTGGTAGTGGTCCGATTATGCCCATCTACGAACTCGTATATTTTTTGTAATAAGAAGCCAGCATACCAGGTTTCAAGTTACTCAAGTTACAGCTTGAACGGACGGACGGACGGACAGACAGAAAATCACCAGGATTAATATATGTATACAACCCTATGTCTATCTCGCTTAGTTTTTAGTGTTAATCGTTAGGTAAACAAAACTATGATACTATGTAGCAACAGGTTGCAAGAGTATAAAAAAACAAGAATAACATGCATAATATTAGGTTTGGCACAACCGAAATAGTATTATACAAATTAAAAAAAAAAAAACAAGTAAAGAAGGGTATAAGCGAACATTTCATAATATTGCCACTTGCAAGGGTTAAAGCCGGGCTAATACTTTCAGGCACATAAGGCTTGTTAGTTATATTGAGTCTATGGCGAGTTTTAAACGGCTTTTATTCATTTTAAGCACACAAATTTACCGATGTTAGAAAAGCACCATCTCTCAATTTTATTAAAATAACTCACATATTAGCGAGGTATAAAGTCACCCGGAAGTTCGAAAATCTTTAGATTAGGTAGTCCCCATATAGAAGTGTTCATAAATATATGAACATGACACTTTATTTCTTAAGGTAGAATTATATGTAGAAAATTATATTTGTGACACAAGTAAATTAATATATAAATATACACATGTAAAAAATAAATGAAATAAACAGAAAATACAGTCCACTAAATGTCAAGTGCAATGGTAAGCAACAAAATTGTAATATGAAACTTGCTCATAAAAATGTGAAAATCATTGCCTATTGAATAAATCACATAAATTAGTATATACATAAAACTAAAACAAACATACATACTCCAAATACTAATGCACACAAGCAGCAACTGATAACAGAATATCTATGGTGTATACCAGAGTCCTGCACGAGTAATTAAAAAAGTAACATGTTAGCAAGCGGCGATGCCGATGCGGCGAGTACACGCTACGTAACGGTACTTTGGCATCGTGGGCATCGGCATCGAGGGTATCGGCATCGCGGGCATCGCCGATTACTAACATGTTACCAGTGGTCGGCATTTCTTAGAACAATTGTGGAAACTAACTTCACACGTACGCTTACGCTCTATCGCAGAGCCGCTCAAAATTTTTCATGCCTATACTCGGAGTATAGGCAAGCAAATGCAGTCGAAGCATGTACGCTATGACGCTAATTCTGCCAGCGTCAAAAATACACTCGAAATACAGGAATTCAGTTTCGAATAAGCATATAGAGGACTTAATGAGAATCAAAACTTACGATCTTGAAGTCGATATGGAAAAAATCATGGAAAGTTAAAAAAATTAACTTAAAATTATTGTTGTTCTTAATTGCTTTTTTAATCAAAAACCATAATTTTTTATTTTTTTCTAAATTTTTAATAACAAAATAACCAAATAGCACGATTTCACTCAGTGTACTAAGCAAGCGCGCGCACACAATCATACGCTAGCAGATATCAAATGTGTGATTGTATGCGTTGGTAAATAAATTGCGCATTATTTTGAGCGGCTCTGCTCTATCGTTCAGTCGTTGTCGAGCCAGCAACGACAACATCATGTAAGACTATAGCGTTTCATTTGCCATTGACGATACCAGATAGTAATCGTACGATGCCACGATGCCGCGATGCCGATGCGCAATGTTACCTTCGCATCGTGGTAATCGTCAGAAGTGTTACTTAGTAACGTAATCGTACGATGCCTACCTTAATCGTGCAGGCCTCTGGTGTATACGTATGTGTATAAATACGTTAGATAGGAGTCATACCATATTAGTGGCAAAACTTAATGTATCTGACCTGTTTAGTTACCCTTTTGTTTTGCTTTGAACAGTTTCCTACTGTACCGTGAGCATAGTTATGTTTCGATTTCATCCATTTTCACACTGTTGGTAAGAGTTTTTATAATATTTGCGTTAGCTGAATTTGGTTGATGAAGCGTGAGTGGTTTAAGAGAAAAAAGACGCCCACTGTTTTAATATACTTATTTTACCTACAGGGGCGCTTTGTTACTGCAATCCGGACGCGAACGGACGGATGGACAGACAGACAGCCCGTTAGGTGAAAAAAACTATTATACTCGTACTCTGTAGCAAATTGCAGCAGTATAAACTAAGTAAGTTTATTTGAGTTGCCACCAGCACACATACGAATATATGATTTTACGTACATATGTATATACATATGTACATATATATTAAAAGTGTATAATACAACCTGGCTATGAAACCGTTGATATGTAATATTTTGAAAGGCTTTTAGTGTGCACGTGCTCTACGGTAAATGCAATAATTTTTCATGTATTGTCATTTCTCAACACATTATTCCTAATTCGGGACTTTTAACGTGCTTCCACGAATGGTTGCCAATTTTTCTCCTAAAAATTGTGATTTGCATTTTGAAAGATTAAAATCTTTAAAAACTTTATCAAAGGAATAGTGCCTACAAACAAACAAATGGATTTATAAAATAAAATACTCCTACCATACATGAATGAAATAAAATATTCGGATCCTAAGACGGGCATAAGATGGGCCATTTTAGGGTATAAATATTTTTTAAACTCACATTTAGAATTTGATTTACTTGACGTTTAAATCCCATTTTTATTTATCGAAAGACACAGTATAAACATACCCGTTAGAGAGCACTAGACACAACAAAATATATCCATAACATAGTATAATTTCACAGTAAGGGCGTAAAACCAAGGACTCCTCCAATTAGTGGCTCACTATGTTAACGTTCGGTTGGAGACATCAAAAAGCGTCCTGTCGTACTTCGGAGTGCAGTGTTCTGACAAGTCTGAAGCTTCTTCATCTGCGTACCACCGCATTCAGACGATCATATTGGTGCGGCGTAGTTGAGGACCGCCCGGCCGATTGCCTTGTATGTTGCCAACAACGTTTCTTTGTCCTTTTCCCATGTGCTGCTGGCTAGAGACTTGAAGATTTTGTTGAGGCTCTGTACTTTGGCGATAATTGCGGTCGTATGAGGAGTGAAGGAGCATAGATTATTAAAAGTTACACCTAAAATCTTAGGATTATTGACAGTCGGAATCTTGAAGCCGTCGACTGTAGGTCGGTGTGATATTAAGTCTGTACTCCTTCGTCCCGTCCTTCATTTGTTAATATGGTCGCTGTGGATTTGGTGGGAGAGAGTGTTAGGTTTCGTGCGGAAAAGAAGCGAGAAAAGTCGGAGAGATAACCGTCTACCTTTGAATACATGCCATCGATTCCATTGCTCGACGTCAATATCGTGCAATAATCAGCGTATGAGGTTATGGAAATTCCCTCTAGTGGCTGTGGAAGATTCGAGATTTAAAGTTAACAATAGTGGGGAGAGGAACCCCTTGATTAATTCTTCTCAGTTTAGAATTTTTTCCTCGAAACAGTACAGTTGACTGAGGACCGTACTAGTGAGTGCTGTAATGCCAGTATAAAAAATTAAATATTTTATAGCCCCCTTTGGTTACAATAGTCTTATGCAGGGGTGGGCATATTAGCCCTCAGTGGCATTTTGCCCGTGCGGGCACGAGTGCACATTTTGATGGCTAGGTGAGGGGATCATCGCGGGCAAACATGAAGTGAGAGCAACGTATTTTACCACTCCATATTTACAAATGAGAGCGTATTTTCCCACACCATGTTTACAAATGAGAGCAACGTATTTTTCCACACTATGTTTACAAATGAGAGCGCGCGCATATATGGGAAGTTGCACTGTGGGTAATAACTGTAAAACTGCCTAACAATTTTAAGTTTCTTTGTAACTACTATAAATTTATAAAATGTAAGACAAATAACAAAAGGTATAATAAATATTTTATTTTAGTAATCATTTTTTTAATATGTCTTTATATCAGCATTTAATTTTGTTTATTTGAAATAATAAATTATATGTTTGGTTTAATCTCATTTGCTATAGCTACACGCATTATTGTACCAAAATTTAAATCAGATAACCTACTTCTTATTTTAGATACTTTGTATAATTTTCGAAGCAAAAAGTTTCAAACCAGGTTATTTCTTTAAACTTCCTTATAAAAAGTAATTTCAATAATAACTTCAGTTTATGAACCACTGTTTCTTCAAACACATATCGCTCATTTGCTGCAAGACCGGCATAAATCAAAAAACGTGATTTTTGAGTTAATGCTGCAGAATTGTTCGTTATATCATACTTCATGTTGAGTGAAAAATCCATATGAATACCTCTTATATGCTCCGCTTGAGAAGAGAATATATTTCCTGTTTTCCATGTAAGGTTGGAGTAAGTTGAAAACTTTAAACGCGTTTTCTGGCGAATCGATTTTTTTGACTTATGCCGGTCTTGCAGCAAATGAGCGATATGACCTTATCTTATGAGAGCGCAATGTAAATAATTACCCAACAACCCTTCTACCACCCGCCAATCGTAGTATTTCAAACGGCTTGGGGTTTTCTCCGTAGAAACGACTCAGCTGATTGCTCTCTCACACAGCAGGGATGACAGGCTCGATATACTGTAGTAATTATAAAAATTGGCTTCAATATATTTGAAATTTTCTTAAAATAACTCAAATTTAGAATCGAATGATATTATTTACAAATATATAATATAGTTTTAATAGTTTGATTTCAGTTTTGATATTTTATATTATGAAAAATTATAATTGAAAACTTAGATGTGTACAAAACTACATATGCGTATTGAGTAATGGCAACATTGTTCAAATGAAAACGAGAATGAAACGCTTGCAGCTCGTAGCGAAGTGAGAAGATGTTTCTGCCTTTAGCGTTTGTACTCTATTTGTGTGCTTAGCCGCTCTCAATCAATAATGCCATACCGCGCAAATATATTTTTATTTGATGATTTCTTATATTTTTGAAAATATGTGTTCTCTTTCTATAGCGCATATTATTCTTTTAATACATTTCCAGAGGCAACATAGATTTTTAAAATTTAACAAAACAATTATAGAAAAAAACTTCAATTCTTTGAATATTTTGATAAAACAACCAAACTGAAAATATCACAAGTCATATATTTATATATGCATCTTCATTAAATGGAACTGCAATATGTTTAAACACAATATATGACAAATGTCGCTTGCAGTCTGTCGCACTCTACTTGTTCAGAGCGTAACTGTCAATTTATTGCCATTGCCGTTAATTAATTAAATAAATTATTTTAAAGTAACGATTTATAATTGAATATTTATGATAGTAATAAAAAAGTCGTACTTTAAATATTCATTAAATATACACTTTTTGCACTATGATTATTATTATTATACATATTTTATAATTAAATTTTTACCATTTTGTATTTTATTTTGTTTCTTTTAATAGGCGTAAATGTTGGCTCAAACGTTTGGGTGTTTTTGAAGATCTGAGTGAAAAAATACCTAAACACATTTTTGCGTGCGAGCGGCATTTTTCCAATGAAATGCGTAACGCAAAAAAATTGCGTCCGAGAGCCGTTCCGGACATAAATTTAATTAATGAGCTAATATTTAACGCCCCAAATTCTGAAAATATAATTGAAATAGGCGTTGAAGATTTTTTCTCCAAATGGAAGGATCTGCCTCAAATGCAAACGGTGCATCGAGGCAGCTGCTTCCACTCTCAGAAAGGGAAGACCGCGAAAATATTTTAGATCCTCTGCCACTTCTTGAGGAGGAACTAGTAAAGAGTAGTGAAAAAGCCGCGCAAACAGGTAGGGGTCTGACAGCAGGGACAGATAGAAAAAAAAAATTAAGAGAAGAGAATAGGATTTTAAAAATAAAATTGGATGAAAAAGAACAGGAGAATAGGAGTTTAAAAGCTCAGTTGGTCCAAATGGCAACTGAATTAGAAAGATGTAGGGACATGTTAAGAAGTAGTTCATTTAGGGAAGAGTCAGATCCTCTTGAGATAGTTTGCAGCAAAGTTCCTCCTCAGTTAGGTGCTTGTATTAGGAGTAGTTTTTTAAATAGTAGTCGCCAAAATCACGGTCGGCGATATGATAGTTTTTTTTAAACTTTAGCTTTGGGTGTATTTTTTTGTCGCCAATCGCTTACCGCTACCTAAAGCACCAACTTAGTTTTCCCTCAGAAAATACCTTACATAATTTTGTCGCAGATTGGCCTCGTTTCCCTGGTTGCACCCAAAGCAGCATAAAGTCTTTACAAATTAGGAGTAAGGGATTTTCTTTCGAACAAAAGTTCATATCAGTTTCTTGTGATGAAATGTCACTGAAATGTCATTTGCAGTATGATAGGAAATTTGATAGGGTGATAGGTCTTGAAGATTATGGCGATGAAAATCGCGCATCTAGAATAGCCACAACTGCATTGACCATAATGGTGCAAGGTATTGGTGGGGAACCTTGGTCCCACCCGTTAGCTTATTTTTTATTAGAGGCTCATGTAAAGGGGATGTCCTCAAGAAATATATTCTTGAAGCCATTACCCAACTTCAAAATATAGGGCTAGTTCCAATTTTAAAAATTTAGCTAATTTGTTAGGTGTTTCAATGTCACGGCCGTTTTTCAACGTTAATGGTAAGGAAATATGTTTTTTTTACGATAGCCCCCATTTATTAAAATGTAGTCGAAACTGCTTACAAAATATGAAAAATAAAGTTGATTTTAAAAATAGTCGCGTATGTTGGTCAGACATAGTCCATTATCGAGTTATCGGTGTGCGCACAAATTAACCGATGCTCATATTTACCCCAATACCTTTCAAAGTTAAGTGTTAAGTAATACGGTCGCTTCAGGTACGCTTTCTCTTTACAGCTCGGGAGCCTTAAGCTCAAAAAGTATGAGCTTTATTAATACCGCGGATTTCGTTTCTTTTTTCAATAAATTATTCGATATCTTTAATAGTAGTTTCACTGAGGCCATTGTACCCACTAAAAAAGTTTTATAAGTTCCCCAGAGCAAAACCAGTTTTTAGATGAGGCAGAAAAAGTTTTGAAAACAATTCGGGTCGTAGATGAGTTAGGAAACCACACAACGAATAATTTCAATTTTATAAAGGGGTGGTTAATTAATATTAATAGTTTAAGACGATTGTGGCGATTGCTGTCACACTCAGGATTTCCTTACCTGAAGACAATACGACTATGTCAGGACAGCTTAGAGGATTTTTTTGGTCAGATTAGAAGTAGGGGAGGTACTAGAGTTACACCTTTCATGTTCTCTAGTTTATTTAGGAAGTCATGGGGTTTACGTTACGTAAATATCGTAACAAAAGGTAACTGTGAGCTGCCTTTAGAACCCGAAGCCACAGTTATTTCAGAACATAGCCATAATGTTCTTCTTAATGTATGCAATGATTCCGTTTTAAGTGACCTTTCTTGGCAGGATTTCCAGGGTTTACCACGGCCCGAACACTCCATTGTTAGATCCATTACTTTAGATAGTAGTTTAGAAATTAGCTTTTTAAAGGAAAATGCTTTTAGTTATTTTTGCGGCTACCTTTATTTGAAAATTTTTAAAATGCACACATGCCTCCTGCCATCACCTTATTTAGGAGATGAAATTCCTACTGATGAATTCATCTTCATACATCAAAACCAGATCGATAAATGCAGCTTAGTAAAGCCGCCTCAAGAATTTGTTGCATTTATTAATAATTTAGAAATAAAATTTGTTGAGGAATTTGACAGAAATTGTCATAAAATAGGATTAGGAGAAATTCTTTTTGCTAAATTAAAAGATATTAGGCCCTTCTTGTGTTGTGAAGACTGTGACCCAAAGGTCTTTGGTATTTTGTGACGAAATTTTTAAATAGAGATTTATCTTTACCCAATTTTAAGAGTAAAATTTTATGTGTTTCACATTTGCAGTTTTTATCTTCCTTTTTTAGTGGTTGCAATGAGCTAAATATTTTATACTAAAATAAGATTTTTTAAGCAGATTCGCATTAAGAGGCTCTAAAGTTAGAACGTTTAATAGAAAGTTTTTAATAACAAGTTAGAATTTGGGGTTTAAATATTGGCATTTGTATATATATATCTTTATTTTTATAGTTTTAAGTATTATATTAATATACTGTGATATGAAGTGATATTGTTTTCGTTATTTTTTTTTTTATACTATTATATATGAATTGTTATCGTTTTTTTTTTTTTAATTTTTTTATGTAAATAAATTTTTAATGGGCGATATAGGCCTACTGGGGAACCGAGCACCCAAAAATAACTTCGGTAACACGCCCTTTTGCATACCTCATAGGTGGAGTGGAAAATGCGAATTGGGTGTTTTATTTAAAATGCCCAAAAAATAGCTTTTTTTCTGATCTGGCTACAATGAAAAATGTCATAAAAAACGTTTATTTTGGAGGCGCTCTCACACTGGAATAAGTTGGACATCCCTTTATTCCTGATTCTGCGATGAACATTAAGTTGCGGAGGAATGTAATTGATTTTTTTCGCAACTTCTTATGCCCTTCCCTCCGTACACTGATATTCCCCTCATTTAGCCCCCGAGCGCACTTTGCTAACTTTTCGGGCAAAAATGTGCCCATCCCTGGTCTTATGCATACATATTTAGTTGATAAAATTGGGTCTCATTGGGTATCATTTGGAT
Source organism: Bactrocera dorsalis (assembly GCF_023373825.1). NCBI lineage: Eukaryota > Metazoa > Arthropoda > Insecta > Diptera > Tephritidae > Bactrocera > Bactrocera dorsalis. Next base: position 13,008,726 of record NC_064308.1, on the reverse strand, counting down.
GGACAGTGGTTAAACTTTTTTCTTTGCGATGGTGTTAATTATTACTACCAGGTTATTCAATAAGTTGTATCATTCGATAAGAGAGGGTGTTGCTGCTAGCCCAACATATTTTTCTTTTGTTGATACTCGTACACTCTTCGTATGTACGTATGTGATGTTTCATTTCAATCTGTCAATTCATTCTTACAAGCCATTTAGTGTTGCCGTGTCACAATATTTTTTTACAATGCCAAAAATTTAAAATCGTGCAGTGATAAAACTCTTATTTTTGGAAGGTGTATAATGATTGTTCACTTACAATTAGAACAGTTGAAAAATGAATAGCTGACCGATTGACGATTCATGTGAAATACGTCCAAAAAGCGCATCAACACCAGAAATCGTAGCCAAAATACAGTATATGGGTTTGGAAGATCGTCGATTGACTGAGAGAGATTTAGTAGAGGCTCTACACATCTTATTAGGCTGTGTGAAATTTTGGGTTTTAGAAAGCTGTTCCGCATTCGCTAACAATGGAACAAAAACGCATTGTGGATTTTGTGCGTCGATTCATCACTATGGATGCGACTTGGGTCTATCGCCATGATCCTGAATCAAAACAAGAGGCTAAAAAGTCAACCTGGTTGTTCGGCTTCGAAACGAGTTCGGGTCCGGATGAGATGTGAGAGAAATTTTGTTTGTGGATTACTTTCAAACTGGTAAAACAATTAATTCTAAATTTTATTGCAAACTTTTGGACCAATTGAAAGAAAATATTCGTAAAAAATCCCGGTTTGCAGAAGAAAAATATTCTTTTTCATCAGGATAATGCACTGTGTCACAAGATCATTTTGACAATGGCTAAAATTCGGGAATTTAAGTTGGAATTGTTGAAGCATCCACCGTATTCATCAGATTTGACCCCTAGCGACTTCCGTTTGTTTACAGTGTTTATGCGTGGCAAGCGTTTTTCAACAAATGAAGCGCTCATAACGGTTTTCGAAGCGTATTTGCAGACCTTCCGGATTCTCACTTCAGGAACGAGATCCACAGATTGAATGATCGTTGGAGCTAATATACTTGCTCAGGGATATTATACTGAATAATAAAGGTTATTTTGAATCATAAAATTGTGTTTTTCATATCAATCGACAATACTTATTGAACAACCTGGTATTTCTTAATCTTAATTACGGAATTTATGTGACATTGCTAATAAAGCATTAATTTACTAGTATCTAATTGAACCTTTTCTTATATAGCGAGCGAATTTTACATGTTTTATTCATAAAGCAATGTTTATAGTTGTGTATTTCTTACTTTGCACTTAATGAATTTCACATGTGCCATAAACAATTATTGCTAAATGTTCAATTTTGTCACACTCTGGTGAATACTATTAGTTCTGTAATCCAATTATAAAGCGTTGTTCTTTTCTGAACTACATACCCTCCATTACTCTATTATTAAAGCAATAAAAATGATATCTTTATATTAATCTTAGATACATATGCCCACATATCTCATTATTACTCATTGAAAAATACACTAGTGGCGATGCAATGCTTACCACTTTTTCGCACTTTTTCTTTCGTTCGGGGTTTTTTTCAATTTTGTTTTTTTTATTATGTTTTTAGTAAGCATAAGTAAACTAAATTACATTATCTAATTATAATTATAAATTTTGATTTATTACGTTTAATGATCAAAACATAAACTACCTTTTCTATGCTTATACATAAGCGGCCGATTTTATTGTTTTTAAAGTAATAACGCCACCAAACTTCGTGTTTCAATTAAAAAAAAAAAATAAAACATTAACCCTGGCCGAGACCAATGGTCTGATACACTTAGTCGAGACCAATGGTGCTTGGCTAAGCCCCCATGTGTTTACATACATTTGTATGGAAATACGTGTTGTATTTACGCTCATATATGTACAATATAGATACATTTTTGAAATGCCTTGTTCACGCTTGGCGTGGCAATAGCGTTCACAAAAATGTAACATTTTGAGAAAAATTACATTTTTCTTAACCTTTTAAAATGCTTCAGGAAATGTATAACTCGCCCCCAAGGCCCCACCGGGGGCGTTTCAATAGGCGAAAATAGGTTTTCACCATGTCCCCCCTTTGTTTCACTACAGTTGGGAGGGTTTCGGGCCGGGGGAAATCAGAACAATTTTGCGAGTTAGTTCACCCCTGGGGCTTTCAGGAAAGCCCTCAACTTCCCCTCTATCCCTGCCAGGGGCGTGGCAATAGCGTTCACAAAAAATGTAACATTTTGAGAAAAATTACATTTTTCTTAACCTTTAAAACGCTCTAGCGGCTAAAGTATTTGATCTAGATAACATTTAAATCAATTTGGACATGTAACGAACATGAAAACAGATAAATCAACCGTGCGAAGTGATAGAAACATACCAAAGTTCATATATTTTTATACAAAATATATGGGGCCTAGCCAAGCACCATTGGTCTCGACTAAGGTGTAATATTATAATATCTTTTTTTCGTCCTTTTCGATACGATATCCTTGAATTTTTTTTCTGAATTCTATAGACAATAAAATTCTAGGAAGCTACCTGGAAGCACAAGCTCTAAATATATTTAAATAACATTTAAAAACAAAATATGCCTGGCCAGACCCGTTGGTCTCGACGAGGGTTAATTTCAATTAAAAAATAATAAATAAAAAAAAATAAATATATAATGTTTTAATCGCATGTCAGTCTCTTACTTTCGAGCTCATTTTGTAAAGCTCAATAACTTTCAATGTGTTTTGTTTTTAATTTTTAATAGTTTTAATAAATAACACGCCATTAAGTTAATTCTAAACAAAAATTTTCTATACCGCAAAAGTACCGCTGGAAAGTGTTGTCAAATATGCTCAACACTTGAAAATTTTGAGTGGCCACGAGTGTAAATCGAAATTTTGAATCCTTAAATACTACAGATTCGATATGTTGCAGAGAAAAGTGGCAGATGCAATATTCCGTTGGCTGTACAGCTGTACAGATATTTACGAATGTGAACACAGAAAATATTAAAATATACATACATATGTATATACTATTACTATATACTATATAAGTATATACTATATATGTATATTTCTTTAGTAACAAAGTTAATACTCGTAAGGACCTAGTTTAACTACTAACTTTCTTACGAAGTTTATGACACCCAGAAGGAAATGTCGGAGACTTCCTAAAATACATTTACTCGTATACATATGTATAAGTATTTACAAAAATAATTCTATGACGAGTTGAGTTGATTTGGACATTCCAGTCTGTTTGTTTATCTATCTGAAATAAAAAGCTATCTTCACGAAACTTAACATGGATTATTGTCCAAGGAAACGATACAATCTCCAAAAAAAAATATATAGATCGGACCACTATAGCATTCGGTGCAACCGTAAATAAACTCACTAAGTTTGTAACACGCAGAATGGTCAGAACGACGAGCTGAGACAATTTAGCCATGATAACGGTCTCTATATCTATATGCAATTAGTCCCTCAGTAATTGTACACGTATTTTTTCCAAGAAGCTGCTCATTTGTCTGAACCGCCCTCACTACTGTAACATACATATAGCGTTTGTATATGGGAAGGATATTATAACTAACGTTTTTTTTTTGCTACAGATTATTCTAATCTTGTTCACCTAATATATACAACCTAAAACTAATCGAGATAACTATAGGACTTTCGAACCACTATTAATCGAGAACTTGTGAAGTACCGTAACTAAGCACTAGATTAAATGGTGGAATCATATATCTTAGGAACAACTTGACCGAGTTGAACCACATTTGGTGTGTGAGATTATTTTTGAAACATTTCTGTTAGCTATTGTGAAAATGGGTGAAATCGGATGACAACCACGACTACTTTCCATTTAATAAACTTTTAAGTTGTCAGAGTAAATATTTGCAGAAATAGTGCTCTCAAGGTATTTTATCTTATGCACAAAATCGAAATCGTCCATAACTTGTGCCAAAATTGGTAAAATCGGATCACAACCTCCTAACTTTCGGTTCATTTTATACCGCATCTATCGGTCAAGATGTAAGAGACCTTTCAGAAATTCAGAAGGAATCTCTTTCTGATAACAGTGTATGTTTGATATAAAGTTTTGCCATGGGCCTAAAACTGTTTCGCAGGCTTTGATCCTTGTAAGTTGCAAGAGTATGAAATGTTACATTACATCGGAACTTAGCCCGTCCTTACCTGTTATAATCTGAAAATATACAAAATGTAGAACAGTTTTCTGATAAAAATAATTTTTATTAAAAATTTTTAACTAAAACATGTTATCCAAAACTCAGACCATCCATTTTTATTAAATCTCTCCGTAATGCAATTTTAAAGATATCGAACTACCGCAATACAGCTTAGAGGTTCACACATATGCCAGTATTATACTTGTACTTATACGCAGCATTGTGTGGCATATGTCAATACAAATAATTTTTATAAGTGTGCTCTTAAGTACTTTTATGAAAATTACTGAAGCGACAAGCGATTGCTTAAGTATACTCATCAAGGGCAGTTTGCACGTAGCCTTTCACAACCGCGTTCATGTTAGAACATATGTATGTTTGTATGTACTATATGTAGATTATTTAGTGGATAAAATATAGTTTTGATTAGCATACATATAGTATACATATAAATTAAGAAGTGATATTAAAATAAGGTACATACATATGAACGAAGTACAATATATAGTGCGAGATACAAGGTTCAATTAGGGATAATTAATAGTAATAGTGAAATTCTATATTTTATTCGGCATGCGATTTATAAATCTTTAGCGAAAGTATACAGCCGAAAGCCTCTGCTGCTAGCGCTGCGTTTGCTTTAGTTTATATGATAATTAATTATTATGTAAGCTTTGTATAAATAAATAATTAAATAAATCTTTAGCGATTCTGTTTTCTTGAAAAAAAAAAACAGTGAAATGTAGCTACAATATACATATACAAACACAGCGTATGTTTTGGGATGAAAACTTACCATGATCGTCGATACGTTTTCTTTTAATGCAAATTCCATTTGGATCTGTAGAGTGGTGTATACCCAGTATCCCATTTATACTATATCCCGTTGATCGGTGTTCTACGCCGTTGTGATTATTAGTGGCATTTACATTTAGAGTTGGGGTTGTTGCCGCTGTATTAAGAATATTTTGTTGCTGGTGTTGTTGTAAATGTGTCACCGCTGCTGCAACAGTGGTGGCTGGTGCATGTGCTATAACTGATGTCGTGTTAGTATTTGAGTTAGTAGAGCTATTTTGTTGCTGATGGTGACTCAAATCATTCCCATTGCTTTCCACACTATCCATTGCATTGTGATTGGAGTTGCCGCTGTTACCTGCAGAACAGCCGCTGTTGTGTTGTTGTGCTTGATGGTGGTGGACATGTTTTGCTTTCTCTGCGGCCTTGTTTCGAACAATTCTACAAAGAGATTGTCGCAATATTTTTAAATTAGAACTAATAACCTTCAGTGATTCTGCAATAGTATTCCCAAAGAATATCAACTCAACTGATAAATGTAACGGTTATTACTGACCCTATGTCTACGCAGACCGTAAACAAAATTGTACCCATGGATGCAATAGCAAATGAATAAAATTAAGTTCGTCCTCCTTGGAGCGGTAATGAAAATGCGATAAATCTCTAACGAGACGTTATAAATATTCGTTTCAAACGTTTAGTTGAATGGATGTGATATATACATACTACATATATGTTAGGGGGAACTTTATAATTTTGTACTTGCAAGTCAAATTTTTTTCTTTGCGGGGTGTCACTTATGATGGAAATAATTAATAACTTTTAACTTTTGGGGAGGGAGTTGAACTCTCCGCAGTAGTTTGTCCTCGGGTTTGTAGTTAGAGCGAAAGATGTTTTCACTGGAAATTGAAGCCGTTTAAATGGGATTGGCAAATTACTAGAGATCATCGGAATCCTCGGTATATGAGCTCGTCCGGTGATAATGGTTGCTACAATCGTTCTTCTATTCTTTAACAAGCAGCCTCGTCTCGTTACACACATGGAGGACTTAAATTCCCCGAAAACATAATTGGTATTTAAATTTTTAAAGCCCATTAATGTGGAGGCAGTCCAGAAGGGTTAACGAATTTAAAAACTCCTTGGGATTCGATATTAGTCATGGTGTCTAACGATTTGAATTTTTTATCATTCCTGGATGACACTATTGCCATACAACACAACCAAAAAATGAATTTTCGTTCAAATTCTCGATGTCAGGGTTATTTGGCCTAGAGACTCATCCAGAAGAATATTAAAATTTCTGCTTGGAATTTGGAATGGGAAAAATTCCTTTCGAAAGTTTAAGCAGTTGCTGTAGAAAGTCACCATCACTTATTCCATGAAGATGAGCTCTCATATTCGTCCGTAATTCTATATTCTCCATCGAAGTTCATAAGCGCGATGGTATCTGCTCGCTGTTAATGATAGGACGAGTCTGTCGGAAATCTCCAGCAAATACAAAAGTTATCCCGCCCATGAGAGCAGAGGAGTTTCTAAGGTCTTTTAGTAACCTCTCTACAGCTTCCATATGTGCTTTATGGCTCATGGTGCATTCATCCCACATAATTAATGAGGCGTCTTGCAATAGTTAACCAAGAGGTCAATTTTTGCGGATAGAACATATTGATTGTTGTTCAAGATTTATTGATAACGGAAGTTTATTAGTATTTTATTAATTGTAAAATAATAATACAGTTATACTCGTCGGTCCATTTGGCTTTTACTATACCACATAAGAGCTTGTTATTGCATAGTAGTAGTTTTGGAATAAGCTTTTGCGGAGTGTGTATAACGCTTTCCTCGATAGATGGGAGTCAGGCTTCCGTTAATGTGAACTTTATTGGTGATGTTGGGAATGCCCGAATACTTCTTCTAACAGCAGGTGCAAAGATTTGCTTTATGTTGCTTTTGGCACAATTGCCATAGGTAGGGAGACCATAATCAATCTTAGATGAAATTAAAGCTCGTGTAATAGTGATGAGAGAAGAATCAAACAGTATTTAGATGATAGATACTTAATTACATATATTAAGCCTAGAAACTAGTTGCTTACGAAGATTTGTACAATGTTCCTAAATAGTAAGCCTCTTATCCAATATTAAACCTAGGAATTTAAGACTAGTAGTATTAACAATCTTTATATTATTATATGTATATTAGATTGAAGTTATTGCAGTTGTGTTTTCTACAAATATGGAATAATTTGCATTTGTTTATAGAGATATTCGCACCTGAACAATTGGACCAATTTGAAATATCATTAAGGATCTTTAAGGATGTATTTTTTACAGTATTTAGATTATTTTGTTTGGAGAAAAGGAGCACATTTTCAGAGTAAATAATATGCGAAATGAGTTTACGTTTAGAGATTATTGTACTGATTTCGTTAAATGCGAATATAAATAGTATAACAGACAACGGTGGTCCTTGTGGTATCCCGTTGTACATATTGTACGTATTCGTAAGTGTTATTGATTTTGGTCGTGAATTTCCGATTGATTAGGAAAGATTTAATAAAGTTAAATATTTTTTCACCAATTTGCCACTTCCCAAGCTGTCGTAGAATAACATGCGAACCAACTCTGTAGAAAGCTTTTTCGAAATCCAAACTGAGAGTGGAAATGTGGTTCCTTTTCGATAAAGCAGTTTTGGCGAAATCATCAAAATAGAGTAAAGCATCCATAGTGCATTGCCCTACCTTAAATGCCGCTTGGTTTCGACTGAGAAAGTTTTTATTTAATTATTGCGAACCACGAGATACATACGTTGTGATATGATTTTTTCTAATAGTTTGCCCATGCAACAGAGGAGTTATATTGACCTGTAACCAAGAACATCTGTAGACACTACATTGGATTTAGGAAATGCTACTATCACCGCATTTTTCCAGCTTTGAGGGTAGACACCTTGACATAAAATATTGTTGTACAATTTAATAATTCTATTTTTGAGATTTAAAGAACAGGTTTTTAGCATAGGATATGAAATCCTGTCTGCACCGGGAGTCGTGCCAGACATTGAAGATAAAGTGAAATCGAATTCTACGATGGTTATAGCAGATTCGGTAATAGATAGAGGTAAGGTACCTTCTTCTGAGAAGTTCATTTTTATTTGATACTAACGAGGGGTGGAAATTTGAATCGCTCGAATAATCGGACCATACAGAGGTGAGATGATCAGCCATGTCTTTTGAGTCGAAAAGTGGGCCATTTGGAGTGTTTATACAGGGTCCGGTACTCGAAGTGTCACCGATTAAAAAAGCCATAAATTCGGTTTGGAGAATTATTTTTGTTTAATTTAAAGTACAAAATGTGTGAAAATAATCATAAATTTAGAACCAATTCACTTTTGCTCGATATGACCATCTTTTGCCTTAACTATGGCCTTGAGACGGTAAAAAACGAATCGCAAGCTGCCCGAATGTGACTTGCCGGTATTTTTTCTTTCGGACCTTGCTCTCCAAAATGGCCCAGAGAGAATAATCCATTGGATTCGCATCTGGTGAATTCAAAAGCCATTGTGGGGTCGTAATGGAGTTCGGAACGTTGTTTTTCAGCCATTCTTGGTTCACTCGCGCTTTGTGAGACGGTGCTGAGTCTTGTTGAAACGTCCATGGTTTGCAACCGAAATGTTTGTTTTCCCATGGCTTGAAAGCAGCCTCCAGAATACTTTCCCGATAATATGTCGCATTTACTTTGACGCCAGGCTCAATGAAAACAATTGGAGAGCGCCCATCTGCGGTGATGCGGCCCAAACCATTATTTGTGGCGCGTGCTGCCTCCTGGTGGCCAACCGATGATTCTCGTATGAACGGTCGGTTAAGTAAACCCTATCGTTTTGAGAGTTTACGAATTGCTCAATTGGAAAAATTTTTCGTCAGAAAACACAATGTTCGGTATTTGACCGCTTTCGGCCAAGGGAAGACTCTCTCAAGTCTTACTTGTTGCGGCTTCGGTGTGAGATCATGGGCCTTTTGGAACTTGTAAGGCTTGACCTTGAGCTCATTTTTCAATATGCGTCGGATGCTGCTCTCGGATATTTTCAGTACTTCAGCCATTTGATTGGCACTTCATCGTGCATTTCGCTCAAGTCGCTTCTTCACTTTCCGAACCATCTCCATGGCGTTTTGCGATGCTACTGGTATCATTGTAACGAGTGATGGTACGATAAACAAAAACTTTATTCACATTAAGGTGTTTGAGCTGACGAACAATTGCTGGCTCTGATTTTCAAGCTAAATATAAAGCTTTTACGTTTGAATTCCATCGCTGATCACTTTTTTTGCGTTCACTTTTAGCAAAACGCTTTTGTTCACTTGTGAACAATACTCCGATCTGTCATTCATCAAATTTATAAACAGCTTATTCCAGTTCGACAGCCGCGCGGACGGTGTGAAATTGGTTACTTCGAGTGCCGGACCTTGTACATTAGGATTCAATTGCGTATAGGAGCCTGAAAACATTTTTATGTCGGCCCATAATTTCTTGGGATTTGTTAACGGAGTGATAGCTTTGGTAAGTTTTTATAAGCAAGCCCTCTTAGCTTCTTTAATATTTTTCCGAAGGACTGCATTGGCTTTTTTGTATTTTATTAAATTATCAATAGAGCGAGTTCTTTTGTTTGCCATAGTGATTGTTTTCCTTCTCTAAGTTTAGATAGCTCCGTAGACCAATAAGGCACATGATTTTTGAAGCTTTTGAAGGGATAGAGAGGTGAGCAGAAGTTTTGCTTATTTTAGTAATCGTAGCTATTTCTTTATTTACATAAATTATCGTCAATGGGATTTGTAGCAGAAAAATATTCGCAGAGTTGTTGAAATTTGGAGCAATTTGCCTTTTTCTACAGAAGTTTTGGCTTCGCCGACCCTTTTCTGGATAAAGGGCTGATAAGTGAGTTATAATGGGGAAGTGATAGCTGTTATATAGATCAGTTAGTGTTTGGCTGTTAAGTTTGGGGGCGAAAGCAGAAGAACAAAAGACCAGGTCTACATCGTGAACGAATTATGTGTAGAAAAATGCGTAGAAGAACCGTCTTTTAAAATTGTCAAGTTTTTCGCTAATATAAGGTCTTCTATGATTTTACCTCTTTGGTTAGTACATGTGAAGCCCCCAAAGAGGACTCTAGGTATTGAAATCGGCAAGTATAAGTACGAGTGTGCGGATATGTCTAATTATATCGCGTAATTCTTTGATATTAAAGTTTTGGTGTGATGGAATGTAAATTGTTAAGATGGTTAATTTAAATCCAATAAAGTTTGTGTGGGATATCTTTTTTTATTAAAGTAGAAACACCTTGATTTTGTGTTAAGTTGGAGAAATAGGTAGTGATATAACATTTGGTGATTGTTCTGTTATTAGTAATTTAAGGTCAGTGTAATTGTTGTAGAATCCGTTCATATTCCATCGGAGAAATTTGAACATATGTATGTTGTGAAAAAAGTGCGGAGGAATCATAAAAGTTATTGATCTTCATTGTGAGATTTGAGAATTACATAAAATGAGATATAGTCTGTATAGGTAGGTATAGGCTTTTGTGTGTAGGGAGAGAGAGAGATTTTGATGTTAAGAGAATCTGTTTTGGAAGTTTTTGGAATGCTTATTTTGGTTGGGTTTGTTTTTGTTTGGGGAAACGTTAAGTTAGGAAGGTTTTTTGTTGTTTCTTTTGTAGTTTGTTTTAATGAGTTTAGATGGTTATTGGAATGTGAGATCGCAATTGTTTTTGTTTCCTTTCATGGTTTTCTTTTGTTGTGGAAGAGGATAAGTTGTTGGGGATTTTAGTACAGTGTCTGTGGGGAGTGGTAGGGGAGGATATGATGAGCGGTGGGGAACCACGTTAGTTATAGCTTTAGTGCTTCTCGCATTGGAAATTTTGTTGCTGTTTTTTTTTAAGAATATTTTTGGATTGTAGGTACCGTAGAATCACGCAAAAGTTAATTCGCGAGAAAGTTAAACCTTCGGCTAAATTGACCAATTTTGATCGTCCACGTACCGCTCTAAAAAGGTAATTTTGGTTTACTTTTTTGAGCTTATTTTGTTTTCAAGCCCAACTTTTTGTTTGGCAAGAAAAATAATTGCTATGTATTCCCAAAATTTCTATGTATAAAATTATTGTCGGTGTCGCGAGGTATATATAGGGTGATTTTTTAAGAGCTTGATAACTTTTTTTTAAAAAAAAACGCATAAAATTTGCAAAATCTCATCGGTTCTTTATTTGAAACGTTAGATTGGTTCATGACATTTACTTTTTGAAGATAATTTCATTTAAATGTTGACCGCGGCTGCGTCTTAGGTGGTCCATTCGGAAAGTCCAATTTTGGGCAACTTTTTCGAGCATTTCGGCCGGAATAGCCCGAATTTCTTCGGAAATGTTGTCTTCCAAAGCTGGAATAGTTGCTGGCTTATTTCTGTAGACTTTAGACTTGACGTAGCCCCACAAAAAATAGTCTAAAGGCGTTAAATCGCATGATCTTGGTGGCCAACTTACGGGTCCATTTCTTGAGATGAATTGTTGTCCGAAGTTTTCCCTCAAAATGGCCATAGAATCGCGAGCTGTGTGGCATGTAGCGCCATCTTGTTGAAACCACATGTCAACCAAGTTCAGTTCTTCCATTTTTGGCAACAAAAAGTTTGTTAGCATCGAACGATAGCGATCGCCATTCACCGTAACGTTGCGTCCAACAGCATCTTTGAAAAAATACGGTCCAATGATTCCACCAGCGTACAAACCACACCAAACAGTGCATTTTTCGGGATGCATGGGCAGTTCTTGAACGGCTTCTGGTTGCTCTTCACCCCAAATGCGGCAATTTTGCTTATTTACGTAGCCATTCAACCAGAAATGAGCCTCATCGCTGAACAAAACACGCGCGCGAAACACATTTCGAACCGAACACTGATTTTGGTAATAAAATTCAATGATTTGCAAGCGTTGCTCGTTAGTAAGTCTATTCATGATGAAATGTCAAAGCATACTGAGCATCTTTCTCTTTGACACCATGTCTGAAATCCCACGTGATCTGTCAAATACTAATGCATGAAAATCTTAACCTCAAAAAAATCACCCGTTACATTGTTTGTCATGAGCGTTTCAACTTGTGAGTTGTTTATAGTTAGTGTATTAAAGAATGTCAACAAAGCAGAAAAATTCATTGCAAATCAGATTAAATTTACGAAAAGACGGCACCTGGCCGAAAAATAGCTAAGGTTAGAATCACATTTATGTTCTTTAGAGCGCAGATGGTTCGCATAAGTTGAAGTCATTGATAATTGGTAAATCCGCATCCTCCAGGTTTGAAAACCCATTGGAATATGCTAAATCGAAAAAGTCTTGGTTGAATTCAGACGACTTCGGGAGGTACACTCTTTATTGTCCTAGGTGGGTGATGTTGACGTCAGTAGTGAAGACATCGAAAATTGGGACGACGATGAAAATACGGAAGATGACGCAGATTTCGAAGTGTCTGACAATGAAGTTGAAGAACCAGTTATCAAGGAGAATAGCAATAACAGAAAGTGAGTTTTTCGGAAATAGCTGAATGCATCAATACCTTGATGTAAATCATATATCATATCCTTTTAATATGCTCACGAAAATTGTCAGGAGCTATTACGCAAAAGATAAAAACAAACAAGTCTCGACCTCTTCTTTAAACCAGCAACCATATTAATATGTACATATATATAATGTGGAAAGTATAAACTAAATCTAAGTTTATGTTTTGTTACGAGTAAAAGTGAGTCCTGCAAATGAATTGAACGTATTTTGTCATCAAAAATATGTTTATTTCCGAGTTTTTTTTTTCAAATTCGAAAACGCTTTGGAAAAGTTAATATTTCGGAATAGTAAAACACTCTTGGGACATTTTGGTTAACCTTTTTGCGATTCTACTGTATTTAGGACAAGAATGTGAAGAGGAAGGATGATCACCTTAGCAATTTTCACAAAAGGTGCGGTTGCATGGCGAGGGGAGATGAAGAGGGAAATTGCACGTATCGCAGTCTGGATTGTTGTTGTAACGTTTAGTTGGGTGGCCTAAAAGCTGGCAACTTTTACACCTCTTAGGTTCTAATGCGCATTGTGCGCCCTGAGACTTCGATTTTTTCTGGAAGTTTGTAGAGGTCAAATGAAAGGAGAACCACTCCACTAGGTCTTTGTTTGCCTTCTAGATTTTTAGTGACTCCTTGATCTTTTAAATTATCAACAAATTTTTCTTCTGCAATGACGTATAGAAATGGAGCGTTAATTTTACCTTTAGAGCAATTCAAATTGTTGTGTAATTTAACTTTAATATCGCAAATTCAATTTAATTTCTTTGCTGTTAGAAAATTGTCAGCGATTTTATGGTTTGTAACAAGTAAGAGTAGTTTTCCATCACGTAATTTGGTGAAAGATAAAATTTCCTTGCTTATTGATTCTAAGATTTTATGCACAGCGAAACAATAGTATTTGTAAATTGTTTTTTCCGAATCTGCTGCAAAATATTCGAACAAACTTCGGGCAATATTTTTAACTTGGATAATTTCTGGAAAGTTTTCAAGTGGTTTGCTTGTTTCTTTTGGGGTTGGGGCTAGAGGTAAGCAAAGCAAATCTACTTTCTCCGAGGTTAGGAGGCCCTAGGGCCATAATAAACAAAACATTCACTAATATGCACCATTTTTTACGCGACTAACAGTACGATTAAAGCAAAACGAAAGCATGCGCACTTATATGCAAGAAGGATTATAAAAATAAAGCCTAAAGTCCAAAAGAAAAACCGCAATCAAGAAGTCGAAGGTTGACGTATTTATTATTGCCAGAGTATAGCCGAGTTAACAACAGCGCGCCTTTTCGCAAGGTGGCGCAAATTGGAGATTCCAAGCGAAGCCAGGTCTTTCTCCACCTGGTCCTTCCGACGGAGTGGAGGTCTTCCTCTTCCTCTGCTTCCCCCGGCGGGTACTGCGTCGAATACTTTCAGAGCTGGAGTGTTTTCATCCATTCGGACAACACGAACTAGCCAGCGTAGCCGCTGTCTTTTAATTCGATGAACTATGTTAATGTCGTCCTATATCTCATACAGCTCATTGTTCCATCGAATGCGATATTCGCCGTGGCCAACGCACAAAGGATATCAATATCATCGGCATACGCCAGCAGCTGTACACTCTTAGAGAAGATGGTACCTTCTCTATTTAGTTCTGCAGCTCGAACTATTTTCTCCAGAAGCAGATTGAAGAAGTCGCACGATAGGGAATCGCCTTGTCTGAAACCTCGTTTGGTACCGAACGTGCTCAACGTCAGCTTACACAGCCGTATTCGTTTTGCGGGGATACTAAATTCAGACATCGCGGCACAAGGCAGCTCCTTTTCGTGCTGTCGAAAGCAGCTTCGAAATCAACGAAGAGGTGGTGTTGTCGGTTCTTTTTGCACGGGTCTCTTCCAAGGTCAGGAACATCTTGTCGGTTGCTGATTTGCCAGGTCTAAAGCCACACTGATAAGGTCCAATTAATTTGTTGACGGTGGGCTTTAATCATTCACACAATACGCTCAATAGAACCTTATATGCGATGTTGAGAAGGCTAATCCCACGGTAGTTGGCGCAGATTGTGGGGTCTCCCTTTTTGTGGATTGGGCATAGCACACTTAAATGTCAGGCTAGAAATACAGCGCAGAATAGCTCCTGCCAACAGGTGCTCTTTCGGACTGAGTAGGCAATTCAGAAGGAAAGTCCTCTCTCGACGAACAAAAACCAAACTCTATAAGTCACTCATTATTCCCGTCCTGCTATATGGTACAGAGACATGGACGATGACAACATCTGACAAGTTGAATTTGCAAGTTTTCGAGAGAAAAGTTTTGCGAAAGATTTATGGTCCTTTGCGCGTTGGCCACGACGAATATCGCGTTCGATGGAACGATGAGCTGTATAAGATATACGACAACATTGACATAGTTCAGCGAATTAAAAGACAGCGGCTGCGCTGGCTAGGTCATGTTGTTCGAATGGACGAAAAACCTCCAGCTCTGAAAGATTCGACGCAGTATCCGCCGTGGGAAGCAGAGGAAGAGGAAGACCTCCACTCCGCTGGAAGGACCAAATGGAGAAGGACCTGGTTTCGCTTGGAATATCCAATTGGCGACACGTAGCGAAAAGAAGAAACGACTGGCACGCTGTTGTTAACTCGGCTATAATCGCGTAAGCGGTGTCTACGCCAGTAAAAAGAAGTCGGTCAAAAATTAAAATTTTTAAAAATTTTTTTACAAACCATCCTCGTTGGAGTATCACCAAAGTGGTTCAGTCCGCTTTTCATTTCATGCAACGGTGTAGTCAGCTATAGCGGACAGACAAAAACCCAACATATTTTTATATATAAGAAAAATATTTCGGTCAATTTGTATTGAAATTTATTTAACATGTATTCTTTCCGAAATTCCTCTGAAACGGGTAGACCGATTTTGATGAAATTTGGTGTGCTTATTGGGTTGGTCTGAGAATTGGCCAACATCTATTTTTCATACCCGTATATCATAGAGGTGGTAAGTTAGTATTATACTTTAAAAGCCTATTGCTGAAACCAATATTATAATTTTTGGCCTTCTGTTCGGATATGGATATGTACCGAGTATTCCAATAGGGACGATATGATCTAAGTCGTTCCGGCCATTTGTAATTCTAATTTTTTTGTGGTATTCAGTATTATTTACAATCTCACCAATGGCAAGATACAGATTATTCAATTTTATTAAAAGAATGATTTTTCTCCAATTGCAACTTTTTGTACGCTTTTGCCTTTTTATCCACACGTAATAATCGTCCATATGTGCTCGCTATTCGTTGAATTATTAAAAATTTCGAGCTTAAATTTTTTTACATAATGTCTAAGTACCATTAAGACAAAAAAACGGTAGAAGTAATTTAAATATTGGTTCCATATGGGCAAGTTGTGCTGAAGACGCAATTTGTCGCTTCCAGGACTTTCTCTAGAATTGGACGGATTTGGAGAAAGGATTTAAACTTGCATCCTTATAAAATTGTTCTCTCTCAAGAACTGAAGCCAATAGATTGACTTTGCCGTGGAACAACTTGAAAACGATAAGAAAATTACTCACTTTCTTCTTGGTGGCGCGATAAATAAAAATCTGTGGATATCACTAACCTAAATTGACAGTTTGGATTGTTTTTTTATGTGGTGAAGCCTTTGTTACTGTCAACGGAGAGCGATATACATAGATCGATGATGACCAACTTTTTATGACCGCAATTGGAAGAAGTTAATCTTGACAACATCTGGTTATAACAAGACAGAGCTATGTGCCACACAGCACGTGCAAAAACCGAATTATTGACAGAAAAGTTTGGAGGCTCGATTATTTCAAGAAATTGTGATATTGAATGGCCTCAAAGAAGTTGTGATTTAACACCATTAGACTACTTTTTGTGGGGTTGTTTGATGTCATTGGTCTTTAGCAATTAACCAGACTCTCTTTAATCTTTAGAAGTCAATATTGAACATGCTATTCATGTCATACGACTTGATTTAGTGGAAAAAGTACTCGAAAATTAGGTTCATCAAATTGCAGGGACAAAAGAAGTCGTGGACATTTGAATTTGTTACAATCAGAACTTAATTTATCGATTGTACTTGATTAAACAAAAACGAATTCGGTTTTCCTTAACAGTTAGTGTACTTTTTCTTTAAAATAAATCATATTACTCTTATTGGAAAGCCCTCTATGTAATTTGTTCTTTTTTTTATTTATTTTTTTACATTGTACCTAGTATACAAAAATAAAATACTAACAACAATTCTGGTCCAAATAATTAAATGCAAAGAAATACATTTGCTGCTACTGTTGTCTTACTAGGTCAGAAGGCTTCTTGCGTTTCAACCTGATTTCTCGTCCAGCAGTTTCGATGAGTCTGGAGGCTTCCTCATTAACGTGCTGTCTAAGCCTCAGTTCGTGAGACTTTGCTAACTTGGAGATTTAATTTACCACTGAAATCACCCTAGATCACGGTGCAGGTCAGCAGATCTAATGTACCAAGGAGCATTAACCAAAGTCCTTAGTACCTTACTTTGAAAGCGCTGAATGCTGGCAATACAGCTTTGACTTGAGCAAACTCATAGTTAGGCTCCGTAGCCCCAAACTGGCTTTAGGACTTGATTATATAGTAACAGTTTGTTTTGCATTGATAACTTGGATTTCCTGCCAACTAGGTAGTAAAGTTTGCCAAGTTTCATATCAAGCTCGCTTCTTTTTTTTGACATGCTCTTTCCAGCGTAGCTTAGCACCTAAGGCGATACCTAGGTACTTAGATGGGAGGTCAGTGGTAAAAAGCAAATAAAGCATTGGCCCCAACACGCTTCCCTGGGGAACACCGGCTTCTATCGGTTGCAAGTTTGAATATGCATCCTCTTCTTTAATGCGGAAGTATCTGTCTTTTAAGTATGAAGCAATTATTTCACAAAATTGTTTGGGTAGCATTTATTTCAATTTAATACTGCTTAAATCCGTATGCCAAACTTTGTCAAAAGCTTGATACGTCCAAAAAGGCCGCCATATCGATTGTATATATTTTCAACGAAATTAACGATTCGGTGTACCTGGTCAATTGTTGAATGGTGGTCACGGAAGCCAAATTGATGTGTTGGTATTAGGTCTTTCTGAGCGATTATTAGTTTGAGCCTATTTATGAGTACATACATTCTCAAAGATTTTAGATAAGGCTGGTTAGTAAATTGCGTAATATTTTTCCAGTTATTAAATCGTACCCAGATGCTTTTTTGAGTCTTGTGTTCCCGATAAGATTTTTAATTTCTTTAACAGTAACTGGAGAAATGCTAATGTGTGGATCCATCCAACTATTTTCAGAGTTTATCTCATACCCATCGTTAGGCGTAAATGTGTTTCTCAAATGATTTGCAAATACGGCAGCTTTCTGTTCATTTGTTTTGGCCCATGTAGTTTCGTTTAGTTTTAATGGTGCTACATGTTTTATTTGTTTATTAATATTTCTTGGAGCTTTCCAGAGTGAATAGTCGGTGAATTTATCAGCTGTGAGTTTAGCCAGATAAGTTTTGAAGGAAAAATTTTTAAACTCTTTAATTTGTGCTCTTAGTTTCGCTGTACATTTTTTAAACTCGGTTTTGAGAGCATAGGACCTAGTTTGCTGCCATCTCCGTCGAAGCTTGCGCCTTTTATGGATACTTTCTAAGATGTGTTTTGGGTATTTGGTACCACTTAGATTCACGCGGATATTTGGTGTACTCTTCCACGGAGCGTTTAAATTTATATCAATTAGGGTGTTTCTTACATAACGTTGGCTTGACGGCCGAAATAATTGGCTTTTCATACAGAGTTAGTAGCACTGGAGAATGGTCAGAGCAATCTTTAATACATAAATTGAGTTTCGGTATTTCATTGATTATAAAGAAGTCCAGAAGGTCTGGTAATTTCTGTCCATCTGTAGGCCAATAAGTGGGTCTTCCTGTAGAAACAAAATTGCATCCAACTGCTTGTATAGCTTTGAGAAGTTCTCGACCTTTGGTTGTAGTTAAACGAGATCCCCAATGAGTGTGTTTTGCGTTAAAGTCGCCACCAATGATGTACCTTCCGTCATATTTTTTTAATAAATTCATATACGTTTCCATTTTTATATTATATCTAGGTGGACTATACAGAGCAATAAGATACAATGGGTGAATGTGCAATTTAACTGAAATTGTTGTAGCTGGAATTTCTTCCATCTTAATCGGATCTTCCTCGCAGTGTTCAATATTGCTTTTGTTAATTATAGCGCTCCCTCCTCGTGCTGAGTTTGCCGGGTGTGGTGTGTGTTATAATTCGTAATTTTTAAATTTTAGAAATGATTGGTTCTTAAAATGCGTTTCAGATAATAGACATATATCAATATTTCGGACGTGTAGAATAACTTCTAATTCATTTTTACTTTTGAAAAGACCATTAACGTTCCATAGCATTATTCTTAAAGAGTTACTGTTCATCAATAAATTGTAGATGGTACTGAAGAGCATTGAGCCGTTGATTAAAGGACTTAAATAGTTTCTCTTGCTTATTTGGTTTATCCAAGATTTGAGATAACGGACTACTTTGAATTGTATTTGTATGGCCTTGTTTAGCTATTTGCGAAAATGAAATCTTAAAACCGGAAGGAAGGATTTTTACTTTTCCTGTGTTCACAATGGGTTTGTTCGTCGGAGCATTGACATTCTCCTCAACTGAATTACCATTCTTTTTTTCTCTAAGTTTTTGCAGTTTTTTTGCGACGACACAACCCCGGTAGCTTTCAGGATGAGAATCGCTGCAGTTGCAACCTTTAGCAGGGTCTTTTTCAGCTTTTCGGCATTCAATAGTAGGATGTTTGCCTCCACATTTCACACACCTCGATGGCTTACCACAGAAGTTTTTTGTATGTCCAAATACTTGACAGTTTTTGGCTCAACTTTGACAACGGTATTAAGAATGGTTTTGATCTGGTGAATTTTCTTAATGTCTTCCGTGGCATCAAATATTACTAAAAACATTTTTAGCGGTTCTTTAGTCTTCCATTTAAGCTTATTAATTGCATTTATGATCTTAAAACCTTGAGATTTTAGATAATTTAAAATGGATTGTGTATCGCATGAGTGGTGTAAATTTTTTATCATAACCTTTATTGGCCAATTATGTTTACTCTCATAGCTAAACCAAGGTATATTTTCATTAGATAAATATTTTGTTATTGTGCGATAACTGTTTGCAGCTTTATTAAAAAGTTGTTCTTTATTAGATCTGTAATATTAGAACGTAATTTAATAAAATCCTTTACCTCGTTAATTATAATAGGAGGTGGGCGGTGGGTTTTAGTATCATTGTTGGCCGTCTGCTCTTTATTTTTATTTTTCGAAGGGCTGACAATTGTTGGAGAAGTATCAGCTTTGCGTTTTTTTGAAGAGCGCTATTTTTGGAGTATCCGCTCAGTTTCTTTAACTCGCTCATCTTCATCGGTTTCGAACAATTGATCTACATTTACGAGGGCTGTCCGATAAATAACCGACCTCAACGTGAAGCTAGCGGCAGATCTGAAAAAAAAGTTTCTACTTCAAATTGTGGATATTATAATAGCTACTCGCCAAAATTTCAGAAATTTATCTGGCGCAATTATCTGTTGACAGTCGTTTTTGTGAGTCTATTTGGGCATGAGAAAGCTGTCCGCGCGTTGGGTGCCGCGTTTGCTTACGCTAGACCACAAACGTGCGCGCATGAACATTTCCAGCGCTCTGTTGGCTCAGTTTAGAGGCAATAAGACCGAGTTTTGGCGCCGATTGATAACTGTAGACGAAACTTGGATTCATCATTATACGCCCGAAACAAAAAACCAATCTAAACAGTGGATTGAAAAGGGGGAACCAGCCCCAAAAAAACCTAAAGCTGTGTATTCGGCTGGGAAAGTGATGGCGAGTGTTTTTTGGGACAGCCATGGAATTATTTTTATCGACTATCTTGAAAAAGGAAAAACTATAACAGGAGCATACTACGCATCATTATTGGACAAGCTAAAGGAAGAAATTTCGAAAAATCGGCCACATTTGCAAAAAAAAAAGTCTTGTTCCACCAAGACAACGCACCATCTCACACCTCAACAGTCGCCATGGCGAAAATCCACGAATTGCCGTTCGAACTGCTTGACCATCCACCTTATTCACCGGATCTAGCACCAAGCGACTTTTTTTGTTTCCTCGACTTAAAACTGCGCTCGGCGGCCAGAGACTTTCGTCAAATGAGGAGGCAATCTCTTTCGTGAACTCGTATTTTGCAGACAAAGATGCCAAGTACTATTTGGAAGGGTTGCAGAGATGGGAGCATCGTTGGGAGAAGTGTGTGGAGTTACAAGGAGACTATGTAGAAAAAAAAAAAAAAAATTTGAAAAAGTCGCGTGCATCATGTGCATCATGGTTAGGTCGGTTATTTATCGGACAGCCCTCGTATACTAGAAGGTTTTGCTTCAACACTCACATGCTTGCTTTAACTAGATTTTAGTTCTTCGTTTTCTCTTTTTAATTCCAACCTGTCGTTTGGTCGATAATGCAGTTTTAACAAGCAGTCTTTTTTTGTTTTTATTTGACCAGTATGGCAGCGCTGATTGCAATTGGAAATTGTTAGAATTAGAGCAGCTGATTTCATTTATGCAGAAATACGTGTAAAAGGAACAGCGGATGAGCACTTTTTTCCCCGCGAAAATTAATTATTTGAGTGTTTATTTGATTTGTAATGAACCTATTGTGTTTTTTTTTAGCTTCTGCTCACCTTTGACCTTCTTTGAATAATTTTTATCAATCAAAAAGTTAAGAAAAATAGTTATCTCCGAAGCTCTTTTCCAACATTCTGAACGTGTCGGCACCAGAAATTTGATTCCATAAACAAAATTTAAGTTCCATTAATAATATCTCGCATATCGCACTGACAGTCACACCAACCAAGAGAAAAAATTTAAATTAAAAAGTCTTCCTATTTTTTACCCAAACTAATAATAAATATCTCAACAAAATAATGTGAGAATACATATTTCGATTAGAAATGCTTTATCATTCGATAGTTAAAATTACTGATACGATTTTCAGTATGTCATCTTTTAACGTTATCTGTGTTGGTAAAACGACGGCCTTTTTAAAATCTCTATATTTTTGGAAATAGGAAAGATCACACGGAGCTATGTCTGGCAAATATGGTGGTAGAGGAATCATTACAGTATTTGAGTTTTACAGTATTTTTTTTCAAAAAAATCGCGAACAAATTCTTTGCTCAAGTTAATTTAACAAACGAAAATCGCCAAACTCCAATCCATCTAATCTTAGCGGCTGATACAGACAGTGAGCAATGAATACAGCTAAACATTTGATCGTACTTCATTGGCATGTTTGGTATATCAACATAACAAAACAAAAGGAGTAGGTGGCTAAGTTCGAGTGCAACGGAACATTTTATACTCTTGCAACTTTCAAGAATCAAGCCAGGTTAATACTTTGAGGTGTAAAACCTCAACCACAGAATCCACATAAGGTTTATTAGGAATACTGCGATCCCTTGTACCAAATTACAGCTTTACACCTTAATTAAGTGCTTACTTATGGCACTTTATGTGGCCCAATAACGTTCATCTACAAATTTTTTTTTGTACTATGGAACCCACATACCAAGTTTCATAAAGATATCTCAATTTTTACTGAAGTTACAGCTTGCACGGACGGACGGACAGACAGAGAGTCAACCGGATTTCAACTTTTATCATCCTCTCGATCATTTATATATATACTTTATGGAGTCTCCGACGCTTCCTTCTGGGTGTTACAAACATCGTGACAAACTTAATATACCCTGTTCAGGGTATAATAATAGTTGACCAACAGATTATACCAGCCATAATTTAATTAAGAATTCTACCTATTTTTGTAAATATTGTCACACGATAAACTCGTCTGCTAAGTTTTGAGCATGTAGTGACTAACTTATGGTAACAGAAAAAATACACTTAATATGTTGATTTTAACTTACAAAAGAAAGAATTTTGGTATTATATAGCAATTTTTTTTGTTTCATGAAATTAATTAGAAATGATAATGTTAGATTTAAGAATTACACCAGTCTACAGCATTAATTGCGCTAGGGTTATAGGTATATAGGTACATACCTTATTGTTTTGCTTTTATACCTCAAAACTAGAATAAAAAACAGTTTTTAATTTGCTTTTACATATAAAAAAATTAAATGTTAAACATATCATAATAAAAATTTTGCATATCAACAATTTATTAAAAAAAAATAAGGATCACACATTTAGGTTTTCTTTACAATAAACATTTTGAAATAGACCCCAATAATTTAAAAATAAATATTTCTCTTTCTTCGTCATGTTCCGTAGAAGTTTATCTCATATATCCCCATTATGATTTCAATATACTGCCCTTAGTATTCTCAAATACCATTATACCTTCATGAACGCCTTCTCCTTGTTCTTCCCAATAAGCTCTCATATTATCTTTAAATTTCTCTAAATAAGAATGTAACATGTGTTTCTTTTCCTAGAAAACCAAGGGCTACTGTCTCCACATTGCAAAATATCACAATCTATAATTTTGTTTATTTGCCACATTCCTACATTCTGAAAGCTTTGCAAAAAGATGTCATGTATATGAATGCTTTGGGCTTATAATAAGAGGTTTTGCAAATTGTTTATTAAAACCCAATTTAATATATTAGATAGTTATTTATTGGTATAAATATAAAGAAAAACAAGTAAGGAAGGGCTAAGTTCGGGTGTCACCGAACATTTTATACTCTCGCATGATAAAGTGATAATCGAGATTTCATTATCCGTCATTTACATATTTTTTTATTTTGGTTCCTAATGTATATATTGCATTATACAGAGAAGGCATCAGATGGAATTCAAAATAGCGTTATATTGGAAGAATTCGTACATGTCATCAGGGTGTTAAGAAAGTATTATATACCGAATTTCATTGAAATCGGTCGAGTAGTTCCTGAGATATGGTTTTTGGTCCATAAGTGGGCGACGCCCCGCTCATTTTCAATTTTTAAAAAAAGCCTGGGTACAGCTTCCTTCTGCCATTTCTTCTGTAAAATTTAGTGTTTCTGACGTTTTTTGTTAGCCGGTTAACGCACTTTTAGTGATTTTCAATATAACCTTTGTATGGGAGGTGGGCGTGGTTATTATCCGATTTCTTCCATTTTTGAACTGTATATGGACATACCTGAAGGAAATGACTCTGTAGAGTTTGGATAACATAGCTATAGTAGTTTCCGAGATATGTACAAAAAACTTAGTAGGGGGCGGGGCCACGCCCACTTTTCCAAAAAAGTTACGTCCAAATATGCCCCTCCCTAATGCGATCCCTTGTGCCAAATTTCACTTTAATATCTTTATTTATGGCACTTTATAGGTTTCCGGTTTCCGCCATTTTGTGGGCGTGGCAGTGGGCCGATTTTGCCCATCTTCGAACTTAACTTTCTTATGGAGCCAAGAAATACGTGTACCAAGTTTCATCACGATATCTCAATTTTTACTCAAGTTACAGCTTGCACGGACGGACGGACGGACAGACGGACGGACAGACAGACATCCGGATTTCAACTCTACTCGTCACCCTGATCACTTTGGTATATATAACCCTATATCTGACACTTTTAGTTTTAGGACTTACAAACAACCGTTATGTGAACAAAACTATAATACTCTCCTTAGCAACTTTGTTGCGAGAGTATAATAAGTTGCAGTTTGATTACAACCAATACAATAAAAGACGGCATTAGTATAGTTTTAGGGTAGATAATTTCTTCGCATTTAATATTACATTTCACAATTTCCTGATCGGTACGTACCGGAATCCAGTAAAATCCATTAATGCTACTGAGATGTTAATAACTCAGCCTTACTTTTGATGGTTTAAGTCTCTAATGAAATCATTCAAATCTTCAGAGTTGATGAGGTATGGTATTTTGGTTCAGATTCCAAAACGAATTCGGAATCTATGAAGAGATTGACATTACGAGTATATGGGCTGAAAAATCAAACATTGTCAAAACGCTTAAAAACGTATGTGCATATACATACTTACTATACATAGGTACACATATAACCAGATACATTTATTATTCATTTGTTGACCTGTGGTATTCTTCATTGGATTCATTTAAAACATAGTTTATATGTATTGAATGTTTTAAATTTAGGTACTGCACGTGGTATTTATTTGATGCAAAGTTGTTTGTGTCATTAATTTTTAATTACTATTGTTATTAATATATTTTAATGCATAAAGGTGTTTTTTTAATAACCGTTAATTCAACCCTAAAATTAATGTTAAATTCTTTTATGGTTTCAATGTTAGAATTATAAAAATACTAACTTTTTAAAAAAATTAATAAATTGTCTTTTCAAATGTAGCATTTCGAAGCTTGCTAAAGAGTCTTACATATTTTTTGTCCCTGGTTGTTATTCCAATTTTGAAAATCTTTATGACGCATTTTCACACTGCAATAAACGGATGGTTTGGTGCGGGCATTGCGTATAATGAAGGGAATTCACTCCGAATCCAAATGGTTCAATTGCGCACAAATGGTACAATTGTAAAAATTGATCCCTTTCGAGGTTTACTACCTTTTTAAAGAAAAAGCACAGAAACTTCACATTTAATGCAGATTGTTTATTATCATTCGAAAGAACATTCTTTAGTATTTATTTTTTGAAGATTATCTCTTTAAAATGTTGGCCGCGGTTACGTCTCAGATTGACGTCCATCCGTTGAGTCCATTTTTCAATGACTCGTTCGAGAATTTCGACTGGTAACTGGCGAATGACGTGTGATGTTTTGCTCCAAGTCCTGAATTCAAGCGGCCAGTCCGAATTGCTGCGAACGGCGCCAAATCGACTCTCCACGGTCTTCGTAAACACTCTCAGCTACGGCTGCTATTTTCTTCAATGCCAGCTGAGAATGGTCTATTCGGTTGAATATTATTCAATAATGGATGTTGGGTCTCAAGATGGGTTGCGAATAGTATGATCAGTAGGCCCTTTATTTGACCATAAGTTCAGCGAAACGCGCGAAACACATTCTTTACAGAACGTAAATTTTCGTATTACAGTTGAACGATTTATTCTTTACAGAACGTAAATTTTCGTATTAAAGTTGAACGATTTATTGGCTATTGAAAAAATTAAAGTAACTTGCGTCATTTTAATTTTTAGAGGTTAGAACATCTATGCATCGAAAACTCAATTTTCTATGCACGAAAATTTCGCATAAATAGGACAACATGTTAATGTACACACATACATATGTATATGTATATGCATGTACATATGTATATCGGATATCTCGATGAATTTTAGAGGCGAAATGAGCGAAAAGAGCAGTAAAGATTCAAATACCCATTAGGATCATATCGCTGTTTTAGTAAGAACAAGCTAAGATAATGTTAACATGATAAAATCATGAAGAAGAAATGAAGCAGCATGTACACATTTTTAAATTCGAGGCTGTGCAAATCGAATCCATAAATCTTCACCGTAACATATGTACATATATTTGTATA
Organism: Bactrocera dorsalis; assembly: GCF_023373825.1. Lineage (NCBI taxonomy): Eukaryota > Metazoa > Arthropoda > Insecta > Diptera > Tephritidae > Bactrocera > Bactrocera dorsalis. Next base: position 12,982,591 of record NC_064308.1, on the reverse strand, counting down.
CCCGTTTTTATGTATATATTTATATTTAAAATATTGACCTTAACACTGCGTCTCTGCGGTATACAGCTTTACTTCTTTGACAAGTGGTGGATTAAGGCGAACAACCCCTTTATGACAGCTTATTCGCCAATCGTTAGCTAAAGCAAAGCCACGAATCTGCAAAGCTTTGCTATACTGATTATGACCTAAATGTATTTAAAGAACGAATAAAGAATCCGCTTAAAATTTCAACCACTATTTCGAGTTTGCTGTTTGGCACATCTATGCTTATGTGTACTTTTGTACGTACCTATGTGTGTCCGAAAATATAAAATTTTTTACTTGCAGTGGGCGGCTACCAACGTCACAATTCTTGTTTACTTATATTTACAACATTTATTTAAACACTACCTACACAAATCCTAAAAATATGTAAGTAAATTTGCAAATTTTTGCTTGTTGCAATCTAGTGATTATATTTCCATATGTGTACCACTAGTAGCACCGACCACTCAATATTTATGGGCTGTATAAAAATTCTAGGGGACATAGCGTGAATTCTCAAAACGATTTCTCGTTTAACTTCAGTACTGATTGTGCCACGCCGATTATTTTTGAAGTATAAAATACATTTTCGGATGTTGGATTGGCACCAGAAATATTACTAAGAAGTTGCTCAGGTGGCCGAATCTTTGTTGATAATAAATAACACATTCCTTGAGACTATTATTTCAAAGCACTAGAATGTAAACAAGCTTTGTTCATTGCGCCGATGGAATGCCGCGAACGGGTCATCGATTATGTTTCGTTCGCAAATGACATCAATGCCCGGTTTCACCGCCCATACTTAAGTTGTGCTTAAGATAAAATAGGAAAATAGTGTTTTACTGTTCATACTTAAGTTATGGTTAAGTACTGAAAATGGGAGACTTAAGCAGTGCTTAAGTAACAGCTGACTTTTTGAATTGTTTAAAGTTTTCAGTGATATCTCTCGTAGCGTTCGAGCAAGTGTCCGTCCGCTTGCCTTTGATGACACTTTTCCACCAGTTCCAATAGGTGCTCCGACGGTGTGTTTTCATCCATTTTCGATATAACTTTCCTCACAAATTTTTGTATTGTCTGTTATAATTTAAATATTTCAAGCATATTTTTATGAATGACATTTGCAAAACGTGTGTTACCTATAATGTTGACACATATTATAATACAATTTTATAGAAATTAAGCATTGACTGTGAAACGCAAACGACTGCTCAGTCTGCGACAATGCTTAGCTAAGATTTTATTTGGGTACAACTTTAGTATCGACTGTAAAACTAGGCACATGCCTTTTGGGTTGTTTTGGAAGCTTGCACTGAATATACTCTCACACACATTTGCGGCAGTCATGATTTACACTCTTCTTCAGTTTCTGCAATTCTCCTTTTCTTCTCTGCTTTTTAGTGGCATTATTATTAATTACAACAATTCTGCTAAAAAAATATCAATGAAAAATAATACAGGGTTTGTCCGGAAAGTAATAGGACTGAGTCGATTTAAAAAAATTTATTGAACCAATCGTTGCAATTCTTTAAAAACTTTCAAAATAGGCTCCTTCTGTGTCGATTTCCAAGCATTGAAGGCGTCCCGGAAGGCATTCTCCGGTCGAGGTGCATGCTGCCTGGATCCCCTTTCATCGGTCTTTTCAAGCAAGGAAACAAAAAAATCCGGGGGGCCACATCTAGGCTGTAGGACTGCTGCGGCCTTTGTTAGGTAGCTGTTCACATGGAGGTGTGAACCGGAGCGTTGTCGTGGTGCAACTTCCAATCGGCTGCGATGTATTGTCGGACTCGATTTACCATTCGTTTGAGTCTCTTGAGGATTCCACGTAAAACTTTGCGTTTATGGTTCATCTAGGATAGACAAATTCATGGTGGATGATGCCTTTGATTTCAAAAAAGACAATAAGCATCGTTTTCACTTTGGGTTTGCTCATTCTTCCGGTATTCATCAGCGACCTCTTCCCGGCTCATCGAAACACATTATTTCTTGCTAAAGCAACATCTGGGTAAGCCTGCTTGATCATATCAAACGTCTCTGTGGCAGATTTACCGATTTCGAGCTATAACGAACGCTGGATTTTCGGTTTGCACCACTCACAAAAACACGTCGCGGGAAAATGTTTGTCCTGATTCTCCAGGTGCGCGGAGACAACTGACCAGCCGCTCGTTTGTTCCCTAGGAACGCCCTCTACCTAATCCAGTCGGTACATGCAAGTTCCGAAGTACAGTCGCGGCAGAAGAAAATTAGTCCTATTACTTTCCGCACAAATCTTGTAAGATTTCCTGTAGTAACAGTCAAATGAAACATTAACAGTGTACAAATTCACGGCACTATTACTAACCTTAAAAACTGTAAAATGCTTATTATAAGGCTTATTTATATACTTGAAAGGCTACATACATATGTTTATTTGAATGACATAAATATACACGACCCACGTGTCAACAAAATTGTATAATAAAACAATATCATATCAGTAGTAAAAAATGTCATTGACAATAAAAAGTTTTTTTTTAATTCCTACCGCCACCAAACTTTACAGGGCGTCGCTGAACCATCCTGAAGATTGCTAGAAAATTTCATTGCAATCGGATCAGCCGTTTCGTCTATACTAATCTTATAAAGAGGAAAGATTTGATTGTGTGTTTGTTTGCATTGAAAAGACTCCGAAACTAGTTGACCGTAAACAGTAAAAATTCTTTTACTGTTGGGAAGCATACTGAAACTCCAATAACATAGCCCCAGGCGTGAAAAAATTACCAAAAAACTTTCTTAAATCGCGTGCGCTGTGAAAAGTATTGGTTTGCAGATAAAATATGTAGGTATGTACAAAAAATTTCGCATATGACAGCATATGTACATATGTCTAACTATTATAGTTTTGTCACAATAAGTGTTTTTATCATCTTAAAAAATATATATAAATGCCACCGCTATAAAAACTTTTTTATTTATGCTTTGAAATTAATCCTTATCAAAACAAATGACTTCATATTTAAGTGTGCTTCAATACCATTATTCAATTTAGACATTCCATTCGAAAGATATCACAAGTTTAAAATTGTAAGTTATTTGAAAAAAGTCGCGTGGTCGCCGCTCGAGCAAGCAAAAGTTTATAGCATACGCCGAGCAGATTCGAGCTCTGGAACCGTTTAAAAATTTGCAGATTATGAAATGATTTGATTTGATATGATTTCAATAATTATTCCAGAATACTCATAGATCTATTTAACGGTACTAATTTCAGTAAAAAAAATATCTTCATATATGCCAACAATTCTCATTATAATATTAACTATAAACATACATACAAGAAGCACACATATGTATTTACCTACTATTCCTACGTACTTACCAAAATAAAAGTTAGTACTTTTTTTTAAATAAACAATGTTCTTTTCAAATCTAAACACCAGTTCTTTTCAGAACTAAATCCATTTTTTAAATTCTTCAGTATATAATATATTGTAACTTTTAACTATCCAAACAGCTTAGCGTCTCAAGTAGTTCTAATAATTTTTCAATTACATTTTATAGATTTTAAGCAAATAATTTAGTACAGTTAAACTTTTTTTCATTTTAAAATGCCAAAAAGATTTAGATCTCGATTTTCTAGAAATAGTAATATCGTGAATAATAATAAAAACAAAATTTTTTTTTGGATGCGCCATTTAACACTTAGGAAAATAAAACAATCAGGGAACATAGCCATAACAGCTGCTTCGTCAGGAGTTGCTGTAGTTGAAAAACTGTCACTAATCTTTTAAATATCCGCTATCCATAAATCTTGAACAACAATCAATATGATCTATCCGCAAAAATGGGCCTCTTGGTTAACTATTGCAAGACACCTATTGCTTCATCCACCATGAGCCATAAAGCACATATAGAAGCTGTGTATAGATTATTAAAAGACCGTAGAAACTCCTCTGCTCTCATGGGCGGGATAACTTTTGTCTTTGTTGATCACAGACAGACTCTTCCTGTCATTAACAGAGGTACGTGAGCAAATATCATCAAAGCATAATTAATATCATCGCCCTTATAGACTTCGATTGAAAATATAAAATTGCGGACGAATATAAGAGATCATCTTCCTGGAGCACTGATGGTGATTTTCCACAGCAACTACTTAAAATTGTTCAAAATTTAAGCAGTAATTGTAATATTCTTTTGGATGAGTCTGTAGCCCAAATGGCCCATAGTTTAGAAATTTTAAAGATGCACCATACTCTGACATTGAGAATTTGTACGAAATGAAATTCATTTGGTTGTGTTATATGGCAATAGTGTCACCCAGTATTCAAACAGCTCCCGGAGAAATAAAAAAATAAAAATTGATAGATACCGTGACTAATATCGAAGACGCAGTCCATTATCCCCAGGAGTTTTTAAATTTATTAAACCCTTCTGGACTGCCACCACATGACTTGGCTTTAAAAATTGGAATTCCAATTATGCATTTGAGGAATTTAAGATCTTCAAGCATGTGCAACGGGATGAGGCTGCTTATTAAGGAATTGAAGGGCAATTTACTTGTAGCAACCATTATAACCGGCCCAGGAGCTGGTCAAAAAGCTTATATTCCTAGGATTCCGATGACCTCAAGTGATCTGCCAATCACATTTAAACGGCTTCGATTTCCCATGAAAACATCTTTTGCTCTAACTACAAACAAGTCCCAAAGCCAAACTTTCGAATTAGTATGGATTGACCTACGAAAGTAATGTTTTACTCATAGCCAACTGTATTTTGATCTATTGCGGGTCGGATATAGATTAGTTAAGTTTAAGAAAAAACTTTTATATTGCCGTCTGTCTTTATTCACATATTCGTGGAATAATAATGATTTTCGTTATGCGTTAAGCTTTTAATTATTGTACTAATTTCATGTGTTAATAACTTTTATACATTAAGCATAATGACACATAAAGAATAACAAGAACAAGAATAACATATAATATAATATTTATACTCCCAAAATTTTTTGCTACAGATAATAGTAGCTTTGTTTACCTATAAAATCAATAACGCCTGCAATTATCGTAATATTTTATTTAAAGAGTTGTACATATGTATGTATATATGTAAATAATTGATCAGGATGACAAGACGATTTGAAATCTGGGTTACTGTTTGTTCGCACGTCTATGCAAGCTGTAACTTCATTACATAAGAATTAAGTTATGTAGTTAAGTGGAAACATACTGGTGAAAAAGCTATGTCTCTATAAAAATTCAAATTTATTTGAAAAATATGTGCCGAAATGTGTTGTTACTCAAAGAATGACTTCTAATTTATGGTTTTCGAGAGAGTTATGTAAATAAAAAATAGAAAATCTAGTGCTTTTAAACTTTTTAAATAAAACGGTTTAGTTGTTGACTATTAAAAATACTCTAAATTGCGTCGACAATTTGCCGAATTTAACAAAATATGTGAACACAATTATATAAACAAAGTAAAAAATAATATTATACGTAATCCAAAATTGTTCGGTGGTTTCGTCAACTTCAAACGCAAGATTTCTAATTTTCCGTCCGCTATGAAATATAAGTCCAGTATGTCTAGTGACAATCACACCATTTCTAATATGTTCGCTGAATTCTTTGGGTCCAAATACTGTTCAAATCTCCAAAAAATGTTCCGCGTCAGCACAAGTTATGTTCGATTTTTGTAATTAATGCACCTAACATTTCCGTCAGACGTCTTATACCAGTTAAATATGTTAGAACAATCATTTAGTAATGGCCCAGATATGACTCCTTCATGCTTTCTTAACAAATGTGCCAAATAGTATATATACTAGCCCTTAACAAAACTATTTAATGCATCTCTTAAGCAAGGCTTATTTCCATCTATATGGAAAAACACATTTATAATTCCTTTACATAAGAGTGGATTTAGGTCATCCATTGAAAACTATAGGGGAAAGTAGCACCTGTTGGCAAGAGTTATTCTTCGTTGGATTTCGAGGCTGATTGTTGGTGTTAATGCTGGTTCTAAGATAAACGAAATTATCTACGGCTTCGAAGCTTTGACTGTCAACAGTGACGCGGGAGCCTAGTCGCGAGTGAGTTAAGGAACGTATTTCTTATAATAGTAACAAACATCAAAACAACCTTGAGTTTGAATACCACAACAACCTTATTTTAAAACAAACCAAATATATCCTTGTAAACAATATACAAACATAAACAAGTAATATAATCTGTATCTAAACAAACTATCAACTAGTAATAAGTAAACATACTAGTTAGTATAAATATAAGTAAGAACTATGTAATAAGTTAGTCTTAAGACCATTCAATTCTTTTGAATAAACTTGATCTTCTTGGTTTTCAACCAGTATTTCTGAAAATAGTTGCTTCTTATCTTAGTAATAGAACTCAACAAGTTATATTTAACGAAACTTTTTCTGATAGAATCAATGTTCGTTTAGGCGTTCCCTAAGGTAGCCATCTTGGTCCAATCCAGTTTTTGTTATTTATTAATGACAGATCATCTGTTATTAAGTATTCAAAGAAAGAGAGAGGTGTCTGGTTAGAAGATAGCAGCTTAACTGCCGCTATATGAGAAGCACCAGGGAGTAACGCCATCACTGTAAACAAACGGAACGGCAACGGTTTCGTCTAGGCCAAATGGAACCTTTTTACAGTAATTAGCTGCTACCTGACGCCAAGCCAGGTCTATAAAAGGTCAATTAATTATCGCCGGTGAAATAAATTCCAGAGCCGTAGAGTGGGGTATGCCAAACACGAACTCGAGAGGAAATCGCATTCTAGAAATGGCTGCTTGGCTTGCTATAATAGTGCTCAACCCCGTTTAGGAGACCGAGATGCGAGGAAACCACACCAGACATTACACTGTCAACAGAACGTATGACAGGCTCAACAAAGAAATAGAAAGTCTTGGAGGATTACAATGGCAGCGATCACCACAACATCTCATTCATGATCGACACTGGAAGAAACGCTTACCAGTACAGAAAAAATGTTGGATCACGAAAGTGAAACATTTCGAAACTAGACACAACGAAATTAATCTCCACAATAGACGACTAGAACCCATCTATCAACTCCCCCATTATTGCAAGAAAAACACTCGAGCACACTATGCTTAATATAAAAAAGCCTGTCAAAATTCAATCCCAAGGTTTCTCACAACAAACATAAAGCAGCAGGATATAAACAGAAATCCCTGGGGACTCGGGTATAAAATGGTGATGAAGAAACTCGGCACTCGAACAAAGCCACCTGACGTAACCGCGGCCAAAATTGATCACATCGTGAACGCACTATTCCCTACACACGAAATCCAGAATATACCCTAAGATCTCCGCAAATCCCCCAGTTTACCCTTAAAGAGCTGTAAAAAGCACTGGCAAGCTCAAGGCCAACATGCCGGCCCGGACGGGATCCCGGCAGAAATCCTCAAAATAATCGCTGCAGAGCGCCCGGCAGTACTACTGAATATGTGCAACGCATGCCTTGAAGCCGAAATATTCCCTGAACCCTGGAAGAAACAACGACTGGTGCTAATCAGTAAGGGAAAAGGAGACCCCAATTCTGCATCAGTATACCGTCTACTATGCATGCTTGACACAGCGGGAAAACTGTACGAAAGCCTACTTAAACCCAGACTCGAAACGGCTATCAACGAAGCTGGAGGACTGTCCCTTAGACAACATGGCTTTAGATCCGGCAGATCAACTATTAGAGCTATAAAACGCGTCATCGAAAGCGTAGAAGCCGCGCAGCGTAGATGGCATAAATACCAATGCATAGTGTTGCTGGCGACTCTAGATGTCCTAAACGCCTTCAACAGCGCTAGATGGGTAGATATGATCGACACTCTCGAGAAAAGCTTTAAGATACCCGACTACCTCAGGGCTGTGGTGCGGTTAGTAAGAGGAAACTGCTGTACGAAACTAAAGAGGGATCACGACAGATAGCAGTCACGTCAGGAGCAGCGCAAGGATCCATTCTAGGTCCAGACTACGGCGCTATATTAAAACTAGAAATGCCAGATGAATCGGATTAAATTGGCTACGCGGACGACATTGCAGCAGTAATCACAACATAGGTTACAGAAGAAGCGCGAAAGCTGAACCAGGTCATGATACGTTCGCAAGCGTGGCTCGACTCACACAGCCTCCTGCTTGCTGCGGGGAAAACAGAGCTACTACTGCTAACAAACAAGCACCTACCCCTCGATATAAGCATGCATACGGCTACGGATATTCTTAGGACATAAAGAGCTGTAAACTACTTAGACGGAAAGGTAGCGAAGAGCACCTCTCAACTGAGCTGATTAAATAGTCTTCTTCTGCTTCAATGCAGCTTTTTGCACGGTCCAAAAGCATGTCGAACGAGTGTTTTAGCTCGTTAGCCGGTATGGCCGCCAGTATGCTGGTGCAAGCCTTTTTAATGGCATATACATCTGCATAACGCTTCCCTTCCATGGGCAAATGCATTTTGCCGAAAAGGAAGAAGTCGCTCGGTGTCATATCAGGTGAATATGGGGAGTGGTTAATGGTTAAAATGTGATTTTTGGTCAAATAATCGGTCTCAATGATGTCATTCGATAGAATTCTGAGCAAAACAATGCGAAATGTTCAATTCCATTTCCATGAATTTCAATGATGATTTCGTCTGATTTTTGATGAATTCACGCACAGTTTGGCCCGTCATTTATCATCACGACCACTTTGAAAACGTTGAAACCACTCGAGCACTCTGCTACGGGATAGATAATTATCGCCATTAACTTGTTTCATCAATTGAAACGATTCAGTAAAAGTTTTACCAATTTTAAAACAATATTTAATGTTGGCTCTTTGTTTGAAGCTCATTTTCGCACCGATAACACAAACTTACTGACACCGGACAATCGATAAAGATAGCAGATTCTAGCGCACCTGTCGACATATAGATGGCACCATCAGGGGGCGCTAGATTCAAAAAGTCCTGTTTACTTGAAACTCACCTTGTACAAAGATGATTGAACTTGTGGCTGACTTTATACTGCATATATCGGTACGTGAGTTGTTTTAATAAAACTGTGTCTATTCCTAATGAACGCTTCTCCTTATGCCTAAAATATTTTAAATCGGATGATTACTACGCCAAATACCTAATATATGGTTTCCAAAAGCTCGATTGTTTTTTTTTTGCCTTATATTGTATATTCATCAATGTGTGAGGTATCGCATTGAAAGTTGGCGATCATGCTGTTTAAGCATATAGATTTTCGTTACGCAGAATATGTGGAATTACCTTCACAAAATTACTTTTAAAATTTTTTTCGATTGAATAATGCCAAAAATTAATGAATTCAGTACTTCTCCTAGCTTCCTTCGGATATAAAGCGATTTCGCATTTTCCTCTTTACTTTACATCATAATCCTAAGATAGTAATTTTCATCCTCTGGTCGATGTTTAACTTATACATATACCAAAATAGTAGTAATTAAATTTACTTATATCGCATATATGTATATATGTACGTATATCATTTCAGTTTATTAGTTTTTAAGATAAACATATCTGATACGAAGTAAAATATTCTAACGAAAGTATGTGAGAATATCACCCATAGTATAAATTAATAGTATATTAAAAAGTAGTTCAATCCTTTTACGTTTTCATCGAATAATTAATATTGAATATTTTTGGCAACATTTATTAGTATAAAGTTTTAACACCTGACACCGCCTTTGAACCAAGTAAATTGCGAACGAAGGCCGTATTTACTTTTTTCGCTTTTCTTTGACGCAAACTTAGTGGCGTCATAAAAGAGAACAATACCGAACAAAACAAATAGGACTACAAACATTACTTTGTTTTATATTTGGAAAGTAATATGTATATCTTGTTTTATAACAAAAGTGATTTTAATATACTCATGACATACATGTACCAGAATACTGCAAATTTTGTGCCATTTTATTCTATACCTCTCATGTTATTGGTTTATAGTATATGTTATTGTGTAGGTGATCACGAAAGTAAAACAAAAAAAAAAAAATCATTAAAAACTCTGTAAGCTCATATTTTGAGACTTTTTATTTTAAATCTCTGTGTATTTCGATAAAATAATCTTAGCTATGAAAAAAATTATCCTTTTGTTATTTGGGTGCAAATATATCAAAGGTAAATATTTCTCTTTCTCTTGAAATTGAGAGCGTAAATCACTTACTCGACTTTGACAGTTGACTGATTCGAGTAGGAGTATATAAAATAGTGGTCGGCATGAGGGGATCTGTCACTGTGTTGGTGAGCACGAAAGAAAAGTAGCCCAGTGAGAAATTGGAATTAAAATTAAGCATCTATTCTAAATAATTAATATGTAGTATAATGAAAATTAACAAAATGTCTTTTAAGGATATATTCCCTATTATCTTTAAAAGACTTGGAACATAAAAGGCATTGCATGACACCAAAGGCATTTAGAATCGTAACATATTTCTTTGCGCTATAGTCTTACGTGATGTTAATTCGTTGCTGGCTCGACAACGACTGAACGATAGAGCGAAAGCATACGTGTGAAGTTAGTTTGCACAATTGTGCTAAGAAATGCCGACCACTGATATAAAACTACTTTTACTAATCTTGTAAAATATATTTAATCGGAGATTTGTAACCTTGAAAGGCAGTTCAAAACCGTGTATAATGTTTTGCAATTGGTGCTCGCATGAATCGGATCGATGTCAACTGAACGATGTGTTGCGTATATGTGAAATCATAGAAGTTTCCTTCGCTCGCGAGCTCCTTTTTTACATAAAACAAGGCAAAATAAAAACAAGTGTAATCCACTTTGTGATTGGCAGTGCAAAAATGCACGCAAATGAGAGGTTCTGAGGTCTCTAGATACAATTACATTAAATAAATTGTATATTATTTTGGTTGAGTTAATTGCATGCTGTAATTCATTCAATGTGCATCCAAACAAATGATGTGTGCCTAAAACATATATTAAAGGAAACTCTTTCAAATTGCCTGTGTTAACCAATAAACACGTACAAATACATATAAATGTGCTCATCATTCCTGTTTTTTCTTGTTTTAAAAGTCAATTTTGTGTTTCCATATGTTAGACGCTTCGTCACGAGGGGGTTAACTCAATTGGAAGAAAATTGAATTAAATCAACACGAACTCTTCATTCAAAAGTTACCTACCATAAGCATGTCAGTTCAAGTCGAACACAATTGAGACATATGTTTAACACTAGCACTTTGGGGTATAATAAAATAGCGAGTGCCTTGTAAATGCAATCAGTGCGCACAAAGTCCTACCACTTCATTGAATGTCCCAAAGGGAAATCTTTTAATCCACAAAATAATAATACAAATTGCTTCCTCACGCAGAGAAATTTCAAAAATATAAAATAGCCTTTCAATCCAAAAATGTCTTTTATTCATCCCATAAACAAGTGCCTTATAGTTTTAATATTGACATTATATCGCAAATAAGAAGGTATTTTTATATCCAAAAACACTTAATACTTAATATTACGGTCTCGAAAGTTTTACTGTGGAACAAATGCTATAACTAAGTCACAAATTAAAATTAAAAATTTGATATGGAGCACCAAAGAACGGATGGAAGGGATGTGGCTTAAAACTTTTAATTTAGGTTAATATATGTGATATTTTTAGTTGTTTTCTCTTAAATAAGTGTTTTCTTAAATATTAGTTGTATATGACAGAACTCATTAAAAGCCACAAACGCTAATATAACTGTATTCTCACCTCTATTTAATTTTGCCAATATTTAAAATTTCATCTTTTTGATTACGTTTATATCGCATATGTATCATTTTAATAAAAGTTAATACAGGACTGAAATCATAATATAAGTTAATAAGATACCAAAAATGGTTACAAATCATTTGTAATTTCGTCGTGTAATGCTCATTATCATTGATTTTTTTTTGTTTTGTTCACCTAATGGTTGTTTGTAACACCTAATTTTTTCACATAAAAAGTGTTAGACCTTTAATTATGTTTTCCATTAACGATTATAATTGATTTTAAATATTACGTTTTGAATTTGTACATATATAAAAAAAAAAAAATAATCTTATATTTTCATATGTCCTTTAGCCATTCACATAATAAAACTGATCTAAAATATGCAAAACAAAGCTTAGTAACACAAAAGATAGTGAGAAAATAAAATAACCGCGCACTCTCTAGCTCTAATTCAACTTGATAACCTTGTTGCTGCTTCACCATATACTACTATATAAGAACAAAAGCGAGCAGATAGCGAATCGAGGACAACTTGTATATCTCACAAACCAAATTTGCATAGGACAGAATATATGTATTGATGAAATCGAATAGTAAAGTAAAGATAGTAAAGATTTTGTTGACAACTTCTAAAAAAGCGATTTCACTAAATAAGTATGTCAAAAACATTAAATTTACATCCAAGGCGGTATAATCGATATTCATAGAAGCCTATATTATATTTGTACAATGAGTGTGTCCATTCTTTCACTTTACATTTTAGAAATCAAGTAACAAAGGAGATATCGGAATAAAAATTTGTACAAAAGTGTCTTTGGAGCGTGGAATCCGCTGTATTTGACTAGCTTGGCAGGTAATCTATCGGGTACAGCCGCTTTGTAATTGCTATTCGTACCTCATCATTTATTCCATCGTCATCAATCGGAGAATCGAGTTCGCCATCTCCAGATGTTACACAAGAGAACTGTTCTCTTTGTAACTTCAGATTGGTATGAACATCAGCAACTAGATTACCACTTTGGATCCGATGCTGAAATCCGTTAGTCGGCATTTTTTGTCTGTATATGCGAGTAATTTCTCTCTTCAACTCTCGTTATCTATCCAACTTAACTGGTGGACTAATATAATAGGATAAAACTTTGCATGAATTATGTATTCAAAGTATACCACCTTATAGCCAAATGCTATCTGACCTAGCCAGCGTAGCCGCTGTCTTTTAATTGGCTGAACTATGTTAATGTCGGTGTATATCATATACAGCTCATCGTTCCATTGAATGCGATATTCGCCGTTGCCAATCCGCAAAGGACCATAAATCTTCAGCAAAACCTTTCTCTCGAAAACTCATAACGTCGACTCAGCAGCTGTTGTCATCGTCCATGCCACTGCACCATACAGCACGACGGGAATAATGAGTGCTTAATACAGTTTAGTTTTCGTTCGTCGAGAGATGACTTTACTTCTCGATTGCTTACACAGTCCAAAGTAGTACCTGTTGGCAAAAGTTATTCTGCGTTGGATTTCAAAGCTGGCATTGTTGTTGCTATAAATACTGGTTCCAAGATAGTCGAAATTATCTACGACTTCAAAGTTATGGCTGCCAACAGTGACATAAGTTTGATGACAGAGTATATTTCGTCTTGCCCTTGTTCACTACCAGACCCATTTGTTTCGCTTTCATAACCATTCTTGAGAAAGCAGAACTAACGGTGCGGTGGTTGAGGACAATGATATTATTATCATCGGTATAAGCCCGCATCTGTACAGTCTCATAGAATATAGCACCTTATCTAATTAGTTCTGCAGCTCGAATTACTTTCTCCAAGAGTAGATTGAAGAATTCACACGAAGCGGAATCGCCTTGTCTGAAACCTCAGTTGGTATCGAACGGCCTGGAGAGGTCCTTCCCGATCCTCACGGAGCTTTCGGTATTGCTCAACGTCAATTCACACAACAGTATTGGTTTTGTGGAGATAGCAAATTCAGACATCGCCGCATAAAGGCAGCTCCTTTTCGTGCTGTCAAAAGCAGCTTTGAAATCGACGAAGTGGTGGTGCGTGTCGATTCTCTTTTCATGAGTTTTTCCAAAGATTTGGTCAGTTGTTGATTTTCCAGGCCTAAAGCCACACTGATAAGATTCACTCAGTTTATTGATAGCGAGCTGTAGTCTTTCACACAACTCGCATTTCCTTAGTTGTTAACATTAAGTTTTACCAATACCTGAAATATTTGTCCGTGCTTTAATCTAGTTCGCAATTCCTTCCTTCATGTTTATACTCTGAACAGGGTATATTAAGTTTGCCACGAAGTTTGTAACACCCAGAAGGAAGCGTCGGAGACCCTATAAAGTATATACTATGTATAAATGATCAGTATGTTGATCTGAGTCGATTTAGCCATGTCCGTCTGTATATACACGGACAAGTCCCTCAGTTTTTAAGGTATCGAAATTTTGTAGACGTCATTTTCTCTTCAAGAAGCTACTCATTTGTCGGAACTGCCTATATTGGACCACTATAACATATAGCTGCCATACAAAATAAACGATCGGAATCAAGTTCCTGTATGGAAAACTTTAACATTTGACAATGTACCCTCACAAAAGTTGGCACAGTATATTTTCTAAGATAATAATGAAATATTCGAAAAAATTGTTCAGCTCAGCTTACTATAGCATATAGTTGCTGAACAAACTGAACGATCGGAACCTAGTGCTGGAATGGAAAACTTTTGCATTTGACAAGATATATTCACGAAATTTGGTATAGATTATTTTCTAAAGCAATAATGTAATTTCCATAGAAATTGTTCAGATCGGTTAACAAAAGCATATACTCGCATATAGCTGCCATACAAACCGAACAATTGGAATCAAGGGCTTGTATGGAAAACTTTCGCATTTGATGTGGTATCTTCACGAAATTCGACATGGATTACTGCTTATAATCTCTGAAAAAATTTTTCAGATAGGATTACTATAGCATATAGCTTCCATCCAAACTGAACACATAGTTTTTTTGTTTTATTTACGTTCATATAGGGTGATTTTTTAAGAGCTTGATAACTTTTTTAAAAAAAAAACGCATAAAATTTGCAAAATCTCATCGGTTCTTTATTTGAAACGTTAGATTGGTTCATGACATTTACTTTTTGAAGATAATTTCATTTAAATGTTGACCGCGGCTGCGTCTTAGGTGGTCCATTCGGAAAGTCCAATTTTGGGCAACTTTTTCGAGCATTTCGGCCGGAATAGCCCGAATTTCTTCGGAAATGTTGTCTTCCAAAGCTGGAATAGTTGCTGGCTTATTTCTGTAGACTTTAGACTTGACGTAGCCCCACAATAAATAGTCTAAAGGCGTTAAATCGCATGATCTTGGTGGCCAACTTACGGGTCCATTTCTTGAGATGAATTGTTGTCCGAAGTTTTCCCTCAAAATGGCCATAGAATCGCGAGCTGTGTGGCATGTAGCACCATCTTGTTGAAACCACATGTCAACCAAGTTCAGTTCTTCCATTTTTGGCAACAAAAAGTTTGTTAGCATCGAACGATAGCGATCGCCATTCACCGTAACGTTGCGTCCAACAGCATCTTTGAAAAAATACGGTCCAATGATTCCACCAGCGTACAAACCACACCAAACAGTGCATTTTTCGGGATGCATGGGCAGTTCTTGAACGGCTTCTGGTTGCTCTTCACCCCAAATGCGGCAATTTTGCTTATTTACGTAGCCATTCAACCAGAAATGAGCCTCATCGCTGAACAAAACACGCGCGCGAAACACATTTCGAACCGAACACTGATTTTGGTAATAAAATTCAATGATTTGCAAGCGTTGCTCGTTAGTAAGTCTATTCATGATGAAATGTCAAAGCATACTGAGCATCTTTCTCTTTGACACCATGTCTGAAATCCCACGTGATCTGTCAAATACTAATGCATGAAAATCCTAACCTCAAAAAAATCACCCGTTATATGTATATATCTTGAATTTGGGAAATCATATATAGTACATATGTATATTAGAAATATAAGTACATAAATATTATCCATTTCTCGTACCAGACTTCATTATCATCAAGAAAAGACTTAGTATCTTTAAGAAACCTTACAGATTAACTTATATTTTTGGTATATAGTCAGCTATAGGCTTTGAGAACGTCATAATCGGTTCGAGGCTTGAAAAGTTGTGGTCCATTTTTTTATAATTTTTATGTTGAATCTGAATTGTTCTATTCTATTTGTGCTTAGATGTATTTGGGCATCTTTTTTGATGTTTGAGTTGTCTATTATAACTTGAAAGAATCTGGGTATATGGTATTTTGTATTACAAGGTGCATTCCAAAGTAAATAGAACTTTTGTCGACTGGTGCGTTAGAATCTGCTATCTTTATCGATTGTCCAGTGAGAATTTCATGAGATTCCATCGATTGGAAGTGAAGTTATTGCGCTTCAAGTGTCAGTATGTTTGTGTTATCGGTGCCAAAATGAGCTTCGAACAATGAGCCAACATTAAACTCTGTTTTAAAATTGTTAAAACTTTTACTGAAACGTTTCAATTGATGAAACAAGTTTATGGCGATGATTGCCTATCCCGTAGCAAAGTGCACGAGTGGTTTCAAAGTGGTCGTGAAGACACAAATGATCAATATGTGGGCCAATCAAAATCCATGATCACCGGAAATTCCATCGAAACATTTAGACTTACGAAAGGTGTGTGCACGGTTTGTTCCGCACAAATTGCTCAGAATCCAACATTCGATCGACGCTTGTGACCGATTATTTGACCAAAAATCACATTTTAACATATTCACCTGAAATGGCACCGTGCGACTTCTTCCTTTTCGGAAAAATACATTTGCCCATGAAAGGAAAGCGTTATGTAGACGTAGAGGCCATTCAAAAGGCTTGCATTGGCATACTGGCGGCCATACCGGTCAACGAGCTAAAGCACTCGTTCGACAAGCTTATGGACCATGCAAAACGCTGTATGGAAGCAGAAGGAGACTATTTTGAATAAAATAAATTGATTTTGCCGAAAAAACCATTTGTTCTGCTATTTTTAAAGTCCTGTTTACTTTGGAACGTTCCTTGTATTAATTCTCCCGTTTTCACAATATTTTATGATACATAGAATTTCACCGTGATGGTGCTATGCTCTTCATCACTTGCTTTTATCGATTCACTAGCAAACTTCCCTTACTATTCTTGCGGTCAAATTTAACACCTTTTGCGTTAATTTTTTTTATTAACTTCGTTCTTTTTCCAGAAGGGAATAGCAACTGTAAAGACAACATTATGACTCGCGAACACAGATAAAGTCACATCTTTAACAATTATGAGGAAGAAAACTCTGAAATTTGCGAGTAAGTTGTAAACAAACCGCAAATACTTATTAAAAAAATGTAATCTATAAGTGGAAATGTTTCTGGTAAATATTTGATACATTTGTATTGTCCACATAATTGCCAATTTAATGGATTATCGTTCTTGTTTCACATCATATTTGATACCTACACTTCTGTACTACCAGGGACTAGATTGTAATACAGCCAGTAATGTTCACAGTAAGTTACCGAAAATAACTAGTTTGGTTTTGTGAGCGTAATTGCAAACACCGAACTTAAGGAATGGGTCCCTTAACCACAAGCGTAACTCGGTCCTCAAAATCGCAATTTTTATATTTTAGATGCTTCAAACCCGCAACATTGGTTACTCGGTTCCTTAGTGAAAGCTTTGTGATATATAGTACACGGAAAGAAGCTCTCAATAAAGGTTTCAACACGAGTTATAAATTATATCTGTATATTGAGGTACAATATGAATTAGGGAAGCCCTGGTGTACATGAGCTGGAGTGGTTCGGGATCTTGACTTTTATGACAAAGCAGCTAATAAGAAGGCATGCTGTGACTAGAAAAATGGAACACTTGTTATATCTGGATACTTTTACAAATGAGTCGAAATTTCGCATATTGAGGTCGTCTTATATCAGGGAAACCCAGAGGTTATTATATGTGCACGCGATGGCTGCCAGCAGGGATGGTAAACTCGATTCCGATTCTACTCGAGAATCGAGTTTTCTCGTAAAATAATCGATTTTTTGAATGTCAAGAATCGATTCTTAATCGACTTCAACTACTGATGATCGATTCCAAAAAATCGATTATATTACGAGAAAACTCGATTCTCGAGTAGAATCGGAATCGAGTTTACCATCCCAACTGGCAGTCATCGCGTGCACATATAATAACCTCCGCACAATAACCACCACAAAAAAAAATGATTTTTTTTCCATGTTATTTATATGGAAAACAGAAACTTTGAAACAGGCACTTCTTAATATTAATATTAAGATCTCATCTTTTGAGTGACGTTTTTTTTCACATTTCCGAAAGTTTTTAGCCTGTATTTCAGTTGAAAAGAAAGGTTGCCTCAGAATGACACACCCTAATGTATACATTTATTGCGATTAAATATTTTGTGGCAGGAATGACATTGTTGGTATGGCCAGGTTTCTGCCCATATTTTATAATCCACCCTAACACTATATCACACGTTCTGTTTTGCTATGAATGTGAAATTGTCTAAGGAAGATTTTACAACATCACTCTGAATTGGACACGATATAATCCTAGTGCAAAATAAAAAATAAAAATGACTTTTGGGAGGAAGTCCATTTTTGTTGTTTCCTGCCTTAACGCCGCATGTATGCGCTGACAGTTAATACGCATTAAATGTCATCGGTTTACATAACATCCAAACACTTAACTTAGTGGATGAAAATAACTAATGTGCTAAAAAGTAAGAATAAGTGTACGAATTAATGCAAAGCGAATTGATTTCAAATGAGCGCACGTGCCGCATGCGGTTGCACACGCTCACGAGCGACGAAGTCACCTCCGCTAGAAAAGGATCATGAGTAACAGTATGGGCGTAAGAATAAAGTATGAGAATTTGTTATGATGTAAACACTCGTATAGCGTCTCATATATTAAATGCCATTTTTGCCACTTAGTTGCGTTTGCCATTGTGATACGTCAATTACGTTTATATTTCTATTTGCATGCATGTAGACGTATACGAGTATTATGCATAAGTTAATTAATGTGTATATTACTTTAGCTACTTATCCAAAAACAATGTTAATGTCTCAAAGAAAATTTATAATAAGATGCATTAAATGCAATACTGGCAAAAAAAGGCCTTAATAACACAAATTTTGAATGTTTTATTAAAAACAAAAATACTCGTATTCAAAAGCTTTAACGTTACACCCTTATTACGGGTTTAACTCCACTCAGTTGAACTGAAGTTGAAGCAATTAAAGAAAAGCAAAAAAAAAAAAAACAAGTAAGGAAAGGCTAAGTTCGGATGCAACCGAACATTTTATACTCTTGCAACTTGTAGGTATCAAAGCCAGGAATATACCTTAAGGCGTAAAATGTCAACCAGAAAGTTGGAATCAATTTTCATTGCGACTACTCACATATTGGCCGATTCGAAAATCTTTATATTAGGTAGGCAAGGTTTCTCTCTGAATTTCAATTGTATATCTCATATATTGACCTATATTTTTGGTCAAAGCTCAACAATAGATACTGGAGTCAATATTTCGAGTATTTGGGAACTTAAACAGTTTCGGTTGGATTTGGAAAATTTTTGGTCATAAGGTGGCATACTTTAAAATAATTATTAGTGCAAATTTTTATCGTGGGCAGTGCCACGCCCGTAGTCCAATTTTCATTCCGGCTCCCATACAGACCTCTCATATCATCGCGGCGGTAAAATTTAATGTCTCTGGCGTATTTAGTTATTGGTTTTTATCCGCTTTCACATATTTTCTCTCTGTCGGTAGGAGTCTTTATAATATTTGCTTTAGTGGTTTAGGATATATGTATGTATGTACATTAAGTTTATTAGAGGGCGGGGATAGGCCCATGCCTATTTTTTACCAAGGAACACGCTTACCAAGTTTCATCAAGATTTCTCTCTTTTTATTTATACATATATATATATATATATATATATATATACAAAACAAAATTACTACTGGCAGAAAGTAGTACGTATAAATATGAATGCTTACACTTCAAACAAATTCACTTTCAATCCGATACCTGGTGTTCTATCTTTTACATCCACTATTAAATTTTTTCTTTTCGATATCTTTGCTCTTTTCTTTTTTCCCCTTTTGTGTTAAAAATGATGTTGCGCAAATGGCATGCAAGTGCATAGATAAGCGACTTCAGATAACTCCACACATAGTCCAGCGGTGTTATATTCGCACTATTTTAAAGGCCACGCCGCAGGCCAACGACTCGAGATAATGCGCTCACCAAAAGTTTCCTTCAATAAATTGATTGTTTCGTTGGTTCTATGGTAGTAGTAGCGCCATCTTGTTAGAACCAAAGATCGTACACATCAACATTCTTTGATGCAGGCACGAAAAAGTTAATTAATTAATTTTTAAAGAAATATCGACCAATGATTGCCTCTACTCACAGAACACTGCAAACAGTGGCTTTTTGAGAATGTTACGCCATATCAACAATGGGTGTACCACATAATACCCAAAATCAAAATCCCCAAAATCAAAATCCCCTTTGCGCGGCGATTTTAAACCTACTTTCAATGTATTTCACACAGAAAAAGGGGATTCTATACT
Source organism: Bactrocera dorsalis (assembly GCF_023373825.1). Lineage (NCBI taxonomy): Eukaryota > Metazoa > Arthropoda > Insecta > Diptera > Tephritidae > Bactrocera > Bactrocera dorsalis. The sequence continues at coordinate 12,962,153 of NC_064308.1, read as the reverse complement.
CAATATTATATCTAAATTGAAGTTCACGCGATATTTTATGTTTATGGGCCTTTGGATCATGATTATGGGCAGTAGGAGCGCGTTGTATTTCATGATCGCCACTATTTTCTTTTGTCACAACAACACTTTTACACATTAGGGATTTTCTTTGCGCACACAACCAGCGGAACTCTTTCTTCTTTTCATTTTTGGAATGAAAATGGTAATCAAAACCATCCAAAAATATTATTATTATATTATTACTTCCTTTGTTTGACACAGTAACGACGACTTCTTTAAATCTAAATATTATTTAACACGATATTTAATCAAAAATATAACTATACAATTTTAATCACAATTAATTACACGTAATGTGATAAATAATATGAAAAAATGCATATGGTAAAATAATTGTAGAAAAGGTAACGGTACTATTTGTATTTTAAGTCATACATAAGCATGTACATATATTGGTTAATGGATGACAATGTTGAATTATGCTCTGATTTTCTATATTCTTTTGTTTTCTACTCGATAACAATGCTGTTGAAAACCAAAGTTTTCTTGTCCTCTGCAGCTGTCATTGGGTTCAAATCCGGGTCTGGGCCGCTTTTTTAAATACTATTTTTTTTTTAGCTTTTTAGTCGCTAAATTGATGAAATAATTATTTTTTTCCTCTAAATCCGTCATGCGTTCTCGACTATATCTATATATTGTCATATATGCGTACATATATATGTAACCACGAATTAAAACTCAACTAAAGAGCGGTTTTACTATTTTTTATATGATCTCTAATAATATTTAATAAAAATAAAAAAATGGGGATTTTGTGACACTGCCTCAAAAAAAGGTGGGGATTCCGTGTTAGGGGATTTTAATTTTGGGGATTTTGATTTTGGGGATTATGTGTTTGGGGATATTTTTTCAGCTGGGGATTTTGTGTTTGGCGGATTTTGTGGCACTCCCATCAACAATGGCTTATGGATTATTATGAATTAAAATGTTTATTAACATACCGATTTATCCAAAGTTAGCTTTTTTGCTGAAACAATTGTCTTGTGAAAATTGGGATCGGACTGGTTTTGGACCCATTTACCAAACATACGACGCGCTTGATTATTCGGCTTCTTGCGCGAGTTAGATTTTACAATTGTTGCGCGAGAAGGCGGATGGACTCATTCGGGTCTTCTTCGATACTCTGTTCTATAGCATCAATAGCGTTTTCGGTATGCACTGTTTGGCATCTCTGAGGATGCGTTTTATCTATTAGAGTAAACGTGGTGGGAAAGCGATGATGCTTGATTTACTTACGACTGGCGACCAATTATTAGACGCAGAGCGCGATTCGCGGCGCGAACAGAACCATTATTTGGGTAATACGTTTAATTTTGCACGATTCGCAAATATTGTTCCGAAGTAAGTTTCTTGACTACGATATGGAAAACCAAATAAAGTGAATGCTGTCAAAAAGACCAAATCCGAAACATTCCTAAAACAAAAAAGTGAAAAAAGAAGAATTGTAATATTCAAAGGGAGTTTTCTTAAGTTAATTTTCCGGTGTTGTTTATTGGGGCCATTTGATATATTCACATTAATCGCAACCAATAGCTCTTCTGCATTCAGGACATCTTCGTTAACAACCGTTGCAAATATAACGGGTGATTTTTTTGAGGTTAGGATTTTCATGCATTAGTATTTGACAGATCACGTGGGATTTCAGACATGGTGTCAAAGAGAAAGATGCTCAATATGCTTTGACATTTCATCATGAATAGACTTACTAACGAGCAACGCTTGCAAATCATTGAATTTTATTACCAAAATCAGTGTTCGGTTCGAAATGTGTTTATCGACAAATTTTGTTCAGCGATGAGGCTCATTTCTGGTTGAATGGCTACGTAAATAAGCAAAATTGCCGCATTTGGGGTGAAGAGCAACCAGAAGCCGTTCAAGAACTGCCCATGCATCCCGAAAAATGCACTGTTTGGTGTGGTTTGTACGCTGGTGGAATCATTGGACCGTATTTTTTCAAAGATGCTGTTGGACGCAACGTTACGGTGAATGGCGATCGCTATCGTTCGATGCTAACAAACTTTTTGTTGCCAAAAATGGAAGAACTGAACTTGGTTGACATGTGGTTTCAACAAGATGGCGCTACATGCCACACAGCTCGCGATTCTATGGCCATTTTGAGGGAAAACTTCGGACAACAATTCATCTCAAGAAATGGACCCGTAAGTTGGCCACCAAGATCATGCGATTTAACGCCTTTAGACTATTTTTTGTGGGGCTACGTCAAGTCTAAAGTCTACAGAAATAAGCCAGCAACTATTCCAGCTTTGGAAGACAACATTTCCGAAGAAATTCGGGCTATTCCGGCCGAAATGCTCGAAAAAGTTGCCCAAAATTGGACTTTCCGAATGGACCACCTATTTATAATTTTATGCGTTTTTTTTTAAAAAGTTATCAAGCTCTTAAAAAATCACCCTTTACTTCACGCATTAAATTTTATACTCTTGCAACTTTTTGTTACAGAGTATAATAGTTTTGTTCACCTAACGGTTGTACAACATTAAACTCGAATATCGAAATAGATACTCAGTTATTTACATATATGTATAATAGGGTGATTGAAAAAAAAAAATTTTTTTTTCAATTGGTACTCACAAAAATAGGTTCCTAGACATCTCTAAGAAAGCCTCTCCAAATATGAGATTTTAATTGTAACGGGAAGGTCCTCCGCCTAACGGTTTTCTATTTTTTCTTATTATCAGATAGAAAAATTTATATCTCGCTTCCAACTACTTGAAAAAATATCTTGTTAATTAGGTTTTGTAGGAAATTGAATGCTCTAAAATATGGTCTCTTATGATTTTTTTCGTAAACCCAACCGTTTAAAAGATATTAACGGTTGAAATTTGACTATTTTTGGAAAAATTCTTTATTTCTTATTAATTTTATAACTCAATGAAAAAAAATTATTATGAATGATGAAACTCATAGTTTTGTGGGAAATTTACTGCTCTAAAAAAATGGTCTACTGTAATTTTTCGATAAAGTTAAGCGTTTACGAGATATTCATCGTCAAAAATCAGTGCATATTAGGGTGGATCAGAAAAATTACAGTAGACCATTTTTTTAGAGCAGTAAATTTCCCACAAAACTATGAGTTTCATCATTCATAATAATTTTTTTTCATTGAGTTATAAAATTAATAAGAAATAAAGAATTTTTCCAAAAATAGTCAAATTTCAACCGTTAATATCTTTTAAACGGTTGGGTTTACGAAAAAAATCATAAGAGACCATATTTTAGAGCATTCAATTTCCTACAAAACCTAATTAACAAGATATTTTTTCAAGTAGTTGGAAGCGAGATATAAATTTTTCTATCTGATAATAAGAAAAAATAGAAAACCGTTAGGCGGAGGACCTTCCCGTTACAATTAAAATCTCATATTTGGAGAGGCTTTCTTAGAGATGTCTAGGAACCTATTTTTGTGAGTACCAATTGAAAAAAAAATTTTTTTTTTTCAATCACCCTATTATACATATATGTAAATAACTGAGTATCTATTTCGATATTCGAGTTTAATGTTGTACAACCGTTAGGTGAACAAAACTATTATACTCTGTAACAAAAAGTTGCAAGAGTATAAAATTTAATGCGTGAAGTAAAGGGTGATTTTTTAAGAGCTTGATAACTTTTTTAAAAAAAAAAACGCATAAAATTATAAATAGGTGGTCCATTCGGAAAGTCCAATTTTGGGCAACTTTTTCGAGCATTTCGGCCGGAATAGCCCGAATTTCTTCGGAAATGTTGTCTTCCAAAGCTGGAATAGTTGCTGGCTTATTTCTGTAGACTTTAGACTTGACGTAGCCCCACAAAAAATAGTCTAAAGGCGTTAAATCGCATGATCTTGGTGGCCAACTTACGGGTCCATTTCTTGAGATGAATTGTTGTCCGAAGTTTTCCCTCAAAATGGCCATAGAATCGCGAGCTGTGTGGCATGTAGCGCCATCTTGTTGAAACCACATGTCAACCAAGTTCAGTTCTTCCATTTTTGGCAACAAAAAGTTTGTTAGCATCGAACGATAGCGATCGCCATTCACCGTAACGTTGCGTCCAACAGCATCTTTGAAAAAATACGGTCCAATGATTCCACCAGCGTACAAACCACACCAAACAGTGCATTTTTCGGGATGCATGGGCAGTTCTTGAACGGCTTCTGGTTGCTCTTCACCCCAAATGCGGCAATTTTGCTTATTTACGTAGCCATTCAACCAGAAATGAGCCTCATCGCTGAACAAAATTTGTCGATAAAAAAGCGGATTTTCACATTTCGAACCGAACACTGATTTTGGTAATAAAATTCAATGATTTGCAAGCGTTGCTCGTTAGTAAGTCTATTCATGATGAAATGTCAAAGCATATTGAGCATCTTTCTCTTTGACACCATGTCTGAAATCCCACGTGATCTGTCAAATACTAATGCATGAAAATCCTAACCTCAAAAAAATCACCCGTTATATTTGCAACGGTTGTTAACGAAGATGTCCTGAATGCAGAAGAGCTATTGGTTGCGATTAATGTGAATATATCAAATGGCCCCAATAAACAACACCGGAAAATTAACTTAAGAAAACTCCCTTTGAATATTACAATTCTTCTTTTTTCACTTTTTTGTTTTAGGAATGTTTCGGATTTGGTCTTTTTGACAGCATTCACTTTATTTGGTTTTCCATATCGTAGTCAAGAAACTTACTTCGGAACAATATTTGCGAATCGTGCAAAATTAAACGTATTACCCAAATAATGGTTCTGTTCGCGCCGCGAATCGCGCTCTGCGTCTAATAATTGGTCGCCAGTCGTAAGTAAATCAAGCATCATCGCTTTCCCACCACGTTTACTCTAATAGATAAAACGCATCCTCAGAGATGCCAAACAGTGCATACCGAAAACGCTATTGATGCTATAGAACAGAGTATCGAAGAAGACCCGAATGAGTCCATCCGCCTTCTCGCGCAACAATTGTAAAATCTAACTCGCGCAAGAAGCCGAATAATCAAGCGCGTCGTATGTTTGGTAAATGGGTCCAAAACCAGTCCGATCCCAATTTTCACAAGACAATTGTTTCAGCGAAAAAGCTAACTTTGGATAAATCGGTATGTTAATAAACATTTTAATTCATAATAATCCATAAGCCATTGTTGATGGGAGTGCCACAAAATCCTCCAAACACAAAATCCCCAGCTGAAAAAAAAATCCCCAAACACATAATCCCCAAAATCAAAATCCCCAAAATTAAAATCCCCTAACACGAAATCCCCACTTTTTTTTGAGGCAGTGTAACAAAATCCCCATTTTTTTATTTTTATTAAATATTATTAGAGATCATATAAAAAATAGTAAAACCGCTCTTTAGTTGAGTTTTAATTCGTGGTTACATATATATGTACGCATATATGACAATATATAGATATAGTCGAGAACGCATGACGGATTTAGAGGAAAAAAATAATTATTTCATCAATTTAGCGACTAAAAAGCTAAAAAAAAAATAGTATTTAAAAAAGCGGCCCAGACCCGGATTTGAACCCAATGACAGCTGCAGAGGACAAGAAAACTTTGGTTTTCAACAGCATTGTTATCGAGTAGAAAACAAAAGAATATAGAAAATCAGAGCATAATTCAACATTGTCATCCATTAACCAATATATGTACATGCTTATGTATGACTTAAAATACAAATAGTACCGTTACCTTTTCTACAATTATTTTACCATATGCATTTTTTCATATTATTTATCACATTACGTGTAATTAATTGTGATTAAAATTGTATAGTTATATTTTTGATTAAATATCGTGTTAAATAATATTTAGATTTAAAGAAGTCGTCGTTACTGTGTCAAACAAAGGAAGTAATAATATAATAATAATATTTTTGGATGGTTTTGATTACCATTTTCATTCCAAAAATGAAAAGAAGAAAGAGTTCCGCTGGTTGTGTGCGCAAAGAAAATCCCTAATGTGTAAAAGTGTTGTTGTGACAAAAGAAAATAGTGGCGATCATGAAATACAACGCGCTCCTACTGCCCATAATCATGATCCAAAGGCCCATAAACATAAAATATCGCGTGAACTTCAATTTAGATATAATATTGAGTATAGAATCCCCTTTTTCTGTGTGAAATACATTGAAAGTAGGTTTAAAATCGCCGCGCAAAGGGGATTTTGATTTTGGGGATTTTGATTTTGGGTATTATGTGGTACACCCATTGTTGATATGGCGTAACATTCTCAAAAAGCCACTGTTTGCAGTGTTCTGTGAGTAGAGGCAATCATTGGTCGATATTTCTTTAAAAATTAATTAATTAACTTTTTCGTGCCTGCATCAAAGAATGTTGATGTGTACGATCTTTGGTTCTAACAAGATGGCGCTACTACTACCATAGAACCAACGAAACAATCAATTTATTGAAGGAAACTTTTGGTGAGCGCATTATCTCGAGTCGTTGGCCTGCGGCGTGGCCTTTAAAATAGTGCGAATATAACACCGCTGGACTATGTGTGGAGTTATCTGAAGTCGCTTATCTATGCACTTGCATGCCATTTGCGCAACATCATTTTTAACACAAAAGGGGGAAAAAAGAAAAGAGCAAAGATATCGAAAAGAAAAAATTTAATAGTGGATGTAAAAGATAGAACACCAGGTATCGGATTGAAAGTGAATTTGTTTGAAGTGTAAGCATTCATATTTATACGTACTACTTTCTGCCAGTAGTAATTTTGTCGTGGTTTCGATATGATGACCGAGCAAACAACGGAAGGAAACATATTGTGGTTGTCGTGTGTCAGTTTCAACAAATTATCAAAGATGAAGGTTTCGCTGATATTTTTATTAAACATTTTCTAGTATTCCTTTCCTATAAATGTACATATATAGCCATATTAGTCGTTTGCAATTAATATAACATCTTCTCCGGAAGCCGATGCTGGTTGAATGACAAACAACAGCAATCTCATACTTATGTTTATACAACCAGCTGCATTTTGTTTCCGGTTCTGAATATACACGCTTAACTTAACGGATTAACAATGGGGACGGAAAATGGGTAATATTACAGCTACCTAGAATGATAAATATTTTATGGCATTATAACTGATGTAATATATGTTATACATATATATAGTAGAAAAGTCGTATATTGAAACTGTAAAACATGTACTACATTTCTTAAATATAATCTTCTTCGATAATAAACATAATGATACAAGTAAGGAAAGGCTAAGATTATGTGTAACTTAACATTTTACACACTCGCACTTTGAAATCGACGAAGAGGTGGTGTGTGTCGATTCTCCTTTCACGTGTCTTTTCCAAGATTTGGCGCATGGTGAATATCTGGTGGGTTGTTGATTTTCCAGGTCTTGAGCCACACTGATAAGGTCCAATCAGTTTGTTGACGGTGGGCTTTAATCTTTCACACAATACGCTCGACAGAACCTTATATGCGATGTTGAGGAGGCTAATCCCACGGTAGTTGGCGCAGATTGTGGGGTCTCCTTTTTTATGGATTGGACATAGCAAACTTAAATTCCAATCGTTGGGCATGCTTCCCTCCGACCATATTTTGCAAAGAAGCTGATGCATGCACCTTATCAGCTCTTCGCCGCCGTGTTTGAATAGCTCGGTCGGCAATCCATCGGCCCCTGCCCCTTTGTTGTTTTTCAGGCGGGCAATTGCTATTCGAACTTCTTCATGGTCGGGTAATGGAACGTCTGCTCCATCGTCATCGATTGGGGTATTGGGTTCGCCTTCTCCTGGTGTTGTGCGTTCACTGCCATACAGCAGGCTGGAGAAGTGTTCCCTCCATAATTTAAGTATGCTCTGGGCATCGGTGGCTAGATCCCCTTGGGGGGTTCTACAAGAGTATGCTCCGGTCTTGAAACCTTCTGTGTATTCTTTTCGTAGAATTTTCGAGCATTACCCCTGTCGGCCAGTTTATCAAGCTCTTCGTACTCACGCATTTCGGCCTCTTTCTTTTTCTGTCTACAAATGCGTCTCGCTTCCCTCTTCAACTCTCGGTATCTATCCCATCCCGCACGTGTTGTGGTCGATCGTAACGTGGCGAGGTAGGCAGCCTGTTTTCTCTCCGCTGCGACACGGCACTCCTCGTCGTACCAGTTGTTCTTTTGCACTTTCCGAAAACCAATGGTTTCGGTTGCAGCTGTACGTAAGGAGTTTGAGATGCCGTCCCACAGTTCCCTTATACCGAGTTGTTGACGAGTGCTCTCAGAGAGCAGGAGTGCAAGTCGAGTAGAAAATCGTTCGGCTGTCTGTTGTGATTGCAGCTTCTCGACGTCGAAACTTTCTTTTGTGTCTGACGTGCATTTTTTGCTGCAGAGAGGCAGGTGCGAATCTTGGCTGCAACGAGATAGTGGTCCGAGTCGATGTTAGGACCTCGGAGCGCACGCACATCTAAAACACTGAAGACGTGTCTTCCGTCTATCACAGCATGATCGATCTGGTTGGTAGTTTTTCGAACTGGAGACAGCCAGGTGACTTGATGAATTTTCTTATGCTGGAATCTAGTACTAGGGATAACCATATTTCGGACCCCGGCGAAGTCGATCAGCCTCAACTCATTTGTGGATGTTTCTTCGTGGACGCTGAATTTACCGATCGTAGTGCTAAAGATACCGCCTTTGCCCACCTTGGTGTTAAAGCCACCAAGCACGATTTTGATATCGTGGCTGGGGCAGCTCTCATAGGTTCGCTCTAAGCGCTCACAGGTGGCATCTTTGGTCACATTGTCCTTCTCTTCCGTCGGAGCTTGGGTAGAACTCAGCGATATGATGAAGAAATTCGCTTTGATGCGGATTGTGGCTAAACGTTCATCCACCGGGGTAAATAATAGTACTCGACGATGGAGTCTCTCTCCCACCACGAATCCCACACCGAACTTGAGCTCCTTTATATGGCCACTGTAGTAAATGCCACAAGGACCTACTTGCCTCAGTCCTTGTCCTGTCCATCGCATTTCACGAGGACATCAACCAGCTGGGCAGCGGCACCTTCCTATTTAAAGGACCGGACATTCCAGGTGCATGCCCTTATATCGTAATCCTTAACACATTTGCAGGGGTCGTCATCAAAAGAGGGTCTCTTATCCGAGGCTGATTTCTTCTTTTCCTTCGTAGTTCTATATACATATCTATTATATATGTACATACAATCAACGAGAATAAATACAAAATTGGGGGATTCACCTCCCGGCGAAAGAGGGAACTCACTATGTGATATATTAACATTGTACTAATTTAGCAAAAAAAAATATGAAAAATTACTGCTTTGTTAAAATGATCAAACAGGGATATTATTGAACAATCGGGGATATGCTATTTCAGAACTCTCAATTTCTTTTAAATGCCAATATTTTTTATTTTGTTATTTTTTATTTAATTTATCTTCAATTTTGACTTAAAAAGTTGTGGTTTAAAAATATGTACTTTGATATATTTCCTTAGATACGTGTAATTCATGTATACACCACGAGGGAGGCCAACAAGCATAGAATTACGTTTTGCCGTCGGCATTTTCATATTGACGCGCAATCAATATTTTTTTGCGTTGGAATTTTTTTCATACAGGGAGCTGCGTGACTGATACTTTGAATAGTAGTATCTAATACCATCTACTTGATTTCTAGTCAGCGGCTTCCTTTAGAAGATACGTATACAAATTTGGCAACTGAGAAACTATTAGTTAATGAGATATAGCATTTGAGGTGAAACAACTTGTGTTAGTTTAGAACACTTTTTTCAATATTTCATAATTTATTGGATCTGCTTGGTAAAGCCTAAAATAAGTATTCCAATCTTAAATCTATTTAAAACTAAAGAAGCTCAAGAATGCAGTTGAGCTTTTTTGGTAGAACGTTGCTCTCTAGTAGGCTCGTAGATCACTTCTTTTTTAACGCGTTTGATTGCAGGAATTTACCAAGGCATTAGCCAATGAGTTTGGATGAAATTTAGAGACATATCTCATTCTGCTGTCCTCTATCTCTTTCTTTACCATAGGAATATCAAGATCTTTGTGTATGTTTTCATTACGCATGTACGAAGGTGCACCCGTGATTGTTCTAAGCATTTTAGATTGGAACCTTTGTATTCTTGTATATCAATGTTGGTTGGTCGTACCCCACATTTGAATGCCTTCATCCAAATCGCTTTTATGATTGCGTTTGTTGTCTAGATCCAGTTTAGAATTCTTGTTTAAAAGCCAATTAAAATTTGCTGCTTTTAACTTCATGCAAGTTATTTTACAAGCTATATGTTTTCGCCACGTGAGCTTTTGATCCAGGTGAATCCCAAGATAAGTTACTTCATTCGCTTGGGGTACTAGAACATTGTTTATTAACTGTCCGACACGTTTCTGGTCTTAGCGAGAATGTAACATACTTGCATTTTTGCTTATTTCATCGCTTTTGATTTCCATAAATCTGCATGCCAGACCTTATCGAGCCCCTGAGCTACATCTAGCTGAACAGTGCTCTCTGTGCTCGAATGATTTCCTGATTTTGTTGGCAACTCTATTTACTTGCTCTACAGTGCTAAATTTAGCACGAAAACCGATGGTATTATATTATTTTCATCGAGGAAACGATTCATGTTTGATAGTAACACTTTTTCAAATATTTTAGAAATACAGGGTAAGAGACTTACTCGTGTTGGTCTGTAGGAGGACACACAGTCGTTCCCAGATTTATTTATCATGATGATCCGCGACGTTTTCCTCCACGAAGTTGGATAGTATCCGATATAAAGAATTGCATTAAAGAGCAGGAGAGCACCGTTATAGCAATATTTGGTAATATTAACGAGTCCTCATGCCTTTTTCGGATTTAGCTCTTTTATGGTTCTACTAACTTCAGAAGTAGAAGTCCGACAAAAGCGACTCGTTAGCAACTTAAAGTTGTTCTTTGCGCAATTAGGTTGAAATTCCTTTTCTTTGCAAAGCAATTTGCCTTTTCCTTATCACTGCCTGTCCAATTACCATTCAACTGTCTTAGAGTAATCTACTAGGGGCTTAAAAGACTTTTGGGCTTTCCAAAGAAAGATTTGCTTGCTAGAATTTGGACACAGTTTTTTATATAATTTTCAGTGTTGCGTTCTTCCTCGCGTTTATGCGCTTTTTTTAACTTACGTACAGCAGATTTCAGTTTAAGGGGAGCGACTTAATTGTCATTGTAGTTTTATGAGATGTTAGAGAAACTTTTGGCTTAAATATCATGGGCGGTTCGTATAACTTTATTAGTTCAGGTGAATGATCAGATGATAAGTCTGTAAATGTATCAGCGATCTATCTATATTTTTGACTACAGTAAAATCTACAGTGATGTGCGATGAAATAGAGCCAGTACTATCAAAATTATTTAAATTAACAAATCATATAAAAACTCACTTTTTTCATTTATTCCTTTAATAGGTAAAAAAGAACAACTTATGAGACGTATATTAAAAAACAAATTAAACAGCTTAAGTCTAAAACATAAACGAAAAAATTCAAAATTCATTGGTATATCTTATTTCGGCTGTGACTTGAAATAGAGCCAAAAGTAATTATTCAATTTCAGTCGTATCTCATGACCTGAAATCAAAATTTTTTATGAAATAATTAAAAGAAACGATGCAACTATGCTAAACCTTACTTCAATATTTAGTGCAGTATCCTTTATTTTCTATAACTGCTAAGCAAGGCCTGGGCATCGAATCCACTAGATTCTGGCACTTAGTAGCTGGAATGTGCTCCCATGCGTCCTTCACTAGTTTCCAAAGGGCATCTTTATTTGATGGATTTTTTCCTCTAAGAGCCACTTTAACCTCTCGCCACAAATTTTCAATTGGGTTTAGATCTGGCGACTGTGGCGGCCAGCATAGAACTTGGATGTTATTTTGACTAAACCATTCTTTTGCCCGCTTCGATGTGTGTTTTGGGTCGTTATCTTGCTGGAAAACCCATCGAAGCGGCATGTTAAGCTCTGCGTAAGGCAACATAGCTTCATTCAAAATTCTAGTGTACTGCAAGGCATCCCTTGTACCTTCTATCCGAAATAGAGGACCAGTCCCATAATAAGAAAAGCACCCCCATACCATTATACTCCCACCGCCATGTTTTACCGTTTTCACAGTATATTGAGGGCAGAATTCGGTATTGGGGGGCCTTCGCACAGTAAGGCTGCCTCGGTCAGAGTTAAATAAATTCACTTTTGTTTCATCTGATCAAAGAATGTTTTGCCACGTACTCGCTGGCCAATTGACATGATCCTCGGCAAATTTTAATCGTTTTTTTACGTTTGCTTTGGTTAGAAACGGTACCTTTCGAGCTGTTTTAGCCTTTAATCTCTCTTTGATTAACAGTTTTCTAATTGTTGAAGTATCCATATCCAAAGAAACCTGTTTTTTGAGTGCGGAAGAGGTCACAAACGGATCTTTTTTAACGTGACGCAGGATACGCCTTCGCAAACCCTCGTTGAATTTGGGCTTTTTGACTCTGTTTTCTGGGATATCTTTGTAATTTATGGCGTTTTCAACCATTTTTTTTTTTGAGCAGCCAACTAATCCAGCTATTTCCCTTTGACTTTTGCCTTGTTTTCTTAAATTTTTTATCAATTTTCTGCATTCAGGGCTGCAGTGTTTGGCTCTACCCATTTTTAGACTTAAAAAGAATTAAACACCCAAATTTACTCTAAATTCAAAAAACTAGAAACCTTTACTCACGTTTGCCTGAAAATTATATTGTATAAATATGTTTTAATGTGACTAAAAGTTTTACTTTATCGGATGGCTCTATTTTAACGCACACGTTGCTGCAGAGTTAATAGCACATTTTCACTGATTTGTTAAAAATGAACGCGAAGTTGAATTCAGAAGTAACGGAAAAATATACACAGATGATGTGAGTACTGAACTACAGTTAGTTCATGGCATGTTAGATTCTTAAAAAAAATTTAAGTGCAATAATATCATCAGAAAATGTATGGCTTTATTTCATCGCACATCACTGTACTAAGTCTGGTGTTTTTTTTCTGTCATTGGGCCTGTATGTCGGCTTACCAGGAGATATTATGTCCAGGTTATATCTTTGAGTTTACAAAAAATGGATCAAAAACTATTTCGTGTCGGATCCAGTTACGTACGGAGCCGGATTTTTTATCCGTCCATGGACTGTATACTCGGCAGAACTTTTCCGCTTCAACAATGACTCTGTGCAAAGTGGGTGCGCAAGTTCATAATGCAACACAACGAATTGCTGATTTTGAGCAGTGTTTGAGTGCTCTTTAATCGTAATAAAACCGAATTTTTGCATCGTTGTGTGACAATCGAAACATTTCACACTCGACAAACAGCCTAGTGGACTGCACATGACGAACCGGTCCTCAAGCGTGGAAAGACGACGCCCACCGACTTTCAGCCAAAACGGTTCAGCCGTTCTAAAGTTATAAATAATTTAACTGACACGACTTTCTTATATATATATATAGATAATGGAATGTATTACCTACATATATACCTAATTTTTGTAATAAAAATTCTCCAAATTTTTCATTTAAAACTATTATGTATTAAATAGACTAAAGACTTTAAATACATACATATATCTTCAGATTCCCCTTATTTTTAATTAACTTTTATCTATTTATCTATTTCTTACGCTCAGACTGATTTATTTCAATCTGAATTAAGGAGTTGCATGGGTTTACGGGTTTCAAAAAATCTATTTTTTTCTATTCGCTTATTAAACTCTACAGCACCTCTAGAACATTGCCCTAAATTTTAAAGTTGATCCGAGCAATAGTTTCGGTTTCAAAGGTTAGCTAGTAGTGATGAGCGATATTTCAGTACCGGTGATTTTTTCACTGTGATTGACAAATCGCATATTGCAACTGCGATCACATTTTATAAATAGCAGTTCGCTTCTATGAACTGCGATTGCGATAGCAGTTAGAACCTATGATTTTCGATAGCAGTTCACAATAAACTTGTGAAACTGTGATTTTTAAATAGCAAATAGCAGAAAAGTAGCAGCTTTCTTCAGGGTATTGTATATATTGTATACATGTTTTGAATGTAACGTTCTTATAATTTTTAATAATGACAGGAAATGTATCAAGGAAAAGAAGTGAAGTATGGCAGATGTTTGCAAATCAAAAATTTCATATAAAACATCTTTAACAAATTAAAATTTATGTCCAGAATAGACATCCTACAGTATTCATTTGTCATTAGTTTTTCTTTGAAAACAAACAAATGATCAACCACACTAATGATAATTCCTTGTAAGAAATATGTGAAACCATCATACCAACATACAAATGAACTATGCAATACGCTCTAAGTGTCAGGTAGCCGAACCGCTCCAACATTTGCGAAAATGTAATGAAAAGAAACGCGAAAAAACTTGATTCGAGTTACAGGGCCCAACAGAGAATTTGCCGCCAATAACGACAAAAGGTTTCCGTCGTTCCCACGACAGTCAAGTCTACATAATGGAACGGACCCGGACTTTTATTCGGCCAAACACTGTCAAATCGGCAGGATTTGCCGTTTGAACGTCGACTAAGTTGCGATCGCAACAGCAATATAAAATCACAGTGATTTAAAAATAGCAATCACTGAAATCACAGATGTCGAAAAATCGCAATATCGCTCATCTCTATTAAGTGCGCCGTCTTTGGGCGCGTGTTTCTCAGAACAATGTTTTTGAATTCGGTTGGCAATATTTCTCGAAAACTACTCAACCGATGTTGGAGCTACAATTCTTGAAGACGTGAACAAAGGATTTTTTTCGAATTCAATTGTTAAAAAAAAAGAAAAAAATGCCGCGTAATATAAAATGTTTTCTAAATGTGTGCCAAAAATAAAATTTTTTGTTTTTTTTTTCCAAGGTTTTAACTAAAATACGTATTTTTTCACTTTAGATGATCCTGTAAGTTGTCCTGCCAACGCGGGCGCATCTTTTTCCGAGGGGTCACCGGAAATGGCGTCGCAATTGTCGAGTTTAAAATATTTTTTCCAAAAATTTCAAAATTTCTTTGTTAATAGAGTAAGTTTATAATATTAAAAAATTCTAATAAAATATTTTATTTTTTAATATGAGAAAAAAATTTGAATTAAGTTGCTTTTTCTTTTTTCTTACCGGCATACCTGCAAAATAAGAAATTTCTTATACACTACATACATAAGTATATATGTATGTATATTAGCTGTCTTCGATTGGTCATTTCTCCGTTCTCTTGTCATATACCTTATTAAAGTATATACATATATTCAATAATGCAAAATGTTTTAAAACTCACTTTTACTATTGTGAATGGTTCAAATGACAAATGAAAATATAAAATTATTTTTTATTGTGTTTTTAAAACAAAAGACTAAAATTCAATTATCATAATTCATCAAAAATCAAAATAAATAGTTCCAGTAAAATGATAAAACTCACAACCAAATTATTTAGAAGAGCCTCATAGCTTAACGATGGACATGGCACCGGCCAAATTTAGTTAAAATCCTATATCTAAGGAATTATCTCTACCAATTTTAGTCATATGGTGCATAACATTACTGCGACATTCTTATGTTGCATTGTGAATGTGGGCCCAATCCGACAACAACCACGTCTACCCCATATATCACAGTACGAAATACCATCTGACTATTTTACCTTACAGTATTTCGATATAAGTATTTACATATATAATAATTACGTGTTACGATTTCTCTGTGATAATCTAATGAACCGATTTTAGTAAAATTTAGCGCAACTTAAAATGTAGGATGGTTTATATATCAATTATATAATTAAATAAATATAGTTTAAAAAAACTAAAAAACACGCTTTTAAAGCATATCAAACTAAAAAGTGAAAAATAATTCTTTGTATAAACTAACAATAATAATGAAAGAAAAATTCTTGCATTATTGTGAGAAAAGCGTGGCATGCTCGATATATGAAAAATATGTCACAAAGCACTACAACGACTAAGCTTGTCCAGCAGCAAACAGTCGAGAGCCCAGATAAATTACTGCATGCTCTACTGTACAACCTTGCTTTTTATGAACGATCGACGCCCAACTCAGTATGCTATTTAAATGTCCCCAAAACTAGTTTTATATATACATATATGTTGCATACTTTTCGCATATATGTTGCTATCGATGGGAAACAAAGAAATTGTTGTACCACTAAGTGAAGAAAGGTTAAATTAAAGTATTTTGGTTGTATCCGCGATACACATCAGTTCCTTTTTACTAAGGTTAACACCTACATCGTACCTGTATAGGGCTCCTTCCATAATATCACTGATTGTGAAGGGAAACATCGTTGATATCATGTCGTCCGCATATAACGGTCAATATTGTATTTAAGATATCTTAGAAAAATTAGTTTACGTACTATATATACTACTATACAGAAAATCTGTAAAATCATTTCACAAATTACCCAGGTCTAATATATCATATATGTATGTATATACATTCGTCGGTATTCTAGCAGATTTATGTCAAAAATGTCGGTCAGTGTGTGAGTTATCTTTATAAAATTACGTGAAAACATGTTCTAGAGTGGTTGCGGCATCCGGTTGAAAATTTATCGAAACACTCACGAGGAATAATTGCTGTATGCAAGGGTGGATTATCAAGGTGTAAAACCAAAGAGTTTTCGACCCATAACTCTGGCCTCTTTCTACGAATAGCTTCGCGCAAATGGGTCTTCGAGCTAAATTTAAATTAAAAATAAATTATTCTGACACGAAGCGAAGTGTAATAAGAAGGTGCTTTTATGACCTAAAATTTGAGTTAATAAGATTTTTGAATATGATTGCAATCTTTGACGATATTGTTGAGTAATTAATGTTGAGTTTACCATGGTAGTATTTTCCGAACTTTGATGTTTGCAAATTGCAAGAGTATAAAATGTTCCGCAACATCCGAATATTTTCCTTTTTTATGTTTTAAATACAAAGTTTTGGTAAACACTGAAATAATACCCCAGCCTTTAATTTTTGATAATCGAGATAGTACAAAATTTTCGGTTAATTGTTTTTCTGTCTTTATTTAGTCAGGTAACAAATAAACCTTGATATTTCGATAATGTAATATAACCTTTGTAAACTTGTTGCCCTTTGATTTGTATTTTAAAGCACCCTCTGTATTATTTTAATTCTGAATGATGAGCCGAGGTGAGAATTGACGCTAAATTTAGGTTTACTTTACTTTCGTTAAATAACTATACTTTCGAACTTAATAAATTTTAAAGATAATCAAGGCGAATCATCACAAAACATAAGATACTTTAACTTTAATTTAATTGTTCCAAAATGTTTATTCTTACCTGTTAATTGATGACACGCTGGGTACATTATCCTGCGAGCATATACTTTCCGCTAAAAGTCTATCTCGTATTTCCCAAGCGAACATCGTTGGATTTTCACGTTTGTAATTAGCAATAGCATCGACAACTGGTGGAGTGGCTACTTTAGGTTTGGAACCCCCTATAACTCCGGCTTTAAAGCTTCCAGTCTCATAATACCTTAAAACAAAAAGCCGAGATACAATATTTTGCGAAGATCATGAGTAAATAATTATATTTGAAAATAACCTAAAACTAATTGAGGCAAGGTTATATACATATATAAATGGTCATGATGATAAGATAAATTTAAATCCTGTTGACTGTCTGTGCATGCAAGCTATAACTTGAATAAAAATTGAGATATATTGATGAAACGTGGTATGTAGGTGCCATAAATAAGCACTAACAACTTTCAGCTACAACAATCAAATGTGCTGAGTACAAATCTTATAAGAATTTCTACCGACAGCGTGAAAAAAGATAAAATCGGAGGATAACTCTGCCGAATCCCCATATAACGGTACCGTTAAAAGCTACTAAAAACGCGATAAATCAAAAACTAAAAACGCCAGAAACATTAAATTTTATCACCGAGATGGTATACAGAGCTTTATGGGAGCTGGACGTGGCCTAGCCCTTATATAACTATATATGATTTGGTTTTACACCTTAAAGTATTTCCCTGGCTCTGATTCTTTCAAGTTCGTTTGCACCCAAACTTAGCCCCTCTTTACTTGTTTATTATAAGATAGATAACTTTTGTGAATTATTTGAAGTTTAACACATTTTTATTTATTTATAAGTCAACTATGAAATTCTCAATGATAATACCCGTAATAGCAGAACTAGTATTTTTAAAGTCTCTTGTTGTGTTTAGTCCGAATATAAATCAATTTTATAAGATAATTAGACACAATTTCTTCCGGAAAAAGGTGTTTGAATATAGAAATCAAAAGCATGTGAATATTATTAGACATTTTGTATTCGTTTAATTAGGGAATACTCATACTATACAAGAAGTATTATATATTCTGCATTTTACTGTCCAATTGACTTTACACTCATAAAGACCTGTACGCAGCTGTAGAACCTGGAAGGAATTATCTGCATTAATTTGTTATCCTCTTTTAACCACATTCAGTACAGTTTTGCAATTTATATTTAAGTTTCATCGGTTTTTCTTAAATACATACAATATAACCACAATTATAACTTTAAGTAGAATATTCGAATTTAAAAAATTGTTGATTTGAATGAGTTTTAGTTATTTTATAAAGTTGAATATTTTTCTAAAAGAATTTAGCAGTGGTACTATCGTTTCTGCATTCCACAAAAGGTTTTATTAAATGCGTAAACCGCGTTGGTCGGAAGAGAGGTGAAAAATAAGGGCAGTGGCGGATCCAGTGTAGAATTTTGGGGGGAGGGGGGTGAACTTTAGAATTTTGTACTTGCAACTCAAAATCTTTTACTTTGCGGAATGTCACTTAAGATCAAAATAATGTATAACTTTAACTTAACTTTTTTTCCTTTGCATCCGCCCTTGAACAGGGGACTAATGAAACATTTAGCTCTGGATTTCAAATGGTTCCAGCAAGGAATGAAACGGACGACAATTTCTCTCATTCTATCAACTCGATGTCAAATGAAATTCAACACTAGAACTACCGATGTTAAATATATACAGTCCCTGGCCAAATTATTAGACGCATCACTGATTTTTCGTAGTTACCTATTTTAATAGCCTTTTTAGTGTAAAATAATGAGACAAACCTTAATTTTTATAGCCAAACCTTTTTGACTAATAGTATTCTTTACTTATTTTCAAAAAAAGACGTAACAATAATAAACAATAGTAGGTAGGTAGGGTTATGACAGCGAGAAGTCGCATTCATGTTTGAACATGATCCGGTTGCGTGCGTGATTACTAACAGTGTGGATGTATTTCAGTATCGTTTTTGTATTTGCAACATGACTTTTGACTTCTCGGGTGTTTATTTTGTTTAGAAAAGTTATTAACGTGATTTTTTTCGTTTTCTTATCTTTTAAGATGGGTAAAGTGGGGGACATTTCACCACGCAAAAAAGCCGAAGTCAAGGCTCTCATTAATACAAAACTGTTTTCAAACCGTGAAATTTCACGAAGATTGAAGCTGTCTGAAGCTAGTGTGTGACGTATTAAGAAAAAAGTTGAATCATGTGAAAATTTGAGTCCGAAAAGAGATAACTGATAGCTGATATTTGCATAAAAATCAATAGTGCGTCTAATAATTTGGCCAGGGACTGTACCTAGTTTTACCGCACCCGTCAAATTGACAGATTTTTTATTATGGCTTTCATAGTAACTTTTGAGTTAGTTTAAGTAAATAAAATAATACAATTTAGCAATAACAACATTTAATATAATAATTCATTAACTATTTATGAAAAAACAAAAACAGTTTCTAGTATGGTACAGTATGTGATGGCAATCTACCATTATATAAATAATAATCAAATAACCACACCATAACCATTATACGATAAATAATAATCAAATTTTTAAGCATGTAATTTGAAAACCGTCAAAATGACGGTCTTGGTAGTTCTAGTGTTAATGTAAAAAAACTTTTACCATACGAAAAATGTATCCAATAATCAACTAAATTTCTATAATGAGTAAATGTCCATTTTCGTCAACATACTCGTATAATGGGTCAAACCACGTCCAGTGGTCCATGCAAATTTCGAAAAATCTCCGATTTTGAAAATTAGCAGTTCATTAGGAAGGGGACCAGACGCATACCCCGTGATATAAATATTTCGTCAAAATTCTTTTTTTGTTAAAATTATTGAAGATTGAAATTTAGAGCACGATAAAATTGTAAAATTATTTTCTCAAAAACTACTTGAAATATGTAAATCGATGAAATTTTGTAAAATCAAACAAAATTTTCGTGTTACATTATAGATATTTTTTCACGATCCATTTGCTTAAATAGTAATATTTTACTTAATTGTTTATTAAACAATTGAAATTGTTCATGTGCTCCTCACGCGTTGCGCAGTGAACAGTATAAAATTACAAATTTTTTTCAAAAATAGCGTCGCGGTAACGTCTGTCTGAAAATAGAAGATCAATCGGACGAATATCATGGCAAAAGTGAAACGATGCCGAAAAAACCATGTCATGATAAATTAATTAATATTCCTGTTAATAGGATAATGCTTTCACTGTGGCATATTATATGCGTATATTAATTCTTACCTTGACAATATTTTAGATACACATCCATGACTAACTCGCAATTGCCGTGATATATCACATGGACGGACGCCATTATGTGCTAATTCAACGATGCGTTGACGTACCACATCGGGAAGTGGACGACCATTGACAAAAACGCCACCCAGTTGATTTACACCACCGTGACCTTCAGAAATTAACGTGAAATAATTGTTTTTAAAGTTTCCATTAAATCAATGTTTTAAAGATTTTGTTAATAAATGTTAGCAAGCGAGAAATGGGTAAGAGCATATAACGATCCTTTAATTAATTATATATTGAAATTTTTGGAATTCGGCTGGTTGTGTTCACTATTTAAGTAGTAATGATGTTCAGAAAAAGGAAATGAAATATCCGTACTATAAACAAGATAAATGAACAAAGTTATAATTTACAGCATTAATTTAATCTATATGTATTTACAAATTATTGTATCAAAGCAAATCTATATAAATAAAAATGAATCGCCAAAATGTATGTACGCTCATAACTTTCATACGACTGAACCAAAAAATTCGAATAATTGCCGGAAAACCCCTAAAACCAGCCCTTTTCTTTTTCCCATACAAACGAATGAATGTTTTCGTTAGTAACGCTAAGAGAACGGCTGAACCAATATTGATGAAATTTTAAGAGGTTGTTCGTTGTGGATCGGGAAAGGTCTAGAAATAAAAAATCTGTATGTCTTTCATGAGGAAAATTGAACAATTCCAAAAAGTAAACTTTTTCCATACAAATTTTTTTAATTATTTTTTTTTTGTTTTGTTTTTCAATTATTTAAATCTTTCAAATTTGGCGTTTGCTCCAAAAAATTTTGAAAATTATTCGGTGAAAATGTGTGTTGCACACAAAGTGATCAATTACAGATTGAAATTTGTTACGATGCCATGAAGAGATCGCGGTAATATCGGTCGGCGTTCTTTTTGGCATCGACATACATTAGCAGACCAAAGCACATGAACGAGTACTCCCAGTATGCGATGAGGTACGTGCGGTATTATGGATCGCGGTCAATCAGCAAGCGATCGTCACGATGTCACTGTGAGACTTTTCAAGCAACAGCTTCGATGGACTTTATATTGAAGCAACGTATATATGGTGCTCTTAGATGCTAGATGTACTCTGTTGAGTGGCAAAAGCGAGGTTTGCCGCACGCATAGATTATTCTTTGGATGGTGGAAGGTGGTTACACCAGATCAAATTGATGAAATCATTCAATAATGCGGCAATTCCTGATGCAAAGAAAGATCCAGTATTATACGAAGTGATGAAAACCAATAAGGTTCATGAACCTTGCGGACACCACAACCCCACTACGGTTTGTATGTCTGAAAATAAATGCACGAAACACTATCCACGTGCTTTCTTTCGGAAACACAAACTGGAAATGATGGATATAAACTCTATCGGCGTCGCTCACCAGATAACAGAACATGCAGGATTCAACTAAGAAGAGTGAATATCGAAGTTTACAACATATGGATCGTACTATATTCACCAATATTGTCTAATTCATATTCAAAACTCATATCAATGTTTAGTATTGCAGTTTGGTGAAATCGACAAAATACGTTTGAAAGTACGTCACCAAAGGAAGCAACATGACGATTATTGGTCTTGAACGGGATGAGATCGATTAGTGAACTGCAATGAAGCGGTTTGTAAGATATTTATTTTTTCAATTCATGTACGTTTTCCGACAGTGTACATCCCGCAGTTCATCCGGAGAAGACCAAAGACTGTATTTCAGCCCAGAGAATGCAGCCAACGGAAACAACGCCAACATCAAAATTAACATTGACGAGTTTTTTCTCAACTTTCGTCAGTGAACCGTTTGCGAGGACATACCTTGATATTATACATAGATGGAATGCATCGTCGAAGAAGTAATTACGCAGAAAGCAAGGCCAACCAGTTGATTGACATCCAGGAATCCACCCGAAAAACGTTCTTCTACTTTCGATTGTTTCTACCTTCGGTTGCTATTGATTAATGTACGCGGTTCAACTTTATTTGAGTCATTGCTTACTGTGAATGGTTCGATGTGTGCAAGTTTTGGAGAAGTAAGCCAGCAATTACAATTGCTGGAACACGTTAATCACTGGAATGAAAATGAAGTTCGCATACTTTTCGATATAATCATGGACATTATCAAAGACATTTTTACATCGCCTTCGCTAAAAATTGGAAATGGTACAATTTCGGTTGATACTTCGGGTGGTTCGATGTCAATTCCATCGTATCTTTATCAATTCATGAAGGATGAACTCATCACAATGTTCGGACATTGGCCAAATTATCATAACTACGATTCCTTAAGTGTGCGCGCAATGTTAGCTGCCAAAAATACCGATGTTGTTGTTTTCAACTGGAAGATTCAAAGTCAAGTTCCGGGAGACTTGCGCTCATACAAATCGATCGATCGTCTTGACTATGAAGAAGACGCCGTGAATTATCCAGTGGTATTCCTAAATTCTTTGGACAGGCTTGGTATGCCACCGCATCATTTGCGTCTCAAAGTAGGATCCGTCGTGTTTCCCAATCTTCATGCGCCGAAACTGTGTAATGGAACCCGACTGATTGTGACGCACCTATCGAATACAAGGGGACAGAATGCTTGATCGTACGAATTCCTTTGAGTTCTAACGATTTGCCATTTCAGTTCAAACGTATTCCGTTTCCAGTGAAAATTGATTTTGAGATGACTGTCAACAGGGCCTAAAGATAGTCGCAAAGTGTGAGGCATAAATTTGGAAATGCTATGTTTTTCACACGGCCGTAGCGTGATCACGAGTTGGAAAACCGTCTTTTCTGTACACCGGAACAGAAACCGAAAAATGTTGTTTATAAAGCTGCGTTACATTGAAAAAAAAATGAAATGATAAATTTCACTTTCTTTTCATTTCAAACTACATAATTTCACGCAAGACAACGGCTGTGGGGTCAGCTAGTATTAAATAAACAAGTAAGGAAGAGCTAAATTCGGGTGCAACTGAACGTTTTATACTCTTTCAACTTGCATGAATCAAAGCCAGGGAAATAATTTAAGGTGTAAACCAATCATATATGGAAAAATAAAGTTAGCCGAATGTTCGATAATCCTGATATGAGCTATATAAGGGCTAGGCCAAGTTTTCGTTCAAATTTATCCATTGTAGGCACACACAGATACATTGTTATGAGTAAAACACGTTCTTTTATTTTCATTGGAATAACTCACATATTAGCCAATAGATGCGGTACAAAGTCACCCGTAAGGTCGAAAATTTTCATACCTGTGGGCTTAAACAGTTTCTTTTGGACTTAAACAATTTTTGGTCACAGAAACGATTCTTTTATATATGACTCAAACAGCTCACGACTTCCGGTCTTTGACCAAGTATCCTCTGGGTAGCCTAAGACCATTCGTTTGAAGGGGAGCTAATGTGAGAAAGCGAATAATCCCCTCCGCAGGGTTGTGCGCTGGGTTTTAGACCCGCCACGTAAAAAACGCACCCAATGAAAAAGAACAACAAGCCTCGGATGAGAGAGCCCCCTTTTGATGACGACCATGGCAAACGAAATAAGGACTACGATTTAAGGGCATGCACCTGGAATGTCCGGTCCCTTAATTGGGAAGGTGCTGCTTCCCAGCTGGTTGATGTCCTCGTTAGAGTGAAGGCTGGCATCACCACCGTCCAAGAAATACGATGGACGGGACAAGGACTGAGGCGAGCAGGTCCTTGTGGCACTTACTACAGTGGCCATATAAAGGAGCGCAAATTTGGAGTGGGCTTCGTGGTGGGAGAGAGACTCCGCCGCCGGTACTGTCATTCGCTCCGGTGGATGAACTTTTAGCTACAATTTGCATCAGTGCGAGCGAGTTTCTTCAATGTATCGCTGATAAGAGCTCACACCCCGACGGAAGAGAAGGACGATATGACCAGAGATGCTTTCTATGAGCGCTTGGAGCGCACATATAAGAGCTGGCCACTTTAACGTCAAGGTGGGCAAAGAAGGTATCTTTGGTTCTACGGTCGGTAAATTCGGCCTCCACGACGAAACATTTCCAAATGGATTGAGGCTGATCGACTTCGTTGAGGCCCGGAATAGGGTTATCTGTAGTACCAGATTCCAGCATAAGAAGATTCATCAAGCCACCTGGCTGTCTCCGGATCGAAAAACCACCAACCAGATCGATCATGTTGTGATAGACGGAAGACAAGTACCCAGTGGTTCAGATGTGCGTGCGCTCCGAGGTACTAACATCAACTCGGACCTCTACCTTGTTGCAGCCAAGATATGTTGCCGCCTTTGTGCAGCAAAAAACGCACGCCAACAAACACAAGCAAGGTTCGACGTCGAGGAGCTGCAATCGCAACAGACAGATGAACGATTTTCTATTCGACTTGTACTGCTGCTCTCTGAGAGCACTTCTTACGTACAGCTGCAACCGAAACCATTGGTTTTCGGAAAATGAAAAAGAATAGCTGGTACGACAAGGAGTGCCGTGTCGCAGCGGAGAGAAAACAGATTGCTTACCTCGCAACGTTACGATCGACCACGACACGTGCGGGATGGGTTAGATACCGAGAGTTTAAAAGGGAAACGAGACGCATTTGCAGACAGAAAAGAAAGAGGCTGAAATGCATGAGTATGAAGAGCTTGATAAGTTGGCCGACAGGGGTAATGCTCGAAAAGGTTTTAAGACTGGAGCATACTATTCTAGAAGCCCTAAAGGTAATCTAGTGACCGATTTGCATACTAAATTACGGAGGGAACACTTCTCCAGCCTACTGAATGGCAGTGAACGTACAACGCCAGGAGAAGGCGAACCCTATTCCCCAATTGGTGATGATGAACAGACGTTCCATTGCCCGACCATGAAGAAGTTCGATTAGCAATTACCCGTCTGAAGAACAACAAAGCGGCGGAGGCCGATTGATTGCCGGCCGAGCTATTCAAACACGGCGGCGAAGAACTGATAAGGAGCACGCATCAGCTTCTTTGTAAAATATAGTCGGATGAAAGCATGCCCAACGTGTTGTGTGAAAGATTAAAGTCCACCGTCAGCAAACTGATTGAACCTTATCAGTGTGGTTTTAGACCTGGCAAACCAGCCAGATATTCACCATTCGCCAAATCTTGGAAAAGATCCGTGAAAGGATAATCGACACACATCACCTTTTCGTCGATTTCAAAGCTGCTTTTGACGGCACGAAAAGGAGCTGCCTTTATGCCGCGATGTCTGAATTTGGTATCCCTGCAGGTTCGGGAAAGACCTCTCCGAGCAGTTCAATACCAAGCGAGGGTTCAGACAAGGCGACTCCCTATCCTGCGACTTCTTCAACCAGCTGCTGGAGAAAATAATTCGAACTGCTGAATTCAATCAAGCAGGTACAATCTTTTATAAGAGTGTACAGCTGCTGGCGTATGCCGATGATATTGATATCATCGGCCTCAACACCCCTGACGTTAGTTCTGCTTTCTCCAGACTGGGCAAGAAAGCGAGGGCAAGACGAAATATCTCCTGTTATCAAAGAAACAGTCGTCGCACTCGCTAACAGGCACTCACGTCACAGTTGGCAGTCATAACTTCGAAGTTGTGGATAATTCTTGGAACCAACAACAACGTCAGCCTCGAAATCAAACGCAGTATATCTCTTGCCAACAGGTGATACTTCGGTCTAATTAGGCAATTGAGAAGTAAAGTCCTCTCCCGGCGAACAAAAACAAAGCTCTATAAGTCACTTATTATTTCCTTCCTGCTATATGGTGCAGAGGCTGGACGATGACAACAACTGATGAGTCGACATTGCGAGTTTTCGAGAGAAAAGTTCTGCGAAAGATTTATGGTCCTTTGCGCGTTAGTAACGGCGAATATCGCATTCGATGGAACGATGACCCGTATGAGATATTGACATAGTTCAGCGAATTAAAAGGCAGTGGCTACGCTGACTAGTTCATGTTGTCCGAATGGACGAAAACACTCCAGCTCTGAAAGTATTCGCGCAGTACACGCCGAGGGTAGCAGAGAAAAACCTCCACTCCGTACGAAGGACCAGGTGGACCAGGAAGGACCTGGCTTCGCTCGGAATTTTCAATTGACTGGCGCGCTGTTGTTAACTCAACTATAATCGAGTAAGCGGTGTCTAGGTCAGTAAAGAAGAAAAATGTCTTCGAATTTTTGTTTAAATCATATGCTGTAAAGAGCCAAATAGATCTACATATATTAAATCAACAATATATTTTAGGCATTTAATTAATGTCATATTGGTTAAAATCGCTTCGAAAATTAATCTTTGTTTGTAAAAAGTATGTGGGATATCTGTAAGAGATAGACAGTGTTCTCTGTAGACCTTTTCAATGTGCACAATACTTATAACATTATTTTGATAAATCTCGTAGGGTTCACCCTGCGTTTGCAATGTAAGCAGAAAATAAATGTGATTATTTACATTAGAAATCTCCAAACTAACAGTATTTCTCCACTATTTAATGGATGGTGTTATACATATGTACATATGCACCTTCCTCTTAAATAACTCTATCTATTAAAAAGAACCGCATCAAAATCCATTGCGTAGTTTTAAAGATTTAAGCATACAAAAGGACATAAGGATAGCAAAATCGACTTTCTTTTATAGTACTGTGTGTTGAAGAGAAAATCGTGTTAGTTACACTATTTATAACTCAAGGACGGCTGAACCGATTTTCTGAAAATTGGTGGGAGTTAACTTAGAACCAGGAGACGGAAGTAGGATATATTTATCTTAAAAGTCAATATAATTCATAAATACAAAAATTATATATCAAATAATAATTTTATGTTCAAAATTAATGTAAGAATCATTTTAATTTATTACTTAAAAAAATAATAATAATAACAGCACACATAGTAATTTTTATTTGAGGCATTAATACAATGATTTCAGCTATTATTTTCGCCTCTAAAAGCTTTGGAATAAATCAAATATTTTAAAGTTTCGGAGTCATAATAAAGAACCTTTGCAAATTGTTTATTAAGACTCAAGTTAATATGCATTAATATAGTTTTAAGATCGAAAATTCTAGAAAATAAAAATGTGTTAAAACAGATTTTGCCAGGAATCCTTTCTAACCCAATACTGACTCCAATAGAAATATAAAGAAAATAGTTTGTTAACCGCCTGTAAAGTGATGAATTGCTATCCACGCCCTTTTTAGAACGTTATTATTTAGTAAGTTTTATTGTACCTATACAAAATTAAAATTATGAACTATTATATAATATAATTAATTTTTCCTTGACTTCTTAATTCCTGGGTGTAATATTAATATTTTGTTAAAGCAATTTTAGTTTTTATGGAATAATGTTATTTAAAAGAAATTTTCATATCAATAATCTTTTTGCAAAATACTCGATGCCTTTTTTTTTGTATCGTTGATGATATTATTCTTACATATTTAAAGCTAAAGCATTATAAATGTTGTTTAAAATTACTTATTGCTTTTTCACTTTACTTTTGAAGTTAAAGAGAAATACGTACCGATTAACATTTGGTAATTATTAGAAATATAAAATGTTTTTTTACAGAATTTGTTAATAATAAATCCTATTGATGCAAATTCAATTTTTGTAAAAATGGAAGTGTGAAATGGTGTGAGCATACATATTGTGCGAATAGAGTTTGGGTGTGTTACACATGTTAAGAGAAAACAATGACGCATTATCTAAAAGAATCTTTGAAGAAATTAAATTATTAATTCAAAATTAAACGTTACAACGTGTAATCGTGAATTCTACGTCATGAAGTCTACGTAAAAAAATTTAAATTTAAAAAATTCTTTGTATTGTTATTCAGTAATACATATAAAAATAGTTACATTTCAAAGAATAAAAAAATTATTTTATTAACAATTGTAAATCACAATTTATAAAATTTAGTTTATCAAAAGGGGCGGCGTATCAGCCCAGGCCTACGGCGCACAGTGATCAATTTGAAGTATTTAGGCGGCCAAAAGTCAAAATCTTAAATATATTAGTAGGCACAAAATATTGACGTCTACGTATAGTAAACACTTCCACGAATTACCCCCCAGCCTTTTTTTCAACAACCATATGTCACCGCTTCCGTGCAGTTAGACGCAATTTGATCGTTGACTTGATACGTATTTCTATTTGGGTGTCCAAATTATATCAAATTTCGCAATACGCATGTATGTTTATTTTAAGTTGTGTAGTGAAGTGAAAGTGATTCCCATAGCTCAGGTAAGCTTCTATTAAATAAAGAATAGTTTTAACTTTTATTTTTAACTTTCATTATATTTTTCGGTAGTTGAACATACCCTCTTTTTCACATAAAAAATGTATTTTTTTAATTTCAAAAGCAATTTTGCTCTGGATCAGGGTTCGTCCGGATCCTATTTTTTTGTTTATTGAATACGTTACACATTCAGCTTTTCTATAAAAAAACAAGAGCCGTAGAATCCCACTTACTCCTTAAAGACAGCAGTTCAAAGTATTTTGTTAAAAAAATTTAAAAAACCATTTTTTTTTAATTTTATGTTTTTTTTCAGTTATGGAGATACCTAGTTCGTCGGGGGTGAAAATAGTGACCCGTAAATGTATGTTTGAGCAAATGCAACTACAAAACTTGCTAAGTATGGATGAGAAATTGGAGTTTTTAGAAAACCACTTGCTATTGTCTTGCGGAGACACTGTGGAAAGAAAAAAGAACCTTAAGCATAAATTTTCCTCAAACACAAATTTAAACAGAGATGGCTAAAATCTCATAAAGTTGAAGAAGTTTTTATGAAAAACAACCAGAAGTGGCTGGAAGGCACTTTTGAAATACCAGTGCATTCGCTTAATCAACTAGGTCGTCCGAGCAAATCATTTTCGGATTCGAGTGAACGAAGCTAGAGAAGAAAAACTGAGGGAATTCGATCAAATGTTAATGATGAAATGATTATACATGCCGCACAAGTCATATTGCAAACGAAGGGAAAAAGAAATGCCTCAAAAGTGCTCAAAGATATACGAAATTCGCGATGCGCGATCGGAATTATACGGCTGGCATCCCATGACTCCAACAATGCATAAATTACTATTACATGGTGCGACCATCATAGATAATGCACTGTTGCCAATCGGCCAATTGTCGGAGGAGGCTGCAGAAGCGCGAAATAAACATTTTCGATCATACAGACAGAATTTTTCAAGAAAATTTTCAAGGGAAGAATGCAACCGTGATATTTATCAAAAATTGCTTCTTACCTCAGATCCACTCGTAAGTAGTGAAAGATAGTTAAAGAAAGCTTCACACAACATTTTTTCCAGTGAAGTTATAGAACTATTAGAACCTGCCGAGCCCCACAGACAATCAAGTATTGAGCACGAAGAAGTCGAGATAGAAACATCTTTTAATAAGACAATTTAATGCATTTTTATTTATTTATGATTTATGAGAATAAAATGTATTTTTATTATAAAATATATGTTTTTCTTATTTATTTTTTAAAATAAATAGACAGTTTTTTAAAATACAGTCCTTCGAAGCCATTAACGTCCAAAAATAGTTTTGACCGCCTAAATATTTCAAATCGACCACTGTGCGGCGGCGGGGAACCTAAGCCCGCCGCTGCGCCTGCAGTAGGGAGAAAAGGTTCTTCTCGTGGTGGTTGGAATTTTGTTATAATATACAGACAAATGCTTAAAGTTTGTCAGTCACTCACGCAAGTTCATTTGTTTGTGACTGCACATGTGTACATATTATATAAATGTGCTTACATGCATATGTACTGGTTTTTCAGTACATTTGCTTTACATAATGTTGAAGTGCTAATAAGACAAAGTAATGGAAATACTATATTGCTGCCGATCCTATCGTTTAAAAAAGCAATATTTGGGTATAGCAAATTGTATCATTAAATTCAGCCTCTATGATGAAACATCCCCAGAACGAAAAACCATAAAAAGTGATACCCCACAATCTGCGCCAACTACCGTGGGATAAGCCTCCTCAACATCGTATATAAGGTTTTATCGAGCGTATTGTGTGTAAGATTAAAGCCCACCGTCAACAAACTGATTGGACCAGATATTCACCATACCATGGAAAAGACCAATGAAAAGAAGATTTACACACACTACCTCTTCGTCGATTTTAAAGCTGCTTTTGACAGCATTGAAGGAACTACCTTTATGCCGCTTTGTCTTATTTGTAATTCTCGCAAAACTAATACGGCTGTGTAAACTGTCATTCACTCCCTATTGTGCGACTTCTTCAATCTGCTGTTGGAGAAAATAATTCGATCAGCAGAGGTGAATAGAGAAGGTACAATCTTCAACAAAAGTGTACAACTGCTGCGGGACGCCGATAACCATAACAACCTCGATGTTAGTCCTGCTCTCTCCAGGTTGGGCAAATAAGCGCAGCAAATGGGTCTGGTAGTGAACAAGGCGAAGAAGAAATATCTCCCGTTATCAAACAAACAGCTGTCGTATTCGTGACTTAGCTCTCAAGTCTCTGTTGCCCCAGTCGGCGGTGAGAGTTTTCAAAAAAAAATTCTGCGGAAGATTTATGGGTTTCTGCACATTGGCAACGGCGAATACCGTAGTCGGTGAAACGATGAGCTGTACGAGATATACGACGGCACTGACGCATTTCAGCGAATTAAGGGGGTAGTAAAGTTAATTCGAGCGATAAAAAGCATATTTTCAATAATTTTGTTTAAAGATACAATCAATATTTATTTATTTGTATAGCTATAGCATAATTGTATGATATTTAAAGAATATTCTGTGAAATTTTCATAGAAAAATATTAAAAAATGAGCCGGTGACGGAGAATCTTCGCAGACGTTCCAAAAAAAATTGATTCGCGGTGAACCGCATAACTCATGACTGGATCATTTGAAATTAAAAAACCAAATTTAGTTGATAAGTTTCCTCAGGTAACTCTGTCGAGTTTCTTTTTATTTAATGATTTTTCAATTTTTTACAACGCTCGGAACTCAAAATACTGATTTTTCATTAAAAAAATCAGAAATTTTGTTGTTATGTTTATGTAAAGAAAGACTCTGGAAATTTTCAAAAGGATCGGTTTAGTAGATTTTGAGCTAAAGAGTTCACCGGCTTCGAAAAAGTGAAGTGTGAGAAAAACACGTTTAAAGTTTCACAGACGCTCACAATCAAATCGGAGGGCTGAGACTTACCAGTGTATATCTCCGTCAATTTTGCTTTAATTGTTCTCAAATTTTCACAAAATAATCTTAAGATATTGTACATGAATATAAAATAAAGAAAAAAAAAATACTTTACTACCCCCTTAAGACCCAGCGGCTCCGCTGGCTAGGTCATGTCATCGGACTGAATGAAAACACTCCAGCTCTGAAAGTATTTGACGCAGTACCCGCCAAAGGAAGCAGAGGAGAAGATCCATTCCGTTAGGAAGATCGGGTGGCAAGGACTTGGCTAGACTTAGATTCTCCAATTAACCCCAAATAGTAAAAAAGAAGAGCGACTAGCACGCTGTTGCAAACACGACTATAACCGCGTAAGCGGTATCTACGCCAATACACAAGAAGAAGAATACAAAAAGGAATAAAATCTGATCAATACTACTCCTAGCCTTCATATACCTATTTTTACATACGAGTTTTAAATTTTCGGTTAATTTTATACCGGCAATATCGATCAATATATAAGCTATCTTAAACAATTGTGTGGAAACATATTCTCGATTTCTTGCCAAAAGTAAGCGAAATCAATTCAGAGTTTCCCCTAATGCCAACATACGCAATATAAGGATATTCGACATTCCGGGTGGCTGTATATTCTTATGTTTATAAATATTTGCGACATTTTGCTTAACTTTTAAACATATCGCTCATTTGCTGCAAGACCAACATAAATCAAAAAACTTGATTTTTGAGTTAATGCTGCAGAATTGTTCGTTATATCATACTTCATGTTGAGTGAAAAATTCATATGAATACCTCTTATATGCTCCGCTTGAGAAGAGGTGTAAGGTTGGAGTCATTGTGTAAGGTTGTAGTCAGTTGAAAACTTTAAACGCGTTTTCTGGAGAATCGATTTTTTTGACTTATGCCGGTCTTGCAGCAAATGAGCGATATGTGTAACCAATTTTGATTTTAATTTACTGTAAATACAATAAAAATTAGATTTTAAAAACAATACGAACACTTTCGCGTTTTTATAACTAGCATATCTTAAATTATAAAAGGGCTTCCCAAGGCCTGACTCAGACAATTTCCCGCCCTCCGCAAATGTCAAATTCCGCACCTCTTCTAAGTCTACTTTGCATTAACAATAACACTTTTAATTTTCGAAACTTATTCAGATATTTAGGTAATTTTTTCAAAATAAACTGATATTCTAAAGGTTTGACATAATTATAAAAAATGTGATACGAAGTGTTTTTAGTTTGGAAAAAACATACACAACTGCTTTAGGAGTTTCTGCCATTCTGCCTGACACACATTACCGTAAATATATGTATATATATAGAACAGTATCAAATAACTCGTTTCAACAAATATAATTTCAAAATCCAGTGGTGTACTTTTATGAAAAATTTTTCCAGCTTGTATTACATATGTAAATCTGTTGCATCTAATTTAAAGTGAGTTAATGACATTTCTATATTTTTACAATGTTCAAAAATGCCTTTGTATGAAAAAGTTCACAGCTGAGGAATACTGGCAAATAGTCCAGTCATTATAGTAAGTTCATCTCGGAAGTCTGTAAATACTTGTATATTGAATTTACAGACATATAAATGGGTTCCGAGATTCTTACCTAATTTAAGCTTAAATGACTGGACTAAAAATAAAAATTAATTTTGCTTAGCATCGCGAATTGGCTCATCTTTCCCCACATAATTAAACTTAGAAAAATTAAACATAGACAAATACCTTACATTTTTGTTTAAATCAACGAAATATTTGCAGGTACTTCATACAAAACAACCAATAGGCACTACTATTAAAAACAAGTAAGTTCAGAGGAAAGACTTTGAAATGATGGCAAAACTTTATATTAAAAAATGTTAAGAAAGAATTCATGACTCATTGTTCGACGAAATAGTGAATAGATTACGATCACATTTGTACTTATTAACATTTTGACCAAGCTAAAGGGTTTAAAGACAAATTGGAAATCCGAAATCGGACAAGGTCTAAACTGTTTGCACAAACTTTTGACATCACTCAGGTATACTCGTCAATATATTTTCGAGCCATTTTATAAATATATAAGTCATACACTGAACGACATATTCGGCATAAGGTTTGTTAGAATAATGAAAAACATTATGTGTTGTATATGGGAGTTTGGGATATTTGTGGACCAATTTCACATACTTGCAGTATTAAACTATAGTATGTCCAATATTATACGTTCAGTTCATTTTGGTAAGATATCTTACGTATTGATCAATATATGTATATGATATAAAGCCAACTGAAACTGAAAGTTTGAAAATCTTATATTAGGTATATTTTTGGTATATTACATATAATTAACATTATGGTAGATCACATGCCATCACTAATATCAGAGAATGTCAAAGACTATTAGAATAAAATCCTTAACATTCTCTACGAACATCAAATTAAATAAATAAAATAACTTTGTAAATTATTTTATATTCTTTACAATAAAATTAAGAAATAAACAAAAATATGTAAGCAAAGAAAGTTTGCCAAAATGCCGCCCTAAAACTCTTACGCACTAGACAATTGCCTATATGGACGGTCCTGTTATTGTTTTTTTTTAGTTATATTTATTTAAAAGAGAACTAATTATAAATAATTAATCCACTTGTAAGAATCAACACTGGCTACCAGGGCTTTCGGCTCTTAATACTAAGATTATGGTAAAAAGAAAATATTTAGTAAGGTTATTTAGTTGTATGTGGTGTTATATGTCTTTGATGTTACACAGTTTAAGAAATTTATTAATGGCACTGATGTTATCGCTATTTGTTGCTTTGAGAAGGTCGGAAGGTCTCTTATTCCCAAAGGTTGATTTCCTTAATAAATGCAGTGCAGGACATTCATCGATGAGGTGAATGACTGATTGGGTAGGAGCGTTGCAATGGTGACAGCTTGGTTGATCGGTACCGTTAAGAATATGGCTGTGAGTTCTTGTAGTGTGGCCTATTCTAAGACAAGTGAACGTCTTGATTTTGTGGCATGAGCAGTCCGATGGGTAGATAGGTTTTACACCAGTTGGGTTTTGATCTCTGTAGTGATGTTGGTAGCTAGTCCAATCTCGGAGATGCATATGATGGCAGTTTTTTTTATATGTTCTTTGATGTCTTTAGTAGTAAAGTGAGGAAAGAACACCAACGGCTCTCTACTACCTTCTTTTGCACGTTTATCTGCTGTCTCATTGCCTTTTATACCAGCATGCCCTGGTACCCACATTATTTTTATGCTGTTTTCATGATGGAAGAGTTTGTATATTCTGTATTAGCCATGACTTATTTTCTGAGTTTTGAAGTGCATCAATGGTTGATTTACTATCGCTACATATTATATGTTTTTCTCCTGTTGATGAGGCGAATAGAACCGCTTCGTAAATTGCTGCAGCTTCTGCTGTAAAAACCGAGCAATATGTTGGCAAAGCACCGACAGTAATAGCGACATCCTGATCGTTTGACACTGCAAACGTGGTAGTAGTATCCGTTTTCGACCCGTCGGTATATATGGGTTCCCATTCTGGTTTATAAGACTCAATAGCCTCGTTGAAGAGCCGAAAAAATTCGTTGGAGCTGGTTTTTAGTTTCTGGTGCTTTGAGTGTTTATAAAAGAATGTTTGGGAGTCAACCATTGTGTATGGTCAGGTTCGACGAGCAATTCGGGTGTGGATATTAAATTGAGGTCGTTGATCAGGGCTATGCATTGCATGAGGGTGGACTGTTTGTTCGATGCATTCATCCTAGTTGTAGACGTCTCGAGGATGTTGAAAAAGGTTTTGCTCCTATTATGGAGAATTCTAGGTACAAGCATCATGGTATTATATTTAGCTCTTTGCTGGATGCTCGGTAGGCCTGCTTCGGCTAAAACAGCTCTGATCGGAGAGGTGGGGAACGCGCGAGTTAAGGAACGTATTCCTTATAATAGTAACAAACAACAAAACAATCTTTTGTTTCAGTAAATAGAATGCATCAAAACAACCTTAAGTTGGAACAACAACGTTATCTTAAAATAAAGCAAATGTATCTAAGCAAACAATATTTGTAAACAAACCACAACAAATAATATAATCTGTAAACAAACTTTGAACTAGTAATAAGTAAACATACTAGTTAGTATAAATAGCAGTAAGAACCATGTAATAAGTTAGTCTTAAGAGTATAAGTAAAGAGTACACATTTCGGTGCAGCTGAAATATATTCTTTTGACTCATTTTTACTCAATGTAAAAATTAACTCGCGTATGCTTCTTCTTACTGCTGTGTGGTAAGGCGCTTGGATGCATGCGAGGTGAGATTTTGTGCAGTGTCCATATATCGCGAGTCCAAAATCAATTTTTGATAACATCAGTGCTTTTACAATATTTACAAGATTTGACATATGTATATGACAGTGCTTAGATGATAAATACTTAATAATGTTAAGTCTAGATATTAAATTTATTCTAACATATTTACAATGTTCCTTCTAAGTTAGTTTTTTATCAAAAATTATACCAAGTATTCTGAGTGTATTAGTGTGAGAAATTTGGGTATTAGAAAGGGATAGGATAGGAAAGGTGCATTTATGTTTTCTGCAGATGTGGAAGGTTGAGCTTTGTTAGATGAGATTTTACATCCAGAAGTTTTTGACCAGTTGGATATGTCATCTAGAATTCTCGTGAAAGTTTCTGTCATTATTGTAAGGTCATAGATGGCGCAAAATATTAGAACATCATCAGCGTACATTAAATGCTCAACCGTATCGTATTGGGATAATAGGGAGCTGAGTTCATTAAAAGCAATTATAAATAAGGTGACTGAAAGAGGTGGGCCCTGTGGCACGCCGTTGTGCAAGGGGTATATGTTAGAGTTTTGATAATTTACGCTGACAAAAATTTTACGGTTC
Source organism: Bactrocera dorsalis (assembly GCF_023373825.1). Taxonomy (NCBI): domain Eukaryota; kingdom Metazoa; phylum Arthropoda; class Insecta; order Diptera; family Tephritidae; genus Bactrocera; species Bactrocera dorsalis. The sequence goes on along the minus strand of NC_064308.1, from coordinate 12,925,412 downwards.
AGGAGGAAGGCTCTAACAAAACTGTAGATTTTGTCTCCAACGCACCAGCGTTCTAATTCTTGTAAAACTATATGTGCACCAATTCTGTCGAAAGCCTTTTCAAAATCTAGACTAAGGACAGACAGGTGGTTTCTTGCGGAGAACGTTGTCGAAGCACAGTGTTCAAAATACAGAAGTGGGTCGATGACACCGAGACCTTTTTGAAAAGCGAACTGGTTAGAGCTTATCAACCCTTTTTTCATGGCGTACCACATAATTCTCACGGATATAATTTTTTCAAGCACCTTAGATATACAGGGTATTAGGGATATAGGTCTAAAGTTGAGGACGGAAGGGCAGTTTTTGTTAGGTTTGGGAATAGGTATAACAGCAGCTTTTTTCCAATCTTGTGGAAGGGTGCTTTTATCAAAAATTCTGTTATACAAGGATAGGAGTTGGAGTTTAAGGGTATAAGGAAGGTTTTTGAGGAGGGAGTAGGGTATTTTATCCGGGCCTGGAGAGCTACCAGACATAGTAGAAATAGTCGAGTCGAATTCGTGAAGTGAGATTGCTGATTCGATTAGGGAAGCTGTAGGGCAAAGTGACGGGTTGTGGTAATTATATTACTTAGAGAGTTGAAATCCATGTGGAAATTAGAATTAAGAGAAGCATTAGACCATGAACTTGCAAAGTGTTCAGCAATCTCTTTGGGGTCATAGATAGGGCCTTGTGTAGAGTGGATAAAATCGATTTTATGGTGTTTAGATGCGCCCGACAGAGGTTTTATATCCGACCAAACCTTTTTAGGACTAGAGGTAGGCTTTATGTTAGCTGTAAATTCTACAAACGATTGTCTTTTTGCATTTTTAATTCCTTTCGAAAAGTGGCATTGACTTTTTTGTATTGTATTAAGTTGTTGATTGTTCGGTTGTGTTTGTAGGTAGCCCATAACTTTTGTTTTCTATTTCTTATCACAGATAACATTTTAGACCAATATGGAAGCTTTGTGGAAAACTATTTAGTATTAGTTTGGGGAATGGCTAAGTGTGCAGCTGAGAGTATAACAGATTTTATTGTGGATGCTTCCTCGTTTATGTTGCTAGATATTGTTATTGTCTTATGTACATACATATGTATGTATGTAGCTATGGACACATAAACATTTATATGTAGCTATGGACACATAAATGACACAAATTTCATTTCATATAAATGCTAAAAATTTTTAAGTTAAAGTTGTTTAAAAGTAAAAGTAATACTCGCGCAGATTTTAATTTAAAACATCATTTTATGTTTTGTTGAAAAATAAATAGTTAAAAGTATTTCAGTGAAAGAAATATTATGAATAAAGGACAAAACGTGGCCGAAATTGCTAAAAAAATTTCTCGTGCGCGCTCAAATCATCACGGCAAGTAGCAGCTCACATCAACCAATCATTGAGTTTAGAACTTATACTTGTCAGAAGACGTCTGAATCAGGCAAAATTGTTCGGCTGCATATCGAGAAAGAAACCACTCTTAAAAAAAAAATATTTCACAACGACTGATCTTCGCCAAAGCTCATCAAAAGAATAGCTTACATTTTTGGAAAAATGTATTGTGGGGTGACGAAACAAAGGTTAACAGGATAGGACTAGATGGCAGAATATTTGTGCGTCGTCCTAAGTGCCAAGAATATAATCCTAGGTACACTTAGAAGACGACAAAGCATGGTGGCGGAAATATTATGGTTTGAAAAGCATATGAAGTACACCTTTTTAGTTTGTGCCATTTACTCGTATGTGTCCAGCTCATTATACCAAAGTTTTTGCATTTTGATGATTTTTTTTTTGGCAATGAATTGCAACTTCATTTTGTACTGAAGACAAAGAATGAACCTTTAAAAAACCCCGAACAATTGTTATTTATTAAAAATATTTATGATACTGTAACACAAGAAAGATGATATAAAAAATTTGAAATTTATGTGTCCATAGCTGTATGTATATGTAATGGCGGGTTCAGAGAGGGAAATGGGGAAAATTTCAACCCCCCTAAGAGCTAAATGGCTTATGAGTAATTTCACTACTCTGAAAAAATATAAAGTAACAGAAATATAAACCATAAATTCGTCATTTTCGAAAATAATAAATAATGCTAAGATACCACTTGAAGTGTAGCCAACGTATGCAGATTAAATCCAATCCAATCCAATCAGATCCGTAACTGAAAGGGCTAAATTTGAAGCGACGAGGATTGATAGAGATAGAAATAGATGTTGCATTCAGCTCCATCTGTGATATGTTCGATTGATACATTCTCCGCGAAAGACCAAGATTGTGCGGCCGACAAACTAAACGCGAAAATTTCTGCGCGAGAGAGTATTGGGTGGATTTCAATTGAGTTTGCTGCTTCTAGAAAAAGTATGTGCTTTGAAATCCAAAGAAATGGAAAATCTTATTGACGGCTTGATAGATAGATTCAAAGGCCTTTTGGATAATGAGAACGTCGTGCGACGTTTGAAGCTCAAAGGTGAACTTGATCACTCTCAGTGCCATTGGGGGCAGAAGCAAAAGTCAAAAGACAACAAGTTACCGACTACTTCATTGGAACTGGAGAACTGCGATGTAGACCTATACCCCATAATTCATAGTTTTCTTCGCATATTTTGCACACTTCCTGTGGCGAATGCAAGATCTGAACGTTCTTTCGACACTTCGGCGCATAAAAATGTGACTGAGGACGAACATGCTTAAAGATTGATCGGCCTGGCCTTGCTGCACACGCATCATGACATCGAAGTCACTACAGAAGCAGTTCTCGAAAGATTCTCAAAATTTGAAATTTGTCCACAATGATAATATTTAATAAAATAATTTTGATGTTTCAAGTAAATGTTTAAAATATAGTTAATATTTATCTGATTTAAATTCAACCCCAAGTTTTATTTGACGAATTTTATGTTATGTTGAGATGGATTCAGATAAAAACGTTGAGTTTGTATATGCACATACATACATACATATGTATACCATATACAATATTTTTTTGTAATTTGAACATTTGCTGCTTTCTTTAAGATCACGGCAAAACCAGAAGTACTGATAAGGTTTAAAATTGTTTTAAGTTATTATCAATGTAATATTGTTTATTACTCATAATTATATCGGAATGAATTGTGTAAAACTTTAGTTACATGTATAATACTCCATCATATTTTGATTGTATCGATATGCCGTTGACAAATCCATTTTTAGATGCAAAGTTTTTATAAAATTTCAGTTGGACGTTGCGATCGTTGTTAAATTTGTATATCTGTCACATATAATTTATTTTTATTTTTTAATTTCACTTTAACTTGCATGTAGCATCACTAAAATATTTTAAGATGTATTCTAAGATAGACAGATTATTCCATTTTCGTAAATTTGGTTTTTAAATACTAATAATATGGCACAAGTAGTTTGTTTTAATGTGAACAGCTAACCAATTGTTGCACGACGTGCGATAAAAACCGTATTATTATCACGTTTGAGTGCTCTTATCCACAATTACGCGGTTAAGTGTGTAACCAATTCCACCACCAAAATTACATTTTGGGTTGAAAACAACTCGATAATGATACCCACTGTATGAATATTTGAATAACTTGGCATGCGCCAGGCGGAGTTTTAATCCCAATTTCTTCACCCACATTAATGCACATATAGTATATATTTCGTTGAATATGTATACATTAATATACATGTAAAATTACACAAAAGCTAAGATGGTTATTTTTTTGCACAGTTAAAAAATTCTACCCATTCCATTGTTCTATCCTGATATAAAATGTTTATGAAATATCTTGTATTTGAAGCAATTATAAGCATTACTTCGAAACATTGGCCCACCCGAATGACCGATGTTAACATTCGAATGAACGGAAATTGAATGAATTAAGAAACATGAATTTTGTGCATGCTACATAGTTAACTACTGTCATACATAAGAGCTTCGCTTGCTATAACTTGGGGTGTAAATTTTTTTAGACTTTTGTGCTGCGTTAAAAATGCCAAATAAACGAAAAATACTTATGTATGTATATATATATATATATATACCAGATAATTACCAAAGCCTAATTTTTTTCAAAAGCTTACTAATCACTCACTCATTTTTGTTATATTATACATATATTATACATATACGTACATACATATGTATATTGAAACAGGAAATTTAGAAATATATTTGACCAGTAAAAACTAAAAACAAAATAAGTCAGCAGTTTCATATATTCGTTATAAGAAGACTAGTCGACTCAAGACACAATGTGCTACACCGGGGTTATAATAGTCGGGTTATAATAGTTTTATAAAAAGACCTTGTTCATAGAAGATACCATTACTCTGCATAAGCCACTTTACATATGTAATAATAATTTCTTAGCCACATCAATTGTGGTACCAAATATCAAAACATTAAAACTAATGATTCATTCAAATCTCGTTATGCTAAACAAAGCTTCATTATCTAGAAGAAAAAATAAATTTTCCCTGTATAACAAACTATAAAACTTAGTAGTATAAAGTCTCTGAAATGTTTTCCACCTACCAAGATATTGAAATTGGAGTCTCATAAATAAATTTTTATTACTATCAACGATAGCTTAACAATATTACTTTTATAAAACTTGTAAACTCAATTCATTAATAAATTTTAAGGTTTATTTTCACCCAATTATATAATTTAAATTTATGTAAGTATCTGTAAAATTTTACAAATATTTTCCCGTCATTAAGCGAAAATAAAACTGATTTCTTATGGCATCAATTGTAGATTAATGTTTGAAATGTTAGCTCTCCGCTCTGGTGCTTACTCTGGTGTTGAACAAACAAAACTGCCCATATTAAGGAACAAATGCTGGGCGTTGTGAATGCTAATTTATTTTTTTCACTATTCACTATGATTTCAATTGTGGAATTTAGCAATTAGAAATACATTGTTTTCATTATCTCCAAATATTAGAGAAATAATTTTTAAAATAGGTATAACTATTTTCATTTTAAGCAAATATTACTATAAGTCGAGACTTCGATTGTGTAAAATAAGTTTCTCTATTTTCGCAATTGTCTTTTGGGACACTTAATGGAATACATATTATATATGGCCAATGGAACTTTAAAACCGAATTTACTTTTCATATATAAACATCATGTGGGCTTTCATCTCATACTTATGTATGTTTATGAATAACTTTTCCATACAATAAGAGTTAAAAATGCTTTATATTGCATCTGGCGACAATGAACCATCCTAATACTTTTCTAAAAAATGTACTAAAACCATAAGAATTACAAAACGGTCAATACTATTTTCCAAAACCGTCTGTAAGTATCAATAAGTGTGAATGAAATAAATAAATGAAGGAGTAAGCAAAGCAAATACAAGTAAAATTCCCAAGCGTTTGATTGGTGCGTCACTTTTTGGTTCATCCCTTAGACAAATTTGATTGGCTGAAGAGGTCGTATTCCTATTGCTTCAGTTGTTACAGTACTTTTCACCTTATTCGTCAGCCAGTACTGCTGATGCATTACAATATGATATTCTAGCACAAATATACTACCTACTTACTTAAAGATTCTGGTATTGTTAGTGAAATCATTGGTATGTAAATGTTATATCTCCAATTTTTTAATAAAAATAAAATAGCGAGCACAACTATGCATGCCGTCAAACAATAAATGTTAGTATAGTATATAAATATACTTCTACCTATTAATGCTGGTATCTTATAAAATATTAGATAATTATTAAAAAATATTTTCCTAATATAATAAATAGTATAAACATGACTATACTGTATTAAACCACCTCCTGAGCGTTGTTATAAATTGTACCTTTTGTATCTCATATTTCCTGGCATATTCATTTACGATAAAAGAATGTACGTACATACGTATTACTGTTTACTTCTGATTTTAAAATTTTCATGTAATATAGTTTCTAGAATCCTACTTTTATGGACAAAATTGAAACACCTCCCTGTGTATGGATGTACATAAAGGTAAACAATAAAGATACTGTCATACTACTTGTATTTTGTAGATAATCCACTTTTCTATCACTTCCTGAAATCTTTAATATCGTTTAATGATTTAACCGGTAGCATGTAGTTTCGAATTACGGAGTTTTAAATCCAGCTTCGGCATATTCTTGTCTGATGTTTAAATTTTTTAATAATGAATGACTTTCGACGTTGTGATTACCGATAAAAGTAAGTTTCCTCGCTTTTGTAGATTGCCACGAAAAAACTGGCAAAGCTATTACCGCATTAATACGTAAAACATTGGAAGATTGCAGTGGACAGGGCTCCGATAATGGTATTAATATGAGCGGGAAATATGAAAATCCAAGGTAAAAATAAGTATGTAGTTATTTCGCTTTGTGGTGCCCACAAGCTGAATTTAGTTGGAGTCGTCTCGACACGAGCAGGCACAACGTTGAAAAATTTTGAAATCCAAAATATCCAATTAACTTCACTGTCTTTCTAATAGATGTACTGCCAAAATTGATGCCGTGGAGCTGTTTGCGAAAAATATTCCCGTATTAATAACCGCTTTGAAAAAAATTAAATAACCAAACCTTATGAAGAAACTCGTCAAGGCGTTGATGGAATTTTGAAATGTATGACATTTGAGTGCAATTCGATGACATCCACATGGTTTAAAATTCTATAGTCAATCAGCGAAAGAAACCTCTTTCTTCAAGAGATCAAATCCACGCTCCAAGACTTTTCCAAAAAATTTCATCGCTTTGAGAATATTATGAACTTTTCCTGTTTCTGTTGCAAGTTTTCAACATGCGTTAAGTGTTTTAATAGGAAATTTTCATCAATTATGCTCGACATAGGGCAAGATTTTAAGATTAACCACACTGTACCTAAAAGGAGAATTAGCCAAGAAGTTGGGTTTCCAGGCTATTATCGGCACATTCGCTGCCGTTATAGCTCGAAAATATAACTTCAAAGTTCTAAATAATAGAAGATTGCGGGATTTTAAATTGCATGTTCAAATATATACTTACTAACGATAGTCGACAGATTCAAAGAACCAGTTTCTTAGTCATTCGATCGATAAATAAATGTTTGAATGAGAAAATTAAAATTTTTTGAATAATTTTTTGATTTATGCATTATTAGGGAACTCACAATACGCATCGTGAAATCATAAATTTTTACGCTTGTTTAAAAAATTTTTTTGTGGATTATATACAGACAAGCGTTTTCGCAATTACAATTCACAACGCTATGTTTTCGATTTACTATTTATTTATTTTATTTATTACTTTTAAATTTATAAGACTATATGATACCCCTATGCATATTTTTAAAATCGTACAAACCAATGTTGTTCCACACAACATCAACCAGAAAGCAAATTAATAAACATGAGAAGAGAAAAACAGGGAAGTAGTAAGTGGGAAGATAGTTAATAAAGTTTATAAAGTATTAGAAACATTCCCGTAAATTGGATTCCCCCCACCTTTTGACCCCTGGACCCGAGATTTTCCCTCGGCAGCCTTGCTTATCCCTTCCTTATTAAATTATGCTCTTTATTCTTGCAAATTGTGAGATTATGAATGAAGAACGATCACTTTTTAACTGGTTCAATTATTTTCAGATTCATTTTTCCACAATTTATTTTATAAAGGGTGATTTTTTAAGAGCTTGATAACTTTTTAAAAAAAAAAACGCATAAAATTTGCAAAATCTCATCGGTTCTTTATTTGAAACGTTAGATTGGTTCATGACATTTACTTTTTGAAGATAATTTCATTTAAATATTGACCGCGGCTGCGTCTTAGGTGGTCCATTCGGAAAGTCCAATTTTGGGCAACTTTTTCGAGCATTTCGGCCGGAATAGCCCGAATTTCTTCGGAAATGTTGTCTTCCAAAGCTGGAATAGTTGCTGGCTTATTTCTGTAGACTTTAGACTTGACGTAGCCCCACAAAAAATAGTCTAAAGGCGTTAAATCGCATGATCTTGGTGGCCAACTTACGGGTCCATTTCTTGAGATGAATTGTTGTCCGAAGTTTTCCCTCAAAATGGCCATAGAATCGCGAGCTGTGTGGCATGTAGCGCCATCTTGTTGAAACCACATGTCAACCAAGTTCAGTTCTTCCATTTTTGGCAACAAAAAGTTTGTTAGCATCGAACGATAGCGATCGCCATTCACCGTAACGTTGCGTCCAACAGCATCTTTGAAAAAATACGGTCCAATGATTCCACCAGCGTACAAACCACACCAAACAGTGCATTTTTCGGGATGCATGGGCAGTTCTTGAACGGCTTCTGGTTGCTCTTCACCCCAAATGCGGCAATTTTGCTTATTTACGTAGCCATTCAACCAGAAATGAGCCTCATCGCTGAACAAAATTTGTCGGACGTAAAGCGCGAAACACATTTCGAACCGAACACTGATTTTGGTAATAAAATTCAATGATTTGCAAGCGTTGCTCGTTAGTAAGTCTATTCATGATGAAATGTCAAAGCATACTGAGCATCTTTCTCTTTGACACCATGTCTGAAATCCCACGTGATCTGTCAAATACTAATGCATGAAAATCCTAACCTCAAAAAAATCACCCGTTATAAAAGCAACCGGAAGAGTCACCGCAGACTAAAGCGATCACAGAAAATAATCATTTATTCATTGAAGTACTTATAAATATGTATAATATGCGTAATGTATGTGTATGGGAATGCGCTGTCGGACTGAAAATAAAACTTTTTTATTCTCCTTTTTCACTTTTTCAGCTTTGAACTAAATATCTACTTCCTATCAAAGCAAAGTGAAGCAAAACAAAGTGGTAAGGTGTCAACATGAAACTTAAAAATGTTGCGGTTAAAATGGAACTTACTTGTTTTCAATTATTCTCTCAGATTGGCAGTAAGCAGTAATAAGATATTTCTTCATTTTCTTCTCACAACATGTAGCTACAGAGTATTATAGTAACATATAGTATAACACCTTAAATTAATTGAGATACATATAGAGTTATATATACATACATTTACACATAAAGACGGACAAATTAATGTCTGTCTGTCTGTCCGGTTTGTCCATGCAAGCATAATTTGAGCAAAAATTGAGATATCTTGCAAAAACTTGGTACGCGTGTTCCTTAGTACTCATGAAATATGGGTAGTATCAAATCATTGCTTTGTCCACAAAATGCTGTTAAGCAAAAACAAATAAAGGGCCATACCAGGGTGTAAATAATACAAAACGTTATTTGTTACAAGGTATCGCACTGGAAACACATAAGTATCTGTGGGGAATATAATATTATTAGAACTCAGAGAGCATCTTTTCTTGATAATAGTGTACGATTAAGTCAAAATTCGCTAGAAACGAGTCAGTACTTACATTAGCCCCCATATAAATAATAATAATAATAAACAAATTCCGGTCGGCTTTATACTGAATATGTACCGGTCAACATTCAAGAAATCTGAAAGCACTTCATTCACCGAATGTCTTTTATAACATTGGGTCTCTAGCATAGGCCCCATATTTTAAATATACAAATTTCAGACTTCGGGTTAAAATTATAAAAAGTATATCAGCCAATATATCGCACTTGTTACGTTAAAGTGTAACAACTCAAAATTTCCAAATTTTAGTTTTTTGCAAGAAAATAATGTGCAGTGGTCATCTCTACCCACTGTAAAAATCGTTCAGTGATTTGTCTAGTCTTTCGTTAAAAAAACGTTATGACTCTCTCTTTGTTTTCAGAATGACTTCTTTCGACTCAACTAAAGAGTTACATTTTTAGTTGTCTCGAAGTGTTTTATCAAATTGGTTCGTTAGTGTATCACATAAAGTGTGACATTTCGAATTGTTAAACAGAGACACCTCAAAATAATACCACTATGTATATAAAAAAATTTCAGGAAAAGAGTAATAACTCAAAATTTGTTATTTTCGTGCAAATACTAAACAAATAAAAATGAAACAAAGGTTATATTATTTTTAATGATATTTTCGTGCAATTACATTGTTTTTTCTTTGTAATATATTATTAATATTTACGGAAACAGTTTTTCGTCTCTACTGAAAATGTTCGAATTTTGAGTTGTTGTACTTTAACGTAACAAGTGCGATATATAATGTTTTAATAAAACTAATTGAACGCATAATAGTGCAGGCGCCAAAGGAAGTTGAGTATGCAAAATGTGAGGACCGTCAACTATGCTCAAATTCTTTTACCTGAGATCCCAAACAACAAAAAAAAACATGTTGCCGGCAGCTGTGCTGGTCCCTTTCCTTTTGGCCCACCCGCCTCTCTCCGCTATGCGCGGCGATGTGTCATAGCCCTTGTAGTCAGTAGAAACTAATTGTTAGTGCTTAACTGTTCATATTGCTGTATCTAAGCAAAATTATTGATGTTTTCTTGTATTCAAGTCTATTAGTGTTAAACAAAAACGAGGACAATGTCACTACAAATGATAAATGTAAAGAAGCGAAGACTAAACGAAGTATCGTGTTTTTTTGTGATAAAACGGATCATTTAGTTAAGAACCGAAACCACAATCGTTCATCAGCATTCAAAATGCAGCAAATCGGAGAAAAGATGACATTAGTGGGAAAATAAAAAATAATACAGACTTTACTGAACACAATTGTTCATGGCATCGAACTTGTATGGCAACTTACATTAACAAACCTAATACCTATATATGTGTTCTGATATTTCAAAATAAAACACAACATGACATACTTATACAGGCATTTGAGAAGCTGATGGATGAAATAAAACTTCAATAACATCTCACTCTTTTGAAGTCTCATTATTGGCTAAGCGATTAACTGAACTCACTGAAATATATACAAGATGCAGTTGTAGAAAACCGCGTTATAAAATCAATACTCATTGATAAGTATGGTGAAAACATTATATTTTCATATCCAAGTGATCGACCGAAATCATCAATGGCAATTATTAACAACATACCACTGGGTGAAATCATTGAACATATTCGTACCTCAAAATCAGTAAATCACATTGTTCAAGTAGCAAAAAAACTTTGCAAAGAAATAATAAGTACTGAAGTAATACCAGATAGGTATTTATGTGACGAAATTTTAATTGAACACTTTTTAAAAAAAGGTCAATTGCCAACTACTTGGCAAACTTTTATGCAAGCCTTGTTCAGTGCCAAGAATGTGAAACTAAGTGAAAATTACAATCGACGAGCATCAGTGTTTCATGATATATGTATATTTCACGATTACTGAGAAACAGACTCCAAAGCATATAGCTTTAGCTCAATCTATCCATCATTTGACTCGATCTAAGCATTTAATCACCGTATTGAATATAGTTGGGCATTGTATCAGTTACAAAGCATTAAAGAATCTCGATAAAAAGTAGCAACGTCAATTGTGTGTGAAAATATAGAAAAAAAGCTGCTTATTCCTGAAAATATAGTTCGAGATTCATCGTTATTTTTACATGGAGCTATTGACAACAATGATTTCAGTGAAGAGACATTAAGCGGAAAAGACTCGACTCATGTTACAGCAATGGTGATTTATCAAGAACAAAAACCGAACGAAAATGAAATAAATTTAATCAAACTGAAGCCTACAGCACTCAAGCACTGAAAATAAGTTTCAGCTCGTTCGATTCCTATGTACTGCTGCTCCTAGATACTTACAAGTACCAGAAGATTGCGAGTTATATATTTGTGGAGGATTTCATGATTCAAAAAAATGTTTTAAATTACAAAGCTTTTCGTTTTTTGAAGTACCTAACTTATATTCAAACCACTTAGAAGCCGATTCAAGGATGTTTCTCACGTGTTTCACACAGTAAAAATCCAATCTGCCCATATCATAATCCTTAGCGTTGATACAGATGATACAGCACTCAAGCACTGAAAATAAGTTTAAGCTCGTTCGATTCCTATGTACTGCTGCTCCTAGATACTTACAAGTACCAGAAGATTGCGAGTTATATATTTGTGGAGGATTTCATGATTCAAAAAAATGTTTTAAATTACAAGGCTCTTCGTTTTTTGAAGTACCTCACTTATATTCAAACCACTTAGAAGCCGATTCAAGGATGTTTCTCACGTGTTTCACACAGTAAAAATCCAATCTGCCCATATCATAATCCTTAGCGTTGATACAGATGATACAGCACTCAAGCACTGAAAATAAGTTTAAGCTCGTTCGATTCCTATGTACTGCTGCTCCTAGATATTTACAAGTACCAGAAGATTGCGAGTTATATATTTGTGGAGGATTTCATGATTCAAAAAAATGTTTTAAATTACAAGGCTCTTCGTTTTTTGAAGTACCTCACTTTTATTCAAACCACTTAGAAGCCGATTCAAGGATGTTTCTCACGTGTTTCACGCAGTAAAAATCCAATCTGCCCATATCATAATCCTTAGCGTTGATACAGATGTTTTTATATAGGGAATTTATTTTTGGAATAAACTTGCACGTCTAGGTTGTTCGACGGATCCCTTGGCGAAAACATTTGTCGTATTTTGCTAGCATTACACTCTCTAACTGGCTGCGATTCGACTAGCAGATTAGCCTAAAAAAAGTCTAAAAGCTGCTAAAGTCATTAGATTTTGTACAAAAAGCACTAAGGCTTTTAGGGAATCCATACCTAAGTGTCGAACAGTTAACACAAGTAGAAACTATTTGCACTTATCTTTTCTCACAAAAAAAAAATTAACTTCTGATCAACTTCGGTATAAATTAATTTCCCAAAATATCGGCTTCGGATTAAATTTATCAAGAGTAATTTGTACATCAGATGCTCTAAATTTACATTTGTTAAGAGCTTCAGCACAAACATATGTATGAATAAATGCTGACCAAACACTACTAGAGCCTATTGATTACAACTTACTCGTATTAGGCTATGAAAGAAGATATGATAAATTGTACCCACGGCAACTGACAAAACCACCATTGCCCGAATTGTTAATTCAGCCTTGTAAATGCACATCGAAATATCAAACACAGGCTTGTTCGTGCAAAAAATCACAACTGAGCTGTATTTTGTTATGCAAATGCATTAATAATGACTATCAAAAGAAAAAAGATTGTTAATTCATTTTTTTTTAAATGTATGTAAAAATTTGATTTTTCGTAATACATTTTTTTTCCAACAATTCTTCTTTTATTTTTATTTTTTTTTTATTTTTTGTTTTTTTTTTTTTTATTCCAATTGAGTAGATGTAAGTACCTTTAATTATAAAAAACAATTGGACAGGCCCGTAGCCAGCTTTTCATTTCGGGGAGGGCTGAAGTAAAAACATATATAAACTTTAAATTTTCTGTTTATTAAAAAAAAAAAAACAACATAAATTCATATACATATTATTTAAATTATTTGGTAGTTGTAACTTAAATAAGTAATATTTTTCTTTTCTTCTTGTTTGCCATATCATTAATTACTTCATCTGGATCTATTTTAATATCCCAGTGCACTGCAATAACAGCAAGTGCACTCAGCCGCTCATTGCCCATCACACTGCGTTGTAAAGTTTTTATTCTTTTTTAGGTTGAAAAAGTTCTTTCAACGGAAGCGGTCGTCACTGGAAGAGTTGCTAAAATTGTAAGCAGGTAGTGAATATTTTTAAAATACGTTGCATCGCAATGTTGCAGTAATTTCAACACTTCTATGGTTGGATCTATTGATGATAAGCTGGCACACCACAATCGATACTCTGATTTTAATGCTGTCATTGATATTTGCTCCTCGAAGTAAATAGTTAAATTTTTTAATTCTTCGGCATTATCAATTGCAGCAAAACCTGGGAGTAGAATTTGAAATGACGAGAGTATATCCTCATTCACTAATAAACGTTCTGTCATGTTTTGAATCAGAACATCAACGCATGGAATAAATATTGTAACTCTGAAGTGGCTTTCAGGGCTTGTGCAAGGTGGATTAGCACGAGTAGTTTGACTCTAGGCACTACAAGATCTGTGGCAAAAAGATCTTTAGACATTTGTGATGCTGTTTGGAAAATATCGTTGAAAAAACCATCCGCTGTTTCTCTTATCTGGTGCAGAGTTCTTATTAATTCTTTGGCTCGGTTCATTGCTGATACAAAATCCATAGATTTTTCTTGGAGTTGCACAGACAGTGGCAGCGTTAAGCTGAACAATTGCTCACAGACGAATAGACTAAGCAAAAAATCGCTTTTCTCTACCGCTGCTAAGAAGGCTGATGCTTTAGACGAAATGGACCACAAAGCTTATAATGCTTTCATGCCTTTCTATAAACCTTGTTTCACAAAGGCGAACAAGTCGCCTTTTTTTGCTTTCTGGTGCGTGCTTCTGTATAACGTCCTGGAAAATTGTGTTTGCATTTGAATGGTTTCTAAATAAATTTGCTATTTCATTGACAATACCAAGGCAGTTCTGTATTGAAGGTAATGACATAGTATTAGAAAGCGTAAGGTTCAATCGGTGACTAGCGCAATGAACATATCGTGCTTTTGGATACAGTTGTCTTATCCTGGTTTGCACTCCACTTAAATGCCCTGACAAGTTTGCTGCTCCGTCATATCCCTGTCCAACCAACTTCACCATATCAAGATGAAGATCTGTACAACGATTAAGTATGACTTTTGATAAGTTTTCAGTCACCGTCTAGTGTAGTTGCGTACGACTGTTATAGGTTTGAACTGAGTTGTGTATAAGAGTTTCTAAAGATTCAGTCAGTGATAAATCTTTTTTATTTGCGATTTATTTAAAAAAATTCCTTATTTCGGGGGGGGCTTCAGCCCTCTAATTTTAAAGCATTTGTTTCGTCCAATTTATCGGGGATGGAGTAAAAAAAAAATTGGACCAATAAGTCTACCGGCAAAATTCAGAATCATAATCTGCAAGCTTTTCTTTGTTCAAAACTATTTATAGAATGCGGTCCTCATATTTTGCACACTCAACTCTACTCAGCTCCCGGTCTATAATACTTGTATTGGATACGCCACATATGTATATTCCAAACCACATCTCCTAATATAAAGTTTTGCTGCTCTTAAAAGTATTTCTCCGCCGCAAATTGCGAGAGTATAAAATGTTCGGTTTCACCCGAACTCCCTTACTTATTTGCCCAATAAATTACTTTTGTATAGTGACAGCTACATTTGTATGAATGAATTAAAATTTTCAGACTAAAGACATGAATTAGAAAATGAAGCAATGTTTATCCAATAAAACTTAATACGCGGTTAATTTTGAATTATTTTGGAATTTCATATTAGAATTTGAGTTTAAGGTAATAAACAACTGTAACTTTTTTATTTTAAAATTAAAATAATTATTGCATTCACCTTAATTTTCATTTTTACCATTTAGATCTTTATTCTAAAGTTGTACGTTCCTTTAACCCGGCGTCATTGTGGCTACTAAATAGAACTTGTCCGTTGTGGCCGGGTGTATTTTACCCGTGGACATTGCTGAACATTGAATCAATGTTATGTCAATACTAGTATACTACATTAATAATACATATTACTTATAATAATTAAACATTTATTTATTAAAACATCAACAATACAATCAAACAAAAAAAGAAAACTATTTATTATGAGATCAATCAATTTTAAAATCGCTCGGGTATCAGATACCCGGCAACAATGACGCCGGGTTAATTTAAAATATTTGTTTAATGCATATTAATCATTATCTTTTTTACAAATAAACATTAACAGCCTTTGATATAAAACAGTGTACTTGATTTGGTGGCGGAAGGAAAATCCAATTTAAGTGAAATGAATGACAAAGAAATGAAATTTGTATGTACCTTGTTTTGATATTTGCGACATCGGGTGTGAAAAAGTGGAGGGTATTATCCTGAATACAATGCTCGCGACACGACATGGCAGCACAACAGTGAACTGAAAACGGAGTTGTGCATCCTACAATATGAACGCATGTACACAAGACAACACAGCTCTCCATTTTGCATGTACACAATTTCGTTGTGGCCATATTAATACCTTGCACTTTAATAAAATTTTAATATTTTGTTCAAAGTGAAATTTTTTTATGCAAAAAATAAGTAAATAGGTATATATTTTTGTTTTAAATTATCAATTGTTATTACAAATGATATAATAGAGCTATTTTATGCTTTTATTTGTAAAATAACGTCAAGTTTGTTAGAGCTGTGAATAATTTTACATTTTACATATTAGTGGCATCAACACTCTTCCTCATCTCTCTATCTTCCATTCTACTGTCAACTCTACTGTCGTCCTACTGTCGTTGGCAAATACAGGAGTACATTGAAGTTAGCGAGAACGACAACCGTCGGCCTGCTGTCGTGTAGTCGTGCAGCTGTCAAAATAACAGTGTCCATAAGAACGTGTGTATTTTAATATTTGACATGTCGTTTGTCGTCTGTCGCCAGTATTGTATTCTGCACTTATGAGTGGTTTTCTGCATTATTGGATATCTTTCTCAAGCATACTTAACAGTTGCCACATTGCAGAAAATTGAATGAGAATTCCGGGTGGTATTTGAAGTAATTTTTAGATGGAGAAAACATCCAACATGTTTTTAATTGAGAGCTTTTGCAACCCTTGTTTATATGCTAGCACAAACATTAATGAAATCATTGTGGTTCTAAAAGGACAAAGAAGAGTAGGTAATCTTTTTGCATTCTTCGATTAAGTGTTGTTCATTTTTATACTCTCACAACATGCCGCCCAAGGGTATAATATAATAGTTGTTGTCTTCTTTTAGCTAGGTGGATTTTTCTAATATGCTTTATTGCTCTAATATTCTGGGTACAAATTAATACTTAATAACCATGAATGTTCCTGTTTGCAATTCGGTGCATAACTTTTCTATTAAACATTTTAGAAAAAAATTACAAAATTTGACAGGGCTTCACATATCAAGCCAGTTTCAGTCCTCCTTGATTACTTTTGTTTTTAAAAGATTACCAAATCATCAATTGAAACACAACTCTATTATGATACTATGGAAACTTGGCATGGGACTTTCGTCATTTAGACCTACATATGTATTAAATATAATGATTTCTGATCCTCCTATTAACAAAACAATAAATTTGTCAAACAGAATGTGAAATTGAAAAATCAAAAAATCGGTTTATAACTTCACTTCTAAGTGTTAAATAACAAATATATTTACGAGTACTTCAGTCGCCTTATTATTTGAAATAAAGCATTTAGAGCAAACAGTTAACACTTTATAATCTATCAATTTGCGACATTATTTACATTTGGTTCCCACAAAAATTAGCTTCCCCTTACTTGATGCATACACTTATGTTATTATTCTTATTTTTGAGTTTATGTAAGCACAAACGGCAGCGGTTTTATACTCTCGCAACATCTTGCTACAGAGTATAACACTTGTGTTCACGTAACAGTTATTTGTTACATTTATATTTTACGAGAAAAATCGATTTTCGAGTAGAATGGGAATCGAGTTTACCATGGGAATCGAGTTTACCATTTAACCTCCGCACAATAACCACACACATGGAAAACAGAAAATTTGAAAGAGGCTCCTCTTAATATTAATATTAAGAGCTCATCTTTTGAGTGACGTTGTTTTTCACATTTTCGAAAGTTTTGAGCCTGTTTTTCAGTTGAAAAAAAAGATTGCCTCAGAATGACACACCCTAATGTATACTGTACATCAGAGCAGGCCATATTTTTTTATCCTTCTGAACAACTTCACTTAAGAGACTATGGGTCCTAAAACCGGTTTCGGTCTAGCGATTTTTAAGTGAAGATTAAAAATCTAAATAATCGGTTGTATGGGAGATTTGTAATTTAGTTGTCCGATCTAGCCGATTTTGACAAAAGATTATAAAAGCAAAATACACCTATTTACAAAATTTCATTCGGATTTCTCAAAAACTAACAAACAAAGTTTGTAATCATTAAAAACTTTATGTTGCATCAAAAGTTAAAGCATTCAGTCCAAGCATTTCTCTATACCTAATCAAACTTTTAACTATTTATATCAGTCAAAATATGTAATATTTTAATGCAACTTTCACTAAATAAAATTTTAAAACAAATGTTTCGAGCCCGAAGAAAAATTTAGCTATGAAAATAAGTGTGACAATTACCTATAAAAACATATCAAAGCTTATCGTAATCCATTGATAATTTCGTGGCATAATGAAAATTTGTTTCTTAAGCAGGTTTGTTTGATTTAAAGGCTTGTGAATACCTTCAAGTATTTTTGAAAATTGTGGGGATATAAAATATTTGGTTACAACCGAACTAAATATCCCCTTACTTGTTCTGCTTTACGTTTGTCGGAGAGTGAAAATGAAACTGTCCGTCATAATCATAATTAGAATAATTCCCAATGGTGTAAGAACTAAAAGTCAAAACATAAGTTATAAGTGATTTGTCAAGTGATATTAAATCTGAGAGTTTTGGTATTTGTGTAAGGGGCAAAATATTGTATGTTAAATTTAAAAAGTATTTATAAACAACTAAGAAACGGATATGTTCGGGTGTAACCAAACATTTTCTACTCTCGCATTTTCCGTAGATCAATACGAGACGATATTAATATATACATATACATACATATATAAGTTGCTATATGTATTCTAAGCAAAGTGATTAAATTTACCAAACGTCATTATTTTGTTTGTTTCAGTTGTTTACAATGTTTTGGCATTACCTTCTTCTTTATTGGCGTAGACACCGCTAGACGAGATGCTTAAAATTAATACTGGGAAGCGAAGCTTTACTAGCATATTAACATCCGAGACATACAAAAATTAAAAAAAAAGAAATTATTTTCTGACTAAAAGATAGAAATTAATTATCTACAATGTGCAGTAATGTTAATGTTACAATTTAAATATATTTTCAGAGTAATTCAAAAATTGTCAAATGATTTTATTTTCTTCTGAATGCTCTGAGGATATCCGGTGTAACTCAATGAAGGATAAGGGTAATAATATATATACTATGTATTATACAAGAAAGCCGTTAAACTATTTAAACTCAAGGTCGGCTGAAGATATTTTCCTGAAAATTTTTGGGAATAAGAACATGAATAAGAATAAAGTATAACAGTATTCTCGTGGACTGTCACATAAAACGTAGGATGACAAAATGCAACTGACGCTACTGATTTTGTTAAACTAGTTTAGGAGCCGATTTTTTTTAATTTAGAACACTGTTTTCAATTTGACAGAACTTTAAAAATAGGACAGTTTATATCTCAATTATTCAAAAATTCGAAACAATTCATATATAAAAATATTATATACTTATAAAATCATAAGCATGTGTTAAAATTTCATATATGTACATTAGGGTGATTCAAAAAAATTTTTTTTTTCAATTGGTACTCGCAAAAATAGGTTCCTAGACACCTCTAAGAAAGCCTCTCCAAATATGAGATTTTAATTGTAACGGGAAGGTCCTCCGCCTAACGGTTTTCAATTTTTTCTTATTATCAGATAGAAAAATTTATATCTCGCTTCCAACTACTTGAAAAAATATCTTGTTAATTAGGTTTTGTAGGAAATTGAATGCTCTAAAATTGGTCTCTTATGATTTTTTCGTAAGCCCCACCGTTTAAAAGATATTAACGGTTGCAATTAGACTATTTTTGGAAAAATTCTTTATTTCTTATTAATTTTATAACTCAATGAAAAAAAATTATTATGAATGATGAAACTCAGAGTTTTGTGGGAAATTTACTGCTCTATAAAAATGGTCTACTGTAATTTTTCGATAAAGTTAAGCGTTTACGAGATATTCATCGTCAAAAATCAGTGCATATTAGGGTGGATCAAAAAAAATAAATTTTTTTTTTCGTTTGGTACTCTGAAAAATAGGTCCTCCTCTAGCACCTCTTAGTTAGCCTCTCCAAAAACCTATTCGTAATTATTTTTTTTTCATTGAATTATAAAATTAATAAGAAATAAAGAATTTTTCCAAAAATAGTCAAATTTCAACCGTTAATATCTTTTAAACGGTTGGGTTTACGAAAAAATCATAAGAGACCATATTTTAGAGCATTCAATTTCCCACAAAACCTAATTAACAAGATATTTTTTCAAGTAGTTGGAAGCGAGATATAAATTTTTCTATCTGATAATAAGAAAAATTGAAAACCGTTAGGCGGAGGACCTTCCCGTTACAATTAAAATCTCATATTTGGAGAGGCTTTCTTAGAGATGTCTAGGATCCTATTTTTGCGAGTACCAATTGAAAAAAAAAATTTTTTTTGAATCACCCTAATGTACATGGATTCTACCAATCGTTGCTACTGAGCAAAGAGAGTTTTCTTGGACCTTGAACTGGTATGACATTTCTTCTTCGGCTACTTTGCTAGATGATGAGCGAACGACACCAAACCAAACCAAATGCACCATGTAAAAAATAACGGCATAACTGCAGTGTTGAGAAAAAGTTCAATAATAATTTGAGATGAGTGGATAATAGCTCACAAATATTTTCGATGTATTGCAAGATTTAAACTGCAACCATGAACTTTTCGGTAGTACTGTCTGACAATTGTCTGTTCGTTGAATGGTGAAATGTTACAACACTTTGGTTGACAAAAAACATGCGCGTACAATTAGCTAGATTTTGAGAATGGTAGAAAAGAACTGCAACCAAATACGCATTGCATTAAACTGCCTCACAGTTTTTCTCAAAAAAAAAATTAATTAAGAGTATCGGGCTACGTACCGGTTTTCCGATATAATTCTCTAGATATTAAGATAAGGCCCCAAATGCTTTCAAATAATTTTTCGGTTGAAAAATGTTTAAATTGCTAGTGTTAAAATTTAGAAGTTTATAATAATATAATTTAATGTATACCTTAGCCACCGCAATGCATGACCTAGATTTCCCTGCATAACTTATAAATAGTAATTTGAGTATAAGTTCTCTTATTATAGATCCAAGAATGTTGGTCGCGTTTTGAAAAAAACTACGACATTAATGGCATCTATGATTGTAAAATGATGGTCTTTTAAGGTTCTCTTTATTTCTGGAAATAATCAAAAGTTAAACGCAGCTATCTCTGGCGAATATGGAGCCTGGGTATGCGTTATGGGTTTGCTTTTGCTCATCTTGGATCCATTTCTTTTAACAAACGAAAAACGCCAGCTCATAAGAACACATCTAACTATCTAACCTTAGCGGCAGTCACAGATAAAATAAGCAATTAATAGAGGTAAAATCGTACTTCAGGGGCATATACTCGTATATAAACAAAAAATGGCAATTGGACTAAACATTTGTATCTAAAGTTAAAGCTAGTAAAAAGTAGGATTTAAACCTTTACTGTACCATTTACTGGTTTGTATGGTAGTAATACATATGCTATAATGGTCCGACACCGGCGGCTCCAACAAATGAAACGCTTTTTGGAATCGAAAAATCGCGAATTTACATTCAGATTTTTGTATAATATGAGGAGGTTTTATGATTGTATCTTCTTCCTGATGGTATTAAAAGTGTGTATATAAATTACTACGGTAAATTTCATCAGAACATGCAAAAACGATTTAAAAATGTTGTTTTTACAGCTGCTACTATGTAGATGAAATAAAAAAACGAGTTTTGAATCGTTTTTCAGCTGTATAGTGGGTTATTTTTTGGTTTTTCTAAGCAAATTTATCATAGTAATAGAAAGAAGAGATTTCAGGAATCATAAAGTCCACACATTTTAAACAAAAATCTAAAATTTTGACTTAAGATTTTTTTATTGCAAATTTTGTACACTGCACACTAAAGCTAAAGATATTTTCATTACCTACAAAATTTCCATAGAACTGTTTTAATAGGACTCGGAATTTTGCCGGAAATAGAGGTAAACCGTTTTAACCCCTTAAAAATTCAATCACGATGCGCATTTCCTTTCCTTTTCTCGATCTCAGATCGTCCGTAAATTATTTTTTTCTGAATGTTAGTTATTTTATCTTGAATGTTTTCCCTTCTTTATATAATAACAAATAATAAGGCTTCTGCACTAGTCTGTGTTGATATATTGGGTAAGAAAAGGTAAACACTACTGGCAATAATACATACATATGTATGTGTGCAGTCGTGTGAACTTACATTTATCTATTTTTTGCTTAAAACACTATTATATGGCTTCAAATGATATGTTCATGCCTCATTTCAAACAAATGTATAAAATATTAATATACCTTTAAGTCGAAATATTTTGCTAACTGGTATGTGAATCGATTTTAGAAAAATATGGAAGGCCTTAAACTCGAATGGATTTATTACAAATATTGTAAACAGTAAACCCTAAAATACGAAAAAAATCGAATGGCATTCCAAAAAACCAAAAGTACTTTATGTAAAACTTTATAATAAGGCTTACGTTGAAATATGTGAATTG
Organism: Bactrocera dorsalis; assembly: GCF_023373825.1. Lineage (NCBI taxonomy): Eukaryota > Metazoa > Arthropoda > Insecta > Diptera > Tephritidae > Bactrocera > Bactrocera dorsalis. The sequence goes on along the minus strand of NC_064308.1, from coordinate 12,903,048 downwards.
GCGAGGATACAAGAAACAAGATAATCTAGCAGTGAGTAATATTTTGAAGCCCCTGAGTTAATTGCTGTTCCATGGCATCCATTAAGTTGTAAATGAGGTTACCGTAGTTTTGTAGTTTTTTGATACAATATGCAACATTTAGAAGGAACTGTATTAATATTCTGAATAAAATTAAAATAATTTAAAAAAATGCTTAAATTACTAAGTTACAATAATGAATTCTTTATGCTAATATTTGTCATAACATAGATTTTTTTATATTTTTTCACATAAATTGTTTCAGATGTTATTGCGAATTGTTTTTTTTTTTTTGCTAATTTATTCTTTTTTTTGCATTCTAGCATTATATATGTATATGCTGATAAGGATTTGGGCTTTTAAATAGAAGCGTTGTGACATTTCGTCCAATCATTCTTAAGTTATTGATCACAAAAAAGACTTCTTCTATTACACTAATGATAAACTCCGCTCAGGAAGGCCAACAGACGGTTAAGCCAGAAAAAATCATTAAAATTCATGAAATTGTGTTGGGTGATCGTAATATGAAAAATTAAATGCGTATGCCATATCATTAAAAAAATTGTATAAAGCTTTTGACGCTTTGTGTCGGTTTTTTGAAAATCGACCATTCTTTTAATTTATGATTGGATCGATGAATTAAAGAGATTCGTAAAAGATGACTGTCATCGGAGCTCGCTGTAGTATTTCAAAGTTGAAACGGGTTTGTATATAAACCTTCTATAGTTTAAAATTATTTATTATTTTCAACTTACCATCACCCGATAAGCTTCCTTGTGAACTATGATTGTCTTCTGAAAATAGATATAAGAGTAATTTCGCTTTATATATAATATAACAAATAATTTATAAACCGTAATAGAATAAACAAACTACACCGTAAAACCATAGTTGCAGGCTGTTATGATTTTAATTTTACCTACATTCATTTATTAAAAAGTGTCATTCTTTCAATCAAATTGCTCTAGCATTCTCAAAATTCTCAACTCACTAGTACTTTTTAAATTCCTACTTAAAGAGCTTATCCATACACAAAATCAATATATTCAATACGTAACAATTTTTCTTGTGATACGTATACATAATCAATTATTGGAAGAAGAAACAGATTTGTACCCTTCTAAGTAAAAGATATTATTTATATCTAGTATATTTGTATGAAGTCAAGTGAGATAGGCCACAATTTATGTTTATTTCATTTGCTTTATTAACAAAATGTAAGAATTTCACTTGGATTAAATCTATAATAGAGGCAACATTATTCATGTACAATTTAAGAAAATGTATTCTTAAGTTATCATTTAATATTGATATATAATATATAATTATATATAATATATTATATTATATTTATATACAATATAATATATGTAACATATGTTCACTTCTAACAATGCCTATTTAACGGATACCGCCCATAGAAAATCCCATTTTTCTTTACTTCTGTTCTGAAGAGTATAATATTATATACATATACTGCAGCAATGTAATTTGTAAATTGTAAAATAGTTCTAGCGTAAATATTCTAACCATTTCGATGTTTGGCTTCTTATAGGTATACTTAGTACTATACTGATATGAAAAAGATGCTCGTACTCACCGACAGATGTTTGAGCTTCATTCATTGCGTTTAACCATTCTACAGCGGTTTGTTGCATGAAGTTTGTTGTTGAATTTGTTGAAGATTCAGCGCTTATCGGATTGTTTGTTGTTAAAGAACTAGTCCCCAAATCTTCATCACACCCGTTACTGCCATTGTAATTATTTAAATTGTGTACTTGAAAGAAAATATTTAAAATTAATGATGATTGCTACATTTTAATTTAATAGTTAATAAAGGGTGATTTTTTAAGAGCTTGATAACTTTTTTAAAAAAAAAAACGCATAAAATTTGCAAAATCTCATCGGTTCTTTATTTGAAACGTTAGATTGGTTCATGACATTTACTTTTTGAAGATAATTTCATTTAAATGTTGACTGCGGCTGCGTCTTAGGTGGTCCATTCGGAAAGTCCAATTTTGGGCAACTTTTTCGAGCATTTCGGCCGGAATAGCCCGAATTTCTTCGGAAATGTTGTCTTCCAAAGCTGGAATAGTTGCTGGCTTATTTCTGTAGACTTTAGACTTGACGTAGCCCCACAAAAAATAGTCTAAAGGCGTTAAATCGCATGATCTTGGTGGCCAACTTACGGGTCCATTTCTTGAGATGAATTGTTGTCCGAAGTTTTCCCTCAAAATGGCCATAGAATCGCGAGCTGTGTGGCATGTAGCGCCATCTTGTTGAAACCACATGTCAACCAAGTTCAGTTCTTCCATTTTTGGCAACAAAAAGTTTGTTAGCATCGAACGATAGCGATCGCCATTCACCGTAACGTTGCGTCCAACAGCATCTTTGAAAAAATACGGTCCAATGATTCTACCAGCGTACAAACCACACCAAACAGTGCATTTTTCGGGATGCATGGGCAGTTCTTGAACGGCTTCTGGATGCTCTTCACCCCAAATGCGGCAATTTTGCTTATTTACGTAGCCATTCAACCAGAAATGAGCCTCATCGCTGAACAAAATTTGTCCGAAAAAAAAAAAACCGAACACTGATTTTGGTAATAAAATTCAATGATTTGCAAGCGTTGCTCGTTAGTAAGTCTATTCATGATGAAATGTCAAAGCATACTGAGCATCTTTCTCTTTGACACCATGTCTGAAATCCCACGTGATCTGTCAAATACTAATGCATGAAAATCCTAACCTCAAAAAAATCACCCGTTATTTTGTCATTATTTTATAGAGAGAGCGAAGATACCTTACATGTAAATATTGGACTTACATACATACATACATAGTTAAAACATAATCTATAGTATTTAATGTTGAAAGTACTTTCTTAATTTTCGACGACATATGAATCTGATACACACAAAAGAACAGTCGAAACAATCAGCCCTATCACGCAATCCATCGTAGAGTGTTTTTTCGGGAAAGTTACGAAGCTGCTATCATGCAATTCGAACAGTTCCGAAAGTAAGTTCGAAATTCGTAGAGTTGCGATCACTGAATTCACTCGGAACGGAAAATTTTTAAGTTTAGCGGAGTTTTTGTACGACAGGTTTGTGCTAACGGAGAAATAAATTTCCATATGTGAGAGTCATGATTGCTGCCAGGAAACTGAACATTGACATAACCTATTTTCATTTTATTGTCACATAACTGCAAAACACTGATTAAGATGTTTGAAATGCGAATTTGTCACCAAACTTACAATCATGGCATTGATACTAAAGTATCCTTTGCGTTTATAATAGAGAAACTTATCTTTAGTTGGGGCAACGATTTTAATATGTGTCCCGTCTACACATAAAATCGCGCCTGGAAATCCATATTTCTGAAAAAAATCCTTTTTCGCTTCCCTTTTTTCAACATCACTTAAATCGAGGTTTATCCACTGAGGGCATAAATGAGACTGAAGCAATCCCAATACTTCTTTTAAGATGCAACAAAATGTTGACTGAGCCATTGGAATATCGAAGTCTTTACCCACTCCATGCCGATAGCCTCCTTCAGCTAAAAACCGTAAAACTGAAGACAATCGATGAAGTAAAGATATAGACGACGATCTTGAAGAACTTGCATTCCTCTCTAGAACATCGAGGACATACGTAAAGGCCGCCTAAAATTTAACAATGAATTTTTATGGATTTATGAACTGTACATTGTTTCGTCCACATCGAAAGGGTTACTCCTGTCCCTCAGTGATTTTCGGTGAATTTTTATATCACGCCGACTTCTCTCACGTTCTTCCTCAAGCAACATAAATGAAAACGTTAGCGAATACATATTTTTTGTTCGTAAAATCAATTTGAATATAAACGTTTCCACTTTTATTAATCCTAATTTTTATTTTTTCTTCTACACAGCTGATTTCGACATGTCAAAATTCAAAATTAAGTCTGGCAACAAAAGTTTCGAATTCACATGAATTCAATGATAGCAAATTGTTCGTATTCGTAGCGGACATTCGTATTCGTAGCTTTGCTACGATGGATTGCGTGATAGGGCTGAATGTATTTTGGTAACAATTTTAATTTAAAATTTAAGACAATTCTATTGGTCGGAAAAGTGATGACGTACAAGTAAAAACCAGGCCGTCTACTTATATTTAAGGTTTTGCATTGAAATTTTTTCAATGTTCAACAGTTCAAAAGTTTTACAAGAATATGTCATTACATTTAATAAAATTATATTACTCATGTCGTCGCAAAAAAAAGCACAAATATATCCTTTTTTTCCTTTAAAAGCTTACAAAGCATGAGTTCAGTTAAATATCTCTTGAAATTATTAAAACAGTATAAATAGTTAAGCAGTTACTAAGCCATTAACTATGCAAGAGTTTCTATCAAAATCTTTTCAATGAAACAATTACATATTCAATTGAGGAGTGGCTGCTGCATAAATATTTCAAATTGCTAGAAATACAATTTCTAAATATAGTCTTAATAAATATCCATTGATCTTCAGTAACAATGTATTTTGGTAACAATTTTAATTTAAAATTTAAGACAATTCTATTGGTCGGAAAAGTGATGACGTACAAGTAAAAACCAGGCCGTCTACTTATATTTAAGGTTTTGCATTGAAATTTTTTCAATGTTCAACAGTTCAAAAGTTTTACAAGAATATGTCATTACATTTAATAAAATTATATTACTCATGTCGCCGCAAAAAAAAAAAACACAAATATATCATTTTTTTCCTTTAAAACCTTACAAAGCATGAGTTCAGTTAAATATCTCTTGAAATTATTAAAATAGTATATAGTCAGCAGTTAAGCCATTAACTATGCAAGAGTTTCTATCAAAATTTTTTCAATGAAACAATTCCATATTCAATTGACGAGTGGCTGCTGTATAAATATTTCAAATGGCAAGAAATACAATTTCTAAATATAGTCTTAATAAATATCCATTGATCTTCATAAATTTCCTTAAAAAATTTACACATTTACCTTTATTTTTCTCATTATCACTTTGAATAGCTTGCGAGTATGGATTTTCGTGTTGATGCGATTGTATTTGAGCTAAGTGTTGCGCTGAAGTTGCTGATAAAGTCCCAGCAGGTGAAGAATGTAGGTGAAGTGCAGATGTACTATGTGAAGTTGGTTGGTGTAAATGCTGCACATTAAGTGAGCTTGAGTGATGACTGTGATTGGATCCAATAGTATTACTGTTAGATATCACTTGTGATAATGAACTGGTATTATTATTTACTTGTAATGTTTGTAATTCCATGTTGTGCTTAGTAATGGATCCTGTAATAGTCGGAATCATAATTATATAACATTGTAATTTCTGCAATGCAAATAATTTTTGTTATGAAAACAAATATATGCAAAAACGCAGACTTCCATTTCTTCTAATTAAAACAAAACCACAATAACAGAACTGAGTTTTAGCTTCGATATGGGACATTTCACATCGATACTGGATACTGGATCGTTTGAAGGACTAAATCGCCGGAAAACGATCAAATTCGAAGAAAAGAAAAGGTGTTGTTTCACCAAGATAATACACCGGGTCACAATTCAGTGAAAACGATGGCAAAAATCCATGAATCGAGCTTCGAATTGATTTTGTATCCACCGCACTTTCCAGATCTGGCCTACAGTGACTATTTCCTGCTCTCAGATCCAAAAATAATACTCGAAGAAATAAATTTCGTCGAATGAAAAGGTAATAGCCGAAACTGAGGAGTACTTATTTTGAATCAAAAAACAAATCATACTACAAAAATGGTATCCCATGAAAGGAACTTTGTTGATTAAAAAAAACGAATTTTGCCAAAAAATATGTGTTACTAGGGTAGGCCGGGGATTTTCCAATTGATCTATTATAATTTATTTTAAATTATGTATGTCAGTTTTATAACTAGAGGTAATTTTTTTGCAGGCATATGAATATAACGGGTGATTTTTTTGAGGTTAGGATTTTCATGCATTAGTATTTGACAGATCACGTGGGATTTCAGACATGGTGTCAAAGAGAAAGATGCTCAGTATGCTTTGACATTTCATCATGAATAGACTTACTAACGAGCAACGCTTGCAAATCATTGAATTTTATTACCAAAATCAGTGTTCGGTTCGAAATGTGTTTTATCGACAAATTTTGTTCAGCGATGAGGCTCATTTCTGGTTGAATGGCTACGTAAATAAGCAAAATTGCCGCATTTGGGGTGAAGAGCAACCAGAAGCCGTTCAAGAACTGCCCATGCATCCCGAAAAATGCACTGTTTGGTGTGGTTTGTACGCTGGTGGAATCATTGGACCGTATTTTTTCAAAGATGCTGTTGGACGCAACGTTACGGTGAATGGCGATCGCTATCGTTCGACGCTAACAAACTTTTTGTTGCCAAAAATGGAAGAACTGAACTTGGTTGACATGTGGTTTCAACAAGATGGCGCTACATGCCACACAGCTCGCGATTCTATGGCCATTTTGAGGGAAAACTTCGGACAACAATTCATCTCAAGAAATGGACCCGTAAGTTGGCCACCAAGATCATGCGATTTAACGCCTTTAGACTATTTTTTGTGGGGCTACGTCAAGTCTAAAGTCTACAGAAATAAGCCAGCAACTATTCCAGCTTTGGAAGACAACATTTCCGAAGAAATTCGGGCTATTCCGGCCGAAATGCTCGAAAAAGTTGCCCAAAATTGGACTTTTCGAATGGACCACCTAAGACGCAGCCGCGGTCAACATTTAAATGAAATTATCTTCAAAAAGTAAATGTCATGAACCAATCTAACGTTTCAAATAAAGAACCGATGAGATTTTGCAAATTTTATGCGTTTTTTTTTTTTTTAAAAGTTATCAAGCTCTTAAAAAATCACCCTTTACATATGCTTGGGCAAGTTTATGTACCGTGCCAATTTTCTTAATATTAATAATTTAGTTAGTAACTAGTTAGACGTAAATCATTATATTAGGAATATGAGGTTTCGACCAAGGTCTAGAACCATTTCATTCCTATTCAGCTCAAAACTTTTTACCAACATTAACGGACTAATGGCTTTAACTTTTGGAGTTACTAAAGTATACCCAAGAATATGTTCCTATATCATTTTATGAAGATAATTCCGACAGTGACCGAAATAAAAAGTATCATTTGGAATTAGAAATCATGTGTATTATTTTCTGCAGCAACATGTTGCGAGAGCAGAAAAGAAATCCAAGAAGATATATAAGGTTTGTTCCAAAGTAGACAGGACTTTTTGAATCTAGCGGCCCCTGGTGGGCCTCGTGGCCATCTATAACTCAACTGGTGCGTTAGAATCTGCTATCTTTATCGATTGTCTAGTGAGAATTTCATGACATTTCATCGATTGGAAGTGAAGTTATTGCATTTCAAGTGTCAGTATGTTTGTGTTATCGGTGAGAAAATGAGCTTTGAACGCTTTTACCGAAGCGTTTCAATTGATGAAACAAGTTGATGGCGATGATTGCCTATCACGAGTGGTTTCAACGTTTTCAAAGTGGTCGTGAGGACATAAATGACGATCAACATGTGGGCCAATCAAAATCCGTAATCACCGAAAATTTCATCGAAACTGTGCGTGAGTTCATCATAAAATCGGTCAAAATCATCATTGAAATTCATGGAAATGGAATTGAACATCTCCAAAAAATTGCTCAGAATCAAGCATTCGATCGACGCTTGTGACCGATTGTTTGACCAAAAATCACATTTTAACCATTAACCACTCCCCGTATTCACCTGATATGGCATCATGCGACTTCTTCCTTTTCGCAAAAATGCATTTGCTCATGAAAGGAAAGCGTTATGCAGACATAAAGGTCATTCAAAAGGCTTGCACTGACATACTGGTGACCATACCGGCCAACGAGCTAAAACACTCGTTCGACATGCTCTTGGACCGTGCAAAAAGCTGTATTGAAGCAGAAGGAGACTATTTTAAATAATATAAATTGATTTTTCCGAAAGAACGATTTGTTCCGTTTTTTTTAAGTCCTGTTTACTTTGGAACATACCTTGTAAAACAACATGGAACATAAGCTTATTAAATATTTATATGATGAGAAGAGACATACTAAAGTAATCAAACAAATCATTTCGCTAATTAAGATAAGAGTGTACTAGAGTGTGTTGAAATATTATACAATAATGAAGACACGCTCTTCAATAGTGTAACGTTCAATTTTTATACTTCTGCAACCAGTTGCTACAGAGTATTATAGTTTTGTTCACCTAACGATAGATAGATATACAAATGATCAGGATGACGAGAAAAGTTGAATTCCGGTTGACTGTCTGTCTGTCCGTCCATCCGTACAAGCTGCAACTTGCTTAAAAAATTGAGTTATCTCGATGAAACATGGTATGTATGTAAGTTCCTCACAAAAAAAATTACAAGTTCATAGATGGGCATAATCGGACCACTGTCACGCCCACAAATCGGCATTAACCGAAAACATATAAAGTGCCATAATTAAGCACTAAATGAAGGTATAAAACTGTAATTTGGTACAGAGGATCGCAGTAGCAAGGTGCATCTGTGGGCAAAATTTTTTGAAAAAGTGGATTTGGCCTGCTCTCTAACAAGCTTAATGTACATACATATCCACTTAAGCTACAACAACCAAATTTGCTAAGTACAAATATTATAAGAACTTCTATCGACAGTGTGAAAATGGATGAAATCGGAGGATAACCCGGCCTCTTCCCATAAAACGGTACTGTTAAAAACTACTAAAATCGCGATAAATCAATAACTAAATACGTCAGAGACATTAGATTTTACCGCAGAGATAGTATGAGATAGACTTACGGGAACCGAGTTAAAAATGGGTCGATGGGATCTCATATCTCGGGACCCGACCAAACCAATTTAGAATTTAGTACGTAACTTTTTTTTCTCATTAGTATGTCACAGTGTGAAAATGGACGAAATCGGATAAGAACCACGCCTACTTCTCATATAGAACAATTTTAAATTCCACTTGATTCGTTCAGTTTTAAGTACACAAATCAAGAAGCAATTAATATAATGCGATACAACTTTGCACAAATAATATCTTTAGTGTGTGTCACTTTATGACAATTGTTTAAGTCCAATAAAAACTGCTCAAGTTCCCAAGTACTGAATATTTAGACTCCGGTAGCTACAGTTGACTTTTGATCGAAAATGTCGGTTAAAGTGTGATATATATAAATGAAATTAAGGGATAATCCTTCTCTTAGAATGGTTTGTCTCTATATCAAAAATGGGTTGAATCAGACCAATACTACTCTTAAGCCCCATATATAGGGTGATTTTTTAAGAGCTTGATAACTTTTTTAAAAAAAAAAACGCATAAAATTTGCAAAATCTCATCGGTTCTTTATTTGAAACGTTAGATTGGTTCATGACATTTACTTTTTGAAGATAATTTCATTTAATTGTTGACCGCGGCTGCGTCTTAGGTGGTCCATTCGGAAAGTCCAATTTTGGGCAACTTTTTCGAGCATTTCGGCCGGAATAGCCCGAATTTCTTCGGAAATGTTGTCTTCCAAAGCTGGAATAGTTGCTGGCTTATTTCTGTAGACTTTAGACTTGACGTAGCCCCACAAAAAATAGTCTAAAGGCGTTAAATCGCATGATCTTGGTGGCCAACTTACGGGTCCATTTCTTGAGATGAATTGTTGTCCGAAGTTTTCCCTCAAAATGGCCATAGAATCGCGAGCTGTGTGGCATGTAGCGCCATCTTGTTGAAACCACATGTCAACCAAGTTCAGTTCTTCCATTTTTGGCAACAAAAAGTTTGTTAGCATCGAACGATAGCGATCGCCATTCACCGTAACGTTGCGTCCAACAGCATCTTTGAAAAAATACGGTCCAATGATTCCACCAGCGTACAAACCACACCAAACAGTGCATTTTTCGGGATGCATGGGCAGTTCTTGAACGGCTTCTGGTTGCTCTTCACCCCAAATGCGGCAATTTTGCTTATTTACGTAGCCATTCAACCAGAAATGAGCCTCATCGCTGAACAAAAAAAAGCGCGAAACACATTTCGAACCGAACACTGATTTTGGTAATAAAATTCAATGATTTGCAAGCGTTGCTCGTTAGTAAGTCTATTCATGATGAAATGTCAAAGCATACTGAGCATCTTTCTCTTTGACACCATGTCTGAAATCCCACGTGATCTGTCAAATACTAATGCATGAAAATCCTAACCTCAAAAAAATCACCCGTTACTTAATATGAAGATTTTCGAACTTCCGGGTGACTTTACACTTTATTATTCGTTTTACACCCTTAAGTATTTGCCTGGCTTTGATTCTTGCAAGATGCCAGAGTATAAAATGTTTGGTTGCACCCGGTTGCCTCTCTTTACTTATTTTCTTATGTAAAAAAAACATTATAAGTCCGAAAATGCTCTACAAAAATGGTTTCTTATGCGAGTTATTAGTAAGTTGGAAGAGATATTTGACAATACGAAAACAAAGAAAGCTGTAATTTGGAGTACCTCATACTTAGAGAAGCTTTCTTAGAGGAGTCTAAAAATGGAAGTTTTAAAGGACCAAGCGAAAAATAAAATTTTTGTCAATTATATCATGCACTCATTTTATGATCATATGATTGAAAATTTTCTCAACACGGTCACAGTTCTACAATCGCATCTGCCAATGCGATTTTCTGTTCTGATACCGATTCCACATGATTTTTCCAAAAAAAAAAACACCTTGTTCACTAAAAACAATCAGTTTAATCTATATTTATACTAGGGGATCCGGCCACGCGCTGCTGTGGTATACATTTTATACTATTATTAATATAATAAACTATTCAATACAGTGAAAATAGTATTTACGAAAACGTTTTTGTCGGTATAACAATCCAAGGGAGTTTACTTAAGATTTAATTTTCAATGTGTTCATACAAATAAACCTCATTGGAAAATAGCAAATTTAGCCGCTTAATAGGGCGTCCATTTAAGAAAGCTTTCATTGTATTTTTGACTTGTTTTAACTATCCTATCCTCTAAGTTGGTACGAACTGGACACAATATGCTAAATTTTACTAAAATCTGTTCAGTAGCTTAAGAGTCCATCGCGGACAAGCAACGTGAGACCAACTTTTTTATAAATAAAGACGCGTGTAAACAAAAATTACTGTACTGGAAGTAGCCGTGTGAAGTTATTTTGTAGTTTTTGAAATAAAAAACATTAAAATGATTTTTACATGAATATTGAATTGTTTTGACTTTTAACATAAAACGATAAAAAATTTCAGCTAAATCGGTTCGTGAGTTATAAATATTTACATACATATGTATGTTGCCAAAAAAACCTCGGTTAGGACCTAGTGCAGGACTAATGTAATACCGGTGCAAATTTTCACGTGTTTTATATTATATCTTATATCAACTGAATACATTAGACTGCAATGTAACGCAACACACCAAAGCAATGTCAGAGAACATACAAGCAGCTTAAGTTAAGAAAGAAGCCAGTCAAAAGTTAGGAACTACTACAAAAATATCTCGATTGAAAGTAATATGTACAGCGAATGCAAAAAGTGCAAATCGTTAGTTGCGCGTAATAGTGGGCATGATGATGGTCATTGTTGATGCTATCCGAATTTGCGCCTGCTTTTGCCCTCGTCGTTATTACCTGCTGATTTGCTACTTCAGGTGCTTTTACTGAGTACTACTATTACTAATATTGTTAGGTGTATTATTATCGTTCTTTTAGTTGGTGATTTCCTTGTTTTTACTAAGCACGTAATGTTCAACATCAACTGATTTGCGGTGGTGATCAACAGGTAAGCGACTGTTAGAGGGCGCACGCGCCAATGCTTCCTTTTATTCCAGACTTCTTGCTTAAATAACACATCTTGTAAACTATGCAAAAATGATGATTGCAATAAAAAAAATGTAAAAACAACTAATTTCGAAGTGAACTACCGGAACAAAACCTGTGCCTCTTTATGTGAAGCCGCACTTGTGTTTAGAGCATAGTCTTTGGCATCTTTCAGCACATGAACTCTATCCATCGTTCGCCTATAAATTTAATGCTTTAAGCTTGACCGTTGTTTGCTGCAACGACAAGGGCACTCAAATCGAAAATCTATTTTCCGCATATTATGTAACAAGGTTGTTTTGTATTACAACAACGTATCTACGAGTATGCAAAACAATATAAGATTATACTTAAAATTATATGCTTTTAGCATTTACAGTATGATAAACCAAAGCCTCAGTGGTTGGTTTGATGATTTCTGATAATAGGTGCCAGCATTTGTCTTAAGATTATTAGTAGCTCAGAGTATTCATAACAACTAACATATAGATGAACATATGTATTTATGAAAGTTGTAGATGTTGACTTCAAGGTCGTCAATGAAATAAAACAGTTGCAACTTTTTTAACATCTTCTTAAGCTCTATAAGGATGTAGGGAGGACATTATAAACAAATTTAATGTAAGCCAAGTGTATACCCCTTCCATTTGTCAGACTGGAGTTTGAACTTTGTTAAGATCATAAAACAGTATAATAAATTTTTGCAAATAAGTTGCTACACGTTGATTTTTAGGTTATGTACACAATTTCATACTTTCAACAAACTTGGATCGGCAGTCGCTTTATTGAATGTGTACATGTTACACATATAAATTGTTTTTTTAGTAATACATAATTTAAATTTAGGTCCCATAAAATTTTTATTTGGCCATCTGTATTATCAATTCTTTTTTTTTTTATCTATAAAAAATTGTTAACACAAACAAACGTTCGGAGAGGTTACCTCATGTGTCGTTATTTCAAACTGTGTTTGTTATTTCAACCCTCTTTCACAAGTATTAAATGCAAGGAACATGTGTCTTGGAAAATGTACTATGAAAATATCGGTGGTTGTTGCATTTTTATACGGACGGTCATTTAAGAGACTCACCTGTTTATAATTGACTTTTGCTTTTATACGTTATTTCTCCCTAATGTTACCTATTGTTTTTTCCAATTTTTCACTTGCACAAATTTTGATGCAAGAGATAGAATTGAAGGTCAACATTTCTACCACTAGCTGAAGCATAGTTACAAGACTTGAGTGTATCACTAGTTTTTTTACCACCATAGTTTTAGTAACCACTTGTTATATGACGATAGTTCTTGGTGTATTAGCATTTGCGCGGCATATGCTTTCCAAACTTAGGAAGGGGAAATAAACTGCAACAAAATGTGCATCGCCACCTGTAGATGTTTATTATCTTTACAGTTCGTGTACTACGTATTTGGTTCTTAAGTAAAAAAAACAAGTGTGGTCACCGAATGCCTAGGATATATGTTCATGCATAAATTGCTATGTACTCGTATGAATGTACTTTGATATGTAATTTCTCCCTCAACGATCTGTTGCTTTTGAAAGTTTTACATATGTATGGTATATACATATGTATGTAGTAATTATTATTCGGAATTGTCGGAAGCAAGTGAACTAAAAAGGTTATTGCTCTATTCATAATAAATTACTACTAGTAGCATTTCTATACTATTAAATCGTATAGAGATCGCCAATTTATGGAAATACATAGTAAAAGGGATGGCCGCCGATTCAACAGAAAAAGTTTAATAATGTTTACTTTAATTAACTGAAGGGTGACAAAAATATTGATTCGACCTTATCCACTTTTGGCCCAAGTCTATATAGAATAAGATACTGCTTGAAACTCATTCAATAATCTTAACTGATATATTCCAATAATTGAATTCCAATCTATGATCTGTCCGTCCGAAAGCGATAACTTAAGTAAAAATTGAAATAATATTAATGGAACTAGACAAACGTGTTCGAGGGCTCGTAGTGTTATTGGACTGGCCCTGTGCTCTAATAGGTTTGATGAACATATCTCACAAATCTCTAAATCAATATCAACAAAACTTGCTGGAACGAATCCTTGAGTACCTCAGAGTGAAATGGTTGAAATCTGATGATAACCACGCTCACTTTACATACTCATTAAATAAATACGTCAGAAGCATTAAGAAAGTATGCAAATTGGAATGTGGCTTTGGTACCCTTGGAATAACTTAACCAATTTCAACAAAATTGGTTGTACTATAATATCCTATTTGGATAACCATATATTAAGCTGTGAAAAGTAGCTAAATCAGATTACAACCGCATTTATTTCCCATATGTCGCGATTTTATATGATTCTTTCACTTCAAGGTATATATGTACATATATAAATCAATAACAAATTAAGGTATCGAAATTAAACTTTGCACAAATACTGCTTTAATATATGCTTTATTTATTGCCGAAATCTGAAAATAACTTTTCAACTTTTTCTTTAATGTACATGTGGACCATAGGGCCTATGGCGGTCTTCGTACGAAAATATCGCTCAATTTGTGGTATATTACTGAAGTCCAAACCATTTGGTGCCCTCAAGAGACTACTTATGCGTTATTAGATAGCCAGGTTTAGTACCTAAATGATACCAAGGGAGTCTGAACCTATTAAATAAGTTCTTAGTTCTTGCCTTGCCGTATTTTTGCTATATCTGCTTCGTTATCTTCATAGATTTCAATCCGTTCTAAGCTTCAAATTGTGATCTCATGGTCGTTTTTAGCGGGCCTAGAATTCGTCAAGATAAACCTCTAATTTGGGCAACTCGTCTGTATTTTCGTTGTCTAAAATGTTTTGGTGATCGGTATCCCAAGTTATAAACAAGTGGAATTGACTTGATAACGAGCAGTTGATTACGTTTTAAACTCAATATCTATATGAGTTATATTATGACTACATGGACGCTTCCAAGGCCAATGCTTCTAATCATGCGACTTTTAACTAAGTATAGTATAGTTCTTAGCTAGATGAATGATGAACATTTTCGCAGGGGCGGATCCAATCACCCATCTCAAAACTGTGAAGACTTTTACAAGGTTTCTGCATACATTCCACTCATTGACACGGTCATGCAAGATTTAAAAACGTGATTTTCCGATAAAGTTCTTGAAATTTTCAATTTGAGTCAGCTGTTACTAAAATTTAACCTAAATTTGGAAGAAAAGGACTTAACTGTACTCATTGAGTGCCTAATTAGACGTTTTGGGAAAATCTTGCCCGGAAACGAAAAACTGCAAAAAATTAAGTTCAAAGCAGAAGTAGCACTTTTTCAACAACAATGGCAAAAAAAAAAAAAATGCAAATGACTACGAGAACACAAGTGCTTTTTGCCTTAGAAACCCTCAGCACTTGTGATAAGGATATATATCCGTCGATTCATATTCTCCTACACGTACTCTGCACTTTGCCAGCTACACAAGCCAGACTGAACGATCCTTCTCTTATTTGCGCCGAATCAAAACTTGGCTCAGAACAACGATAAAAAGATTGAACGGCTTAGCACTCCTCAACATAAACAACGACATTGCTGTGGAAGCAGAAGAAATGATAGAAAAATTTAGTAAAATGAGCAAACACCGTATTGATTTTATGCTGTAAATTAAATGTTGAAATATCTATAAAAAAATAAAATTATAGCTTAAAGTTAAACATTTCTTAAATCAATTACAAAATCATAAAGTGAAAAAAACTTTGTATAAACCTATATTTTAAAGCTTTTTGAAAAAATGTATGTTTTCGTGAAAACTTCTATAACTCGAAGGCTCTCTAACTCGAAGATTTTTTTTATGGATTATGGCGCTTTAACACAAATTTCTAATTTTTTCAACATGATTTTCTGAAGTGCTGGATATCATCCAAATGGCAACTCTACTTCACGGCTTGTTAACTTTAAAGGAAATACCCTCGTTATTCAACATATCAGTTTGCTGATGACGCTATATATAATTTCAATACTGTTAAAAGTTAAAGTTTAAGTTAGTATATGTTTTATAAGTTGGTGAAATCTTCAAATTGCATAATCGTAATTGTTTATTAATTTTGCAAAAGGTAACATTGTGTTAGATTGTTGTCATAGAAAATTGCAATAAGCAATTTTATTTTATTTCGTTTTTATAGTGCCGTAATTAATATTGTACATGGATGTCAAATCAAACTATTCGGATGAACTAGCAAAAATAGTTCAAGAAAGCAGATATACTCCAGATCAAATATTTAATGCCGACGAAAAGGTCATTAAACAACTTTCAGTTCATTTTATATCGAATAAAAAGGCATGGATGACGGCTAATTTGTTTAAATATTGGTTTAGTGATTGTTTTGTTCCCAAAGTCCAGAAATATATGACACAAAAAGGCTCAGAACTCTAAATACTTTTGCTTGTTGGTAATGCACTAAGTCACCCAGTTCTGGTACATCCGAATATTCCGTTGTTGTTTTTGACGCCTAATACCACTTCTCTGATTCAGCCACTCGATTAGAGTAGTATAGCATCATTTAAAATGTACTACATCAAGCAAACGTTGAGATATATTTTAGATTCAGTTGAAGAAAACAATTGGAATGTTATGGAAGCATGGAAAAAGTTTAACAGATCGCGCTAATTTTTGGCATCGTAATTAAGGACAGTTATACCGACCTAGAAAAAAAATGTACCTGTCTTCCATATAAGCGGGAGATTTAAATGAAGAATTCCCGATACTTTCTGGACAGAGTGTGTGTGGCGATGGGTTTCACAACATCCAGACGGCTGACATCGATGAAATAATGCAAGAAGATCGTATTGATGATGACGACTTAATTGAAATTATGACTATCAATCAGAATAAAGATGTTGATATCGACGATGACGAAGGTGAAGGTCGGGTTTATCGTCTAATTTAATTCGTAAGGGCTTGAAATTCGCTACAAATTTGGAACAACTTTTTCTTGCTCATGATCCTGACATAGAGCGTGTATTACTATTCCAACGTAAACTTAAATCTTGGGTTACTGGGTATCAAGAATTATCTAAACAACTGGATAAACAAAAAAACAACAACTTCTTTTAACAGACTTTATAACAAAAACATCTTATAGAGGCCGCCAATAATGAAGATAGTTCGGCATTAGAGCAAAACGCAACAGTTCTGTTAGACATATCTTCTGGTGACAGTACTATTTTTAAGTGAAGAGTACTCTTGTTTCGTAATTTTTTAGATTGTTTTTTGTACTAATGGATTGAATTTAAACTGTAAACTAAATTTGTTTTCTTGTAATAAATTTGAACTGTTTTGTTTTATTATTACTTAATGGAGTTTAATATCACTTTTTTGCGCATTTTTTAAGAAACTATTTGATTTTTCTTTAATATCACACGATTTTTTAAGGTTGTGGAACAGCACTCCAAATAAACATATGAATCGTGTATTTTTTTACACGATTTTGATTTACATGGTTTTCTTAAGAACGTACCTCCCGTAAAAAAGATTTTACTGTATGTATTTTAATATTTTCTATTCTTTCAATATATGCATTAATGTATATGCATATGAGGAATTCTCATGCACCTGACCTTGAACTTTTTTTAAATTTCAGTTTCAATGGTAATACGTAAGCCCTCTTAATTGCTACAATTTGTTTATCTTTGATGGGAACTCTTATATTTTCCCATCTTCGTATACTTTTATTAAGTCTTATACTCAAGACGAAAAAAAAACTGTAAACAATGCCATGAGTAGATAGAGTTGGCTCATGATTATATCCATTTGAATGCATATACTCTCAGTCACACAAGCAACGACGTAGTTAATGTTTTATTTTTTGAGGAAATCAAGAGTTTAATACTGGTTAATAGAAGCATCCTGCATGTTCTTATACGATATTTTTAGTAATAACTAAACAATTTATAATAATTTACAATTACAATAATAATGTTGGTTTGAATATTACTAGTTATAGCTATTTCCGTGATAGGAGTTCAAAGGTATAATTTACATTTGTAGTCATAAAGGTAGAACACCGATTAAAAGTTACCATTAATATAAGTAACAAGGAAGTGTACTATCTTAACTATACAAACATAAAATTATGTATTACACAATTATATCACTTTCTGTATTTATAAAGCGAAACCAATTAGTCTGAATGGCTATAGTCCGTTTGTAACCATTTTTTCTTTACCAACCATAATTTGTTACACCCTATGCAAAATTTACAGGTGTATATAAACAAGAAAAAATCGATTAAAATAAACTCCTTTTTCAATTAATTCCGATTATTATTATTATATAAATTTTAATCCATAAGGTCATTTATGCACATATATATTTTCTTCTCACAGATGACCAAATTAGTTACTGAAACAAACATTTTACAAACATATTGTCTTATTTTTTAAATTATAAATATAATAATTTGTAGGATTCATAAGAATCTCAAAAAACAGTCAATCCTGTAATGTATGTAATGTTTATTTATCCCGAGAGTATTCTTGCTTTGTGAAAATAGAAGAGGTTGTCATATCAAAACGAGGCTTTAATATTAATTTTACTTAGACATTATACAATTACGAACACTCATATAGATTTTAATTGATCCTTACACGATCCGCACTGAAACGACTGAATTTGTTGCACAAAGATCGAAGAAATTAATATTTATAAATCATTATAATATAAATTTGCATTTATATGTATGTATTACATTTATATCACACAAATTTAAAATATTTTTTCTGTCACTCGTTGCTCTCTTAACTGTTGCACAGAGTTTCGTATTGAGATTTGAATTTAATAATATAGTTTTTTTTTTTATTTTGTACTTCTGTAAGAAAACAATTTTATTATTCCTGCGCTCCGAAACATCCGCAAACAATAAGATCTCGATTAAAACTACCTTTGCAATAAAAATTATTATACCTGGTGTAGAGCAGAGCAGTACAAAGCAAAGTCAAACATCGTTACGCTTCGTTCACTCCATACGATCGTTAGTTTGCGGCCGTTCTTTCGCTCATACGTTTGACTCGCTTTGTTTCATTTTAACTAGGATCACAGGCCAGTGGTTGTATATATGGATGTGTGCCTTAATTTCGATTGGTGTGGAGAGCGCTTCCTCTTGCTAGTCGCAGAAATTCAATCCACGCTTTAGTATATACGAATTAATTTACTTTTGAATACATACATACATATCTACATATGTAAATATATGGGCACATAATATATAAATATGTATATATGACTTTGCCCAAAACGTTATCAAATGTTATTGTAAATTCTTATATTCTGTTAATTTTTTAATATAATACATTAGGGTGCTTTTTTGTTGAACTATTAATTTTTTTCAGTCCCGTCACGAAATTTCCTTGGAAATACCCTAAAAAAAATTCTCTCAAAATTTTAGCTCTTAATATTGGGCTGTCAAAAAAGTCTTGCGGTATTTTTATTGAATTTTTCTTTATTGAAATTTAAATGAATTTTTGATGACTCATGCCCAGCTCTTGACCGATGCTACGGCTGCTACTATGCCGGTCTCTTTCGACCAATTCAGCGATTTTATCGCAATTTTCGACCACCTCTACACCAGAACGAAAACGTTGAAACCATCGTTATGCGGTGGAAATGGAAACTGTATTGGGTCCACTGCTGCACAAATTTTATAGGTGGTTTGAGATGCATTTTTGCCTTTATCGTAGTAGTACTGTAAAATATGCCGTAGTACTGTAAAATATTGCGACGCTATAACTCACGAATGACTTAAAAGAAACGACAATCAATCAAACACGTGTTAGCGCGTGAAATGAGCTTTCCAAAAAGGTATAGCATGACCCGATGCGACGAATAAAACTAGAACTACGCGCTTTCAGCGCCAACTAGCGAAAATACCGCAAGACTTTTTTGGCAACCCAATATTTATTAACATTAAGACAGGAGCTATAGAAAAAATGAACACGACAAATTTGTAGGAAATTTTTTTTACTATAAAAAAAGATCCGAGGTCACGAGATATATACAAAAAAATTCGAAATTCTTGGAAAAATCGGGTGTGAGTTACTACTTTGTTGCACTGGGCACTTTTGTAGAGTGAACAATTCTGAGAAATATGCTAAAGTCAAAGCTATGCCATAAAATACCTCTGATCTGTAGGAATTTAAAGATAAAAACTCACGATTATAGTGTATTTTCTATGGAAAATTTTCACAGGCCTTGGTCCAGTTTTTAATGCTAATTTTAAGAACCAAAATTTTCAGATAATTTTAATTTTATTTTTTAATTTATAGTTCAATAAAAAACACTCTAATATACATATATGGTATACGTGAGTGCGTATGTATAATATTAGGTAGTCGAAAAAGTCTTTTCGTATGTATTCAAAAGACGTCGTTGCAGTCGTATATCTCCAGTGACGTACCATATAGTGTTGGAAAAGTGAGATTTTAAGCTTCATTTAATCAAAAAAAATTGAATTCGAAGAAGTTGAGAAAAAGTTACAGCTGTTCAAAAGTGAAGAAATTCGCTATATTTTGAAATTTTTGTATAAAAAAGGAAAGAATGCCACACAAGCCACCAATGAAATTTGTAAAGTTTGTGGAGACACAACAATGGTTAACTCGCTTTCGTTCTGGAAATTTCAATGTCTGGTCGACCTATCGTTGAAAAAACCTATGAAATTATGGAAAATATCACATAAGCAGCCATGACAACGCTAAGGAACTTAATATTCGTCATCAAACGGTTTTGATCAATTTAAAAAAGGCTGACTACAAGAAAAGCTCGATCACATGAATTATATTTATGTAGTAAATTCTTTGCTGAAACGAAATGAAAAGGAACCATTTCTGAAACGAATGGTAACAGGATACGAAAAGTGGATGAAATACGACAATAATGTGCGGATTAACGGTTATGCTGAGTGTTTGGTGGGATTGGAAAGAAATCAACCACTATGAGCTGTCAACAACTGATGAACAATACTGTTTGTATAAAGTAATAGTAAGTTTATCTCTCATACAAATAAATTAGTAAATGTAAAAGTAAAAGTAAAACATTTCGCACTTTGGTAAGCAGGATTTATGCATAGTAAATGACGTTAGAAATGATCCTTTTACATATGGCTGTAGCAGCTAACGACTTCCGGTCTTTGATCAAGTATCTTATGGGTACCCTAAGCACAGCCGTTTGAAAGCGAGCTCAAGTGAGAAGGCGAAACATCTCCTACACAAGGTTGTGCGTTGGTTTTGGGATCCGCTACGTAAAAAATGCCCTCAATGAACAGTAAGTCGGCTATAACCGCGTAAGGAGTTTCTACGCCAGTAAATATAAAATGACATTAGTAACGGGTGGGCCATCTAACGTTTTAAATTTGAATTATCTATATTTCGACATTGGAAACGTCAAATACCATTCGGAAAGTGACAGATATTCAGTAAAAAGTCTAAAATTTTCGAAATGGGTCGCTATTCACTATTCTACAGTTCGCAGATTGGGCAGAAGATCGTTTGACCGAGGATGGTCAATTTTACCGAAAAATCATCTTTTCGGACGAGGCTCATTTCCACCTCGATGGTTACGTTAACAAGCAGAATTGTCGCATTTGGGCACAGAAAACAACATGGATTTGTGGGTGGCAGATCAACTGTGTCAAATCTCTATCTGTATGTCAACTACATACTCAACGCACTGAATGAAGGACAAAAAGTACATTCAATCTACACCGATTTTAGTAAAGCTTTTGACCGTGTTGACCACATGATACTTGTCTCTAAACTACATAAATATGGCGTCAATGGCACCGCACTGGATTGGCTTAAATCATATTTAACTGACAGGTTCCTACAAGTCAGGGTGGATGGACATCTGTCTAGAGAATATGAGGTCACATCTGGAGTTCCTCAGGGATCGCATTTAGGACCACTACTCTTTAATATTTTTATTAATGACATTGTACACAACATACAGTCTGAATGTCTGCTATATGCCGATGATTTGAAAATCTTCAGAATTGTTTCTAACGATTCCGACGTCACACAACTACAACAAGATATCGACTGCCTAACAACCTGGTGCCTTAATAATAATCTTGATCTCAATGCGAAAAAGTGCGCTGTCGTATCCTTCTCACGCTCTCATAACAACATCGTCCCCAACTACAATCTCAACAACGAGTATCTACAGGAATTAACCGAAATCAAGGATCTAGGCATTACTATAGACAACAAACTCACATTTGCAAAACATATTGACAAAATAACTGTGCAATCTTTTAAAGTGCTTGGACTCATCAACAGAACAGGAAGGGATTTCAACAGCCCAAATTCTCTGGTCACACTATACCGTTCACTTGTACTGCCTATATTAGAGTATGGCTGTGTCATCTGGTCTCCATATACTGACACACAAATCAACCGAGTTGAGAGGATTCAAAACAAATTCTGCAAGACATTGTTGTTCCATCAATCGCTAAGGATGCAGGGACTCTCCACTGAGGACATCCGCTCCCGTTTCAGACTCAACAGCTTAACCTCGCGTCGGATGGTCGCTGATGCGGCATTTTTCTACAAAATTGTCAACGGTCTGATTGACTCCTCAGAAGCACTCAGCAGTTTTGAGCTTGCACCTGCTAGCCTCTCGCTCAGGCATAACAGACTGTTAAAAACAACCAAGACTCAACGAAACTACATATACCACGGACCAAATAATAGGATTGCTAATCTCGTAAACTCATTACACGCAGACATTGATTTTTATGGAGGGACATATCAAGCTTTCATCTCGCAAACCAAAAATTTACTGTTTATCTACCACTAACTCTTTACTTACATTCAACCGATTGTATATATCACTTTTCACATTCATATCTCTATATCATTTTGTATATTTTTACTAACTATTTGATGTATAAAGCCGATTGGCGTATGGTTTATTAAATAAATAAATAAATAAATAAAACCCGCACGTAATCGTCGAGAAGCCAATGCACCCAGCATGAATCACTGTATGGTGCGGATTTTGGTCTGGTGGAATCATCGGCCCATTTTTCTTAGAACATGAAGAAGGAACCGTAACCATCAATGGTGAGCGATATCGTACAATGTTAACCGAATTTTTCTTCAATTGAAGAGGAAGACTTGGACAACATTTGGTTCCAGCTGGACGGCGCTACGTGCCATACAGCAAACGCTACACTCAATCTTTTACGCCTTATCTTCGAAATTTAAAATTTTATATGGCCCACCCTATACAATGATCTCAGTGTTAGATTTAGTAAATAGAAAATTATGATTTTAGTGCAACATATTTTATAAAGCACACCAAGCAAACACCTGTTCAATATTGTTTTATTGCATTTTATATTTCCGAATTATATTTAATTAATAAATAATTAAACTTTTAATACTATAAACATTTGTTTTTGCAATATACAGGTGCGTTCCAAAGTAAACAGGAATTTTTGAATCTAGCGCCCCCTGGTGGCGCCATCTATATGTCGACTAGTGGGTTAAAATCTGCTATTTTTATCGATTGTCTAGTGAGAATTTCATCTTCTTGTTGAAACAAGTTAATGGCGATGATTGCCTATCCTGTAGCAGAGTGCACGAGTAGTTTCAACGTTTTCAAATTCAGTAAAAAGTCTAAAATTTACGAAATGGGTCGCTATTCACTATTCTACAGTTCGCAGATTGGGCACAAGATCGTTTGACCGAGGATGGTCAATTTGTCGTGAGGACATAAATAACGATCAACATGTGGATCCATCAAAATCTGTGATCACCGGAAATTCCATTGAAACTGTGCGTGAATTCATCTAAAATCAGCCGAAATCAACATTGAAATTCATGGAAATGTAATTGAACATCTCCAAAACATCGATTTATCGCATTTTGACCGAAAATTTGGGCTTACGAAAGGTGTGTGCACGGTTTGTTCCGTACAAATTGATTAACGACCAAAAACTGCTCGGAATCCAACATTCGAAGGACATCATTAAAGAGGTCAAAAATTTCCTTTACAATATTGTCACTGGTGACGAAACGAGGTGTTTCGAATATGATCCCGAAACGAAACGCCAGAGTGCTGAATGGAAGGAACCGGACGAGCCAAAACCCAAGAAATCGCGCATGGAGAAGTCAAAAGTGAAGAGAATTCTGATTTATTTTTATGATTCCAAGGGTATTGTCCACAAAGAATTTGTTTCACCAGGCCAAAACGTTAATGCGGTATTCTACCTTGGAATTTTAAAGCGTTTGGTGCGCCGTATTCGACCCGAATATCGCGAAGATGAAAGCTGGCGTTTGTTGCGATAATGCGCCGTCTCATCAATCAACGCTTGTGACCGATTATTTGACCAAAAATCACATTTTAACCACTCCCCGTATTCGCCTGATATGGCACCGTGCGACTTCTTCCTTTCCGGAAAATGCGTTTGACCATGAAAGGAAAGAGGCCATGAAAGGAAAGAGGCCATTCAAAAGGCTTGCACCGGCGTAGTGGCAGCGAAACGGCCAACGAGCTAAAACACTCGTTCGACATGCTTTTGGACCGTGAAAAAAACCGTATTAAAGCAGAGGGAGACTTTTTTGAATAAAATAAATTGATTTTGCCGAAGAAAAAACATTTTTTCAGTTTTTTTTAAGTCCTGTTTACTTTGGAACGCTCCTAGTAAAACTAATATTAGAATTTTCGAACATCCAGCTGACTTTACTCTACATCAGGGATGGGCACATTAGCCCTCAGTGGCATTTTGCCCGTGCGGGCACGAGTGCACATTTTGAGGGCTAGGTGAGGGGATCATCGCGGGCAAACATGAAGAGGGAAGTGAGAGCAAAGTTTTACCACTCCATATTTACAAATGAGAGCAACGTATTTTCCACCACCACTGACTGATCTATCATTCATGTACAGTGGTGTGAACAAAATAAAAACAACCATAAGGTGTTGTGAAGTTTTAAAATATGCTGTTTTCTTATTAAATAAAATTGTTTTTAGATACATAACATAACATATATATATTTTTTCCTAACAGTGATTAAAATTTCCCACCATGCAAAGGTAAATAAAAAAAAATTTTAATGCGAAACCCTAAACTCTGCAAATTATGTTTACCCCTTTTTGTTCACACAACTGTACAATTCCGATATGAAGTAAACTTCCACCCTTAAATTTGTGTACAATGTCAGTATTGCCGCAACCACTCTGTGATGAACATCAATTCACGGAGGAATGTAATTCATTTTTTTTCGCAATTTTTCTCAACTTGTTATGCCCTTCTCTCCGTAAACTGATATTCCCCTCATCTAGCCCCCGTGCGCACTTTGCTAACTTTGCGGGCTAAAAATGTGCCCATCCCTGCTCTACATGATTGGTTTTAAACTTTAAACTATTTCCATGGCTTCGATTTTTGCAAGTTACAAAAGTATAAAATGTTCGGTTGTACCCGAACTTAGCCCTTCCTTACTTGTTTCATTACGAACATCAAATACATATGTTCAGTCGTAGTTTCATTTTGAATGCGTTTGGTATCTCCAAAATATGCGTTCTGAACGCAATTTTTGAACGCAAATTTTGTCCTCTTAATTTAGTTTTTATGTACAGGAAGTCACCTCATCTTATAATACCCATACAGACGACTGCCCCCGGGCTTATACTCGCAAGTCCTCGATTCATTATTTGTCACGACTCCTTTTTTTCGCCCACATAAACATACTGTAAACAACACAAATCATCAAAAATGTCAAATTTTACGATAAAGTTGTGAGTTGTCAGATTGCAGGGATAAAATTGCCAAATCCCAAAAGATAAAAGTCAACCTACGTACTAGATTGTAACAACTCCTTTTGATCACAACATTTCTAATTACCCGTTAATTTTAATTTCATTTTTTCTAAATTGTGGCCTGCCTCATCCAGTTTCGGATTTCTTTTCCATCAGCCTAACAAGTTTTTAATTAGTTCCCCTTCCATACCCAATGTACTGTTTATCACTTTGGTCTAGTTGATGTCGCTTACTTTTCAGTACAAAATGTATCACTGGAATAAACCACGTCAAGTGGTCCATGAAATTTTCGAAAAATCTCCGACTTTGAAAATGAGCAGTTCATTAGGAAGGAGACCAAACGCATACCCCGTGATATAAATATTTCGTTAATTCGTTATTTTGTTCTTTTCTTTGTTAAAGTTATTGAAGGTTGAAATTTAGAGGACAATAAAATTGTAAAATTATTTTCTCATAAACTACTTGAGATAAATGGATGAAATTTTGTGAAATCAAAGAAAAATGTTCGTGCTATATTCTAAATATTTTTTTTATGATCCATTTGTTTAAATATTAATAATTTGCATAATGTTTTGTTAAACAATTGACAATTTTTAAGTGTTCTTCATGCTAAAAAAATTTAAAAGTATGTGACACAACGCGGAAAATATTCACCTTTAATAATCTGCAAAAAAAATTTTGTTCATTCATACCATCATAGATGACTTGATACGAGTCTCTTAAGCTCGAGAGAGAGCTGTCAAAACTCGCATTTTTTTTTACATTTGTCAATGATGCCACTGCTGAAAAATATTAGATTTTATAAACAACTTTTGCGTATTTTGCAGTTTCCACATGAGGTATGCAAATAGCGCGATACCGATATTATGTTTGCGTGTTCGTATCCCCTGATGTCAAAATCGTGCTTGGCGACTTCAACGCCAGGGTGGGCAAAGAAGGTATCTTTGGCACTACGGTCGGTAAATTCAGCCTCCACTAGGAAACATCCCTAAATGGGTTGAGGCTGATCGACTTCGCCGGGGACCGAAATATGGTTATCTGTAGTACTAGATTCCAGCATAAGAAGATACATCAAGCTACCTGGCTGTCTCCGGATCGAAAAACCACCAACCAGATCGATCATGTTGTGATAGACGGAAGACAGGTCTCCAGTGTTTTAGATGTGCGTGCGCTCCGAGGTCCTAACATCGACTCGGACCACTCTATTGTTGCAGCCGAAATCCGCACCCGCCTCTGTGCAGCAAAAAACGCACGCCAACAAACACAAGGAAGGTTCGACGTCGAGAAGCTGCAATCACAACAGACAGCCGAAAGATTTTCCACTCGGCTTGCACTCCTGCTCTGTCAGAGCACTCGTCAACAACTCGGTATAAGGGAACTGTGGGACGGCATTTCAAACTCCTTACGTACAGCTGCAACCGAAACCATTGGTTTTCGGAAGGTGCAAAAGAACAGCTGGTACGACGAGGAGTGCCGTGTCGCAGCTGAGAGAAAACAGGCTGCCTACCTCGCAACGTTTCAATCGACCACAACACGTGCGGGATGGGATAGATACCGAGATTTGAAGAGGGAAGCGAGACGCATTTGCAGACAGAAGAAGAAAGAGGCCGAAATGCGTGAGTACGAACAGCTTGATTCTACGAAAAAATGCGGCAACTTAGAGAAGGTTTCAAGACCGGAGCATACTCCTGTAGAACCCCCAAAGGTGATCTAGCCACCGATGCCCAGAGCATACTTAGATTATGGAGGGAACACTTCTCCAGCCTGCTGAATGGCAGTGAACACATAACACCAGGAGAAGGCGAACCCGATTTCCCAATCGATGACGATGGAGCAGACGTTCCATTACCCGGCCATGAAGAAGTTCGAATAGCAGTTGCCCGCCTGAAGAACAACAAAGCGGC
The DNA here is from genome assembly GCF_023373825.1 of Bactrocera dorsalis. Taxonomy (NCBI): domain Eukaryota; kingdom Metazoa; phylum Arthropoda; class Insecta; order Diptera; family Tephritidae; genus Bactrocera; species Bactrocera dorsalis. The sequence continues at coordinate 12,875,471 of NC_064308.1, read as the reverse complement.
AGGGGCCGACGGATTGCCGGCAGAGCTATTCAAACACGGCGGCAAAGAACTGATAATGAGCATGCATCAGCTTCTTTGCAAAATATGGTCGGATGAAAGCATGCCCAACGATTGGAATTTAAGTGTGCTATGCCCAATCCATAAAAAAGGAGACCCCACAATCTGCGCCAACTACCGTGGGATAAGCCTCCACATCACCGCGTACAAGGTTCTATCGAGCGTATTGTGTGAAAGATTAAAGCCCACCGTCAACAAACTGATTGGACCTTATCAGTGTGGCTTTAGACCTGGTAAATCAACAACCGACCAGATATTCACCATGCGCCAAATCTTGGAAAATACCCGTGAAAGGAGAATCGACACTCACCACCTATTCGTCGATTTCAAAGCTGCTTTCGACAGCACGAAAAGGAGCTGCCTTTATGCCACGATGTCTGAATTTGGTATCCCCGCAAAACTAATACGGCTGTGTAAACTGACGTTGAGCAACACGAAAAGCTCCGTCAGGATCGGGAAGGACCTCTCCGAGCCGTTCGATACCAAACGAGGTTTCAGACAAGGCGACTCCCTATCGTGCGACTTTTTCAATCTGCTGCTGGAGAAAATTATTAGAGCTGCAGAACTGAATCGAGCAGGTACAATCTTTTATAAGAGTGTACAGCTGCTGGCGTATGCCGATGATATTGATATCATCGGTCTCAACACCCGCGCCGTTAGTTCTGCTTTCTCCAGACTGAACAAGGAAGCAACGCAAATGGGTCTGGCAGTGAACGAGGGCAAGACGAAATATCTCCTGTCATCAAACAAACAGTCGTCGCACTCGCGACTTGGCACTCACGTCACTGTTGACAGTCATAACTTTGAAGTTGTAGATAATTTCGTCTTTCTTGGAACCAGCGTAAACACCACCAACAATGTCAGCCTGGAAATCCAACGCAGGATTACTCTTGCCAACAGGTGCTACTTCGGACTCAGTAGTCAATTGAGAGGCAAAGTCCTCTCTCGACGAACAAAAACCAAACTCTATAAGTCGCTCATAATTCCCGTCCTGCTATATGGTGCAGAGGCTTGGACGATGACAACAACCGATGAGTCGACGTTGCGAGTTTTCGAGAGAAAAGTTCTGCGAAAGATTTATGGTCCTTTGCGCGTTGACCACGGCGAATACCGCATTCGATGGAACGATGAGCTGTACGAGATATACGACGACATTGACATAGTTCAGCGAATTAAAAGACAGCGGCTACGCTGGCTAGGTCATGTTGTCCGGATGGATGAAAACACTCCAGCTCTGAAAGTATTCGACTCAGTACTCGCCGCAAGAAGCAGAGGAAGAGGAAGACCTCTACTCCGTTGGAAGGACCAAGTGGAGAAGGACCTGGCCTCGCTTGGAATATCCAATTGGCGCCACGTAGCGAAGAGAAGAAACGACTGGCGCGCTGCTGTTGTCTCGGCTATAATCGCGTAAGCGGTGTCTACGCCAGTAAAGAAGAAGAAGTTCGTATCCCCCGTAGGCCTATATCACCCATATATATTTGTAAATAATTTTACTAACTACTGACATCTAATTTTACAAAACTTCAACAACGCACTAATTTTTGCAGTTCGTTTTAGCACTGTTCTTCTGGCATCCCGCCTTTTTCACCAACTGCTGGTTGACGGGACCCTGATTGTGTTTTGTTTCCAGCTTAGAAAAAAGATCAAGGTCCGCTGCCAGCTGATAAGCGAGAGAGCTAGAAAGAGATTCTGATCAATTTATATATGATACCATCCCAAAGATATTGAATTTTTTGTCCTCCTACCTCTCTTAAAACGTATGGAGCATCAATTGTTGCGCAATATGCGATCGTTGCGCTTATGCTTTTCTTGTGGCACAGACGTCGGGAGCTTACGAGCGCACTGCGCTATATTATTATTTAAACAAATGGATCATGAAAAAATATTTATAATATAGCACGAACATTTTTCTTTGACTTCACAAAACTTCACCGATTTATCTCCTGTAGTTTAGGAGAAAATAATTTTACAATTTTATCGTCCTCTAAATTTCAACCTTCAATAACTTTAACAAAAAAAGTTATATGAAATATTTATATCACGAGGTATGCGTCTGGTCCCCTCCCTAATGAACTGCTAATTTTCAAAATCGGAGATTTTTCGAAATTTTAATGGACCACTTGACGTGGTTTGAGCCATAAGTTATGTGACATATGTAATTTTACTAGAGTTTGTTATTCTATAGAATTATTTAGATATAGTCGATTATACCGTTATTAGTTATCCGTTTATTGATATCAGAAAATTATTTATATGTATGTATTTATAGTCACATATACATATTATATATGTTAGTGTTCATCCACCCTACATGCAAAGGAATATAACCGTTAAATGGAAAAAACCATATTAAGTGCGAACAGTAGTGATTTAATTCACCTCTTTTTTTGCTTATATTGTATATGTATATACATTAGGGTGAGTAAAAATCCGAAATTTTTTCGCTGCGTATTCTGAAAAATTGGTTGATAGACACCTCTTAGAAAAGCTTTCAAGTATGGTCTTCTGCCTAATGGTTTTCGATTTTTTCGTAAAAGACTATCAACGGCTAAAATTTAATTATTTAAAAAAAAAAAAACAGTTTTTTATTTGTCAATTTTATAACTCAAAAACAAAAAAAAAATGTTCCAAATCGGAAAACTCCTAGTTTTGTAGGAAATTTGCTCTATAAAAAAGGACACTTATTTATTCTTCTTTTATTTATTTTTTTGAATTTTTTAATTGGTTTTATTTTATCGTAGTTTTTGACTATAAATATTTCGTAAATGGTTAACTTAATCGAAAATTTTTTCAGAGTAAATTTTCCTATCGATCAATTTTTCAGAATACGAAGCGAAAAAAAATTCCCTTTTTTACCCACCCTATTATACCTATACATATATACACATACGAGCATACATAAATTCTTATTTCTGTATGGAGGCCGTAGTCAAGTCGGCAAAAGTGCATAACAAAACCGGCAACTAAAAAGCTGTGGTATACCGACTTATTTTTTGATAGTATGTAATGGAGTGTACATATACGCATATGTTTAACCATGAATGAGAAAGCAGGTTCAGCGAACCGTAATTCCTACATTTTAGAGCCGCCCAGTCTTCTCGATGTTAAGTAAGTTATATTTTTCAATGTTTTAGTATTTTTTATTGACGTTAACTCTATACTATATAATATGAAACTATATGCAGACGTATTTATCCGTACTATTTATACAGAGATTGTTAAAGAAGAAGTAATTTTGACGTTAGGGAACAACGGAAAAGCTACAAATAGACACAAATATTGTTCTGGTATGAATTATCTATACCCATACCTATTTACAATTACCTCCACAATTTTTATGATATTGCAAAATTTATAATTATAAATAGTCTTTTGAAATAAAAGGGGGAATATTGGTAAAAACTCCAGATTTATGATAAAATAATCATTTTGAAGCCAAAGATAATTTAATTTTGTTTTTATTTTTGTATAATTAATTGGCAGATTTCAATTATGTTACTTTAATAACAATATTAACAATACAATAAAAATATTGAATCATATGTTTATTCAAACAAGGCAACATTTTTGCATATTCGCTATGCTTCATTTAGCCGTGCGACGTGCCGCCCTTCCGTAGTGACAACGTGTTTCTTGGGTAGGTACATAAATATATTATTGATATATCGAAAACAATTTATTTCGAAAATTTTTGAGTTGTCACTATTTATCCCGGCGGTGGGGGGTAATGCGTCGAATACTTTCAGAGCTGGAGTGTTTTTGCACTCATGACCTATCCACCGTATCCGCTGTCTTTAATTCCCTGAACTATGTCAATGTCATCGTATATCTCATATAGCTCATCGTTCCATCGAATGCAATATTCGCTGTGGCCAACGCACAAATGACCCTACACCTTTTGCAAAATCTTTCTCTCGAAAACTCTTAACGTCGACTCATCAGATGATGTCATCATTCATACCCCTGTACCATATAGCAGGACGGAATAATGAGAGACTTATAGAGTTCGGCTTTTGATCGGCAACAGAGGGCTTTACTTCTCAATTGCCTACTCAGTCCGAAGTAGCACCTGTTGGCAAGACATATTCTGCGTTGGATGTCAAAGCTGACATTGCTGTTGCTATTAATGCTTGTTCCAAGATAGACGAAATTATCTACAACTTCGAAGTTATGACTGTCAACAGTGACATGGGTGCCTAGTCCCGAGTGCGACGACTGTTTATTTGATGACAGGAGATATTTTGTCTTGCCCTCGTTTATCACCAGACCCATTTGCTTTCCTTATCCATTCTGAAGAAAGCAAAACTAATGGCACAGTTGTTAACGCCGATTTATCGTATAGAAGATGGTACCTTCTCCGTTTAGTTTTAGAGCTCGAAATATTTTCTCCAAAAGTAGATTGAAGAAGTCACACGAAAAGGAGTCACCTTGTCTGAAATTGAGGAGAGCTCCTTCTCGATTATGACGGAGCTTTTTTTATGCAAAACGTCAGTTAACACAGCCCTATTAGTTTTTCGGGGGTACCAAATTCAGACAACGCGGCATAAAAGCAATTCCTTTTCGTGCCGCCAAAAGAAGCTTTGAAATCAACGAAATGGTGATATGTGTCGATTCTCTTTTCATGGGTCTTTTCCACGATTCGCCGTATGGCCAATATCTGGATATATGTTGATTTTCCAGGTCCAAAGCTACACTGATCAGGTGCAACCAGTTTATTGATGGTAGGCTTTAATATTTCCCACAATACGCTCGATAGAACCTTACATTTCCATTACACAACGCTAGTTGAGGGGTCTCCCTTTTTGTGGATTGGGCAAAAAAGACATAAATTCCAATCGTCGGACATGCTTTCATCCGACCATATTTTACAAAAAAGCTGATTCATGCCCCTAAATAGTTTTTCGCCGCCGTATTTGCATAGCTCGGCCGGCAATACATTGGCCTCCGCCGCTTTGTCGTTCTTCATAGTCGGGCAATTGAATCTCAGCTCCATCGCTATCGATTGGGAAATCTCCTGATGTTATGCTTTCACTGCCTTTCTTCAGGCTGGAGAGGTGTTTCCTCCTTAATTTTAGTATGCTCTGGGCATTGGTTACTAGATAACCCCTAGAAGTTCAAGAGTATCCTCCTGTCTTGAAACCTTTTGTAAGTCGCCGCATCTTTTCTTAGAAATTTCGAGCATTAGCCTTGTTGGCTAGCTTGTCAAGGTCTTCATACTCACGCATTTCGCTCTCGACTATTGCGCCAAAGATACCTTCCTTGCCCACCCTGGCGTTAAAATCGTCAAGTACGATTTTGCCATGGTGGTGGAGCGATACGTTGAAGAACCTCGCTTTGATGCGGATTGTGGTTAGACGTTCATATACCGGAGTGAATGACAGTACACGGCTACGGATAAATTCGTTTATCTTGGAACCAACATTACCAGCAACAACAATATCAGCCTCGAAGTTCAACGCAGAATATCTCTTGCCAACAGGTGCTACTTCGGAGTGCGTAAGCAATTGTGAAGTAAAGTCCTCTCTCGAAAAAATTCTATAGTCACTCATTATTCCCGTCCTGCTATATGGTGCCGAGGCATGGGCGATTACAACATCTGATGTGTCGGCCTTAAGAGCTTTCGAGAAAAAGGTTCTGCGAAAGATTTATAGTCCCTTGCTCGTTGGCCACCGTAGGTATCTTGGCTCCTCATCGTACCAGCTATTCTTTTCTCTTTTCCGAACTGCCATACCACAGTTTATTTATACCGAGTTGCTGATGAGTGTTCTCAGAGAGCAGGAGTGCAAGCCGAGGAGAAAACCTTTTGACTGTCTGTTGTGATTGCAGCTTCTCGACGTCGAACCTTCCTTGTCTTCCGTCTATCTCAACATGATCAATCTGGTTGGTGCCAGAGACAGTCAGGTAGCTTGGTGAATTTTTCTATGCTAGAATCTAGTACTATGGATAACCATATTTCGGGCCCGGCGAAGTCGATCAGCCTCAACCTATTTCGGATGTTTCCTCTTGGAGGCTGAGTATGCCGTTGTGCCGTTGCCAGCACCCAATCCTATAGAGGGGATGTTTCACCTTCTGACTTTAGCTCGCCTTTAAACGGATGTTCTTTGGCTATTCAGAGGATACGTCGTCTAGGACCAGAAGTCGTGAGCTACTTGAGTTATATGTAAAAGAATCATTTCTGGCCACTCTCATGTGAATGGTGATCAGAGAACTTTCCTCACTTGTGTGAACTTGTACACATTACTCCATCCTCAAAATTAAATGGAAAAGTTTTCATTAAAATTTTAAGATTATAGTTTAGCACTGAATATGAATAATATTGGTCCAGACCTTGGTCGTGAACTCAATCTACAAGTACTAAGTTTAGGTCAGCAAAAAAGATTTTCACAAGATTTCGGCTGTTGAGTAGTTTATCCCAATAATCTTATAAATTTAACAAGATTTCGCAATGCAAAAGTTAATCTTTTTTAATTTTTTTTTTACATTTTCTGTTCCCTTATACCCTTAGAAGTAATGTAGAAACCCACTTTACCATTCGAAGGTTTCGAAAAAGACCCAAAAATAATAATACCGTTCGACGTTCGGAGCGCTCGGGGTCCACACCTGGCCTGTGCCTCAAACTTTAAACGCGTTTTTCTCAAAACATACTTTTTTAAATGGCGGACATAATTCCGGTCGAATTACTCAACCGATTTGCTTCATTTTTTTTAAATGTTCGCAAAACGCATGGCTATCATCCCTACTGGATTCATAATTTTTATAATTTCTTGACAATGTTATGACAAAATTTATTTATGTGAAAAAAATGGGAAAAAACGTTTTTTTTTATTTATCAATATTTTTTTCATAATTCTATTAGGGACAATAACCTTTCCCGTACTTTTTAAGAATAAATAGAGTTTTTGTGTTTCAGATGATCCAAACATGAGAAATCGTGTCCGCCAGTGAAAAAACGCATCTTATTCACCTAGCCATTTCTCCGACAGGTGCCATCAAAAAATTCCGAAAAAAAATTGTTTATATACTCCACGATATACCCTATGATATGTAAAAAAAGTTCTATTGTAGAATAAAAATTTCTATGATAAAAGGCCAGGTTACCCTACTGATCCCTTAAGCGTTTTTTTTAACTTTACTATTATTTATAAAACATACCCGAATTAAAAGCCTAACAATAAGTTTGCGAATCTTAAATTACTCACTTAATTTACATCCTACATGGATGATTATTTTTCTAACTGGGCCTAAAATATATTACGTCTGGGCTGGTAAGTCGTTTCTATGTAATCTTCAGCTCCTGTTCACACGGAATAACGATATTGCTAGTTGGTTTGGGTGAACCGACAGTTTCAAGGCATATTTTGTGCTTCGTTGCTCTGTTTCAGTTCGTACATCTGGAATTTTTATGCCGCGTTGGATGTTCTCATTTCGGATATACGAGGGCTGCTATATATATTTCTGGCCTAATAATGAAAATAGGCATATTTATCAACGAAAATGTTTTTTTTGTTGTTGGATTTGGCTCGTCTTGGTCGATTGCTGTTTTGTTTCGGGCTCATACGCATAGATCCATTATTCGTCACCTGTGACGATCTTATAAACGTCTTTTGAAGCACCGCGATCGTGCTTTTTCAGCATTTCTTTACACCAATCTACACGAGCCTTTTTTGAGCGATTGTCAAATTGTGCGGGATCCAACGAGAACAAATCTTTTTTACGGCCAGGTGTTCATGCAATATCGAATGTATGCTGGTGGGAGAAATGCATAGGCATGCCTCTATCTGAAGGTATGTTACATGATGGTCTTGCATTATCAGTTCACGTACGACATCGTTGTTTTCTTTTCACAACGCCTGTTTTTGGACGACCTTCACGGAATTCGTCTTTGAGCGAGCGTCGGCCACGATTGAATTCGTTGTACCAGTTTTTCACAGTGCTATAGGATGGTGCTTCATAGCCGTACAAAGATTTTAGTTCATCGATGCACTCTTGTCGTGATAATCCACGTCGAAAGTTGTGAAAAATGATCGCACGAAAATGTTCACGAGTTAATTGCATTTTTTGGCCGAGATGAATTTTTTAATTCCCTGTAAATAAAACAATTCACGATTAAATGACAAAACGTTCTGAGTGATGTTATGCTAAAAAATGTCAAACTTTCCAATGGAAATATCAGATTGCACCTGGCAGCACTTAGTGTTGCCTAGTCCAGAAATATGTATAGCAGCCTATGTACCACGGTGCTCCGGTGATTGTATGAAAGATTTTTGATTGCGCATGACGAAGAATTTTGATGTTGATGCTTCTCGCGTTGTCCCACAGCTCAGATTCGTAGGTCCAAATTGGTTCTAAAACTGTGTTGTATACAATATAATGACTTTATACTCCAGACTCAGGGATGAACGAGAGTTAATAAGCCAGTGCAAAGAACCTGAAGCCACAGCTTCAATATGATTTCGTATGAGCGATCATTTATTGGGATATATGAAGTGTGTAAAACATACAACATTGAGCCAAGAACACTACCTTGTGGTACACCAGCTTCCATCGTTTGGGCTTCAGGTGTAGTGGTGTTACATCGAACTACAAAATCATAAAGGTAGGACTTAAACAGTTCGGGGGTATTTTGTGGGAGTAGCGTTTTTATTTTATACATAACCATACTCTATCAAAATCCTGCGTGACATCAAGAAATATTGCAGAGCAATATTCCCGTTTTTCAAAAGCTATTTGAATTCCAGATGTGATCCTTGTACTTGCTTGATCGTTCCATGCTTTCCCTGAAGCCAAATTGGTGAGATGGTTTATGTTGTAGGTTTGAAGATGTGGAGGAAAGTGAGCTTGTTTTGTGATTGCATTGAAAAACATACAGATGCAGATTATAGCACAGTTTGGCAGCTCTATAATCATTTTTGGAGTCATTAAGAATACCATTTGCATTTCATAAAGCAATTTTAAGCATTCTTGCATTGTGTTCTGCATGAATGTTATGAAGTTCATCATGCTCTTTTGCATTGACGCTATCATTGCTTCGATATTCGATTGACCACCGGATTGAACGTGGAGCTGCTGTTCTTGCGGCTCAATAAAACTTGTTTTTACTGTAGCTGTGAGTTTTCCTAGGCCTGAGTTTAAGACGTTTGCAAACGATACGCCCTTGACGGTTTTTGATGGAGCTATCAACGGATTCAGATTAGAAGATAAAACGTTCGGTACATTATGGTTGCGTTCGGAGACTACACGTTGGTTCATTCGATTTTTTACGTCCTTATAGACTGGATAACCTATGTTTGCTGTGTCGCTTCCACCGCAGTTTCCAGTCTTTTTTGCATTTGGTTATTCTATTTTTTGTTTGATGTGCAAGTGGCAGAGTCGTGCAAATTCGCCAAAAGCTACACACACTGCGCGAAGTGTGCAGTAAGACCTGGTGTGACCATACATTTGGCAATTGGTGCATTATACAGGGCCGATTCTTTTATGCGGTTGCTCCACAGTGATGTAGCAAATATTGAATTTTATAAACGAAAACAATTTTTTCCCAGTTTTTTGATTTCTGGTTCAAGCTCAACTTTGAACAAAGGCTGTGGGATTTTGTTTTTACTAAAGATATTTGCAACATTTTTTGGGTTAAAACCGTGATCTTTAAGTGCTACAGTGTGTTTTTTTTAGATGTGTTTTTTCTCAAATTCCATGTTTATGGGATCAATTATTCATGGCTTTCAACTATCTTCTTCTTCTTCTTCTTTATTGGCGTAGACACCGCTTACGCGATTATAGCCGAGTTAACAACAGCGCGCCAGTCGTTTCTTCTTTTCGCTACGTGGCACCAATTGGATATTCCAAGCGAAGCTAGGTCCCTTTCCACTTGGCCCTTCCAACGGAATGGAGGTCTTCCTCTTCCTGTGCTTCCCACAGCGGGTACTGCGTCGAATACTTCAGAGCTGGAGTGTTTCGTTCGGGGTCTACCTTTTTGTGGATTGGTCAGAGCACGCTTAAATACCAATCGTTGGGCATGCTTTCGTCCGACCATATTTTACAAAGAAGCTGATGCATTCTCCTTATCAGTTCTTCGCCGACGTGTTTGAATAGCTCGGCCGGCAATCCATCGGCCCCCGCCGCCTTGGTGGCGAGTAATTTCTATACGAACTTCTTCATGGTCGGGCAATGGAACGTCTGCACCATCGCCATCGATTGAGGAATCGGGTTCGCTTTCTCCTGGTGTTGTACCTTCACTGCAATTCAGCAGGTTTGCAAAGTGTTCCCTCCATAATTTTAGTATGCTTTGGGCATCGGTCGCTAGATCACCTTTGGGGGTTCTACAAGAGTATGCTCCGGTCTTATCAAGCTCTTCATACTCACGAATTTCGGCCTCTTTATTTTCCTGTCTGCAAATGCGTCTCACTTTCCTCTTCAAATCTCGGTATCTATCCAATCCCGCACGTGTTGTGGTCGGTCGTAACATTGCGATGTAGGCAATCTATTTTGTCTCCGCTGCGACACGGCACTCCTCGTCGTACCAGCTGTTCTTTTGCATTTTCCGAAAACCAATGGTTTCGGTTGCAGCTGTATGTAAGGAGTTTGAAATGCCACCCCATAGTTCCCTTATACCGAGTTGTTGACGAGTGCAAGCCGAGTAGAAAATCGTTCGGCTGTTGTTGTGATTGCAGCTTCTCGACGTCGAGCCTTCCTTTTGTTTCTTTACGTGCGTTTTTTGCTGTACAAATACGGGTGCAAATCTTGGCTGCAAAAAGGTAGTGGTTCGAGTTGATGTTAGTACATCGGAGCGTTACATCGTCCTTCTCTTCCGTCGGGGCGCGGGTGCAATTCCGCGATATGTTGAATAACTTCGCATTTATGCGGATTGTGGCTAGACGTTCATTCACCGGGGTGAATGTCAGTAGTCAGCGACGGAGTTTCCCTCCCACCACGAATCCCACACCAAACTTGCGCTCCTTTATACGGCCATTGTAGTAAATGCCACAAAGGCCTACTCGCCTCAGTCCCGTCCAACGCATTTCTTGGACGGCGGTGATGTTAGCGAGGACATCAATTAGCTGGGCAACGATATCTTCCCAATTCAGGGACCTAACATTCCAGGTGCATGCCCTCAAATCATAATCCTTGTTTCGTTTGCTGTTTTCGTAATCAAAAGGGGGGTCTCTCATCCGAGGCAGTTGGTATCTTTTATAGAGGGCGAAAATACATTCTCAAAGATTTTAGATAAGGCTGGCAGCAGCGAAATTGGTCTATATGATGTAACATCGTGTACTGGCTTACCCGGCTTAGGTATCATTATGACTTCAGATACTTTCCAAAGCGATGACACGTATCTTATTCATAAAGTACTGTTTATAATGCTTACAAGTTTTTTTATACAATTCTTTGGTAAATTGCGTAATATTTTTCCAGTTATTAAATCGTACCCAGATGCTTTTTTGAGTCTTGTGTTCCCGATAAGATTTTTAATTTCTTTAATAGTAACTGGAGAAATGTTAATGTGTGGATCCAACCAACTATTTTCAGAGTTTATCTCATACCCATCGTTAGGCGTAAATGTGTTTCTCAAATGATTTGCAAATACGGCAGCTTTCTGTTCATTTGTTTTGGCCCATGTAGTTTCGTTTAGTTTTAATGGTGCTACATGTTTTATTTGTTTATTAATATTTCTTGGAGCTTTCCAGAGTGAATAGTCGGTGAATTTATCAGCTGTGAGTTTAGCCAGATAAGTTTTGAAGGAAAAATTTTTAAACTCTTTAATTTGTGCTCTTAGTTTCGCTGTACATTTTTTAAGCTCGGTTTTGAGAGCATAGGACCTAGTTTGCTGCCATCTCCGTCGAAGCTTGCGCTTTTTATGGATACTTTCTAAGATGTGTTTTGGGTATTTGGTACCACTTAGATTCACGCGGGTATTTGGTGTACTCTTCCACGCAGCGTTTAAATTTATACTAATTAGTGTGTTTATTACATAACGTTGGCTTGGCGGCCGAAATAATTGGCTTTTCATACAGAGTTAGTAGCACTGGAGAATGGTCAGAGCTTAGGTCTGAGCAATCTTCAATACATAAATTGAGTTTCGGTATTTTATTGATTATAAAGAAGTCCAGAAGGTCTGGCATTTTCTATCTATCTGCAGGCCAATAAGTTGGTTTTCCTGTAGAAACAAAATTGCATCCAACTGCTTGTATAGCTTTGAGAAGTTCTCGATCTTTGGTTGTAGTTAAACGAAATCCCCAATGAGTGTGTTTTGCGTTAAAGTCGCCACCAATTATATACCTTCCGTCATATTTTTTTAATAAATTCATATACGTTTCTATTTTTATATTATGTCTAGGTGAACTATACAGAGCAATAAGATACAATGGGTGATTGTGCAATTAACCTAAACTAGTTGAAGCTTGAATTTCTTCCATCTTAATCGGATCTTCCTCGCAGTGTTCAATATTGCTTTTGATAATTATAACGCTCCCTTCTCGTGCTGAGTTTGCCGGGTGTGGTGTGTGATATAATTCATAATTTTCGAATTTAAAAAATTATTGGCTTGTAAAATGCGTTTCAGATAATAGACATATATCAATATTTCTGTCGTGTAGAATAATTTCCAATTCACTTTTACTTTTGGAAAGGCCATTAGCGTTCCATAGCATTATCTCAAAAAGTTACTGTTCATCAATAATTTGTAGATGGTACTCAAGAGCGTTGAGCCGCTGATTAAAGGACTTAAATAGTTTCTCTTGCTCAATTAGTTTATCCAAGATTTGAGATAACGGACTACTTTTTTCTCCTGTGTTCACAACGGGTTTGTTCGTCGGAGCATTGGCATTCTTCTCCACTGAATTACCATTCTTTTTATCTCTAAGTTGCAGTTCTTTTGTGACGACACAACCACGGTAGATTGCAGGATGATAATCGCCGCAGTTGCAACATTTAGCAGGGTCTTTTCCAGCTTTTCGGCATTCAATAGTGGGATGTTTGCCTCCACATTTCACACACCTCGATAGCTTACCACAGAAGTTTTTTGTATGTCCAAAAGCTTGACAGTTTTTGCTCTAAGGAATTAATTTAGATGCTTTAATAAGCTCAACTTTGACAACGGTACTAAGAATGGTTTTGATCTGGTGAATTTTCTTAATGTCTTCGGTGGCATCAAATACTACTAAAAACATATATAGCGGTTCTTTAGTCTACCATTTAAGCTTATTAATTGGATGGTATATCGCATGAGTGGTGTATATTTTTTATCATTACCTTTATTGGCCTAATATGTTTACTCTCGTAGCTAAACCAAGGTATATATTCATTAGATAAATATTTTGTTATTGTGCGATAACTGTTTGCATCGAAGACATTAAGTTTGTAGTAGCCGTTGCTCAAAAGCTTTATTGTAAAGTTGTTCTTTATTAGATCTGTAATATTGGAACGTAATTTATTAAAATCCTTTACGTCTTTAATTATAATAGGAGGTGGGCGGTGGGTTTTAGTATCATTGTTGGCCGCCTGCTCCTTATTTTTATTTTTCGAAGGGCTGACAATTGTTGGAGAAGTATCAGCTTTGCATTTTTTTGAAGAGCGCTTCTTTTTGAGCATCACTTTTTTTAGCTAGCTCATCTTCATCGGTTTCGTATATTTGATCTACCTTCATACTAGAAGGTTTTGCTTCAACACTCACATGATTGCTTTTACTAGATTTTAGTTCTTCGTTCTCTTTTTTAAATTCCATGTTATCTTTATGTAACTGATTGCACATCGCTTCCAAAGTTCTAAGCCCCTCATTTATAAGTGAGTTAGTTTTTTCTAATTCTCTTATTTTATTTACTCTAAATGAGCTGAGACTGCTTCTGAGCGTCATCTCATGAAGAGGTTCAGCCATTTTTATTTTCTAGTTATTTCTCTACTGGGTATTAGGAACCTGTCGTTGTGTCGATAATGCAGTTTTAATAAGAAGTTTTTTTTTTGTTTTTATTTGACCAGTATGGCAGCGCTGATTGCCAGAAGAAATTGTTAGAACAGAACAGCTGATTTCATATATGCAGAAATAACGTGTAAAACGAACAGCTGATAAGCACTTCTTTCCCCGCGAAAATAAATTATTTGAGTGTTTATTTGATTTGTTATTGTTTAAAAAAAAAAAAAACTTCGATTAAAAATGTGATTTGATTTGAATTATTTTTACCAATTTCTACCACGAATCCAAGGAAATCGATGTGAAACATGTTGACAACATCAATGCCTCCCACGGCGCACACACCCACGAATTAGCACGGATTAGTTTGTTTGCAAATTGTCGCAATTGCGGAGCACACTTGGATGTTGACCGCACTCAGTGATAGTAAACTTCTTCTTCTTCTTCTTAATTGGCGTAGACACCGCTTCCGCGATTATAGCCGAGTTAACAACAGCGCGCCAGTCGTTTCTTCTTTTCGCTACGTGGCGCCAATTGGATATTCCAAGCGAAGCCAGGTCCTTTTCCACTTGGTCCTTCCAACGGAGTGGAGGTCTTCCTCTTTCTCTGCTTCCCCCGGCGGGTACAGCGTCGAATACTTTCAGAGCTGGAGTGTTTTCGTCCATCTGGACAACATGACCTAGCCAGCGTAGCCGCTGTCTTTTAATTCACTAAACGATATCAATGTCGTCGTATATCTCGTACAGCTCATCATTCCATCGAATGCGATATTCGCCGTGGCCAACGCGCAAAGGACCACAAATCTTTCGCAGAACTTTTCTCTCGAAAACTCGCAACGTCGATTCATCCGTTGTTGAAGAGATAAGCCTGCGTATTAAAGAACAACGTATGATAATACTAATAATAATCCTTGATTTTCTCTTATGTCGAAATGAACTCCAGTCGGTAGCACTGAATAAGTACAACACTCTCCACATCAACACACTAATCATGAAAAAAGGCAGCACTGAATAAGTACAACATTCTCTACATCAACAAGCTAATCAGAAAAAAGAAAGGGGCATCACTGATCCTTTGTCCCTGTTTCATTTTGTACCCAAGGGAAGGTGACGCTGTGCCGGCACTTGTTCGACACAGTCCGAAAAAGCACTTACACCGACATACACGCGCACCGGTCCGTTAGCGAAAAACTCAGTACAAAAAATTGAATTGTTTAAGTGAAAAGATATTGTTTAAAATTAAAAGAGAGTGTTTAAAACTGAAAGATATTGGCATAGTTGTGAAAGGAAGTGTAAAGAACGAAAAGAAAATTGAAATTGTAAAGAACTTAGATTGTAAAACGGATATTGTGAAACTTAAGTATATTGGATAAGCAAAACCATAGATCACACGGCGGTGTGAAAAGAAGGGTAAATTCAGAGAGAAAAAAAAATTGAAATTGTAAAGCTTATATTGTAAAATCATATTGGAACAAAAAGAATAAAATATAATCATACTAATCGTGAAACTCAAGAAGAAGAAAATCTTCTAAAGCATTCCTCTGTTCCGTGTTCTAACCATATAAGGTAACGTCCACATCGTCCGGCAGAACTCTCGAATTCTCGGTAAGTACTCTCGAAATATTGGTGAACAAAAGAAATATGGTCCTTCCAGCCTAAATGAAAGGCACTGTGGCGGAAAACTAAAATCAAAACGGTTAAAACGTGAAGAGTGGAAATTCTTGGCGGTGTGCGGTATTCAAAAAACAAAAAAAAAAAAAATACTTAAAATTATATATATATATATAATAAATACCTCTAAAACAACGGAAAACAAATTTATAAAGTGCGGTAAAACAAAACAGTATATACATATATTGATATACATACATATATATATATATGTATATACAGTTACGGACAATAACATAGAATCATCCATGTATATATATATATATATGCGCTTGAAACAAAAAAAAAACAGTTACAATTTTTACACAGGAAATAAAGATGTTCGAAAAAGTGCAGTGACACAATAAATCAACAAAAAAAAAATTAAAATTTTACTAAGAAGGTAAAGTGACAAAGTGCACACATATATTATACGATCAAATACAAACGGACGCGAAACTAAAATATTATGGAAAATAACTCAATATAAACGGGCGCGGAAAATAATAATAATAATAACAATAACAGTAATAATAAAAAAAAAAATTAATAAACCAACATATACACCTAACCCAACCTGCGGAGACAAGAGGAGTAGAGCTTTTCAGATAAAGGCAAACCCTGTATGGAGACCCCCACGCCCCCCCCAGAACTTCAGTCAAAGTGAGTCGTATCGATGCCTATTAGTATATTAGCAGAGTATATATGAATATGTAAGTATGTATGTTTGAAGCCTATATTGGCAATGGTTTGAAGTCTTACAAAACGATTGTGTAAAAATATACATAAATCTAGCTAAGCTCTTCGAAAAGAAAAAAGGGAAAGATATGTATACATACATATAAATATTCCAGTTTATACTTGCCGAAACTTTTAGTTGCCTCTCTTGCTTACTGAAGCAATTCGTAACATAATTAAGCGCTGGCAGATTAAAGCATAAAAACGGCTAAAGATCCAAGATAAAATCAAACATACATACATAGATATATTTAATATACATTAACTTATATTACAAATATATATACCGGCACGAAAAATAATCGGGAACAACACTATTTCATCATTCTCATTTTGGCGTAGACTTCGGGTTTCTGCGCTCTTCAAAATACGTACGCGGAAATAAAATTCATATATAGTACATACATATATAGATAAATAAATATTTATAACATATATTTCGGGTACTCACAACCCGTCGTAAAGCATCGTAAAATCGTAAAATTATACATTTTTACAGTTGTTTAAAAAAATTGTTGTTGGGTTTCATACCAAAATGAGTTTACACATTTACAATTCTCAATGATATGTTTTTGAATCATTATAACTTATAACTTTAGGAGTCTTGTGAAAACCCTAATTATCTATACTTAAAATTTTAGAAATCTATACATACATATATATATTTTAGGGTGTGTCATTCTGAGGCAACCTTTTTTTTCAACTGAAAAACAGGCTCAAAACTTTCGAAAATGTGTAAAAAAAAAGTCACTCAAAAGATGAGCTCTTAATATTAATGTTAAGAGGTGCCTATTTCAAATTTTCTGTTTTCCGTATAAATTACATGGAAACAAAATCATTTTTTTTTGTGGTGGTTATTGTGCGGAGGTTTTATATATGCCCCGATAGCTGCCAGTAGGGATGGTATACTCGATTCCGATTCTACTCGAAAATCGAGTTTTCTCGTCAAAGGGGATTACCTCCTTATTTTTCGAAGGAGACACCTCGTAAATATTAAGAATATCAATCATCAATCAAAAAGTTTGACAATGCTGGATCCAATTCTATATGGAATACATAAAATGACTTAAAATATAAATCAAATACCTCAATGAAAGTATATGTTATAGGCACATGTAAAGCTTTACCGTCAATTAAAATAAAATACTGAACAATTTCCTCCTTACTTTTTCCAGTTTAATTCGAAGTCGTCTATTGGTGTATTTATCTAAACTTATAAAGATAGTTAAATTATTGATTTTCTTATAGGACAATTTATTGCTACTTTTTAATTTATATTTGAATAAAAGCAGGACAACAGTTAAAGTTTTATCACAAACGTTACTCCATACATACTTACATTCTGAAAATTTATAAATTTATTGATGGGTGATTCGAAATTTACTCGTTGTTGTTTATTTTCCTTTGAGCGTAGTGTAAATGAAGGTAGTAGTCGTAGCAGATGTAAAAACGGTTTGATTTCAATAAACCACTCTAAAAATCTAAAATTTAAATCAGAATTTTTAATACATACATATGTATTTCCTAAGTGAAGATGCTCACCTGGTATTAGACAGCTTCCAATAGTATCTTTCAAAACGTCACCTGTGAATTTTAAATAACTTCGCCAAGAAGTAAATAGGCTATTGGCTATTAAACGATTGTAGCGCAGTTCAAAATCGAATGAAATCTGAAAACTGTTTACTAGTAATAAAGATTATTTTACAAATGTTGTCTTATATACCAGGGATGGATCGTATCGAAAAATCGGAAAAGCTTTCAAAACATCAAGATGTAGGGTACAATATCGAATTCTCTTATTCAACATTGTTTTCAATTTTTGCTTTAAATCTTCAGAGTTCCCTCCTACGACACAATTTCTGAAGAAACCTACATCAAATTCCTCTGCTGTGTTCTTACGTCCATCTGTATTTGATTCACATGAACTCTGGCTAAGATTCGTGCGCCTTTTTCCATTCAATTTTTTTAGCTTTGAAACCAGGTATCCTGAATTTTCCGCGGGATTGTAAAAGAGATCCTGTGAAAAAAGGATTATAATCGCCGTCCGTATTTATAGTTACTATCGCCCTTTACTTAAAAAAACTCACTTACAATTCCTCCTATCTCGCCTGCGCTGCATTTGTAAACTGGAAAATTGGCGGTAATGGCTTTTGCAAGACCTATTTTTTGTTGCCGAGATGGATAATTACCAACTTTGCGCAGTTGTGAATGAGTTAAACACAACTTTGAGCCACTTGCGACAGGATAAGAAACAAAGAAGTTTCAGTTTTGTAGTTTTTACGAAGTCGCTAGACTCACTCGTTCCTTTTAAAACCCCTCCGCGTAGGTATAAACTTCAGGGACTCATCTACCTAAGCTCTTCACTTTCTAGAATTTAAGATAAAGCTTGCATCTAGGTTTAAGAAATAATTGAATAAAAGGATAATAAACAAAGAAGTTTCAGTTTTTTAGTCACTACAATCGCTCGTTTCGTTCCTTTTAAGCCCCTCCGCGTAGGTATAAAATACATTTTGAATAGGCACGGAATTTGTGAATGTATTCATGAATAAACAGTGAGTCACTTCCCTACCGGCAACTCAGCTAACTTTTAATGCACTTTAATCTAACTATTTCGCAACTAGAGGCGGTTGATACTTCGACTATTTTTCATGGAGCCAACTGACTATTTTAACATTGCCATGTCCTAGGCAGTAGTCAATTATCCGACTCTGCATGACTTTTCAACTAACTTAAAGTTAGCTACTTAGTAGTTGGCTATATATTAGCTATTAGCTATTTATTTAAGTTAACTACAAGTTGGTTACTTAGTAGTTAGTTAAAAATTAGTTATTTAGTAGTAAGCTATCAGTTGACTTTTTTTAAATTAGCTACAAATCAATTACCCAAATTAAAAAAAGGCCGAGAAATAAATTATTAATTTTGTGTTTTATTCTTCTTATTTTTTAAACATTCTGCATGGAAATGCCGTTTTTTAATGATTTTTAAGGCATTCCTTATCTCCTTTTCGCTGTCTTCAAAACCAAGCGAACGACAAGCATCTGTTTAAAATATTTAAAATACATATATTTGAGCTATGTTATTGGAAATATGGAAATATGCTTTCAATATATGGGTTACCCATTAAAGTTTGGTAAAAAGCTTTGAAATCTTTCAAACGCTTCTTGCCGTGGACTCCATCCAAATTGACTTCTATGCACACACTTTGGGAAATAACATCTGTCAATGTTTTCGCCAGGCGTCCTTTTAACAAAGCCTTCATCCTGTTAACCTGTTAAGTAAGTTATAAAAACTTTTAGTATAGTAATGCATTTTAGCAAGGTATTAAATTCATGGAACACAATTTTTAAGACTTACGTAGAGGTCACGATTGTCCTCACTAATAATAGTGTTGAAGTCGTGTAAGTCGTTGACACTTTTTATGGGGAAAACTGCACGTACATTATTGTTGGTTACCTCTTGGTGAAGAACCCTTTCCGTCAACACTTTCTGCTCAGCCAAGGACTTCATAATTATGTCATTTTGGTTGACAATAGTTTCTGCATTGCATTTGGTAATGAATAATAATAAGAATTAAGATGTAGTGAAATTATTTATATTTAATATAAATAACAATCTGTTTTATAAGGATTAATTACCTTGAAGCTTTTGTATGGTATCTGAAAAGAATTTTTTTACATTTAAATTAATTTAAGTTTCGCTAATTTTTTGCAATTCGAATTTCTTACTGTTCATCTCCTTAAATTGTTGCTCAATATTTTCCTTGAGGCTGCTACAACCTGGGCAGCAGCTTGTTTCGTCGCTATCTGTAAACCAATTTCTATGAAGCCAAGTTATATACAACATTTTTATTGTAGTTAATACTTACACTGAGGCATTGGTTGAATACTGAATGTGAAAATTTGTACTATTTTTAATTTAATTAATAACTTTATCTTTCAAAATTTTACGTCACTTTTGCTTGCACACGATTGATCAACTGATTCACGGACAATTAACTACAGCCTACTAATAACGAAAAGAGACATTCCAAAGAACTAACAGTAAAGATGGGAAAAAAAATCAAAAACATAAACACGTGCATTCTCTATGCTCGCCCTGATGTGGGGTATTTATGCATTACATTGTAGTTAGCTTTTAGTTAGTTCATAAAAGTTAACTAGAAATGTGTTTTTTGCGTAGTTGACTACCGAATTGCTGGCAGGGTTATTAGTGAATGTATTCATGAGCCTTTCAACTCATCTAATGGTATGCAACGAATAGCTCAAAGAATTGTATACAGAGAAGCAAGCCAAGCCAAGTGTGAGCGATAAGTGATTGTGAGACATATTCACACTCATTATTACACAAGCAAGCCATGTGATTGTGAGAAGATATTTTTAGTGAGAGCAAGTGTGAGTGAACATTGGGGGTGATTCATGAATATGAGAGCGTATTCATAAGCCAAGTATTTACTGCTGATCACTGATACAAGCTAAGCAGCTCACAAGCCAAAACTCTCTCTCTCATAATTGTAAGTGAGCAGTATTCACACTTATACTCATTCCGTGAATAATTTGCTTGCTTCATACTCAATTTTTCGCAAGTGGCTCAAAGTTGTGTTTAACTCATTCACTGCAGATCACTGGTGTGTATTTGTTAATATTTAAATTGAAAAATAAATTCTTCTTAAACTATACTATCGTTTGAGATTAAATTTTGCACCTTTTTACAGATGAACATTTATATATTATTCAACAATTTTTTAATACATACAGATGCACATAACAGCATAGGTACTATTAATCCGTGGTTTTATTATAAAACTAAACAAATATCTACTCATAAATGCACAAGTAACATATGTACGAGTATATACATTTGCTCCCATGTATGGGAATGTAAATATACCATAAGTCAATAAAAATATTTCATACTTAAGGTATATCTTGCATTATTTGATGGCAACCCTTTCTTTGCGTCCACGAATAACTGTTAATTTCGCTTGTTATATACATACAGATGTACGTACACTTGCGAGCACTTGAATAGGAACAAAAACTGATGTCGGAATAATTGGATTTTTCCATTTTTCAACATATTTTTTCTCGTTTAAAATGAAATACAATTGTCCGTAGCTGAGTGATAGGCCTCAACATTTTACCATTGTGATTAAACGCTTTTTTGTCTTAGACCTTTCGAAAAATGAACAATTTTTATTTTTTGTATAGAAGAAGACGAGCACATACAAAGAATAACTTCCTGCCTTACCATTAATTTTGAAATATATTTAAGTAGGCGCTTCTGTCTCTAGACAAATACAAACAAATTAAAAAACCGTCGGTAAATCGTTTCTGTAAAACATCATGATCCATCATTCAAACATTGTCTCTATCCATATGCGAGTTAGTGTATACTGCCATTCATACATGAGATGGGAGACAGACAGCGGTTAAGAGCGATTTTGAACATCGCGAGAATTTATTGCCAGATTGGGTAATTAATAAACCATAAGTTTACTCTAGGGAATTTTCGCATTGTGAGAGATGGGTATAGACGTAATTTGTCAATAATTTTTCAAGTTAAAACCAAATTAGTCGACAAAAGAAGGATATAAATTTTTATATATACTCGTATAATTGTGATACTTTGCAAGAAAAGCAATTCGCATTTATGGCGTACATCAAATTGCAAGTAGTGGATTGGTATTGTAGTCAATTTTTTTCTAACTTATGGTAACGCCATTTGTAATGAACAGCAATGCTGACTACCAAATAGTGTTAAGCTTATACTTTAATGTGCAGATCAGCGAGTAAATTAGTAAAATGACTCCACATTTTCTCACGTTGCACTGTTTTGGTGTTACAAATGAGAATGACACCATAAATTGGTGTTAATATTGCTTCCAAAGGTTTAGAATTCACACTTTACTTTTTTGTGTGTAGCATTTCAAATGAGTGTTTAAAGTAATTTTTCAGAATGCTCTTGAGAATATCGGTCGTTGCATTTTGGATAGCTGAAATGTCCTGAAACCAGTGTCCTTGCATGGACAACTGAAGTTTTCCAAATAG
Source organism: Bactrocera dorsalis (assembly GCF_023373825.1). NCBI lineage: Eukaryota > Metazoa > Arthropoda > Insecta > Diptera > Tephritidae > Bactrocera > Bactrocera dorsalis. Next base: position 12,853,083 of record NC_064308.1, on the reverse strand, counting down.
GTAAAAATCACAGAGTGTCTGATCAGGTGATTAGGGTGAGTGATTAATGGTTAATATGGAGTTTTTTGTCAAAAAATCAGTGACAAGCGTCGACCGATGACACGGCGCATTATCGTGCAACAGGCGCCAGGACCTTGCCTCACGGTATTGTGGTCGAGCACGACGAATGCGTGACAAAAGACGCTTCATAACACCAAGGTAAAACACAGCATTAATCGTTTGGCCAGTTGGGACGAACTCGCGGTATACAATACCCTCGGTATCGTAAAAAGAATTCAGCATTGTCTTTATTTTCTTCTGAAGACAACTTTTTTTGGCCCGACTTCTGATCGTCACAGAGGTCCTCACGACCTTCTTGGAATCGCTTAAACCACTCTTGCACATTACTACGGGATAGGCACTGATCACCATAAACTTTTTTCATTATTTGAAATGTTTCAGTAAACGTTTTCCCAAGTTTAAACAAAATTTAAAATTTGCTCTTTGTTCAAATGCATTTTACGACCGATGACCAAAAGCTGCTGTCACTTTTTGATCGATAATATCGATTGTAGTTATTGTCTTAAAATTTTTACGAAATGTCAACAAGAGATCAAATTTTTTATTTCATATACCCACCAATAGGTGACGTCACCAGAAACAGTTATATTTAAAAAGTTTTGTTTCTTTTGCGACAGACCTTGTATATATACTTACATACATATGCTAATGTATGTGAACGACATTGCCGAATAAATAATGTATACACAAAAAAACATACAAATATGCGTACACATGTAAATATGTCGCCCGCATAAAGTACAAATATTATTCCACAAAAACAACAATCGTCTTAAATAGCATCAGCAACGTCACAAGTCAATGTGGCAGCCAAATAGTCTAGTCCAGTCATTATAGTAAGTTCACCTCGGAATTCGAGATACCCAGCTGTAAGTCTATAAATACTTGTATATTGACATCCTAAAAGTTGTCTCAAAACCTACATATGGTAGGGTGTACCCAACTATTAAATTTCAAGGTCAAAGGTCACAAAAATCGTTTTTTTGCGCTTTTTTTTTAAATATCTCATTTACTATGGGTTTTTTGCTATTTGTATTTTTTATCAATATTGTAGAATACAAAATTCTCTACAAATTTTGTTTGAAAAAATTTTTCATACGGTGAACCGTTTTCGAGATAGAGGGCAGAGAGCGCGCGCTCACAGCATCACTTTAGGTCAACCGGTGCCTCCGGTCAAAAACGCGCCATATATAATTGATGAACTATCGATAAATCAGTGATTATAAATTGTTTAAATGAGTTAAGCATCCACCCCGGTAAAACTGGCGCATCCTAATAAAACAGCGCAATTCACCACAGGATGCCACTACAAAACGACATTCAGCCAGTGGTCACCACACAACGACATCGCATGCCGCTAAACCAACAAAAAGGGATTTGAACAATTCGATCAACGCTTCGTTAGATACAATTCGCACGTCAACATTCGGCATAGACTTTTCACATCAATTTTCGTTTTTTCGACACCCAACCCGCGCGCTGCAATTAATTCTCGCTTATAGATCATATATACTAAATCGGATCAATCCTGCTTTCGTCATTCAACGACTAATTCGACCGGGATCCTGCACATATCGTCCAATTTTCATCTGGATACGCTTTTTATACGATCGTGACTTGACATGCAGTGAATGCCTTTATATACTTATAAATTTTTATTGTCAAATGTGAAGTGTCAAAATATATTTTTTTAATTAAAGTAAATTGTTTTGAAAAATATAAAAGTACTTTTCTTTGCCCCGTGTAAACATGGTCCTTCGAGCCATAGTGACAGGCACTATGGATTTTTAAAGAAAATAAATTAAGACAAAATTAAGTGCAGTGCGGTACAGAGCAGTGGTGAACAATCAAAACAACAAAAGCCAAAAGAAACACAGGAAAAAAAAGTGACTCAGCCAAAAAAAAAAAAAACAAAAACAATAAACAACATTCACATATTATATGTATGACACGAAACATAAATCAGTGCAGTGCAGTGAAGTGCAGTGGCGACCAAAAACAAAAAAAAAAAATAAAATAAAGTGCAGTGACCCAAACAGAGACAAAAATGCGGTAGAAAAAATTTAAGAATATTTAAACATAATAAAAATCAAATTAGAAACAAAAGAAAGTGCAGTGCAGTATACAAAAATGTAACATACATTCATACATACACATGAAATATAAAGATTTACGGTGGGTTAAGTGACAAACGCAAAAACAAATTACAACAAAAATAAAAATACAGAGTAAAACAATTCCAGCAAACCAAAAAACCCCAACACAAACCAGGCGCGAAATCAGCAAACAAAACAAAATTTAATAAACAATCGGTCGCGAATTTAACAAACAAACAACACTTTCAAGAACCCCGTAAGCAGCTGGAAGAAGGAAAGAGGAATTGGAAAAATACGAGCAGGCATGCCATATACAGGAATATACCCTACAAATCCAAAGTGAGCGTATTCAGTTCATTTAATTTAAAATGTATGTATTATATGAAAAAAAAATTTTGTTGTATGCAATATTACAACGCTAGTAACGATTCCGTTGACTAGTTTTATACGGTTAATATTTCGGATTTAACGAAAATAATCCGGCCTTATATATTCACTTATATATATAAATATATGTATATACTATATACATTAGGGTGTGTCATTCTGAGGCAACCTTTTTTTCAACTGAAAAACAGGCTCAAAACTTTCGAAAATATGTAAAAAAAAGTCACTCAAAAGATGAGCTCTTAATATTAATATTAAGAGGTGCCTATTTCAAATTTTCTGTTTTCCATATAAATTACATGGAAAAAAAATAATTTTTTTTTGTGGTGGTTATTGTGCGGAGGTTTTATATGTGTCCCGATAGCTGCCAGTAGGGATGGTAACTCGATTCCGATTCTACTCGAAAATCGAGTTTTCTCGTAAAATAATCGATTTTTCGGAATCGATCTCCAGTATCGGTTCTTGACATTCGAAAAATCGATTATTTTACGAGAAAACTCGATTCACGAGTATAATCGGGATCGAGTTTACCATCCCTACTGGCAGCCATCGGAACACATATAAAACCTCCGCACAATAACCACCACAAAAAAAATGATTTTTTTTCTATGTAATTTATATGGAAAATAGAAAATTTGAAATAGACACCTCTTAATATTAATATTAGGAGCTCATCTTTTGAGTGACGTTTTTTTTTACACATTTTCGAAAGTTTTGAGCCTGTTTTTCAGTTGAAAAAAAAAGGTTGCCTCAGAATGGCACACCCTAATCTACATACATATATAGATAGGTAGTAACCGCTTGCCTATTTGTGTTTAGCAATACCTCTTCTGTGGAAAAAAAAACAAAAGAAAAACAGTAAGCAGGATAAACAAATAAGCAAAAGAAAATTTAAAACACAACTAGCATTATCAACAAACAAAAGTAAATGCATACATACATAATAAATACATTTGCTAACATTTTATATTAAAAATACATATTTACATATGCGCTAACAAAGGAAAATATCCTTTTTGCTATTCCGTTTTCTCGCTCTCTCACTTTTGCGAAAAATTAAAAATAAATATACAAGTATACACAAACATACGGCATTCAATCTGCCAAATACATTTCAAAACAGAAACAAAAGAAATATATTAACAAAGTGTATACTGGAGCATACAGGGACATTACCCAACTCACTTTCGCTCTCTCTTCTCATACATACGAACATACATACATATGTACATGTACGGGATAGAATCAGCCTATGATAGCATACACTACGCTGGGTATGACATATCAAATTATTAAATTTTAATTAATTTTCAAAGAAAAATTTATCGTAGTTTCCGTAAATAACTAAACGGAACGGTGAAGCAAAAATCAAAAAATACATTTATTGGAGCGAATATAAAAAAAAAAACAAATTAGTATCACAAAATATAAATAAGTCTATGAACACTACATATATATACAAATATATTATTGGCACATTACAATTGTACATACATCTTATATTAAAACATAAAAGTTCAAATTCCACATTTGCAATTATCCGGCAATACCTCTTGTTCTTTGGCAAACAAAAACAAGCAGGATTGTGGACAAAAGTCTAATTGATCTCTCTAACGAGCTCTCAATTGCTTACGAACAAATCATAACAAATAATTCGTGCATACTTATGTACAAAGCATATTGATCTCTTCGACGAGCTCTCAATTGCACAAAACATAAGCAACTTCATATGCGCATACAAACATACATATAAGTCCAAGTATTAGGGTGTACCTAAATACAAAATAATCGGACATAAAATATTTTAATTAATAAAAAGTCCGGGTTTTTCATAGCAATTAACAATTCAATTATATTTTCGCCCTAAAATATAAATAAATAATGTTATTTTGAAAAATGGTTAACAACAACAATAATCAAAATACACCTGCAGGAGCTACACGCCTAAAACAGGTTGCTAAATTTATTTCAGTAAGTGACAGTTTAACAAGATACTGCACTAGATTTGCCTCTTCACCGATCCACGAAAACTCTGAATCGTTATTAGAAATAAAAAGCCAAAATCTTGAAAATTTCTAGACTCGTCTCCAAACGGCTCATGACGCCATAGTAGAATCTGACGATTCAGACCTACCACAAAATTTGAAACAATCGGCTTACGCAATATATGACCAATATGAAGAAACAAAAGCTATGATCTCCGATCAATTAAAGCTAATAAAAGCAATTGTACCTACTCCACATCCGAGAGTAGAGCTGCCACAAATGCAACAATATCAAGAGGCAAGTTTAGGCCTCCACCTCGAGGTGCCCGCATGTGACACAGAAACATTCTATGGAGGTTATGAAGAATGGCCGTCCTTCCGGGACATGTTTACAGCCGTGTACATAAACCATTCTCAATTATCACAAGCGCAAAAATTGTATCACCTCAGATACAAAACGAAAGGCCAAGCAGGTATAATAGTAAAACAGTTCGCTCTTAATGACGATAATTTCAATTTGGATTGGGAAGCTCTAAAAGCAAGATACGAAAATGAAAGAATACTGGTCGATAAACAAGTAATGACACTATCGAACTTGCCAAAAGTTAAGAAAGGAACAAGTGTAGAATTCATCAAACTAGAATCCACTGTTTCAAATTGCTTATCGATTCTATCGACACTAAATATTCCCACAGACAGCTGGGACCCCATTCTGGTAAATATCGCTCTCATCACGAAAAAAGTGCCCAACGTGGCAACAAATGAAAGATTTTCTTACCGCCCAATATGAAATTGCGGAAAGGTTAAAAGAAAAAAGAATAAAAAACAAGAACATTAAACACGACCAAAATGCAGGCTTACATAGACCCCAAGCTAGAAGCAACAAACATTTAAACAAAAGCTTTTACAAAACACAAACGTTTACATCAGAACAAAGAAAACAAACGTCATGCGAACTATGTAAAAGAGGGCATAAACTTACATCTTGCGAGAGGTTTAAAAACTTAAAAGTAAACGAACGAAATAATTTTGTCAGGTCAAAGAGACTTTGCACAAATTGTCTGTCACATGCGCATACATATACAAATTGCAAAAGCAAATTTAATTGCTTACATTGTCACAAAAGACACCATTCGATGCTTCATTATAGCAGATATCCTAATTTACTCCAAAGAAGCGCTTACACAAAAGAAACAACGGGTTTAGCAAAAGCAAGTCCCGAAAACCAAAATTCTAAAAATTGCCAAAAGACACCATGTTGCTCGAAGGCACAAAAAGTTCAAACGCTGCACAGCGAAACGTAAAGTGGACTAGTTACCGAACTAGTTACAACCATACCAACTCAAGTTGAGTACAATTCACAATTAAGGAAATTTCAAACTCTAGAAGATCAGTATTGTGAAGACTTCTCTAAAGCTACAACTACTCGATCAAATAATGGCCGGTAGGTCGTACGACTACCACCAGAGCCACAATATTCCAATACCTCACATATTGGTAGAAAAAACAAAGTAAGATTTCGGTCTAACAATATTAAAAACTCAAATATATGTTACTTTTCGACCCCGCAGGATGGCTTTCGCCAATAATGGAAAAAACACAATCCTGAATCAATCCTTGAGCGATGGCTATTAAAAACCAAATTAGTGCATACGCACTTAAATACAATATATAACAAAATTGTTCCAAAGGGATAGCAAAAAAAAGGAGCGGTCGCTCTTATCGTCCCTACATAAGCTCACCACATAAGGTTTTGAATGGGAATCTTGAACATCCCACTTAAAAAAAATTATAATTCTAAATGAAGACGTTCGCAATTACCGGCTACTCGCTCGCAAGATCCCTCGAATTTCATAGTCCTAAATCTAGGGCTAAGGAGTATCCATTCTAGCCACATCTGAGCCAGGCATGGAGTTACTATCCTTTATAAGCCGATAATATAGAAAAGGCATATAATAAACCACCGGTAAGCCAAAACGATAAATAATAAATTTTAAATAAAACCGCAAATAAAATTAATAAAAGCAAGCAACGCATACACTTTTTTACTATAATAATATAAGTAAGTCGGATAAATCCGCAAAATATAGTTCCTTGCCAGACGCTCCTAAAGGTAAATAAATACCAAATACTATGTTTAAAACCAAAGGCATTTTCAGGATTTACAGCATGTATAATATTCTGCGCTCTCGGCAACCCTACAAGCAGTAGGCCGAAATACATGCAACAACGTGCAAGACTAGGCAAAATATTCGCCTAAGGGGCCCAGGATGTTTAAATGAGTTAAGCATCCACCCCTTCTACCCGGTAAAACTGGCGCATCCTAATAAAACAGCGCAATTTACCACAGGATGCCACTACAAAACGACATTCAGCCAGTGGTCACCACACAACGACATCGCATGCCGCTAAACCAACAAAAAGGGATTTGAAAAATTCGATCAACGCTTCGTTAGATACAATTCGCACGTCAACATTCGGCATAAACTCTTCACATCAATTTTCGTTTTTTCGACACCCAACCCGCGCGCTGCAATTAATTCTCGCTTATAGATCATATATACTAAATCGGATCAATCCTGCTTTCGTCATTCAACGACTAATTCGACCGGGATCCTGCACATATCGTCCAATTTTCATCTGGATACGCTTTTTATACGATCGTATCTTGACATGCAGTGAATGCCTTTATATACTACTAATTTTTATTGTCAAATGTGAAGTGTCAAAATACATCTTTTTAATTAAAGTAAATTGTTTTGAAAAATATAAAAGTATTTTTCTTTGCCCCGTGTAAACATAAATATTTGTCAATTTTTATTAACTATTATATTATTGGGTTGTCAAAAAAGTCTTGCGGTATTTTTATTGAATCAATTCGTGTGGCACCCATACATCGAGCTTCTTAGTGACTCCAAGCTTCTTCAAATAGTTTATAACGGTTTGATGACTACTATGCCGGTCTCTTTCGACCAATTCAGCGATTTTATTGCAATTTACGACGACAGGCCTTCCGGAGCGTAGCACATCTTCGACCACCTCTACACCAGAACAAAAACGTTGAAACCATCGATGTCCGGTGGAAATGGAAACTGTATCGGGTCCATAAATTGCACAAATTTTATTGGCGGCTTGAGATGCATTTTTGCCTTTAGTACTGTATAATATGCCGTATTTTCTCTTTATTTTGCTCCATGTTTGCGACGCTACAACTCACGAACGATTTAAAAGAAACGACAATCAATCAAACACGTATTAGCGCGTGAAATGAGCTTTCCAAAAAGGTATAGCATGACCCGACGCGACAAATAAAACTAAAACTAAGCGATTTCAGCGTCAACTAGCGCAAATACCGCAAGACTTTTTCGACAACCCATTAATTTTATTTCCATTAACACTAATGACATTTTAAATAGAAAATAATTAAGTGCATCTTCTTTAAAATCTGTAAATTTTAAAATCCTTCCACTACTTCAAAAATTATACCTGGGAATTATACGGGTCCCTATTATATACTACGAACCTTTCTATTTATAGCCAGTAGGGACAGATGTTCAAGATGTATAGTTACGACCGTCTTCTCTTTGTTTCATTTTGAATCGTATCTTGGTAAACTACGGACGTACAATTTCAAAAACTATGGCTGATTTGTGTTTTGTATGTAATAAGTCAGATTCGGGAAGTGAATCGCTTATTGAAGTAGTGCGCGGTATGAAATCTCTACGAACTGCAAGTGTCGAACGAAACGACGGAAAAATGATTATTTAAAATCAGTAACTTCTGTTAAAGTGCGTGAAAAGTGCCGAAGTGTTTACATTAGTAAAAACTGTATCCAAGCAGCAAAACGGAAACAAGAAGAAGGAGAAACTATAACTTCTCCATTAGTACTCCGTAAAAAACGAGGTGAAGTGTTTGATTTTAAGAATCAATAGGGGTATTCAGACCAGCCTTGTTAATTCGTTAGTCGTTAGTTCGGTAGTTTTTACATGTATTTTGTGTTTGTAAAATTAACAGACTATCGTTTTACCGAGTAACGAACTATCCAGCTGGCAAGCTTGATAATTGTTTCGTTACTCGGTAATATCACATCAGCTGTTTGTTTGTTGTTCGTTGCTTTATACATTTTTAACGGAAAAATAAGTCTGGTGTTTGTTGCTTATACATTTTTAAAGGGGGAAAATAAATTAGGTGCTCACTTCGTGAATTAGGAAAAATTTTGCAAAAGAAAGTATATCTTCAACAAATAGTTGCTTTTTATTTCATTAAATACTTATTTTCAGTGGAACCTCAAAAGAAAATACGCAGGAGGGCAAAGCCTCAAAAAATATGGAGTGAGGAGGAAAACCACTCGGTTCTAGAATATTTACTAGAAAATGTGAAAATTGAGGTAGTTCTTTATACAATTAGCTTTAAATAAACACTTTAATACGTATTTTTATAGAAACCAAACGCCCAATTGTACTACCAAAAATTAATTGAAAATTGTCAGCCTAGAAATCCAACGCAAGATAACTCTTGCCAACAGGTGCTACTACGGACTAAGTAGGCAATTGAGAAGCAAAGTTCTCTCTCGACAAACAAAAACCAAACTCTATAAGTCAGTATAATTCCCGTCCTGCTATATGGTGCAGAGACCTGGACGATGTCAACAACAGATGAGTCGACGTTGCGAGTTTTCGAGAGAAAAGTTCTGCGAAAGATTTATGGTCCTTTGCGCGTTGGCCACGGCGAATATCGCATTCGATGGAACGATGAGCTGTACGAGATATACGACGACATTGACATAGTTCAGCGAATTAAAAGACAGCGGCTACGCTGGCTAGGTCATGTTGTCCGGATGGACGAAAACACTCCAGCTCTGAAAGTATTCGACGCAGTACCCGCCGCGGGAAGCAGAGGAAGAGGAAGACCTCCACTCCGTTGGAAGGACCAAGTGGAGAAGGACCTGGCCTCGCTTGGAATATCCAATTGGCGCCACGTAGCGAAAAGAAGAAACGACTGTCGCGCTGTTGTTACTCGGCTATAATCGCATAAGCGGTGTCTACGCCAATTAAGAAGAAGAAGAATTGAAACAACAAATATCGATGCGACTGCGGACATGTTGCGATGCAAGGTCCGGTACTGGAAGCATATGTATATTAAGGAGGAGTGGCGCAAATCGACGGGTGCTGGAATAGATGTTGGCGATGATGTTTGCTCAATAAAAGGTAAATGCGGCTTTAATGTTAAGTGAAACTTTTTTGGTTTTTTAATAATTCTCCGTTCTTTCAGCAAAACTTTCAAAAATGTGTCCAAATTATGAACGGTTTTCGGTTTTATTTGGGAGTAAATCCGAAGCCAATTGTGTTGTAGAGACGTACAACCCTGAAGTGTCACAATACTACAGCGATTTTGCAGATCTTGTAGAGGTAGTGGAAATTGCAGCCGAATCATCACAATCATCTGCGGAACCATCGGGTTCACTTAACGACAAAGCAGAACAGACAACAGTAGGAGCAGAGGTAGCAACAGATCCTCCTACCACTCCGTCGTTCCTCGAAAAAGTGAAATAATGCACTCCAAAGAATATTTCTAGTGAACTTAAAGATATACAAAAGAAGAGAATAGTTTTTTTAACAACGAATAGAAATTGAAAAAGAAAAGTTAAATTTGGAAAAGTTAAAGCTAGAATTGGACAGAGAAAAGTTTAATAAAGATTTAGATTGATTGGAGTTAGAGCAAACAGAAAGACTAGCAATGATTGAACTAAAGTGCAAATATAATATATAAAAATTTTTTATGTTTTGTATAATAATTTTTAAGAATGTTTATGTAATAAGAATGTATTTTATATGCTATTGTTATGTTTAATAATTTTTAAGAATGTACAAATATATCTAAATGTGATAACTTGTAGTGATACAACTTTTTATATGTACATATTGTTACGATTTTACTGCTTGCTAGTTCACTTTGTTAGGTTCGTATCTCTGGATTGACAAATAAAAGCAAAACTGTTTAATTTAATTCAACAACTCTTTATTTCACAACTCGTCTGCACTATAGCAGTTTACTCTTAGCACTGATTGATTACGTTGGCGCTGCCACGGCTTATATAGCCACGCACTTCTCGCTGATGCCGACGTGTCCTTCTAGAATATTGCGTCTGGAAATTACCAGAACATAATGATATACGGCGCCAGACGCAAGCAAACAGCCACGGCGCCAGACTCAGCAATTGTTTAAGTAGACAAGCAGACATTGCGGCGCCAGATGTCTATTGTTTCGACAAGCAGACAGCCTCGGCGCCAGATGTCTACAACAAGACAAATGCTATTCCATATACCTACAGCTATTGTTCATAATAAGGGATGCATATAGCAATACAAATACAACTTAATACTACTTTTGTAACACTGCCCTCCACTAAAGCCTAATCGTCCCGATTAGGCACAAATCCTCTTGAACCAAATGGGGCGAGCCTCTCCAAATGTACTACTTTCATTTTACATCGTGCTTTTCCATTTCTTTGTATGCGGTATACCACGTCATTAAGTCGTTTCATCACCATATAGGGTCCTTCCCAGGCTGTCTGCAGTTTCGGGGACAAGTCTTTCTTTCGAAGTGGATTGTACAACAGGACCAGATCACCTTCTTCAAAACCTTTTGAATTTGCCGCTTGATCGAACCGGTCCTTCATCTTATTGCTCATCAGATGCGTATGCTGTCTTACCATTAGATGCAATTCATTCATTTCTTCCATTAAGGCAGAACAATAATCTCCATCATTTCTTACAGCTGTAGGATTCGTTCCAAACTTAAGATCAGCAGGGAGTCGCAGATCAGATCCGAAAATAATCTTTGCCGGCGTGTAACCAGTTGTCTCGTGCTTCGCTGAACGATACGCCAGCAGGAACATCTGGATGCACTTGTCCCAATTCCGTTGGTCTTTATCAACGATTTTCCGCAGATGTTCTTCGAGCGTTCGGTTGAATCTCTCTACCATCCCATCTGATTGTGGGTGTAACGCTGTTGTCCGTGTCTTGTGGATGCCCAATAATGCAGACTTCTTGGAAAATGGAAGATTCGAAATTTCTGCCTTGATCTGAGTGTAATTCGACGGGCACTCCGAACCTTGTTATCCAATTTTCTACAAACGCTTCGGCTACGGTCTTCGCTTCCTGGTTTGGTAAGGCATATACTTCTGGCCATTTACTGAAATAGTCCATTACAACCAGTAGATATTTGTTTCCGGCCGTACTGGTTGGGAACGGACCTGCAACATCCATTGCGACTCGTTCAAATGGTGATCCCACGTTGTACTGTTGTAGCCTACCGCGACTTTTGGCTTTAGGACCTTTAGCTGCCATGCACTCTACGCAATTACTTATCCATTCTGCTATGGAATCTCGACAACCGATCCAGTAGAACCGTTGTTTAATCTTCTCTATAGTTTTTGTAATTCCAAGGTGCCCTCCACTAGGTCCATTGTGATATTCTTTCAACACTTTCGGGATCATGGACTTCGGTACTATGATCAGCAGACGAGACTGTTTGCCATCTTCACTTTCCCAGGTACGATGAAGGTATCCATTAACAATGTTTATGCTGTTCCATTGGGCCCAATATGCTTTTGCAGTTGGACTCTCACTACTTATTTGTTCCTTTGTTGGTCGTACCCCATTTTCTTTGGCTATTATCAGCTTTGCAAGATCAGGGTCCTCCAGCTGATTGATTCTGATGCGGTGAGGAGTCCAATCATCTTCAGCTTCTATATTCAGTAATCGCACGTCGATTATACCTTCTTTTCCCTCTGATTTGGAGCAATGTTTACATTCCAGTGGACAAGGGCGACGTGATAATGCATCCGCATTTTTATGGAGAATCCCCTTTCGATGTTCCGTTGGTTGTTTCCGTTTTGATGGGTTTACCTTTATATTGCAATTTCGGGCAAAGTGACCCGCTTTTCCACAGTTGAAACATCTTCCTGTTGTATTTACTCGCTGTGCAGCAATTGTCTTCAGAGTCTTCAATATTTCTTCCATGAGCGCTGGTTGTTCCATTTCAACTCTTTGTACTTTGTGTGCTGGTTTACTTAGTAGCGAAGCTGTTTCCTGTGTGAGGGCGTGCGAAACCGTTTCAGCAAACGTTCTTTTTGGCAATGCATATGTGGCGCGTTTGGTGTCCACATCACGAATTCCATTTATGAAACATTGAATTTTTACCCTCTCAATGTAATCCACAGGTGCATCTGCATTTGCCAAATGAGCCAGTCGTTCTATTTCAGTTGCGAACTCTTGCAATGATTTGTTGATGGTGCAGGGCCATGTAGTTGCAGTTCTCGCACACGATTACTTAATTGAAGAACTTCTGATATTAAATTTTCTTCGTCATTTTTTAAAGTGCTTAATTCGTCTTCAAATTTTGAAAATTTCTCTTGCACTTGTTTTTGTAGTTGTGTAGTATTTTCCGTAATCTGTTGAACCAAACGCTTTTCTAAGTGCGTATTATTTTCAGTCATTTGTTGTGTAAGGCAGGACTTTAACTGTGATGTATTTTCAGCTATTTGCTGTGCCAGACGATTTTCTGTTTGCACTGCATTTTCTGCTATTTGTGATGTATTTTCAGCTATTTGCTGTGCCAGACGATTTTCTGTTTGCACTGCATGTTCTGTTATTTGTGATATATTTTCAGCTATTATTTGCTTAAAAGCTACTAACAGCATGTTCATGTCTGCACTTGATGATGTTCGTTGTTCTTCTACTTTTTTTTTCTACCTTTGTAGAAGTTTCTGGCCTATCAAATTCGAACTCGTCCACATTAATTCCATCCGCTTCCATTGCTTCACGTAGTCGTGCCTGCAGATCCGCCTTTTGCCCGCTTATCGGCAAATTACGCTCCTCCAGTTCCTTTTTTAATTGCTGAATTCTCAATTCTCCGAATTTAACCATCTTGAATTTGGATTATTTGACAATCCCACTTCTGACACCAATTGTTACGATTTTACTGCTTGCTAGTTCACTTTGTTAGGTTCGTATCAGAGAGCTGCATTGGGTGTGTTCGAACCTGTTCGATCACCCTCATTAAAAATCGAGCACGAGCGAGCGCCACACTCGGCAGCAATGGGTTCGATCGAGTGGCACACCCGGCAGCTGCTATCTGTGTGTTCGAGTCTGTTTGATCATACTCTCTTCAAAACGATCACAAGCGAGTGTCCACCAGAGAGCAGCTTCGGGTTCAAGCAGCAAACTCGGATTTTGTGTATATTATATTTTCGGGTGTGTCGTGCACGTGTTGATTGTGATCAACCAGCGTTTGAAAAACTACGCTACTCCCATAGCATTTCATTTTACTCTTGCTACCGCTCTCACTTTGTCGGGAGCCACAGCATAGCCTTAGCATAACAATGTAAAAGAAGTGCTCTACTCTGCTCCGAGTTTTGTTAGGTAAAAAACTATAGCTGGAGCGGGAGCAAAAAATTAAATTCTGCGCTATGCTCTGGCGTAGCGGTAGCAAAAAATTGGGAGCGGTAGCACAGCAGAGCTAATGAAAATTTTCATGTGCTACAACTCCCGCATGTGTTTGTTGTTTTTTTTTTCTTTTTTTGCTATTTTCTGTCATAATATTTGAATTAATTGAATAATTCAAACAAAAAAATTTTATGCAAATCATTTTGGCACTTGTTGCGTCAAGTGACTTTATAAATCTAAAATCAAATATTTTAAGAAATATATTAATAAAGTCAATTAGATAATAATTGAATAAATTATACATATATATTTTTTTATTATGTAAAATATTTACCATTTATTTACCTTGGAAATACCATACAAAAACTTCCTTAAAATATTTAGCCCTAAATATTAACATTAAAAACTGGACCAAGGAATGTAAAAATTGTCCATAGAAAATACACGACAATCCTGATTTTTTATCTTTAAAGGTATTTTAAGGCATCGCTTGACTTTAGACGCATGTTTCTCAGAATTGATCACTCTTCTTCTTCACATTTCGTGCGAATGCGAATTTCTTGGAAAAATCAAGTTTAGAGCCCCGTAATACCTCGCCGGTGTGAGTTTCGACTTTGTTGCTGTGGGCACTTTTGTAGAGTGAACAATTCTGAGAAACATGTGTCTAAAGTCAAGCGATGCCTTAAAATACCTCTGATCTGTAGGAATTTAAAGATAAGAAATCAGGATTGTCGTGTATTTTCTATGGACAATTTTTACATGCCTTGGTCCAGTTTTTAATGTTAATATTTAGGGCTAAACATTTCAAGGAAACTGAAAAAAAATAATAGTTAAAAAAAAACACCCTAATGTATATAAAAAAGGGGAAAGTAATGTAGTTAAAATTAATTTCGAAAATTCATAGAATTGAGTATTGTAATACATTAGGAATAGATGATGTTTTTGGTAATATAAAAATGGTAAATATTTTACATAAAACAAATATATATATAATTTATTCAATTATTATCTAATTGACTTTATTAATATATTTCTTAAAATATTTGATTTTAGATTTATAAAGTCACTTGACGCAACAAGTGCCAAAATGATTTGCATAACATTTTTTTGTTTGAATTATTCAATTAATTCAAATATTATGACAGAAAATAGAAAAAAAAGAAAAAAAACAACAAACACATGCGAGAGTTGTAGCACATGAAAATTTTCATTAGCTCTGCTGTGCTACCGCTACGCCAGAGCATAGCGCAGATTTTAATTTTTTGCTCCCGCTCCAGCTATAGTTTTTTACCTAACAAAACTCGGAGCAGAGTAGAGCACTTCTTTTACATTGTTATGCTACGACTATGCTGTGGCTCCCGGAAAAGTGATAGCGGTAGCGATAGCATAGCAATAATTCTAGAAATTTTGCTGCTACGGAGTAATAAATGAGAACCCTGTGATCAACACACTCGAGTGGCACTCGAAGACCAAAGAATAATAGATAAACATACCTACACACATATGTATGTTTGTTGGCGTCGGGATGTCGCGTTCTGTCTTAGCTTCGTTTGTTGAATTAGACGTATGTATGTACATATTACATATTAAATAATAATAATTCAATTAAAGAATAGAATTCACGCAAAACTTATTTCATTTATTAATTAACACATTATAAATAAAAAACAAACATTTCATTGCACTTAAATATTTCTTAAATATTTTGATTTTTTTAAAACATAAGTCTATTTCAAGAAAAAAATAATAAATAATAGAAATACATTATATTATTAGTTAAAAAACATATGAGATCGTGTTAAGTTTTATAATTTTTAATCAGTATAGTTTTTATAGTACGAATATGTATAAGAACAACAAGCTGTCTACCGATCCGGGTCTATTTCTTTTTTCTGATATTATGTTGCCAGCTAAAGAAAAAGATCTCTCGGCCGCTGCACTGCTAGCTGGCATTGAATGAATCTGACATGCAAGTTTTGATAAATGAGGGTATTTCTTCTGATTTATTTGCCACCACACCATCAAATTGAAAGCTTCAGTCATCTCAACTACTTCCTTGCTATATCTTTCTACTTCGTCTTCAGGGTTTTCTGTGGTATTTGAGACAGATGGCTTAAGCAAATTTGAGAAAAAGAATGCATCATTGCTTTTATTGGAATTCGTAGCTGGGAAACTTGAATGACTTTGTTCTAAGTCACTTTCATTAAAAGAAAAACGTGATGTCGAAGCAGAAACGGGAGTGGATGGGCTTACGGAGTCGTTTTCCGTCAATAACACAGACGATGATTGTGTAGAAGTTGGTGTATTATATTGAATTTGAGAAATGCCAAAATTCTTTATACAATGTAAGTCATCTGGCTGCATGTTTATAGCAGGCGGGTACAAAAAGCATGCAGCTTTATGCCATATACTTAAATTGGCGACCCATACTTCCTCAATTTTTTGTTTAATATTCGCTTTTAACATCGATATTGCAGCTATGTCATCACTATTCGGTTCGCAAATATTTTTTATTTTTAAAACAGATGGAAAAACATAACACAGCGATGGAGAACTACAAAGTTGTAATTTCTTGAACACAGTTTCAAAATCCTTGCACAATTCAAACAAGACTTTTAAAATCGGTATATTAACGTGTAAATTTGTTTTTTTTTTAATATTTTACAATTTTTTTGCAAGACTCTAAGACATCTGTCAGCTCTTTTGTGTCCGCGAACGACTTATCCAAAACATTGGAAAATAGATGGCTGCTGCAGTTTATGCGTATATTTTTTTGCAATGCTTTTAACATATTACTTCCCCTGTCAGTAGTAAATTTAACTGTGTCCATATTCTGAACTCCATATTCCTTAAACAAATCATCAAGCTTCTTAAAGATATAATCACCCGTAGATCTCTGAAAATCCATGGACTTCATACCCAGCACCATATCATAAAATTTTAGATCTTTTTGGTAGTGGAAGGTGACGCCTAAGAAGTTCCGCTTTACGTAGTTGTCCGTCCACATGTCGATTGTAGCTGAAGCTCCACCGCTGGTCACAATGCTATTTATTTCATCTTTAAGTTCTTTTTTTTTCACTTGCGTACTTTTGGACTTTGCGGGAAATTGTTGAGGCGTTAGGTAGCAAATTTTCTACATATCGACGCAGATTTTTGCAAGCCGCGTAAAAATATTTTTTACATTCATTGACAAATACAGTCCATCCCGGTTATGCGCCACAATCAAAGATAAAGATTTTCGTGTAATTGTTTGTTAAAAATAAAAATATAATATGGCACATAAGCGAATGCGAATACTTAAGCTAGTGGTACTTAAAACAATTATTTCTATGTATTTCAAAAAAAACAAACCGTGAGATGTAGCAAGATATAGGCAGTTAAGAGAGAAGACTTTCATTTGAGCGGAGTACTACTCAACCGGGATTCACTGTACGCATAAATCAGAGGAATATTGAATATTTTTTTTGAAACATTTCTTGACTTAAAAATCGACAAATAAACTATATTGTCAACTTTAATCTAATACATTTGAATACTTCTATTTGCGGGGTTGTCACTTTTTCCTTCTCATACAAATGGTAGAAATTGCACAATTTATGATTTTTAGCTTTTGCTATCGTCGCGAAAAGACGTTTGTAGGCAAAGACATGGTCGGGGAGATGTGATGGTGTTTGTTTTTATGAATGAAGGATGTTTGCCTGTTGCAAGAGCGCTTGCGTTCATGAAGGAAAATATTGTTGCTGCGTTTTTTTCTATAAATTTGGGCATCGACTATTTGGCTGCCATATTGACTTGTGACGCTGCTGATGCTATTTGAGACGATTCATATTTACATGTGTACGCATATTTGTATGTTGGTTTGTGTATACATTATTTGTTCGGCAATATCGTACCCATATGCATATGTATGTATGTACGTATAAAGCAGTGCGCGCACACTTTTTTTTACTGATAAATGAAAATCTTATAAAAACTTCTACCGACAGTGTGAAATCGGAGTATAACCTCGCTAACTCCCCATATAACGGTATCGTAAAAACTACTAAAAGCGCTATAAATCAACAACTAATTACGCGAGAGCCATTAAATTTTACCACCGAGATGCAATGATAAAGCTTTATGAGGGTATTGGTGAAATCACATATCTCGGACCCGACCCACGGATTTTGAGTAAATTTATTAGAAAGCATTCCTATCATATTCTCATATCACAGTGAGAAAATGAACTACTTAAATAGATCTACAATAACGCTTACTTCGCATATAACACAATTTTAAATTCCATTGATTCTTTCACTTTCACTTTCCTGTACACAAATCAGAAAGCAATTGATATAACGGGCTAAAATCTTGCACTAATAACACCTTTAAAGTATGTCACCGTATAACCAGAAATTGTCCAGTCCAAGCAACACTGTTCAAGCCCCTAAGTACCGAATGTGTGGACTCCAGTATCTGTAGTTTAATTTTGACCAAAAATATCGGTCAATGTGTGAAATATACAATTGAAATTAAGACAGAAACCTTTCCTGACAATAGTATTTCTGTGTATCAAAAATGGATTGAATCAGGTCAGTACTTCCCTGAGAGCCCATATACCTAGGTAATATAAAAATTTTCGAATTTCCAGGTGAGTTTATGCTGGATATAGGCCAATATTTGAGTTAACTTCATGAAAATTACAGAACATGTTTTGCTCATAACAGTATATCTTTGTGCCTTGTCTATATACAATTGGGCGAAAATTTGACCTAACCCCAATATAATTATTGCTAGGATTTTCG
Source organism: Bactrocera dorsalis (assembly GCF_023373825.1). Classification (NCBI taxonomy): domain Eukaryota; kingdom Metazoa; phylum Arthropoda; class Insecta; order Diptera; family Tephritidae; genus Bactrocera; species Bactrocera dorsalis. The sequence goes on along the minus strand of NC_064308.1, from coordinate 12,834,322 downwards.
AATATCTAACTGACTTATGATTGGTGATTGTACTGGTGAGGTACTTTAAATAAACCCAGGGAACATTTTTTTAAGAATGTGGTATGTTAATAGTTATTAGATAAAAGTGAGTCGATACTACCCCAACTCCTATTTACTATGTATAATGATTTTTGTTTTTCTGACAAATATTACGTCGATTGTGTATGAGTTATATAAGGTACATATATGGATACATAAAACTGCTTCGATTCCGAACCTTTAGTTGACGTTTTACATCTTAAAGAATTTCCCTGGCATTGACTAGCAAGTTGCGAGAGTATAAAATTTTCGGTTGCACCCGAACTTTCATACTTGTTGTTTACTCACTTGCTTTTCTAGCCTCTTCCAGACGTCCAATTATTCCGACACCTTTGACTTCCGTTAGTAACCACCAGTTGTGGGTGGTTTGTAAGCCACTTTTGCAAGTATGTATGTATTTAGGAACTGATCAGCAGACACTTTCGAACGTATGTATATGAAAATGAGAATTTAGCAGCAACCACTTTGAATGTATGTATGTGAGAATTTGAAAACACTTGTATGCGGTTTTATTTGAAATATTGGAAAACACTTTTAGGCGGTTTTATTTGAAGAATATTGGAGAACACCTTTATGCACTTGTAGGTGCAAATCCGAAGACACTTATATGCGCTTTTAGTTGAAATATTGGAAAACACTTTTACGCACTTGTGCTTGGAAATCTGAAGACTCTTTTATGCGCTTTTAGTTGAAATATTGGAAAACACTTTTATGCACTTGTGCTTGGAAATCTGAAGACACTTTTATACGCTTTTAGTTGAAATATTGGAAAACACTTTTATGCACTTGTGCTTGGAAATCTGAAGACATGCGCTTTTAGTTGAAATATTGGAAAACACTTTTACGCACTTGTGCTTGGAAATCTGAAGACAATTTTATGCGCTTTTAGTTGAAAAATTGGAAAACACTTTTATGCACTTGTGCTTGGAAATCTGAAGACACTTTTATACTCTTTTAGTTGAAATATTGGAAAACACTTTTATGCACTTGTGCTTGGAAATCTGAAGATACTTTTATGCGCTTTTAGTTGAAATATTGGAAAACATTTTACGCACTTGTGCTTGGAAATCTGAAGACACTTTCATGCGCTTTTGGTTGAAATATTGGAAACCACTTGTATGCACTTGTGCTTGGAAATCTGAAGACACTTTTATGCGCTTTTGGTTGAAATATTGGAAAACACTTGTATGCACTTTTAGTTGAAATCTTGGAAAACACTTGTATGCGGTTTTATTTTAAAAAAGTTCACTTGTATAAAAAACGTTGCTGTCGTCAATCGCTTCACACTTGTAGACCACCGGAGAAAAAAAGAAATGTCTTGTCGCCACGAACGGGAATCGTAAAAAAGGGCCGTTGCTCGTTACTGCTGATCTTTTTAAGGGCTGCTGAGTGGCGAGTACGCTGCATTACGGGATAGCGGTATGGTATTGCCATTTGCTTTCTCTTCATATGTGATGTATTCGCGTGTGGTCTTCATGTGTGGTCTTCATGTGTGGATCGTGTTGATGTCATGAGTTATCGTCCAGGGACGTGAGTTGAGGGGGGGCGCTAACTCATCTAGCCATCCCGGCCCCCCTAGGCGAATATTAGCCTAGCAGTCGCTGTAGTTGCTGCAGCGTGGCAACAACACTGCTGAGGCCAGTGGAGCGGGGGTATGACGACCGAGGCTGTCGACGCCGTGATGATACCTCATTTCGCCTCGATATGGTTGGAGGAGGGGCTATTAGTCTCCTTTGCCGACCCGGACGACTCGTCTGCTGCGATCTGCCCGCGGAGCGTTGGCGCATAACGGCCCGTTTTGGGGCACGATGCAGCATAGTATGGTGTGCCCGGTTGCACAGTTGGCAGAGGGTGACTGACGTACACTCCCGTGTGTGGTGTGCCGTCGCCAAACAATTCAGGCAGTGTCCGTGAGCCAGAGCAACCTTCTGGCGTTGTAAGGGCTGCATGCCACGGAAAATGCTGCAATGTTGTAGCCGATGAGAGCGCCGACACAGGGGACATCGGTTGCGCGGAGGCTCCGCGGCTGGTGTCGAGGGGGGTGGTAGCGGTCGCGTACCACTACGAGGAGCGGTTGCAGGAGGCCTTGCCGCTGGGCTTCGTGGCGCTGAAGCTGCCCCAGGGCGTGGCGCAGTAACGGTGGACCTCACTGTTGGCGTTGGCACGCTGGGCATATCCCCATCCATATCGATCTGTATAAAGAAGTTATAATAATTACAAATGTGCTGCATGCAATTTATATGGCGATTGTGCCACGGTATGTGGCAAGAATGGGTCGTCATGTAGATCGACCATTGCGGTTAGATTCATTAGTAGTTTCGATTAGGGTTTATCTGTGGGTTCATCGATTAATTATTTGATTTTAATTTTGTTTGCGGGATTATCGATTAACGATATGATTTTAATTTTGTTTGCGGGATTATCGATTAACTATTTGATTTTTTAAATCTTGTTTGCGGGATTATCGACAGTTTTCTCATTATATGCGAATTCGGTATTATATGGCAGAAAACATAGCTTCACGAGCGGTCGTGTTAACATACCGCTTTGAGTGCGGAGATCAACAACTCGCACATGACCGTCAGAACCGTAGTGTAGGTTCTCTATGCGTTCAAGCCGCCATTCGGTAGGGGGCAGACACTCATCATGGATGATGGCACAATCTCCAAGCTTTGGTGCCTTTTCTGGACTCTTCCACCTGTACCTTTTATGAAGGTCCTTTATATATTCTTCCTTCCATCGGCGGCTGAAATCGTGATGGAGAATTTTTATTCTCTCCCATTGATTTAAGAAGGATAGCGACCCTACGCCTGGCTCAGGTGTGGCCAGAATGGGTGCTCCTTAGAGAAAATGCCCTGGTGTTAGGGCAGTGAAGTCAGAGGGATCTTGCGAGAGGGTTGTGAGTGGCCGTGAATTGAGAACGGCTTCAATTCTCACTAACAGTGTGGTGAACTGTTCATAATTAAATTTGTAGTTTCCAGCTACTTTTTTGAAGTGGGATTTAAAGCTCTTTACTGCTGATTCCCATAAACCACCCATGTGAGGAGGGCTTGGGGGGATAAATTGCCAGTTAATACCCTGAGGAGCATACCTTTGTACAATCTCTGGTGAGACTTGTTTGATAAAATCCACAAACTCCTTTTCAGTGGCTCTTTGGGCTCCAATGAAGGTCTTACCATTATCGCTCATCAGTTTTGATGGGAAGCCGCGTCGTCCGACGAAGCGCGCGAATGCCGCGAGAAAAGCCTCCTTTGTCAGATTCGTACACAGCTCTAGGTGCACTGCTTTTGTCGTAAAACAGACAAAGACAGCCACATAACCTTTCATTAAGGTGGGGGACCTTAGCATGGACGCCTTTATCTGAAAAGGCCCAGCAAAGTCGACACCTGTAACTGTGAAAGGCAGAGCGAAGTTGCAGCGTGGAAGTGCTGCCATAATCTGTGTTCGCAACTTCTGCTTGTGCATAGTGCAGATCTTGCACATGAAAATGCATTTCTTTATTTGGGGCTCTTGACGGACTATATGCTGCGTTAGGCGATGTTCAGCGTGAAGCATGAGTAAGTGGATATAGTTGAGGAGTAATGTGGCAAGTTGGGATTTCTCTGCTATGATTAGAGGGTGGCGTTCGTTATACGTCAGGCTTGAGTTAGCAAGCCTACCATTGGCACGAAGCAGACCTTTCGTGTCCAAGAATGGGTTAAGAACCAAGATTGAACTCTTTTTATCAATGGGTTTTGATTCTCTTAGTAATGAGATATCGCGGCTGAAGTAGCGCATTTGAGTGGATGCGATTAGTGCGACCTTTGCCTTTTGGAGTTCTAGGTGCGTTAACGTATCGCATTGGTTAGCTTCTGGGTGAATTCCCTTAATTTTATTTTTGAGTCGCTCTACGAATTTTAGCATGTAGGCGATAACTCGAAGGGCACGAGGGAACGATGAAAATCGCTCAAGGATGTCATTATCATCCAATGTTGCGTGAAAGCAGTCGATTTTTCGACTTTCTGGGGCAATTATATTGCGCATGGGCGATTTTGGCCAAGAATCGGGAGATTCTGTTAACCATCGGGGGCCATTCCACCAGAGAGAGGTGGTGGCAAGGTGCAGCGGCTTACACCCTCTTGTACCTAAATCGGCAGGATTGTCAGCACTGGCTACGTGTCGCCAAGTGGCTGACTCCACTAGGTCAAGTATTTGTGACGTACGATTAGAAATGTACGTTTTCCATGCGTGAGGTGGTTTTTCCAACCAGACTAGAACGATTTCAGAATCGGACCAGAGATGCAATCGGTATTTTTTCATGTTTAAGTGGGTCTGCACCATGGAAACCAATTTTGCGAGTAGTAGGGCGCCACAAAGCTCAAGTCGAGGTAGACTTAGCGTTTTTAGAGGAGCCACCTTAGCTTTAGCTACTAATAAGTGGCTTGTGGTCGCGTTATCGCTTTGAGTGCGCACATATAAAATGGCACAGTATGCCTTCTCCGAGGCGTCACAGAAGCCGTGTAATTCGACTTTGTATTCGGGGGAGTAGTTTACCCACCGTGGGATTTGTATCTGTGAGATATCGTTTAGGTTGCTCGCGAACTGTGACCACTTTTCTAAACGAAGTGGTTTTACTTGTTCGTCCCAATCGGTCCCATCTAGCCATAATTCTTGTATCAGGATTTTAGCTTGTATCATAATTGGTGAAAGCCATCCTGCGGGGTCGAAAAGTTTTGCCACCGAGGATAAAATCTGTCTTTTTGTGATGGCTGATAATGCGGATATGGACTCTGTCGTGTATGAGAACTGGTCCGATATCGCATTCCATTGGATGCCCAGAGTTTTTGTTGTACTTTCCTTTTCGAAAATAAGAAAATTAGTGTCCAACAAATTTTCTTTAGGTGTGTCCTTTAAAATATTAGGATGGTTCGCCGTTATCTTTTTCAACGGAAACCCTGCTGTATTGAGGGCTTGTGTCACTTGTGTTAGTGACTCGTATGCCTGTGGAAGAGTATGGCTTCCAGACAGAATGTCGTCTACATACGTTTGCGTTTTTAACACCTGGGTTGCCAGAGGAAATTCTGACTTGGTGTTCTCTGCCAATTCGTGCAGTGTTCGAACGGCTAAGTATGGAGCACAGTTGACGCCAAAGGTAACTGTTTTTAACTTAAAGTCGCGTAGTGGACTAGTGGGTGATTTTCTGAAAATAATTCGTTGAAAGTCTTGATCGTCTTTATGTACGACTATTTGTCTATATATTTTCTCGACGTCCCCGTTGAATACGTATTTGAAGATACGCCAATTTAAGATAAGCAGCATTAGGTCTGGCTGAAGCGTGGGTCCCGTAAATAAAATGTCATTTAGGGAATTTCCCAAACTAGTGGATTTTGACGCATTGAAGACAACTCTCACCTTTGTGGTTTTTTTGTCTGGCTTTATTACTGCATGATGCGGCAGGTAAAATGAATAGTATTTACCTTTTATGATTTTTTCGCCAGGGCTGACTTCCTCCATGTGGTCTAAATGGAGGTATTCCTCTAAAACCCTATCGTATTCTGGTTTTAGCTCGCCTTTTTTAAGTAGGTTTTTCTCCATACTTAAAAACTGTTGTATAGCAGAGGTGCGGGAATGACCTAAGGCGAGTGTGCGGGGAAATTCTGGCTTTAGTGGTAGTCGTACGACGTACCGGCCATTATCTAATCGAGTAGTTGTGGATTTGTAAAAATCCTCACAATACCGATCTTCACGAGTTGTGATTGATACGGGAGCTCTTCTAATTCCCAAAATTTTCTCAATTGTGAGTTGAGGTACTCGTTTGAGACTTCCTCAACTTGAGTTGTCAATGCTGTGACTGGTTCCGCGACTAGTCCACTTAGGACCCATCCGAAAATGGTATTTTGCGCCAGAAGTGTATTTGTGATTTTCTCAATACCTTCGAGTATTATCTGTGGTATGAGATCGCTGCCTAATAGAAGATCTATTTGAGCGGGAGTGTTGCAGTTGGGGTCTGCTAACTTAAGGTGTGAAACCTTTTGCCAATGCTCGCTATTTATATGATAGCTTGGAAGCATGTTTGTTAATTGCGGTAAGACAATAGCTTCTGCTTGAATGCGCTTATCCGCTTGGGGGGAAATTAGGGTAATGGGGCAAATTTTATTGGAGTTTTGAACTACTCTTCCGCCCATTCCCGTAATTTCAAAATTGGCTAATTTTGTAGGCAGTTGAAGCCTATTTTGTGCCCTAGACGCAATAAATGATCGTTGTGATCCTTGGTCTATTAAGGCTCTAAGTTTAAACAGCTCTCCTCCGTGTTCGATGGAGACGACTGCTGTAGGTAGTAGTACTCTACTGTTGTTTTCGCTATGTAGCGTTTGGGTTTTTAACGCCTTTGAGCAGCATGGTGCTTCTTGGCTGTTTTCTGAATTTGTTGTTGCAACTAAACCTGTTGCCCTTTTTATGTTTGCGCTGTTTGGGGGTGAGCTGGAAAAATTGGTAATGTGTAACATCGAATGATGTCGTTTATGGCAATAAACGCAATTAAATTTGCTTTCACAATCTTTAAGCATGTGTGCATGTGATAAGCAGTTTGTGCAAAGTCCTTTTGACTTTACGAAATTGTTTCGGTCAACTATGTTTAATTTCTTAAATTTCTCGCAAGATTTCAATTTATGTCCCCCTGTGCACAAATCGCATGACGTTTGTTTGTATTGTTCAGATGTGAACGTTTGATTTTTGAAGAAGCTTCTATATGAGTTGTTGTTGCTACTGGCTTGGGATCTTTGGAAGCTTCTATTAAGGTCATGGGAAATACCTTTTGGTTTAATTATCTTTTTATCAACTCTTTCTGCGATTTCATACTGGGTAGTTAGGAAATCTTGCATTTGCTGCCACGTGGGGCATTTTTTCCTTGATGAGAGAGATTGTTCCCATAGCAATAACGATTTTTCTGATAATGCGGTGGTGCATATGTTTACCAGAATTGGGTCCCAATTGTCTGTGGGAACGTTTTGTGTGGCTAACACCGACAAACAGTGGATTGAAGTTTCATATATTCTTCACTTGTTTCCTTTTGAATTTTGGGCAAGTTCATCAATATCGTTATTTACTTATCTACCAGTATTCGTTCGTTTTCGTACCTTGATCTCAAAGCTTCCCAAGCCATATGGAAATTGTCGTCATTTAATGCGAACTGTTTTACGATGACGCCTGCTTGACCTTTTGTTTTGTATCTGAGGTGATACAACTTTTGAGCATTTGATAATTTCGGATGGTTTATGTAAACAGCTGTGAACATGTCCCGGAAGGACGGCCATTGTTCATAACCACCATGGAAAATTTCCGTGTCGCATGCGGGCACCTTAAGGTGGATACCCGAACTTGCCTCTTGATTTTGAATTTGTTGCAGCTCTACTCTCGGAGGTGGAGTAGGTGCAACTGCTTTAATTAATTTTAGCTGATCTGCGATCATAATTTTTGTGTCTTCATACTGGTCTAAGCAGTTTTCAAATTTGGCGTAAGCAGAAGATTTAAAGTTTTCCGGTAGATCTGCGTCGTCAGTATCTACAATTGCGTCATATGCAGTCTGGAGACGTGTCCAAAAATTTTCAATTGTTTGGCCTTTTATTTCTAGCGCCGATTCAGAATTTTCTTGAATCGGCGAAGAAGCAAATCGATTGCAATATTTTATTAGACAATCACTCTCAAAAATGAATTTAGAGTATGATATGTCTTTCCCCCTTTTTTGCTTCGTAGCACCTTGCTTCGAGCGTGTAGCTTCTGCAGGTGTACATGGACTTTTTTCGTCAGAAATCATCTTTGGGACTTTTAGTAACTGACTTGGTTTGGAGTCCTTTGAGTCTGAGCTCATTTAAAAAATGTATAGAATAACAAAATGTTTCAGTAACTTAAATAAAGTAAGTGAAAGTATATATGTAAATGGTTTCGCACAAAGTATGTATAATATGTCGCAAAAAAGACTCTTTGTATGTAGAGCTGCAACGAAAATCGATAAACCTGTAATTTATTTATTTTTATTCTTTTGATATACTGAAATTATTTGGTGAATGCCAAGTTAAAGTTCGTATATGTATGATTGGCCGCGAACCCTTTATGTAAATAAGAGTTTTGAATTAAGTTAATAAACAAAAACGCTTTTAATCGCTGTAAGCTTATGTATCCCGAAAACTCTTTTGAGTTAAATAAGAGTTGTTTTCAGAGTATTCAATTTAATTTCGCTTTAATTTTCCAAAATTTTTTTTTTGTTTGTATTGACCGCAAAAATTTTGTATGTATGTCCGTAAGTCTTATAGGGTATACCTATAAGTAGTTGTTTTTTTTTTTTTGTTATGTGTCAATGAGAGCTCGTTTTAGAGATCACTGCACTCTGTACGTATGTATGTATGCACATATGTATCACGCTTTGATTTATTTTACAATCCTGCTTGTTTTTGATCAAAAACCAAGGGGTATTGTTGGATATGTGCCAATATGGACTTTGAATATATTGTAAACGCAATCCTGCTTGGTTCTGTTTGCCAAAATCCAAGGGGTACTGCGGGATATATGCCAAAGTGGACTTTGAAGCACAATGCGTATTTACATATGTGGCTATACACGACTTATACAAATATTTAATAAATTTTCCGCCAGTACTAAATTTTGTTTTTTATTCTTTAATTGAGAGAAATTTTTTTTTTTTATTTGAAGTGTACCCGATTTAAATGGGGTATATTTTCCCCAGTAAGGAGGAACCGCGAGAAGAAAATTAAAAGAATAATTTCCACAACTTCAATTGTTTGTGGATATGTATGAATGTACATGTATAAGTAGAGGTATATATATATATGTATATGTGTTATTATGTTATATATTAAGGAGCAAGTTATACTCTTGCACAATATATATACATCAGTAAGTGTGTATATATTGTACATATAATATATATGTAGAAAATTTTGAATATATGCATGTATGAACGTATAAGTATTTGTATGTATGCTTTAATATTTCTTATTTCTTTTGTCCGCTTATCTTTTGCCTTATGCTTATTTTGAGCAATCCTGCTTATACTTGATTAAGAACAAGAGGGTATTGCTGGAAATTAAAGAGCAGCTTTGGTTTTGTGGAGATTTATTTTTGTGTTTCCCAACAAAACGTTAAGCATTTATTGGCAAGTATTTTTGTTGTATTTCGCGACCGCTATACATATATTAGTTAGCTTCGTAATTTATTTCGCGCCCGTTCTCTCTTTTTATAATTGCTACTGTTTTACCGTTTTCTTTTATTATTTTATACTATGGCTCGAAAGACCATATGTTTACTCACTTGCTTTTGTAGCCTCTTCCAGACGTCCAATTATTCCGACACCTTTGACTTCCGTTAGTAACCACCAGTTGTGGGTGGTTTGTAAGCCACTTTTGCACGTATGTATGTATTTAGGAACTGATCAGCAGACACTTTCGAAAGTATGTACAGTCAGAGTCATAAGTCTACAAGCAGTCAATATAAAAATGTTTGTTTCAAAATATTTACAAAATTTATTTATTTTTTGAATTCAAGTTGTATTTTTCTTATACTGAACTGAATGTAGAATGCTGGCGCCAAGTTTCTTTGCACGTGTTCGCAAGACAGACGAGTTAACGGCACTTTTCTCTTCCGAGGTAACAATACAAGCGATCAAAAGTCTACAAGCACTAAATATATGAAGGCGTAACATTGTAAAATTAAATTTTTTTTGTCTTTTAATAACGAGTTGGGTATCCACGGCGCTTTAGGACCTCTGCTAACCGTTTTTTCATCGAACCTACACGTTTGCTGGTCTCCTGAGGTGTTATTTTAGACCACTCTTCTAATATAACGTTTTTGAGCTGATGTATGCTTGATATTGAGTGATTACGTATCTTTCTTTCCAAAAGTGCCCATAAATGCTCGATTGGGTTTAAGTCTGGCGACTGTGGAGGTGTGCATAGTTGTTTAGGGGCGTTGTAGAGCAGCCAAAGCCGTACGATTTCTGCAGTGTGCTTGGGATCATTATCTTGTTGGAAGTAAAACCGGTTTGTCAATCCTAATTTTTCAGCACTCGATCGCATATTACGCTTTAAAATGTCTAAATAAATAAACCTATTCATTGTAGTCTCCACAAATTCCAGGTTGCTGGGGCCGCTGGCTGACATACAACCCCAGAGCATCACCCCACCACCTCCATGTTTCACAGTGGGATAAAGATTGCATTGGTTGAAAGCTTCCCCTCGCTTACGCCACACTAATTTGCGTCCTTTTATACCGAATACACAATACTTCGTTTCGTCGGAGAAAAGCACATTGTTCCAGAACTCATCTGGCATGTTTATATATTTGTTTGCGAAAGCAATTCGCTTTATTCTATTAATCCGTGAAACAAAAGGTTTTTTTCGTGCTACCCTACTATGAATCCCAGCCCGTCTCAAAATTCTTCGCGCAGTAACGACCGAAATATTTTTTGCGAACCTTTCCTGCACATCACGTGCAATTGTTGATGCAGTTATTCTCGGATTTTTCTTCACCACATTCAGGATTGAGCGACATTCACGGACCGAGAGTTTCGGTGGGCGACCAGATCTAGGCTTTGACGTGATGATTCCCGTACTTTTGAAGTTTTTTATTATGGTATAGACCGAACAGTGCGATTTTCCAACCAAATGTCCAATTTCCCTATTTGATTTTCCTTCCTTCCAGAACTTAATGATAACAGTTCTTTCGCCGGTACTGATTTCTTTCCGATTAGACACCATCGTTAATATTTAAATCGAGTTTATAAAAACAAAAGATTTTACTTCATTTTTCTGATAAATGAACTCAAACACAATAAAATGTAATTAAAATTTACGCAAATTAACATGTAACACGCACTAATGCCCCGATATTATTAAGTGCTTGTAGACTTTTGATCGCTTGTATTGTTACCTAGAAAGAGAAAAGCGCCGTTAACTCGTCTGTTTTGCGAACACGTGCAAAGAAACTTGGCGCCAGCATTCTACATTCAATTCAGTGTAAGAAAAATACAACTTGAATTGAAAAAATAAATAAATTTTGTAAATATTTTGAAACAAACATTTTTATATTGACTGCTTGCAGACTTATGACTCTGACTGTATATGAAAATGAGAATTTAGCAGCAACCACTTTGAATGTATGTATGTGAGAATTTGAAAACACTTTTATGCGAATTTTATGAAATATTGGAAAACACTTTTATGCGGTTTTATTTGAAGAATATAGGAGAGCACCTTTAGGCGGTTTTATTTGAAGAATATTGGAGAACACCTTTATGCACTTGTAGTTGCAAATCCGAAGACACTTTTATGCGCTTTTAATTGAAATATTGGAAAACACTTTTATGCACTTGTGCTTGGAAATCTGAAGACACTTTTATACGCTTTTAGTTGAAATATTGGAAAACACTTTTATGCACTTGTGCTTGGAAATCTGAAGACACTTTTATGCGCTTTTAGTTGAAATATTGGAAAACACTTTTACGCACTTGTGCTTGGAAATCTGAAGACACTTTTATGCGCTTTTAGTTGAAATATTGGAAAACACTTTTATGCACTTGTGCTTGGAAATCTGAAGACACTTTTATACGCTTTTAGTTGAAATATTGGAAAACACTTTTATGCACTTGTGCTTGGAAATCTGAAGACACTTTTATGCGCTTTTAGTTGAAATATTGGAAAACATTTTACGCACTTGTGCTTGGAAATCTGAAGACACATTTATGCGCTTTTGGTTGAAATATTGGAAACCACTTGTATGCACTTGTGCTTGGAAATCTGAAGACACTTTTATGCGCTTTTGGTTGAAATATTGGAAAACACTTGTATGCACTTTTAGTTGAAATCTTGGAAAACACTTGTATGCGGTTTTATTTTAAAAAAGTTCACTTGTATAAAAAACGTTGCTGTCGTCACTCGCTTCACACTTGTAGACCGCCGGAGAAAAAAGAAATGTCTTGTCGCCACGAACGGGAATCGCAAAAAAGGGCCGTTGCTCGTTACTGCTGATCTTTTTAAGGGCTGCTGAGTGGCGAGTACGCTGCATAACGGGATAGCGGTATGGTATTGCCATTTGCTTTGTCTTCATATGCGATGTATTCGTGTGTGGTCTTCATGTGTGGATCGTGTTGATGTCATGAGTTATCGTCCAGGGACGGGGGGCGGCGCTAACTCATCTAGCCACTTGTTTTAAAACATATATATATTTTTTATTTTATAGGGATAGGCGAAGGAAATTTAAATCCTTCATTAAAAAAATTCAATAATTTCCACAGAATAAATGAAGATTACAGAACACAAAATAGTGTGCAAGGTAAAATAAATCAATTTACAGCCTTACAAAGTTTTAGGATACGAGTATACTAATAGATTTAACAATCAAACAAATTAAAGGCCAATACATAACAAAAACTATGCCAGCAAACAAGAAAATATAATAATAAAACTAATAACACATGCAATTTACGACATCAACAAAATAAATCGGGTCAACATAATAGTAGACTTGAAAATACAAATATATTTTTCGAGACAGTACTCTAGGAATAACTGGACTAAAAATAACAGTCTACATTATAGGTTTATCACAAAAATGATTGGTTTTATCACAATATACTCACAGCAGTTTGTCAAGTAATTCTTTGCAAAATGGAAAACGTCATTGAAATAAATTTTCAAGTTTATTTTTCTTAAGAAAAAATGGATTTATTTCAGTTTTTTCTTTTAAATTATAATAAGAGTGATTATTAGCTACAATTATAATTAAAAAAACTTCTTTCAGCATTAAACATAACAAGAAAAACAAAAAGTGTGCAAATATTAGGCTGTCAATTAATTCTTTGCAAAATGCAAACAGAAGCTGAAGTGAGACACAAAACAAAGCAACGGTAAATCAAATTCCAGGAAAATCAACACATGCGTCTGGAATATGTTCTCATGTCTCGTTTTATTACGGTTTTGGTTTTAATAAGTGCACAAGTGTTCGCAATACGGTATTAAAACAATGCCTGGTAAACGAGTTGGTGAAAATGTAATACAGTTGGTTTATTACAACTATTATAAGGGTAAATCGGCAAAGGAATTAGCTGATATGTTTAATATTAAATTAAGGACAGTATATAACATCATAAATCGGGCAGAAAAAGAAAATCAGCTGCATTTGAACAATTCTGGAGGGAGACCAACAAAACTTTCCAGACGTCATCACTCAAAAATTTTGAAAACGATTAGCGATAATCCGATTGGCATTGGAACTAAAACATGACTGCAATGCAATAGTTCGCCAAGAGACCATAAGAAAAGTTCTCAACATGCACAAGCACTCATCACACGTAGCTAAAAAGAAACATATGTTTTCTGCGATCAACATCGATAGGCGGCTAAACTTTTCTATTGCCAATGTTAACAAGCCGGCGGAGTACTGAAACGACGTTATTTTTTGTGATGAAACTAAAATAATGTTGTACTATCATGACGGACCCAGCAAAGTGTGGAGAAAACCCAAAACAGCCCTTAATAAAAAAAATATCGTGCCAACAGTAAAGTTTGACAAACTTTCCGTAATGGTTTGGGATGTATTTCACCCAAAGGCGTGGAGAGCTTCGTATATTTAATGATGTAATGACCAAAGAATTTTATTTGGATATTTAAAAAAAAATAAATTAACAAAAGGATGCCAAGGGACGCCACACCAAATATTAGAACCATAGTTTATAAGTTTTCGTTACAAGTTTAAGCAATGTTTACATTTTGCAAAGAATCAATTGACAGCCTAATATTTGCACACTTTTTGTTTTTGTTGTTTTCTTGTTATATTTTATGCTGAAATAAGTTTTTTTTTTAATTATAATTGTAGCTAATAATCACTCTTATTATAATTTAAAAGAAAAAACTGAAATAAATCCATTTTTTTCTTAAGAAAAATAAACATGAAAATGTATTTCAAGGACGTTTTCCATTTTGCAAAGAATTACTTGACAAACTGTACATCTACAAACACAAGGAAGTTTCGACCTCGAGAAGCTGCAATCACAACAGACAGCTGATTGATTTTTTACTCGACTTGCACTCCTGCTCTCTGAGAGCATTCATAAGCACTTTGGTATAAGGGAATTGCTGGATGGCATTTCAGCTGCAAACGAAACCACTGGGTTTCACAAAAGACAAAAAAAAACAGCTGGTACGGTGAGGAGTTCTGTGTCGTTGTGGAGATCAGACTGCCTGTCCCTCAACGTTACAATCGTCCATAACACGTGCGAGATGGGATAGGTACTGAGAGCTGAAGGAAGAAGCGAGACGCATTTGCAGACAAACAAGAGATAGGTCGAAATACGTAAGTACGAAGAACTTGACAAGGTGGCGAAGTAATGCTGAAAACTATACGAAAAGATGCGGCGACTAACAAAAAGCTTAAAGTCCGGAGCATACTCTAGTAACCGATGCCCGGAGCACTCAGCCTGCTGACAATGGACCAGACATACATTTGTTCGACCATGAAGAAGTTCGAATAGCAATTACCCGTCTGAAGAACAATAAAGCGGCAAGAACGATGAGTTGACGGCCAAGCGGAGACTTCTTTCTAGACTATGGTCGGACTAAAGCATGCCCGACAATTGGAATTTAATTGTGCTCTGCCCAATCCACAAGAAGGGAGACTCCACAATCTGTGTCAACTACTGTGGGCTAAGCCTTCTTAACATCACATCGTGAAAGGGATATCGACACACACCTTGATTTTAAAGTCGCCTACGACAGCACGAAAAGGAACTGCTTTAATGCCGCGATGTCTAAATTTCGTATCTGCGCAAAGCTAATACGGCTGTGTAAGCTGGCGTTGAGCAATACCAAAAGCTCCATCAGTATCGGGAAAGATCTCTCCGAGGCGTTCGATACCAAGCGAGGATTCAGACCAGGGAACTCCCCAAGGGAACCCCTTGCTGGAGAAAATAACATGAGCTGCAGAACTTTGTAGAGAATGTACAATATTCAATATAAGCCTGAACACCCGCGCCATTAGTTCTGCTTTCTTCAGACCAGGATAAGGAAGAGAAGCAAATGCGACTCTTCGAAGTCGTGGATAATTTCATCTATCTTGGAACCAGCATTAACACCAACATCAAGGCCAACAGATGCTACTTCGGACTAAGTAACCAATTGAGATGTAAAATACTCTATCGTCAAACGAAAACCAAACTCTATAAGTCACTCATTATTCCCGTCCTGCTATATGGTGCAAAGGCATGGACGATGACAACATCTATGAGTCAGCGTTTTTTTTAGAAAAAAAGGTTCTGCGGAAGATTTACGGTACTTTTACATTGACAACGTCGGCCACGATTGAATTCGTTGTACCAGTTTTTCATAGTGCTATTGGATGGTGCTTCATAGCCATACAAAGATTTTAGTTCATCGATGCACTCTCGTCGTGATAATCCACGTCGAAAGTTGTGAAAAATGATCGCACGAAAATGTTCACGAGTTAATTCCATTTTTTGGCCGAGATGAATTTTTTAATTCCCTGTAAATAAAACAATTCACGATTAAATGACAAAACGTTCTGAGTGATGTTATGCTAAAAAATGTCAAATTTTCCAATGGAAATGTCAGATTGCACCTGGCAACACTTAGTGTTGCCTAGTCCAGAAATATATATAGCAGCCTATGTAGAGAAGAGCACACAAAATAGGGCGAATAGAAATGACTTACAAAATGTAGCACATATTAGGCAACAATACTATTCGCCGTTGACGAACAAATAATTTAAGCAATATGTGAAAAATTATAATAAATGTATATCTATAATATAAAAATGAATCGCAAAATGTGTTGCTAAGCGCATAATTCAACAACGCCTATACCAATTTGACCAATTCTTTTTTTTAATGTTCCTTGAAGTTCAAAGATGGATTTTACGGCGAGAAAAATTCGAATACTTGTCTGCAAACCCCTAAAACCGGCCCTTTTCTTTTTCCCATACAAACGAGTTAATGTTTGTTTGTTAGTAACGCTAAGGCTCGAGAACGGCTGAACCAATCTTGATGAAATTTTCAGAGGTTGTTCGCTGTGCATCGGAGAAAAATAAAAAAAACGTATGCTTTTCGTGAGGAAAAGTCGGAAAACTGGACAATTCAAAAAAGTAACCTTTTTTATTAAATTTTTTTTTATTTTTCTTTTTGTTTTGTTTTTCAATTATTTGAATCGTTCAAATTTGTCGTTTGCTTTCTTTATTCGGGCTATTGAAAAGACAAATTATGGAAAATTATTCGGTGAAAACGTTATGTGTGTTTCACACAAAGTGATCAATTACAGATTGAAATTTGTTACGACGCCACCTCTTCGCGCTAATATCGGTAGGCGTTCTTTTTGGCATCAACGAATGGCAGCCTAAAGCACCTGACCCAGTACTCCCAGGATTCGATGATATGAGTGCGGGAATTATGGATCATGGTCAATCAGCAAGCGATCGCCACGATGTCTCAGCACGACTTTTCAAACAACAGCAACAATGTTTGGTGGACTTTATCTTGAAGCAACGTATGTATATATGTTAGCACGACACATATTAACAAATGTTAAGACACGCATACTATTACACCAACATTCTTTAGCGCAACATAACACCTCATTATGTTAAGGCATAGGCATCCAACATACATCCAACTAATAAAGTAATAAAGTCGCTTACGTTGCGGCACGTGTAACTCCAGACTATGGGAACGGACGGCCAGCAACAAAAATCTAGCAAAACGGTGGGAACCACAGAATCAGCACTTTTGGTCACGTAGCAGTAGCGACAGATTTAGGGCCAGCATTAAGAATGATAAAATGTAAAGTTTAGTTTTTAGTTGGAGTTGAAGGAATAAAGGAGCATAGCTCTCGGAAATATATTTTTTTAAATCAACCGTTTGTGTTTGATTAACTGGCGCCCGAGCAGGGACGCCACGCTGGTAAAGTAAATAAGGGATAAGAAAAAGGCGAGCGGATACTTAGCGACAAGGAGGACTGACCGATAATAACGTCTAAGGACCCCAGTACAGCAGGAAAAGGATCATCTGGAAACATTTAACAACTTAGAGCCCCAATGCTGGACATGATTAGTTTATTGTAAGTTTGTCCTTAATATCTCTTTGTAATTGTGAATGATTGTGAAAAGAATAAGGTCAAAAAATTATTTAAGCATTGTGAAATCAAACTATACTGTAACAACATAAAAATATAGTAAAATATTGATTAATGAAATAATTCCAAATTTTAAAATACGAATTATTTAAAAATTTATATTGTGCGAAGTTATTAATTCTAAAGAAAGCGGAAATCTTCCCGCAGTGAGAATGTTGATTGTAAAATTCGATTGAAAAGAAAATTATTATTTGTTTTAGAAATCGAAACTAAAATGTTGTTTAGAAATTTTATTGAAAACAAAGTTATTGATATTAAAGAAATCGGCTACCTAGACGATAATATTTATTGGGAAAAATTCTAGTGAAGAAGAAAAATCGTAATCAAAACGTAAATCGAACGCCTTAATAAATAAAAATATTAGTTATACATTTTATCGAAAAGAAAATTCATTAATATTAAGGAAATTGTAAAACCCGATTTTTACTTAATTGTGAAGTTGAAACAAAAAAAAAAAAAAATTTTGAAATATAATATAAAAAAAAATGGAGGAAGAATTAGTTAAACAGTTAAACCAGATTAGACTAAATGAAAACCCAAATACCGAACATTTTACCTCCCAATCCGTACCTATGAATAACGCATTTATACGAGAGATAGCACAAGAAGTTGCGAACCACATGACCAACAACCCAGTCTCAGAGTATAGGGACTATCGCATGACAGTGAATACCACTAACGTGGATGAAATTGACAGAATACCGGACATGGTCAAATGCTTAAGAGAATTTTCCGAACGTCCTCGAGAATTCAATTCTTGGCGCAAATCCGTAGACAGAATTCTAGAAGTTTACAAAAACTTCCAGGACACCCCAAGATACTTCGGAATCCTACATAACATACGGCATAAGATTGTCGGCGATGCCGATATGGCCCTGGAGTCTTATCGAACTCCACTGGACTGGACACAAATTAAAAAATGTCATTACTCAGACAAACGAGACATCGGTACTCTCGAGTACCAACTGACAACACTAGCTCAGCGCCATGATGACATTCCCACTTTTTACCAAAAGGCTTATCAGCATCTCTCCCTGATACTAGATAAAATTGCTTGTCTCGATATGAACGAAGAATCTATCAAAACTATCACACATACTTATCGAGAAAAAGCCCTTGATACATTTATTCGCGGACTTAATGGAGACCTTCTCCGCCTCCTTAGCATACGCGAACCAACATCCTTGCCGCAGGCGTGGCATTTATGTCAAAAATTAGAAAATATGACGTTCAGAATGCATCATGCACATAACGTGCAAAAACCCAGCCATCCACCACCGCGACCTCCTCGACAGAACATGACATTTAACCACAACAGTCCCTTTTATCCCGAGCTTACATATTTCTCTGGATCTAGGCAGAATCCCGCACTAAGGACAAACTCCTTCAATCGACCATTGAATCACTACCCACAAAACGCACCTCAAAATTACCGCCCTCAACAACAGGCTGCTTTACCTAACAATTATAACTATAATAGATATAATCATCCCCAAAATAACCAAGGTTTCCGGCCGAATGCTCCAGGATTTGGTAACCAACCAAACTGTTATAATAATAATAGACCCAATCTACCTCAAAAACCGCCCATACCTATGGATGTAGATAGATCTATACAGTCCAGAAATGTCAATTACCAAAACCACCCCAATACCATCCAAAATAATTACAATGCGCAGAAGCGACCACTTTCTGCACAACAAGTCCACTCACCGAATAAAATACAAAGAAATGTTTATGCGGATACCGAACCAGCAGTTAGCAACTACCAAATACCAGCAGATCCCAACCAAATTTTTGAAAGCAGTACCTACCCTAACGAATACATAGAAGGAAACGAACCAAATCAACTAACGGAAGGAAATATTAATTTCATTAATAATAACGAACAGCAACAGGACGAACAGGACTATTACGAACCCGATACGATCCATTTTTTAGACTAACGCCGTCCTCACTACCTTATTACGAATTCGTGACAAGGAGTGGATACGCTCTAGATTTTCCCATAGATATAGGATCTAACAAAAATTATATACAATCTACTAGGATCAGGAATCCTATACCAATTGAAAAATCGTTTAGAGTCAATTCAGTGGCTGGATCCATAGAAATTACGCACCACACCTTTATAGACATATTTGGACCCCACGTACGGAAGATAAAATTCTTCATCTTGCCTACATTAAAATCATTCCACAGGATAGTTGGCAACGATACTTTAAGGCAATTACAAGCCACCATCCACACCGATAAAAACATTATGACAATTTTTCCCAATTTAGCAATTCGTCTAAAACAACGAGTGTCCCAGGAAGTCAATAATGCTGAAATGCAATTGCCGAATCTCTCTGAACAACAGCGACGAAAAATAAATAACATAATTGAGAAATGCCCAAACCTTTTCGCAGACCCGGACGAAAAACTAACCTACACGACAACGGTGAAGGGAGAGATTAGGACAGTTAGTGAAACCCCAGTATACTCGAAACCATATCCTTACCCAATGGCTTTAAAGGAAGAAATCAAACGTCAAATCGAAGAACTCCTTACCAATGGAATTATAAGGCAATCAAAATCCCCATACAACTCCCCCGTTTGGATAGTCGATAAAAAAATGGATGCTTCCGGCGAAAAGAAGTATCGCATGGTCATCGACTACAGGAAACTCAACTCAATTACCATTCCAGACAGATATCCTATTTCTGAGATCAGTGAAGTCCTTTCAAACCTTGGAAATAACAAAATATTTACAGTTATAGACATAAAAAGCGGATTTCATCAAATATCCCTCCGTGAAACAGACATAGAGAAAACGGCATTTTCCGTAAATAACGGAAAATACGAATTTCTCCGATTGCCCTTTGGGCTTAAAAATGCCTCGTCCACATTCCAAAGGGCACTAGACGATATCCTCCGTGAACATATTGGAACTCGCTGTTACATATACATTGACGACGTTATTATATTCGGAAGAAACGAAGAGGATCATTTAAGAAATTTAGAAAGGGTTTTCAAAACGTTGGAAAGAGCCAACATGAAAATCCAACTAGATAAATGTGAATTTGCAAATAAGGAAGTAGAATTCTTGGGATATGTAGTCAGCCCTGAAGGAATGAAAACAAACCCCAAAAAGGTAGAAGCAATAGCTCAATTCCCAGTTCCGCGCAACCTAAAAGAGTTAAGGTAATTTTTAGGAATGTCGGGATATTATAGACGATTTATTAAGGACTACTCTAAGTTAGCCAAGCCCCTTACAGCACTTCTCCGAGGAGAAGCCGGTCCCTAAAAACAAATCTAGGAAAATGGAAGTAAGACTAGATGACGAAGCGTTAAGAGCATTCAATAAAATTAAAAGCACATTAATATCAAAAGACATCGTTCTTGCGCGCCCAAACTTTGAAAAAGACTTCGAACTGACTACCGACGCCTCTGACTATGCCATAGGCGGTGTGTTATCACAGGATAACAGACCGATAGCTTTCATATCAAGAACTCTTAGTAAAACGGAGGAACACTACGCTACTACGAAAAAGAAATGCTGTCCATAATATGGGCACTCAACACATTACGAAGTTACCTCTATGGTTCGAAAAGAATAAAAATAATAACTAATCACCAACCGCTTACATATGCCCTTAGCCATAAAAATTCTAACAGTATGATGAAACGTTGGAAATCAATATTAGAGGAATATAATCATGAATTAGTTTACCAACCCGGAAAATCAAACGTTGTGGCAGACGCACTATCAAGGATATTGAACCAAGTAAACTCACTTACATACACCCACTATCCATACTGACGATAGTTCAAGTCACAATTTAATACCTTGTGCAGCGGTACCCATAAACGTTTTCAAAAATCAAATATTCCTTAAACTAGACGAAACACCCTTATACCAATTCAAAATAACTTTTCCGACCATGCACCGACATATAATTAAAGAACCCAATTTTAATGAACAGAACATTACTGCGTTGTTTAGAAGAGATTTAAATCCGTCCGTTATTAACGGAATACACACAGACGAAAGAACGATGGGCTTGATTCAAAATATTTACCCTCAAAACTTCAGCAATTATAAATGCAGATACACTCAGAAATTAGTAGACGACATATGCAGCGACCAGGAACAGGAAAATATTATACTAGAAGAACATTCAAGAGCCCATAGGAATGCAACCGAAAACAAAAAACAAATTCTAGAGAAAGGCTACTTCCCTGGGATGATGAACAAAATTAAGCGAATAATAGCCAATTGCACAACATGTAAGGATAATAAATACGAAAGACATCCTAATCAGCCAATATTAGCACCAACACCGCTACCCACATTTCCAGGACACACCGTACACGTTGATATTTATTTGACCGAAGATAAGTTAGTTATGACCGCATTGGACAAATTTAGTAAATACGCTATAACAAAAATATGGAGTAGCAGAGCGAAAGAGGATGTCAGAAGACCCTTAAGAGACGAAATATTCTTTTTCGGTGTACCAAAGCCAATGGTAATGGATAACGAACCAGCGTTTAATTCCACCTCAATTAAATTTATGATAAAAGACGAACTAGGAATAGATGTTTACACTACTCCCCCATACAAAAGTCAAGCGAACGGCCAAGTGGAGAGGTTTCACTCCACCCTAACCGAAATAATGCGATGTATCAAGAATAACGGAGGCCACAGAAATTTCGAAGAGCTATTAGAAAGAGCAGTTTCAGACTATAACCATACCATCCACTCGGTGACGAGGAAAAGGCCAGTAGATATATTTTTTGGTAGGAATGTGACACTTACTCCCGGGGATATTGAAAAAACAAGACAAGATAGCTTACAAAAATTAGCGGAAAAGCAGAGAAAGGATATCGATTATCACAACAAAAACATATTTGCCAGGACAGGTAATTTACGTTAAGAAAAATAGAAGATTAGGAACTAAGTTAAGCAAACCATACTGTAAGGAAATAGTTAAGGAGGATAGAAATAGTACAGTCCTTACCGGAAAAGGACAAATTATACATAAAAGCAGGATACGTAACTGATGAAAACCGGATTTTTTTCAGGTTTCTCTTACCACTATGCCTCGCGGAGGTACAAATCATAGACTATTCGAATTCCCAATTAGTGACTAAAGAAAAAGGATCGGCCAGATTGCAGACAGGAACGTTTAGAATAATACATGAAATCGACATTGACAAATATACGGAAGTCCTCGAACATGTCGAAATGACGACGAAAACGAACGCATTTCATAGAAATCCCAACTATCCTTTAATTACTTTACTAATATCCCAGATTAAGGCTCATATCAATAATTTAAAAATTGTAAGAAAATCAAAAAGGTCATTAAATTTTCTAGGTAATGCGTGGAAATGGATTGCAGGAAGTCCAGACCACGAAAACCACGAAATAGTGTTAAACAAATTAAATAACGTTCTAAAAAATAATAATAATCAAGTTCTAATTAACAAGCTAACGATAGAAAAAGTAAACGAGATTTCAAACATAACAAATCATATTATTAAAGAGTTGGAAAATGATAAAAGCAAAGAAATAGAATCATTTTTGAAGTTAAAGTATAAATTAGAAATTATAAAAGAAGAGGTCGTAAATATTGCGTACGCAATACATTGGGCAAAAGCCAATATAATCAACTCCTACATCATGCCAAGCCACTATGGCCGAAATTGGGATTTTAGCGGCAAAAAATACTTCCTGGCAAGCTAGCTTCACCAAATTTGGTGTGTAGACTTCTAATGATAAAAAAATCGAGAACAAAATGGGCGGGCCACGCCCCCTTTTTTCAAAGTAGTGGCAAAACGTACTTCCTGGTACAAAAAAGCAACTTGAGAAAAAATTGAACGGTCCACGCCCTCTTTTTCCTATATCCAAAACCCAAATTGTCGCCAAAAATACTTACCAAAACGTTAGCTTCATCAAATTTTGAAAACGGACTTCTTCTGACAAAAAAAGCTTTACAAAAAATGGGCGGCCCGCGCCCACTATTAAAAAAATATTGAATGCTACCAAGAAATTAATTTATTTTTTAATTCATAAATTTATAATTTTAAAGAAGTTGTAAATGCTTATGGATTAATCTTAATCTTCGTTTTCAGCCGCTTCTAATTCCAATGAATAATACATACATCGGAATCATAACTATAATTGCAGCTGGAGGCTTCTTGAGATGTTGAAGGTAATAACAATTCTGGTGGCAATTCAGGCATTTTAAAAAGATCAATGACTTCTCGAGGAAAAGGAAGTTTTTTGAACTATTTGTACGTTCTTGCAAACATAAACTTGAAATATATGGGTCAGAGCTATCCATAGCTCTATGATACATGTCAAGTATGTTGTGCACTCTTGAATCCTTTCGAGCGTGACCAGTTCGATCTTTTTTATAAAATTTGTTTCGCGCCTCAGATGCATTTTCTGCCAGGACACCTACGGGTACTACTGAAGCCTCAATTATTTGTGACGAATGCACTAATATTTTGTGTATTGTGGCAGACATAGAATACCATTCGTAGTTTTGGAAAAATATTTCACTGGTTTTAATGCAATAATCACGAAACCTTTGATCATCAATTTCAAATTCAGAGGAGAGAGCAATTAAGATTATGTGTAAATGTTTCAAAAAATCAATATTTATACCAGTAATATGTAGATGCTAAAAGGTCCGTGCGAGAAAATGCTCTTCTAGCTGTGTTGCCATCGTTGGTGTTGCCGCTGCCATTTGCTTTCGGCTTATCGACATGAAGCCCCATTTGAAGCAAAAACTCTTTTTGAATTTTTTGTTTCTTTTCTGCCAGGATTCTCTTCTCTTCTGCTCCACGAAATTGCCATTTTTTCAAATCTAGCTTGTATGAAAGTTTTAAAACAAACTCGAAACTACGAATCCACGCATGCAAAGGGCTTAATCCATATTTCAAAGCGTCGGTCTTCGGTTCAAAATAAGGAGAATCAAAGTTTCTTATAGTTCGAAATTCCTTTGGACCGGCATGACAGATGGAACATTGCTGTGCACTTTTAGTTTCTGTCACATTTAAGACTTTCCCATCTATTAATGTCATATATAAATTATATTTTACTTTAATTTTTTTCCCATTACTTAATGTGTATTGTAGTGGTTTCAACTCCTCAATCTGTTTCTTTATGTTGTGGTTTTCAGTTAAAATGTGCTCTTTTGTTTCTTTAACAAACTCCACTTTTAAAGGTCTACAAAAGCGTACTGACTGAGGTGTACGGTTTACCCAAATGTTATACCCTGCTGATGAAATTATTTTTATTGGAATGACTGATGTCACAAAAAGGGAATGATCGAAACTTTCCGAAGTATTTTCCACAAATTTTTGTTTAAACAAGCTGTGACCGGTAGAACCATCAAACCCGTAGCTCGAAATTAGGATCGATTCTTCAACATTCATTGTACACAATACTTCATCTTGATATTCAAGAATTCTTTTAGCTGTGTGGTCTAACAAATTTTGCAACGACACTTCGACAGAGCTTTCATTCGCTTTGATTTCATCCGGTCTACATTTCAATATGCTTTCATAAACTTTATCATAAGTCGGATAAATACTACAATTGTGTTTTATGTTTAATTGCCGCATATTTGAGTACACCTCTTTAGTTAATCCGTTTTCTAACACAAACATTAGAGCTTCATCAGGTGATACTGGCGTAACTTCTTTATGGCTAGTATTAAGAACTTCTTGAATTTTGGATGGGCGATTTGGAGATGTAGCAACTTGCTGTAGGACAAATTTGAAATCCGTTGCGTGGGATTTTTTGGCAGATATAGAGGCAGCATGAACTAATAATTGCGCATTGTCTCCTTGCTGGGAAGCTAATTCGGAAGCTAATCTCCTTTTATTTCTTTCGCAGCTATCATCATACGTCAGTTTTGGTCGCCCAATAGTATTAATCTTTTTCGGTATTACAAAAATTGTTTCTCCACTCAACCATTTCTTATTATATTTTCTAAATGCATTCTCATTTCTGGATTGTTTATTCCATTTAAGTTTAATAAAATTAGATAAGTTCCGAGCTTTGGTACATATCAATTTACTTAATTCACTGTCAATTTCGTATGAAATCTTTCCTTTTATGTAATTCGAAACATTCCTGTTTTTTCTCAACCAAAACTCAAATAGTTCAGAATTTTTGAACCTGAGTGTTTCTACAAAAGTATTAAAAATTCGTTCATTAGCAGTCAAATGCATACACTTTTACCATGACATAAAACTTGAGTTTTCTACAAACAATCACATGTAAATAGTTCCAATGACACTTCAAAACATTTTTAGTTTTACTCCACGAAAAACGATAAAACTCTTTACAATTTCACAAAAAAATACATACAAAAAGCCACCAAAATAAGTACGAAATAAAAACATTTAGCAAACTATATTTGTATATAGTAAAACTACTCACCTCGAGTAATAGAACTCATATTTACAAAGTTTTTTTACAAGAATATATTATTAAAAAACAGTTTTTAATTTTATAAAAATTTCGCTGCTTCACTTGTATTAACACGTACTAAAAAATTTGTAAACATTACCTGTTTGTACATAAACAGGGTTGCCAACAGTAATTTTTTTTTTTAATTTTTTCTTATCAATATGTTGGGTATTGAACACCATCAAAATAATTGCAAAAATTTAAATTTGAAAATTTGACTTTTTGCCGCTAAAATCGCAATTTCGGCTAAAGTGCAAGCGAAGAAGCGGACATCGCCAAGAAAATCTTTGAAAAAGATGATGTTCCATTCATAAATATAGACGAAGCTTTAGAATTTTCTGAAATAAAAATAGCAACCGATGGAAAAATAATAATTTACATTATAAGTTTACCTACAGTAGAAAAAGAAATTTGCAAAACAATAGATATTTGAGCAGTGAAGAGGAATGACAAGATCAATAAAATAAATTTTAACTCAATTCTTAGCTGTGAAAAGAATATTTTCGGAATAAAAACCAATTGTAAACAATACAATTCCTTGCAAATATGTTTAAGAAGTAACTTATTAAATTTAAGTAGTGACTATTCCATAAGTAATCTCCTAAGGAGTCGTTTGTCAAACTGTACAGTGACCAACAGCCAACACATTTTAGACTACGAAGAATTGTCACCAGGAATACTATTTCTAAACAATTTTAAAGGAGAAATCATAATAAACGAGGACCTTACGATCCTGAATGATACTTTTATAATTCACTACCATAACGCTACAATCAAGATCAATGAGAAGATATTTCTCAATGCACAAAGATCGACAAATAAGCCCCTACCTGCCCTACTCCAACCACCCTCAACATCAAACAGAGGCGAGGAAATGCTTTCCTTAGAGATGCTGAAGCAACTTAATATCGATAATACAAAAGAAATAAGCCTCACACAATCAGCAAACCAACTTGAATACACCACAAATATTATTTTAACCGTAATATTGTTAATCATTATCATATACTTAACAAAATCCGTTCTATCACCCAAGGAGGACAAACAAAAACGGTCCATCGATCTAACAGAAACCGCAGTCGAAGGACTTAACCAGATCTTCAATAAGCCTAAAGGTCCAAACGAGGACGTTTGAATCTTAGGGGGGGGCCTGTTAGCACGACACATATTAACAAATGTTAAGACACGCATACTATTACACCAACATTCTTTAGCGCAACATAACACCTCATTATGTTAAGGCATAGGCATCCAACATACATCCAACTAATAAAGTCGCTGACGTTGCGGCATGTGTAACTCCAGACTATGGGAACGGACGACCAGCAATAAAAATCTAGCAAACGGTGGGAACCACAGAATCAGCACTTTTGGTCACGTAGCAGTAGCGACAGATTTAGGGCTAGCATTAAGAATGATAAAATGTAAAGTTTAGTTTTTAGTTGGAGTTGAAGGAATAAAGGAGCATAGCTCCCGAAAATATAATTTTTTAAATCAACCGTTTGTGTTTGATTAACTTATACAAGTACTATATGGTGCTGTTAGATGTTGAATGTACTCTGTTGAGCGGCAAAAAAGACGTTTGCCGCACGAATTACGTCATCAGATGACTCCACCACTCCCAAAATATTGCCTAATGTAAGAAGAAGCATATTTTAAAACAAGAAAGAGTAATAATAATAATTGTAAATATGTCTATTTTGCAACTATAAATCATATATACAAAAGTTGCAAAATAGCATAACCAAATACGGTACCATGATCGTGTATATACAAACACACATTTATATATATATAAACGAATAAACGTTCTTGGTATCGTATTTCGTTATGCTATTTTGCAACTTTTGTATATATGATTTATAGTTGCAAAATAGACATATTTACAATTATTATTATTATTCTTTCTTTTTTTAAAATATGCTTCTTCTTACATTAGGCAATATTTTGGGAGTGGTGGAGTCATCTGATGACGTAATTCACGCACACATTTTTCTCTGGATGGTGGATGGTGAATGGTGGTTAATCCAGGTCAAATTGATGAAATCATTATCTGCGGAAATTCCTGATCCAGAGAAAGATCCATATTATACGAAGTGGTGAAAACCAATATGGTTCATGGACCTTGCGGCCACTACAATCCCACTTCAGTTCGTATGTCTGACAATAAATGCACAAAACAATACCCACGTGCTTTTCTTTCGGAAACACCAAATGGAAATGATGGATACCATTCTATCGGCGTCGCTCACGACAATGACAGAACATTCAGCATTCGATTTAGAGGAGTGAATAACGAAGTTGACAACTTATTGATCGTATTATATTCACCACTATTGTCTAATTCATATTCAAAACTTATATCAATGTTGGGTAGTGCAGTTTGGTGAAATCGATAAAATACGTTTGTAAGTACGTCACCAAAGGAAGCAAGCGGTTATTGTTCTTGAACCGGATGAGGTCAGCAAGTATCAAATGGGTCGTTAAGTGAACTATAATAAAACGCTTTGTATGATATTTAGTGTTGATATTCATGAACGTTTTCCGGCTGTTGTGCGTCTCGATGTTCATTTGGAGAATGGCCAAAGAGTGTATTTCAACCCATAGAATACAGTACAGCCAGTGAAAACTCTGTGAGCAACAAAATTAACATTGACGAGTTTTTTTCCTATTTTTCGTCAGTGATCGGCTTGCGAGAACATTGCTCTATTCGAAAATGCCTTGATATTATACATGGAATGCATCGTCGAAGAAATGGTTACGCAGAATCAAAGCCAACCAGTAGATGGACATCCAGGTGTGTTCTCAACTAATGCTTTAGGACGCCGCAAATTATCCAGTGGAATTTCTTTATTCATTGGAGAGGCGCAGAATGCTTGACTATACGAATTCCTTTGAGTTCTAACGATTTACCATTTCATTTCAGACCTATTCAGCTTGCAAGGAAAATTGCATTTGAGATGACAATCAACAGGACACAAGGAGCATAGTGTGTAGCATAAATTTGAAAATGCTATGTTTTTCACACTACCAGATATACGTGGCGTACTCACGAGTTGGAAAACCATCTTCTCTGTACATTTTTGCACCGGAACAGAAACCAGAAAATCAAAGTTAATCAAGCTACATTGAAAAAAATTTAGAAAAATTGCAAATAAATGATTTTCAGCATAATATAAATTAATTTTTAGGTAAGCTAGATATTATATAAAACCACTTTGTTATATAAAATATACCTTTGTTCTCAATATGCAATTCGATTTATGGCGAATAAACACGATTTTATATTGCAATTTAATTTATTATAAGTGTTTAAATTGTTGCAAATTCAAAAGGAATTACCGACCACCTTCCCAATCATTAAATAAAAAATGCTTTATTTAAAATGTACAACAATTTTATTTAAGGGTTTATTTCGCGCAAATATAAAATACAAGGTTATGTATGTTGGAAGTTCAATTGTACGAAGCGGGGTAGATAGAGTTCCCAAGCCGAGCGATAGCAGGAGATATCGACGTGGCATCGTGTAGGTTTGATACGTTGTAGCGCGGGGGATCAGTCGAGAACGAATGACAAAACGCGAATGTGTATACTCGGATGTAGACGTGCGTCTGGCGAATGTGTCGAACGAATTGTAATGTATCTGCTCAGGGGACCATCCTTTATGCTGAGTGGGTTGATGTAGTGTGGTGAGTTGTGTTGTGTGTGAGTGTGATGTCATCGACTTTGGTATAATAGTTTCCAATTTGTTCCCAGATGCGGTGTATTGGTGATCATGTGGTGAACACAGTGGTTTTGTTAGGGTGCGGCATTTTAGCCCGGGTAGAATGGGGAGCTTAACTCATTTAAACAATAAGAGATAATTTTGAAGCTATTTTCACCGCAAAGTCCGCGTGTTTTAATTGTCTCCTTCTCTCGCTTTTCGTAGCTTGGACGAATGGGATGGATCGCAAATGTATTTACCGTTAGTTTTATTGTTTTTTTTTTTTTTTTTTTAAGAAATAGCTTAGTGTGGTAAACTTCACACTTTTATTATTTTTATTTTTGGCCTATGAAATCGACCAGTGTGCAGTGTAAGAATAACTCCGTGGATTATTTTTTGGAAATAATTTATACTAATTCTCTTCGATTTGTTATTAAGCACAAATGAACATAAAATATATTACCTCATATTGATTTTTTTGTTTTATTAATTTTATATTTATCTTGTAAGAAACTATTAATTTTCAAAGTTGTTAGTTGCTAATACTTGTGATAATGAAAGAGGGTTGATCATTCTTAATTTTTAATTATAACATTTATAGTTTTTTAATTATATACATTTTCAAACTCAATTTAAATCTGCGAGACGATCATTTCTCCATTAAAATTTCCAGTCAAAATGGTTGCAGTAGAACGATTCTAAACCGATGTCATTACGGGATATATCTGCTGTAAATAACTTTGGGTTTCATTTTCATCAACAGCAGTATCGAACGATTTAAAATACTGTTAATTGTTAATTTAGTCAATTTCTACATTTTTAGTCATTAGTAATGAAGCCCGATAACTGAGCCATTTATGATCCAAGCTTTGAGGAATATACTCTCACTTAATTAAGTTTTTTTTCGTGATGCACTGCGTGTATTTGGTTGGTACAACTCCTCAGTTTATTGATTGAGTGTGTACATCTTTTTAAATATTTTTTGATGGTAAATAAAATAATGTACTGTACTGTTAATAGAACCGCTAATACGAGTATTTCCATTCTTTGTAACTAGCATGCCACTGAACTTGCTTACTTCGCTGAGTCCATTGCGGGTACTTTGTGCGAATGTTGGTTGTGCAAATATTATATCTATTTCTATTTGCATTTTTAAACATTCATAAGTACCATTTTTCCCATAAAATTTAATATACTCGTAATTAGATGAAACCGATATCAAACTAAGCAACAAGCCTGATAGAGAATCTTTTGCGAGGGGGACATTCCTACCTTGCGGAGCACGCAGGGTTCATTGTTCTACATCCACCATTAGCATAATACGTAACAAAATGTAAAATTTGCTTAAAAAGCGGTTGCCAGGATGGAAATGTATTCTGTCTCAGTCACTGAAACGCAAAATAACTAAGCAATTAAGCAGCTTCGGAAAAACGATCAGCTTAACGTTTGTAATGAAATAATTCGCAACACCTCACGCGAAAATGGCTTGAAGAGTCATTCGAAGGTTAAGAAACCTTTTTTAACAAAGCGTCAAAAAAATGAAAACGTTTCGTAAATAAGCATACAAATTTCACAATCGAAGATTGGAAGAAAGTAATCTGGTCTGACGAGACATGTCACAGCATCCTATGACGAATGACCGCATCCGATTATATTCATATTTTTGATCAAAATCTCTTAGGAAGTAAGCTTGAGGGTTCTCTTCTTCTTTACTGGCGTAGACACCGCTTAAGCGATTATAGAGTTAACAACTGCGCGTCAGTCGTTTCTTCTTTTCGCTACGTGGCGCCAATTGGATATTCCAAGCGAGGCCAGGCCTTCTTCACCTGGTCCCTCCAACGGAGTTGAGGACTTCCTCTGTTTCCCCGGCGGGTACTGCGTCGAATACTTTCATAGCTGGAGTGTCGTCATATATCTCATACAGCTCATCGGTCCATCGAATGCGATATTCGCCGTGGCCAACGCGCAAAGGACCATAAATCTTTCGCATAACTTTTCTCTCGAAAACTCGCAACGTCGACTCATCAGTTGTTGTCATCGTCCAGTCCTCTGCACCATATAGCAGGACGGGAATTATGAGTGACTTATAAAGTTTGGTTTCTGTTCGTCGAGAGAGGACTTTCCCTCTCAATTGACTACTCAGTCCGAAGTAGCACCTGTTGGCAAGAGTTATCCTGCGTTGGATTTCCGTGCTGACATTTTTGTTGGTGTTTAGACTGGTTCCCAAATATGTGAAACTATCTACAATTTCAAAGTTATGACTGTCAATACGACTGTTTGTTTGATGACAGGAAATATTTCATCTTGCCCTAGTACACTGCCAGACTCATTTGCTTTGCTTCCTTGTCCAGTCTGGAGAATGCAGAACTAACGGCGCGAGTGTTGAGGCCGATGATATCAATATCATCGGCATACGCCAGCAGCTGTACACTCTAATAAAAGATTGTACCTGCTCGATTAAGTTCTGCAGCTCGAAAATTTTCTCCAGCAGCAGATTAAAGAAGTCGCACGATAGGGAGTAGCCTTGTCTGAAACCTCGTTTGGTATCGAACGGCTCGAGAGGTCCTTCCCGATCCTGGCGGAGCTTTTGGTCTTGCTCAACGTCAGTTTACACAGCCGTATTAGCTTTGCGTGGATACCAAATTCAGACATCGCGGCATAAAAGCAGCTTCTTTTCGTGCTCTCAAAAGCAGCTTTGAAA
This sequence comes from Bactrocera dorsalis, assembly GCF_023373825.1. Taxonomy (NCBI): domain Eukaryota; kingdom Metazoa; phylum Arthropoda; class Insecta; order Diptera; family Tephritidae; genus Bactrocera; species Bactrocera dorsalis. The sequence goes on along the minus strand of NC_064308.1, from coordinate 12,802,196 downwards.
TCGACGAAGAGGTGTTGTTTGTCGATTCTCTTTTCACGGGTCCTTTTTAAAATTTGGCGCATGGTGAATACCTGGTCAGTTTTTGATTTGCTAGGTCAAAGCCACACTGATAATTTCCAATGAATTTGTTGACGGTGGGCTTTAATCTTTCACACAATACGCTCGATAGAACCTTGTACGCGATGATGAGAGGGCTTATCCCACGGTAGTTGGCGCAGATTGTGCGGTCTCCCTTTTTGTGGATTAGGCAGAACACACTTAAATTCCCATTGTTGGGCATGCTTTCGTCCGACGATATTTTACAAAGAAGCTGATGCATTCTCCTTATCAGTTCTTCGCCGACGTGTTTGAATAGCTCGGCCGGCAATCCATCGGCCCCCGCTGCTTTGTTGTTCTTCAGACGGGTAAGTGCTATTCGAACTTCTACATGGTCGGGCAATGGATCGTCTGCCGCCATCGTCATCGATTAGGGAATAGGGTTCGCCTTCTCCTGACGTTGTACTTTCTCTGGAGGTTCTAAAAGAGTATGTTCCGTTCTTGAAACCTTCTGTTAGCCGGCGCATTTTCTCGTAGAATTTTCGAGCATTACTCCTGTCGGCCAGCTTATCAAACTCTTCATACTCACGCATTTCGGCTTCTGTCTTTTTCTGTCTGCAAATACGTCTCGCTTTCCTCTTCAACTCTCGGTATCTATCCCATTCCGCACGTGTTGAGGTAAACAGTCTGTTTTCTCTCCGCTGCGACACGACACTCCTCGTAATACCAGCTGTTCTTTTGCGTTTTCCGAAAACCAATGGTTTCGGTTGCAGCTGTACGTAAGGAGTTTGAAGTGCCGTCCCACTGTTAACTTATACCAGTTGTTGACGAATGCTCTCAGAGAACAGGAGTGGAAGTAGAGTAGAAAATCGTTCGGTTGTTTATTGCGATTACAGCTTCTCGACGTTGAACCTTCTTTTTGTTTGTTGACGTGTGTTTTTTGCTGCACAGAGGCGGGTGCGAATCTTGGCTGCAACAAGATAGTGAGTCGAATCGATGTTAGGATATCGGAGCGTACGCACGTCTAGAACACTAGAGACGTGTCACGACATGATCGATCTGGTTGGTGGCTTTTCGATCCGGAAACAGCCAGGTAGTTTATGCTGCAATTTTCTACTACAGATAACCATATTTCGGACCCCGGCGAGGTCAATCAGCCTGGATCCATTTGGGGATGTTTCGTCGTGGAGGCTGAATTTACCGTTCGTAGTGCCAAAGATACCTTCTTTGCCCACCCTGGCGTTAAATCACTAAGCAGGATTTTGATATCGTGGCGGGGGCAGCTCTCATAGGTGCGCTCCAAGCGCTCATAGAAGGCCTCCTTGGTCACATCGTCCTTCTCTTCCGTTGGGGCGTGGGAGGGAATCACCGATATGTTGAAGAACCTCGCTTTGATGCGGATTGTGGCTAAACGTTCATCTACCGGAGTGAATGATAGTACTCGGCGACGGAGTTTATCTCCCACCACGAATCCCATATTAAATTTGCACTCCTTTATATGGCCACTTTAGTAAATGCCACAAGGACCTACTCACCTCTATCCTTGTCCCGTCCATCGCATTTCTTGGACGGCGGTGATGTCAGCCTTTACTTTAACGAGGACATCAACCAGCTGGGCGGCAGCACTTTCCCAATTAAAGACCGGACATTCCAGATGCAGGCCCTAAAATCGTAGTCTTTATTTCGTTTGTCATGGTCGTCATCAAAAGAGGGGTCTCTCTTCCGAGGCTTGTTGTTATTTTTCAATGGTACTGTGTTTTACGTGGCGGGTCCCAAGCCCAGCGCACAATCCTACGCAGGGGATGTTTCGCCTTCTCACTTTAGCTCGCCTTCAAACGGATGTTCTTAGGCTACCCAGAGGATACTTGGTGAAAGACCTGAAGTCGTGAGCTGCTTGAGCCATATGTAAAAGAATCGTATCTGGCCACTCCCAAGTGAATGACGATCAGAGAATTTTCCTCACTTGCGTGAACTTCTAAACATGACTCCATCCTCCACTGTTGAAAATTAAAATTTTCGGCAGAATAATGACCCCAATCATACCGCAAGAGTTACGAAAAGTTTGTTCGGAGATAAACGAATTTAAGTTCTCGATTAGCCACCGCAGTCACCGGAGCTCAACCCAATAGAACACCTTTTCGGAGAACTGAAAGGGTTTTGGCAAGCAGTGGGTGATGAAAATGAACGGAATTGATGAGCCAGGCGTTGACGCTTGTTGCGACTGGCACGGTGATGAAAATGAACGGAGTTGATGAGCCAGGCGTTGACGTTTGTTACGACTGGCACGGTGATGAAAATGAACGGAATTGATGAGCCAGGCGTTGACGCTTGTTGCGACTGGCACGGTGATGAAAATGAACGGAATTGATGACCCAGGCGTTGACGCTTGTTGCGCCTGGCACGGTGATGTATACGACGGGCTCCTCTGTGTAGGAGAGATTTCGTTAATAGCCAACCGTCTTCGTTGGACATCACTTGCACTGTACTTACATGTCGCCTGTTAGTCGCGTTAGTTTTAATAACGGTGCCCTACGGTACGTAAGCAACGGTACTGACGCTGTTCGAGGCAGCGCAGCTGTGCTCCTCATAGTAACGGTCGAGCCTTTGCGCGTACCGATACCAACCTAACAAAACGGCACAACGGCGAAGCGTGATGCTTTTTCTGCGCAATGCCTGCGATGTACCCCATTCTATGGCTGTCATTGCGAGCACTGGCATCACACCGAAGTGTTCGGCTGGCTGGCTGGCTGGCTGCGGGTGTGAAATCTTTATTTAGTAGCAAATTCTTAACTTATGGTACAAGGTGTCTTATCCTACGATTATGCGTACTTATAACTAGTGACACCTATATATTATTATTTTTTTTTTTATATAATATATGGCCTTGCCGTACAAATTCATACATTGATCCTTAAACTAATACAATTAAAATTTCTTGGTCTAATCGTACAAATGTAGGACGCATCGTCCACTGCCGTAACGTACCAATACTTGATCGCCTTCTAGTTTTTGTAGGGCCAACCGTCGGCCTCGGTAAAATAGCGTTTGCTTGGAGCGCTTGACGAAATGCTGCCGTGTCATGGTCAGCCCTTCCAGGAACTCTGGAATCTCGCTTGCCGGTGTCGCTTCTTCGGCCGCCGTGATAGGTGGAGTTGGTCGTGTTCTGGTCTCGGCCATGGGGCTCGGTGTCGCCGTTGTTTGAGCCTTTTGATGGTTCGCTGTCGACTCGACGTGGGTCGTGGTCGTCGTTTGAACTTTTGGTCGGACTGGTGTTGACTCGATGCGGACCGTGGTCGTCGTTTGAGCTTTCGGTTGGACTGGTGTCGACTCGATGCAGACCGTGGTCGTCGTTTGGGCAGCGCGCAGCCCTGTCACGGCACAGGTTTCATGAGTTGCCTCACCTGCCGCTGGGACTCGCCTCGTGGTCGGGAGTTTGCGAGCGTTTGTGCTGAGTGGCGTCTGTCGCGGCAACGCTTCTGGATGCCCTCAGGCGAGTTCGAGCGGCTGACCCGGCGACGTCCACGCTTATTGCGTGTAATTGATGCACTTCGGTTGCATTGGTGTTCACCCGAGGTCGTGCTTCTGGCGGTGGCCGGAGCGGTGGTGGCTTTTGAGGTTCGTCTGGTGGCGGTGGTTGGCGCTTGGCATGGCGGCCCGATGCGTGTGGCCTTCCACTGATCACGGGTTTCATTTTGATTATCTGAAAAGAGATGAGCAAACGGACGCTTCGATTAGTGTTGGCAACGTTTATTGTTGCGTTACATTAGTGCTAAGTGCCTCGGAGCTAGAGTATTCGGTTGTCAGCTGCTTTAGATCTTGCAGATGCACATGGATGGGACGCCCGCCTGGTGCGTTAGGATTCACGAGTTCGACTGTATTGATCGACTTGAATTTTCTGACGATATATGGGCCAGAATATTTCGGAGCAAGCTTCTGTGCAAAGCTGTTTACTGCGGAAGAGTGCGGATGATCTCTTTTGAGTACTCTCTCGCCGATGTGTGGCTTCCATGGTCGTCTGCGCAAATCGTAGTATTTCTTCTGGCGTTTTGCTGTAGACAAGTTGCGAGAAATTTCTTGCCAAAGCTCGGTGAGTGTCGGCGCGGTGGTGGCTTCTTCGTTAGGCACGTTCCCTTCTTTACGGATTTTTTTTGGTGTAGCCAGTGTGTACCCGAATTTTATCTCAGCTGTTGATGTTTTTGTCGAGTCGTGTTGTGATGTATTTATTGCGAAAGCTATTTCGGCTAGTTGGTGGTCCCAGGTCCGATGATCGGCCTTTGCTCGTTGTGCGATCATGGTTTTCACGATTCTGTTTGTGCGCTCGGTTGGGTTCTCGTGTGGAGCGTAAATGGCGGTAAAACAATGTTTGATTCCATGGCTCTCCAGGAAATGTGTAAGCGGCTTGCCGATGAATTGTTTCCCGTTGTCGGTAAGGAATACGTCAGGGCAACCAAACCGGTATATCACGCGCTCTCGTAGCGCCTTTATAACACTGGCGGTAGTTGCATTCCGGACTGGCATGAGCTCCACCCACTTGGAGAACTTATCCGTGAGCACTAGCAAGCATGTGTTGCCATTTGTTGAACGTGGTAGTGGACCTACAAAATCCACCGTTACAACTTCCCACGGTCGTGAGCATTGCATGGTGGCCATCATCCCGGCAGGTCGGCGTTGATCTACCTTATATTCGGCACATTGTTGGCATCGACGAACATATCTGAGAGCATCCCAATGCATCCCAGGCCAATAATACCCTTCTTGTGGGCGTTTGAGTGTTTTGTGTACACCCATGTGACCGCCGGTACTAGCGTCGTGATTTTCTCTCAGGACCTCGAGTCGACGGTGCTCTGGTACGCATAGTTTCCACCATGGTGACCTGGATAGCTTATTGCGTGGGACGACGTGTCGAAAGAGCCGGCCATCGATAAGTTGGTAATCCGGGTGTTTCTTCGGTTGATCGCGTACCTGGCGCATACGTCTTTCATACCATCTATCCGGTTGATCATGGACGGCATGCAAAAGTTCCGCATCGCCTCCTTGGTCTTTCAGTGGGCATCTGGATAGCGCATCGGCGACTACGTTGAGGGTACCTTTACGATACTCTATTCCGAAGTCAAACTGCTGTAGCTCTAGTGCCCACCTTGCAAGTCTTCCAGATGGGTTCTGCAGGGTCTGAAGCCATTTAAGTGAATGATGGTCGGTGATTACGGTGAAATGATAGCCCTCCAGGTATGGTCGCATTTTCCTTATACCCCACAATACGGCTAGGCACTCCTGTTCGGTGGCAGAGTACCGCTTCTCCAACTCCGTCAAGCTGCGACTGGCGTATGCTACGACCCGTTCTTGGTCAGTATGGCGCTGAAATAACACTACGCCTAGTCCTTCTCCGCTGGCGTCGGTCTGCAGAAAGAAGGGCCCCTCGAAGTCGGGGCAACCCAGGATGGGTGCACTAGTTAGTTTTTCCTTTAGCACTTGGAATGCTTCTTCTTGTTCGGAACCCCATATCCAACGCTGGTTCTTCTTTAATAAGCGGTTCAGCGGTGCTGATATTGTGGCAAAGTCTACTACGAAACGTCGGTACCACGAGGCTGCTCCTAGAAAGCGGCGTAATTCTCTAATGGTGGTAGGCGATGCCATATCGCTAATGGCTGCGACTTTGGCCGGATCTGTGTGAATACCCTCGGTGCTGACTACATGGCCCAAGTAATGGAGGCGTTGCTGCACGAACTTACACTTTTCAAAGTTGATCTGTATTTGGTTTTGCTTGAGGCGCGTGAACACCGTTCGCAAGTTGTCTAAGTGCTCTTCAAAAGTGTTTCCCAATACAATGATGTCGTCCAGGTAGGCAAAGACCTTCGGCTGTAGTTCTGATCAAAGAACGGTGTCTAGGGCTCGCTGGAATGTTTCCGGCGCCGAATGCAGCCCAAAAGGCATTACTCGCCATTGGAATAAACCTCTCCCCGGTACGGTAAATGCGTTTATTTGCGGAAGTGGGTATGCGTCTGGTATGCTCGCTGCGTTAAGTTGTCGGTAGTCTATACACATTCCCCAACTTCCTTGTTTTTTTCGCACTAGGACAATGGGCGAGCTACATGCGCTGTTAGAGGCTTTGATGCGGCCGGTTGCAATCAATTCGTTCACCTCTTGATTGATTACTTCTTGCATCGCTGGGTTGCGTGGGTCGCTGGGTTGCGTGGCCGGTCGTGTTTAAGGCGAATTATGTGTTCGGTGACTGTGCTGGGGCCGGTGATCGTCGAGAATACTGCCGCGTTTTCAGTAAGGAGAGTATTCAATCGATGATTCTCCTTTTCCTTAAGATCTTGCCTTTCGGTTAGCATAGCAAGATGATCAGTAGGTGCCTGAGTGCTTAGGCGTGCAGCGGTGAGGGGTTGACCATCGATGGTGATAGTCCCTCTTCCTCGGGAAATCCATGCCTAAGATGACATGTTCCGAAAGCGTCGGTAAAGCTGATACAAGCAGGTGCGTAGACTTGTTACCCAGCTCTATAGTAACAGGATACATTTTCGTGCTAGGTATATAGGTCCGGTTAGCTAGCTGAATGCGACGGGTCTGCCGTCTGGCTTTAATTCGGTGTTTATCTAGATGACGTTGAAGTTCCTTACCGATATATGTGAGTGTGGCTCCGGTGTCCACCAGGGCTTCGATCTGCATGCCTGCGACAGTAATGGGCAAATAATAACGGCTATCTTGTTTCCCTTCTGGGTACGGAAGCGTTGCCTTAAGTGCTGTTGTACTGGGTTTGGACGGAGTAGCGCGCACTGTCGCATGTGTGGGACAATCGCAGTCTCGCGACATGATTCCGTCGCGTCCACAGCGGGAGCAGAATATTCGCTGCTGGTTGCGACATTGGCGCCTTCGGTGTCCCGGCTGCTTACATCGCCAACAAACTTTCTCGCTGCAATATTTAGTACTTACCGCCGTCAAACAGTGATTGGTGTTTCTTGCTTGCCTGGTCTCCTCGCCTTTCAACAATTCGAATTCTTCAGTTAACTCGAATAGTTCTTCTACGCTGTTAAAATCGCTTCGACGGACGTATAAGCGATATTCCACCCTCAGGCCGTCATATATGCGTTCGGTGTGATCTTCCTCGCGAAGTTTCGGGTGCTGGCGAATAAGCGTTTGGATGGCCAACACATAATCCTTTGCTTTCTCCTTGGGTAATAGCTTGCGCTGATGGATGGTTTCTTCCAGATCTGCGAGGTGTCGTTTCGGTAAAAAGAACCGTTCAGCCTCGTAACGAAAGTCATCCCACGTGTTGATGACATTGCGTTTTATACGAAACAATTGCAGCGCTTTGTCTTGCAAAATTTCCGGCATAGTAGCAAGAAGCTGGTTATTTGCTATAGAGTAGCATTCGGCTAGTTCTTCGCATCGCTCCAGAAAGTCGTGTAAATTTCCGCGACCGCTGTAGCGTATGTTCCATCGCCGCACGGAGTTTATAACTTCCAAGTCTGGCAATTTTGCAGCCAATGTGATGTCGTCACGAGTTGCTGTTGCCTTGCTCGGGTTTCTTACCGTGGTGGTTGAAACAAGTATGGTGGCATTGTCTTCCTCCTTCATTTCCCTTTCTAGCGCTTTCACTAGGTGCTCTGTGGATTTATTGTGGCGCTTTGCACGGAGGCAGGCGCTCAGCTCGCTACGGAGATCTGCTACAGTGCGCCCTTCGACAGCGATGTGGTGTCGTCTGCACTCGGTGACCAATCGTTCCTTTTTCAGCCAATAAATCCAACTGGTCGTGTCTGTCTCTAGCGTAAAAGCCTTAGTCGCTGGAGTACTGCGATGCTTATGATTGTGTAGGGGGTGTGGCGAACCTGATTCATGAGCGTTGGTTACCGTTTCATGTTTTTTACTGTCCCTCACAAAATCAGGCCCCTGCTCGGGCGCCATTTGTAATGGGGTTTCGTCCATAGCTGAAGTATGCTCAGCCGCTCCAGGGTCAGCCTTGGGATCCACGAACCCTTAGCAAAAAAAGACGAGTTTTATCCTCGTAAAGTTGTATCCACACTCCACCCCTTATGTGGACAGCCAGACCAGCGTGATGTATACAGTGGTGATGAAAACGAACGAGATTGGCGAGCCAGGCGTTGACGCTTGTTGAAGCTGGCACGGTGATGAAAACGAACGGGATTGATGAGCCAGGCGTTGACGCTTGTTGAGGCTGGCACGGTGATGAAAATGAACGGAATTGATGAGCCAGGCGTTGACGCTTTTTGCGACTGGCACGGTGATGAAAATGAACGGAATTGATGAGCCAGGCGTTGACGCTTGTTGCGACTGGAACGGTGATGAAAATGAACGGAGTTGATGAGCCAGGCGTTGACGTTTGTTGCGACTGGCACGGTGATGAAAATGAACGGAATTGATGAGCCAGGCGTTGACGCTTGTTGAGGCTGGCACGGTGATGAAAACGAACGAGATTGGCGAGCCAGGCGTTGACGCTTGTTGAAGCTGGCACGGTGATGAAAACGAACGGGATTGATGTGCCAGGCGTTGACGCTTGTTGAGGCTGACACGGTGATGAAAATGAACGGAATTGATGACGTTACAAGTTTAAAGAGAGAAAAAATATTACCAGACAATTAGAATTGTAATGTGTATAAATTTTTTTGTGAAAATTTTAAAATTAAATTGAAATAATTTTGAAGACTTAAGTAAGTTTTTTAACATGGAAAACTTATAAATTATTATTACATTATTGCTTACTTATCAGTTTCCAGCTTTTTACGATTAATTTTTTAAACTCTTTCAAAGATGAAAGAGCACAAACATAGAGAAGACCATGGTAACCAACCATTTTGAATCAACTTCGCCGTCATCCATATGATTTCAAATTCGAACGTTAATGGGAATTTTAGACGCAAATCTAAATAGGCATTCGTATAAATAGTTCATATTAATATACTTTGTATCTATTTATAGCGAAAAACAAATATAAAAGTTTATATGAAATTATAGTATCCTGGCTAATATCAACTAAACTCGATCAGGACCCGTCAATCGGCTGTTATTGAAAAAGGTGAGATGCCAGAAGAAAAGCGCTAAAGCGAACTGCCAAAATCAATGCATTGTTGAAAAAAGAGGCAGAAAAAGAAAAAGAAATATAACAGCAAGACGAGTAAGAAATGTACGACGTGCGGCAAGATAGAGCTGAATTAATTTTAATATAAATCGTTTTTCCTTTGTATTCTTGAAATCAATAGTTTTGTTTAATAAACCACATTATTAATTTATTAAGTATAATTAATCTTATTAACATAATTGATCTTGTCCATACTTACATATACTTATGTGCAGGGCCGGATTTAAATTTTTGCCGCTCTTGGGCACTGAAAAAAATGCCGCCCCGTCACTGAAATTTCACTCAAAATTATTTAGATTTGATATTGATATTAACGTATTGCAAATAATTTATTATATGTATAATACATCAGTATAATATAAAAAATATAGCTATAATATATATAACTGTATTACAATAATTTTTTTCACAGGCAAACACCCCTGACTTTTTGAATTGCAAATTGGTCGATTAAATCTTCACAATATAAACATTGAAGTACATCTGATTCGATGCATAGAATGGCTAGCTAAGCTATTGAGTCTATTTCCACTCATTGTAGAACGTAAGTAGTTTTTAACTCTTTTCAAACAAGAAAATAATTGTTCTGCGTTACAGTTTGTTACAGCTAAAGTAATAAATATTCTATATGCAATTTCTAAGTTCGGAAACTCTGTATAAAGGTCGTTTGCACGCAAAAGTTTCAGAATATTGGAAGGTAAATTTTGTTCCATCTTTCTTTTCAGTGCAATAAGCATGAAAGTGCACAAATTCGTCCTCCAATGAGGACTCAAGATCTGAGGAATAAACATTTTGCAAACGTTTAGCTTGGTTACGAATCTCTCTATTATCCAAATTGCGAAATTCAATAATAACTGAGAACTTTTCATGAATCTTTTCATATGCAACACATCTTTTTCGCAATTCAGAATCTAGATTGTCAAGAATGACATTAAAAGTGTTGACTCTAAAGTGGTCTCGACCTGACAGTTGTATATCTCCATCCCGTGGTTCATCAGCATGGATTTCCCTTTCATTTTCTAGAAGCTGTCGTTTTATATTCTTTTATCTCTGAAATATTTAAAGCAGTATTTCATAGATTTCGAATTCATTTCTCGTATCAGCAATAACTTTGATCAAACCACGATAATCGTCGATCACGTCAGCAATGCTACAATCAACTTTCTGCAATCTTTGACTAACAGCATTGAATCGTGAGAGTAAAAAAAACCAAAGTATCTGCATAAATGCTGTGTTAAGTCGCTCCAATTGAATTCGTAAACCTTTAGCTTTTTGTATTGTAATTGCATTTTCTTCCATATTTTCTTCAATAATAATCAAAGTCGTGATTATTTCGTCGAAATGTTGATTAAGTATTTACATGAACAGCTTCATACCGAGCTGACCATCTAGTTGCAGATAAAGATTGTAACGCAATTCTTTTTCCAGAATAAAATTGTAAAACTTGCCAGCGGTACGTCGATGCAGTAAAGAAGTTATATAAAGCTCACTCTGGCGCTCATTCTACTGCATGAACTCCAACTAAATTCATAGAATGAGCAGCACATGGAGCATGTTCTGCAAGATCATTAATTTCATGAATTCTTGCCTGTAAACCTGAATAAATTCCTGATACATTGTTAGCGTATTCATATGACTGACTTCGACAGTCGGTGAGATCAAGATCAAAAAACTCGAGAATCGATAATACAGCGACTAGAAAATCTTCAGCTTTATGTCCAGAATGTTGGTCAATGAACATCAGAAAACGTTCAACAGGCGTTCCATCTTTTTGCACGTATCTGATAACAAACGAAAGTTGGTCGACATGAGATGTATCAGGTGTGGAATCTACAATAATCGCATAATATTTCGCTGATTTGACTTCTTGAACTATGATAGAAGATACTTTTTCTGATAAAAGTTGTATGAATTCTTCGTTAATAGTTTTTGATAAGTAACTCGTCCTGCCAGATCCTTTTTTTTCCAAATTTTCGAATATGCTCTTCTAGGAATGGGTCAAAAGAAGCAAGAAATTCAATAAGCATTAAAAATTTTCCATTATTTGGTGACCCAAACTATTCATCACTTCCTCAGAATGGAAGTCCTCGAGAAGCTAAAGCTCTAGTAGCAGCGACTACTCTTCTTAAAACATTTCTCCAATAGGAGATTTCTGTCTCTGTTTGAATGACTAAGTCATGGTCTATTCTATCCTTAGTATTCGATCTTTGCTTAAGGATTAAGGAACGCCTGCATGCTTCCAGTAATTAAATCCGTTTTTGCCTTTAAATGAACAGTCTCCGTCAAAAAGAAGACAAGCTGCACAGAATACAGACCCATTTTCAACAGAGTAAATGAGCCATGGGCGTGGAACTTTGTCACCGTTGATAAGTTTTCTTAAAAATAGTGACTTTCATATATAAAAATTATATGCAGAGTCTTTGACGCATTGTAGATATGCGAATCTGTAAGCGTACATTCCTTAACATCGGAAATAGCATAATTTTTCTCATATAACACTGAAAATGCTCAGTTCTTTTCCTGCCCCTGACGTTAAGTGGTGAAACACGCTCATCCAACACAGTAAATATCCCAAAATTAAAATATCGCTAAATTTTCGACATCGTGAACCTTCTCTATAAATATACGTTTTCTGCTATTACTTTTATAAAATAATTTCGATGTTTCACATCTGGCAGCTGTCAACTGACAGCTCACTTTTTTTTCTACTTTCCAAATTTTGCCGCCCTGGGCACTAGCCCCAACTGCTCCTAGTGCAGTGGTCGGCATGAGAGGATCTGTCACTGTGTTGGTGAAAAAAAAGTAGCCCAGTGAGAAATTGGAATTAAAATTAAGCATATAATCTAAATAATTAATAGTATAATGAAAATTAACAAAATGTCTTTTTGCGCTATAGTCTTGCGTGAAGTTAATTCGTTGCTGGCTCGACAACGACTGAGCGATAGAGCGTAAGCGTACGTGAGAAGTTAGTTTGCAAAATTTTGCTAAGAAATGCCGACCACTGCCCCAGTGTAAATCCAATGACCCCAATCATACCGCAAGAGTTACGAACAGTTTGTTCGGAGATAAACGAATTTAAGTTCTCGATTAGCCACCGCAGTCACCGGAGCTCAACCCAATAGAACACCTTTTGGGAGAACTGAAAAGGTTCTTGGCAAGCAGTGGGTGATGAAAATGAACGGAATTGATTAGCCAGGCGTTGACGCTTGTTGCGACTGGCACGGTGATGAAAATGAACGGAGTTGATGAGCCAGGCGTTGACGTTTGTTGCGACTGGCACGGTGATAAAAATGAACGGAATTGATGAGCCAGGCGTTGACGCTTGTTGCGACTGGCACGGTGATGAAAATGAACGGAATTGATGAGCCAGGCGTTGACGCTTGTTGAGGCTGGCACGGTGATGAAAATGAACGGAATTGATGACCCAGGCGTTGACGCTTTTTGCGCCTGGCACGGTGATGTATACGACGGGCTCCTCTGTGTAGGAGAGATTTCGTTAATAGCCAACCGTCTTCGTTGCCCATCACTTGCACTGTACTTACATGTCGCCTGTTAGTCGCGTTAGTTTTAATAACGGTGCCCTACGGTACGTAAGCAACGGTACTGACGCTGTTCGAGGCAGCGCAGCTGTGCTCCTCATAGTAACGGTCGAGCCTTTGCGCGTACCGATACCAACCTAACAAAACGGCACACCGAAATATTTATGATGGCTTTTCTGCACAATGCCTGCGAAGTACCCCATTCTATGGCTGTCATTGCGAGCACTGGCATCACACCGAAGTGTTCGGCTGGCTGGCTGGCTACGGGTGTGAAATCTTTATTTAGTAGCAAATTCTTAACTTATGGTACAAGGTGTCTTATCCTACGATTATGCGTACTTATAACTAGTGACACCTATATATTATTATTTTTTTTTTTATATAATTTATGGCCTTGCCGTACAAATTCATACATTGATCCTTAAACTAATACAATTAAAATTTATTGGTTTAATCGTACAAAATCATGAATTGATCCTTAAACTAATACAATTAAAATTTCCTGGTCTAATCGCACAAATGTAGGACGCATCGTCCACTGCCGTAACGTACCAATACTTGATCGCCTTCTAGTTTTTGTAGGGCCAACCGTCGGCCTCGGTAAAATAGCGTTTGCTTGGAGCGCTTGACGAAATGCTGCCGTGTCATGGTCAGCCCTTCCAGGAACTCTGGAATCTCGCTTGCCGGTGTCGCTTCTTCGGCCGCCGTGATAGGTGGAGATGGTCGTGTGCTGGTCTCGGCCATGGGGCTCGGTGTCGCCGTTGTTTGAGCCTTTTGATGGTTCGCTGTCGACTCGACGTGGGTCGTGGCCGTCGTTTGGGCTTTCGGTTGGACTGGTCGTCGTTTGAGCTTTTGGTCGGACTGGTGTTGACTCGATGCGGACCGTGGTCGTAGGTTGAGCTTTCGGTTGGACTGGTGTCGACTCGATGCAGACCGTGGTCGTCGTTTGGGCAGCGCGCAGCCCTGTCATGGCATAGGTTTCATGAGTTGCCTCACCTGCCGCTGGGACTCGCCTGGTGGTCGGGAGTTTGCGAGCGTTTGTGTTGAGTGGCGTCTGTCGTGCTTCTGGCTGTGGCTGGAGCGGTGGTGGCTTTTGAGGTTCGTCTGGTGGCGGCCCGATGCGTGTGGCCTTCCACTGATCACGGGTTTCATTTTGATTATCTGAAAAGAGATGAGCAAACGGACGCTTCGATTAGTGTTGGCAACGTTTATTGTTGCGTTACATTAGTGCTAAGTGACTCGGAGCTAGAGTATTCGGTTGTCAGCTGCTTTAGATCTTGCAGATGCACATGGATGGGACGCCCGCCTGGTGCGTTAGGATTCACGAGTTCGACTGTATTGATCGACTTGAATTTTCTGACGATATATGGGCCACAATATTTCGGCGCAAGCTTCTGTGCAAAGCTGTTTACTGCGGAAGAGAGCAGATGATCTCTTTTGAGTACTCTCTCGCCGATGAGTGGCTTCCATGATCGTCTGCGCAAATCGTAGTATTTCTTCTGGCGTTTTGCTGTAGACAAGTTGCGAGAAATTTCTTGCCAAAGCTCGGTGAGTTAGGCACGTTCCCTTCCTTACGGATTTGTTTTGGTGTAGCCAGTGTTTACCCGAATTTTATCTCAGCTGTTGATGTTTTTGTCGAGTCTTGTTGTGATGTATTTATTGCGAAAGCTATTTCGGCTAGTTGGTGGTCCCAGGTCCGATGATCGGCCTTTACTCGTTGTGCGATCATGGTTTTCACGATTCTGTTTGTGCGCTCGGTTGGGTTCTCGTGTGGAGCGTAAATGGCGGTAAATCAATGTTTGATTCCATGGCTCTCCAGGAAATGTGTAAGCGGCTTGCCGATGAATTGTTTCCCGTTGTCGGTAAGGAATACGTCAGGGCAACCAAACCGGTATATCACGCGCTCTCGTAGCGCCTTTATAACACTGGCGGTGGTTGCATTCCGGACTGGCATGAGCTCCACCCACTTGGAGAACTTATCCGTGAGCACTAGCAAGCATGTGTTGCCATTTGTTGAACGTGGTAGTGGACCTATAAAATCCACCGTTACAACTTCCCACGGTCGTGAGCATTGCATGGTGGCCATCATCTCGGCAGGTCGGCGTTGATCTACCTTATATTCGGCACATTGTTGGCATCGACGAACATATCTGAGAGCATCCCAATGCATCCCAGGCCAATAATACCCTTCTTGTGTGCGTTTGAGTGTTTTGTGTACACCCATGTGACCGCCGGTACTAGCGTCGTGATTTTCTCTCAGGACCTCGAGTCGACGGTGCTCTGGTACGCATAGTTTCCACCATGGTGACCTGGATAGCTTATTGCGTGGGACGACGTGTCGAAAGAGCCGGCCATTGATAAGTTGGTAATCCGGGTGTTTCTTCGGTTGATCGCGTACCTGGCGCATACGTCTTTCATACCATCTATCCGGTTGATCATGGACGGCATGCAAAAGTTCCGCATCGCCTCCTTGGTCTTTCAGTGGGCATCTGGATAGTGCATCGGCGACTACGTTGAGGGTACCTTTACGATACTCTATTCCGAAGTCAAACTGCTGTAGCTCTAGTGCCCACCTTGCAAATCTTCCGGATGGGTTCTGCAGGGTGTGAAGCCATTTAAGTGAATGATGGTCGGTGATTACGGTGAAATGATAGCCCTCCAGGTATGCTCGCATTTTCCTTATACCCCACAATACGGCTAGGCACTCCTGTTCGGTGGCAGAGTACCGCTTCTCCAACTCCGTCAAGTTGCGACTGGCGTATGCTACGACCCGTTCTTGGTCAGAATGGCGCTGAAATAACACTACGCCTAGTCCTTCTCCGCTGGCGTCGGTCTGCAGAAAGAAGGGCCCCTCGAAGTCGGGGCAACCCAGGATGGGTGCACTAGTTAGTTTTTCCTTTAGCACTTGGAATGCTTCTTCTTGTTCGGAACCCCATATCCAACGCTGGTTCTTCTTTAATAAGCGGTTCAGCGGTGCTGATATTGTGGCAAAGTCTACTACGAAACGTCGGTACCACGAGGCTGCTCCTAGAAAGCGGCGTAATTCTCTAATGGTGGTAGGCGATGCCATATCGCTAATGGCTGCGACTTTGGCCGGATCTGTGTGAATACCCTCGGTGCTGACTACATGGCCCAAGTAATGGAGGCGTTGCTGCACGAACTTACACTTTTCAAAGTTGATCTGTATTTGGTTTTGCTTGAGGCGCGTGAACACCGTTCGCAAGTTGTCTAAGTGCTCTTCAAAAGTGTTTCCCAATACAATGATGTCGTCCAGGTAGGCAAAGACCTTCGGCTGTAGTTCTGATCAAAGAACGGTGTCTAGGGCTCGCTGGAATGTTTCCGGCGCCGAATGCAGCCCAAAAGGCATTACTCGCCATTGGAATAAACCTCTCCCCGGTACGGTAAATGCGTTTATTTGCGGAAGTGGGTATGCGTCTGGTATGCTCGCTGCGTTAAGTTGTCGGTAGTCTATACACATTCCCCAACTTCCTTGTTTTTTTCGCACTAGGACAATGGGCGAGCTACATGCGCTGTTAGAGGCTTTGATGCGGCCGGTTGCAATCAATTCGTTCACCTCTTGATTGATTACTTCTTGCATCGCTGGGTTGCGTGGGTCGCTGGGTTGCGTGGCCGGTCGTGTTTAAGGCGAATTATGTGTTCGGTGACTGTGCTGGGGCCGGTGATCGTCGAGAATACTGCCGCGTTTTCAGTAAGGAGAGTATTCAATCGATGATTCTCCTTTTCCTTAAGATCTTGCCTTTCGGTTAGCATAGCAAGATGATCAGTAGGTGCCTGAGTGCTTAGGCGTGCAGCGGTGAGGGGTTGACCATCGATGGTGATAGTCCCTCTTCCTCGGGAAATCCATGCCTAAGATGACATGTTCCGAAAGCGTCGGTAAAGCTGATACAAGCAGGTGCGTAGACTTGTTACCCAGCTCTATAGTAACAGGATACATTTTCGTGCTAGGTCCGGTTAGCTAGCTGAATGCGACGGGTCTGCCGTCTGGCTTTAATTCGGTGTTTATCTAGATGACGTTGAAGTTCCTTACCGATATATGTGAGTGTGGCTCCGGTGTCCACCAGGGCTTCGATCTGCATGCCTGCGACAGTAATGGGCAAATAATAACGGCTATCTTGTTTCCCTTCTGGGTACGGAAGCGTTGCCTTAAGTGCTGTTGTACTGGGTTTGGACGGAGTAGCGCGCACTGTCGCATGTGTGGGACAATCGCAGTCTCGCGACATGATTCCGTCGCGTCCACAGCGGGAGCAGAATATTCGCTGCTGGTTGCGACATTGGCGCCTTCGGTGTCCCGGCTGCTTACATCGCCAACAAACTTTCTCGCTGCAATATTTAGTACTTACCGCCGTCAAACAGTGATTGGTGTTTCATGCTTGCCTGGTCTCCTCGCCTTTCAACAATTCGAATTCTTCAGTTAACTCGAATAGTTCTTCTACGCTGTTAAAATCGCTTCGACGGACGTATAAGCGATATTCCACCCTCAGGCCGTCATATATGCGTTCGGTGTGATCTTCCTCGCGAAGTTTCGGGTGCTGGCGAATAAGCGTTTGGATGGCCAACACATAATCCTTTGCTTTCTCCTTGGGTAATAGCTT
Organism: Bactrocera dorsalis; assembly: GCF_023373825.1. Taxonomy (NCBI): domain Eukaryota; kingdom Metazoa; phylum Arthropoda; class Insecta; order Diptera; family Tephritidae; genus Bactrocera; species Bactrocera dorsalis. Next base: position 12,784,911 of record NC_064308.1, on the reverse strand, counting down.
GCGCTGATGGATGGTTTCTTCCAGATGTGCGAGGTGTCGTTTCGGTAAAAAGAACCGTTCAGCCTCGTAACGAAAGTCAACCCACGTGTTGATGACATTGCGTTTTATACGAAACAATTGCAGCGCTTTGTCTTGCAAAATTTCCGGCATAGTAGCAAGAAGCTGGTTATTTGCTATAGAGTAGCATTCGGCTAGTTCTTCGCATCGCTCCAGAAAGTCGTGTAAATTTCCGCGACCGCTGTAGCGTATGTTCCATCGCCGCACGGAGTTTATAACTTCCAAGTCTGGCAATTTTGCAGCCAATGTGATGTCGTCACGAGTTGCTGTTGCCTTGCTCGGGTTTCTTACCGTGGTGGTTGAAACAAGTATGGTGGCATTGTCTTCCTCCTTCATTTCCCTTTCTAGCGCTTTCACTAGGTGCTCTGTGGATTTATTGTGGCGCTTTGCACGGAGGCAGGCGCTCAGCTCGCTACGGAGATCTGCTAAAGTGCGCCCTTCGACAGCGATGTGGTGTCGTCTGTACTCGGTGACCAATCGTTCCTTTTTCAGCCAATAAATCCAACTGGTCGTGTCTGTCTCTAGCGTAAAAGCCTTAGTCGCTGGAGTACTGCGATGCTTATGATTGTGTAGGGGGTGTGGCGAACCTGATTCATGAGCGTTGGTTCATGTTTTTTACTGTCACTCACAAAATCAGGCCCCTGCTCGGGCGCCATTTGTAATGGGGTTTCGTCCATAGCTGAAGTATGCTCAGCCGCTCCAGGGTCAGCCTTGGGACCCACGAACCCTTAGCAAAAAAAGACGAGTTTTATCCTCGTAAAGTTGTATCCACACTCCACCCCTTATGTGGACAGCCAGACCAGCGTGATGTATACAGTGGTGATGAAAACGAACGAGATTGGCGAGCCAGGCGTTGACGCTTGTTGAAGCTGGCACGGTGATGAAAACGAACGGGATTGATGAGCCAGGCGTTGACGCTTGTTGAGGCTGGCACGGTGATGAAAATGAACGGAGTTGATGAGCCAGGCGTTGACGTTTGTTGCGACTGGCACGGTGATGAAAATGAACGGAATTGATGAGCCAGGCGTTGACGCTTGTTGCGACTGGCACGGTGATGAAAATGAACGTAATTGATGAGCCAGGCGTTGACGCTTGTTGCGACTGGAACGGTGATGAAAATGGACGGAGTTGATGAGCCAGGCGTTGGCGCTTGTTGCGACTGGCACGGTGATGTATACGACGGGCTCCTCTGTGTAGGAGAGATTTCGTTAATAGCCAACCGTCTTCGTTGGCCACCACTTGCACTGTACTTACATGTTGCCTGTTAGTCTCGTTAGTTTTAATAACGGTGCCCTACGGTACGTAAGCAACGGTACTGACGCTGTTCGAGGCAGCGCAGCTGTGCTCCTCATAGTAACCGGAGCGTGATGCCTTTTCTACGCAATGCCTACGAAGTACCTCATTCTATGGTATACGGCAGTCATTGCGAGCACTGGCATCACCGAAGCGTGATGCCTTTTCTACGCAATACCTGCGAAGTACCCCATTCTATGGCAGTCATTGCGAGCACTGGCACCACACCGAAATGTGATGCCTTTTCTGCGCAATGCCTGCGAAGTACCCTATTCTACGGTATAGGCAGTCATTGCGAGCACTGGCTGCTTACTGCTATTATTTGCTGGGCGACCGTCCTGTTCGGCGAGCTGGGGCAAATGATCGCATTTGGTGTGAAGTGCTTGCTTTTATAGCAGCATAGCGCAGCTTTCGTCACCGTAGTGAGGTAAGTTGTGTGCGTAGTCAATGCGGTGAAGTTTAGTACGTATGGTGGAAAGCTCTATGTTGAGGTATGGTGAGGGTATATGATGTACTGTGGAGCGAAGTTGACGTAAATTATTGTAAGGTGGTAAAAGCCACGTTACAAGTTTAAAGAGAGAAAAAATATTACCAGACAATTAGAATTGTAATGTGTATAAATTTTTTTGTGAAAATTTTAAAATTAAATTGAAATAATTTTGAAGACTTAAGTAAGTTTTTTAACATGGAAAACTTATAAATTATTATTACATTATTGCTTACTTATCAGTTTCCAGCTTTTTACGATTAATTTTTTAAACTCTTTCAAAGATGAAAGAGCACAAACATAGAGAAGACCATGGTAACCAACCATTTTGAATCAACTTCGCCGTCATCCATATGATTTCAAATTCGAACGTTAATGGGAATTTTAGACGCAAATCTAAATAGGCATTCGTATAAATAGTTCATATTAATATACTTTGTATCTATTTATAGCGAAAAACAAATATAAAAGTTTATATGAAATTATAGTATCCTGGCTAATATCAACTAAACTCGATCAGGACCCGTCAATCGGCTGTTATTGAAAAAGGTGAGATGCCAGAAGAAAAGCGCTAAAGCGAACTGCCAAAATCAATGCATTGTTGAAAAAAGAGGCAGAAAAAGAAAAAGAAATATAACAGCAAGACGAGTAAGAAATGTACGACGTGCGGCAAGATAGAGCTGAATTAATTTTAATATAAATCGTTTTTCCTTTGTATTCTTGAAATCAATAGTTTTGTTTAATAAACCACATTATTAATTTATTAAGTATAATTAATCTTATTAACATAATTGATCTTGTCCATACTTACATATACTTATGTGCAGGGCCGGATTTAAATTTTTGCCGCTCTTGGGCACTGAAAAAAATGCCGCCCCGTCACTGAAATTTCACTCAAAATTATTTAGATTTGATATTGATATTAACGTATTGCAAATAATTTATTATATGTATAATACATCAGTATAATATAAAAAATATAGCTATAATATATATAACTGTATTACAATAATTTTTTTCACAGGCAAACACCCCTGACTTTTTGAATTGCAAATTGGTCGATTAAATCTTCACAATATAAACATTGAAGTACATCTGATTCGATGCATAGAATGGCTAGCTAAGCTATTGAGTCTATTTCCACTCATTGTAGAACGTAAGTAGTTTTTAACTCTTTTCAAACAAGAAAATAATTGTTCTGCGTTACAGTTTGTTACAGCTAAAGTAATAAATATTCTATATGCAATTTCTAAGTTCGGAAACTCTGTATAAAGGTCGTTTGCACGCAAAAGTTTCAGAATATTGGAAGGTAAATTTTGTTCCATCTTTCTTTTCAGTGCAATAAGCATGAAAGTGCACAAATTCGTCCTCCAATGAGGACTCAAGATCTGAGGAATAAACATTTTGCAAACGTTTAGCTTGGTTACGAATCTCTCTATTATCCAAATTGCGAAATTCAATAATAACTGAGAACTTTTCATGAATCTTTTCATATGCAACACATCTTTTTCGCAATTCAGAATCTAGATTGTCAAGAATGACATTAAAAGTGTTGACTCTAAAGTGGTCTCGACCTGACAGTTGTATATCTCCATCCCGTGGTTCATCAGCATGGATTTCCCTTTCATTTTCTAGAAGCTGTCGTTTTATATTCTTTTATCTCTGAAATATTTAAAGCAGTATTTCATAGATTTCGAATTCATTTCTCGTATCAGCAATAACTTTGATCAAACCACGATAATCGTCGATCACGTCAGCAATGCTACAATCAACTTTCTGCAATCTTTGACTAACAGAATTGAATCGTGAGAGTAAAAAAAGCCAAAGTATCTGCATAAATGCTGTGTTAAGTCGCTCCAATTGAATTCGTAAACCTTTAGCTTTTTGTATTGTAATTGCATTTTCTTCCATATTTTCTTCAATAATAATCAAAGTCGTGATTATTTCGTCGAAATGTTGATTAAGTATTTACATGAACAGCTTCATACCGAGCTGACCATCTAGTTGCAGATAAAGATTGTAACGCAATTCTTTTTCCAGAATAAAATTGTAAAACTTGCCAGCGGTACGTCGATGCAGTAAAGAAGTTATATAAAGCTCACTCTGGCGCTCATTCTACTGCATGAACTCCAACTAAATTCATAGAATGAGCAGCACATGGAGCATGTTCTGCAAGATCATTAATTTCATGAATTCTTGCCTGAAAACCTGAATAAATTCCTGATACATTGTTAGCGTATTCATATGACTGACTTCGACAGTCGGTGAGATCAAGATCAAAAAACTCGAGAATCGATAATACAGCGACTAGAAAATCTTCAGCTTTATGTCCAGAATGTTGGTCAATGAACATCAGAAAACGTTCAACAGGCGTTCCATCTTTTTGCACGTATCTGATAACAAACGAAAGTTGGTAGACATGAGATGTATCAGGTGTGGAATCTACAATAATCGCATAATATTTCGCTGATTTGACTTCTTGAACTATGATAGAAGATACTTTTTCTGATAAAAGTTGTATGAATTCTTCGTTAATAGTTTTTGATAAGTAACTCGTCCTGCCAGATCCTTTTTTTTCCAAATTTTCGAATATGCTCTTCTAGGAATGGGTCAAAAGAAGCAAGAAATTCAATAAGCATTAAAAATTTTCCATTATTTGGTGACCCAAACTATTCATCACTTCCTCAGAATGGAAGTCCTCGAGAAGCTAAAGCTCTAGTAGCAGCGACTACTCTTCTTAAAACATTTCTCCAATAGGAGATTTCTGTCTCTGTTTGAATGACTAAGTCATGGTCTATTCTATCCTTAGTATTCGATCTTTGCTTAAGGATTAAGGAACGCCTGCATGCTTCCAGTAATTAAATCCGTTTTTGCCTTTAAATGAACAGTCTCCGTCAAAAAGAAGACAAGCTGCACAGAATACAGACCCATTTTCAACAGAGTAAATGAGCCATGGGCGTGGAACTTTGTCACCGTTGATAAGTTTTCTTAAAAATAGTGACTTTCATATATAAAAATTATATGCAGAGTCTTTGACGCATTGTAGATATGCGAATCTGTAAGCGTACATTCCTTAACATCGGAAATAGCATAATTTTTCTCATATAACATTGAAAATGCTCAGTTCTTTTCCTGCCCCTGACGTTAAGTGGTGAAACACGCTCATCCAACACAGTAAATATCCCAAAATTAAAATATCGCTAAATTTTCGACATCGTGAACCTTCTCCATAAATATACGTTTTCCGCTATTACTTTTATAAAATAATTTCGATGTTTCACATCTGGCAGCTGTCAACTGACAGCTCACTTTTTTTTCTACTTTCCAAATTTTGCCGCCCTGGGCACTAGCCCCAACTGCTCCTAGTGCAGTGGTCGGCATGAGAGGATCTGTCACTGTGTTGGTGAAAAAAAAGTAGCCCAGTGAGAAATTGGAATTAAAATTAAGCATATAATCTAAATAATTAATAGTATAATGAAAATTAACAAAATGTCTTTTAAGGATATATATGGAATATTATCTTTAAAAGACTTGGAACATAAAAGGCATTGCATGGCACCAAAGGCATTTAGAATCATAAAATATATCTCGCAGGGCATATTTGGTTTTGCGCTATAGTCTTGCGTGATGTTAATTCGTTGCTGGCTCGACAACAACTTAACGATAGAGCGTAAGCGTACGTGTGAAGTTAGTTTGCAAAATTTTGCTAAGAAATGCCGACCACTGCCCTAGTGTAAATCCACCACTGCTTATGTGGGTGATATAGGCCTACCGAGCACCCAAAATTAACTTCGGTAACGTGCCTTTTGCATACTTCAATGATGGTGTGGAAATTGCAAAATTTCTAAATCTTTTAATAATGCCCAATTTATTGAGAGGGGCATCACTGATGAATACTAATGCGCATTTTTACAGCGCTCTCAACAAACAAAGAGTTTCGTGTCATTTTATCTTTGAAGTAGGCAGCATTGTATAAACTTCAAGTAATCAATCCAAAAATGTCCACTAAGAAATATGTAAGGAATTTATGTATGTTTATGGGTTGTGTATTAATTTTCCTTATTTATACGGTAAGGGTTGCCGACTTATATTCCAATTCCAAAATGACCAAATGAACCAAATATGCTATAGTGTTTTGCCCGAATAAAGAGATTCCCAACTCATCTGTGATTGTAAATGAGAAAATAATTGCTAAACGTCAAAAACTGTCAAAGTTCAAGAGGTTTTGACGTTTAGTAATGGAACGACAACCAGAGGATCGGAATGTAAGAAATTTTATAGATACATATCTTATATATAAAAATGAATCGCAAAATGTGTTGCTTAGCGCATAACTCAACAACGCCTTTACCAATTTGGTCAATTCTTTTTTTAAGTGTTCGTGGAAGTTCAAAGATGGTTTTTACGGCGAGAAAAATTTGAATAGTTGCCGGAAAACCCCTAAAACCGGCCCTTTTCTTTTTCCCATACAAACGAATGAATGTTTGTTTGTTAGCAACGCTAATGCTCGAGAACGGCTGACTAATCTTTATGAAATTTCATCAGAGGTTGTTCACTGTGGATCGAGGAAGGTTTAGAAATAAAAAAAGACGTGTGGCACTCGGGGACTGCCGCGGTAAAGCTATTGCATAGCATATCGCATCAACTTATGCAATTATAATTATTTATTTATTTTATTCATGCAGTATCTATTTTTCTTTGATATTAATTCAAGTTACACTTTTTGAGCGTGGTGGCCGATAAGAAAACAAATTTTTCTATATTTTTCCTAATGAGTCATCCTGTATGCACATACTTCCTTTACGGTAGCGCCTTTGTGGTATGCAACATTTTTCGTCACCGCAATTAGTTTTTCACGCTACACAGCGCCACCTGTGTGCGACATTTTGCACAAAATATTTTTCCACATCAGCCATCAAGTATACATACACTTCCTCTTCAGGTAGCGCCTGCGGGGTATGCAAGATTTTTCGGTATTACGCAACCATGCCCGTCGGAGTGGAGAGCGTGAGGTTTTTTCGTTACGGAATTTTTGGATTCGGTCCCGCGCTCAAGGTCCGTGATAGAAACTATGCAATAGCTTAAAAATAACAAGTAAGGAAGGGCTAAGTTCGGGTTTTACCGAAAATTTTATACTCTCGCATGATAAAGTGATGCTGTAAAATTAATTAGATTACTAGTTCCTGAGACATGGTTTTTGTCCATAAGTGGGCGACGCCATGCCCATTTTCAATTAAAAAAAATATTGGGTGCAGCTTTCTTCTGCCATTTCTTCCGTAAAATTAAGTGTTTCTGACGTTTTTTGTTAGTCGGTTAACGCACTTTTAGTGATTTTCAACATAACCTTTGTATGCAAGGTGGGCGTGGTTATTATCCGATTTCTTCCATTTTTGAACTCTATATAGAAATGCTTGAAGGAAACGACTCTATAAAGTTTGGTTGACATAGCTATAGTAGTTTCCGGAATATGTACAAAAAAACTTAGTAGGGGGCGGGTTCACGCCCACTTTTCCAAAAATATTACGTCCAAATATTTTACAGAAAGTATTTTGCTCATGAGTCACCCTGTATCCAGACACTACCGCCTTTGTGGTATGCCACATTTTGCGGGGCAACAATTTATTTTTTAGTAAAAACCAGCGCCACCTGTGTGCAACATATCACGGAAAATGTTTTTCCTAATGAGTCATCCAGTATGCACTCTTCCTTTATGGTAGCACCTTTATGGTATGCAACATTTTTCGTCACCGCAATTTGTTTTTCACGCCACACAGCGCCACCTGTGTGCGACATTTTGAGCGTTAGGTATTTCCTTTCGAGCTTTCAATCTGAACGGACGTGTATTGATGCGTTCCGTAAAAACTTTCTAAATAAACAAAACTAAAAAATAAACAAATAACAAAAAAGTGCATTAAGTGCAAGTGTTAGGCAATAACGCCGAAAGAGTTAATAAAAACATAAAAAACACAAAAAATTATACCTTTTGTAAACAATAAAAAAAAAAAAAAACAAATACATAAGTGCGAAATAAACAATAAAAGAAACAAATAACATGAGCGCAGCGCAGCCCCACCAACAAGGCCGTAGGCATTCTCTGAATGCCTACTTCAGCTTTGTCGAGCCTGCGAATTCAGCTCCTAACAACAAACAAGGCAACGGTGCGAAGGATGAGTCATCGAAGCGAACAACTGAGCAGCCCCATAAGCAGAGCGCAGAGCAAATTACAAAAGCAGCAGAGAACAGCAACCAACAACGGCCAGCAACAAACGTGTCAACACCAACAACTAAGCAGGTACCAGCAAGCACGCAGGCAGCGAAAAATAACATAACGCAAGGTGAGAATGTACCATTAAAAAAAGGCCAGTCCGTGCTAACTGGCATTGACCGCTACGTTAATATAAAAAGGAAATTAAGTCCTTCAAAGTCAGCGGTCAATTCTAAAAAATTTCAAGTCGGCACACCAAATATAAATACAACGGAAGTTTTAAATGGCAACAGATTTGCCTTACTAAGCAAGAGTTCAGACGACGATGCGAAGGGTACCACCACAGTCGTTAATGCAAAACCCCCTCCAATTTATTTGCGTGAGCGTAGCTCAAATGCACTTGTCTCCAAATTAAGCAATTTAATAGGCACAAACAATTTTCATATTGTGCCCTTGAAAAAAGGAAATATTGATGAAACAAAAATTCAAACGTACACTGAAAAAAGTTTCATGGATATTGTAAAGTACTTGTCAAATAATAACAAAAATTACTACTCATACCAACTGAAGAGCTCAAAAGGCCTAGTTGTTGTCATAAAAGGAATTGAGTCTTCGGTAGACTCTATCGATGTGAAAGACGCACTGGAAGAAGGTGGTTTTAGCATCAAATCAGTAGTAAATATTTTTAATAGGAACAAAGTCCCACAACCAATGTTCAAAATAGAACTGATGCCAAATTGTAACCAACTAAAGAAAAATGAAATACACCCGATTTACAATTTAAAATATCTGCTCCATCGCAGAATTACCGTTGAGGAACCACACAAGAGAAATGGTCCAGTACAATGTACAAACTGCCAAGAGTATGGACACACGAAAGCATACTGCACTCTACGCAGTGTCTGTGTGGTGTGTGGTGATCTACACCCTACTTCTAAATGTACTCTTAAAAAAGAGGATTTAAATAAAAAATGCAGCAATTGTGGGGGAAATCACACTGCTAACTACAGAGGTTGCCCCGTATATAAAGATTTGAAATCGAAGTTGTCACAGGGCATTCAAGCTCGTCGTAACCAAATGTTACAGACACCCCGTAATGAAATAATAGCAACCTCGGAAAAAAGTTCAAATCATTCTACTTCTAACAATAATAATATGCAAGGAAGCTATGCAAATGTGGTGAAAGGCAACACTGTGCAAATGCAACTGCCGCAAAATCCTCCAAATGGAGGTATTGAAACTATGATTATAAATCTTACACAGTGTATGACTCAATTTATGTCTACCATGCAAAACATGATCCAAGATTTAATAAAATCACAAAATCAAATGCTGCAAAATTTATTAAGTAAAAAATGAGCTTACTAAATATCTGTATATGGAATGCTAACGGTGTTAACCAACATAAATTAGAGATTATCAGATTTCTGTCTGAAAGGAATATAGATGTAATGCTTATTTCAGAAACTCATCTAACAAATAAAAATAATTTCAATATACCGGGATTTAGACTATACGTTACAAATCATCCGGATGGAAAAGCGCATGGTGGCACGGCAGTGTTGATTAGAAATCGTTTAAACCACTATGCTCTAGAATCTCATGCTACACCACAGTTACAAGCTACAACAATATTACTAAAAAATCGGGGTTGTGACTTAAACCTTACGGCTATATACTGTCCACCTCGTTTTAAAATTACAGAAATCGAATTTAAAGACTTTTTTGGAACACTAGGTCAAAGATTTCTAGCAGGTGGAGATTATAACGCAAAACACACATACTGGGGCTCACGTCTTATTAATCCGAAAGGACGACAGTTGTACTACACTTTTATGAATAAGCATAATAAACTGGATATAATATCTCCTGGTAAGCCGACATACTGGCCCAGTGATAGAAGAAAAATACCAGACTTAATAGATTTTGCTGTAGCCAAAAATATAGATAGATCGCTTATGACAGCTGACACATGTACTGACTTATCATCTGATCATTCTCCTGTACTAATAAAGTTATACGAACAGCCCATGTTATTTGAGCCGAAAGTTTCTCTAACATCACATAAAACTAACTGGTTGAAATATAGAAAGTATATCAGCACCCACATCAATATTGACTGCAAAATAAATACAGGAAGAGACATTGATGAAAATATAAAAGAAATTAATGACGTAATAACTAATGCAGCTGTATTGGCAACACCAAAAAGAAACAACAAACCAGTTGGTTTTAGAAAGATCACCAATAATGAAATAGAGAAACTTGTAAATGAGAAAAGGCGAGCTTGGCAGGAATGGCAGTTAAATCGATCCCCTTCAACTCTGCTTCAACTGAAATCTGCTGTACGAAAGTTAAAAAAAGCGCTTAAACGCGAAGAGGAACACAACACTGAAAATTATATAAAGAAACTGGGTCCAAATTCTCGCAAGCAAAACTCTCTTTGGAAAGCACAAAAGTCTTTCAAGCCACCAGTAGATTCCAACATGCCTCTAAGACAGTTGAATGGTAATTGGGCACGTAGTGATGAGGATAAGGCAAATTGCTTTGCAAATCACCTAGAAAAGGTATTTCAACCCAATTGCCCAAAGAACAACTTTGAGTTGCCAACCTTGCCCAATACCGAAAAAGAGTCGCATGTGTCTATTAGGACTTCTACTTCTGAAGTTACTAGAATAATAAAAGAGCTTAACCCCAAAAAATCACCTGGGCATGATAATATTACCCCAAAAATGCTAATTGAGTTACCAAATATTGCCGTAAGGGTGCTCTCTTTGCTCTTCAATGCAATTCTTAATCTCGGACACTATCCAAATTCGTGGAAAAAGTCGCAGATCATCTTGATAGACAAACCTGGGAAAGACTTAACACAGCCGTCTTCATACAGACCAATCAGTCTTCTACCCTGTCTTTCTAAGATATTTGAAAAATTGTTACTATCAAAGATGACTCCTTTCCTCCACGAAAATAATATAATACCAACGCACCAATTTGGGTTTCGTGAAAAACATAGCACGATTGAGCAAGTAAATAGAATTACTAACGAAATAAGAAGAGCATTTGAGCACAGAGAGTACTGTTCAGCTATATTTCTAGACGTGGCTCAGGCGTTTGATAAGGTATGGCATGAGGGCCTTTTATACAAGATTAAAAATATTCTACCTTCAGAATTATATAAAACATTTGAATCGTATTTAAAAAATAGAAAATTTACGGTAAAAGTGGGAGATTTCATATCTGATGAAAGACAGATAAGGGCTGGTGTACCCCAGGGCAGTGTTCTAGGCCCAACACTATACATCATATATATAGCAGATCTTCCAACAGCTAACAATGTATTAACTTCTACTTTTGCGGACGACTCAGCTATAGTGAGCCGTAACAAATGCCACATAATAGCATCAAGAATATTAGCCGAGCACTTAAGGTTTGTCGAAGAATTGCTAGCCAACTGGCGTATAAAGTTAAATGAACAAAAGTGTAAGCATGTTACATTTTCGCTTAGACCAAAAATGTGTCCGGCAGTAAAAATTAACAATATTTTAGTACCCCAAGCGAATGAAGTAACTTATCTTGGTATTCACCTAGATAGAAGACTTACGTGGAAAAAACATATATCTAGTAAAATAACTTGCATGAAGATAAGAGCTGCAAATTTAAATTGGCTATTAAACAAAAACTCCAAACTTAGCCTAGACAACAAAGTGCTTTTATATAATGCGGTCATAAAGCCGATTTGGATGTATGGCATTCAACTGTGGGGTACGACCTGTGCAACTAATATAGACATAATACAAAGGTTCCAATCAAAAATGCTTAGATCAATCACGTGTTCACCATGGTACATGCGAAATGAAAATATCCATAAAGACCTTGGAATTTCTATGGTAAGGAAAGAAGTAGAAGACAGCAGAATTAAATATATATCTAAACTCCGTGATCACCCAAACCCTTTGGCTAATGCTTTGGTACATTCCTGCGATCAAACACGCCTTAAAAGAAGAGATATGCCCGCGTACTGAGGAGCAATGTAACACCAAAACAGCTCAATCACTTGCTTGAGCGTGTCTAGTTTTTAAATAGGTTTAAGATTTTATTACTTATTGTTAGGCTTTCAAATCAAAAAGCAGATTCAATAAATAAAAAAGATATTGAAAAAAAAAGGTATTTCCGTTACGGAATTTCTGGATTCGGTCCCCGCGCTCAGAAGCCCGCGATAGAAGCTATGCAATTGCTTAGAGCAGTATGCTCTTCGTGACGAAAAGTCGGAAAATTGGAAAATTACAAATAATAACATACATATTTTTTTAAAATTTTTTTGTTTTGTTTTTCAATAATTTGAATTGTTCAAATTTGTCATTTAATTTTTTTATTCCGGCTATTCGAAAAAAAAATTATTGAAAATTATTCAGTGAAAACGTTATGTGTGTTTCACACAAAGTGATCAATTACAGAATAGGTCGCGTTAATATCGATCGGCGTTCTTTTTTCATCAACTCTCAGGATGCGATGACATACGTGCGGAATTATGGATCGCGATCAATCAGCAAGCGATTGTCACGATGTCACAGCACGACTTTTCAAACAACAGTTACAATGTTTGATGGACTTTATCTTGAACCAACGTATATGTGATGCTGTTAGATACTGGATGAAGTCTGTTGAGTGGCAAAAAAGAGGTTTGCCGAACGCACACACTATTCTTTGGATGGTGGTTACACCAGATCAAATTGATGAAATCATTTCTGCGGAAATTCCTGATCCAGAGAAAGATCCCGTATTATACAAAGTGGTGGAAACCAATATGGTTCGTGGACCTTGCGGACAACACAATTTCACTTCGGTTTGTATGTCTGACAATAAATGCACCACGAGCTTTTCTTTCGGAAACACAAACTGGATATGATGGATATATACTCTATCGGCGTCGCTCACCAGATAACAGTGGCAGAACATTCAGCATTCAATTTAAAAGAGTGAATATAGAAGTTAACAACACATGGATCGTACTATATTCCCCACTGTTGTGTAATTCACATTCAAAACTCATATCAATATTGAGTACTGCAGTTTGGTGAAATCTATAAAATGCGTTTGTAAGTACGTCACCAAAGGAAGCAACACGATACGGTCGATACGTAAACTGCAATAAAGCGCTTTGTAGGATATTTACTTTTGCAATTCATGAACGTTTTCCGACTGTTGTGCGTCTCGCATTTGGTTAGGAGAATGGCCAAAGAGTGTATTTCAACCCGGAGAATACAGTACAGCCAGCAGAAACACCGCCAGCAACAAAATTAATATTTACGAGTTTTTTCTCAACTTTCGTCAGTGATCCGTTGCATTGCTCTATTCATAATTACGTTGATATTATACCTGGAATGCATCGTCGAAGAAATAGTTGCGCAGAAAGCAAGGTCAACCAGTAGATGGGCATCCAGGTGTGTTATCAACTAATGAATTAGGACGAATTTACACAATCTACCCGAAAAACGACGATTGTTTCTACCTTCGGTTGCTATTGATTAATGAGCGCGGTTCAACTTCATTTGAGTCATTGCGTACTATGAATGGTACGGTGTCTGCGAATTTTGGAGAAGTAAACCAGCAATTACAATTGCTAGAAAATGTCAATCACTGGAATGCAAATGAAGTTCGCACACTTTTCGCGATAATCATTTCGACGTATCAGCCTTCAAATCCGCACCTATTATGGGATACGAACAAAAATAACATTGCCGAAGACATTTTACATCGTCTTGAAAATGGGTCAATTCCGGTTGATACTTCCGGTGGTTTGATATCAATTCCATTCGCCGCTTAACAATTCACGAAAGATGAACTCATCACGAAGGTTCGGCCATTGCCAAAATATCGTAACTACGATTCTTTAAGTGCACGCGAAATGTTAACTGCCAAAAATACCGATGTTGTTGACTTAAACAGGAAGATTCAAAGTCAAATTCCGGGAGACGTGTGCTCATACAAATCGATCGATCGTTTTGACAATGAAGACGACGCCGTCAATTATCCAGTGGAATTTCAAAATTTCTTGGAGAGGCTTGGTAGTATGCCACCAATAATTTGCGTCTCAAAGTTGGATCTGTCGTTATTATGTTCCGCAATCTCCGCTATCGAATACAAGGGGGAAGAATACTTGATTCTAATAATTCCTTTGAGTTCTAACGATTTGCCATTTCAGTTGAAACGTATTCCGTTTCCAGTGAAAATTGCATTTGCTATCGAATAGAAGGGGGAAGAATACTTGATTCCAATAATTCCTTTGAGTTCTAACGATTTGCCATTTCAGTTCAAACGTATTCCGTTTCCAGTGGAAATTGCATTTGAGATGACAATCAACAGGAAACAACAGGAAATAGTCGCATAGTGTGTAGCATAAATTTGGAAATTCTCTGTCAGATTTACGTGGCGTACTCACGAGTTGGAAAACCATCTTTTCTGTATATCAGAACAAAAACCAAAAAATTTTGTTTATCAAGCTGCGTTACATTGAAAAAAAAAAAAAAATGCAACGTTAAATTTAACTTTCATTTCGAAACACATAATTCAGCTAGTTTAGACCCCGCTGGCGTTGTCCTGCGTGAAATTATAATACTTCAGTATAATATAAAAAATATAGGTTCTTGTTCTTAAAACAACAAATTTTGCACTGAGCTTGACTAATAATTGTATAACAATAATTTTTTTCACAGGCAAACACGCCTGACTTTTTGAATTGCAAATTGGTCGATTAAATCTTCACAATTTAAAATTTCACTTTGAACAAAATATTAAAATTTCATTGAAGTGCAAGGTATTAGTATGGCCACAACGAAATTGTGTACATGCAAAATGGAGAGCTGTGTTATCTTGTGTACGTGCGCTCATGTAGTAGGATGCACAACGCCATTTTCAGTTCACTGTCGTGCTGCCATGTCGTGTCGCGAGCATTGTGTTCAGCATATAACTCTTTTCAAACAAGAAAACGATCGTTCTGCGCTACAGTTTGTTACAGCTAAAGTAATAAATATTCGATTTGCAATTTCTACGTTCGGAAACTCTGTATAAAGTCGTTTGCACGCAAAAGTTTCAGAATATCGGAAGGTGAATTTTGCTCCATCTTTTTTTAGTGCAATAAGCATGTAAGTGCACAAATTCGTCCTCCAATGAGGACTCAAGATCTGAAGAATAAACATTTTGTAAACGTTAAGCTCGGTTACGAATCTCTCTATTATCCAAATTGCCAAATTCATTGATAACTGGAACTTTTCATATGCAACACATCTTTTTCCCAATTCACAATCTAGTTTGTCAAGAATGACATTAAAAGTGTTGACTCTAAAGGGGTCTTGACCTGACAGTTGTACATCTCCATCCCGTGATTCGTCAGCATGGAATTTTCTCTTTCTTTTTCTAGAAACTGTCGTTTTATATTCTTTTATCTCTGAAATATTTAAAGCAGTTTTTTCATAGACTTTCAATTCATTTCTCGTGTCAGAAACAACTTTGATCAAACCACGATAATCGTCGATCACGTCAGCAATGCTACAATCAACTTTCTGCAATCTTTGACTAACATCATTGAATCGTGAGAGTAAAAAAAGCCAAAGTATCTGCATAAATGCTGTTTCAAGTCGCTCCAATTGAATTCGTAAACCTTTAGCTTCTTGTCTTGTAATTGCATTTTCTTCCATATTTTCTTCAATAATAATCAAAGTCGTGATTATTTCGTCGAAATGTTGATTAAGTACATGAACAGCTTCATAACGAGCTTACCATCTGGTTGCAGATAAAGATTGTAACGTAATTCTTTTTCCAGTATGAAATTGTAAAACTTCCCAGCGGTGCGTCGATGCAGTAAAGAAGTTATATAAAGTTTGTATAGTATTAAAAAAAGAAGCAGCTTCTGGCGCTCATTCTAATGCGTAAATTCCAACTAAATTCATAGAATAAGCAGCACAACGAGCATGTTCAGATCATTAATTTCATGAATTCTTGTCTGTAAACCTGAATAAATTCCTGATACATTGTTAGCGTACTCATATGACTGACTTCGACAGTCGGTGAGATCAAGACCAAAAAACTCGAGAATCGATAATACAGCAACTAGAAAATCTTCAGCTTTATGTCCAGAATGTTGGTCAATGAACTTCAGAAAACGTTCAACAGGCGTTCCATCTTTTTGCACGTATCTGATAACAAACGAAAGTTGGTCGACATGAGATGTATCAGGTGTGGAATCTACAATAATCGTATAATATTTCGCTGATTTGACTTCTTGAACTATGATACTAGATACTTTTTCTGATAAAAGCTGTATAAATTCTTCGTAGATAGTTTTTGATAAGTAACTCGTACTGCCAGATCCTTTATTGCCAAATTTTGGAGTATGCTCTTCTAGGAATGGGTCAAAAGAAGCAAAAAATTCAATCAGCATTACAAAATTTAAATTATTTGGTGACCTAAACTTTTCATCACTTCCTCGGAATGGAAGTCCTCGAGAAGCTAAGGCTTTAGTAGCAGCGACAACTCTTCTTAAAACATTTCTCCAATTGGAGATTTCTGTCTCTGTTTGAATGACTAAGTCATGGTCTATTCTATCCTTAGTATCCGATCTTTGCTTAAGGATTAACATACAATTTATATGATGTTTGGAGTTCTCATGCTCACTAACACGCACGCCTGCATGCTTCCAGTCATTCAATCCGTTTTTGCCAAAATGAACAGTCTCCGTCAAAAAGAAGGCAAGCTAAACAGAATACAGACCCATTTTTAACAGAGTAAATGAGCCATGGGCGTGGAACTTTCTCATCGTTGATAAGTTTTCTTACAAATAGTGACTTTGATATATAAATTATATGCGGAGTCTTTGGCGCATTGTAAATATGCGAATCTGTAAGCGTACATTCCTTAACATCGGAAATAGCATAATTTTTCTCATATAACACTGAAAATGCTCAGTTCTGTTATTTTCCTGCCCCTGACGTTAAGTGGTGAAACACGCTCATAACCGTACATATCCTAAAATTAAAATATCCATAAATTTTCGACAACGTGAACCTTCTCTATAAACATACGTTCCCTGATATTACTTTTATAAAATAATTTCGATGTTTCACATCTGCCAGCTGTTAACTGACAGCTTACTTTTTTTCTACTTTCCAAATTTTGCCGCCCTAGGCACTAGCCCCGACTGCCCCTAGTGTAAATCCACTACTGTAAACACCTAATACCAACACATTAATTTGGCTTCCGTGACCACCATTCAACAATTGAGCAGAATCGTTAATTTCGTTGAAAATACAATCGATAAAAAGAACGTTTGTACGGCGGCCTTATTGGACGTGTCTCAAGTTTTTGACAAAGTTTGGCATACGGGTCTACTACTCAAATTGAAATACATGCTACCCAAACAATTTTGTGAAATAATTGCTTCATTCCTACACGATAGATACTTCCGCATTAAACAAAAGGATGCATATTTAACTTGCAACCGATAAAAGCTGGTGTTCCCCTAGGAAGCGTGTTGGGGCCAATGCTTTATTTGCTTTTTACCAGTGAGCTCCCATCTGATTCTTGTTATATGACAGCGACATTTGCGGATGACACAGCTTTGTTTCAGTATCTAGTCGACGAGTGTAAACAGCACTCAACGCAATTACTAAGTGGGCATCTACGTGGCGCATAAAATTAAACGACACCAAAACAATTCATGTCGGCTTTACTTTGAAAAAGCCGGCAAATTGTCCAATTTATATAAATAACATTCCTATACCACATCAGTGCTAAGTACCTAGGTATCACCTTAGATGCTAAGCTACGCTGGAAAGAGCATGTCAAAAAAAAAGAAGCGAGCTTGATATGAAATTTGGCAAACTTTACTACCTAGTTGGCAGGAAATCCAAATTATCAATGCAAAGCAAACTGTTGCTATATAATCAAGTCCTAAAGCCAGTTTGGGGCTACGGAGCCTAACTATGAGTTTGCTCAAGTCAAAGCTGTATTGCCAGCATTCAGCGCTTTCAAAGTAAGGTACTAAGGACTTTGGTTAATGCTCCTTGGTACATTAGATCTGCTGACCTACACCGCGATCTAGGCGTGAATTCAGTGGTAAGTGAAATCTCCAAAATAGCAAAGTCTCACGAACAGAGGCTTGCACTTTAATGAGGAAGCCTCCAGACTCATCGAAACTGCTGGGCGAGAAATCCGGTTGAAACGCAAGAGGTCTTCTGAACTAGTAAGACAACAGTAGCAGCAAATGCATTTCTTATCATTTAGCTTTTAACTATCTCTCCTAATTAATTAGACTAGAATTGTTGTTAGTATTTAATTTTTATATACTAGGTACAATGTAAAATAATAATAAAAAAAAATTCTAGATATAATTTTGCTAAATACTTAATACTTTTACTTTTAGCAAGTGTGAATTCACATGCTTCATCTTCTAACTGATTTACAGCTCCTACTTCACATGAACTATCCGTCGTTGATATCCAAGCCCAATATCAAGGACACTGATAATGATTCTCCGAGTTAGTAGATCATTTATATAAATCTACCTTTCTGCAATAATCATATTACCTATGTATTGAGGTTAATATTTGAAACATCAAGGTCACTCGCTCGCATTTTAATCTCTCATTAGTTTGTTATAAAATTTATTAAGTTGTTCATTCATTTTTTCAAAATTACTACTAACTTCATCTGTTGTCTTCTTATACCCTGAACAGGGTATATTAAGTTTGTAAGGAAGCGTCGGAGACTCTATAAAGTTTATTAATGAATTATCAGTATGTTGAGCCAAGTCGATTTTGCCATATCCGTCTGTCTGTCTGTCCGTCCGTCTGTCTGCATATATACGAACTAGTCCCTCAGTTTTTAAGATATCGTTTTGAAATTTTGTAAACGTCATTTTCTCTTCAAGAAGCTGCTCATTTGTTGGAACTGTCGATATCGACCACTATTACATATAACTGCCATACAAACTAAATAATCGGAATCAAGTTCTTTTATGGAAAACTCTTGTATTTTACAAGATATATTCACGAAATTTGGTATAGATTATTTTCTAGGGCAACAATGTAATCTCCGAAGAAATTGTCCAGATCGATTAACTATAGCATTTAGCTGCTGTGTGGAAAACTTTCGCATTTGACGTGGTATCTTCACGAAATTTGACATGGTTAATATATTTATGGTAGAGTTAATTATAATTTTGCCAAATGATGGGTGGTCGAAAATATTTCTTTGATTTCATATTTCCTTAGTCATCACCACCCATAATTCCAAATTATATGGGAAATTGAATTAACGTTCGAATGGTGCTCTCCTTTTTCAATTTTGTTCATTCACGAACTATTCATTATTAGCTATAAGACAATTATAGCTGCCCTTTAAAGTTTTACAGGCATCTTCATAATCTTATATATAAAAAAAGTTTGGTTTTTGTCTGTTCGCTATAGCTGACTAAACCGTTGCATGCAACGAAGAATGGTCTGAACCACTTTGAAGGGAATCGAATGAGAATGGTTTGTAAAAAAAATCAGAAAATGTTCATTTTTAACCGACTTAGGAGCGTAAATTCAAAAAACTTCATTACTTACTTATAACAGAGCATGTTGTTTAACATTTAGCTAAGCTGCTACACACTGATATTCTTCTTCTTCTTTACTGGCGTAGACACCACTTACGCGGTTATAGCCGAGTTAACAACAGCGCGCCAGCTATTTCTTCTTTGCCCAACGTGGCGCCAATTGGAAATGCCAAGCGAAGCCAGTTCTTCTCCACCTGGTCTTTCCAACAGAGTGGAGGTCTTCCTCTTCCTCTGCTTCCCCCAGTGGGTATTGCGTCGACTACTTTTAAAGCCGGAGTTTTTTCGTCCATACGAACGACATGTCCTATTCAGCGCAGCCGCTGTCTCTTGATTCATACAGCTCATCGTTCCGTCGAATGCGATATTCGCTGTGGCCAACGCGCAAGAGATCATAAATCTTTCGCAGAACCTTTCTCTCGAAAACTCCTAAGGCTGACTCATCAGATGTTGTCATCGTCATGCCTCTGCCCCATATAGCTGGACGGGAATAATCAGTGACTTATAGAGTTTGGTTTTTGTTCGTCGAGAGAGGACTTTACTTCTCAATTGCCTACTTAGTCCGCAGAAACACCTGTTGGCAAGAGTTATTCTGCGTTTGATTTTGAGACTGACGTTGTTGTTGTTCCAAGATAGGCGAAATTATCTTCAACTTCGAAGTTATGACTGTCAACAGTGCCATTGGTGTCTAGTCGCGAGTGCAACGACTGTTTGTTTGATGACAGGAGATATTTCGTCTTGCCCTCGTTCATTACTATACCCATTTGCTTCGCTGCCTTATCCATTCTAGACAAAGCAAAACTAACGGCGCGATTGTTGAAGCCAATGATATCAATACCATCATCATACGCGAGCAGCTGTACACCATTATAGAAGATTGTATCTGCTTGATTATGTTCTGCAGCTCGAATTCTTTTGTCCAAGAGCAGATTGAAGAAGTCGCAGGAAAAGGAGTCGCCTTAACTGAAACCTCCTTTGGTACAGAAGAGCTCGGAGAGGTCCTTCCCGATTTTGAAGGAGCTTTTGGTATTGCTCAACATCAGCTTATACATCCGTATTAGTTTTGTGGGGATACAAAATTCAGACATCGCGGCATAAAGGTAGCTTCTTTCGTGCTGTCAAAAGAAGCTTTGAAATCGACGGAGAGGTGGTTGATTTTCAAGGTCCAAAGTCACACTGATAAGTTCCAATCAGTTTGTTGACAGTGGGCTTCAATCTTTCACACAATTCGCTCGATAGAGCCGTACATGCAATATATAGGAGACATATTCCATTGTAGTTGGCGCAGATTGAGGGGTCTTCACTTTTGTGGATTGAGCAGGACACACTTAAACTCCTATTGCTGGGCATGCTTTCGTTCGACCATATTTTACAAAGAAGTTGATGGATGCTCCTCATCAATTCTTCGCCGCCGTGTTTGAATAGCTAAGCCGGCAACCTATCGGCTCCCGCCGCTTTGGTGTTCTTCAGACGGGAAATTGCTATTCGAGCCTTTTTATGGTCGGGCAATGGAACGTCTGCTCCATTGTCAACGATTGGGGAATCGGGTTCGCCTCCTCCTGACGTTGTACTTTCACTGCCATTCAGCAGGCTGGAGAAATGTGCACTCCATAATTTAATAAGAATATGTTACGGTCTTGAAACGTTCTGTTAATCGCCGCATTTTTTCGTGTAATTTTCGAGCATTTCTTTTTTCTGTCTGCAAATGCGTCTAGCTTGCCTCTTCAACTTTCGGTATCTATTCCATCCCGCACGTTTTGTAGTTGATCGTTACGTTGCGAGGTAGGCGGTCTGTTTTCTCTCCGCTGCGACACGGTACTCCTCATCGTTCCAGTAGTTCTTTTGCATTCTCTGAAAACCACTTTCGGTTGCAGCTGTGCGTAAGGTACTTGAAATGCCGTTCCACAGTTCCCTAATACCGATTTGTTGACGAGTACTCTCAGAGAGCAGGAGTGCAAGTCGAGAAGGAAATCGTTCGGTTGTCTGTTGTAGTTGCAGCTTCTCGACGTCGAACCTTTCGTGTGTTTGTTGACGTGCATTTGCATACGCACATATAAAACACTGGAGACGTGTCTTCCGTCTATCACAACATGATCGATCTGTTTGGTGGTTTTTCGAACTGGAGACAGGTGGCTTGATGAATTTTTATATGCTAGAATCTAGTACTACAGATTTCGGATCCCGGCGAAGTCGATCAGGCTCAACCCATTTGGGGATGTTTCCTCGTGGAGGCTAAATTTACCGACCGTAGTGCCAAACATACCTTCTTTGCCCACCCTGGTATTATAGTCACCAAGCACGATTTTGATATCGTGGCCGGGGCAACTCTTATAAGTTCGCTCTAGGCGCTCATAGAAGACATTTTTGGTCACATCTTCCTTTTCTTCTGTCAGGGCGTCGGTTCAAATCAGCGATATGTTGAAGAACTTCGCTTTTATGCGGATTATTGCTAGACGTTCATCCACCGGGATGAACGACAGTACTCGACGATGTACTCTCTCTCCCACCACGAATCCCACA
Source organism: Bactrocera dorsalis (assembly GCF_023373825.1). NCBI lineage: Eukaryota > Metazoa > Arthropoda > Insecta > Diptera > Tephritidae > Bactrocera > Bactrocera dorsalis. The sequence continues at coordinate 12,762,759 of NC_064308.1, read as the reverse complement.
CCCAATTTACGCTTTCTTATATGGCTGTAGTAAATGCCGCAAGGACCTACTCGCCTCAGTCCTTGTCCCGTCCATTGCATTTCTTGGACGGCGGTAATGTCAGCCTTCACTCTAACAAGGACATCAACCTGCTAAGCAGCGGCATCTGTCTAAGAGACCGGAGATTCTAGGTGCATGCATTTAAATCGTTATTCTAAGTGCATTTGCCATAGTCATCATCAAAAAGGGGGTCTATCATCCGAGGCTGTTTACGCTTTTTCAGTGGTAGTGTTTTTACGTGGCCGGTCCCAAACTCAGCGTACAATCCTGTGGATGAGATATTTCGCCTTCTCGCTTTAGCTCGCTTTCAAACGGATGTTTACTGACTACCCGGAAGATACTTGGTCAAAGACCAGAATTAGTGAAGTGCTTGAGCTACTTGTATATAAAATAATCGTTTCTGGCCACTCCCAAATGAATGGCAATCAGAGAGCTTTCCTCATTTTCGTGAACTTCTACACATGACTCCATCCTCCTGGCGATCCTGCCAGGGCGAGTAAATTCTGAAAGGTTCAAGCAATGTTTACAATACCAAGTGAAACATGTTTCTCTTTGTTTAAATTTTTTGGCATTCAGTTCGAACAGATTTGGCACTTCACGTGGATTTACCGTTACATTTGTGATAAAGCGCGGATAATGAGATAACTTACCTAGATTTCAATATGATGCCCACTGGAAATACGAATTAGATGTGGCCTTTTCCCAAAAATGAAGCTCCTTTTTTTTTTTTGTTGCAATATCTTTTTATTTATTGAATCTGCTTTTTGTTTTGAAAGCCTAACAATTAGTAATAAAATCTTAAACCTATTTAAAACTATACACGCTCAAGCAAATGATTGAGCTGTTTTGGTGATACATTGCTCCTCAGTACGCGGGCATATCTCTTCTTTTAAGGCGTGTTTGATTGCAGGAATGTACCAAAGCATTAGCCAAAGGGTTTGGGTGATCACGGAGTTTACATATATATTTAATTCTGCTGTCTTCTACTTCTTTCCTTACCATAGAAATACCAAGGTCTTTATGGATATTCTCATTACGCATGTACCATGGTGAACACGTGATTGATCTAAGCATTTTTGATTGGAACCTTTGTATTATGTCTATATTAGTTGCACAGGTCGTACCCCACAGTTGAATGCCATACATCCAAATCGGCTTTATGACCGCATTATATAAAAGCACTTTGTTGTCTAGGCTAAGTTTGGAGTTTTTATTTAATAGCCAATTTAAATTTGCAGCTCTTATCTTCATGCAAGTTATTTTACTAGATATATGTTTTTTCCACGTAAGTCTTCTATCTAGGTGAATACCAAGATAGGTTACTTCATTCGCTTGTGGTACTAAAATATTGTTAATTTTTATTGCCGGACACATTTTTGGTCTAAGCGAAAATGTAACATGCTTACACTTTTGTTCATTTACCTTTATACGCCAGTTAGCTAGCCATTCTTCGACAAACTTTAAGTGCTCGGCTAATATTCTTGATGCTATTATGTGGCATTTGTTACGGCTCACTATAGCTGTGTCGTCCGCAAAAGTAGAAGTTAATACATTGTTAGCTGTTGGAAGATCTGCTGTATATATAATGTATAGTGTTGGGCCTAGAACACTGCCCTGGGGTACACCAGCCCTTATCTGTCTTTCATCAGATATGAAATCTCCCACTTTTACCGTAAATTTTCTATTTTTTAAATACGATTCAAATGTTTTATATAATTCTGAAGGTAGAATATTTTTAATCTTGTATAAAAGGCCCTCATGCCATACCTTATCAAACGCCTGAGCCACGTCTAGAAATATAGCTGAACAGTACTCTCTGTGCTCAAATGCTCTTCTTATTTCGTTAGTAATTCTATTTACTTGCTCAATCGTGCTATGTTTTTCACGAAACCCAAATTGGTGCGTTGGTATTATATTATTTTCGTGGAGGAAAGGAGTCATCTTTGATAGTAACAATTTTTCAAATATCTTAGAAAGACAGGGTAGAAGACTGATTGGTCTGTATGAAGACGGCTGTGTTAAGTCTTTCCCAGGTTTGTCTATCAAGATGATCTGCGACTTTTTCCACGAATTTGGATAGTGTCCGAGATTAAGAATTGCATTGAAGAGCAAAGAGAGCACCCTTACGGCAATATTTGGTAACTCAATTAGCATTTTTGGGGTAATATTATCATGCCCAGGTGATTTTTTGGGGTTAAGCTCTTTTATTATTCTAGTAACTTCAGAAGTAGAAGTCCTAATAGACACATGCGACTCTTTTTCGGTATTGGGCAAGGTTGGCAACTCAAAGTTGTTCTTTGGGCAATTGGGTTGAAATACCTTTTCTAGGTGATTTGCAAAGCAATTTGCCTTATCCTCATCACTACGTGCCCAATTACCATTCAACTGTCTTAGAGGCATGTTGGAATCTACTGGTGGCTTGAAAGACTTTTGTGCTTTCCAAAGAGAGTTTTGCTTGCGAGAATTCGGACACAGTTTCTTTATATAATTTTCAGTGTTGTGTTCCTCTTCGCATTTAAGCGCTTTTTTTAACTTTCGTACAGCAGATTTCAGTTGAAGCAGAGTTGAAGGGGATCGATTTAACTGCCATTCCCGCCTAGCTCGCCTTTTCTCATTTACAAGTTTCTCTATTTCATTATTGGTGATCTTTCTAAAACCAACTGGTTTGTTATTTCTTTTTGGTGTTGCCAATACAGCTGCATTAGTTATTACGTCATTAATTTTTCTTATATTTTCATCAATGTCTCTTCCTGTATTTATTTTGCAATCAATATTGATGTGGGTGCTGATATACTTTCTATATTTCAACCAGTTAGTTTTATGTTTTCTCTAACATCACATAAAACTAACTGGTTCAAATATCATGAGCTGTTCGTATAACTTTATTAGTACAGGAGAATGATCAGATGATAAGTCTGTACATGTATCAGCTGTCATAAGCGTTCTATCTATATTTTTGACTACAGCAAAATCTATTAAGTCTGGTATTTTTCTTCTATCACTGGGCCAGTATGTCGGCTTACCAGGAGATATTATATCCAGCTTATTATGCTTATTCATAATAGTGTAGTACAACTGTCGTCCTTTCGGATTAATAAGACGCGAGCCCCAGTACGTGTGTTTTGCGTTATAATCTCCACCTGCTAGAAATTTTTGACCTAGTGTTCCAAAAAAGTCTTTAAATTCGATTTCTGTAATTTTAAAACGAGGTGGACAGTATATAGCAGTAAGGTTTAAGTCACAACCCCGATTTTTGAGTGAAATTGTTGTAGCTTGTAACTGTGGAGCTCCTGGGAAGCAAAACATTTTGTTACCAAATTGTACAACCTGAAACATGAAACAGAGAAATAATTTACATGAGCCAACATATATTTAAAGTTTAGAATTTTGTTAGAAATAAACAAGATAATTTAAAAATGGTTTATACCTGTAACGCAGACTCGCTACCAGGAGAAAACAAATTGTATTATATATAGTACTAGCGGGCCCGGTGCCTGCTTCGCACGGCAAAACAAAATAAGAAAAGAAACACACTTGTTTTTAATAAAGTTGGTTTTGTTCCCTATTATTCAACTTTTAATTCTAGTTTCTTACAATCTTAGAGTATGTATCACTTAAACTATCTTAAAGCTCTTTCTTAGAAACATTTTTGGTTTTGCCATGAGTTGTTGTGTAGATTAAGGCTTGCCAACACGTGAGCACGAAACATATAACTGGCCGTGTGAAAAGCCAGGATATTCTAAATCAATTCCACAGAATTCCAACGAATGCCCTTGCGCTTTATTTATTGTAATAGCAAATGCAAGACGTACTGGAAACTGTAGTCTTTTGAATTCAAAAGGTAAATCTGATGGAATCATTGGAATGCGTGGAATCAATACATCTTCACCTTTAATCTTCCTCTTTAAAATTGTTGCTTCGATCAAATTGTTCATGACTTTTTTAACCGCTAATCTTGTCCCATTGCATAATCGTGGTTGATTTATATTACGAAGCATAATAATGGAAGCACCCACTTTCAATTGTAAACGATGAGGTGGAAATCCGGGTAAATCCAATGAATTCAAAAATTCTGTCGGATAATTAACAGCGCCGTCTTGATTCGTAACCGTGCCAACTGATTGATATGTTACAACCACGCCATGAACATGGGTTAAAATGTCTGCATTCGTTTGACCAACGTCTTTATTTTTAGCGGCCAGTATAGCTCTTTCAGCCAACCAATTATGATTGCGATAATTTTCTGCAATATTTGGAAAAACACTTGACAGCAATTCTTCTTTTGTTGGTGCAATATTACAAAAGTTATCTGGTAAAGTGATTAAGCCAGTTTCACGATCAACAGCAAGTGGACCATTGCCTATTGCCAACAGTTCCCTTGAAAATGTGTCGGCCGTTGGATCGTTTTGAATTTGTACTCGCACATTTTTAGTCAAATTGAGTATTTTTACATGTCCCCATAAATAAGATGACTTTAAACATGCTTTTAATTCATCTGCTGGTGTTGAACGGGGAATCACAGGCAATGTCTAACGAAAATCACCAGCCAACAGAATCAAAGCGCCACCACATATCTGTTGATCATTACTACGCAAGTCTTGCAATGTCCTGTATAACGCTTCCACTGATTTCTTATGGGCCATTGTACATTCATTCCACACTTTTAATTTGCATTGTTGCAGACTTTGTCCATTCCCGAATTTTTGGAAACATTACAGGTGGGATTTTCATTTACATTCATATTCAGTGGTAATTTAAGTGCAGAATGGGCTGTCCGACCACCATCTAATAACGTCGCTGCTATTCCAGATGATGCAAGTGCCAATGCTATATTACTCTGTGATCTTATATTCGATAATAGCAAGGAAATCAGAAATGTTTTGCCAGTTCCTCCTGGAGCGTCTAAAAAAACATTCCTCCAGTTTCGTTTCGTACTGATTCCATTATGGTATCAGATGCGTGTCTCTGTTCTGGATTCAATTTACGCAAATTCAAGTTTATAAATGTGGTCAACTCATTCAAATCATATTGTTTTTCACGATTTATTTCTTGATTGAATGCATCATGCATTGGTCGATTTGGAGCTGCCAAACCCAATTGTGTCAATGCTTTATTTGCAATTACCAAACAAATATCTTCAATGATAATCAATGCCTCATTAAACATTTCAAGTGTAATCATTAAATTGTTATTTCCTGCAATTCGGCGCATTCGATGCAAAATGTCTTCAGTCATAAAATCCTTAAAATTTTCCCATAATTTCAGTGGATCAGATTGAAAACATGTTGCAATAATAATAGCAAATAATGTTCGTATTTGATGAGAAGATTAAGTGTCGCATCCCAGTGATTATCATCTTCCAGTAAATGCAATTCCTGACATGCTTGACGAAAAGTGTGACACCGTTACCTCTTTTCAAACTCAAAAAAGATGTAGGCCCACGAACATGAATCAATAGACGCAAATAAAAACATTCAGCATGACTGGGATGCACTGTGTAGAGACGTCCAATGACTGCACTTTCAAAAGTGCCAACCTTGAACTGGTCTTCCTTGCTTACGTCTGTTCCATTTCTTTCCAGATGCATTCCAAGTGTACTTGTGAATAAAGCAATGTTTTAGCAAATTGATCATTTTGACACAATTCGAAACAATTGATGGTGGTCGCTCTACAAATTGCTGTGCAGTATCAACTGCGAAATATACACGTTGTCCCTTTTGCAAATGTACTGACAAATGAATAACTGTCGGATTTCGATCATGAATTGGGAACGATAATATTCTCCAAACTGCCTCATTGCTACGGATATACCTTCCCATTTGATATTGTGTTATTTCATCATTTCGGTTCTCTGCAACACCAAACACAGCCATTTCGCTGCCTTTATTTACATACTTGCAGATATATTAAATCGATTTAGCAGAATTGCAATATTCTATATTGATTTGAGCTTTGAATGCTTTTGATAGTATTGGCGAAAAGGGGACAACTCACCTATTATGAACTGTAATATCTAGATTATTGACTCGTAGATTTATTGATTTGCCATTATCATCTGTTGAGCGTCGGCGATACAGTGGGTAACCGTCTTTTCCATTAATTGTCTCGGAAATGAAATCTCTGGGATACCGCTTCGTGCATTTCCCACCTTTCATACATGGCCAATTAATATTTATAACACCACATGGTCTATGAATCATACTTTTTGTAACAACATCAAATAAACCTGGATCGATTTCCTGATCAGGAATTTCTGCTGAGATGATGTCATCTATTTGATCGCTTGTTATTTTGTGGACTAACCATTACCAAAATATGGTCATGTGGTAATCCTCTCTTTTGTCGAATTCGCCGAAAACTTGATGTTTAACAATAAAATCCATCAATGACTTCAGCTTCTGTCTAAATACTCGTCCAGTTATGTCATGACGGTCTGTAGGAGATTGCCCTTCATATAAATATTGCTTGATTTCGTCCCATTGTGAATTACATGTAAATGTAATAAACAAATCTGGTCGACCATACAAACGAACATAGCAAATGGCATCTTGTGCATATTCATGTATGTGCCTTGGACTGCCTGTGTAACTTGCTGGTAAAATAACAACTTGTCCAACATTGTCAACACTTCCATCATTATTGATTGCATCGGAGAGATGTATATTGATTGATTGAATTGAATAAAGTTCAAACGCTCTGTTTCTATCTTTGCATACATGTCTACGACATATTGATGAAAGAGTCTCCGACATTTCAAAATATGATTTTCCTGATTTTGTCGCATCATAATTCTATGTGCATAACCACAAACTTATGCAAACTGTAATCAATTGCGTGATTATATCTAAATCCAGCACCAACAACAACAAACAACATTAACGTTTTGTGCGGCACGCCTTTGAACATTTTGATTAATACTTGTCGGCCTACGATCTGAACTAGATCTTGCAACACGTTCTCTTGTATTTGCAATCTCTAGTTCTCGCTGTTCTTGCGACTGATTTTCCCTTTCGTTTGATCTATTTTGCGTTCTACGCGACCAACGTCTAATGTCAGCTCTTGCTCTTCGTGGCATTTTTAGAAGAAACTAAACTAAAGATCATAAAGAACTTCAGTAATAAATTGATGAAATCCAGCAAATTCTGGACTCGAAAAGCTGAAAATGTGTCAAAATTCAATTAAAAATTGGCCAAAAAATTGAAATAATTTTTGTCTTACCGTTCGGAAGCGAAAATGAAACGTTCGAGATCGTCAGCACTCGAAAAGCACCATAAAGTGACGAAAAGATACGAAAATCTGCTGAAAATGTGACAAAATTCAATTAAAAATTGGCCAAAAAATCCAAGTAATTTTTAGCTCACTGATCGGATATTAAGCAAAAAAAATTCACTCAATTTTTTTTCACAAAATATCAAATTTGTGATTATGTCACTTGCAACAATCAGAACACTTGTTTAGCAAAACAATCGATTTTTATCTCAGTAATCATTGTTTTTTTTTTAATTTTGTTTAACAAAATATTCAAATTAAAACGATGATTAGAACGAAAATTAATTTATTTTTATCAAAATACTCACCAAAAAATGCGAAGAAATTAATATTTTCAAAAATCGATTATGATAAGATCAATCACCAATGACGTCCAAAGAGAAAAGAGAAATTATAACAAATTGCTATTTGCATCACTCCGTGCAATGGTCTCCAATACACAAACGACCAAAATGTATTCAATACTAATGAATGCTGTATGCGGTACAAAAAAGCCTGCGGCAAAAACACACTCACTTCACAAACGCAGCGCACACACATGCGTTACCGGATTTCAACCAAACTTCATATAAACCATATATGGACCACTGAAATCGCACGACGCGTTTATGATTAGTTCGGCGACGTACATATACGGACTTATTTTTATATATATAGATATTAGAAAATGGTCAACGAGTTTATTTTAATGAATCGAACGCTGCAGAGAGCGGCACGTCCACGTTCACAGTCTATCAAACTGGTGATTTTAACTTTTTTACCGAAGTGATGAACAACGAATAATTAAACAACTGGGTTGAAGTTTGAATCGATAATCAGCCTTCCGTTTTATTTTGTGCTTTCTTAAATACTAATATTTTGCTTGCTTGCAATAACTTAAAAATAAATGCTTGCGTAAAAATTCTTAAGAAATGTTTCTTGTTTAACTGTTGCATTTTCGTTAGCGGAAATGCACTTGAATGAACAATAAATACAAATTATTAAAATTCTTCGGAATTAATGGTACATTTTGTTGATTGTTGCATTTTCGTTAGTGGAATTAATGGTACATTTTATTAACTGTTGCATTTTCGTTGGCGAAAATGCACTTGGACAAAGAATTATTTGGAAAACTCAATAAATTAATATTCTTTATAACACCCCCACCGTTAGTTTGAGGCTCCGACGAAATTATATTATCTTTGCCGGATTGTTTATAGTAGTTTCATTTTTTAATTGTACATTTGGAATATATGTTTTTGTATTCTTAAAGAGGTATATAAAAATAATTAAGATACATATTGATATAATAATTGAGATATCTATACCAAAACTAAGTATTTTTGAGTTCTTATCTGTATATAGTATATTTTTCAGTGTTTCTTCGTATTCTATTTGCTTCAGATATAAAGATTCAATTTTTATGTCTGCTAGTGTTGTATTACTATTGTCTTTAATTTTTGTAATGATATTAGGTAGAATAAACTTGTCTTGTATTTTTATTTTGACATTTGTAAAAGTCTTGTTTAACGCGTTTATTTCACAATTTTCGAATTTGATTAAGTAATTTCCTCAAATGTTTAATTTAGCTTTGTTGCAGTTATGGGATATTGTGCTGTTAAAATGTTTAAGAATTAGTACTCCAGGAATTATTTCGCTTATTTCTTGTGTATTTAATGTTTGCATTTTGCAATTAGCTTCTTCAAAGTTTAGTATTTTGTTTAAACAATCATCGTTAATTTTTATAAGATTTCTTTTTAGATTATTTTTAATATATGTGCTATAAATATTGCTTTCTGAATCTATGAGAACATCAGAGTGGCTAATCTTTATGGACTTATTATTTTTGTCAGGAATGGGTACGAATGTCACCATGGATAGTGAATCTTGCGAATATTGTGGTATAGAGAGAATTATTATAATATTACCTTCGTGAAGTGCTATGGCTACTTTAATATTAGTATAACTGTCGAAGTCTGTGATTAATTTGAGTTCGGTTTGGCTGAGAATATCTGTGGGGATGATTCCCAGTTTCCCGGAGAAAATAATCTGTCCTATGTCGTCTACGTGATGCCGTAGGAGTGAGATGTCGTTGTTAATCTGGTATATGTGCTCTATAAATGTTATCTCGTCCTCTATGGTTGAAATTTTATTCCCTATAATATTCTTGACTTTGTTTAAGTAGTCCCCGATAATGTTTTGCTGATAGTTTATGTGGTTAGTTATATTCTGGATTTGGGAGTTCATGACATCTTATATATAAAATTAAGTGGCAAAACTTCCTGTTCGCATACTCCTCCTAGACGGCTTGCCCGATTTCAATGAAATTTTCAGGGGTGATTGGGGTCTGTTTGGAGGGTGCACATAAGAAATTTAATGTGTGTATCATTGCACGTTTTGCAAAAAAAACAAAAAAAAAAATGATACATCCCGCCTATACAACTTCTAATGAAATAATGTTTTGCCGCAAGATTGGTAGTCCTGTCAAATGCCTTTTACTAATAAACAGAAACAACTGGCGGATGTTTACAACTAATAAAAAACATTGACATCGCATGTTGATCGTATTTGCCTTTTTGTTCTTTCTATTGACATATTTTAAAATTGTGTGTATTTTTCTCTGATTTCAACGTGATTAACATTCTGCGTACAACACAAATCAAGTGAGTATTGTTGTTGTTTCGTATGTGATGCCATGCGGTTCGATTGTCGCTTGAAAATGCGCGGTGTGTGTAAAAAAAAGTGTTTCAACATTGTGTGTTTTTTCCAGATTTAATTCCATCGATTTGTTACATTTATTCGAACCGATTTTGTGTTTTTCTGCTGACCGTGCAACACACACAAAGCACGTGAGTATTGTTATTGTTTCGTTAGTGCGGTTTGCAAATACACTGTTGGTGGGTCTTATTGCATATGCGTGTGTAGTTTAAGATGTAGTTTTAGGTTAATTTTTACATTTTTATTTATGTACTTCAAATATGCATACTCTAGAAAATGCCTCGACTACGCCAACGTAATACGGTTGGCAGGCATACGAGTGATTCACGTCGAATGTCAATATTAAGAAGAAATCAAAACGAAGAGCAGCGCGCTGAAGTGAATGTCCGAGGTAGAGCGGTGTACAGAGAGCGGCGTACACAGATTAGAACTGAATTCGCCGACAATCAACGGCCAAATTACCGTCAAGGCCGAGTTCCGGTCCGCCTTCGCGATCAAATGGAACATGTTGGCTTTCACTACGATCCTGACTGCGACTACAGCCTGCATGGTGCCATTGGAGCAATGGATATTATTTGTACGCATTGCAATGCAGCGAAATTTCGAGGAGAAACAGCTGGCATGTGCTGCTCCAGTGGCAAAGTGAAACTGCCTGCATTTGAACCGCCACCAGGACCATTACATTCCTTGCTCACTGGAGAATCGCCGACGTCTAAGCATTTCTTGCAGAACATACAAGCGTACAATTCATGCTTTCAAATGACTTCTTTTGGTGCCAAAAAGATCATTAGAGATCCATTTATGCCGACGTTCAAGGTGATTACTTTGCATGGAATCTCCAGTGAAACATTTGACATTTTTATTCTGCAGATTCAGGGACAAATATACCATCGAGCAGGCTCGCTCATACCATTTGCCGATGCCGACTATCAATTTTTGCAAATATATTTCATCGTTAATGAAACTGACCAACTAAATCAACTATGTGAAATTGCGACCGGCACAAGGCGAGAAATCGTACTAAATTTGCAAAGATTTCTCCATGAGCACAATGAATTGATTCGATTGTTCAAAATCGCATTGGACCGCATGCCGTCTGATAACCATCGAATCGTCATCAGAGCAGACAAAATGCCGATGGGGCAGCATGCCAGACGATTCAACGCACCAACAATCGATGAGGTGGCAATCGTCATTGTTGGCGAACAGTTTGAATCGCGAGATATTGTACTGCACCGTAGAAACGAACAACTTCAGCGTGTTTCCGAGCTACACCGTTGTTATGATGCATTACAATATCCGATATTATTCTGGAGAGGTGATGACGGCTATCACATCAATATGCGATTGATAAATCCAACTACTGGTAAAAAAGTACAATTTCTGAGAAGAAATGCTACTTACGATTCAATATTTTGTGTATTGTTCATTTATAGGCCAAGAAACACCGAAAAAACTGAGTGCGATGAACTTCTATTCGTACAGAATAATGATTCGTCCGCAAGAAGATAACTACATCCTGAAATGTCGCAAGCTTTTCCATCAGTATTTGGTTGACATGTATGCGAAAATCGAGACCGAACGTGTCAACTTTATTCGATTCAACCAAGCGAAATTGCGTTCTGAAGAGTACATCCATTTGAGAGACGCCGTAATGAATGATGCAAATGTGAATAGCATTGGACGTCTGACAATATTGCCAGCCACATACATCGGCAGTCCGCGCCATATGCACGAGTATGAGCAAGATGCGATGTCGTATGTGCGCCATTACGGCAGACCGGATCTGTTCATAACGTTCACGTGCAATCCCAAGTGGAATGACATCAAAAGCCATTTGTTCCCCGGTCAATCAACAACTGATCGTCACGACTTGACAGCACGTGTATTCAGGGAAAAGCAAAAAGCAATGATGGATTTAATTGTGAAACTTCGTGTTTTTGGAGAAGTTCGATGCTGGATGTACTCGATGGAATGGCAGAAAAGAGGATTACCGCATGCACACATCTTGATTTGGTTAGTTCGCAAAATACGACCAGATCAGATTGACAAAGTCATCTCAGCGGAAATTCCAGATGAAGCAATCGACCCACAATTGTTCGACGTTGTAACAAAAAACATGATCCACGGCCCTTGCGGCGCTATTAATCCAACATCACCATGCATGATTGACAATAAGTGTTCAAAGCGCTATCCTAGAGCTTTAGTTGATGATACAATCACTGGAAATGACGGATATCCATTATATCGGCGTCGATCCGCTGAAGATGGTGGTAATTCAACGGTCATAAAAGTTCGGGATCAAGACGTTGATGTTGATAATCGTTGGGTCGTGCCGTATTCACCATTGTTGTCAAAAATTTTCGAAGCGCACATAAATGTAGAATATTGCAACTCTGTCAAATCGATTAAATACATCTGCAAATACGTAAATAAGGGCAGTGATATGGCAGTTTTTGGAGTAGCTGATTATCAGACAATCGATGAAATTCAGCAATACCAAATGGGCCGTTATATAAGCAGCAACGAAGCGGTATGGCGCATTTTATCGTTTCCAATACACGACCGGCATCCCGTTGTTCTTCATTTGGCAGTTCATCTCGAAAATGGTCAACGCGTTTATTTCACTGCAGACAATGTACAACAGAGCGCAGCACGACCACCGCGGACAACACTAACTACCTTTTTCGAGTTGTGTGAAACCGATGAATTTGCAAGAACATTGCTATATTCCGAAATACCACAATATTTCACTTGGAATCCATCATCGAAAACATTTCAACGACGAAAGTAAGGGGAGCGTGTTGACGGTTATCCAAATGTCCGTAAAACCGATGCCATAGGACGCATTTACACCGTCCATCCGAACAACGCCGAATGTTTCTATTTGCGTCTGCTATTAGTCAACGTGCGCGGACCAAGATCATTTGATGATTTGAAAACTGTTGACGGTTAGTTGTGTGCGACGTATCGTGAAGCATGTCAGCGATTGCATTTGTTAGAAGATGATATGCATTGGGACACCGCACTTCATGACGCATCACTCACATCTCATCCAAAACAAATACGCGTATTATTCGCAATAATAATATCTACATGCCTTCCGTCAAATCCGCAAGAACTGTGGAATAAATACAAAGACTGCATGACCGAGGACTTATTAGTTTTGGCGCGTAATCGAGCATCGGACGCAGACTGGCTATATACATTACAAATGTATAATGATGCTTTGATATTGGTTGAAGATCTGTGCCTTACAATTGCGAATAAGGCATTAGCGCAACTTGGCATAACTGCGCCCAATCGTTCAGTGATTGATATGCTTGACCATGAGCTTCAACGTGAACAACAATACGATTGCAATGAATTGCGTGCTTTCATACAAGCTAACATTACCAAATTAAATATTCAGCAGAAAAATGCTTATGATAAGATTATACAAGCGGTTGACAATAACGCCGGTGGATTTTTCTTTCTGGATGCGCCCGGTGGTACAGGGAAAACGTTTTTGATCTCTTTGATTCTTGCTACTATACGGTCACAGCAGAAAATTGCGCTGGCAATTGCTTCGTCAAGCATCGCTGCTACTCTACTTGATGGCGGCCGAACAGCACATTCTGCGTTGAAATTACCGTTGAACATCCAAGTCGTTGAAACACCAACATGCAACATATCGAGGAATTCAGCAATGGCAAAAGTTTTGCAAGGAGCTGGAATAGTTCTATGGGACGAGTGCCCAATGGCTAACAAAAAGTCATTAGAAGCATTCAATAGAACAATGCAAGATTTACGCCAAAACCAACAACTTTTTGGCGGAGCATTAGTCTTATTATCCGGCGATTTTCGGCAAACTTTGCCAGTCATTCCTCGATCAACTCCTGCCGACGAAATAAACGCATGTTTAAAGTCGTCAGTTTTGTGGAGACATGTTCAAAGGCTGACTCTTACCATCAACATGCGAGTCCAATTGCAAAATGATCGATCCGCAGCGGCGTTTTCGAAGCAGTTGTTGGACATTGGCGAAGGCAAAATACCAATCGATGATACCGGTTTGATCACATTGCCGAACAACTTTTGTACACTTTTACAATCGAAAGAAGAATTGATTGAAAGTGTATTTCCGAATATTGTTGAATGCTATCAACGCCACGATTATTTAAGTGAACGCGCAATATTGGCACCGAAAAATGTACACGTCAACGAAATCAATTTTGCCATTCAAGAAAAACTGCCAGGAGAAGCTACAACATATACATCGATTGAATAGCGTTTTGAATCAAGATGAAGTAGTCAATTATCCAACTGAATTCTTTGGATCCCCCCGGTCTGCCACCGCATCGTTTGGTCCTGAAAGTCGGTTCACCCATTATACTTCTACGAAATCTGAATCCACCGACTTTGTGTAATGGCACAAGGCTTTCAGTCAAAAAATTGTGGCCAAATTTGATTGAAGCAACAATACTAAATGGCAAGGCAGCAGGTGATGTCGTACTCTTACCACGCATTCCCATGATTCCAACGGACTTGCCGTTTGAATTTAAGCGCTTGCAGTTCCCGGTACGTCTTGCCTTTGCGATGACCATCAACAAATCGCAAGGGCAAACGTTTCAAGTGTGCGGCGTCAATTTGGAAGAACCATGCTTCTCCCACGGCCAATTGTTCGTCGCATGCTCGAGAGTGGGAACACCAAGGTGCTTATTCATTTACGCGCCAGGTGGAAAAACCAAGAATGTTGTATATCAATATGTTTTATAAATAAGTAACAGTTTTACAACAATAAATAAAACACAGAGTAAAAAGCCTTAAGAGTTTTAATCGATTTAGGTGTAGCGAGGCACACAGGGTAACAGCTAGTTGTTTATATAAGTTAGTTTGTTCATTTCGTTAGTTAAGTTTTCATCGTTCGTATGTAGTAATTTAAGAGTTTTAGTTATTTGTTCTTCATCGTCACTGTCCATTGTACCTTGCAATAATTTTTAGACCTTTTCCTATAATGTTTAAGAGAGCCCGTTTCCTTCGGAAATGTGGGTTAAGGTTTTCTATTTTTGCTCTTAATAGCATAAAGTTCTTATTTATTGTGTTTATTAATTTTTTTGATTCGCTGCTGGATATCTTTAGGATGTCAATGTTGGTTTTGATTATTTCCATAGTTCGTTCGTATTCTGTGGTGTTTATTATGTGTAGTACCTTTATGTAGTGTTCTACAGTTTTAGTCTCTCCTGTTTTTATCGGTATGTATCCATTATTGTTCGATACGTCCTGTAGGTCGATGGTTTGAGTCTTGAATGTTGGGGTAAGTGTTGCCATCATTATGATCCATTTAATCATCTAAAAAAAATTACATTTATTTAATTGTAGCTTTGATTTTGGGGTTACTCTTGTCTTGGTATTTCTTCTTAGGTCTAACGTGAGCTTTATAATATTTATGTCCAGTTTCTGTTATCTGTAAGTGGTCATCATCTATTTTTTCAGCATTAATTTTCCTGTATTTTCTGTGATTTTTACCCCCTCTTATCTCTCTAATGTAATTTGGTCCGCCTTCTAATTCTATATCCTTCCGGTTTTCATTTAACTTCTGAATGTACTTTTCTTTCTTTGAATTTATAAGATCATGAATTTCTTTGTATCTATCTTCATGTACTTTGCCATTTACAAAATCAATCGGTTTGATGCCGGTCGTGCTATGTATTATATTATTATAAAAACCTATTATTCTTATCATTTTATCTTCTATACTTTCGTCTTATCGTGCCTTAACAAGCGTATGTGCTCATTGATTGTGTTGTGTAGTCTCTCAATGTCGGCGTTAGACGTATGGTTACTATTGGAAGTATAGTGAATATCTATGTTCTCCTTTTTCAAAAATTCTTGCATCGGTATAGCTTTAAAGCCTAGTTCATTATCCACAACAATTTTATTTATTTTCCCATAAGTATTGATTATCAGCAAAAGTTTTGTTTTAAATTCTGTCCAACTCCTACCGTTTATTTGAAATGCTAGCGCGAACTTCGAAAATTTATCAATTGCTGTCATAAAAAGTTTCTTACCTAAAGTATAAAATACGTCTATATGTAATGTTTCCAGAGGTTTGGATGGAGTTTCTGTAATTTTGTAAGGGATCTTCGTGGGTTTCCTATCGTATTTTTCTAAGTTACAAATTTCACAGTTATTTATGAACTGAGTTATCCTTTGTTTTAATTTAGGATTGTAAATTCGCGTAATTAATTCTTTATATACTGCCTGAATTCCTCTATGGTTTTTGTCAAGATGTTCGTTTTTAATAATTTCAGTTAATCGATTTTCGTCTTCTATGTCTTCCGTCATGAGTGTAGATCTAAGTACTTTAAAATTTGGGTTATTTGAAAATAGTTCTTCGTAAACAGTTTTAAACATAGTATAAAATTCGTCTTCGATAAAAATAGCATTCAGTTGTGTTGGATTAAAATGATTCTTTAGTATTGTAATTGCTGTTTCCCTGTCCATTTCCTTCATAGAAATTATTCTTCTTCTATTTTTAAAAACAGATTTATTTTTTATTCTTAATGATCCAGAGGTAGTTTTTATTATAACTACTTGATTTTTAAACATATTAATTGGTGAAGTAGTACTTTTTATCGTTCCCCTGTCGCATTCTAGTGTATTAATGCTGGGTTCAATTTCAATCCTTGACAAAGCGTCGGCATTACTATTCTTTGTTCCTTTCTTGTACCTAATATCATAATCGTATTCAGATAGTCTTAATCTCTACCTAACAAGTTTTGAATTTGGTTCCTTTATAGAAAAGAGCCATGTCAGTGGCTTGTGATCTGTCTCTATTATAAACTTACGACCAAAAAGGTATGGCCAAAAATATTTTGTAGCCCATACGATTGCCAACAATTCTTTCTCTATTGTGCTATAATTTGTTTCATGCGTATTAAGGGTGCGACTGGCGTAGCATATTGGATGATTATCTTGCGAAAGTACCGCTCCCAAAGCGTAATTACTCGCGTCCGTTGTCAATGTAAATGTTTTAGAAAAGTCTGTTTTAGAAAAGTCGTAGTCCGAGTCATTTATATTTATCTGTGAATCTTTCTTTAAGCACCTAGTCATTGGTTTAGCTATAGCCGAGTAGTCCTTTATGAACTTCCTGTAGTAGCCTGTGAGCCCTAAGAATTGCTTGATCTGTTTTGCTGTTTTGGGTATTGGGAAGTTAACAACGCATTCTATCTTTTTAGGATTGGGCTTGACTCCTTCCGTTGTAATTATGAGCCCAAGGAACTCTGTTTCCTTTTTTAGAAATTCTGATTTATCTAACTGCACTTTTAAATTTGCCTCCTGTAATCTTGCGAATATAAGTCTAAGTGAGTTCATATGTTCCTGTAAGGATGTTGAAAATATGATTATATCGTCCAGGTATACTAGGCAGATTTTGTTGATATAATCTTGGAGTAGATTATTCATCAATCTCTGGAACGTTGCAGGGGCTGTTTTTAGTCCGAAAGGCATTCGCAGAAATTCATAGTGCCCTCCTTCGACACTAAACGCAGTTTTGTGGATGTCTTCTTCCTCTATCTCGATTTGGTGGAAACCCTTCGCCAAATCGAGTGTAGTGAAGTACTGGCTTCTTCCCAGTTTTTCAAGAATCTCTTCTATGTTCGGGATGGGAAACTTATCATCGATCGTTACTTCGTTCAGTTTACGATAGTCGATTACAAGTCTCCACTTTGGTTTCCCGCTGGCATCGGCCTTCTTTGGCACGATCCAAATTGGGGCTGAGTAGGGAGAATTGCTATTCCTAATTATCCCGTGTTTTAACATTTCTTGGATTTGATCTGTGACTTCTTTCTTATGTACGTACGGGTACCTATATGACTTAGAAAATATAGGTATGTTGTTTGTAGTTCTAATTCTATGCTTTATTGCTGAAGTAAATGAAAGTCCTTCATTTTCCTGGTAAAAAATATTACGATATTCTTTTATTATTTGCAACAATTGTGACCTTTCCTCGGGGTTCAAGTGCCCTATTCTAATTTGGTCAGCCAATGGTTTAGATTCTTTATTTTCGATTATGTTAAAATTTTCGTGATCTACTTTTTGCGTAGTCACCCGATTGGTTCCAGATAGTAAGTTTATCTTTGCCTCTTGATTTCTTACATTTAGAATTCCTTCTCTTACAATGTTTCCGCCGTTTTCTTTCTTATAATATACTAGGTCAGAGTCATCTGGTACTACTATCTTTCTTTCATTTAAGTTTTCGTTTTCGAAGTGCATAGGGAGTGTTTTGTTACCAATATTTATTTCGTTCTTTCTATAATCGATACAGGCATTTAGTGGTCTCAATATGTCGTTACCTATTAGACCGTCAAAAAAGTTATGAAATTTTATTATATAAAATTCTATTGGTTTATTAGTTCCAATGTCGCTAAATTCTTCGAACATGGGTACTATTGCCTTTTTGTCAACGTAAATTCGATGTTGGAGAGTTTTAATTAAAAGTGGGCTAGTTGGATGAATTCTTTTGGGGTCGCAGATACCCGGATTTAAAATGGAGTTTGTTGCGCCTGTGTCTATTATAAGTCTTATAAAACCTATCTTTGTTTTTATTATTATAAATAGTAATTTATTCTTGAGGCTGATTCCTGAAAATTTTCAGCCACTTCTATTTTTCCTATGTCCATAGGTTCCGGTTGGTTTCTGAAATTTGGTCTCTGGAAGGATGGGTTTATAGGACTGGGGTTTTGTGGGTTTGCTTGTTGGTATGGTTGAAATTGTTGGTAATTTCTTCCGTTATTTTGGGGCATTGGTTGGAAATTCCTTCTGTTGAATAGTTGTTGGGAATTCCCGTACTGTGTTCTATTCCTACTGTCTTTTTTATTGTATTGTGTATAGTTTCTATAGTCAGTATTCCTATTACTTGAATGAGTTTTTAATTTTGTGCTGTTGTTCACGTTATTGTTCCCTGTATGTGCGTACCCGGCTTGGAACAGTATGTCCATAGCATGTTCCAAGTCTTCTGGGTTCCTACAGAAAAGGATTGATTTCATTGGTTCAGGAAGTTTGTTTTTAAAGATATTGAGGGCAGTGCGTTTGTTGTTCATCGCACTCTCTCTAGTTGCTTCGGTTTCTCCTAAAATGGTTACTAATTTGTTATTTAACCTGTGTAACCTGGTTTTCATGTCGTTGTAAAAATCTAAAGTGTTTGTTCTAAAGGTCACGCTTCGTAATTCGTCAAAGAGTTCTTCGCAAGAACGTCTATCCCCGAAATTATTCTGTAGTATGTTTTTAATCTCTGCCCATGAGGTCGCGTGGCAGTTTATTTCTATTGCCTGTCTTGCTCTTCCTTTTAGCTTTGATTTTATTATGTCCGAAAAAACTAGTTGGGCCAGTTCATCATATGTTTGTAGGTGTGGGTGTATTCGGTTAATAAGTGTGGTGAATGTCTGTAGGTCTCTTGAGTCGCCACAGAATTCAGGTAAGTTATTAAGATATTTTAAAGGGTTTATAGTAAGAATGTTTTGAACTGGTACTGCCATTTTATTTCCCTTTTTTTTCTCTTGTTTTCCAGACGTATATAGTAATTTTCTTTCAATTTCTTACTCTATGCTAATTTTTTCAGTTACATACATTTAATAATAATAATAATTATATATAATATAGTTAATCGGATTCTCACTTTCTGATGTTGTTGTTGAGTATTATATTGCTGTCTGTCTGGCTCTGTGTTGGGTTTGAAGTTGATCTGGATGTGTTTCCAAGGATGGAAAAAAAATTTGTCACTATGTTGTGTTTAAAGTTGATTAGGATGTGCAGTTGGTTTCTGGTGTTGTTGTTGAATATTATATTGCTGTCTGTCTGGCTCTGTGTTGGGTTTGAAGTTGATCTGGATGTGTTTCCAAGGATGGAAAAAAATTTGTCACTATGTTGTGTTTAAAGTTGATTAGGATGTGCAGTTGGCTGATGAGTTGTTAATATGGGTATATCTTTATATTTCGGTTGTTGTCTGAAATTATCGTCGATAAGAGTAAATCTTTTTTACCCTTTTCTTCACCCCCTTTTTGTATTATTTTCGAAAAATTTGTACGTTTTAAAGGATTCGTTCTTCAATCTTATGAAGTTCAAATGTCACTTTCACTAAACGTTTTCGCAAAAATATTTTGTGTTTTAAAGGATTCGTTCTTCAATCTTATGAAGTTCAAATGTCACTTTCACTAAACGTTTTCGCAAAAATATTTTGTATGTTTTAAAGGATTCGTTGTTCTTATTTTTTTTCTACCCGTTACGAATATAGAAATATTCAATATCCTTTCTTATGTAACTTGATTTTAAATTTTTACACACAAGGATACACGGGTATCCTACCGACTGCGCCACTTTTTTCACCGAAGTGATGAACAACGAATAATTAAACAACTGGGTTGAAGTTTGAATCGATAATCAGCCTTCCGTTTTATTTTGTGCTTTCTTAAATACTAATATTTTGCTTGCTTGCAATAACTTAAAACAACGAATAATTAAACAACTGGGTTGAAGTTTGAATCGATAATCAGCCTTCCGTTTTATTTTGTGCTTTCTTAAATACTAATATTTTGCTTGCTTGCAATAACTTAAAAATAAATGCTTGCGTAAAAATTCTTAAGAAATGTTTCTTGTTTAACTGTTGCATTTTCGTTAGCGGAAATGCACTTGAATGAACAATAAATACAAATTATTAAAATTCTTCGGAATTAATGGTACATTTTGTTGACTGTTGCATTTTCGTTAGTGGAATTAATGGTACATTTTATTAACTGTTGCATTTTCGTTGACGAAAATGCACTTGGACAAAGAATTATTTGGAAAACATAAATTAATATTCAATAAATTAATATTCTTTATAACAATTTTACTCACACTTTGCTTATAATATATTGGGTTGTCAAAAAAGTCTTGCGGTATTTTCGCTAGTTGGCACTGAAAGCGCGTAGTTCTAGTTTTATTCGTTGCATCGGGTTATGCTATACCTTTTTGGAAAGCTCATTTCACGCGCTAACACGTGTTTGATTGATTGTCGTTTCTTTTGAGTCGTTCGTGAGTTATAGCGTCCCAAACATGGAGCAAAATAAAGAGAAAATACGGCATATTTTACAGTACTACTACGATAAAGGCAAAAATGCATCTCAAGCCGCCAATAAAATTTGTGCAGTTTATGGACCCGATACAGTTTCCATTTCCACCGCACAACGATGGTTTCAACGTTTTCGTTCTGGTGCAGAGGTGGTCGAAGATGCGCCACGCTCCGGAAGGCCTGTCGTCGAAAATTGCGATAAAATCGCTGAATTGGTCGAAAGAGGCCGGCATAGTAGTCATCAAACCGTTATAAACCATTTGAAGAAGCTTGAAGTCACTAAGAAGCTCGATGTATGGGTGCCACACGAATTGATAAATACCGCAAGACTTTTTTCACAACCAATATGTCACGCTATTACACATGGAATGCATCATCGAAATCGTTTCTGCGTCGAAAACAAGGAACACCAGTTGAAGGATATCCAAATGTACTTGCTTTAGATGCTCTGGGTCTCATCTACACAGTACATCTAAATAACGATGAATGTTATTATTTGCGGTTGTTGTTGGTGAATATTCGTTTAAAAAACAGAACAGTAAGTGGCCGGCTGTGTGCGACTTACTGTAAAGCATGTCAACTACTTATTACATTTATTTTATTATTATTATTTATTATTTTATTTAAACGATTCGCACTGGGATGATATGCTCAAGGGTTCTGTAATATCATCATCGCCGCATCAAATTCGTACATTGTTGCGATTATCATATCGACATGTTTCCCCTCGAATCCAAAATATTTGTGGGTTAGCCCTTGGCCAGAATCAGATCACGAAATGATAAATGCATGCCTAAAATCATCAAATTTGTGGCAGTACGTTAAAACACTCTAATTAAAATTTAATATGAGAGTATTTTTGCAACAAGATGAAATTGCAAATGTATTTGTTAAGCAGTTGTTAGAAATTGAAAATAATTAAGTCGCAGTGGACACCTCGACCGGACTCATCACATTTCCCATAGATTTATGTCACATCACAGAACCAAAAGAGGAATTTTTTCAGCGTGTTTGGCGGCAATATGTATTGGCGGCGAAACATAAAAATGTTGAGGATTTCAATGCGGCCATTCAGAATTTTCTTCTAGAACAGCTGGTTTCCTTCAAATCAGTCGACACCGTTATGAGCCAGAATGGCGTAGTCAACTATTCCACAGAAATTCACTGGAATTGCTTGGATTACCACCTCACAATTTGCAGTTAAAAGTAGGACCAGTTGTAAGTAAGAAACATGATCTATCGAAAATAATAATAAAACTTCATACTTCATTAAAAAATGTTTTTTTTAATACGGATTCGTTTTGTTTGCTTTGAAATTAGTTTATAGAATAGTTTCGATCTTTTATCAATCGATTGAGGCAGTACGAAATATGCCGGGTCAGCTAATATGTCAATATTTTGCATTGATGTTCAAGTCTGTTAATAAATTCTTGTATTTTATGTTTCCGATCATTATAAGTATTTAATTCGTAATAACTATACCATATTAAATCCCATTTTGAAATTATTATGTCCATTTTACTAGCCGGATCCAAACATATTGCTGTATTATTTTTCAGCTAAGTCACTTAAGCTCGTGGCTTAGTTGTATCGTTAATGCCTAATGATTTATCTTAATGTTGCAACGTTAAAAACCACATCAATTATTTGCTTTTTCTAGTCGTCTGTTCTGAGTTTGCAGAGGATCGGAATCAAATAATTTCGTATATACATATATTCTATATAAATCATACACTCACTGACAAATTCGTCATAAGATTAGTCAGAAAAACGAAAATCATTATACAAGGTATGTATATGGTAGTTGGAGTAGTATCGACCCGATTTTATCTGTTAACTATTCATGTCACATTCATGTCACATTCTAAAAAAATGTGCAATGGGGTTTCATTAAAGTAGTTAGAAATGAATATGTACATATGTCGGCTGGGTAAAATTTTCGCCCAAATGTATATATTCTAAGCACAAGGATATACTGTTATGAGTAAAACATGTTCAGTAATTTTCATTGACATAACTCAAATGTTGGCCAATATATCCATCATAAAGCCACCTGGAAGTTCGAAAACCTTTATTTAAGGTACAAGGAGCCTTTCAAAGTAAACAGAACAAATGTTTTTTCGGCAACATTTTTTTTTGGTTTTATTCAAAATAGTCCCCTTCTGCTTCAATACAGCTTTTTGCACGGTTCAAAAGCATGTCGAACGAGTGTTTTAGCTCATTTTCGCACCGATAACACAAACTTAATGACACGTAAAACTCAATAACTTCACTTCCAATCTATGAAATGCCATGAAATTCTCAATGGACAATCGATAAGGATAGCATATACAGTCGACATATATGTAGATGGCGCCACCAGGAGGGCCTGGATTCAAAAAGTCCTGTTTACATTGGAACACACCTTGTATGTGAGGGCTGACGGAAGTATTGACCCAATTGAACCCATTTTTGATACTCAGAAAACTGCTTTCTATATGAATGGTTTTACACCTTGAAGTAACTAGTTCCCTAGTTTTGATACTTCAGATAACAATGCACTGCTAGTTTACAACTGTTTAGATTCACATACAAACACACACTTGGTAATCTACTACATATCAGTTGCTGCTTGTGTGTATTAGTATTTGGAGTATGTATGTTTTTTATATTTATATTAGTTTTATGTATGTACAAATTTATGTGTTTTATTCGATAGGCAATGATTTTCACATTTTAATGAACCAGTTTCGTATTACAATTTTGTTGCTTACCATTGCACTTGACATTTAATGAGCTTTATACTCGTAACAAGAAGAATGTTTAGTTTAATGTTGGGTCAAACCATGTCAAGTGGTTAATGAAACTTTCGAAAAATCTCCGATTTTGAAAATTAGCATTTCATAAGGAAGGGCACCAGACGCATACCGTGTGTGCACGGTTTGTTCTGCAGAAATTATTTGACCAAAAATCACATTTTACGTATTCACCTGCGACTTCTTCCTTTTCGGAAAAATGTATTTGCCCATGAAAGGAAAGCGTTATGCAGACGTAGAGGCCATTAAAAAGACTTGCAGCAGCATACTGGCAGTCATACCGGCCAAAGAGCTAAAACACTTGTTCGACATGCTTTCGGACCGTGCAAAAATCTGTATTGAAGCAGAAGGATACTATTTTGAATAAAATAAATTGATTTTTCCACAAAAACCATTTGTTCTCTTTTTTTAAGTCCTGTTTACTTTGGAACGCACCTTGTATTTCAGAAGATGTCCTTTGTTCAAAGTTTCAGCTGCTTCCAAAATGAATTCTTTAATGAAACCTCCATCGAAAAATGAGTGGTTACCTAAAACCATTTTAAGTGCAATCGCATAGCTGACATGAATTGCACCGTAACTATCAACAGAACACTCCTAAGTACAATATTCCAGATATTGCCATATTTGGAATAACTTAATAACTTACAAACCTCTGTTTTAATGTTGCCATACGTTCATAAAAAATCGGTACGGGACTCACTTGTATACCGATGATATTCTTTGTGTTACGCTTCAGAATGTCTTTGAATACTGTATTTCTTCATCTGAACATGATTTTTACATCCTGACTTAAATACTTTCTTCCCATTACACATTAAATGAATTAATTTTTGTTTTTAAATTTTGGACACTGTTTTCACGCGATGATAATTTTTCTGCACATTTAAATTATAATAACTTCAGTTTATGAACTACTATTTCAAACACATACATATGCACAAATGGGCGCTCAGTACACACCTATTAGCGTTTGTATTCTATTTGTATGCTTAGCCACTCTCAATTAATAATGCCATACCGCGCAAATATATTTTTACTTGATGATTTTTTATTTGTTTGAAAATATAGTTTTAATACATTACCAGGGGCAACTTACTCGTAGATCTTTAAAATTTAATAAAACAATTATAGAAAAAAACCTCAGTTCTTATTTTAGTAAAATGATCAAACTGAAAAATATCACAAATCATATATTTATATAAGCATTTTCATTAAATAGAACTGCAATATGTTTAAAGAAAATGTATATTATGGTCACAAGTATCTTTTTGTTTACATATGTATGTATGTAGATACAACTGCCTTGCATATGTACGTAAAAAGCCAAAGAAAATTCGTTGTTTAAATATATTTCTTGAAAGGTTTTGCCATGTGATGCAGGGTAGAATTAATTTTCAGTTACGAATGATTAAAAACATTTATTAATTGAGAAGCCTGTTAGGCTTAATTAACCTTTCTAAGTATTGAAAGATCAAAAGTCAGTTGTCTTAATATACCATAAAATCATAAAAAAGGATTCAAGTAGTTTCGCCATGTACAGAAACTCCCCTTAAAGGCCACTCACACTTTCTTTTAAAAACAAAAATGCACCAATTCCGAAAGATCGTTATAAACTTTTATTCCTTACGAAATGCACTTCTAATTGTTATAACAAAATGTGTTTAATTAAACTGAATTCTTACAAAATGAGATAGTTTAAAAACGTTAAATATATATATATGTTTACAGGAGGTAACTAGCGGAAAGAACCGGGAGGCTGCGAAATCGGAGATGTTTATTGATCGACGTCGTATCGAAAAAAGGTGCGCGAGAACCTTTCTCTTTCCCTTTTTTTCTAATTGGAATGCTGGATGGTGTCACCGTGTTTTGGTGCATGTGTGTGTGTTAATGTATAATATAATGTGATGTCGCGTGATGAGGTGAATGCGTGCTTTTGATTCGGTGTGGTGAACCTATCTAGCCCTGGTTCGTTTCGGCTAAAAATTTGCCCATTACTTGAAACAATGGACTCTAGAGGTATACCTCAGTTGTTTGTACACTAGTAAGAACTGCAAACAGTATTCTTAATAGGGATAAAGAGAGACCCTACTTATTCCAGTGTAAGAGTCCATTATAATTATCTTTTTTTAAAACACTTTGCATTATATTAGTTTTTAGGTATTTACATAAATTAAAACACCCAACATTCATTACGATTAAAAGTTAATATAGGTTGGTCACATAATACATTTTTTTATGATTTAGTGGTATACATATTAATACCACTAACTTTATAAACTACTTAAAAAATTTATTTAAACTTGCAATTGTAAAACGACAAAATATACCCGATCCAGTCAATTGTTAAAGTCGGGTAGGTGAACTGCACTTTCATTTTCAGTGAACAATAATTTGGGCCTCCTTGGCTTCACTGCTATCAGACACAACCAAAATTAAAACAAAAAAATGGTTTCCATAAAAGTAGATATGAAATACATACTTTTTTTCCTTTCCTTGAAACTGAAAAAAAATTAAATTTTGCATTTTAGTTGATGAAATAATAATTTTCAAGATTTTAGCAGGATTTTGGCGGCATATGTATTGTTACGAATTTACTGCTTGCTAGTTTACTTTGTTAGGTTCGTATCTCTGGATTGACAAATAAAATCAACACTGTTTAATTTAATTCAACAACTCTTTATTTCACAACTCGTCTACACTATAGCAGTTTACTCTTAGCACTGACTGATTACGTTGGCGCTGCCACGGCTTATATAGCCACGCACTTCTCGCTAGATGTCGATGTGTCCTTCTAGAATATCGAGTCTGGAAATTACCAGAACATACGGCTATAGCCACGCACTTCTCGCTGATGCCGACGTGTCCTTCTAGAATATCGCGTCTGGAAATTACCAGAACATACGGCTATACGGCGCCAGACGCAAGCAGACAGTCGCGGCGCCAGACTCAGCAATTGTTTAACTAGACGAGCAGACAGTGTGGCGCCAGATGTCTACAACAAGACAAATGCTATTCCATATACCTACAGCTATTGTTCATAATCAGGGATGCATATAGTAATACAAATACAACTTAATACTACTTTTTGTAACACTGCCCTCCACTAAAGCCTAATCGTCCCGATTAGGCACAAATCCTCTTGAACCAAATGGGGCGAGCCTCTCCAAATGTACTACTTTCATTTTACATCGTGCTTTTCCATTTCTTTGTATGCGGTATACCACGTCATTAAGTCGTTTCATCACCATATAGGGTCCTTCCCAGGCTGTCTGCAGTTTCGGGGACAAGCCTTTCTTTCGAAGTGGATTGTACAACAGGACCAGATCACCTTCTTCGAAACCTTTTGAATTTGCCGCTTGATCGAACCGGTCCTTCATCTTATTGCTCATCAGATGCGTATGCTGTCTTACCATTAGATGCAATTCATTCATTTCTTCCTTTAAGGCAGAACAATAATCTCCATCATTTCTTACAGCTGTAGGATTCGTTCCAAACTTAAGATCAGCAGGGAGTCGCAGATCAGATCCGAAAATAATCTTTGCTGGCGTGTAACCAGTTGTCTCGTGCTTCGCTGAACGATACGCCAGCAGGAACATCTGGATGCACTTGTCCCAATTCCGTTGATCTTTATCGACGATTTTCCGCAGATGTTCTTCGAGCGTTCGATTGAATCTCTCTACCATCCCATCTGATTGTGGGTGTAACGCTGTTGTCCGTGTCTTGTGGATGCCCAATAATGTACAGACTTCTTGGAAAATGGAAGATTCGAAATTCCTGCCTTGATCTGAGTGTAATTCGTGGGGCACTCCGAACCTTGTTATCCAATTTTCTACAAACGCTTCGGCTACTGTCTTCGCTTCCTGGTTTGGTAAGGCATATACTTCTGGCCATTTACTGAAATAGTCCATGACAACCAGTAGATATTTGTTTCCGGCCGTACTGGTTGGGAACGGACCTGCAATATCCATTGCGATTCGTTCAAATGGTGATCCCACGTTGTACTGTTGTAGCCTACCGCGACTTTTGGCTTTAGGACCTTTAGCTGCCATGCACTCTACGCAATTACTTATCCATTCTGCTATGGAATCTCGACAACCGATCCAGTAGAACCGTTGTTTAATCTTCTCTATAGTTTTTGTTATTCCAAGGTGCCCTCCACTAGGTCCATTGTGATATTCTTTCAATACTTTTGGGATCATGGACTTCGGTACTATGATCAGCAGACGAGAATGTTTGCCATCTTCGCTTTCCCAGGTACGATGAAGGTATCCATTAACGAGGTTTATGCTGTTCCATTGGGCCCAATATGCTTTTGCAGTTGGACTCTCGCTACTTATTTGTTCCTTTGGTGGTCGTACCCCATTTTCTTTGGCCATTACCAGCTTTGCAAGATCAGGGTCCTCCAGCTGATTGATTCTGATGCGGTGAGGAGTCCAATCATCTTCAGGTTCTATATTCAGTAATCGCACGTCGATTATACCTTCTTTTCCTTCTGATTTGGAGCAATGTTTACATTCCAGTGGACAAGGGCGACGTGATAATGCATCCGCATTTTTGTGGTGAATCCCCTTTCGATGTTCCGTTTCGAAGTCGTAATTCTGTAATCTTTCGATCCATCGTGCAATTTGGCCTTCCGGATTCTTAAACTGTAATAACCATTTTAATGCTGCATGATCAGTCCTCAGCAAGAATCGTTGTCCATACAAATACTTGTGGAAATGTTTTACACATTCCACCACAGCTAGTAGTTCTTTTCGCGTCACACAGTAGTTTTTCTCTGGTTTCCCGAGCACTCTGCTGTAATACCCAATTACTCTTTCTTGTCCGTCGATGAGCTGAGACAGGACACCTCCAATTCCATAAGCGCTCGCATCTGTATCCAGGATGAATTTCTTTCCAGGTATTGGATAAGCCAACATCGGCGCCGTACAAAGTAGTTCCTTAAGCTGCTCAAACGCTTTTTCTTGTTCCAACTGCCATACAAACGGGCGATTCTTCTTTGTTAAATCATGTAAACTTCTAGCCACGTTCGCAAATCCAGGTACGAAACGGCGGTAATACGTGCATAAGCCGAGGAAGCTGCGGAGTTCATGAATGTTGGTGGGTCGAGGCCAATCTTTCACTGCTTTTATTTTTCCTTCCTCGGTGTGAATTCCCTCAGTTGACACTTTATGTCCGAGATATGTGACCTGCTTCTTCCATAATGAACACTTTTTGGGATTCAAGCGTAATCCGGCTGATGCTATTCGCTGAAAGACTTCCTCTAGATTTTTCAGATGATCATCAAAACTTTTTCCCATGATGATAATGTCATCAAGATACACCAAACATGTCTTCCAGTTGAGTCCTTTTAACACATGTTCCATCAGTCGCTCGAAAGTTGCAGGTGCATTACATAACCCAAATGGCATCACAGAGAATTCCCATAACCCGTCGCCCATACTGAAAGCGGTCTTTTCACGGTCACATTCATCAATCTCGACTTGCCAATATCCACTTTGTAGATCTAATGTAGAAAACCATTTCGCTCCAGACAAGGTGTCTAATGTATCGTCGATTCTTGGTAGAGGATAACTGTCTTTCTTTGTGACATCATTCAACTTCCTATAATCTACGCAGAAACGGGTGCTACCATCTTTCTTTTTAACTAAGACGATAGGTGAGCTCCATGGACTTATTGAAGGTTCGATTACACCGTTTTTGTGCATGTCTTCAATAATTTTGTTAGCATCCTCACGTTTTGCTAGTGGAACCCTACGCGGAGCTTGTCGGATTGGTTTAGCGTCTCCAGTATTTATGCGATGTTTGACAATGCCGGTTCTTCCTGTGTTTCCTTCGTTTGCAAATATGGATGCGTATTTTTCTAATAGTTTTTCTGCTTTTAATTTTTCATTTCCATGCAGTTCGTTCAGTAAATTATTTAGGAATGTAGGACTTATCTGCTGTGGCTCAATAGTAGGCTTCTGTTCTGACCGTTCGCATCGTGCTATTGCACTTATATTCTGGCACTGTCCAATTACTGCTCCTTTCTTCAGCCTTATAGGCGTGTTGAATTCATTCACTACTCTGACCGGAATGGTGGCGTCTTCTCTAGTTTTCACAAGCGTTCTTCCTACCAATATGGGTGTATCTATTTTTGTTGGTTCCACAATCCACAACTCTTCAGTCCCACCTCCTCCATTCACTTTAGCCCATACAATCGCCTCAGATTTTGGTGGAATACTCTGATTATCATCAACAATCACCCTCTTACTTTCAACGTTGGTCACATATCCGGTGTTTATAGGCATCTCCATGTTCTGGCAAAACAGCATTTGCTTGTTTAAATCCAAAGTAACCCCGTGATCAATCATGAAATCTACTCCCATTATAATTTCATCCGTGATTTCTGCTACGATGAAGGTGTGATTAACTTCCAGGGTACCAATCATCACTTCGCAAAACACTTTTCCCGCGACAGCTGCTTCCTCTCCGGTGGCCGTTCGAAGCTTGCAACCGACTAATGGTTCAACCGTTCCTCTTACCACATCCGGTCGGATAATTGAATGTGTGGCACCAGTATCCAAAGTAAGCGTTGACAGTCGTCCATTTACGATACCGTTGATAGTAAGATTGTTGTCATGGCGACCTATTTGTGATATCGAGATGGTGGGGCAAATAGTTGTGGGAACCAGCTCACGCCCCTTTGAACTGTTCCGTTTTAGTTTAACGACTTGTGAGATGTAGATGCTCCGTCCTCGTTATCTGTTGGTTGTTTCCGTTTTGATGGGTTTACTTTTATATTGCAATTTCGGGCAAAGTGACCCGCTTTTCCACAGTTGAAACATCTGCCTGTTGTATTTACTCGCGATGCAGCAATTGTCTTCAGAGTCTTCAATATTTCCTCCATCAGCGCCGGTTGTTCCATTTCAACCCTTTGTACTTTGGGTGCTGGTTTACTTAGTAGGGAAGCTGTTTCCTGTGTGAGGGCGTGCGAAACCGTTTCAGCAAACGTTCTTTTTGGCAATGCATATGTGGCGCGTTTGGTGTCCACATCACGAATTCCATTTATGAAACATTGAATTTTTACCCTCTCAATGTAATCCACAGGTGCATCTGCATTTGCCAAATGAGCCAGTCGTTCTATTTCAGTTGCGAACTCTTGCAACGACTCGTTCATCTTCTGACCCCTATTTTGCAGTTCGATCTGGTATATTTGTTTCCGGTGCTCACTACCATAACGTCTTTCTATCGCACTCATCAATGCCTCATAGTTGTCCCGTTCACAGTCTGGAATAGTCTGAAGGATTTCTGCTGCCGGTCCTTTCAATGATACAAACAAGGACGCCACTTTGTCCGCTGCATTCCAGTTATTGGCCGTTGCTGTCTTTTCAAACTGAAGTTTGAAAATTTGAAATGGAATACTTCCATCGAATGTGGGTGCCTTCAATCTTTGATTATTTGTTGATGGTGCAGGGCCATGCAGTTGCAGTTCTCGCACACGATTACTCAGTTGAAGAAATTCTGATCTTAAATTTTCTTCGTCATTTTTTATTGTGCTTAATTCGTCTTCAAATTTTGAAAATTTCTCTTGCACTTGTGTATTATTTTCTGTAATCTGTTGTACCAATCGCTTTTCTAACTGCGTATTATTTTCAGTTATTTGTTGTGTAAGGCGAGACTCTAACTGTGATGTATTTTCAGCTATTTGCGTAATTTGCTGTGCCAGACGATTTTCTGCCTGCACTGCATTTTCTGCATTTTTGGCTATTTGCTGTGCCAGACGATTTTCTGTTTGCACTGCATTTTCTGCCATTTGCTGTGCCAGACGATTTTCTGTTTGCACTACATTTTCTGCCATTTGCTTAATAGCCACTAACAACGTGTTCATGTCTACACTTAATGATGTTCGTTGTTCTTCTACTTTCTCTTCTACCTTTGTAGAAGTTTCTGGCCCAACAAATTCGTACTCGTCCACATTAATTCCATCCGCTTCCATTGCTTCACGTAATCGTGCCTGCAGATCCGCCTTTTGCCCACTTATCGGCAAATTACGCTCCTCCAGTTCCTTTTTTAATTGCTGAATTCTCAATTCTCCGAATTTAACCATCTTGAATTTGGATTATTTGACAATCCCACTTCTGACACCAATTGTTACGAATTTACTGCTTGCTAGTTTACTTTGTTAGGTTCGTATCTCTGGATTGACAAATAAAATCAACACTGTTTAATTTAATTCAACAACTCTTTATTTCACAACTCGTCTACACTATAGCAGTTTACTCTTAGCACTGACTGATTACGTTGGCGCTGCCACGGCTTATATAGCCACGCACTTCTTGCTGATGCCGAGGTGTCCTTCTAGAATATCGAGTCTGGAAATTACCAGAACATACGGCTATAGCCACGCACTTCTCGCTGATGCCGACGTGTCCTTCTAGAATATCGCGTCTGGAAATTACCAGAACATACGGCTATACGGCGCCAGACGCAAGCAGACAGTCGCGGCGCCAGACTCAGCAATTGTTTAACTAGACGAGCAGACAGTGTGGCGCCAGATGTCTACAACAAGACAAATGCTATTCCATATACCTACAGCTATTGTTCATAATCAGGGATGCATATAGTAATACAAATACAACTTAATACTACTTTTTGTAACAGTATGTATGTAAGTTATCTTTGAATATGAATGACACCTCTGGATGACTTTTTCCTAGTGTACCAAAATTTTTTTTATTTTAATTGCTGTTATATTTATATCATACTAGCTGACCCCGCATACGTTGTCCTGCGTGAAATTATGTGTTTTGAAATGAATTCCGGAGCGTAAATGCACAGAGAAGATGGTTTTCCAACTCGGGAACACGCCACGTATAACTGGCACGCACTCTTGCAATCGTAGTTACGATAATTTGCCAAATTTGGCATAAACATTCGTGATGAGTTCATATTTCGTTGAAGTGAATTGACAAAAGGCAGATGGAATTGATATCAAACCACTGGAACCGAAATTTGCCTATTTCCAATTGTTATCGAATACGATGTAAAATGTCTTCGGCAATGTAATTTTGTTCGTATTCCAAAATTGACGCGGATTTGAAGTCTGATGTGTCGAAATGACCATCGCGAAAAGTGTGCGAACTTCAGTGGCATGCGAAGTAGCTATCGAACCGTCCATCGTTTGATTACATTTATTATCATGTTCCAGCAATTGTAATTGCTTGCATGCTTCTCAAAAAGTTACACACACTCTACCATTCACAGTGCGCAATGACTCAAATGAAATTGAACCACGTACATTTATCAATAGCAACCGAAGGTATTGGCAAACGTCGTTTTTCGGGTGGATTATGTAAATTCGTCCTAAGGAATTAGTTAAGAACAGACCTGGATGTCAATCTACTGGTTGGCCTTGCTTTCTGCGTAACTATTTCTTTGACGATGCATTCCATGTATAATATCAAGGCATTTCCGAATAGAGCAATGTTCTCGCAAACGAATCACTGACGCAAGTTGAGAAAAAACTCGTCAATGTCAATGTTGTTGGAAGTGTGTCCGCTGGCTGTACTGTATTCTCTAGGTTGAAAAACACTCTTTAGCCATTCTCCAAATGAACTGCGAGACGCACAACAGTCGAAACACGTTCATGAATTGCAAAAGTAAATACCCTACAAAGCGCTTTATTGCAGTTCACGTATCGACCGTATCGTTCAAGACCAATAACCGCCATATTGGTTCCTTTGGTGACGTACTTACAAACGTATTTTATAGATTACACCAAACTGCAATACTAAACATTGATATGAGTTTTTAATGTGAATTAGACAACAGTGGAGAATATAGTTCGATTCATATGTTGTCAACTTCGATATTCATTACTCTAAGTTGTATGGTTGTCTGATGAGCTACGACGATCATTTCCAGTTTGCGATTCCGAAAGAAAAGCAAGTGTTTCGTGCATTTATTGTTACACATACAAACCGAAGTGGGATTGTGGTGTCCGCAAGGTCCATGAACCATATTGGTGTTCATCACTTCGTTTAATACTGGATCTTTCTCTGCATCACGAATTGGTGGAACCACTATCCACCATCCAAAGAAGAACATCGTAACTGTTGTTTGAAAAGTCGTGCTGTGACAACGTGACAATCGCTTGCTGATTGACCACGATGAATAATTACACACGTATGTCATCGCATCCTGGGAGTACTCGTTCATGTGCCTTGGCGTTGATAGCAAAAATAACACCGACCGATATTAGCGGGACCTCTTCGTGGCTTCGTAACAAATTTCAACCTGTAATTGATCACTTCGTTTGAAACACACAAAAAGTTTCAATACATAATGAACATTAAATTTTAACTAACCACTAAACTCAACCAATGCCTCTTGAGGATCTGTTCCAATGTTTATGGTGTGGTTGTTGGACACCAAGCAACTTTCGCCAAAAATTTCGTCTATTTCGCGCACGCAGAAAGTGCGAACTTTTTCTTCTGCGCATGTAGGAACTCATCCTTCCTCTCATTGTAGCACTTCACGAATAGGGAAATGTCTCGGCCTTCGTCCAAACTTTTCTTTTGCTGTATATAAACGAAATAAATAATTATTTAGTTTGTGAAAAGTTTGTTTACAAATTTAAAAGTTCAAATTTACCTTTTCTCCATGTCAAACATTTCGTTGCAATAAATTGAGTAACAGTTGATTGTTATTGCCCGCGTTGCCAACATAATGCATATTTAAGCGAAAATGTGAAATAAGCTAAATGCGTTTTTTGTCCATGCTTTAGCTGTTAACTTATGATGGTCAAATAAAACACGGCTAATAATGCATATGTGCTTTTGTATAGTCATAGCTACATCAGGTATGGGGTATCTATCTGTAATAGTTTGAGCGTTTAGCTTTTAAAAGTCTACAACCATTCTGCGACTGTCCAAATGGGTAAATTGTACGGACTTTTACTAGGTTGGATTATTTCACTTTCTAAAAGTTTAATTATTTCTTTGGTAATAAAGTCATTATGAGATATAGGGTACGGATATTGTTTTGTCCAGATAGGATCAGGATAGTAAATGGTAATATTGAGTTAGTACTTTCATTTTGTTGCATTATTTTTTCAATTTCAGATCTATATTTTTCATTGATTACTGTATAATTAATTTTTTGCAAAATTTATCTTTCTTTCTTGTCACTATATTTATAACTGAGCTTATACTCGAAAAGGTTAATCTCGGCATTAAGTGTTCTGAGCCCCTGTTCGCCCAGAAGCATATCAAATTCTTCAAATGCATCAGTTTCAAGAAATGTAAGGAAATCATCTAACACTGATATTATTTTTTTGATTTTGATATTGAAAAACCATGAAGAGTTTTTACTTTTGTGGGTTTGATTGGAATAGACTCACCGATATTACATTTGGTACTTATGTAATTGTATGTTGCTCCAGTGTCGTTGAGGATATTAACTGCTTTGCCTGTATCCCTGCACGGCAATGGATTCACCTGCTTGAGAAAAACAAAGCCTGTCTTATATTCATAATCGTCACTTTGTTTTGTAGCAGGTGGTCGTAATTCATCGTCGCCATGTTGTGGCGTGAGAGAGCCTAGTTGGTTTACTCGTTGTATCTTCTCTGGTGCGTTGTAGTTGCAAGATGAAGGATTTTGGTGCCTCTTCTGTGTATCTCCTCGAAATGGGTTATTTGGAGGTAATCCTTGCATTTGACGACTGTAGTTGTTTTGTAAAGGTGCAGCGTTGAATTTGGTGGGTCTTCTGTATTGCCGTGAAGAATCTACGTCCATTGGTTGGCACTGTGGGGTGGGTGCACTCTATGTATATTGCGCTTGCACGTTTGGTCTATATCTTCGCTGATCATCGCGGTATCTTCTGTTTTGAAAGGGTTGATGTTGCATATTGTATTTTCTGTAGTCATCGTACTGAGGAAAATCGAATTGCAATTTCTCGTTGTCGTGGTATATCGTACTTGCGATGGCGTAGGCTGTTTCTAAGTTCTTTGGATTATGGCTGTAGAGAGTGCCGCTTGTATGCTTGCTGTTCAAGCCATGAATGAACGTTATGATGGCTTCTTGATTCGCATACTTTTGCATTTCTGATGGGCTGCTTCTCCTTGAATTTTCGAATGCAATATCGAAAGTGCGGTATAATTCATGGCATATTCTTTTATGTTTTCCATGTGCGTCCAAGTTGATACTCATTGTGACAAGCATGATATCATCCACAAATATCACGTCACCTGATCACGCACTCAGCGCATGGACTGAGTACAAAGTCCAAATATCACGCCACATGCTTATCAGTAACAAATGTGTAAGTAATACAATTCCTTTAGAATTTGTTTTTAGAAAATTTTATTTCCCTTGGTAGTTCCAAGGGCAGCCGGTCTCTGCGGAAGAGTTGAAATAACTGGCGACATAAGAGCGACGTTAGCGTCTAAATACCTACACTACTTTGCCCTAACTTTAGTTGCTGCACGTTATTGGCCGCGTGACTTCTTAGTTGCTTATACTAGCAACTGTTTACCCAATTCTTTGCTGTCTTGCGTTTATTTTGTTGTTGTCACGCGCAAGGCTAAAAGTGTTCGATCAGTATAATGCCCGGATGCATACTTAATGCGGTATTCAGTTCTTATTAACGTGTAAAGTTGCATACGCGCCGTCAGCGAATTCGGTGCAAGTGATATTTTTGCCGGATGTTTGGTTACCTGTGCTAACTTACATGCAAAGCAATCATATAAATACTAGTTCCATGTCTTTTGTTATACAGCATCCATAGAATTCAGTCCAATAAAGGAAAGTTCTGATATAAGCGATAACACTCAAGTACAGAACTATAAAATATATATTTTTTTGTATTCCCAATACCGAAGAATATTAATTGGCGCCCAACGTGGGGCTACACAACAAAAGGATTCAGATATAAAATCCTTACAGTGTAGTCAAAGGGATATATGTAAGTCTCATACGAAAACATAAAGGAATATTAATTCCTTTAAAGTGAAAATACAAGTGAATAAAAAATGACACAAAACGAAATAACAGCTCTAAATGAAGTCGTACAGAACCTCCAGAGGAAACTGGTGCTAATGGAAACAAGCCAAGGAACTGAAGTCATACACGAATACCAGGATTTATGTTCATACAACAATCCTGGAGAAGTAGACTTAAATATATTTAAAACGTTACCAATGTTTAGTGGAGACTACCACGATTTCCGAAATTGGAGAAAGATGGCTACAACATTAATGTCCAATATATCTAAATTTCAAGCATTTAATATATATACTGAAGCACTTATCATGGTTAGGGGTAAAATCACGGGGAAAGCAGCCCAGATATTAATTAATAACAACACTAGGCAAAACTTCTACGCAATAATTGAAAGATTAGATGATTCATACGCAGACCAGAGACCACTCTACGTTCTGAAAGAGGAGATGATGAAGATTCGACAGGAAAATTTATGTACCTCTATACGTATATTCTTCTTCTTCTTTACTGGCGTAGACACCGCTTACGCGATTATAGCCGAGTCAACAACAGCGCGCCAGTCGTTTCTTCTCTTCGCTACGTGGCGCCAATTGGATATTCCAAGCGAAGCCAGGTCCTTCTCCACTTGGTCCTTCCAACGGAGTGGAGGTCTTCCTCTTCCTCTGCTTCCCGCGGCGGGTACTGCGTCGAATACTTTCAGAGCTGGAGTGTTTTCATCCATCCGGACAACATGACCTAGCCAGCGTAGCCGCTGTCTTTTAATTCGCTGAATTATGTCAATGTCGTCGTATATCTCGTACAGCTCATCGTTCCATCGAATGCGATATTCGCCGTGGCCAACGCGCAAAGGACCATAAATCTTTCGCAGAACTTTTCTCTCGAAAACTCGCAACGTCGACTCATCGGTTGTTGTCATCGTCCAAGCCTCTGCACCATATAGCAGGACGGCAATTATGAGCGACTTATAGAGTTTGGTTTTTGTTCATCGAGAGAGGACTTTACTTTTCAATTGCCTACTCAGTCCGAAGTAGCACCTGTTGGCAAGAGTTATCCTGCGTTGGATTTCTGGGCTGACATTGTTGGTGGTGTTTACGCTGGTTCCAAGATAGACGAAATTATCTACAACTTCAAAGTTATGACTGTCAACAGTGACGTGAGTGCCAAGTCGCGAGTGCGACGACTGTTTGTTTGATGACAGGAGATATTTCGTCTTGCCCTCGTTCACTGCCAGACCCATTTGCGTTGCTTCCTTGTTCAGACTAGAGAAAGCAGAACTAACAGCGCGGGTGTTGAGACCGATGATATCAATATCATCGGCAAATTATTTTTAGGCACTTGTGTGCTTTATTCAGGCTCGATCAGAACTGACTTTAAAAACATTCTTATTCTTAATTCTAAGCCTACTGCCGTCGCCGTCGTCGCTGTCGTTGCTATGTTTTGTCAAATGCAGTGTCAGCGAATCCCACGATTACGCCGACTTGCGTGTAGTGTGAGTCGTTGTTTGTTTGCGCTATATTTGTGCTGCGCCAGCGGATCCCACGGCTACGGTAGTTTGTGAGTATCGCTTGTTGTTGCTTGTCGTTGGATCATAACTCGGGCCGTTGGTCATGGATTGGTGTAGTGTTAATGTTCAGCATTGCCTGAAACGGATGTTAGACAGACAATGCTGACTTGGTATTTTGGTGGTTTGCGTTTCGAGTTAACTCCTCCCTTCCTAAGTGGGAATCGTCCACGATTCTCTCGGTGACCTCTCTTACTAAGACATTCATTGCCTTTTTCGCGGTGTGTTTTTTATATTTGCTTAGGGCAAGTCGCAAGATTACTAGGATAAAATTGATGCTATCGTTACTATAAAAAGCAATGTTGTTTAGTTGACTTCTCCTCGAAGAGCGCCAATATGGTTGATATTTTCCGCATTCATTTCATGAAGATAGTTCAAACTCAGTGTCTCTATATGTCCTAAAAGATTGACTCTTTGAGCCGTTGGAGTGTCAGGAGTACGAGTAGGAGTATGATTTCGATTGTTATACTCGGTCCCATTTACCTTTACCGACTGATCGAAAGTCAAAAGGTAAGTACCGCTGATGGTTCTGCTATCTCCTTTTTCAACCTCTATCGTTGCTGTGGCATTGTTGATAATGACAATGCCGTCATCGATTTCTTTGATGCCCTTATCATGATTGGTAGTAGTTGAACAATTTGCTACAGCACCTGTGAATAGCTGCTGACAACAAGTAGGGGTTGTTTGCTTCTTGCAAAAAGTTGCAAAAGTTGATTTTTCACATTTAACAGCATATGCTTCGTTTCCGCACTCAGCGACGGTATTAGTATCCCCAAAGTGTAGGACTCGTCCTTCGTGAGGCACGGCGAATAAACTATATTTTTTACAAACAATTTGAGGAGTTGGAGACTTAACTACAATGTACAAATTATTCTTATTTTGTAAAGCCTTAATGCTAGACATTCCTATTATTTCTATTATGGTTATGTTAGTCGAGTGCTCATTGATAATATTATTGATATCACTATTATCTAATATTATTGGGTTCACTAGGTTCAACTTAGCTAGGGTTATTGAGATTGTGATTGATTGCAGTTCGAGGATTATAACTCTATTTCTTGCAAGTATTGTTTCGTAAAGATGACCTGTGTCTATTGCTTCCTTTCTTGTTGAGTTTATAATTGTGTTTATTGTTTGCGTAATTTCCAAGATTTTTTGCTGAATATGCGTATTAATTTTGTACTGTCTGTTATTAGAGTCAATGAGCATATCCT
The DNA here is from genome assembly GCF_023373825.1 of Bactrocera dorsalis. Classification (NCBI taxonomy): domain Eukaryota; kingdom Metazoa; phylum Arthropoda; class Insecta; order Diptera; family Tephritidae; genus Bactrocera; species Bactrocera dorsalis. The sequence continues at coordinate 12,723,115 of NC_064308.1, read as the reverse complement.
GTCTTAGTTGTAGTCTTTGGAAATCGTCAAAGTCAGGGGTGCCGGCGACGACTTTTAGTGCCGTACCTAAAAAGTTTAAGCTTCGTGCCTGTCGATGGTGAATGTCAACGGTTCGAAGTAAAGTCTCGATGTATTTTATGTCTGCTTCTACCATTTTCTTCATGTGTGTCAATGGGAAAAGGTCCATAAATCCTGCCGTCTCGTCGTTCAATGTTGCAGTGTCAAGTTGGTAAAGTGCGTCAAATAACCGTAATGTTCCCATACTATTGCGTTTCCGTCCAAAATTGGGATGTAGTTGGAGTTGGTGTAGTCAGTTAGCTTTTGTGTTAAAGTGGTCGTCAATAGGAATGCCGATATTATCCTGTAATTTAAAATACAAGACTTGAAGTAATAAAGTGATTAATTAAGGTGGACGAAGGTTGTCTAACCCTCCTCCCCTTTATAAGAACGGTGGTGCCTAGGTCCTGTTCGACTACTTCTTCTGTAAATAGTGTTGAGAGTTTATTGCCTAGCCTTCGATTAACTTTCACTAGGACCTTGTCGCCAACGTTATACGTCACATTCTGACGACCCTTATTATGGTATTCGCGATCACTAGCCTGTGCTTTTTCGATACGATTTCGAACTAGTTCCGTAATGTTAGCTGAGCTGGGATGAAGGATTTCTATTGGTTTTTGGTGGGTTGTTGAATGAATTGTCTTATTATATTCTATGGTGGCAAGCAAAATCAAGTCAACAGTGTCATCGAGATTTCTTTCTAGTTTTAGACACCTAGCTATTTCAGTTAAGGTACTGTGGAAACGCTCCACTTGCCCGTTTGAGGTGCTATGCAGTGGAGGGGCGTTGGCGATTTCAACATTGTTGTAATTTAGCAAAGTTGATTTTATAGCATTTGAGTTAAGTGACTTTTCGTTGTCACAGTATATAGTTTTAACGTTTGGAAAAATGTTTGTTAGCTGTAGTATAGGTGGTTTTACGTCTATGATGGTTCTAGACGCGATTTTCTGCACTATAGCAAATTTAGAAAACTTATCGACGCAAGTTAGAAAATATTTCTGGTCCGTGGAGACGTGTAATATTTCACCAGGACTACATGGAACCGGCGTTGCCGCAATAACATGCTTCTTTGGATGTGTAATGTATTTAGACTTTGAACATATTCGGCAATTTGCTACTACTTCCCTTGCCTTTTTATTCATCTTCGGGAAAAAATAGTCAGCCAAGATCTGCTTAACATTTTCTTGCGCTGCCCTATGAGCTCTGTTGTGTTCAGCAAATATAATTTCTTGTTGATCACTTTCGCTGAAGATGTCCGTAACCATCTTTTCGGTATGACGGAATGTTACGTTGGGGTGAAGTTCTACCAGTCGGTGTTGAATTTTTGCCAACACTGGTAGGCTGCAATGTATTGCGTTAACTACGCCATCATTAATGACTTCCTGCAGCGTTTTTAGTAATGACTCTACGTCGCAAAATGAAATTACATGTCTGCTTTTTGAACCAAATATTATAAAGGTCTGTTTTGTCTGGCTTTCGCTTTCTTGAAGAATTATCTGGTTTCTATAGCAATTTACGGGTTTATCCACCGTCTCTATAGTGTAGGTCAGTGACTCCTCACTGTGCATGGTGGCGCAGTCGGAGCTTGCCTCCATTTCAATTCCTACCATATTCATGTGCTGTCTGGACAACGCGTCAGCGACATGGTTTTCCTTTCCTGGTTTATAGAAAATTTTTGCGTTGAAGCTTTCTATTAGAGACTTCCATCGTTTGATTTTTGCGTTCGGGTTTTTATCAGAAACTGCGAACGTCAAAGGCTGGTGGTCAGTGTAAATATTCAACTGGTTAACACCGTAGAGGTAGTTCCTCAAAGTGTTAAGAGCCCATACGATCGCCAAGAGTTCTCTTTCATTTGTTGCCAAATGCTTTTCTCTATCTCTGAGTGTTCTTGAGATCATGGTAATGGGTTTTTTCTCTTGTGAAAGGACGGCCCCCAAGCCCCTTGAGGATGCATCGGTTGTTAAGTCAAAAGGTTTAGTGAAGTCGGGATATGCTAACGTGACATCTTCTGATGCCAGAATTTCTCTAAGTTTATTAAATGCATCTATACCTTCTGGTGCTAGTTGAATTTTAATTTTTTTGGACTGTGTGGCACTTACTTTGCCATTTTCTCCCTTTAGCATATCAGTCAGAGGTTTTGCAAGGCTGGCAAAATCTTTAATGAAACATCGATAGTAGCTAGCCAATCCAAGAAAGGAACGAAGTCCTCGAAGAGTGGTTGGCTGCTCATAACATTTAATTCCATTGACTTTATCGGGGCTTGTTTTCACACCTCCCTTTGAGACAACAAATCCTAGGTATTCTACCTCGGTCTTGAAGAATTTCGATTTTTCGGCGGATATTCTCATATTTGCTTCATAGAGACTCCGCAGCACCCATTCGATATCTTTCAAATGGTCTTCTGCCATTTTTGAATAGACAATTACGTCGTCAACGTAAACGTGGCAGGTTTTGCCAATTTGCTCCCTGAGGACGTCGTCGATTGCTCTCTGGAAGATGCTTGGGGCGTTTCTTAGCCCAAAAGGTAAACGACAGAATTCGTATTTACCGTTGTTAACGGATAAAGCGGTTTTCTCCCTGTCTCTTTCCGCTAACTCGATCTGGTGAAACCCAGATTTAAGATCGAGGGTGGTAAAATATTGTGCACCTCTTAAGTTTGACAAGATTACCATTGCGTTTGGCATAGGGTATTTACAGCTATGGACAGAGATTTAGCGCACTTTCTTAATGTGAAATATGATACTTAATAATGTTATATTTAAAGAAAGTAGAATCGTTATAATGTAAAAAAACTATTTATTACTTCACTAAAAACTAAAATAGTCCAAAATTTCTTAGTTTTCTATAATAAAAATACAACGTTTTGTTCAGTTTACATTATTAAGTCAAACTTGGCTTGGACAAGTATTTAGCGCACTTTAAAAGATCAGTACGGAAAAATAAATATTATTAACACGTGGCGTGAAATTTCTCTGATATTATATGTAACTTGGTTAATACTTAGTGGAATAACCGTTATTAGTTATCACCGCATCACATCTGCGTGGCAAGCTCTCTATTAACCTTTGGCATCTGTCCAAAGGAATAGAGTTCCACGCTTCCTGTACTCCTGCCCAAAGCTCGTCGCAATTTTTAAATTTTCTTTGCCCAACTTTTTCTTTGACATCATTCCACAAGTTCTCGATCGGGTTTAGATCAGGACTTTGCGCTGGCCAATCGAGAAGTGGAATTTTTTCTTGCGCAAGCCAGTTTTTTACCACATTTGCTGTATGTTTGGGATCGTTGTCGTGCATAAAGATCCAGTTTACAGGCATAATATCATAGGAATATGGCTCCATTGTATTCCTCAGTATATTAAGGTATGTAAATTTATCCATATTCCCTTCAATCTTTACTAGGGGTCCAACTCCACGCCATGAAAACGATCCCCATACTTTTAAATTTCCTCCCCCATGCTTTACGGTCTTTTTGGTGTACCTTGGATTGACTGCTTGGTTTTTTTCACGATGTACAAATGTTTTACCATCAGGACCAATACGGTTTATTTTAGTTTCGTCCGTAAAAAGTATCCTTTTCCAAAAATTTAAATCTTTTGATCTATGGCTATGAGCGAATGACAAACGCGCTTTAATATTTTTTTTCGACAATAGCGGTTTTTTTCTGCTCACACGTCCATACAAATTATTTTCATTTAAACGTCTTCGTACTAGTCTACTTGACACATTTAAGTCCAATTCGGCATTGACTTCGGCCATAATCGCGCGTGAGGATTTGAAAGGATCAGCTTTACACTTTCTAAGAATTATTTTATCCTCGCGGGGAGTTGTTTTGCGAGGTGGAGCCTTACGAACTTTGTTTTGTTTCAACAAATTTGGATCACTCTTAACATTTTTGATGGCATTGTACACCATTTTTCTTGAACATTTTACTATTTGAGCAATTTTTACTTGATTTGTACCGTTTTTGTAAAGGTCCCAAATAATTTTTCTTTTTTCAATCGAACAGTATTTCCCTCTAGCCATTTTATTAAAATTTGTAATATTACTAAAAATATTGAATACAAATTCACAACTGAGATTAATTCTTTGTTGGACCAAACACGACTAATGACCGAAAACTATAAGTGCGCTAAATCATTGTCCAACGAATTTATGAGGAAATGTAACAAAAACAAATTAACGGTATCTGAGGGGAAATGATAACGGTTATTTTCCACGCATTTAAAGAGGCGACAGAAGCAGTATTGATCTACCAATAACAAATTCATGAAAATATCGCTCTCTTAAAAGTAACGGTAATATTTCTAATTATGAATGCAAGTGCGCTAAATCTCTGTCCATAGCTGTATCTTCGACTGTGACCTCATTCAGTTTCCTGAAATCAATCACAAGACGTTTCTTCTTATTTCCCGTTTGATCTACTCCCTTCTTATCAACGACCCAAATTGGGTTATTGTAAGGGGACCTTGAGGGTCGAATGATACCTTTGACGAGAAGTTCAGCCACTTCTTTGTTTACAAAGTCGGCTACACCCATAGGATATGGATAAAGTCTCGAGTAAACCGGTTCATCGGTTTTTGTTCTGATTGTACCAATTATATTAGTGTTGAAGGGTAGTGACTCGTTAGGGTCAGCAAACGCCTTATTTCTACTTTTGATAATTTCACAAAATTGCTCACGAACTGAAGATGGAATTTCTTCACTTTTTATGTCGATAAAGTTTACATTTTTACATTCATGGAACAAGAGCTTCTCAGTTCCAGAATCGTGCTTTATTGTACTCGTACTGAGGTCTATTTGGGCGTTTACCTGATTGAGCAAATCCAGCCCAATTATGCCGTCGAATGTTGTTATATTTGGTAGTATAAAGAAATCTGCAGTTACGCCAAACATCTTAATTCTACACTTTTGTGTTACAGGACTATTGCCGTGCAAAGACTTTACTATAAATGGTGTGGACGCTGGAATTATATTTTTTAGCTCAGGTATTGGCTTGATATAATTTTTCGAAGCTCCTGTGTCCAATAATAATTTAATTTTTTTTCCTCGATAACCTACTCCTCGCTCAATCCACGGGAGTAGGGACTTCCCCCTAAAAAATTCAATTGCTCCTCCTCGAGATCTTCAGTTTCATCTTCGGCTTCCTGATTATAAGTTACCTCACTAACCTTTTCTTGATTTAAGGTATTGATGCGTTGCATCTTTGGTCCAGTAACCCTATCTGAATCTGTCTGTCGTTTTCCCTGCTGTTGATTTGAACTATAACCCTGTCTACTATTACTTTGATTCTGTTGTTGGTATTGGTTGGCTCTCTGTGATGGTTCCCTACGCCAATTTACATTTTGTCTTAGTCTTGAAACCGATGGGTCAACGTCCATGGGGGTCACTTGTTCTTGCTTGTTGGTCCTAGTATCATTTGTTCTGTGCTGTTTATTTGTAAAATGCGGATTTTTTTGTTGCTGTTGCATCTTTTTCTCCGAATTATTGTTTATTCCTAGTTTATATTGGTCTTCAATAGACGTTGCGAAGTTTGAAGCAAATAAGTACCTTTCCCTATTTGACTCCACCTCCTGGGCTAATGCCAGAGCGCTAGGTAGGTCTTTAGGGCGAGAGGCAAATAGTATGTCACATAAAGGTCTTTTAAGGCCTGATATAAAAACTCTTAAAGCGTCCGCTCTATATTTTTCGCAAATTGATTCTGATACTTGACCCTCATGGGTCATTATGGTTTTATTCATGAGAAGAGTTAATATTTTCTCAACCTCGTCGAAATATCGAAGCACAGATAGGTTACCCTGACGTAAGGTGGATAATTGCTGTTCAATTAAATATATCGGTCGCTTGTCTGCGTACGCAAAGTCTAGTCTCGCGATTATTGCGCCGAAATTCAAAACAGTGTTGAAGGATGCCAAAATGGCATCAGCAGAAGCTTTTATTTTATTCCTAATTATACCAACTGCTTGGTAGTGTCTAGAGCTTCCCTGGTAACTTCTGAAAACTTCATAAGATGTATGGGCAGCTTGTCGCCAAGACACATATGTACTGATTTGTCCGTCAAATTCTGGTAATGATTTTACCAGATCAAGTGGTTCGTCACACCTTACGTTCGGTAATATTTTTACCGGTTGGTATACTTTTGGCGTTTGACCAGTGGTCAATGTAGTCAATTGCTTCGTTAATCGTTGGAGCTTAACCTCGAAAGTCTGTCTTTGTTGTTCAAGAGCGCTTGAGACGGCTGCTTGAACCACTGCGGTTACCTGATTTGAATCCATTTTACTGGTCACCTGTAGTCTTATAATTCTTTCTAAGAGGTTTTCTAATTCTGAGTCACTCATAAACTTGGAAATTAAAATTGAATAGAACTTGAAACCGTTCTTATAGTCGAATCAATCAATCACACTCTTTTGTTGATATGGCTAGAAAATTTCAGTTATTTATTACAATTTTCTTCACAAATTCTGTTTCTAAACACAATGCTTTTTGAGAAAAGATTACACTGTTTCTTCAATCAATCACACTCTTTTGTTGATATGGCTAGATAATTTCAGTTATTTATTACAATTTTCTTCAAAAATTCTGTTTCCTTTTTATTAAACTCTGGAAAATTTGTTTCACAAAATTTTATGATTAGCTTCTTATATTTCTAAAATAAATTCCTTTCCGTCTATTTTGAAAACTTAGTTTTAATTCAAAGGAAATTATAATGTTTTTATTTTAATGAGCACTCTACTTACAATATTCGAAACATGATTTTATTATAAACTGCTTTCTGATGAATCCTCGGATCCTTGGAGTCCTTGTAGGATTGTAGCGATTCTCTGTGAGTCCTTGTAGGATACGTTTTTAAAGATTGTAGCGATTCTTTGTGAGTCCTTGGGTTCTTTGAAGTCATTAAAGGCACTCCACCGCAAAATACCTTGGTGATTTTTACTTTCTGGAGAATCCTTCGTATCTTCTTTACCCGGTTGGGCGCCAATTATTTTTAGGCACTTGTGTGCTTTATTCAGGCTCGATCAGAACTGACTTTAAAAACATTCTTATTCTTAATTCTAAGCCTAAGCCGTCCTCACTGCCGCTGCCGTCGTCGCTGTCGTTGCTATGTTTTGTCAAATGCAGTGTCAGCGAATCCCACGATTACGCCGACTTGCGTGTAGCGTGAGTCGTTGTTTGTTTCCGCTATATTTGTGCTGCGCCAGCGGATCCCACGGCTACGGTAGTTTGTGAGTATCGCTTGTTGTTGCTTGTCGTTGGATCATAACTCGGGCCGTTGGTCATGGATTGGTGTAGTGTTAATGTTCAGCATTGCCTGAAACGGATGTTAGACAGACAATGCTGACTTGGTATTTTGGTGGTTTGCGTTTCGAGTTAACTGGCATACGTCAGCAGCTGTACACTCTTATAAAAAATTGTACCTGCTCGATTAAGTTCTGCAGCTCGAACTATTTTCTCCAGTAGCAGGTTGAAAAAGTCGCACGATAGGGAATCGCCTTGTCTGAAACCTCGTTTGGTATCGAATGGCTCGGAGAGGTCATTCCCGATCCTGACGGAGCTTTTGGTGCTGCTCAACGTCAGTTTACACAGCCGTATTAGTTTTGCGGGGATACCAAATTCAGACATCGCGGCATAAAGGCAGCTCCTTTTCGTGCTGTCGAAAGCAGCTTTGAAATCGACGAAGAGGTGGTGTGTGTCGATTTTCCTTTCACGGGTCTTTTCCAAGATTTGGCGCATGGTGAATATCTGGTCGGTTGTTGATTTGCCAGGTCTAAAGCCACACTGATAAGGTCCAATCAGTTTGTTGACGGTGGGCTTTAATCTTTCACACAATACGCTCGACAGCACCTTATATGCGATGTTGAGGAGGCTTATCCCACGGTAGTTGGCGCAGATTGTGGGGTCTCCTTTTTTATGGATTGGGCATAGCACACTTAAATTCCAATCGTTGGGCATGCTTCCATCCGACCATATTTTACAAAGAAGCTGATGCATGCTCCTTATCAGTTTTTCGCCACCGTGTTTGAATAGCTCGGCCGGCAATCCATCGGCCCCTGCCGCTTTGTTGTTTTTCAGGCGGGCAATTGCTATTCGAACTTCTTCATGGTTGGGCAATGGAACGTCTGCTCCATCGTCATCGATTGGGGAATCGAGTTCGCCTTCTCCTGGCGTTTTACGTTCACTGCCATTCAGCAGCCTGGAGAAGTGTTCCCTCATAATTTAAGTATGATTTTGGCATCGGTGACTAGATCACCCCTGTCAGCCAGCTTATCAAGCTCCTCGTACTCACGCATTTCGGCCTCTTTCTTTTTCTGTCTTCAAATGCGTCTCGCTTCCCTCTTCAACTCTCGGTATCTATCCCATCCCGCACGTGTTGTGGTCGATCGTAACGTTGCGAGGTAGGCAGCCTGTTTTCTCTCCGCTGCGACACGGCACTCCTCGTCGTACCAGCTGTTCTTTTGCACTTTCCAAAAACGAATGGTTTCGGTTGCAGCTGTACGTAAGGAGTTTGAAATGCCGTCCCACAGTTCCCTTATACCGAGTTGTTGACGAGTGCTCTCAGAGAGCAGGAGTGCGAGCCGAGTAGAAAATCGTTCGGCTGTCTGTTGTGATTGCAGCTTCTCGACGTCGAACCTTCCTTGTGTTTGTTGGCGTGCGTTTTTTGCTGCACAGAGGCGGGTGCGAATTTTGGCTGCAACAATATAGTGGTCCGAGTCGATGTTAAGACCTCGGAGCGCACGCACATCTAAAACACTGGAGACGTGTCTTCCGTCTATCACAACATGATCGATCTGGTTGGTGGTTTTTCGATCCGGAGACAGCCAGGTAGCTTGATGTATTTTCTTATGCTGGAATCTAGTACTAAAGATAGTCATATTTCGAGCCCCGGCGAAGTCGATCAGCCTCAACCCATTTGTGGATGTTTCCTCGTGGAGGCTGAATTTACCGACCGTAGTCCTCAGTCATTGTCCCGTCCAACGCATTTCTTGGACGGTGGTGATGTCAGCCTTCACTCTAACGAGGACATCAATTAGCTGGGAACCGGCACCTTTCCAATTCAGGGACCTAACATTCCAGGTGCGTGCCCTCAAATCATAGTCCTTAATTCGTTTGCAATGGTCGTCATAAAAAGGGGGGTCACTCAACCGAGGCTTGTTGTTTCCTTTCATTAGGGGTGTTTTTTTACGTGGCGGGTCCCAAACCCAGCGCACAACCCTAAGTAGGGAATATTTCGCCTTCTCACTTTAGCTCGCCTTTAAACGGATGTTCTTATGCTACCCAGAGGATATTTGGTGAAAGACCGGAAGTCGTGAGCTGCTTGAGTCATATGTAAAAGAATGGATTCCGGTCACTCCCAAGTGAATGGCGATCAGAGAACTTTCCTCACTTGCGTGAAATTCTACACATGACTCCATCCTCCAATCGTCCTCTGATATTATTGGTGTAAATAGTAGTATTACTAGTGAGACCATACAGATAAATCCCAAACGATTACTAACATTTCTTTTTCATTTGTTGAGTAATTTTGTACAGTTCGCGTTAATGGCTTTCTTGCATTGTGACAATACAGAGCCAATCGCATGGTTTCTTGCATCTGCAGTCAAATCAAATCCTTTTCCAAAATCTGGTTGGAATAATTCTATTTGTTCTTTTAGTTTATTTGTTAGTGTTTCAATTGCTTTAAGGGCTTCGTCAAATAATTTCACATGTACTGGGCTACTTTTATTCTTTGAAATATTACCATTCTCTCCTCGTAGGTAGAGTGTTATTGGTTTTGTTATGGATGTAAATCCTTTTATAAATTTTCTATAATATGAGGTCATTCCCAAGAAATATCTTAAGTCTTTTAAATTTGTAGTGGTTTTGTACCTATGTATAGCTTTTATTTTTCCTGGATCTACTGTTATTCTACCGTTTTTAATTATATGTCCTAAAAATGCTGTCTGTCTTTGAAAAAATTTTGACTTTTCATCCGAGATTTTCATGTTGGCTGCGTGTAAAGTGTGTATTATATTGGTGATGTCTTTCATAGGTTGTTCAGGGTTAGCTGAATATATTAGAACATACTCTATATGTACGCATGCGCATACTCCTATGAATCGTCTGAGGATGTCGACGACGCATCTTTCAAAGATCGACAGAATCTAACGTCGAGAAGTACTCAGTTCTTTTCATTAATTAATTTATTTCTGTTTTATACCTTTCTTCTCCTATCATATAATTTATTTTTGTTAGTTTATTACTTTTTACAATTAATACATTCTTTTCTGTATCTATCATTGCTTTCATTTGCTTTAAACCTTTAATTCCTATCAAGAAATCGAAATCTTGTAAAGTATCGAATTCTAAAAATTCCAGGCTGAATCCTATTATGTTCACTTTCTTTTTATATTTAATTAATGATTTGCCGTGTAAAGTAGCTGTTTGTTTTTTCTACTTCTATCCTTTTGGATTTACATAATTTTCTTCTCCACAACTATCAATTAAAATATGCAATGAGTTACCTTCTTCTGTGGTCCTTACAAGCGTTGGTAACCCATGCCTTAGAATAAAAAAATATTATTCCTGTTCATATTCTATGTGTGATTGTTGATCGTGTATAATTTACTTGATCCGTTGATTCTTCGGTTGTATATTAGCATGACTTGTATTATCTCATTCTCGTTTGTATCCCAGTGCTCCTGCTACTTTCTTAAATGGATTTTGATAATTCTGTCGAGGCTGCGGATTTCGTGGTGGTTGTTGCTGATTTTCGTGGTAATCACCATTAAATTGTGTTATTCATTCAAACATATTCAGATCCACTTCTTCTGGTCTGGTGTAGGAACATATTTGTTCTGTTCGTTGTGGAATGGTTGCCCTTCTTCCTAATTGTAGTTCGGATAACTGTCGTTGCAGGTCGGCGACTGCGTTGGTTAATGCAATTAAATTTGCTGGTTCAGTCATTTTGCTGATTTATTTGTTTATTTATTTTATTAAAAATCGGTCTCCAGTTGTATTCTTGGATCGCTGCTTGATATGGTATTCTTTCTATGAAAGCGTTTTGTTTGCCAAGGATGGTATATTGATCCTTTACCTGCAATTTGTTGTCGTGTTAGGATTGACGTTGTGTGGGATGACGCACTGGTAAACTTCTTGGATGGTTTAAATGAATCCTTTATTTGTTTCCAGGGACTAGGTTCTTCCATTTCAGGCAGACTGACAAAAGATATTATTGAAGAACCTTTTTTTATTGCTGCCCCACGTTGGGCGCCCGTTAATTTATTTACTCGGGATAGATATAAAATAAATATAATTTTAAGTCAATCAATGAGATTCCTACTGCCTGATCCTTTATTCGTATAATAATTCACAGTATACACATGTACTTAAGTATTGAATATATTAAACTTAACCGTACCTTTACAAGTGGTATACAGAACTTGTTACTCGGCAGTCGATAATGATAAAGTGACTTAGAGGCTATTGTTCCTGTGGTTTATATAGGCTATGCTTATCGCTGCTTATACTATTGAGATGCTGGTTGTTTACTAGTAAAAAACTATTTGGGTTGTTATTGTTTGTTGTACTGATAGTGCATTTCTATTGTTCCAAGATAAAGTTCTTTTGATGATTTTTCTTTAACCGTCCGGTCAATGACCAAACTTTCACCATTCGTTCAATGACCGGGTACCCAAGTGGAGCAGATGTAGAAGTCGTTAGTTTACTAAATAAAATTTTTTTTCTGTGTAAGTTGGCTACATGGCATAGAAAATAACTATATATGGGGACATAGTCTAAGCGGAGTGCTAAGGTCAATGGATATTTAGGTACATAAGCCATCCCTCTCCCCTTTCCATTTCGGACGAAATTTTTGTGCGAAAAAGATGTGGACCTAATATAATATAAACAACAATTTTTTGGCTAATCTATACACATTTAAATTAATTTTCACACCGGAAATGGCTGATATCATTATACGCCATACTAATAAAAATGCAATCTCAACGTATACAGCATATAATGAAAAAAATCCAGAAAAAAAAACAATTGCAGTGGAAAAATCTCGAGCTGCAGGAATTTTATGCATTTTTGGCTATTTTGATAACTTCTGGCGCAAATAATTCAAATACTGACAATGCAAGGGAAAAGTGGCAGCTGTATTCATATCCATTATATCGCGCAGCAATGAGTATCAATCGATTCTGGAATATTATTCGTTTTATTCGATTTGACGATGCCAATACTAGAGCTCAGCGCTTAGAAAGTGATAAAGATGCTCCAATACGAGACATTTGGACAATGTTAAATAGTAATTTAGCAAAACATTATAAACCAACAGAATACCTAACAATCGACGAGCAACTTTATCCATACCGAGGTCGAACTAGATTCACTCAATACATTCCATCAAAGCCAGCTAAATATGGAATTAAAGTATGGTGGATATGTGATGCTGAAAATTCGTATCCACTTACTAGACAGCTTTACACTGGGAAATCGAAAAATGGTCGTGGGAAAAATGTTGGTGAAAGAGTTGGTAAAGACTTGGTGGCACCATACAAAGGATCCGGTAGAAACATCACAATGGATAATTTCTTCACAACTCTTCAACTAACAAAATTTTTACTGTCTTGGAACTTGAAGAAAAATAAAATGTTGGTACTCTGAAGAAAAATAAAGCATACATTTCACCAGCAATGGCTGTTTCAAAAACTTGAGAGGAATTATCCACTGTGTTTGGCTTTCATGAAAAAGTAACCCTATGTAGTTATATGCCAAAAAAACAAGGTAGTAATTATGCTATCATCAATGCATGACGAAGCAAAAATTAGTGATAGTGCAAAGAAAAAAACCTGAAATCATCGATTTTTATAACTGGTCTAAAGCTGGAGTAGACAGGATGGATAAAATGCTTGGTAGATATACTACAAAAAGATCAACTCAACAATAGCCTCTAGCATTTTTTTACAATATTCTCGATAGTGCCTGCCTTGCAGCATATATTCTGTATTATGAGTATAATAAAATGCTTGCTAAAAATCGTATGAACGACGCTTATTTTATCGGCAATTGGGCAGAGAGCTGTGTACTCCATTCATTTCTCAACGAAAGTGGCGATTGAATCTCTTCTTGGTCGAGCTGTCAATCCAAATGCGCAGCCAACATCATCTGTATTATTGAGACCTCAGAAGCAGCGCGATTCAACTGGAAGGAAAAAGATTATTGGTGTATGCTATGAATGTTTTCAAAGTTTTTTTTTTTTTTTTATTCAAGTTAAATTTACAATCTGTCTTATTGTTAATAGACAATAAGTAAATGTGCTGTTAAGGTACAAACAAATTGTGAGTGTTACTTCATTAAGTGACCCTCTGTTTTACATAATTATTTGCTAATTTCTTTATGTTAAAATAACATAATCATTCACTAGTTTGTGCTAAAGTTATGTATTTACATTACGTGCTTGCGTGCTGGTTTACAAGTTTAATATGTCTTTTCTTTTTAACCTTGTTGTAGTGGGTGCCTGTAGTAATGCCACTGCTAAAGGATTGGGATGGATCTCTAACCTGATTTTGTATCTTTCACTAAACTTTTTTATTTCATCTTTCACTTTACATTTTTTTAAATCTCTGTGAATAGTTTGATTTGAAATATACCATGGAGCTTATATAGCTTTTATAAATTAGCAGTTTATTTTCAAGAGAAAGAACAGATTTTTTACCCAGAAGCCAATAAAGACTTCTTAATTTTATATTAATTTGTTCTTTTTTCGCTTTTACATGATATTTCCAGGTAAGCCTTCTATCTATGTATAACCCCAGGTATTTCACATGATCACTAACAGGTATGGCTGTATTAAAAATTTTGATTGAAGGACAATCACCTTTTCTTAGGGCAAAAGTAACATGGACAGATTTGTCTGAATGACTTTAATGTTCCACATCTTGAGCCAGTCTTCTAGTTGGAATAAGTAATTTTGTAGTATGTCAGAAGATTCTGAAGGCACTTTATTTGAAGTTAGGACTTCCCTGTGGTACGCCTGATTTTATTTTATACATACTTGAGTACTCATTTCCAACCCTAACATAAAATTGTCTATCTTTTAAATAAGATTTAATAAGAAAGAAAAAGGGAGCAGGTAAATTTTTCTTTAATTTGTAAAACAGTCAGGGGTGCCAGACTTTATCGAATGCTTAATGCCAGTAGACTTATGGGGCGATACGAACTAACTAAGTTTTCGGGTTTTTTTTTTGGTTTAGCAATCATAATTATTTCTGCACATTTCCAGGCTGTAGAAAAGTGCTGAAGCCTTAGTATAGCATTGAATGTAATTGTAAGAGCTCGCATGGACTTCTCAGTTAGGTGCTTTAGTACTGCGTGGTCTATCTGATCGTAGCCTGGGCTTTTTTTGTTGCTGCATTTTGCCAGTTCCTCTTTCACTTCTGATAAAATAATACGCCTTATTGGAAAATCCATTTGGCATGGAGTATCCAAAAAGTGCATCACTTCCCTTTCATCAGAAGCATTAATAAAATTAAATGGGTTGTAATACTTCATTTAAGTACTTAGCAAACGCCTCTGCTTTATCCTCATCTGACCGATACCATGAATTGCTGGAGTCTTTTATTGGAACCTTTCTGACTTTTGGGCGTTTGAGAAATTTTGTGGCATTCTACACACATTCAGAGCGAGTTGTGTTAGGTTTCAAGGGAGTTTTTTTTAACTGCTTAAGCCTTATTTTTAAATATTTAGTAGCTCTGTTTAAAATTAATTTGTCACTTGGATTCTGGGTCCTTTGCCATATTTTCCTCAACGATCGTTTTTCCTTTATTAGGGTTTTGATTTCCGCAGGGATAAAGGTACTGTTTACTACAAAAGTATCTTGTGGAGTTGAGATAAAACCTGCTTCTACAATGGCGTTGTTAAATTTTTCAACAAAGCCGTCTAATTGGTCAGTGGTTCTTAAGTTAACACTAAGATCAATATTATTGTCTAACCAGTAAGAAAATGATGGAATATTAGTACGTGGAGTCACAATTTTTGGTTTACTTTGAAAAATTATAGGTGATGATTGGAGTACCGCAATTAAGGATGAGTGATCAGAGCTTAGTTCAAAGTTTTCTTCAATTTTTAGCAAATTACTAGAGGCCTGAGTACACAACAAAATCTAATAGATCCGGAACTTTAGTGGGATCCAATGGCCAGTAGGTAGGCATACCGGTCGAGAGAACTGATAAATTCCTATTCATAATGCATTTAAATATTTCGTTACCTTTCGGATTATTTAAGCGAGAGCTTCACCAAGGACGCTTTGCGTTAAAGTCTCCTCCGAGTAAGAATGTCGAGCCGAATTCGCTAAACATATTTTCATATTCTATGCACCTGAATGTGTGCCTGGGTGGAAAGTATCCAGCGCCAATAGCTATTGATCGGGTGTTTGTTTTGATTTTTATGCGTGAAATTTGCATCGAAGGTGAACAAATTTCTTTCAATGGTTCATATTTAATTTTTGAGTTAATAATCACCGCCGACCCGCCCCGGGCTCTACCCCCAGGGTGGTTACAATAAACTATGTCGTATCCTCTAATTTTAAAAAATGATCTTTGTGAAAAATGAGTTTCGGAAACTAAAAATACATCTATACCACTTTTGTTAAGAAATGTTTCGATTTCGTTAATATGGTTGACAATACCGTTGGCATTCCAAATTGCTATTCTTAAGTTTAGTTGCATACTTTGTTCAATAAACTATTGATTATTGCTAATAAATTATTTATCTGAGCAGTCTGTGCATTAATTATTTTCTCAATTTTTTCTAAAAATTGATCGAGGTTAGTTGTTTTTACAGCATCAGCATACGAGGCCATGTTGTTTGTTTTGCTGTTGAAAAATGAATTTTGTTTTTGCAAATTTGTGGATTCTGTGGCATTGTAAACAAGCGGACTCTCCATCGTACGTGCTTTGCTAGCATCATATTTAGTTTTAAGTGACTGGTGTACTTGACACCCGCGATAGTTAGCTGGATGTTCGTGCTGATAGTTTGCACATTTGGCAGGAGCATTTCTGTCTTTGGTACATTCGGTAGTGTTGTGATTAGAGTCGCATTTAAGGGGTTACATACGTCGAGCAGCACCAAAATGCAAAAATGCGCTAAAAGAAAAACTCTTTTAAGAAGGGATAACAATAGAAATGAATATAAAAAAATTTTGTACAATGTTTATTGGTATAGTTTAAAAAAAAAATATTTTTTAATTTTTCTTTACAAAAATTAGTACTTAAAATATCACGTGCCACAAAGTACAATAAAAAAAAGTTGCTCCACGGTCTGCATGATAACTCATACAGTTTTTAACATTTTTTGATGCGTTTTTTTTTTTTAATATTCGAAAATGTTTTCTCTATAGTCTGTCGAGCCGAATTTTTTAATTTCGAAAAATTTTCCAATTTACGGAATTTAGAAAAAAAAATGCGTTTTACGTCATAAATGTCACACTTTAATTATGTTTATAAAATTTTTTAATAAAAATATCAAATTTGATCGAGGTTAGTTGTTTTTACAGCATCAGCATACGAGGCCATGTTGTTTGTTTTGCTGTTGAAAAATGAATTTTGTTTTTGCAAATTTGTGGATTCTGTGGCATTGTAAACAAGCGGACTCTCCATCGTGCGTGCTTTGCTAGCATTATATTTAGTTTTAAGTGACTGGTGTACTTGACACCCGCGATAGTCAGCTGGATGTTCGTGCTGATAGTTTGCACATTTGGCAGGAGCATTTCTGTCTTTGGTACATTCGGTAGTGTTGTGATTAGAGTCGCATTTAAGGGGTTACATACGTCCAGCAGCACCAAAATGCAAAAATGCGCTAAAAGAAAAACTCTTTTAAGAAGGGATAACAATAGAAATGAATATAAAAAAATTTTATACAATGTTTATTGGTATAGTTTAAAAAAAAATATTTTTTAATTTTTCTTTACAAAAATTAGTACATAAAATATCACGTGCCACAAAGTACAATAAAACAAAAGTTGCTCCACGGTCTGCATGATAACTCATACAGTTTTTAACATTTTTTGATGCGGTTTTTTTTTAATATTCGAAAATGTTTTCTCTATAGTCTGTCGAGCCGAATTTTTTAATTTCGAAAAATTTTCCAATTTACGGAATTTAGAAAAAAAAAAGGTGCGTGGAGTCCCTACGCGCGGATGAAGTTATACTTCTTAGTGATATTCAGAAATGCATATCATTTTGTATGAAAGAAAACTAGAAAACTTAAATTCACATTTTATAAATTTATTATGCACATAAAATGAAGAATAAAGCAAAGTCTAAATGAATGAATTTTGACTCAGAAAGTAGTTCCGTCTCTTCGTTGCGGAAGAGAATATGCAGCGTAATCATCTCTCTTTTGTTCTTCGCCAATTTGGCTGCCGGATTGACTTGTGAAGATCAATTTTTTGTTGGTGACATATTCATATGTGTACGCATATGTATGTTTGTATGCTTGTGATTTATTTGTTCGGCAATGTATGCAAATATATGTACATATAAGTATATATGAATGTATGAACATGCAAGTCAATGCGCGCACATGCGTATACATACACTCATATGAGCATGTGCAGATACACAAGATAGGATAGAAGATGTATGCCTTTTAACATCGTATACTATACAAATAAATATTTTTCTTACTAATAGAAATTAAAGTAAAGAAAAATATTTATTTTTATAGTATACGATGTTAAAAGCAAAAAATTAAAAATTTATTCTGTCGGGATTCGAACCTGGGACCTGTGTTAGCATCTTGACCTTCCAAGCGCTTACCACCAACACCACCATTGACAATTAGGTTACGCTGACTTAAGTATGATTTGGTTATGAATGCAAGAAACATACGATGGTTCTAATAATTTTGTTTAAGTATAGAAATATACATACTTTGTAGAACATTTGCTTTCGCAATAAATTTATCACAGCAATATACATATACATAACATTGCTGTGATGCCCTGAGAAGTATAGTCTTAATAAATTTATTATTAATTTTTTGCTTACTAATAGAAATTAAATTTATCACAGCAATATAATGTATGTGTTTATGTATATTGCTGTGATAAATTTATTTTCTATTAGTAAGAAAAAAATATTTATTAGTATTGATTTCCAAAAGCACAGAAATGATTCTGTGAATTTATTCATTAAAATCGCCACTCAGAAGTCGTTTTATCCCTTGTAAGCGAGCGATTTTCTTAAATCTCACGCTCTCAGATAAAACGATATACCTCGTCCTCGTGGGTCAATTTCAAAAATCACAGAAAGGATTCTGTGTGATTCTGAAAGGCCAACGCAGAGTATTTCAATTAAAAGTCACATAAAATAGTTGAGAATTCGCAGAAAGGCAAACGAAAGAAAAAGAACTATAACTTCAATAATGCACAAGCATACAAACATACATATGCGCACACATGTGAATATGTCACCAACCAAAAATTGAAACATTGTTCTACAAAAACAACAACAGCATAAGCATGGCAACATTGTGTTGTGTTGTTGTGTCGGCCGAGCTGTGCCGAAAGAAACGAACAAACGATCGCCGATTGTCACCGCTTCGCTTGCTGCTCGCACATCTTCGCAGACAAGGTTGCGTTACATTCATATGGATGGAGCGAGGTTGCGCAACTTTGCGTTACTTTTATATGGAAGGTTGCGCAACCAGAATCTATCGCAACCTTTTCCGGCGTCGTATAAGAAGTATAACTTCAAAAATGCGTTTTACGTCATGAATGGCACACTTTAATTATGTTTATAAAATTTTTTAATAAAAATATCAAAAATCCGGCTCGACAGACTATAGAGAAAACATTTTCGAATATTTAAAAAAAAAACCGCATCAAAAAATGTTAAAAACTGTATGAGTTATTATGCAGACCGTGCCGGGAAAAGTAGTTTCGAGAAAAACGCGTTTAAACTTTCACCTGTGTGTATAAAACCCTCGTCGGGCGGTCTGATTTTCTACCATAACTTTGTATCTATGGGGAATTTTAACAATCGACTTTCACAGAAATACGCCTAAAACTATAAAGAATAATAAACTATAAAAAAAATCGATTTTTTTTTTAATTCTGGACGTGTGTAACTCCTTAACGCAAGCATAAGATTTGTTACAATAACTTTTCGTGTGCCTAAACTCTTGACATCTGTGACAATGGAATTAGTTTGCTTTGGTGGTACCACCTGAACGACTGCATTAACTAAGTATCTGATGTCATAAATGTTTTTGTTGTTCTTAGCTGGTTCAATATCGACGAAAAATAAGGGGAGTGGGCGTTTGTCTGCACGGCTTGTAATGTTGCTGACTCTTCTTACACGATGACCAAAATTTTCAATTTCTTTCTGAATGTCTTCAATTTCAGATTTAGGATGAAGATTTTTAATCCGAAAAGATCGCTCTTGCTTGATCTGGTATGTGTGAAATTCCATATTCTTTTCATTCAAATATTTAACAAGAGAGCGGTAAGCTTCAATTGTTTTTATAGTTATTCTTGTTTGTCCATCTGCTTGTGTTTTGTAGTAGAAATTAGCTTTGTTTATGACTTTGGAGAAAGCAAGTACCATTCCACTAATATTTGACACATTTGGTATTATGATTGGCGGTGGTCTGTTTGCTGATTCAACGCTCACTTCTTCGTTACTAGTGGTTACATTGTTGTCATTGTTGTTGTTGTTGTCAGTATCGATATCCACTCTGGCTAGTTTTCGTCAAGATGAAAGAGGGAAGTTAGGGGCTGCTCTTCGTTTATTGTTCACTGTCTGCCATCCAGTGTCAATTTTCGACATGGTTAAGCTAATTGCACTGCTTATGCACTCAGTCAGTTTTATCACCTTTTTTTTTCTCTTCAAACCGCAGTCTCAGTCAGTAAGAAAAATTCACTATGCGCGCACTTGTTATTCGGCCCACTGACAATACTGTACTGTTTTCAAAGTGAATTCAAAAAACGTCGCAAAACTAGAAAAATATGTTCAGTATGTGAGAAACCTATTTGTAATGAACACTGTATTACAACCACGACATGTGAAGGATGTACAGAACAATTTAATATACTTTAATTCTTATATAACACTGTATCATAATAAATAAAACATTATAAATAGATAAATAGTAAAAAATAGAAAATAATATTACTAAAATAAATAAAAACGGCGTTATTTTGTTCTTACTACCTATTTTTGTTATTATTTATAATAAGAATTATTGTTAAAATTAAAGAAATTGTAAACTATATTGTCTCTTATTAATTTAAAAATATAATTATCTGAATACTTTGATAAATAATCTCTTAAGTGTCAGTAAACCCGTCATTTATATATATAAATCTCAGAGGGTACCTGGGTACCTGGTTATTGAACGGAGGGGGTATCAAGTTTGATAGTTAATAACTTTTATTAAACAATTGATTTTAAAAAATTTTGACGAAAAATGGGTGTCAAATAACTTTAATTTTGGGGATCCAGGCGGCCATAAAATTTTCTTGAGGAGGAGTTAAGAAAAATTGACATGTAGATTGAAATGGATACCCGGGTACCCGGTCATTGACCGGACGGTTAATGTTGTTCGTTTACTGAAACATAAGGCTGTTTTGATGTTTGTTTGTTTAGGATTGTTTGTTGTAGTGATGTCATGCTCTACTTGTGGTTAGCTGCTGCTATGAACAATGAGAACATGAACATGAGTTGAACAAAGGTGTGGTTAAATGTTAAAATATAAACTCTCCCCTGTCTCGTGAAAAAAAAATCCTGATATGTACTTGAGTCTTGACTAGATGAGTCACTCCTACACGTTCTATGGTAGCATTGTAGTTTCGCAGATATACAGTTTTTTGACAAATTATATATAGCTTGAATATTACATATATACTTAATGCTGGGACTACAAGTACTCCTATAGCTATGAACATATTCTTGATTGGGTGCTCTTCAAATGGTATTAAAAATTTATTTAATTTTTTAATGTTATCAAATTGATATTCGTTCTGATTCCAATATTTCAAGTGTGTGAATTCTTTCGTTTCCATTAGCTTTAATATAATCTTTAAATTTTTGTTCCTGGTTGTGGAATACTTCTGAGTCAATAATAATTGTTTCATTAAATTGGATTAAATTCAATCATTCAATTGATTTTTCGTTTAAAATATGTTTCCCTTGTAATACGACATTACCATGTCCTAAATCTATAGGTACGTTATTTTCTTGGATTACAATGGCTTCATAACCTTCGTTCATTGGTATTGTATAATTCTAACTACATGCGTGTCTGCATATTCGAGTATGTCAATAACCGGTATACTAGTTTGTTCTTTTTCTAATATCCTTTCAATCTCGTTCGTATTTATTGCTGCTGAATAAAAATCTCCGTTCTTCGCGAAATTAATTGTCGTAGTTAAGTCAAATAACTCCTTGTATAATTCTTGCAATATAACTGTTTGTTTAATCGTCCTAATATCAAATGTTTTCGTCATTATTTTAAAGCTGGAATTAGCTTGTCTTTGTTTATTATTATTTTCAATTATGTCGTTGAGTATTGTTTTAATTTCAAACAGGTCGTTTATATGTCGAGAATGCATTTCTATTGTTCGACTGATAGTGCATGTCAAAACAAGTTCTATCGGTTTACATAGTTCGTCTTTGTTTAGGATGTATACGAATGTATATTAACAGATGTATGTGAACCGGAGCGAGGCTATGTCGTTAACTCCCCTACTTCTTAAAAACTTAGCGTCCTCGCTATGCTGCTACAAAATGTTGTTGTTTGATGATTGTAATATGTCATGTTATCGATGTTCGTGGATTCATTGAAGTGTATACGTATCAATATAGGGTCTGATATATGCATGTTGTTCCAAGTATGCTGGTAATCTGTCCAAATGTATCCATTCTCTAGGATTTGGAGTGGAGCGTTATTTTCATGAATTCTTTTACATTGTGCTGATTTATCGTTTAATATTTCGATAGTACAATTATCAGAATGTTCTGATTTACAAATACACTGAAAAAATTCTTACATTTTGAAACGATTTTACAATTATTGCAATTTGCTATCTTAGGATCTAAATTAATTTGACCATACTTTTGTGATAAAGGGTATACATTAAATAGTCTACAATTAGTTACGAGTATTGGTTATTTGAAAATCATAATTACATATATCCTGTGGATCAGAATATTCCAATATATTAATTAGTGGAAGATCCAACTACTCATGGTTTATTAGTTTATGCACATCATTCAGATTAAATGTGGCAGAGTAAAAAAAAAATATTTCTTTTCTATTAATAGTATTAGTTATTGTTTTTAATTTGAAATAGATTTCTTCTATTATTAAATTCTCATTTATTGATTTAGGATCGAGTGTTTCAAGAATTCTTTCACACTGCGAATTAATGCTCTTTTGTTTGTTATTATTTTCTATTAACATATTAATTGAAGTTTTTATTTCGATAAGGTCGTCATGATCTGGTGTACCAGTTATAAATTTAACGTACAGATCCAAGAAAATTAAGAGATCTTTTGGGCCTATATATATTTGGCATAAGTTGATTTTTTAATGTTTATATTTTATTAATTAATATTTTTGATTCGGGCTGTTTTTCTAAATTATAAGAAAAACTCATTATGTCGTCATAGGGCGCAAGTAGTTTTGATAAATTTGAAATATGATATTGAAAGGAACTATTTTTATATATGTACATATGTACACGGGGTCAGTTTCTACGAAAACATATTTTTTGTTACTTAAATCTATCATATTGTCGCATAATGCGATAGGGAAAAGTAAAAAGAAAATTATTCCGTACATGCCTTTACTTTTATATTATGCTTATGGATAATCCGTCCTTTATTAGTCGTTACAGTCTTTCCGTTATCTTTTTTTACAACGTGCTTCGCGTATTTTCTTGCGTTCTTATTACGTCTGTGCGTCTTGGAAAATATTACGTCACCTGGATTATAGTTCAGCTGCTTTCGATTGCGATTATGATGACGCAAGACTCTTTCCTGGTTTTGTTGTATCCGTTCTTGGATGTCGGGATACCCCCTTTGATTATAAAACACGTCCTCGGATTTCTCGTTGGTAACGGAATGTATGGTTTTGTTGTACTGCCGAACAGCTTCAAAAATTTGGTCTTCCGGTGCTGAATTATTCTGGTCAGCTAAAACTTTCGCGATTTCAATTATTGTACTGTGCGTACGCTCAACTTGTCCATTTGGATATGCATTTGTGGAACGCTGGCGTTTTTGTGTGCGTTATTTGTAATCGTTTCTAAATTTGTTGTGCACATATGCTTATAAACGATAGATCGTTATCAGTCATTAACAATTTTGCGTTTGGGTATATTTGTGAAAGAATCTCGTCGACGTATTTGTATGTATCTTTCCTTGAAGGTATTTGTCTTTCCTAGCAAAAGTTTGAGTATTTGTCCGTTGAGCTAATGTATATGTTATCGCTCATGTAGAATAAGTCTAAGCGTATGTATTCGCCTACTTTATTTGGCGCTGGTGCGGAACCAATTGGTTGTTTGTTTGGTCGGCGTTCGTATTTGTTTGTGAGACAGATTTCACAGTCTTGTACTTCTTTATTACAATCGTTACTTATGTTTGGCCAGTAATATTTTAGGGAAATTTCCTGTGTATTATTTTTGTAGTTTCTGTGTGCACGTCTATGTGTGTCATTTATGATTTGTTTTTGTTGTTCGATGTCGGTTATGTCGTCAACCATGTTATGAGTTAGAACGATAGAGGCATTGCGAAATGTATCGATAATGCCATTTTCGACAATAATAATTGTTCGTCTAATTTTATAGCGTTTACTACTTTTGGTTTGATTACATTTTTTAATATGTCCAATAGCTCAGTCTTAGTGTTAAAGAAAAGTGTATGTCTACTGTAATAAAAAATATTTTGCGATGATATTTGGGCGTGGTTCCCATCTGATTGTTTTATGATAATTTGATTTTTAAAGCAATTTAATGGTTGTTTTATACGTTTGATTTTTTGTATAGGGGAGTTTTGTGCTGAATGTTGGGAATTATCAGAATTATATGTGTTATTAATTTGTTGGCGGGAAAGTGGAAAGTGATTTTAGCACCATATTCTTCGATGAAATTTTTCCATCTTTTTAATTTTGTATTGGGTTTTTTTTTTGATATGGCATAAACTAAAGATTGATGATCGGTGTATATAGTTAACCCTAGAACACACACCCGGGTACAAATGTATCCACTTTCAACTTTGAAGTGTTGTAACTTTTGAACCGCTATACCGCTAACGGATCTAGGAAGATTATTTAGTTTTGAGTTTAAATTCAAAATTTGAACCAGATCGGGCCATTGGTTCAGGAGCTACAGTCTTCCAAACACATTCTATACGTAAAAACACACCCGGGATACGTTTGTACCCCAATAGAAAAAATCCTCATAATAATAAAAAAAAACATTTTTTATATTACTTTTTTATTTTAAAAATTAAAAATATTCATTTCACACATTATATTATTGACTTTTATTATAAAAATTATAAATATGCATCTTATATCTAAGGAAAATCATGGCAAATAGAGCAATTTGTTGATGTGACCGAATGTTCAAGACACATTGGCTTCTTACATTTGGCGCACAGCTTTCTGGTTTTTCTACGGCGTTTTTCCTCTTGTGCGTAACATAAATAGCAAGATCCGGACACAGGTTTTGGCGTGCGCGCTGCGGCACGATTTTTTAGTCGAAAAATTTCACGTCACTTGACGATTCAATTGAAAAGCAAAGTCCTCTCTCGACAAACAAAAACCAAACTCTATAAGTCACTCATAATTCCCGTCCTGCTATATGGTGCAAAGGGTTGGACGATGTCAACAACAGATGAGTCGACGTTGCGAGTTTTCGAGAGAAAAGTTCTGCGAAAGATTTATGGTCCTTTGCGCGTTGGCCACGGCGAATATCGCATTCGATGGAACGATGAGCTGTACGAGATATACGACGACATTGACATAGTTCAGCGAATTAAAAGACAGCGGCTACGCTGGCTAGGTCATGTTGTCCGGATGAACGAAAACACTCCAGCTCTGAAAGTATTCGACGCAGTACCCGCCGCGGGAAGCAGAGGAAGAGGAAGACCTCCACTCCGTTGGAAGGACCAAGTGGAGAAGGACCTAGCCTCGCTTGGAATATCCAATTGGCGCCACGTAGCGAAAAGAAGAAACGACTGGTGCGCTGTTGTTGACTCGGCTATAATCGCATAAGCGGTGTCTACGCCAATTAAGAAGAAGAATGTTTCGGCCACTTCCTTGGTATTTGGCAGACAAATCCTTCACCACTCGTTCGCCTTGGTTCGTTTCCCTACCAGTTTCTGCTTGGCTAGTATATATTTGTCCATGCAGTGGATATGCATTTGTGGCATCGCAAATCCACAAACCTTGACACCATATTTAGCAGGTTTTGACGGTATGTACTGCGTAAACCGTGTGCATCCACGGTAAGGAAATAATTGTTCATCAATCGTCAAGCATGAGCTGGGCTTGTAATGTGCAGCAAGATTATTTCACAACTCACTGATCGGTGCTGCTTTATCAGTTAGTAAGCGTGTTGCACGAGTGTTTTTATCTTCAAATCTTAGGAACCGCAATATCGAACAGAAACGGTTGACTCCCATTGTGGCGCGATATAAAGGATAGTTTTTGACGTTCCATAAATCTCGAACATGTTCTCCATTGCTATGGTTCGCACTAGTCATAATAAGTATGCCAAAAAATGCATACAGCTCTGTTATTGACACAGGCGTCCATGACTTAGGAGTTGTGTTTGGATGCGCATTGTTGTAAGCATTATAAGTTTCTTTTGCTAACTTATTTGTGTGGCGCATAATTATATCAGCCATTTCAACGTTCATGAAACATTTGAATGTTTGCTCTATTGACAACATTTCAGTGCATCTAGCTGGTCCAGGTTCTCTTATAATATTTTGTCTGAGTACCTGACGACTTACATTTGGTTCTTTCATCCACTCAGTACAATCACGTGCAACAAATTTTTCGGCACTAGCAAGTAATTCATTATTTTCTTCTACTTCTTCTTCTTCATCATCCTCATAGTCCGCATAATCAGGTAATACTTCTGCGGCACTTTGCGAAACTTCAGCATCGTCATCAGCAATTTCAATGTCATTGATTTGAATTTCTTCTTCATCTTCTGAGTCAAAGTCATAGGGAGCGTCATCGTCACTAATTTCATCAAATAAAGATTGTACATATGATTCTCGCTGTTCCTCAGTTAGCCTGCATAATAAAAAAAAATTAGTATATGTTTACATTGTTGCTTATTTTACATTTTTTACCTTCTATATGCTGCACTTGATAATATTCGTTTCTTCTCGAAGTCATTTCGTATCCAGTTATTTATAGTTTCAGTTATATTTATTTGCACTTATATTTTCACTTCTTACACTTTTGAGCACCAAAACAATAATGAAAATATCAACAGGCAGCATTTATAACAACACCTCGTGTGAAAACAACCCTTGCAGCTGCATATAAAATACAAAAACCAGTTATTTGCTACCAGTTGTATGTATTTGCTACCTACGTACCCATACCTTGTGCGACCTTTTTGCACATATCTTTTGAACCAGGTAGAATATTTCAATGAAATAAAAACCAAAATGTGTATTCGTTGTTACTCTACAAGTATATTATTATAAATTATATTATTTTGTTTTGCATTTATCAGGACAACAACAAAAACAAAAATCCACTGTTGCATGTCCTGACTTTATTTGCCCATATCGCTGGAACCAGTAGGAATATTCGAATGAAACAAAAGACAAAATACTTGTCATATATTAAAATTTTCATTTCAAATAAAAAAAAATCATTGAAATCGGTTGAATAAGCATTAAAAAAACTGCAAAATAAGGTCCCGGGTACAAACGTATCCCGGGTGTGTGTTTACGTGTTTACGTGGTATTTTCTGGGTGTGTGTTCTAGGGTTAAGTCTGCTATGCCATATATAGAGTAATTCTGTTCGGTTGGACTAAGTGTTCGTGAAATAAATCATATTGGTTTTTTATTTTGTGATAATACAGCTCCTGTTGCAAAGTTACTAGCGTCTGTTGTCAATTCAAAGGGTTTGCTGAAATTTGGTTGGAAAAGTTCAACCTGAGCTTGAAGTACTTCTTTTATTCCACTTAATGCTGCTATTGCAGGTTCATCTAATGTGATTTTAATTTTTGCGCTTTGATTTTTTGATTTTTTACCGTTGTCTCCTCTAAGAAAAATGGTAAATGGTTTAACAATGGCTGCAAAACTTTTTATGAATTTTCGATAATATTTTGCGAGAGCTAGGAAAGATCTAAGCTCCTTGAGAGAAGTAGGAGTGGGAAAATCTTTTATAGCTTGTATTTTTACGGGATCGACGGTGATTTTATTGTATTTAATTATGTGCCCCAAATATTCTACTGGATCTTTAAAGAAGTGTGACTTTTCATTGGAAATCTTCATGTTAGCTTGATGAAGTGCATTTATAATAGGAGTGTTTTATTTGACCAGCAAATTAAGCTATTAGCTTATTTTGTACGGAAGACTTAGCCAACATAATTTCGTTGGCTTGTCATAAGCTTTCATAGCTTGTATATTGGACTAGAGGCATTGCCAGTTAAAATGCTTTTTTCATTCACAATAGCTATGATTTTTGTCCAAAAAAGTAGTTGGCAATAGCGACAACCCTCATTTTGACAGATAAAAATGTAAACAAATGAAAAATATATAAATGAAAAGTATAGAAGTGCAAGAAATGGAAAATTTAATAAAAGATGCGGTAAGTAGGAATTAAAATTAAGACAAAATTAAATTTGTGTGTTTTCCAGTTGCTTGGTACTATGTACACAAATTCAAATGATGAGGATAAGGAAATATTGACCATCCTTGCTGGTTTAGCTGCTGAATCAAGTTCGTCATCGGAGGATTCAGAACAAGAGCAGACAGAGAATCCAAAATGCTTTAATTTTGTGGACACCATAGATAATTTTGGAGATGAGGATTTCAAATCACACTTGAGCCGCAGCTCTTTAGATTACTTAATAGGTATGCTTTGTTTTTGTTATGCGACTTTTCTGTGTGAGTATTTTTTGCAGGAAGATATGAAGAAAGTGAACAAACCTGTTTTGCTACGAAGTCTGGAAAAGCCAAAATTCCTGCTAAAACAATGATGTACATGTATGTATGGTAATTAAGTAATACAATTACCTTCAGACAGCTAGCCGTATTGTTTGTGTAACGAAGTCCACAGCATGGGCGATTGTTCGTCGGATTGTCGCGTGGGTTATCTCAATAGGCCATGAGTTTGTTAAGTGGCCAACTGGAAATGCGTTGGAAGAAACTACTCGCAAGTTTTTACAAAGGAAACAAATACCAGGTCTTATTGGTGCAATTGATTGTACCCACATAACAATTAATGCACCAATAAAAGACAAACATATATATTTTGATCGTAAACGTAATTATAGTGTTGTACTGCAGGCCATTGTCGGTGTTTAAAGATTATGGTTCCTTAACGCCTAATCAAATCAGCTTTAACAAAACACATTCTTCAGCAAGAATAGTTGTTGAAAATGCACTTGGAGCACTGTAAGGACGTTTCCGAAGGCTTCTTAAATTTACGGAGCACAGAAATTTATGTGCAATTTCGAATTTAGTTGCAAGTGCATGCATTATGCACAATATATGTATTATTACAAACGACGATACAATTATTGACCCTCAAATTGAAAGTGCCGAACCGGAGCCAGAACCTGCTAATGAGCTGGCGAGAGAAACAAGTGGAGATCGTCGGAATCAGTTTCTTATAATTTTAACACGAAGAAACTAATAAATTTTAATTTTTTTATTTGCACTTTTGGAGCAACATTTTCCATTTTCAATCTCAAATAATAAAATTATTTATAATTTTACGACATATTTGTTTTAGATAAACACGTACATATACGTATGCATTTGTTGCATTTATTGTATGTAAAAAATGTTCATTTTATGATAAGCTTGATTATAAATTTCCGTTAAATAAAACAATATATATTCGTTAGAAATCAAGTAGCTTTTCTAATTTTTATTCATAAAAGACTGCTGTAAAATTTTTAATTTTTCTTCTTCTATTTTCATTTTTTTTTTGTTCAATTTCTATTAGAATATCTTGTTTTCGGCCAAATCCTGCATTTGTTTTTCTATATTCGCATAAAACTTCACCTGCACTTCATCACTTTTCTTTGTTTGTTCGATTTTTTTATCAACATATCGTTCTTTAGCCCTTGTCCGATTTTTTGAAACAGGATTTGCTGCGTTCGGCTCCTGTGAATACACTGCATTTGGTCTGCATATGCTACGGCTTAGTGCAAACCGGCTCTGTCTAGAAGTACTTGGCATATCGTCGAGCATTGTTTGAAGATCAGTTCAATCCTTTAACAACTCCTTACCTGTTTAAAAATATAAAAAAGCGAATGCAATATAAGCAATACATAATGAACATTAAATTTTAACTAACCACTAAACTCAATCAATGCCTCTTGAGGATCTGTTCCAATGTTTATGGTGTGGTTGTTGGACACCAAGCAACTTTCGGCAAAAATTTCGTCTATTTCGCGCATATACGGTACTGTGCACGGAGAAGTGCCAGTCTGCTTCTCGTTGTCTTTCGCTGTTTTGTAGGCATTCAAAAGCGTTGGCATGTTTGATACAAGGGCAGCCGCATTAATTGTTGTATCCTGTGGAAACAAATGTAATAAATTTTTACAAAATAGCTTTAAAATATTCTTACTGTAAATCCTTGATATATCATGTCTTCCAAAACGTTTTCATATGCGAACTTTTTCTTCTGCGCATGTAGGAACTCATCCTTCCTCTCATTGTAGCACTTCACGAATAGGGAAGTGTCTCGGCCTTCGTCCAAACTTTTCTTTTGCTGTATATAAACGAAATAAATAATTATTTAGTTTGCGAAAAGTTTGTTTACAAATTTAAAAATTCAAATTTACCTTTTCTCCATGTCAAACATTTCGTTGC
Organism: Bactrocera dorsalis; assembly: GCF_023373825.1. Classification (NCBI taxonomy): domain Eukaryota; kingdom Metazoa; phylum Arthropoda; class Insecta; order Diptera; family Tephritidae; genus Bactrocera; species Bactrocera dorsalis. The sequence goes on along the minus strand of NC_064308.1, from coordinate 12,692,996 downwards.
AATAAATTGAATAACAGTTGATTGTTATTGCCCGCGTTGCCAACATAATGCATATTTAAGCGAAAATGTGAAATAAGCTAAATGCGTTTTTTGTCCATGCTTTAGCTGTTAACTTATGATGGTCAAATAAAACACGGCTAATAATGCATATGTGCTTTTGTATAGTCATAGCTACATCAGGTATGGGGTATCTATCTGTAATAGTTTAAGCGTTTAGCTTTTAAAAGTCTACAACCATTCTGCGACTGTCCAAATGGGTAAATTGTACGGACTTTTACTAGGTTGGATTATTTCACTTTCTAAAAGTTTAATTATTTCTTTGGTAATAAAGTCATTATCAGATATAGGGTACGGATATTGTTTTGTCCAGATAGGATCATCGGATTTCGTCCTAATTGTGGCTTGTACAGTGGTAGAAAATGGTAATATTGAGTTAGTACTTTCATTTTGTTGCATTATTTTTTCAATTTCAGATCTATATTTTTCATTGCTTACTGTATAATTAATATTTTTTGCAAAATTTCTCTTTCTTTCTTGGCAATATATTTATAACTGAGCTTATACTCGAAAAGGTTAATCTCGGCATTAAGTGTTCTGAGCCCCTGTTCGCCCAGAAGCATATCAAATTCTTCTAATGCATTAGTTTCAAGAAATGTAAGGAAATCATCCAACACTGATATTATTTTTTTGATTTTGATATTGAAAAACCATGAAGAGTTTTTACTTTTGTGGGTTTGATTGGAATAGACTCACCGATATTACATTTGGTACTTATGTAATTGTATGTTGCTCCAGTGTCGTTGAGGATATTAACTGCTTTGCCTGTATCCCTGCACGGCAATGGATTCACCTGCTTGAGAAAAACAAAGCCTGTCTTATATTCATAATCGTCACTTTGTTTTGTAGCAGGTGGTCGTAATTCATCGCCGCCATGTTGTGGCGTGAGAGAGCCTAGTTGGTTTACTCGTTGTATCTTCTCTGGTGCGTTGTAGTTGCAAGATGAAGGATTTTGGTGCCTCTTCTGTGTATCTCCTCGAAATGGGTTATTTGGAGGTAATCCTTGCATTTGACGACTATAGTTGTTTTGTAAAGGTGCAGCGTTGAAGTTGGTGGGTCTTCTGTATTGCCGTGAAGAATCTACGTCCATGGGTTGGCACTGTGGGGTGGGTGCACTCTATGTATATTGCGCTTGCACGTTTGGTCTATATCTTCGCTGATCATCGCGGTATCTTCTGTTTTGAAAGGGTTGATGTTGCATATTGTATTTTCTGTAGTCATCGTACTGAGGAAAATCGAATTGCAATTTCTCGTTGTCGTCGTATATCGTACTTGCGATGGCGTAGGCGGTTTCTAATTCCTTTGGATTATGGCTGTAGAGAGTGCCGCTTGTATGCTTGCTGTTCAAGCCATGAATAAACGTTCTGACGGCTTCTTGATTCGCATACTTTTGCATTTCTGATGGGTCACCTGAGCTTCCCATTTCAAATTTTGTTAGAGCAAGATTCAATGCCATGCTGACTTCGCAATGAAATTCCACCAGCGTAAGTTTGTTTTGCGTAATCCCTTCCATTTCGTCCAATAAAACGTAAAAAGGTCTCTGGTCCGCACGCATGTAGTCGAGGCGATTTATGATTGAGTAGAAGTTGACCTTCGTGTTGTGGTTGATTAAAATATCGGCTGCTTCTCCTTGAATTTTCGAATGCAATATCGAAAGTGCGGTATAATTCATGGCATATTCTTTTATGTTTTCCATGTGCGTCCAAGTTGATACTCATTGTGACAAGCATGATATCATCCACAAATATCACGTCACCCGATCACGCACTCAGCGCATGGCCTGAGTACAAAGTCCAAATATCACGCCACATGCTTAACAGTAACAAATGTATAAGTAATACAATTCCTTTAGAATTTGTTTTTAGAAAATTTTATTTCCCTTGGTAGTTCCAAGGGCAGCCGGTCTCTGCGGAAGAGTTGAAATAACTGGCGACATAAGAGCGACGTTAGCGTCTAAATACCTACACTACTTTGCCCTAACTTTAGTTGCTGCACGTTATTGGCCGCGTGACTTCTTAGTTGCTTACACTAGCAACTGTTTACCCAATTCTTTGCTGTCTTGCGTTTATTTTGTTGTTGTCACGCGCAAGGCTAAAAGTGTTCGATCAGTATAATGCCCGGATGCATACTTAATGCGGTATTCAGTTCTTATTAACGTGTAAAGTTGCATACGCGCCGTCAGCGAATTCGGTGCAAGTGATATTTTTGCCGGATGTTTGGTTACCTGTGCTAACTTACATGCAAAGCAATCATATAAATACTAGTTCCATGTCTTTTGTTATACAGCATCCATAGAATTCAGTCCAATAAAGGAAAGTTCTGATATAAGCGATAACACTCAAGTACAGAACTATAAAATATATATTTTTTTGTATTCCCAATACCGAAGAATATTAATTGGCGCCCAACGTGGGGCTACACAACAAAAGGATTCAGATATAAAATCCTTACAGTGTAGTCAAAGGGATATATGTAAGTCTCATACGAAAACATAAAGGAATATTAATTCCTTTAAAGTGAAAATACAAGTGAATAAAAAATGACACAAAACGGAATAACAGCTCTAAATGAAGTCGTACAGAACCTCCAGAGGAAACTGGTGCTAATGGAAACAAGCCAAGGAACTGAAGTCATACACGAATACCAGGATTTATGTTCATACAACAATCCTGGAGAAGTAGACTTAAATATATTTAAAACGTTACCAATGTTTAGTGGAGACTACCACGATTTCCGAAATTGGAGAAAGATGGCTACAACATTAATGTCCAATATATCTAAATTTCAAGCATTTAATATTGTTACAAAAGTAGTATTAAGTTGTATTTGTATTACTATATGCATCCCTGATTATGAACAATAGCTGTAGGTATATGGAATAACATTTGTCTTGTTGTAGACATCTGGCGCCACGGCTGTCTGCTTGTCGAAACATTAGACATCTGGCGCCGCACTGTCTGCTTGTCTAGTTAAACATTTGCTGAGTCTGGCGCCGCGACTGTCTGCTTGCGTCTGGCGCCGTATAGCCGTATGTTCTGGTAATTTCCAGACGCGATATTCTAGAAGGACACGTCGGCATCAGCGAGAAGTGCGTGGCTATATAAGCCGTGGCAGCGCCAACGTAATCAACCAGTGCTAAGAGTAAACTGATATAGTGTAGACGAGTTGTGAAATAAAGAGTTGTTGAATTAAATTAAACAGTGTTGATTTTATTTGTCAATCCAGAGATACGAACCTAACAAAGTAAACTAGCAAGAGTAAATTCGTAACAATTGGTGTCAGAAGTGGGATTGTCAAATAATCCAAATTCAAGATGGTTAAATTCGGAGAATTGAGAATTCAGCAATTAAAAAAGGAACTGGAGGAGCGTAATTTGCCGATAAGCGGGCAAAAGGCGGATCTGCAGGCACGATTACGTGAAGCAATGGAAGCGGATGGAATTAATGTCGACGAATTCGAATTTGATGGGCCAGAAACTTCTACAAAGGTAGAAGAAAAAGTAAAAGAACAACGAACATCATCAAGTGTGGACATGAACATGCTGTTAGTGGCTATTAAGCAAATGGCAGAGAATGCAGTGCAAACAGAAAATCGTCTGGCACAGCAAATAGCACAAAATACATCACAAATAGCAGACAATGCAGTGCAAACCGAAAATCGTCTGGCACAGCAAATAGCTGAAAATACATCACAGTTAGAGTCTCGCCTTACACAACAACATCGTTTGGTACAACAGATTACGGAAAATACTACACAACTACAAAAACAAGTGCAAGAGAAATTTTCAAAATTTGAAGACGAATTAAGCACTTTAAAAAATGACGAAGAAAATTTAAAAGCAGAAGTTCTTCAATTAAGTAATCGTGTGCGAGAACTGCAACTGCATGGCCCTGCACCATCAACAAATAATCAAAGATTGAAGGCACCCACATTCGATGGAAGTATTCCATTTCAAATTTTCAAACTTCAGTTTGAAAAGACAGCAATGGCCAATAACTGGAATGCAGCGGACAAAGTAGCGTCCTTGTTTGTATCATTGAAAGGACCTGCGGCAGAAATCCTTCAGACTATTCCAGACTGTGAACGGGACAACTATGAGGCATTGATGAGTGCGATAGAAAGACGATATGGTAGTGAGCACCGGAAACAAATATACCAGATCGAACTGCAAAATAGGGGTCAGAAAATGAACGAGTAATTGCAAGAGTTCGCAACTGAAATAGAACGACTGGCTCATTTGGCAAATGCAGATGCACCTGTGGAATACATTGAGAGGGTAAAAATTCAATGTTTCATAAATGGAATTCGCGATGTGGACACCAAACGCGCCACATATGCATTGCCAAAAAGAACGTTTGCTGAAACGGTTTCGCACGCCCTCACACAGGAAACAGCTTCGCTACTAAGTAAACCAGCACACAAAGTACAAAGAGTTGAAATGGAACAACCAGCGCTCATGGAAGAAATATTGAAGACTCTGAAGACAATTGCTGCACCGCGAGTAAATACAACAGGCAGATGTTTCAACTGTGGAAAAGCGGGTCACTTTGCCCGAAATTGCAATATAAAAGTAAACCCATCAAAACGGAAACAACCAACAGATAACGAGGACGCAGCATCCACATCTCATGAGTCGTTAAACTAAAACGGAACAGTTCAAAGGGGCTTGAGCTGGTTCCCACAACTATTTGCCCCGCCATCTCGATATCACAAATAGGTCGCCATGACAACAATCTTACTATCAACGGCATCGTAAATGGACGACTGTCAACGCTTACTTTGGATACTGGTGCCACACATTCAATTATCCGACCGGATGTGGTAAGAGGAACGGTTGAACCATTAGTCGGTTGCAAGCTTCGAACGGCCACCGGAGAGGAAGCAGCTGTCGCGGGAAAAGTGTTTTGCGAAGTAATGATTGGTACCCTGGAAGTTAATCACACCTTCATCGTAGCAGAAATCACGGATGAAATTATAATGGGAGTAGATTTCATGATTGATCACGGGGTTACTTTGGATTTAAACAAGCAAATGCTGTTTTGCCAGAACATTGAGATGATTATAAACACCGGATATGTGACCAACGTTGAAAGTAAGAGGGTGATTGTTGATGATAATCAGAGTATTCCACCAAAATCTGAGGCGATTGTATGGGCTAAAGTGAATGGAGGAGGTGGGACTGAAGAATTGTGGATTGTGGAACCAACAAAAATAGATACACCCATATTGGTAGGAAGAACGCTTGTGAAAATTAGAGAAGACGCCACCATTCCGGTCAGAGTAGTGAATGAATTCAACACGCCTATAAGGCTGAAGAAAGGAGCAGTAATTGGACAGTGCCAGAATATAAGTGCAATAGCACGATGCGAACGGTCAGAACAGAAGCCTACTATTGAGCCACAGCAGATAAGTCCTACATTCCTAAATAATTTACTGAACGAACTGCATGGAAATGAAAAATTAAAAGCAGAAAAACTATTAGAAAAATACGCATCCATATTTGCAAACGAAGGAAACACAGGAAGAACCGGCATTGTCAAACATCGCATAAATACTGGAGACGCTAAACCAATCCGACAAGCTCCGCGTAGGGTTCCACTAGCAAAACGTGAAGATGCTAACAAAATTATTGAAGACATGCACAAAAACGGTGTAATCGAACCTTCAACAAGTCCATGGAGCTCACCTATCGTCTTAGTTAAAAAGAAAGATGGTAGCACCCGTTTCTGCGTAGATTATAGGAAGTTGAATGATGTCACAAAGAAAGACAGTTATCCTCTACCGAGAATCGACGATACATTAGACACCTTGTCTGGAGCGAAATGGTTTTCTACATTAGATCTACAAAGTGGATATTGGCAAGTCGAGATTGATGAATGTGACCGTGAAAAGACCGCTTTCAGTATGGGCGACGGGTTATGGGAATTCTCTGTGATGCCATTTGGGTTATGTAATGCGCCTGCAACGTTCGAGCGACTGATGGAACATGTGTTAAAAGGACTCAACTGGAAGACATGTTTGGTGTATCTTGATGACATTATCATCATGGGAAAAAGTTTTGATGATCATCTGAAAAATCTAGAGGAAGTCTTTCAGCGAATAGCATCAGCCGGATTACGCTTGAATCCCAAAAAGTGTTCATTATGGAAGAAGCAGGTCACATATCTCGGACATAAAGTGTCAACTGAGGGGATTCACACAGAGGAGGGAAAAATAAAAGCAGTTAAAGATTGGCCTCAACCCACCAACATACATGAACTCCGCAGCTTCCTCGGCTTATGCACGTATTACCGCCGTTTTGTACCTGGATTTGCGAACGTGGCTAGAAGTTTACATGATTTAACAAAGAAGAATCGCCCGTTTGTATGGCAGTTGGAACAAGAAAAAGCGTTTGAGCAGCTGAAAGAACTACTTTGTACGGCACCGATGTTAGCTTATCCAATACCTGGAAAGAAATTCATCCTGGATACAGATGCGAGCGCTTGTGGAATTGGAGGTGTCCTGTCTCAGCTCATCGACGGACAAGAAAGAGTAATTGGGTATTACAGCAGAGTGCTCGGGAAACCAGAGAAAAACTACTGTGTGACGCGAAAAGAACTACTAGCTGTGGTGGAATGTGTAAAACACTTCCACAAGTATTTGTATGGACAACGATTCTTGCTGAGGACTGATCATGCAGCATTAAAATGGTTATTACAGTTTAAGAATCCGGAAGGCCAAATTGCACGATGGATCGAAAGATTACAGAATTACGACTTCGAAACGGAACATCGAAAGGGGATTCACCACAAAAATGCCGATGCATTATCACGTCGCCCTTGTCCACTTGAATGTAAACATTGCTCCAAATCAGAAGGAAAAGAAGGTATAATCGACGTGCGATTACTGAATATAGAACCTGAAGATGATTGGACTCCTCACCGCATCAGAATCAATCAGCTGGAGGACCCTGATCTTGCAAAGCTGGTAATGGCCAAAGAAAATGGGGTACGACCACCAAAGGAACAAATAAGTAGCGAGAGTCCAACTGCAAAAGCATATTGGGCCCAATGGAACAGCATAAACCTCGTTAATGGATACCTTCATCGTACCTGGGAAAGCGAAGATGGCAAACAGTCTCGTCTGCTGATCATAGTGCCGAAGTCCATGATCCCGAAAGTATTGAAAGAATATCACAATGGACCTAGTGGAGGGCACCTTGGAATTACAAAAACTATAGAGAAGATTAAACAACGGTTCTACTGGATCGGTTGTCGAGATTCCATAGCAGAATGGATAAGTAATTGCGTAGAGTGCATGGCAGCTAAAGGTCCTAAAGCCAAAAGTCGCGGTAGGCTACAACAGTACAACGTGGGATCACCATTTGAACGAGTCGCAATGGATGTTGCAGGTCCGTTTCCAACCAGTACGGCCGGAAACAAATATCTACTGGTTGTCATGGACTATTTCAGTAAATGGCCAGAAGTATATGCCTTACCAAACCAAGAAGCGAAGACAATAGCCGAAGCGTTCGTAGAAAATTGGATAACAAGGTTCGGAGTGCCCGTCGAATTACACTCAGATCAAGGCAGAAATTTCGAATCTTCCATTTTCCAAGAAGTCTGTACATTATTGGGCATCCACAAGACACGGACAACAGCGTTACACCCACAATCAGATGGGATGGTAGAGAGATTCAACCGAACGCTCGAAGAACATCTGCGGAAAATCGTTGATAAAGACCAACGGAATTGGGACAAGTGCATCCAGATGTTCCTGCTGGCGTATCGTTCAGCGAAGCACGAGACAACTGGTTACACGCCAGCAAAGATTATTTTCGGATCTGATCTGCGACTCCCTGCTGATCTTAAGTTTGGAACGAATCCTACAGCTGTAAGAAATGATGGAGATTATTGTTCTGCCTTAAAGGAAGAAATGAATGAATTGCATCTAATGGTAAGACAGCATACGCATCTGATGAGCAATAAGATGAAGGACCGGTTCGATCAAGCGGCAAATTCAAAAGGTTTCGAAGAAGGTGATCTGGTCCTGTTGTACAATCCACTTCGAAAGAAAGGCTTGTCCCCGAAACTGCAGAAAGCCTGGGAAGGACCCTATATGGTGATGAAACGACTTAATGACGTGGTATACCGCATACAAAGAAATGGAAAAGCACGATGTAAAATGAAAGTAGTACATTTGGAGAGGCTCGCCCCATTTGGTTCAAGAGGATTTGTGCCTAATCGGGACGATTAGGCTTTAGTGGAGGGCAGTGTTACAAAAGTAGTATTAAGTTGTATTTGTATTACTATATGCATCCCTGATTATGAACAATAGCTGTAGGTATATGGAATAACATTTGTCTTGTTGTAGACATCTGGCGCCACGGCTGTCTGCTTGTCGAAACATTAGACATCTGGCGCCGCACTGTCTGCTTGTCTAGTTAAACATTTGCTGAGTCTGGCGCCGCGACTGTCTGCTTGCGTCTGGCGCCGTATAGCCGTATGTTCTGGTAATTTCCAGACGCGATATTCTAGAAGGACACGTCGGCATCAGCGAGAAGTGCGTGGCTATATAAGCCGTGGCAGCGCCAACGTAATCAACCAGTGCTAAGAGTAAACTGATATAGTGTAGACGAGTTGTGAAATAAAGAGTTGTTGAATTAAATTAAACAGTGTTGATTTTATTTGTCAATCCAGAGATACGAACCTAACAAAGTAAACTAGCAAGAGTAAATTCGTAACAATATATATACTGAAGCACTTATCATGGTTAGGGGTAAAATCACGGGGAAAGCAGCCCAGATATTAATTAATAACAACACTAGGCAAAACTTCTACGCAATAATTGAAAGATTAGATGATTCATACGCAGACCAGAGACCACTCTACGTTCTGAAAGAGGAGATGATGAAGATTCGACAGGAAAATTTATATACCTCTATACGTATATTCTTCTTCTTCTTTACTGGCGTAGACACCGCTTACGCCATTATAGCCGAGTCAACAACAGCGCGCCAGTCGTTTCTTCTCTTCGCTACGTGGCGCCAATTGGATATTCCAAGCGAAGCCAGGTCCTTCTCCACTTGGTCCTTCCAACGGAGTGGAGGTCTTCCTCTTCCTCTGCTTCCCGCGGCGGGTACTGCGTCGAATACTTTCAGAGCTGGAGTGTTTTCATCTATCCGGACAACATGACCTAGCCAGCGTAGCCGCTGTCTTTTAATTCGCTGAACTATGTCAATATCGTCGTATATCTCGTACAGCTCATCGTTCCATCGAATGCGATATTCGCCGTGGCCAACGCGCAAAGGACCATAAATCTTTCGCAGAACTTTTCTCTCGAAAACTCGCAACATATAGCAGGACGGGAATTATGAGGGACTTACAGAGTTTGGCTTTTGTTCGTCGAGAGAGGACTTTACTTTTCAATTGCCTACTCAGTCCGAAGTAGCACCTGTTGGAAAGAGTAATCCTCCGTTGGATTTCCAGGCTGACATTGTTGGTGGTGTTTACGCTGGTTCCTAAATAGACCAAATTATCTACAACTTCAAAGTTATGACTGTCAACAGTGACGTGAGAGCCAAGTCGCGAATGCGACGACTGTTTGTTTGATAACAGGAGATATTTCGTCTTGCCCTCGTTCACTGCCAGACCCATTTGCGTTGCTTCCTTGTTCAGACTGGAGAAAGCAGAACTAACAGCGCGGGTGTTGAGGTCGATGATATCAATATCAACGGCATACGCCAGCAGCTGTACACTCTTATAAAAGATTATACCTGCTCGATTAAGTCCAGCAGCTCGAATAATTTTCTCCAGCAGCAGATTGAAGAAGTCGCAGGGAGTCGCCTTGTCTGAAACCTCGTTCTGGCGGAGCTTTTGGTGCTGCTCAACGTCAGTTTGCACAGCCGTATTAGTTTTGCGGGGATACCAAATTCAGACATCGCGGCATAAAGGCAGCTCCTTTTCGTGCTGTCGAAAGCAGCTTTGAAATCAACGAATAGGTGGTGCGTGTCGATTCTCCTTTCACGGGTCTTTTCCAAAATTTGGCCCATGGTGAATATCTGGTCGGTTGTTGATTTTCCAGGTCTAAAGCCACACTGATAAGGTCCAATCAGTATGTTGACGGTGGGCTTTAATCTTTCACACAATACGCTCGATGGAACCTTGTACGCGATGATGAGGAGGCTTATCCCACGGTAGTTAGCGCAGATTGTGGGGTCTCTTTTTTTATGGATTGGGCATAGTACACTTAAATTCTAATGGTTTGGCATGCTTTCGTCCGACCATATTTTGCAAAGAAGCTGATGCATGCTCCTTATCAGTTTTTCGCCGCCGGCAATCCCTTGGCCCCCACCGCTTTGTTGTTCTTCAGACGGGTAATTGCTATTCGAACTTATTCATGGTCGGGCAATGGAACGTCTGCTCCATCGTCATCGATTGGGGAATCGAGTTCGCCATCTCCTGGCGTTTTACGTTCACTGCCATTCAGCAGCCTGGAGAAGTGTTCCCTCATAATTTAAGTATGATTTTGGCATCGGTGACTAGATCACCCCTGTCAGCCAGCTTATCAAGCTCCTCGTACTCACGCATTTCGGCCTCTTTCTTTTTCTGTCTTCAAATGTGTCTCGCTTCCCTCTTCAACTCTCGGTATCTATCCCATCCCGCACGTGTTGTGGTCGATCGTAACGTTGCGAGGTAGGCAGCCTGTTTTCTCTCCGCTGCGACACGGCACTCCTCGTCGTACCAGCTGTTCTTTTGCACTTTCCAAAAACGAATGGTTTCGGTTGCAGCTGTACGTAAGGAGTTTGAAATGCCGTCCCACAGTTCCCTTATACCGAATTGTTGATGAGTGCTCTCAGAGAGCAGGAGTGCGAGCCGAGTAGAAAATCGTTCGGCTGTCTGTTGTGATTGCAGCTTCTCGACGTCGAACCTTCCTTGTGTTTGTTGGCGTGCGTTTTTTGCTGCACAGAGGCGGGTGCGAATTTTGGCTGCAACAATATAGTGGTCCGAGTCGATGTTAAGACCTCGGAGCGCACGCACATCTAAAACACTGGAGACGTGTCTTCCGTCTATCACAACATGATCGATCTGGTTGGTGGTTTTTCGATCCGGAGACAGCCAGGTAGCTTGATGTATTTTCTTATGCTGGAATCTAGTACTAAAGATAGTCATATTTCGAGCCCCGGCGAAGTCGATCAGCCTCAACCCATTTGTGGATGTTTCCTCGTGGAGGCTGAATTTACCGACCGTAGTCCTCAGTCATTGTCCCGTCCAACGCATTTCTTGGACGGTGGTGATGTCAGCCTTCACTCTAACGAGGACATCAATTAGCTGGGAACCGGCACCTTTCCAATTCAGGGACCTAACATTCCAGGTGCGTGCCCTCAAATCATAGTCCTTAATTCGTTTGCCATGGTCGTCATAAAAAGGGGGGTCACTCAACCGAGGCTTGTTGTTTCCTTTCATTAGGGGTGTTTTTTTACGTGGCGGGTCCCAAACCCAGCGCACAACCCTAAGTAGGGAATATTTCGCCTTCTCACTTTAGCTCGCCTTTAAACGGATGTTCTTATGCTACCCAGAGGATATTTGGTGAAAGACCGGAAGTCGTGAGCTGCTTGAGTCATATGTAAAAGAATGGATTCCGGTCACTCCCAAGTGAATGGCGATCAGAGAACTTTCCTCACTTGCGTGAAATTCTACACATGACTCCATCCTCCAATCGTCCTCTGATATTATTGGTGTAAATAGTAGTATTACTAGTGAGACCATACAGATAAATCCCAAACGATTACTAACATTTCTTTTTCATTTGTTGAGTAATTTTGTACAGTTCGCGTTAATGGCTTTCTTGCATTGTGACAATACAGAGCCAATCGCATGGTTTCTTGCATCTGCAGTCAAATCAAATCCTTTTCCAAAATCTGGTTGGAATAATTCTATTTGTTCTTTTAGTTTATTTGTTAGTGTTTCAATTGCTTTAAGGGCTTCGTCAAATAATTTCACATGTACTGGGCTACTTTTATTCTTTGAAATATTACCATTCTCTCCTCGTAGGTAGAGTGTTATTGGTTTTGTTATGGATGTAAATCCTTTTATAAATTTTCTATAATATGAGGTCATTCCCAAGAAATATCTTAAGTCTTTTAAATTTGTAGTGGTTTTGTACCTATGTATAGCTTTTATTTTTCCTGGATCTACTGTTATTCTACCGTTTTTAATTATATGTCCTAAAAATGCTGTCTGTCTTTGAAAAAATTTTGACTTTTCATCCGATATTTTCATGTTGGCTGCGTGTAAAGTGTGTATTATATTGGTGATGTCTTTCATAGGTTGTTCAGGCTTAGCTGAATATATTAGAACATACTCTATATATACGCATGCGCATACTCCTATGAATCGTCTGAGGATGTCGACGACGCATCTTTCAAAGATCGACAGAATCTAACGTCGAGAAGTACTCAGTTCTTTTCATTAATTAATTTATTTCTGTTTTATACCTTTCTTCTCCTATCATATAATTTATTTTTGTTAGTTTATTACTTTTTACAATTAATACATTCTTTTCTGTATCTATCATTGCTTTCATTTGCTTTAAACCTTTAATTCCTATCAAGAAATCGAAATCTTGTAAAGTATCGAATTCTAAAAATTCCAGGCTGAATCCTATTATGTTCACTTTCTTTTTATATTTAATTAATGATTTGCCGTGTAAAGTAGCTGTTTGTTTTTTCTACTTCTATCCTTTTGGATTTACATAATTTTCTTCTCCACAACTATCAATTAAAATATGCAATGAGTTACCTTCTTCTGTGGTCCTTACAAGCGTTGGTAACCCATGCCTTAGAATAAAAAAATATTATTCCTGTTCATATTCTATGTGTGATTGTTGATCGTGTATAATTTACTTGATCCGTTGATTCTTCGGTTGTATATTAGCATGACTTGTATTATCTCATTCTCGTTTGTATCCCAGTGCTCCTGCTACTTTCTTAAATGGATTTTGATAATTCTGTCGAGGCTGCGGATTTCGTGGTGGTTGTTGCTGATTTTCGTGGTAATCACCATTAAATTGTGTTATTCATTCAAACATATTCAGATCCACTTCTTCTGGTCTGGTGTAGGAACATATTTGTTCTGTTCGTTGTGGAATGGTTGCCCTTCTTCCTAATTGTAGTTCGGATAACTGTCGTTGCAGGTCGGCGACTGCGTTGGTTAATGCAATTAAATTTGCTGGTTCAGTCATTTTGCTGATTTATTTGTTTATTTATTTTATTAAAAATCGGTCTCCAGTTGTATTCTTGGATCGCTGCTTGATATGGTATTCTTTCTATGAAAGCGTTTTGTTTGCCAAGGATGGTATATTGATCCTTTACCTGCAATTTGTTGTCGTGTTAGGATTGACGTTGTGTGGGATGACGCACTGGTAAACTTCTTGGATGGTTTAAATGAATCCTTTATTTGTTTCCAGGGACTAGGTTCTTCCATTTCAGGCAGACTGACAAAAGATATTATTGAAGAACCTTTTTTTATTGCTGCCCCACGTTGGGCGCCCGTTAATTTATTTACTCGGGATAGAAATAAAACAAATATAATTTTAAGTCAATCAATGAGATTCCTACTGCCTGATCCTTTATTCGTATAATAATTCACAGTATACACATGTACTTAAGTATTGAATATATTAAACTTAACCGTACCTTTACAAGTGGTATACAGAACTTGTTACTCGGCAGTCGATAATGATAAAGTGACTTAGAGGCTATTGTTCCTGTGGTTTATATAGGCTATGCTTATCGCTGCTTATACTATTGAGATGCTGGTTGTTTACTAGTAAAAAACTATTTGGGTTGTTATTGTTTGTTGTACTGATAGTGCATTTCTATTGTTCCAAGATAAAGTTCTTTTGATGATTTTTCTTTAACCGTCCGGTCAATGACCAAACTTTCACCATTCGTTCAATGACCGGGTACCCAAGTGGAGCAGATGTAGAAGTCGTTAGTTTACTAAATAAAATTTTTTTTCTGTGTAAGTTGGCTACATGGCATAGAAAATAACTATATATGGGGACATAGTCTAAGCGGAGTGCTAAGGTCAATGGATATTTAGGTACATACGCCATCCCTCTCCCCTTTCCATTTCGGACGAAATTTTTGTGCGAAAAAGATGTGGACCTAATATAATATAAACAACAATTTTTTGGCTAATCTATACACATTTAAATTAATTTTCACACCGGAAATGGCTGATATCATTATACGCCATACTAATAAAAATGCAATCTCAACGTATACAGCATATAATGAAAAAAATCCAGAAAAAAAAACAATTGCAGTGGAAAAATCTCGAGCTGCAGGAATTTTATGCATTTTTGACAATGCAAGGGAAAAGTGGCAGCTGTATTCATATCCATTATATCGCGCAGCAATGAGTATCAATCGCTTCTGGAATATTATTCGTTTTATTCGATTTGACGATGCCAATACTAGAGCTCAGCGCTTAGAAAGTGATAAAGCTTCTCCAATACGAGACATTTGGACAATGTTAAATAGTAATTTAGCAAAACATTATAAACCAACAGAATACCTAACAATCGACGAGCAACTTTATCCATACCGAGGTCGAACTAGATTCACTCAATACATTCCATCAAAGCCAGCTAAATATGGAATTAAAGTATGGTGGATATGTGATGCTGAAAATTCGTATCCACTTACTAGACAGCTTTACACTGGGAAATCGAAAAATGGTCGTGGGAAAAATGTTGGTGAAAGAGTTGGTAAAGACTTGGTGGCACCATACAAAGGATCCGGTAGAAACATCACAATGGATAATTTCTTCACAACTCTTCAACTAACAAAATTTTTACTGTCTTGGAACTTGAAGAAAAATAAAATGTTGGTACTCTGAAGAAAAATAAAGCATACATTTCACCAGCAATGGCTGTTTCAAAAACTTGAGAGGAATTATCCACTGTGTTTGGCTTTCATGAAAAAGTAACCCTATGTAGTTATATGCCAAAAAAACAAGGTAGTAATTATGCTATCATCAATGTATGACGAAGCAAAAATTAGTGATAGTGCAAAGAAAAAAACCTGAAATCATCGATTTTTATAACTGGTCTAAAGCTGGAGTAGACAGGATGGATAAAATGCTTGGTAGATATACTACAAAAAGATCAACTCAACAATAGCCTCTAGCATTTTTTTACAATATTCTCGATAGTGCCTGCCTTGCAGCATATATTCTGTATTATGAGTATAATAAAATGCTTGCTAAAAATCGTATGAACGACGCTTATTTTATCGGCAATTGGGCAGAGAGCTGTGTACTCCATTCATTTCTCAACGAAAGTGGCGATTGAATCTCTTCTTGGTCGAGCTGTCAATCCAAATGCGCAGCCAACATCATCTGTATTATTGAGACCTCAGAAGCAGCGCGATTCAACTGGAAGGAAAAAGATTATTGGTGTATGCTATGAATGTTTTCAAAGTTTTTTTTTTTTTTATTCAAGTTAAATTTACAATCTGTCTTATTGTTAATAGACAATAAGTAAATGTGCTGTTAAGGTACAAACAAATTGTGAGTGTTACTTCATTAAGTGACCCTCTGTTTAGTGATAGTATAATAAAAATAAAAATCCAAACTACATACATACTAATTTACATAATTATTTGCTAATTTCTTTATGTTAAAATAACATAATCATACACTAGTTTGTGCTAAAGTTATGTATTTGCATTACGTGCATGCGTGCTGGTTTACAAGTTTAATATGTCTTTTCTTTTTAACCTTGTTGTAGTGAGTGCCTGTAGTAATGCCACTGCTAAAGGGATTGGGATGGATCTCTAACCTGATTTTGTATCTTTCACTAAACTTTTTTATTTCATCTTTCACTTTACATTTTTTTAAATCTCTGTGAATAGTTTGATTTGAAATATACCATGGAGCTTATATAGCTTTTATAAATTAGCAGTTTATTTTCAAGAGAAAGAACAGATTTTTTACCCAGAAGCCAATAAAGACTTCTCAATTTTATATTAATTTGTTCTTTTTTCGCTTTTACATGATATTTCCAGGTAAGCCTTCTATCTATGTATAACCCCAGGTATTTCACATGATCACTAACAGGTATGGCTGTATTAAAAATTTTGATTGAAGGACAATCACCTTTTCTTAGGGCAAAAGTAACATGGACAGATTTGTCTGAATGACTTTAATGTTCCACATCTTGAGCCAGTCTTCTAGTTGGAATAAGTAATTTTGTAGTATGTCAGAGATTCTGAAGGCACTTTATTTGAAGTTAGGACTTCTCTGTGGTACGCCTGATTTTATTTTATACATACTTGAGTACTCATTTCCAACCCTAACATAAAATTGTCTATCTTTTAAATAAGATTTAATAAGAAAGAAAAAAGGAGCAGGTAAATTTTTCTTTAATTTGTAAAACAGTCAGGGGTGCCAGACTTTATCGAATGCTTGATACCAGTAGACTTATGGGGCGATACGAACTAACTAAGTTTTCGGGTTTTTTTTGGTTTAGCAATCATAATTATTTCTGCACATTTCCAGGCTGTAGAAAAGTGCTGAAGCCTTAGTATAACATTGAATATAATTGTAAGAGCTCGCATGGACTTCTCAGTTAGGTGCTTTAGTTCTGCGTGGTCTATCTGATCGTAGCCTGGGCTTTTTTTGTTGCTGCATTTTGCCAGTTCCTCTTTCACTTCTGATAAAATAATACGCCTTATTGGAAAATCCATTTGGCATGGAGTATCCAAAAAGTGCATCACTTCCCTTTCATCAGAAGCATTAATAAAATTAAATGGTGTGAATACTTCATTTAAGTACTTAGCAAACGCCTCTGCTTTATCCTCATCTGACCGATGTCATGAATTGCTGGAGTCTTTTATTGGAACCTTTCTGACTTTTGGGCGTTTGAGAAATTTTGTGGCATTCTACACACATTCAGAGCGAGTTGTGTTAGGGCTAAGGTTGGTTAAAAAGGTTTCAAGGAAGTTTTTTTTTAACTGCTTAAGCCTTATTTTTAAATATTTAGTAGCTCTGTTTAAAATTAATTTGTCACTTGGATTCTGGGTCCTTTGCCATATTTTCCTCAACGATCGTTTTTCCTTTATTAGGGTTTTGATTTCCGCAGGGATAAAGGTACTGTTTACTACAAAAGTATCTTGTGGAGTTGAGATAAAACCTGCTTCTACAATGGCGTTGTTAAATTTTTCAACAAAGCCGGCTAATTGGCCAGTGGTTCTTAAGTTAACACTAATTACAACACTAACAATATTATTGTCTAACCAGTAAGAAAATGATGGAATATTAGTACGTGGAGTCACAATTTTTGGTTTACTTTGAAAAATTATAGGTGATGATTGGAGTACCGCAATTAAGGATGAGTGATCAGAGCTTAGTTCAAAGTTTTCTTCAATTTTTAGCAAATTACTAGAGGCCTGAGTACACAACAAAATCTAATAGATCCGGAACTTTAGTGGGATCCAATGGCCAGTAGGTAGGCATACCGGTCGAGAGAACTGATAAATTCCTATTCATAATGCATTTAAATAGTTCGTTACCTTTCGGATTATTTAAGCGAGAGCTTCACCAAGGGCGCTTTGCGTTAAAGTCTCCTCCGAGTAAGAATGTCGAGCCGAATTCGCTAAACATATTTTCATATTCTATGCACCTGAATGTGTGCCTGGGTAGAAAGTATCCAGCGCCAATAGCTATTGATCGGGTGTTTGTTTTGATTTTTATGCGTGAAATTTGCATCGAAGGTGAACAAATTTCTTTCAATGGTTCATATTTAATTTTTGAGTTAATAATCACCGCCGACCCGCCCCGGGCTCTACCCCCAGGGTGGTTACAATAAACTATGTCGTATCCTCTAATTTTAAAAAATGATCTTTGTGAAAAATGAGTTTCGGAAACTAAAAATACATCTATACCACTTTTGTTAAGAAATGTTTCGATTTCGTTAATATGGTTGACAATACCGTTGGCATTCCAAATTGCTATTCTTAAGTTTAGTTGCATACTTTGTTCAATAAACTATTGATTATTGCTAATAAATTATTTATCTGAGCAGTCTGTGCATTAATTATTTTCTCAATTTTTTCTAAAAATTGATCGAGGTTAGTTGTTTTTACAGCATCAGCATACGAGGCCATGTTGTTTGTTTTGCTGTTGAAAAATGAATTTTGTTTTTGCAAATTTGTGGATTCTGTGGCATTGTAAACAAGCGGACTCTCCATCGTACGTGCTTTGCTAGCATCATATTTAGTTTTAAGTGACTGGTGTACTTGACACCCGCGATAGTTAGCTGGATGTTCGTGCTGATAGTTTGCACATTTGGCAGGAGCATTTCTGTCTTTGGTACATTCGGTAGTGTTGTGATTAGAGTCGCATTTAAGGGGTTACATACGTCCAGCAGCACCAAAATGCAAAAATGCGCCAAAAGAAAAACTCTTTTAAGAAGGGATAACAATAGAAATGAATATAAAAAAATTTTATACAATGTTTATTGGTATAGTTTAAAAAAAAAATATTTTTTAATTTTTCTTTACAAAAATTAGTACTTAAAATATCACGTGCCACAAAGTACAATAAAAAAAAGTTGCTCCACGGTCTGCATGATAACTCATACAGTTTTTAACATTTTTTGATGCGTTTTTTTTTTTAATATTCGAAAATGTTTTCTCTATAGTCTGTCGAGCCGAATTTTTTAATTTCGAAAAATTTTCCAATTTACGGAATTTAGAAAAAAAAATGCGTTTTACGTCATAAATGTCACACTTTAATTATGTTTATAAAATTTTTTAATAAAAATATCAAATTTGATCGAGGTTAGTTGTTTTTACAGCATCAGCATACGAGGCCATGTTGTTTGTTTTGCTGTTGAAAAATGAATTTTGTTTTTGCAAATTTGTGGATTCTGTGGCATTGTAAACAAGCGGACTCTCCATCGTGCGTGCTTTGCTAGCATTATATTTAGTTTTAAGTGACTGGTGTACTTGACACCCGCGATAGTTAGCTGGATGTTCGTGCTGATAGTTTGCACATTTGGCAGGAGCATTTCTGTCTTTGGTACATTCGGTAGTGTTGTGATTAGAGTCGCATTTAAGGGGTTACATACGTCCAGCAGCACCAAAATGCAAAAATGCGCTAAAAGAAAAACTCTTTTAAGAAGTGATAACAATAGAAATGAATATAAAAAAAATTTTATACAATGTTTATTGGTATAGTTTAAAAAAAATATTTTTGAATTTTTCTTTACAAAAATTAGTACATAAAATATCACGTGCCACAAAGTACAATAAAACAAAAGTTGCTCCACGGTCTGCATGATAACTCATACAGTTTTTAACATTTTTTGATGCGGTTTTTTTTTAATATTCGAAAATGTTTTCTCTATAGTCTGTCGAGCCGAATTTTTTAATTTCGAAAAATTTTCCAATTTACGGAATTTAGAAAAAAAGTGCGTTTTACGTCATGAATGTCACACTTTAATTATGTTTATAAAATTTTTTAATAAAAATATCAAAAATCTGGCTCGACAGACTATAGAGAAAACATTTTCGAATATTTAAAAAAAAACCGCATCAAAAAATGTTAAAAACTGTATGAGTTATTATGCAGACCGTGCCGGGAAAAGTAGTTTCGAGAAAAACGCGTTTAAACTTTCACCTGTGTGTATAAAACCCTCGTCGGGCGGTCTGATTTTCTACCATAACTTTGTATCTATGGGGAATTTTTACAATCGACTTTCACAGAAATACGCCTAAAACTATAAAGAATAATAAACTATAAAAAAAATCGATTTTTTTTAAATTCTGGACGTGTGTAACTCCTTGACGCAAGCATAAGATTTGTTACAATAACTTTTCGTGTGCCCAAACTCTTGACATCTGTGACATTGGACAATGGAATTAGTTTGCTTTGGTGGTACCACCTGAACGACTGCATTAACTAAGTATCTGATGTCATAAATGTTTTTGTTGTTCTTAGCTGGTTCAATATCGACGAAAAATAAGGGGAGTGGGCGTTTGTCTGCACGGCTTGTAATGTTGCTGACTCTTCTTACACGATGACCAAAATTTTCAATTTCTTTCTTAATCTCTTCAATTTCAGATTTAGGATGAAGATTTTTAATCACCACCCGAAAAGATCGCTCTTGCTTGATCTGGTATGTGTGAAATTCCATATTCTTTTCATTCAAATATTTAACAAGAGAGCGGTAAGCTTCAATTGTTTTTGTAGTTATTCTTGTTTGTCCATCTGCTTGTGTTTTGTAGTAGAAATTAGCTTTGTTTATGACTTTGGAGAAAGCAAGTACAATTCCACTAATATTTGACACATTTGGTATTATGATTGGCGGTGGTCTGTTTGCTGATTCAACACTCACTTCTTCGTTACTAGTGGTTACATTGTTGTCATTGTTGTTGTCGTTTTCCTTATTACTAAGTATCTCAAACCTGTTTTCGTTGTTGTTGTCAGTATCGATATCCACTCTGGCTAGTTTTCGTCAAGATGAAAGAGGAGAGTTAGGGGCTGCTCTTCGTTTATTGTTCACTGTCTGCCATCCAGTGTCAATTTTCGGCATGGTTAAGCTAATTGCACTGCTTATGCACTCAGTCAGTTTTATCACCTTTTTTTCTCTTCAAACCGCAGTCTCAGTCAGTAAGAAAAATTCACTATGCGCGCACTTGTTATTCGGCCCACTGACAATACTGTACTGTTTTCAAAGTGAATTCAAAAAACGTCGCAAAACTAGAAAAATATGTTCAGTATGTGAGAAACCTATTTGTAATGAACACTGTATTACAACCACGACATGTGAAGGATGTGCAGAACAATTGAATATACTTTAATTCTTATATAACACTGTATCATAATAAATAAAACATTATAAATAGATAAATAGTAAAAAATAGAAAATAATATTACTAAAATAAATAAAAACGGCGTTATTTTGTTCTTACTACCTATTTTTGTTATTATTTATAATAAGAATTATTGTTAGAATTAAAAAAAATTGTAAACTATATTGTCTCTTATTAATTTAAAAATATAATTATCTGAATCTTCTTCTTCTTAATTGGCGTAGACATCGCTTACGCGAGTATAGCCGAGTTAACAACCGCGCGCCAGTCGTTTCTTCTTTTCGCTACGTGGCGCCAATTGGATATTCCAAGCGAAGCTAGGTCCTTCTCCACTTGGTCCTTCCAACGGGGTGGAGGTCTTCCTCTTCCTCTGCTTCCCCCGGCGGGTACTGCGTCGAATACTTTCAGAGCTGGAGTGTTTTCATCTATCCGTACAACATGACCTAGCCAGCGTAGCCGCTGTCTTTTAATTCGCTGAACTATGTCAATGTCGTCGTATATCTCGTACAGCTCATCGTTCCATCGAATGCGATATTCGCCGTGGCCAACGCGCAAAGGACCATAAATCTTTCGCAGAATTTTTCTCTCGAAAACTAGCAACGTCGACTGATCCGCTGTTGACATCGTCCAAGCCTCTGCACCATATAGCAGGACGAGAATTATGAGTGACTTATAGAGTTTGGTTTTTGTCTGTCGAGAGAGGACTTTGCTTCTCAATTGCCTACTCAGTCCGAAGTAGCACTTGTTGGCAAGAGTTATCCTGCGTTGGATTTCTAGGCTGACATTGTTGGTGGTGTTTACGCTAGTTCCAAGATAGACGAAATTATCTACAACTTCAAAGTTATGACTGTCAACAGTGACGTGAGTGCCAAGTCGCGAGTGCGACGACTGTTTGTTTGATGACAGGAGATATTTCGTCTTGCCCTCGTTCACTGCCAGACCCATTCGTTTTGCTTCCTTGTCCAGCCTGGAGAAAGCAGAACTAACGGTGCGGATTTTGAGGCCAATGATATCAATATCATCGGCATACGCCAGCAGCTGTACACTCTTATAAAAGATTTTACCTGGAGAGATCCTTCCCGATTCTGACGGAGCTTTTGGTATTACTCAACGTCAGTTTACACAGCCGTATTAGTTTTGCGGGGATACCAAATTCAGACATAGCGACATAAAGGCAACTCCTTTTCGTGCTGTCGAAAGCAGCTTTGAAATCGACAAAGAGGTGGTGCGTGTCGATTCTCCTTTCACGGGTCTTTTCCAAGATTTGGCGCATGGTGAATATCTGGTCGGTTGTTGATTTGCCAGGTCTAAAGCCACACTGATTTTTTTTTTTGTATAGTAGGGGGAAGCATCGAAGGCCGAAGTGCGGAACTTTAATCCGCTAAACCTAACCTACTCCCAACTCAGGATTCTCCCGCGGAACCATCGGCTAGGTATTACTTCGTGAGAGGGACAAAACATTTAAGTCTCCTCTATTGCGCGGACTGACGTTGAAAAGCTCTCAGTTTGGTCATTATGATGAGTGTCGTTAAATTACCGACCGTAAAACTACCACCGAGTGTGGTTTTTAGCTTTTCCTTTGTAACCGAAAATCCAGGACAATAAAATAATAAATGTTCAGAGTGTTCTATATACTCTGTACACGTCGGACAGTTCGGACTAATGTCATTGTGGAATCTGAAAAGGTAGCTTCTAAAGCATTCATGTCCATTACGTATTTGGGCCAAATGGAAATCTAAGTCCCCATGTCATCTGTCTATCCACGAGTGGATGTCCGGTATAAGTCGATCGGTCCAGCGCCCTTTGGATGAGAAATTCCACCGCTGCTGCCACATTTTAGTACTCTTGTTTCTCTCCTCTGTCCTTGCCGATACTGCTTTAGGCGTTGATAATTGATATAAATGCTCGAGTTCATCTCCCTGGACGTCAATGGGCGGCATGCTGGCTAATACTTCAAGAGCGTCGGTTGACATAGTCCGGAAAGCACTTATTACTCGAATTGCAGAAAGCCTATGTACTGCAATTATTTGTTTAGCATACGCTTTTATATCCATTGCCTGTATCCATACTGGTGCCCCATTCAGTATTACGGAATTCATTGCTTTCGCTATTAAGAATCGCCGGCTGGAACACACACAGCCTCTATTGGTCATTATTCTCGATAAGGAATTATAAATTTTGTTTGCCTTGGCGGAAGAATACTCCCAGTGTTCTTTAAATTTTAATTTGGAATCCAATATTACTCTCAGATACTTCAATTTCGCCTGCGAAGTAATCTTGCATTTCCCTATGGTGATCTCTATTCGTTCTCCTATCTTCCTAGTGCTTATGAGTAAAACTTCTATTTTTTCCTCCGCCAGTTTCATGCCCACAGAAGATAACCATTGGCGTAGACTATTGCACTTATTACATTTATTTCTCAGGTCGGCTAATTGTTTGGCCACTGCTACCACCATGAGGTCATCCGCATAAGTTACTAGTTTCACGTCTGCTGGTTGCTGTCTTCTTAGCACCCCTTCGTACATAAGGTCCCCTAATAGTAGGCCCAACACTGAGACTTGGGGTACTCCACTCGAGATAGATTAGCTCTTGGGGCCTTCATCCATATCAAGCAGCTCTCTGTTTTTAAAATAACTTGTTATTAAGTTTATGAGGTATTCAGGGGCCCGTATTTCATGCAGGGCTTTGATTATGTCTACCCATTTTGCCGAGTTGAACGCATTCTTGACATCCAGTGTAATCAGTGCGCAGTACTTTTTTGTATCACCTTTCCATCACCACTTACTGCACATTTCGGAATCTCGTTGACTTTTCGTAGTGCGTCAATAGTGGATCTCTTTTTTATGAAGCCGTATTGTCTCTCTGATAATCCGGCGACTTTTTGGATTGCTAGTTCCAAGCGGTTTCTTACAATGCTTTCGTACACTTTCCCAATCGTGTCGAGCATGCAAAGAGGTCGATATGATAAAGGTTCTTCTCGTGGCTTTTTTGGCTGTGGGAGTAGAACCAGGCGCTGTATCTTCGGGGAACACCTCTTCTAATATACACGCATTGTACATGTTAACAAACAAACTGGGTCTAAGAGTTATGGCTTCTTTAAGGGCTCTATGGTATACCATCTATTCCAGGCGCTTTAGAGTTTTTGATTTTTTTCGCTATAGCCAATAGTTCGTCTTCTGTGACTAATAGGGGTGGCTCCGTAGCTTCATTTCGTTTAATATAGGAAA
This sequence comes from Bactrocera dorsalis, assembly GCF_023373825.1. Lineage (NCBI taxonomy): Eukaryota > Metazoa > Arthropoda > Insecta > Diptera > Tephritidae > Bactrocera > Bactrocera dorsalis. The sequence goes on along the minus strand of NC_064308.1, from coordinate 12,668,846 downwards.
TGGATTCATGTGTCGGGAATAACGCTTCGACAACATTTTTCATAAATAATGCGTTCTTAGGTTGCTGCGACTTATTTTTGAATTTCGACATACAAATTTTGTATGCCGATCCCCAGGGGTCCATGTTCGCTTCTTCACATAGCTTTTCGACACAAGATCTATTACTACGGATAACGGCTGACTTCTCTGAGGCGGATTTCATTTTCTCTTCCCTGGTTTCGCTGTGCGCGACGTCTAGCTGAGGGACAGAGCTACCTCAGCTTGGCAATTTCGTCGCTCCACCGGCTTTCGAATTATAGAATGAGGCGACCACGGTGATTTGTAATTCTGCTACCCCAAGCAGTAGACCCTGCATTAAAATCACCCGCTATTATTATTAGCGATTTGCTTCTGGTCTCTAGAGACAGCTCCAGGATAAAATCTTCAAATTCTCTAATTATTCCGCTAGGACGACCATAGCAGCTTACAAAATATATACCTTGTATCTTCGCCCATGTAAAGCCGTTATGAACTTCTTTGGAGCGGGATGAGAAAGCTTGTCCTCTGCAGGCCTATATTGCTGCCTTGCCACTTATATCTTTACTCCAAGTGCTTTCCGAATGCCGCCTATATGGCTCGCTTAGTAAGGCGATATCTGTGTTCTCTTCTTGAACTGTTTGTTTTAGCAGATCTTGTGCTGCAGCGCAGTGATTAAGATTTCGCTGTAATAACCTCATTTTTTCATTGTTTTCATAATTTTTACGTGCTTCGGACAGGTCATACTTAAGACGGACAGGTCTCCTTTGCAAAGCATACAGCTCGGGGCACTTTTGCACACCTTTGCTACGTGCCCTGCAGCTCCACAATGTGTACAGAGGACAGACCGGTCAGTCAGACTGACACATTTGTGGGCTATATGACCCAGTTGGAAACACCTAAAATATAGGGTAATGGCTGAGTATTTTTGGAGACGACAGATAGACCACCCTATTTTAGTGCAACTTTAGCGTCCTGAGCGCGCAGACAAATAAGAGATATTTGTGTGCCACTTCGGGTTTTTTCCATACTTTTGACGCGTGATTTCTTCAGGTTTTGGTACCCACACTTTTTTTTAGTGCCTTGCAGATTTCTTCCGGTGTTATAATTTCGTCTAAGTCCTTACACACTATTGTAACGTTATAGGTTTTTGGCTGTATCAGCGCCATTTCACGCACCGCTCCCTCTAAGACGGTTTGAAATGATTCGGCTCTCTTGTCTGGCTGATTTTTCAGCTCGATGAGTAGGTCTCCTTTCATCGTCTTCCGTATGCAGGTCACGTCTGATCCCAACTCTTCAAGACCGCTGTCGCTTTTTATCTTCCGAAGAATATCAGCATAAGACGCTCCCTCCTTTTTGGCTATTACGATGGCGTCCGGTTTCGTTCTAATTTTCTTCTGAATCGGTTTCTTCTTTTTCACAACATCCACCCATTTTTCACCTGCGTTATGTTGACCCGTAATATTTTCCTGTATTACTTTCGTAAGCTCACTTGTCATTTGTTGCACCTTCTCAGTAGCTTTTTCGGTTTTTTCGTGGGGGGTAGGTTCCCCGATGCTTCGCGCAACCGCTTTTTGTGGATTGGGCAGAACACCCTTAAATTCCAATGGTTGGGCAAGCCTTCGTCCGACCATATTTTACAAAGAAACTGATGCATTCTCCTTTTCAGTTCTTCGTAGGCGTGTTTGAATAGCTCGGCCGGCAATACTTCGGCCCCCGCCGCTTTGTTGTTCTTCAGACGGGTAATTGCTATTCGAACTTCTTCATGGTCGGGCAATGGATCATCTGCTCCATCGTCATCGATTGGGGAATCGAGTTCGCCTTCCCCTGACGTTGTACTGTAATTGCCATTCAGCAGGTTGGAGAAGTGTTCCCTTCATAATTTTAGTATGCACTGGGAATCGGTCGCTAAATCACCTTTAAGCGTTCTACAAGAGTATGCTTCGGTCTTGAAACCTTCTGTTAGCAGCCGCATCTTTTCGTAGAATTTTCGAGTATTACCCCTGTCGGTCAGCTTATCACGCATTTCGGGCTCTTTCTTTTTTTGTCTACAAATGCGTCTCGCTTCCCTCTTCAACTCTCGGTATCTATCCCATCTCGCAAGTGTTGTGGTCAATCGTAACGGTGCGATGTAGGCGGTCTGTTTTTTCTCCGCTGCGACACGGCACTCCTCGTCGTATCGGCTGGTCTTTTGCATTTTCTGAGAACCAACGGTTTCGGTTGCAGCTGTACATAAAGATTTCGAAATGCCGTCCCACAGTTCCCCTATACCGAGTTGTTGACGAGTGCTCTCAGAGTGCAGGAGTGCAAGTCGAGTAGAAAATCGTTCTGCTGTCTATTGTGATTGCAACTTCTCGACGTCGAACGTTCCTTGTGTTTGTTGACGTACGTTTTTTGCTGCACAGAGGCGGGTGCGAATCTTGGCTGGAACAAGATAGTGGTTCGAGTCGATGTTACGTTATCGGAGCGTACGCACGTCTAGAACACTGGAAACGTGTCTTCCGTCTATCACAACATGATCGATCTGGTTGATGCCTTTTCGATCCGGAAACAGCCAGGTAGCTTGTGATGCAATCTGTACTCCAGATAACCATATTTCGGGCCAGGCGAAGTCGATCATCCTCGATCCATTTGGGGATGTTTCGTCATGGAGGCTGAATTTACCGACCGTAGTACCAAAGACAAATACCTTCATTATACATATATGCACATATTATATAATGAATGTGAAGGGAGTTTGGTATTGCGGATTCGTTTACATTAAGGTGCGACCTTTTTGTAAACCGTGTAAGTTATACACTTTAATTCGGTCAGTTTTTCGCATATTATCTCGTGTTTTCGCTAATTTATTTATTGAACAATATTTTTCCGGTTAAATTTTCTAATTGTGATATTGCTCATTTTGAGTTATTTCTTTCGTCAGGCTTTTTCGTTCAATTGGGAATCGATACTTTGCTTTTCGTCCTCGTCAACCGATTTCCAACTCTTCCGTATTTATGTCAAAAAATCAAAATGAGCAAACCAAAGCCTACTATCGCCAACCTTTCTCCAAGTAAGGAGTTTACAGACTTAAAGTCATTAAATCGTCAAAGGACGGAGGCGAAAAATAGTATTTTGCGAATAAAGCCGGGCCTTTTAGAAAAAACCATGTCGTTAGATCCAATTGAACTGGAATGTCGGCTCGACATACTAAATTCATATAGTGAAAAGCTAATGAAATGCCAATCTAAAATTGAAGAGATTGATGAAGACGACATGGCCCGAGGGGAGTAAGAGGACATAATTGTTAAAACAAAATCAATAATTAAAAATATTTTGGCCAAAAATAGAACGTCAATTGCCGAAAGATCTTTCGTAAATCTTTTAAAAATTTTATGAGTTTGTTTGAGAGCTTGGTCCATAATGATTCAAGTATCCCAGATAATGAAACATTTAACCATTTGGTTAATTGTCTGTCTGTCGAAGCTTTGGGAACTGTCAAGGCATTGGTAAGTCTCAAAAAGGTCTATGATAACAAATGTATTTTCCAACACAATTTCAAATGACACACAATGATAAAGGTGGACATTGCCACCCGAACCAAGTGGGAAGAGCAACTTGACTACGACCACGTATCATTAAGGAAGGATTACGAAAACACTTTAAATAGAACATTTCAGCAGTTAGCAGCATCTTGTTCGGGGACGAAACTCGGAGCCACAACCAGCGTGAGCTACATGAAGCAGCCACACATGGACAGTTCAAAATCAGTTTTAGTTGCTGAAGATACAAAGCAGCCAACTTGTCAAAAGTGCAAGTCAAAGGAACACCCTTTAACTGCCTGCCCCACTTTCAAGGCGCGTCCGGTACAACAGAGGTTCAAGTTTGTGAAATCGGTACCCTTATGCATACATTGCTTGCGTAAGGGGCATACTGTATCCAAGTTCAGAGCGGATCGATGTCGTGTATGCAATCGATCGCATCACACATTGTTGCAACAGTATCCTATTTCCTTCCCCGCTGCACCTCATCCGCATCCATCAACCACACACGCAATGCATACAGCGAGTATGCCGGATCGGGTAATGTTGGCGATAGCTGTTATTCAAGTGAGGACCAGTTATGGTAAATACCTGCCCGTGGGAGCGTTGCTGGACTCAGGCTCCCAAGTCAACTTTATGACGGAGGACTTGTCACAAAAGTTGCGGATTCGACGCTGTTTAAACGAAGGCAAGAAAAACGCCATATTTTATTTTAAATAAGTTATTTTAATTAGCAAAGGTAATTTTGTTGTTTTACATTTAATTACAAAATATGTAAAAAATTTAAAGGTACTCGCTATGTGCGAATATACGATTAAAATCCACGGCAAGCGAACGAAACAGTGTCCAGATGATTTTTTATTAAAAATATTGAGTGTAGCGCGCAGCATTGTTGTCGATAGATGTAAATACGCGAAAGTGAAGTTGAGTGCGATGATCCAGTCCTTTTGTTAGTTGCTGCTGGCCGTGTAAGTGATGTCTTCATGCATGTTCTTCTCAGTTGTTGCGTGTGATGTTATAATTAAGTGTAATATGTTAGGGTGTGCTAGTTTTTCCAAGGTAGAGTGAGGGGAGGCTTGACTCATTTACACATACTGGGCCCCTAGGCGAATATTTTGCTTAGTTTTATACGTACTATATATGCCGTAACGTGTTTTTCGGCTTACTGTTGGTGGAGTAGCCGAGGGCGCAGAATACTTCCTGCAAATGTTAAAAACTGCTTTGGTTCTAAACATTTTACTAAAGAACCGTTTTTGGTTGATTCTTTTACAGATTTATTATTTGTAATTTTATTTGAATTTTCCTTACAACGGTTTATCGGCAATCGTTTGCATTTTTTTATTATTATGAAATATAGCGACACCACGTCTGACTCAGATATGACCAGAGTGCGTGCTTTTCATCTTTGAGGTTTGAGCTTTGGAATTAGAGGGATTTTGCGAGAGAGTGGCCAGTAATTGCGAACGACTTCATTTAGAATTATAATTTCTTTAAGTGGAATGTTGAAGTTGTACAACAGATTCCCACCAACTACCCTTAGGAGGAGCGCTTATGTAGGTGCGATAAGAGCTACCTTTGCTTTTGGTAAGTCTGGGTGCGTCACAGTGTCGCATTGGGCATATGGTTAACCTTAATTTTGAGTATAAATGAAATTATTTTTTATTATTTCAAAATTATTAGGCACAAGTCTGTGACAGATGTCTATTTTTCGACCTTTTGAACAATTTTTTTATATATTGTGTTTAAGTGCGTACATAGGCTGCTATATATATTTCTGGACTAGGCAACACTAAGTGTTGCCAGGAGCAATCTGATATTTCCATTGGAAAGTTTGACATTTTTTAGCATAACATCACTCAGAACGTTTTGTCATTTAATCGTGAATTGTTTTATTTACAGGGAATTAAAAAATTCATCTCGGCCAAAAAAATGGAATTAACTCGTGAACATTTTCGTGCGATCATTTTTCACAACTTTCGACGTGGATTATCACGACGAGAGTGCATCGATGAACTAAAATCTTTGTATGGCTATGAAGCACCATCCAATAGCACTATGAAAAACTGGTAAAACGAATTCAATCGTGGCCGACGCTCGCTCAAAGACGAATTCCGTGAAGGTCGTCCAAAAACAGTCGTTGTGCCAGAAATAATCGATGCCGTCCGTGAAATGATAATGCAATACCGTCATGTAACATACCTTCAGATAGAGGCATGCCTATGCATTTCTCCCACCAGCATACATTCGATATTGCATGAACACCTGGCCGTAAAAAAGGTTTGTTCTCGTTGGATCCCGCACAATTTGACAATCGCTCAAAAAAAGGCTCGTGTGGATTGGTGTAAAGAAATGCTGAAAAAATACGATCGCGGTTCTTCAAAAGACGTTTATAAGATCGTCACAGGTGACGAATCATGGATCTATGCGTATGAGCCCGAAACAAAACAGCAATCGACCGTGTGGGTATTCTAAGACGAGCCAAATCCAACGAAAAAAAAAAAAACAAAAAAACCATTTTGGTTGATATATATTCTTATTTCCATATAGCTCATAATTTTTGAATCAGGATTTTGTATAGTTTTTGGAGAAAGCCATCCTGCGGGGTCGAAAAGTAGCATATATTTGGGTTTTTTATATTGTTAGATTCTTTTTTTCTACCAATATGTGGAATACTGGAAAATTGTTGCTCTAGTGGTAGTCGTACGACGTACCGGCCATTATTTGAACGAGTAGTTGTGACTCTAGAAGAGGCTTCAAAGTTCTGATTCTTTATAGTTTTATTTGATAGGGGAGGGAGTTTTCTTACTCGTATCTCTCGAAGTTTCTTCTGTTGTGAATTGAGGCTTTCGTTCGAGGTTTCCTCAACTTGAGTTGTTATGGACGTAATTGGTTCTGAAATTGGTCTACTTTGAGTTTCGCTGTGTAGCGAAATTTTTGTGCCTTTGAGTTTTGTGCCTTGAGTTTCTTGGCAATTTTTAGTATTTTGGTTTTCTGTATTTGAGTTGTGATATCTGCCGTAATGAAGCATTGAATTGTGTCTTTTGTGACAATATAAGCAATTAATTTTGCTTCTGCAATTTTTATACGTATGCGCATGTGACAGGCAATTTGTGCAAAGTCTTTTTGACCTGCCAAATTATTTCGTTCGTTAATTTTTAAGTTTTTTAACTTCTCGCAAGTTTTAAGCTTATGCCCTCTTGTGCATAGTTCGCATGACGTATATTTTCTTTGTTCGAATGTGAACGATTGTGTTTTGTTATAAATTCTGTTTGATTTGTTTTTGCTTCTAGCTTGGGGTCTATTGAAGCTTACATTCAGGTCGTGATTAATGTTCTTATTTCTGACTATTTTTTCTTCTACTCTTTCCGCAATTTCATATTGGGAGGTCAGAAAATCTTTCATTTGTCGCCACGTTGGGCACTTCTTTCGTGATGAGAGCGATTGCTTCCACAAAAATAACGATTTTGCTGGTAATGCGGTGGTGCAAATGTTTACAAGAAGAGGATCCCAATTGTGTGTGGAAATAATTAGTGTCGATAGAATCGACAAACAATTTGAAACAGTGGATTCTAGTTCGATGAATTCTACACTCGTTTCCTTTTTAATTTTTGACAAGTTCATTAGTGTTGTTACTTGTTTATCGACCAGTATTCTTTCGTTTTCGTATCTAGCTTTTAGAGCTTCCCAAGCCAAATTGAAGTTATCGTCATTTAATGCGAACTGTTTTACTATGACGCCTGCTTGACCCTTTGTTTTGTATCGGAGGTGATACAAATTTTGTGCTTTTATAGTTCTGGATGGTTGATGTAAGCGGCTGTAAACATGTCCCGGAAGGGCGGCCATTCTTCATAACCTCCATAGAATGTTTCTGTGTCATATGCTGGCACCTTGAGGGGGTGTTTGAACTTGCCTTTTGACTGTCTATTGGTGGCAGCTCTACTCTACTGTGGGGAGTAGGTGCAATTTCTTTAATAAGCTTTAGTTGATCGGAGATCATAGCTTTTGTTTCTTCGTACTGGTCTAAGCAGTTTTCGTATATTGCGTAAGCTGAGGATTTGAAATTGTGTGTATCTGAATCGTCAGAATCTAGAATGGCGTCATGAGCCGCTTGGAGGCGAGTCCAAATTTTTTTAAGATTTTGGGTTTTTACTTCTAATAACGATTCAGAGTTTTCGTGAATCGGTGAGGAGGCAAATCTAGTGTAGTATCTTATTAAACTGTCACTTTGTGAAATGAACTTAACAACCTGTTTTGAGCATGTAGCTCCTGCAGGTGTATTTTGAATTGTGTCATTGTGAATCATTTTTGATATATTGTGTATTAAAATATTTCTCAAACGAATTTAAATTTGATTATACTGATTTGAATAAGAAAATTGAACTGAAACTTTTTTAGGTAAATGTTTTTATTTTCAGTTTAGGTTGCTAACAAACGAATATGTTATTTCGTGTTATTATTACCGTTTCTGTTTATTTGCAAAATAATAATATCTATTTATTTTTATTTTAGTTTTAAGTTTGCAAATATCAAATATGTTAGTATTTGGGTACACCCTAATACTTGGACTTGTATGTATGTATGTGCTTATGAAGGTACTTATTAGGGTGTCCGTTATTTACCAAATTGATTATTTGTGACGTGACGCCCCCTAAACTTTTTGTTTTTAAAAAAATATCAGGTCATAAAAAGCCCTTAATTTTCATAATAAACCTTGCCCCAAACACGATACATTTCCCATTGAAATTACATGGGATTTTGCCATTTTCTACTAATATTTTTTTTTTCTGGAACTTTCTCGTTTGTAGGAATAAAAATTCTTGTATAGAATTAAATGCTCTATAAAAAAGTCTGGACAATTTTTCTATATTCCCACTCCTTTAAAAGTTATTCAAAGTTAAAGTTAACTTCTGGGTATTTTCTGGAATTTTCGAACTTTTACGGCATTTTTTTTGTAAAATTCAATTGTTTATTCTAAAATAAACATGCATATGGTTTTAAAATAAAAAATAAGAAAAATTTGCAAAACAAATCAAATTTAAACCAGATAAGGCAGCGTGTACCTGGATAATGGTGATGCCAAATTGCACAGTATAAATCATATAAATTAAATGATTAATCGTTAACAACATGTGATTAATTACTCTTCATGTTTCAGAGTTTTTCTGCCGTGACATCAGAGAAATTATATTTTTTAGAATAAACAATTGAATTTTCAAAAAAAAAAATTCAATTTGCCGTAAAAGTTCGAAAATTGCAGAAATTACCCAGAAGTTAATTTTAACCTTGAATAACTTTTAAAGGAGTGAGCATATCGACAAATTGTTCAGACGTTTTTTATAGAGCATTCAGTTCTGTATAAGAATATGACTTTTTTATTCCAACAAACGAGAAAGTTCCAGAGAAAAAAAAAATATTCGTAAAAAGTGGCAAAATCCCATGTAATTTCAATGGGAAATGTATCGTGTTTGGGGCAAGGTTTATTATGAAAATTAAGGGCTTTTTATGAACTGATATTTTTTTTAGATGGAAAACTAAAAGTTTAGGGGGCGTCTCGTCAAAAATAATCAATTTGGTAATTAAGGGACACCCTAGTACTTATGTTTTGTGCAATTGAGAGCTCGCCGAGGAGATCAATGGGCTATTTACATAAGTATGCGCGAATTGTTGTGCTTTTATGAGTAGGTATGGTTATCTTATGCAATTGAGAGGTCGTTAGAGAGATCAATTCGCATTTTGTACGCAATCCTGCTTCTTATACCCTGAACACGGTATATTAAGTTTGTCACGAAGTTTGTAACACCCAGAAGGAATCGTCGGAGACCCTTTAAAGTATATATATAAATGATCAGTATGTCGAGCAAAGTAGATTTAGCCATGTCCGTCTGTCTGTATACATAGGAACTAGCCCCTCAGTTTTTAAGATATCGGTTTGAAATTTTGCAAACGTCATTTTCTCTTCAAGAAGCTGCTCATTTGTCGGAACGGCCGATATCGGACCACTATAACATATAGCTGCCATACAAACTGAACGATCGGAATCAAGTTCTTGTATGGACAAATTTCACATTTGAAAAGATATATTCACGAAATTTGGTATATATTATTTTCTAAGGCAATAATGTAATCTCCGAAGAAACTGTTCAGATCAGTTAACTATAGCATATAGCTGCTATACAAACTGAACAATCGGAATCAAGTTCTTGTATAGACAACTTTCACATTTGACAAGATATATTCTCGAAATTTGGTATATATTATTTTTTAAGACAACAATGTAATCTCTAAAAAACTTGTTCAGAACGGGTTACTATAGCATATAGCTTCCATACAAACTGAACACATAGTTACTAACAGAAATGCACCTGTGAAGGATATTTAGCTTCGGGGCAACCGAAGTTAACGTTTTTTCTTGTTTTTGTTTGACAAAGAAGAAGGGTATTGCTGAATATTTGCCAATGTGGACTTTGGATAAGTATATAGTATAGTTACATACAGCTTTATATGTACCAATATCTATTTTTTTGTTTATTTTCTTCAAATTACACGACTCTACAAAAAAATTGTCGTTCTTTGTCCTAAAGTTTATTTTATAATTTCCTGATTAATTATGAACCATAAGAAAATACCCTTTTTTCGTATAAAGGTTGCTTTTGTAAAAGTTATAGTAATAATACTATATAATAATTGCATATAATTATACTATCGTTTAACCGGTTGCCTAAATAAAAAAGCAAACTTTTTCACGGCATATATTTTTTTTTCGACTAATTACGACCTAAAACATGGAAATTTACTCTAAAGTTATGGTCAAATTTTGTGTTGACCCGTGTTATCTTTATTTGTTTTAGTTTAAATAATTATTTTCTATTACCAAAATAAACAGTATTACTTTACCGTGTTATTTAATTATTTAAGGAATATTGCGACAATTACCCTTTCTTTTGAAAAATTAATAAAAATTTATAATTTTAATAAAGTAGCATGTAGTACCCGGTGTAGGGTATCAAATTACAGGCAGATTTTATGCCATATGTACATATATGTGTTCGCACTGGGGAGAGAGCGCGAGAGCGAAGTGCTCCCATATGCATTTTATGTATGTTTGTCGGTTTGTAAGACAAATTGTTTATTATGCACTTTGTTAATGTTGTTGATATATGCAGTATGTATGTATTAAAATTATGCATAGAGAAGTAAGAAATTATGCATATATATATGTATGTATGTTTTCTTCTATATTTTTTGTTTTTTTAATCCTGCTTATTATTTTGTTAAACATAAGGGGCATTGCCGGTAAGCTTAACTTATAGGCATTTATGTATAATATATAAAATTTGGGTATATGTATATAGTTTACCAACTGGTTGTTAACCGTATTATATTGATAAACGGATATGGTGCTACATACATACTTGTATGTGCATTTAATACTTAAAATGTGAAATTAATACTCTCACTCTGATTTTGGTGTTAATGTATGTACATACAGTCAGAGTCATAAGTCTACAAGCAGTCAATATAAAAATGTTTTTTAAAAATATGTACAAAATGTGTTCGCAAAACAGACGAGTTAACGAAACTTTTCTCTTTCGACGTAACAATACAAGCGATCAAAAGTCTACAATCACTTAATAATATCGGGGCATTAGTGCGTGTTAAATGTTAATTTGCGTAAATTTTAATTACATTTTATTGTGTTTGAGTTCATTTATCAGAAAAGTGAAGTAAAATCGTTAGTTTTTATAAACCCGATTTAAATATTAACTATGGTGTCTAATCGAAAAGAAATCAGTACCGGCGGAAGAACTATTATTATTGGAAGATCGCACTGTTCGGTCTATACCGTAATAAAAATCTTCAAAAGTACGGGAATCCTAACGTGAAAGCCTAGATCTGGTCGCCCACCGAAACTCGCGGTCCATGAATGTCGCTCAATTCTGAATGTGGTGAAGAAAGATCCGAGAATAACTGCATCAACAATTGCACGTAATGTGCAGGAAAGGTTCGCAAAAAATATTTCGGTCGTTACTGCGCGAAAAATTTTGAGACGGGCTGGGATTCATAGTAGGGTAGCACGAAAAAAACCTTTTGTTTCACGGATTAATAGAATAAAGCGAATTGTTTTCGCAAACAAATGTATAAACATGCCGCAGGAGTTCTGGAACAATGTGCTTTTCTCCGATAAAACGAAGTATTGTGTATTCGATATAAAAGGACGCAAATTAGTGTGGCGTAAGCGAGGTGAAGCTTTCAATCAATGCAATCTTTATCCCACTGTGAAACATGGAGGTGGTGAGGTGATGCTCTGGGGTTGTACGTCAGCCAGTGGCCCCGGCAACCTGGAATTTGTGGAGACTACAATGAATAGGCATATTTATTTAGACATTTTAAAGCGTAATATGTGATCGACTGCTGAAAAATTAGGGTTAACAAACAGGTTTTACTTCCAACAAGATAATGATGGCAAGCACACTGCAGAAATCGTACGGCTTAGGCTGCTCTACAACGCCCCCAAACAACTATGCACACCTCCACAGTCACCAGACTTAAACCCAATCGCGCATTTATGGGCACTTTTGGAAAGAAAGATGCGTAATCATTCAATATCGAGTATACAGCAGCTCAAAAACGTTATATTAGAAGAGTGATCTAAAATAACACCTCAGGAGACCAGCAAACTTGTAGGTTTAATGAAAAAACGGTTAACAGAGGTCCTAAAGCGCTGTGGATATCTAACTCGTTATTAAAAGACAAAAAAATTTAAATTTTACAATGTAACGCCTTCATAAATTTAGTGCTTGTAGACCTTTGATCACTTGTATTGTTACGTCGAAAGAGAAAAATGCCATTAACTCGTCTGCCTTGTGAACACAGGCAAGAAACTTGGCACCAGCATTCTTCATTCAATTCAGTATAAGAAAAATAACACTTGAATTTAATAAATAAATAAATTGCGTTAATATTTTGAAACAAACATTTTTATATTGTAGACTTATGACTCTGACTGTATGTTTTGCTCTAATTTTCTTTCTCCACTACTGTTGCTTACTGGTGCCTACGAACATATCTTGTAGTTTTTGTTGGTTTGTGTATTATTCGCGCCCGAATGTTTGTTTTGTTTTAAGGTGCTTTAGTTTTTCGCGACCGATTTGTCTTTTATTTGGGTTTTCTTTGTTTTATTCCTGTTTTTTTCACGGCACTCGTTTGGTATTTTTTGTTACACAAAAATGTGTATGTATTCCCGTGTATCAATTTGTATTTGCTTTGATTTTCTTTGTAATTTGTTTTTGTGTTTGTCAGTTCACCTTTTCAGTATTTACGTATGTATACGAATATTTGTATGTAATATGTACATATGTACGAATATTTGTATGTAATATGTACATATAATTTTAGAGTACTCCACTCCACTTTCTTTTGTTTGTTTTATTTTATTTTTTTGTTCTGTGTTTAGATTTCGCGCACGTTACTTTCAGTTCGTTAAATCCCTTTTTGTTGTCTTTTCACACGCACTTTTTAGATGGGTATACATTAGGGTGTTTTTTATTGAACTATTAATTTTTTTAGTCCCGTCACGAAATTTCCTTGAAAATACCCTAAAAAAATTTCCCTGCAAATTTTAGCTCTTAATATTAACATTAAGAACTGGACCAAGGCCTATAAAAATTTTCCATAGAAAATACACAATACACTGCAATCGTGAGTTTTTATTTTTAAATTCCTAAAGATCAGAGACATTTTATGGCATTGCTTTGACTTTAGACGCATATTTCTCAGAATTGTTCACTCCATAAAAGTGCCCAGTGCAACAAAGTCGTAACTCACACCGGCAAGGTAGTACGGGGGGCTCTAAGCCCGATTTTTCCTCGAATTTCGCATTTTTTTGTATATGTCTCGTAAATGACAGAAGCTATAGAAAAAAATGAACATGACGAATTTGTGGGAAATTTGATTTGCTATAAAAAAGGTCCGAGGTCAAAATCGCTATCATTTATACTTCTCGAGATATTCGGGTTTTTAATGAAATCTATGAAAATTGCATACAGTCTTACTTAAAAAGCTGAATAACTCGTCCGAAAATGTAAAATAGTGAATAGCGACCTATTTCGTAAATTTTAGACTTTTTACTGAATATCTGTCACTTTCCGAATGGTATTTGACGTTTCCAATGTCGAAATATAGATAATTCAAATTTAAAACGTTAGATGGCCCACCCGTTATATCTTAATGTTTCATTTCTTTCACCGCACCATATATTATATGTATGTATGCCAAAATGTTTATTTCTTTTTATGAAGTTTTGTAAAAACCAATAGTGCCTTTCTGTAAGGCTCAAAGGACCACGTTTAAACGGAGGCAAGAAAAAATGCTATATTTTATTTTAAATAAGCTATTTTAATTGGCAAATTAAAAAATTTAAAGGTACTCGCTACGTGCGAATGTACGAAAGCGGACGAAACAGTATCCAGATGATTTTTTATTAAAAATACTGAGTGTGGCGCGCAGGATTGTTGTCGATAGAAGTAAATACGCGAAAGTGAAGTTGAGTGCGATGATCCAGTCCTTTTGTTAGTTGCTGCTGTCCGTATAAGTGATGTCTTCATGCATGTTCTTCTCAGTTTTTGCTTGTGATGTTATTCTTAAGTGTAATATGTTAGGGTGTGCTAGTTTTTCCCAGGTAGAGTGAGGGGAGGCTTAACTCATTTAAACAGACGCCAACACAAAACATTAAACATAATAGGAATTGGAAATTCCAATACGAAAGTGGGGACAAAAATAAGCGCGCTTGTTAAGTCCTGGGTAAATAATTACGAATTTTCGGTGGAATTCTGGATAATGCGTTGTATTTCGGCTAATCATCCAGACCATAACATAAATGTTAATGGCTGGAATTCCGCACAATATTAAATTGGCGGATCAAGAATTCCATAAATCAAAAAAGATTGATATCTTATTGGGTGCAGAACCCTTCGATCTGTTAGCGGTTGGCCAAATTAAAAGTGGCACTAATCAACTAACGCTACAGAAAACCCTTTTAGTGTGGGTTGTGTCTGGCAAATATGCCAGCAGTCTAAGTCCTCCTCCTTCTGCAACTAGCACATTATGCCAATCTGTAATTGAATTAGCGTCAGTTAATCCAGTGGTCCTAAAATTTTGGGCTTTAGAAGAATTACCTTCAGAAACAAATGGCATCAAATTCACACAAGAGCAAAAAGAGTTTGAAAAATTTTTCGTGAAAACAAATCAAGTATTGCCTTCAGGGCGGCTTCGAATCAGAATGCCCTTCTTCGTTTTCGCTTACATAAGAAAGGAAGAAAACGCTGTCACATTTTCTGCAAATGTGAAAGATAACTCTATATTGGAACAGATTGAAAAATTCTTTTCTCATCAAGTGAGTGAAATCCAAAAACTGACTAAAAGCACGACGCTACCCGCAAACTCAACCCGTTCTTGGATGAGTACTCCGATATGTCGCTTTCATTTAAGTTAATCCGAGTAGTAGATCGCTTATTAAGTAAATGCACCTCTCCCATACGATGCCAAATTTCCATTATTACTGAATAAAAATTTGCATTTCGTTATCACTTACTTACGGTTCTTGCACTTTCGAAATCACCACGTTGGGGCAAAAGCGTTGGTTGCGCTTCTTCGAGAACGCATATGGCTAATTAATGCCAGAGAAGCTGTCAGTAGAACCGTACGAAATTGTACACACTGCTTTCATTACAAGTCGAAGTTACAAATTGGAAGTTACAGTTGGAAATTTGCCAGTTGAAAGACTTCGAGCGTTACGATCCATTCTGATATGTGGCGTCGATTTTGTGGTCCCATATATGCAACTTTAAAAAAACGTGACCGACCACCAGAAAAAGCTTATATAGCAGTTTTCGTTTGCTTCACTTCAAAAGCAGTACATTTAGAACTCGTCTTAGACCTATCTACTAATTCTTTTATTTTCGGTACAGGAAATTGGTTTTTTTAAGTGAAATATTAAAAAAATTAAACTATTGAAATCACGCATCCCGGAACAATTTTAATTCTCAAAAACGCTTGAGAAATTTCATGGCCTCCGCGATTTTTTTTGAAGGAACGAATTCGATTACCTCAATTTTTGAGTACTTTTCTTATTTTATCAATGTGGAAAACTCCTCGAATAGCAATTATGGTTGGACGAAACGATTAGAATTTAAGTGTGATCTGCCCAATTCACAAAACGGGAGACCACACAATCTGCGCCAACTACCGTGGGTTAAGCCTCCTCAAGGAGGAGAAGTATAAGGTTCTATCGAGCGTATTGTGTGAAAGATTAAAACCCACTGTCAACAAACTGATTGGACCTTATCAGTGTGCCTTTAGGCCTATCAAATCAAAAACTGACCAGATAATTACCATGCGACAAATCTTGGGAAATACCCGCACCACCTCCACGTCGATTTCAAAGCTGCTTTTAACAGCACGAAAAGAAGCTGCCTAAATGCGGCAATGTCTGCATTTGGTATCCTCGTAAAACTAATACGGCTGTGTACGTTGAACAACACCAAAAGCTCCATCAGGATCGGGAAGAACCTCTCCGAGCCGTTCGATTCCAAACGAGGATTCAAACAGGGCGATTCCTTTTCGAGGCAAGACAAAATATCTCCTGTCATCGAACAAGCGGTCGTCGCACTAGCGACAAAGCACCCACGTCACTGTTGACAGAAATAACTGTGAAATCGTAGATAATTTCGTCTATCTTGGAACCAGCATCAACACCTCCAAATATGTCAACCTGAAAATCCAACACAAAATAACTCTTGCCAACAGGTGCTACTTCGGTGTAAGTAGGCAATTGTGAAGTAAACTGCTCTCTCGGTGAACAAAAACGAAACTCTATAAGCCACTCATTATACCCGCCCTGCATATGGTGCAGAGCCATGGACGATGACAACATTTGATGAGCCGACGTTACGAGTTTTCGAGAGAAACTTCTTCTCGAAAGATTTATGGTTCTTTGCGCGATGGCCACGGCGAATATCGCATTCGATGGAACGATGAGATGTTTGAGATATACGACGATATTAACATAGTTCAGCGAATTAAAAGACAGCGGATACGCTGACTAGATCATGTCCTCCGAATGAACGAAAACGGTCCAGCTCTGAAAGTATGCAACGCAGTACCCACCGAGCACTTCGCCAGGAGTCAGCAAACGCCTTTAACAAGGTTTTAACCAGAACCCCCGGTAAATGCAGCTGATTACCGAGGCCAGATAGTAGACAAAAGCAAAATCAAATATGCCATAAATAGTTTCTCATCATGCATAGCGGCAGGTCCAGACGGGACTATGCCCATAATACTGCAAAAGCTGGTAGAAGCAATGGTTCTAAGGCTTGAAAATATATACAAAGCTAGCATTAAACTATTTTACATCACAAGAAATTGGAATAGAATTAAAGTAGTGCTCCTTCCAAAACCAGGCAGAAGAACACACGATAATGCCAAGGATTTTAGACCTATAAGCCTCACCTCCTTTATGCTGAAAGTACTAGAAAGGCTAATAGACTTACATTTTAGAACAATCAATGCGGATAAGTTAAGTCCCAACAATGTAATTGAAAATAGCTACAATACAAACAACACACCATGGCTGCATTTCTAGACATAGATGGCGCCTTCAATAATATAGAAGTTAACGGCGCTGCAACAGAAAGAAGTTATTTGAGTAGTGGGACGCCTCAAGGAGAGATCCTCTCCCCGCTTCTATGGGTTGTAGCCCTGAACGAAATATTACTCCATTTGAACGGCGGAGGAGTGAAAGCAGTAGCATATGCGGATGATATAGTGTTGTTGGTATCAGGTATGTTTCCTTCAGCAGTCAGCGAGATTATGAAAAGAGTACTACGAAGATTAAACCTATGGGCTGAGAACAATGGAGTAAGTGTTAACCCGAACATAACAGAATTGATGCTATTCACACGCAGAACCAAAATCCCTCAGTCTCAACTTCTGGTACTAAACGGTACAACACTCTCTCTATCCCCCACAGCTAAAAACTTGAGGATGGAGATTAACACCAAACTGTCCTGGAAAATAAATATAGAAAAAACTAGCTGTTACCCTGTGCACTTCGCTACACCTAAATCGATTAAAACTCTTAAGGGTTTTTACTTTGTGTTTTATTTATTGTTGTAAAACTGTTACTTATTTATAAAACATTTATAAAACATATTGGTATACAACATTTTTGGTTTGTCCACCTGGCGCGTAAATGAATAAGCACCTTGGTGTTCCTACTCTCGAGCATGTGACGAACAATTGGCCGTGGGAGAAGCACGGTTCTTCCAAATTGACGTCGCACACTTGAAACGTTTGCCCTTGCGCTTTGTTGATATTCATCGCAAAGGCAAGACGTACTGGGAACTGCAAGCGCTAAATTCAAACGGCATGTCCGTTGGAATCATGGGAATGCGTGGTAAGAGTACAACTTCACCTGCTCCTTGCCATTTAGTATTGTTGCTTCAACCAAATTTGCCACAATTTTTTGACTGAAAGTCTTGTGCCATTACACAAAGTCGGTGGCTTCAGATTTCGTAGAAGTATAATGGGTGAACCGACTTTCAGGACCAAACGATGCGGTGGCAGACCGGGGGGATCCAAAGAATTCAGTTGGATAATTGACTACTTCATCTTGATTCAAAACGCTATTCAATCGATGTATATGTTGTAGCTTCTCCTGGCAGTTTTTCTTGAATGGCAAAATTGATTTCGTTGACGTGTACAACAATATTCGGAAATACACTTTCAATCAATTCTTCTTTCGATTGTAAAAGTGTACCTAAGTTGTTCGGCAATGTGATCAAACTGGTATCATCGATTGGTATTTTGCCTTCGCCAATGTCCAACAACTGCTTCGAAAACGCCGCTACGGATCGATCATTTTGCAATTGGACTCGCATGTTGATGGTAAGAGTCAGCCTTTGAACATGTCTCCACAAAACTGACGATTTTAAACATGCGTTTATTTCGTCGGCAGGAGTTGATCGAGGAATGACTGGCAAAATTTGCCGAAAATCGCCGGATAATAAGACTAATGCTCCGCCAAAAAGTTGTTGCTTTTGGCGTAAATCTTGCATTGTTCTGTTGAATGCTTCTAATGACTTTTTGTTAGCCATTGGGCACTCATCCCATAGAACTATTCCAGCTCCTTGCAAACCTTTTGCCATTGCTAAATTCCTCGATATGTTGCACGTTGGTGTTTCAACGACTTAGATGTTCAACGGTAATTTCAACTCAGAATGTGCTGTTCGGCCGCCATCAAGTAGAGTAGCAGCGATGCCTGACGAAGCAATTGCCAGCGCAATTTCTGCTGTGACCGCATAGTAGCAAGAATTAAAGAGGTCAGAAACGTTTTCCCTGTACCACCGGGCACATCCAGAAAGTAGAATCCACCGGCGTTATTGTCAACCGCTCGTATAATCTTATCATAAGCATTTTTCTGCTGAATATTCAATTTGGTAATGTTAGCTTGTATGAAAGCACGCAATTCATTGCAATCGTATTGTTGTTCACGTTGAAGCTCATGGTCAAGCATATCAATCGCTGAACGATTGGGCGCAGCTATGCCAAGTTGCGTTAATGCCTTATTCGCAATTGTAAGGCACAGATCTTCAACTAATATCAAAGCATCATTACACATTTGTAATGTATATAGCAAGTCTGCGTCCGATGCTCGACTACACGCCAAAATTAATAAGTCCTCGGTCACGCAG
The DNA here is from genome assembly GCF_023373825.1 of Bactrocera dorsalis. NCBI lineage: Eukaryota > Metazoa > Arthropoda > Insecta > Diptera > Tephritidae > Bactrocera > Bactrocera dorsalis. Next base: position 12,649,561 of record NC_064308.1, on the reverse strand, counting down.
TCTTTGTACTTATTCCACAGTTCTTGCGGATTTGACGGAAGGCATGTAGATATTATTATGGCGAATAGTACGCGTATTTGTTTTGGATGAGATGTGAGTGATGCGTCATGAAGTGCGGTGTCCCAATGCATATCATCTTCTAACAAATGCAATCGCTGACATGCTTTACGATACCTCGCACACAACTGACCGTTAACAGTTTTCAAATCATCAAATGATCTTGGTCCGCGCACGTTGACTAATAGTAGACGCAAATATAAACATTCGGCGTTGTTCGGATGGATGGTGTAAATGCGTCCTATGGCATCGGTTTTACGGACATTTGGATAACCGTCAACACGCTCCCCTTGCTTTCGTCGTTGAAATGTTTTCGATGAAGGATTCCAAGTGAAATATTGTGGTATTTCGGAATATAGCGATGTTCTTGCAAATTCATCGTTTTCACACAACTCGAAAAAGGTAGTTAGTGTTGTCCGCGGTGGTCGTGCTGCGCTCTGTTGTAACGGGTGATTTTTTTGAGGTTAGGATTTTCATGCATTAGTATTTGACAGATCACGTGGGATTTCAGACATGGTGTCAAAGAGAAAGATGCTCAGTATGCTTTGACATTTCATCATGAATAGACTTACTAACGAGCAACGCTTGCAAATCATTGAATTTTATTACCAAAATCAGTGTTCGGTTCGAAATGCTTTTTTATCGACAAATTTTGTTCAGCGATGAGGCTCATTTCTGGTTGAATGGCTACGTAAATAAGCAAAATTGCCGCATTTGCGGTGAAGAGCAACCAGAAGCCGTTCAAGAACTGCCCATGCATCCCGAAAAATGCACTGTTTGGTGTGGTTTGTACGCTGATGGAATCATTGGACCGTATTTTTTCAAAGATGCTGTTGGACGCAACGTTACGGTGAATGGCGATCGCTATCGTTCGATGCTAACAAACTTTTTGTTGCCAAAAATGGAAGAACTGAACTTGGTTGACATGTGGTTTCAACAAGATGGCGCTACATGCCACACAGCTCGCGATTCTATGGCCATTTTGAGGGAAAACTTCGGACAACAATTCATCTCAAGAAATGGACCCGTAAGTTGGCCACCAAGATCATGCGATTTAACGCCTTTAGACTATTTTTTGTGGGGCTACGTCAAGTCTAAAGTCTACAGAAATAAGCCAGCAACTATTCCAGCTTTGGAAGACAACTTTTCCGAAGAAATTCGGGCTATTCCGGCCGAAATGCTCGAAAAAGTTGCCCAAAATTGGACTTTCCGAATGGACCACCTAAGACGCAGCCGCGGTCAACATTTAAATGAAATTATCTTCAAAAAGTAAATGTCATGAACCAATCTAACGTTTCAAATAAAGAACCGATGAGATTTTGCAAATTTTATGCGTTTTTTTTTAAAAAAAAGTTATCAAGCTCTTAAAAAATCACCCTTTACATTGTCTGCAGTGAAGTAAACGCGTTGACCATTTTCGAGATGAACTGCCAAATGAAGAACAACGGGATGCCGGTCATGTATTGGGAACGATAAAATGCGCCATACCGCTTCATTGCTGCTTATATAACGGCCCATTTGGTATTGCTGAATTTCATCTATTCTCTGATAACCACTCCGAAAACTGCTATATCACTGCCTTTATTTACGTATTTGCAGATGTATTTGATCGATTTGACAGAGTTGCAATATTCTACATTGATGTGCATCAACGTCTTGATTCCGAACTTTTATGACCGTTGAATTACCGCCATCTTCAGCGGATCGACGCCGATATAATGGATATCCGTCATTTCCAGTGATTGTATCATCAACTAAAGCTCTAGGATAGCGCTTTGAACACTTATTGTCAATCATGCATGGTGACGTTGGATTAATAGCGCCGCAAGGGCCGTGGATCATGTTTTTTGTTACAACGTTGAACAATTGTGGGTCGATTGCTTCATCTGGAATTTCCGCTGAGATGACTTTATCAATCTGATCTGGTCGTATTTTTTCGAACTAACCAAATCAAGATGTGTGCATGCGGTAATCCTCTTTTCTGCCATTTGATCGAGTACATCCAGCATCGAACTTCTCCAAAAACACGAAGTTTCACAATTAAATCCATCATTGCTTTTTGCTTTTTCCTGAATACACGTGCTGTTAAGTCGGGACGATCAGTTGTTGATTGACCGGGGAACAAATGGCATTTGATGTCATTCCACTTGGGATTGCACGTGAACGTTATGAACAGATCCGGACTGCCGTAATGGCGCACATACGACATCGGATCTTGCGTATACTCGTGCATATGGCGCGGACTGCCGATGTATGTGGCTGGCAATATTGTCAGACGTCCAATGCTATTCACATTTGCATCATTCATCACGGCATCTCTCAAATGGATGTACTCTTCAGAACGCAATTTCGCTTGGTTGAATCGAATAAAGTGGACACGTTCGGTCTCGATCTTCGCATACATATCAACTAAATACTGATGGAAAAGCTTGCGACATTTCAGGATGTAGTTGTCTTCTTGTACTGAGTTTTTTTGGTGTTTCTTTGGCTATAAATGAACAATACACAAAATATTGAATCGGTAGTAACATTTCTTCGGTTTATCAATCGCATATTGATGTGATAGCCGTCATCACCTCTCCAGAATAATATCGGATACTGTAATGCATTATAACTACGGTGTAGCTCGGAAACACGCTGAAGTTGTTCGTTTCTACGGTGCAGTACAATATCTCGCGATTCAAACTGTTCACCAACGATTACCAACTCATCGATTGTTGGTGCGTTGAATCGTCTGGCATGCTGCCCCATCGGCATTTTGTCTGCTCTGATGACGATTCGATGGTTATCAGACGGCATGCGGTCCAATGCGATTTTGAACAATCGAATCAATTCAGGAAAAAACGATCAACATGCGATGTCAGTGTTTTTTTTTTTATTAATTGTAAACATCTGCCAGTTGTTTCTGTTTATTAGTAAAAGGCATTTGACAAGACTGCCAATCTATCGGCAAAACATTATTTCAGGAGAATTTGTATAGGCGGGATGTATCTTTTTTTTTTTTTTGCAAAACGTGCAATGATACACCCATTAAATTTCTTATGTGCACCCTCCAAACGGACCTCAATCACCCCTGAAAATTTCATTGAAATCGGGCAAGCCGTCTAGGAGGAGTATGCGAACAGGAAGTTTTTCCACTTAATTTTATATATATAGATAATAAATAAAGCATACTTGCAAGAGAATCTTCAGCAAGAATTGGGGCCTCAAACCTAGTATAATCATGTGAAGATATACGGCTGTCATCAGACCTATACTTACATATGGAGTTCTGGTATGGTGGCCAGCGCTAAACAAACAATACAACATTAAAAAATTAAAGGGAATACAAAGAGCAGCATGTGCAGGTGTTACTGGTGACTCCAAGATTCTCGTGCTTTTGAAATAGGAAGTTGTTCACTGTTTTTGACAGGTCTTAACCCATATAATCCCAGCCCCCCATTTTTAAAACGCTTAGTTTATTTTAGTTATTAAAAAACGTGATTGTCTATTACCACAAAATCCTTTAGCTACATATTTTTAGATTGTGCGGCAACACTATCATGTGTTTTGTTTTCACCATAACCTCACTTTGTTTTTCAAACGTGTGAAAGAAATTTGGTGTTTTGTACAATTTACGATGTCGCGAAATAATAAGTAAGCTTATGTTGTTATATCTTCAAGTTGTGATATTTTTTTGTTAAAGTTTATAAATTTATCTTTGTTGAGTGGAAAAGTAAAGTCAAAAGTGGTTTTTATTGGTTCTGTGAAGTTTTGTAAGAGATATTTTGTGACGCCCCATTTTTGGGGCGCTGAGCACATATGCCCACATGTTTTTTTATAAACTTTTTGTTCACATTTGTTAATTTTCAGTAAATGTATGACACATTTTTTCTTTCCGATTCCTTTTTTTCTGCTTTTTTTATATTTTACGGAAATTTCATAACTGAAACTCACTATTCAGGTTAACTGTTGCTGACATAGTCGATATATTGGAGAATGAAGAAGATATTATAAATGCTTCTGTTTACATTTGCCCTTCTGAAAATCACATGCTAAGTGATGGTGACAGTGACGGAGACGACGCCGAAGCAGGAAACTTTAATCATCTCTCTGGAAATCAGCTACGAGCTGAAGGCCAGTTGCAAATAGTTAGACAAGGTGGTGGTGGATTGAAGCATGAATTTGTTGGGCGGGAAAATCAGTCTGATTCGGACGACAGTGATGACAATGTTCCTTTATCTGACCTAGAAATTCGGAATCAAGCCCAAGTGAGAAAATCAAAGAAAAAACCTTCGCAAGATAGAGAGTGGGAGGACAAGGATCTTTCAACATATGAGAGGCAAACTTGGACTGAACCTGACTTTCTCAACGACTCTCGGAGCCCTGTGGAGTGGTTTGAACTATTTTATGATGACGAGTTAGTAGACTTGATAGTACTTAACTCGAAAAAGTATGCCGTTTACGAGGGGAACGACCACTTTGACGTAACGCGCGAAGAAATGCGTCTTGTAATTGCTATATTTTTGTTGAGTGGCTTTTGTTCCTATGCAAGACAGCGAATGTTTTGGGACACAGGTGCTGATACATATCACCCTGGCGTTGCCAACTCTATGACAAGATTTCGGTTCGAGCAAATTTTGAAATATATGCACGTAAGCGACAATACATTATTAGATCAGGGAGATAAGTTTACAAAGGTTCGCCCATTGTGGGATAAACTTAACGCAAGTTGGATGAGATATTTTCCGCGCTTTACGAATGTAAGTATAGATGAATCCATGGTACCATATTACGGCCACCATAGCACAAAACAACATATCCATGGAAAACCAATCCGATTTGGTTATAAGATTTGGTGCATGGCAACTCGCCTAGGGTATTTGATTCAAGCTGAACCTTATCAAGGAGCCTCCACCGGTAATACTAATCCCGAGCTAGGAGTTGGTGGGTCCGTTGTTACGAATTTGCTGTCTAATCTACCAAATGGGTTCAAAGTCCACGTCTACATCGATAATTTTTTCACGTCACTTCGTTTGCTAACAGCACTGAAGGGATGTGGACATCAGGGAACTGGCACTATTCGAGCAAATCGCGTCGAAAAAGCACCTTTGGAGTCACTTCAAAGCATAAAATCCAAACCGAGGGGTAGCTATCATCAGATTACTGATAAGAAATCAGGTATTACGCTAGTTCGCTATAATGACAACAACGTAGTTACTTTGGCCTCCTCTGCCGAAGGAGTACTACCTCTGGGATCGGCTCAACGATGGTCAAGCAGTCAAAAGAAAAAGATAGATATTCCACAACCATTATGTATCCAGCAGTACAATAGATGTATGGGCGGTACTGACCGACTAGATCAGAATGTGGGATGTTATCGAATCAGTATCAATCGTAAAAAGTGGTACTGGCAGTTGACGATGTGGCCTTTGAACGTATCCGTGAACAATGCGTTTCAACTTTATAAACTGTCTCCAAATGGTCAAAAGAATCGTTCATTAGACTATATTGCATTTATCAGAGTAATAACTACTACATATCTTGGTAAATATATTCATTATTGATGTTTCTATTTGCGATAAAATACTCAATTCCACGTACAATGGGTCGCCCCTTGAAGCCTCGTTGCAAAAGACGTAGAGTTCCAGACGGAGTTCGCCTTGATGGTCAAGGCCACATAATAATTTCAAATGCAACTCAAATAAGATGTGCAATGTGCCATAAAAACACAACTAAAAAGTGTCGAAAATGTGATGTTGGATGTCACACAAACTGTTTTGAGGCTTTTCATTCATAATTTTATTTATATTTATTTTAATTCAATCAATTAAAAAGTGGAATCTGAATTAAATTTATAATTTCCTTTAATAAAATTGAAATCACATCTTATATTAACTGAACTACATAGTATATTTCTTGTGCTCCCTGGTGTGGCCAGCGCCCCATTTTTGGGGCGGCTATTTTCTCAAAAACTACGAGAGAAATAATAAAAGGTCTTAAGCGCTTGCTTACTGGTGTCTCATAGCTAACCGCAAATTGCTTTATGTCCTTCAAAATTTTTCTAGAAAAAAGTTGGGCTTATATGGGTTAAAGCTGATAAATTAAAGTACTTAACCAATGCCTTTATTATTAAAAATAGCAGTCTGTAAAATGATCTTTAGGTTCTCTCCAAACAATTGGTACTGCAAAGGGCATTTAACGATTGGAACCTTTTAACCCTGCTGTTAACAATGTTACACAAGTTTTTCATTAGATATGAGGGGCCTATGCTTTGTCTTGGTCCCCAACTTTAACACCAAAATACAGTTCATAAGCGTTTTGTTCTCCGCACACATAACAAAAAATGTTCGCACTATTTATGCACTGCCTAGACATTGTATCTAAAAATCTGTAATAAATCAGTAATTTAATAAACGTAAAAGAAGGTTAACTCAGAAAGGTTTTGCTATCCAAGCATTGAACACGTAACCGATTGGGACACCGTTAGTCTACAACCCACCTAAGAATTTTCATGTCACAAATTATGTGTCTACCAGTGTTATCAAATGAAGTTGTTATAAGGCTCTTTAACACGCACTTGCATGGTCTGTTGTTCACTGGCACGAAGCACAGTATAGAGCTAATACATGCAAAATAAACACGGACCTTTTAGAACGTGTGCTTTTATTAGGCTAAAACCAAGCGATCGTAAGATCGTTATATTGGTTGAACTCTAGATAACTTGCAGATCGTATGGTCTCGTACCGACGACAGATCTTTCAAATGTCTGCCCTATCAACTTTTGATGGTAGTATCTAGGACTACCATGGTTGCAACGGGTAACGGGGAATCAGGGTTCAATTTCGGAGAGGGAGCCTGAGAAACGGCTACCACATCTAAGGAAGGCAAATTACCCACTCCCAGTTCGGGGAGGTAGTGACGAAAAATAACAATACAGGATTCATATCCGAGGCCCTGTAATTGGAATGAGTACACTTTAAATCCTTTAACAAGGACCTATTGGAGGGCAAGTCTGGTGCCAGCAGCCGCGGTAATTCCAGCTCCAATAGCGTATATTAAAGTTGTTGCGGGTTCGTAGTTGAATTTGTGCTTCATACGGGTAGTACAACTATAATTGTGGTATGTACATTACCTTATGTATGTAAGCGTATTACCGGTGGAGTTCTTATATATAATTAATACAATGTATTTTTTATATATTCCTCCTATTTAAACCTGCTTCAGTGCTCTTCATCGAGTGTTGTTGTGGGCCGGTACAATTACTTTGAACAAATTAGAGTGCTTAAAGCAGGCTCCAAATGCCTGAATATTTTGTGCATGGAATAATGAAATAAGACCTCTGTTCTAATTTCATTGGTTTTTCGATCAAGAGGTAATGATTAATAGAAACAGTTTGGGGGCATTAGTATTACGACGCGAGAGGTGAAATTCTTGGACCGTCGTAGGACTAACTTAAGCGAAAGCATTTGCCAAAGATGTTTTCATTAATCAAGAACGAAGGTTAGAGGTTCGAAGGCGATCAGATACCGCCCTAGTTCTAACCATAAACGATGCCAGCTAGAAATTGGGTGTAGCTACTACTATGGCTCTCTCAGTCGCTTCCCGGGAAACCAAAGCTTTTGGGCTCCGGGGGAAGTATGGTTGCAAAGCTGAAACTTAAAGGAATTGACGGAAAGGCACCACCAGGCGTGGAGCCTGCGGTTAAATTTGACTCAACACGGGAAAACTTACCAGGTCCGAACATAAGCATGTAAGACAGATTGATAGCTCTTTCTCGAATCTATGGGTGGTGGTGCATGGCCGTTCTTAGTTCGTGGAGTGATTTGTCTGGTTAATTCCGATAACGAACGAGACTCAAATATATTAAATAGATGCTTTCAGGATTATGGTGTTGAAGCTTATATAGCCTTCATTCATGCGTTCATCTTGAATGGACAAGTGTTTGAATGTGTTTATATAAGTGGAGTCGTACCTGTTGGTTTGTCCCATTATAAGGACACTAGCTTCTTAAATGGACAAATTGCGTCTAGCAGTAACGAGATTGAGCAATAACAGGTCTGTGATGCCCTTAGATGTTCTGGGCTGCACGCGCGCTACAATGACAGTATCAACGTGTATTTCCTAGACCGAGAGGTCCGGGTAAACCGCTGAACCACTTTCATGCTTGGGATTGTGAACTGAAACTGTTCACATGAACTTGGAATTCCCAGTAAGTGTGAGTCATTAACTCGCATTAATTACGTCCCTGCCCTTTGTACACACCGCCCGTCGCTACTACCGATTGAATTATTTAGTGAGGTCTCCGGACGTGATCACTGTGACGTGATTTGATATGTTTTGAATTATTGATAATTATTATATAAATCCATGGGTATATCAATAATTCGTATAAAACATATTTGAGTGTTTTTCTTTTTTTTCTTTTTTTTTTTACTCCTTGTCGGGGTATGTCGACGTATGGGGCCGATTTCGATTAATTAAAAGATAATTAGTTTCAGTTTTAACGTTATAAATTTCGAGTTTAATATAATTCAGGGTATATACATATATATATATAAATATGTGTATGTGTAACCAATAGTGGTTAAGTGGGTTATTTGGAGATATAAATTTGTAATTCTATGTTAATTTATTAACTTATTATAAACCTGTTTCGATTTGTTGTTAATTCCTTCGCTGTAGATGTGGGGTGGATTCTTTCTGTAGCTCCAACGATGTTTGTGAGGATTTTTGTGTTGTATTCGTAATACTTTATATTGTAATTTTGTTTAATTTCACTTGGTAGATGTTCTCTGTGTTCGCTGGATAATATTCCTTTTGATTTTCGTATTCACTGTGTGTCACTTATATTTCACTTCTACGAGTATATCGCTTATATGTATAATGAGCCTTAAGGCAAAATGCGGGGGAAAGTTATTTTCCTTTTTGTGTCTCCTTCTTCGCCTGTTACGTGAAGTTGGGGCGGTTGATATTCCTCTGCATTACGCCTCTATTACTTTATGCAATTTGTGGGAGTAATGCAGAGGAGTATTTGTTTGGATTAAACATCCCGGCCACTTTGCAGAATCTGCGAAATAATTTTAGTATTAATAGGGATTGATTGAAGGTTTTAAAATGAAATGTAATAATTATCAGAAGTATACTTAGGGTTAGATGGTGCCAGTAAGGGTCCAGCCAAATGCTGTGTTCTGCGCCACCACTGTACCATTATCGGGTTTGAAGAGTCCACTTCTGATAATTTGAGGGTACATATCCGCTCCAATCTCCAACGTTAGTTCCTTGTTGCTGTGGAATTGAGGGTCAGCGAGAACCAAGTGTTCGAAGCGCATTTTCACATCGTCACTTAAGTCTCGCTCATATGGTTTTTTGGGTAACTTGTGTGTTATAACTGCGTTACATTCCAAACAAAACTTTGTATCATTATTTGAGCTAATTTTGATGCTACAAATACGATAAGTGTTGAGGTATGTAATTGGCAGTTTTAATTTTCGTTTAAGGGTTTAAAATGGCTCGAACTTTATACCATTCGCCATCGCATCTTAAACGGATCTTCAGTGTGGGTTAGGGTGGCCCATATTATATAGGGGAAAAACTAAATCGGGTTTACAGATCGGGGCACCCCCCCCAAATTTTTTGCTATCGCCAAAACAAATATTCTGGGAAAGTTTCAATTTAATATTCCAACGGGAAGAGGGTGCTCAATGACATATAACATTAAGGAAAAAATGAAAAAATCCGCAATTTTGGTAACTTTTTTTAATAAATACAACTACGTAGGAAGTAATAAATTCATTTATTTTATAGAATAATGTTAATAAATAACGCAATCTTATATAATAATAAAGAGGGATAAAAAAACATGGCTTATTTCTTTGAAGTTGCCGACCCCAAGCTTTTAACAACTGCTCTCTTTTTCGTTTTTGTCGGAACCCACTTTCTATTAGCTTCTACCACTTGTAGGAGCAACTGCTTCTCTTCTTCATCATTTGTTAGAAGCTTATTGAAGTCTTCAAACAGTTTGACTCCACGCTCAGCAATATCATTAACAACTTTCAGGATTCTTACGATTTGTTTCCCTCCAATGTAATGCTGATTGATGTTCCATTCATTTGGATCTATGTTTAAATACGTTGAATTTATCTTTAACTTTTCAAACACCTGCAAAGATCTTTGATTGGCAAAATCGGCCAATTCGGCTTGGTCACTTAAAAGTGACGAATCACCTCTTACTTTTCGGTCAGTAGGTTCACACCTTATCTTTTTGACAATTTCAGCCTTTTGCATTATTTGTTACTTTATCTGAGAACAAACTCAACCCAACTAATTCATCCGAGAGGTACCAAAGATGGGATTTTATAGTATTTTTAACCACTTCACTTATTTGTGGATCAATAGCTTCATAAGTGGTCATGTCTTTCCATAGAGAAAGGTCTCACCAAGGAGCATTTGCAGCCATAGGAGCCTCAAACCAATATTTCACATATACAAGCATTCCAAATTTCACAAAGCGTTCTAGCTGTGATTTTTCCCTTTGTGTGGTTTCAAAAACATCTTCCTAACGAAACAAGAAGATTTTGATGGCGTATAAGAGTTTTGCCATCCAGCGAGCACGGTGTAAGGCACCCGGAGCTCTCCAATGAACGTTATCTAGAGAATGACCCAGGCCTAGTAGTGATAGCTCTATTAACTCCATGTAATCGTCTCTGGATTGGGTTTCCGTCATTAAGATATCTAATAAAGAATTTACTGCATTAACATTTAAATTGTCATTGCCAGTAGCTTTTTCCAATGGTTTAAAGTTATTTAAGTGTTGATGGCCATGCTACCCGAAACCTTTTAAACAAAGGAATGTCAGGAGAGCTGGATGGTCCAAAACAAAGAGTAAATACCTTACTGAGAACAATCTCTAAAATATGATGCCTGCATGTTAGCCATAATAGATCTTTGCCAGTTTTATGTTCCAGCAAAACACAAGCTCCATTTTTCAACCCTGTATTGACGGCTGTAGTGTCAAAACAGATGCCAACTATATTTTTCTCCAAATGCCATTCTGTTAGTACGTCATATACTGCATTAGCCGAGTTATGGCCAGTGCCACTTACAAGTTTTGGTACTCCAAGCAAATTTTCCTTACCGTCTGCAGAAACTAATACTGGCAAACGATCTACTTTTTCATTGCTCAAAATATCGGGAAGAATCTTACCATCCCAATGAACTATAACTGGATCATCAAAAGAAACAGATTGCTTTATTTCCTCAAATATAGATTTTCGCCCTTGTTTTCTTTGGCGTTGAATAGTGCTGCGTAATAATGGCAACGAGCTAGGGTCTTGTCCCAGTGGTGCTGCGATTGGGACCATCAACCTCAAGGCTTCTCTATCAGACACTTTATTGCGGTCTAAAGAACTTATCATATGCTTAGAAAACAAGTTTTGCTTAGCAGCCTTCACAGGTTTGTCACAGCTCGGCTCATTAGCATGCTGGTCAGTGACCTGGTACCGGGTAGGGATGGCAAAATTGGTTACAGGATCGATTCTCGATTCTGACTATTTTTCTATATTTTTCGATTCTAAGAATCGATTATCCGGGGGCAAAAATCGATTCTTTCGATTCTAATCGATTTTAAATTAAAAGGATAAAAATTTATTTATTAAATCACAAGGCATAAATTGAATGAATAATTCAAATCGATTAAATAAAACACAAAAATAGTTAAAAACAATTATATTGTTTTGCTTATAAATAAGGTACAGGGAACATTACATTTCATTTCACAAAAATAGTTAAAAACAATTATATTGTTTTGTTTATAAATAAGGTACAGGGAACATTACATTTCATTTAAATTTTTTTTAAATAATTCAAATTGTATCGGGTGTACTACCTCTATCTACTATCGACCGATTAATAAATTGCCTTAATTTTGGTACTCCACCCGCTTCAGTAAATTTTTCATAGAAAAGTTTCTTGACCGTTTCTTAAGGTTTTTTATATGAAGTTTTTACATTTCTTGAGAGCTGGATACTAAGCTTATAACTTGAAACTGGTCACTTAATTAATAGTAAAGTCGAATGTCAAGAATCGATTCTTAATCGACTCCGACTACTGAAGATCGATTCCGAAAACTCGAGTATTTTACGAGAAAACTCGATTCTCGAGTAGAATCGGAATCGAGTTTGCCATCCCTAGTACCGGGAGCTCTTCTTTACAAAAGTTGAAACTGGATATTCTTCATCTTCAGAGGAACAGGAAGTGTCACTAGAGAGTCTGTAATACCCAAAGGAAAACACGGTCACACTGCCTTGTTGCAGGAGAATTGGAAGCCATGGTTTTTCATAAGTTATTGATGAAATGTTTAAAACAGGTATCACTTTGGGTACTAAAGGGTGATTTTTTAAGAGCTTGATAACTTTTAAAAAAAAAACGCATAAAATTTGCAAAATCTCATCGGTTCTTTATTTGAAACGTTAGATTGGTTCATGACATTTACTTTTTGAAGATAATTTCATTTAAATGTTGACCGCGGCTGCGTCTTAGGTGGTCCATTCGGAAAGTCCAATTTTGGGCAACTTTTTCGAGCATTTCGGCCGGAATAGCCCGAATTTCTTCGGAAATGTTGTCTTCCAAAGCTGGAATAGTTGCTGGCTTATTTCTGTAGACTTTAGACTTGACGTAGCCCCACAAAAAATAGTCTAAAGGCGTTAAATCGCATGATCTTGGTGGCCAACTTACGGGTCCATTTCTTGAGATGAATTGTTGTCCGAAGTTTTCCCTCAAAATGGCCATAGAATCGCGAGCTGTGTGGCATGTAGCGCCATCTTGTTGAAACCACATGTCAACCAAGTTCAGTTCTTCCATTTTTGGCAACAAAAAGTTTGTTAGCATCGAACGATAGCGATCGCCATTCACCGTAACGTTGCGTCCAACAGCATCTTTGAAAAAATACGGTCCAATGATTCCACCAGCGTACAAACCACACCAAACAGTGCATTTTTCGGGATGCATGGGCAGTTCTTGAACGGCTTCTGGTTGCTCTTCACCCCAAATGCGGCAATTTTGCTTATTTACGTAGCCATTCAACCAGAAATGAGCCTCATCGCTGAACAAAATTTGTCGAACAAACACATTTCGAACCGAACACTGATTTTGGTAATAAAATTCAATGATTTGCAAGCGTTGCTCGTTAGTAAGTCTATTCATGATGAAATGTCAAAGCATACTGAGCATCTTTCTCTTTGACACCATGTCTGAAATCCCACGTGATCTGTCAAATACTAATGCATGAAAATCCTAACCTCAAAAAAATCACCCGTTATTATGAGACTTATTTCGTAATAATATTAAGTTTTGTCAATCTAGATCTTATTGATGATATTTTTCAACATATGTTTTAGATATTTGAAACACCTGCAACAAAGAAACAAAACTAATTATTAAAATATGGATTTTTTATTTTTCGACTTTTTGTTATCAATCGTGAAACTTTGGGTTTTTTGAGCACCCTTTTCCCATCAATCAAAAAATCTGAATCCCATTCAAAAAAAAATGGAGGGGTGCCCAGGGTGAATTTTTGAAGTTAGTTTTTTTGGGCCACCCTAGTGTGGGTAATAGGGTCTGCTTAGCCAGTAAGGATGGTAATCGGGTCTCTAGCGCAAGTGGATGTTTCTCAACAGTATTTGCATCGTTGGCCGGATATAGCCTCGGATGTCCGTGTAGGGATGAGTGATGTTTCCCATGACAAAAGGGAACATCGATTTTTGCTTGTGCATCCTTCCGTCTTATGCGACCTGGCTAAGCAATTAACGCAGTAGTGGTGTTTTATTACTGCTTCGTATTTCTTATTTATGGTGTATGCCGAGTATGTAGCGCAAGTCACTAGACGGTGGTCTTTTTTGCATATTCCGCAGGCGACATGACGATGTGACGTGGGTTTTCTGTGATGTGAGATCGTTTTTCGGGTTGTGCGATCATCACATTCCTTTTCCTCACGAATAGTGGGAAGGGTCGACTTGAAACGCCGCATGCGTCGTGACATCGTTTCGTCTTCCGAAATCGGTGTAATGCTACGGGTTGCGCTACGGGATCGAATGGTGATTGTTGAACTCATACGACGAGTTTTGGGTGAGTTGATGATTGTTGGACTCATACAACGAGTTTTGGGTGAGTTGGTGATTGTTGGGGCCATTTCACTAAAAAAGAAGAGAAAACTTGTATGTTATTCTGTATTTAATATCACAATTTTTGTGATGGGGCGGGTTATTGTGCCTTGAGCAGTTTGGATTTCAACCACTCGTGTTTTATTGTCTAAGCCGGGGAAGACCTTTTGGATTCGACCGAGCTTCCATTCGTTGGGTGAAATATTTTCGTTTCTTATAACGACTAAGTCGTTAACTTCAACATTACGTTGTGGATATTTCCATTTGTATCGTTTGTGTAGCTCCTTAAGGTACTCTTCCTTCCATCTCTTGCAAATGTGCTGGTAGAGTATTTTTAGTTTCTGCAATCTGTTAACGATGCTTAAGTTTGCATCCTCTAAATTGGGTTCGGCAGGGGTTAACAATGGGGTACCTATAAGGAAGTGTCCTGGAGTTAGAGGTTCCAAGTTTGATGAGTCGTCGCTTATGGGGCTTATTGGCCGAGAGTTTAAACAACTTTCAATGCGGGTTAAGAGGGTAGCAAATTCTTCAAACGTGAATTTTTGTAGTTTTGCGATCTTTTTAGGTGGGTTTTTAGACTTTTTACGCCTGCTTCCCATAATCCACCCATATGTGGAGCTCCTGGTGGGTTGAAGTGCCATGAGATATTTTGATGGCTATGGAGAGATGTAATTTGAGTTCGAAGTGTCTGTAATAATTCACGCCGATCTTTCATTAGCAACTGTGAAGCTCCTATAAAGTTTGTTCCGTTGTCGCAATAAAGATTGGCGGGACATCCACGCCTCGAGAAGAAACGGGAGAATGCTGCTAGGAAGGCTTGCGTAGTGAGATCGCTAACGGGTTCCAGATGTATTGCTTTAGTTGAGAAGCATACAAATACACATATATATCCTTTGGCGATTAGACATGCTCTCCCAGTGTAGTTTTTGATGTCATAGGGTCCAGCAAAGTCGATACCAGTGGCAGCAAACGGCCGGGTTAGGATGGTTCGCTCATTTGGAAGAGCTGCCATTATTTGGGTTTGTAGAGCCTTGTTGTGTATGATGCACGTTTTGCATTGAAGAATTATTGTTTTAATCAGCATCTTTGCTTTGGGTATCCAGAATTCTGTCCTTAGGAGTCGGAGAACTAGCTGATTTCCGGCGTGTAACGTTGCTAAATGGGTAAATTGAGTTAGTAATTTTGTTATACGACTATTATAGGGTAATAAGATAGGGTGGCGCTCATTATATGATAGCGCTGCGGAATTGGTTAATCTTCCGTCACTTCGCATAACTCCTTTAGGGTCAATGAATGGATTTAAAGTCAATAATGAACTTTTCTTATGTATTTGGGTTTTACGGGTCAATGCATCATATTCTTCTCGGAAATGTGTTTTTTGGGTGTGAATAATTAACTTCATTCGGGTTGTTTTGAACTCTTCCGGGGTTATTTCGTGGTTTGCGTAATCAGTTTCTCGTCTCCTTGGTGAGGCATTTGCGCAAAACCTTAATAGGTAAGCGATAACGCGAATAGCTCTGAGGAAAACCTTTCGAGTATATCCTCTTGGGTGATTATCGCAAACGTCTTAACGGGTTTGAATTCCACGGTAGTGTTGTATGTTTTCTCCGATGTTGGAAAATGCTCCTTTTCATGTTGTAGCCGTTGGTGTCCATGCCACCAGAGGTTGTAATTAAATAGATCGGTGGGTGTACATCCTCGGCTTGCTAAGTCTGCGGGATTGTCTTGGCTTTCCACATGGTTCCAATTTTCGACTCCTACTTTCTCGGTGATTGCAGCTACTCGATGAGAAACGAAAGTGGTCCATGAACAGGGTGGTTTGTTTAACCAAGCAAGAACTATGGTTGAGTCAGTCCAAAAATAATTTGTATATTGGGTTAGGTGAAGTTGGGATAGAGTAGAGTTAATAAGGTTAGTTAGTAGAACCGCTCCGCAGAGTTCCAATCTGGGTAGGGATACGGTTTTAATGGGAGCAACTCTTGTTTTTGAGACTAAGAGATTTGTCCATATTTTGTCTCCAACTGAAACCCTTATATAAAGTGTCGCGGCATATGCTTTTTCTGAAGCATCAGAGAAACCGTGGAATTCAATGGTGGCTGTTGGGTTAAAATGGGTCCACCTGGGTATTTCAATTTTGTTTATGTTGTCGTAATCCTTTACGAAGCTGTTCCATCGATGAAGGGTGAGGGGCTTCAGGCTTTCATCCCAGTCAGTTTTATCCAGCCATATTTGTTGCATAATTATTTTTGCCGTGATTATTATTGGACTAAGCCAACCGGCTGGGTCAAACAATTTTGCTATGGCTGATAAAACTTCACGTTTGGTGTATGCGGGTTTTTTCTCCATTGGGTTGACGAGGAAGAAAAATGAATCCTTTTTGGAGTTCCATCGAATGCCCAGGGTTTTGGTGTTCTCGGGTTCCGAAAGGTTGAGTGTTTCCGTCTCTAAAAGATGATCCTGTGGAAGTCCTTTCAGAATGTGTGGGTCATTGGAGGTCCATTTTCGCAGAGCGAATCCTGGGGTCTTCAGAGCGGAAATGAGTTCATCTCGTGCTGACTTTGCCGTGGTCAGGTCATGTGTTCCAGCTAAAACATCGTCTACATACATTTCCTGGCGAAGTATTTTGGCTGCTAATGGGTGGGTTTCTTCAACATCATCGGCTAGCTTCATGAGGGTACGGATCGCTAAATACGGCGCACAATTTATGCCGAACGTGACTGTTTGCAATTCGAAGTCTTCTATTGTGTCTTCCGGGGACTTCCTAAATAATGACCTTTGGAACCGAGTGTGTTTAGGGTCTACGAGTATTTGCCGGTACATTTTCTGAATATCCGCATTAAAAACGAATTGGAAGAGTCGCCAATTTGTTATCAGAATAACAAGATCTTTCTGTAAAGTCAGCCCAATATGTAAGACGTCATTTAAGCTTTTGTTATTTGACGTGGGGCAAGATGCATTAAATACCACACGCAATTTCGTGGTTATACGATCGGGTTTAATGACTGCGTGGTGTGGTAAGTAATACTGGGTCGCTTTAACAGAAGGGTCATATTCTACTTTCTTCATTTGTCCGAGTTCCAAATCTTCCATAATTGCTTTGTCATACTCTGCTTTCACTTCGGGTTTTTTAAGTAAAGCTCGTTCATTTCTGAGGAATTGGGCCAACGCTATATGTCTAGAGTATCCGATATCAATATTGTCGGGTTCTTTGAAGGGTGGGGTTACTATATAGCGCCCATCTGGGTTACGACGGGTAGTTTTTTGGAAAATTTCCTCACAAATTTGATCTGATTTGGAAACTACGGATTCCTTTGGGATTTCCTCCACCTCCCAAAAACGTGTGAGTAGATTCTCAGGGTTCACTTTATTGTGAAATGAAACTATGGTGGAATTTTGGGAGGGTTGGGTTATGGGTCCGGACAATATCCATCCGAATTCTGTCTCTTGAGCTAAGATTGAACCTAGTACGTTTCTCTTTACTCCATTGAGTAAAATACTTGGATAGATATCACTACCGATTAGTATATCCACGGGTCTGGGTTTGTGAAATTGATTGTCGGCTAATGTGAATCCAAGATTTTTAAGACACTGCTTTGGATCTATGGGGTATGAGGGTAAATTATCAGTTAGACTATTTAGTATAAATGCCTGTGCTGATAGCTTATAATTTGTGTTTAAGGGTGAGCAAAGCGTGATTTCACAAATACTCGTTGGTGTTGCTGAAACTGCATTGTTTAGTCCGGTCACTTGGGCTGATGTAGAGTGGGTGGGTATATCCAAACTTCTTTGAAGTCTTCGAGATATAAATGTGGCTTCCGATCCTGAATCAATAAGAGCTCTCGCGGAATATCGTTGGCCATTATGTTCTATTTGAACCATTGATGATATAGTGGACTGTATAGTTGTAGTGTAGGCTTGCCGATTTGTATTTGTGCTTTGGGTAGGTAATGCGGTACTTGAAGCGTTTTCAGGGCTCGAACTAGTGACGTTTGGCATTTCCGGAGTTGATTCAGGTCGAAAGCTGGATTCTCTGTGTATCAGAGTATTGTGTTTTTTGTGACACTTACGACACGAGAATTTACTCACACAGTTCTTGTAGCTATGTGAAATAGCCAAGCAGTTATAGCAATAACCATATTTTTTGATTGTGGAGATACGTGTCTCTACATTCATTGCGAGAAAGTTGGGACATTCTCGAATAGGGTGCTGCTTTTTGCAGAGCTTACAGCTTTCTGTATCTATATTATTTTGAGTAAAGTTGAAATTATTATTCCTTTGGGTGTTAGAGGGTCTAGCAATTGGTGCTTCAGCCACGTTTGCATGAAAAATGTTATATTTCTTTTCATCTGTTCTTTTAACTGTACCGGTGTGGAATGGGGGTACTTTTGCTACTGAAGCTTTAAAATTTCCAACAGATTTGAGGGTTTTGTATTTGTGGGTTAAAAAACTGTCGAAATTTGACCACGTCGGTATATCTGAATTATCTGCTAGAGTATATTCAAAGGTTTCGAGAGTTTGTTTAGGTAGTTTTGAACTACAAAGATATATTAATATCGGATCCCAACTTTGTGTGTCAATCTCGAGGTTGTTTAAATTAGTTAAAACGTTATTAACCAAACGTTGTAAGCTTTTTATAGCACAACCTGTTTCCTGAGTTACTTGGGGTAGATTAAAAAGGGTCTTTAATTGGGTGTTTACCTGCAACCTTTTATTTTCGTATTGGTCGACTAAATTTTTCCAGGCAAGTATGAAACCATCATTTGTTAGGGGTGCGTTTTGAATAACCTCTCTTGCTTCTCCTCGGGTCTTCTGAGTAAGGTGAAAGAGTCTTTCCACGTTACTAATCCTTGGGTTACGGATATACAGGGCTGTAAACATATCCCGAAAGGTGGGCCAAGTTGTGTAATCTCCGTAAAAGATGTCGGTGTCGCATGGTGGAAGGTGAACTGCGGGAGCGAAATCCATCATTGTGGCTTCTGAAGTCCTTTCCTTAATGGGTTGGGTTGACATCTGTGTTTTACGCGCATCTACATCTTCGTTGATGGAAGCTAAGCAAGAGAGGTGCATTCGATAACTTTTTTGGTATGTTTCTTTCACTTTAAAGAAATCGATGGTTTCACGACTTTCGCGGGAAATTCTTTTGATCGCATCGTATGAGTGCTTTGCTTTTTCATAAAGGGAATTTAGTTCGACCCTTTTAATTTCGAGGGTATAGACCGATTCATCTTCACTTTGGGTCTGAAGATGGTCTTCCACGAATTCAATCAAATCTGTTGTTGTGATTTTGAAATCTTCCATTTTCATTTTTGGGTAAAATATGTTTGATTTTTGGGTTAAATGAGAAAAATGAGTCGCGTAGGGTTACGAAAATGTAAGAAAACAAATTTTAAAAACTTTTTGTATAGTGCTTTATTTATTTTAAAAATTTCAAATTAATTTTCTTGCTTTTATCTCGACGGTGTCCGATTGTTAATATTGATGAGAAATTATTAAATTTCCGATGAATCGCAGAAAAAAATCGATAAATAAAAAATTTGCAGGGTTTTGCACTTTTTCCTACTGGGTCACCTTTTTAATTCCCTACTGGGTATTTGTCTTTTGACGTGCTCTTCGCTAACAATTTTTGTCACCAACAAATATAAACGAATGGGTGCGCCAATCCAATGTTTGTCAACCCAATAAAACAAATAAATTATGCTTAAGTGTGCTTAAGGACACAATTTGGAAATTGGGTATTATTTTTTAACAAATATGATTTGCACTTTATATTCTTCTTCTTCTTAATTGGCGTAGACACCGCTTACGCGATTATAGCCGAGTTAACAACCGCGCGCCAGTCGTTTCTTTTTTTCGCTACGTGGCGCCAATTGGATATTCCAAGCGAAGCCAGGTCCTTCTCCACTTGGTCCTTCCAACGGAGTGGAGGTCTTCCTCTTCCTCTGCTTCCCCCGGCGGGTACTGCGTCGAATACTTTCAGAGCTGGAGTGTTTTCATCCATCCGGACAACATGACCTAGCCAGCGTAGCCGCTGTCTTTTAATTCGCTGAACTATGTCAATGTCGTCGTATATCTCGTACAGCTCATCGTTCCATCGAATGCGATATTCGCCGTGGCCAACGCGCAAAGGACCATAAATCTTTCGCAGAATTTTTCTCTCGAAAACTCGCAACGTCGACTCATCCGCTGTTGACATCGTCCAAGCCTTTGCACCATATAGCAGGACGGGAATTATGAGAGACTTATAGAGTTTGGTTTTTGTCTGTCGAGAGAGGACTTTGCTTCTCAATTGCCTACTCAGTCCGTAGTAGCACCTGTTGGCAAGAGTTATCCTGCGTTGGATTTCTAGGCTGACATTGTTGGTGGTGTTAATGCTGGTTCCAAGATAGACGAAATTATCTACAACTTCAAAGTTATGACTGTCAACAGTGACGTGAGTGCCAAGTTGCGAGTGCGACGACTGTTTGTTTGATGACAGGAGATATTTCGTCTTGCCCTCGTTCACTGCCAGACCCATTCGTTTTGCTTCCTTGTCCAGCCTGGAGAAAGCAGAACTAACGGCGCGGGTGTTGAGGCCGATGATATCAATATCATCGGCATACGCCAGTAGCTGTACACTCTTATAGAAGATTGTACCTGCTCGATTAAGTTCTGCAGCTCGAACTATTTTCTCCAGCAGCAGATTGAAAAAAGTCGCACGATAGGGAGTCGCCTTGTCTGAAACCTCGTTTGGTATCGAACGGCTCGGAGAGGTTCTTCCCGATCCTGACGGAGCTTTTGGTGCCGCTGAACGTCAGTTTACACAGCCGTATCAGTTTGGCGGGGATACCAAATTCAGACATCGCGGCATAAAGGCAGCTCCTTTTCGTGCTGTCGAAAGCAGCTTTGAAATCGACGAAGAGGTGGTGTGTGTCGATTCTCCTTTCACGGGTCTTTTCCAAGATTTGGCGCATGGTGAATATCTGGTCAGTTGTTGATTTGCCAGGTCTAAAGCCACACTGATAAGGCCCAATCAGTTCGTTGACGGTGGGCTTTAATCTTTCACACAATACGCTCGATAGAACCTTATATGCGATGTTGAGGAGGCTAATCCCACGGTAGTTGGCGCAGATTGTGGGGTCTCCTTTTTTATGGATTGGGCATAGCACACTTAAATTCCAGTCGTTGGGCATGCTTTCGTCCGACCATATTTTACAAAGAAGCTGATGCATGCTCCTTATCAGTTCTTCGCCGCCGTGTTTGAATAGCTCGGCCGGCAATCCATCGGCCCCTGCCGCTTTGTTGTTCTTCAGGCGGGTGATTGCTATTCGAACTTCTTCATGGTCGGGTAATGGAACGTCTGCTCTATCGTCATCGATTGGGGAATGGGGTTCGCCTTCTCCCGGTGTTGTGCTTTCACTGCCATTCAGCAGGCTGGAGAAGTGTTCCCTCCATAATTTAAGTATGCTCTGGGCATCGGTAACTAGATCACCTTTGGGGGTTCTACAAGAGTATGCTCCGGTCTTGAAACCTTCTGTTAGCCGCCGCATCTTTTCGTAGAATTTTCGAGCATTACCCCTGTCGGCCAGCTTATCGAGCTGTTCGTACTCACGCATTTCGGCCTCTTTCTTCTTCTGTCTGCAAATGCGTCTCGCTTCCCTCTTCAACTCTCGGTATCTATCCCATCCCGCACGTGTTGTGGTCGATCGTAACGTTGCGAGGTAGGCAGCCTGTTTTCTCTCCGCTGCGACACGGCACTCCTCGTCGTACCAGCTGTTCTTTTGCACTTTCCGAAAACCAATGGTTTCCGTTGCAGCTGTACGTAAGGAGTTTGAAATGCCGTCCCACAGTTCCCTTATACCGAATTGTTGATGAGTGCCCTCAGAGAGCAGGAGTGCAAGCCGAGTAGAAAAACGTTCGGCTGTCTGTTGTGATTGCAGCCTCTCGACGTCGAACCTTCCTTGAGTTTGTTGGCGTGCGTTTTTTGCTGCACAGAGGCGGGTGCGAATTTTGGCTGCAACAATATAGTGGTCCGAGTCTATGTTAGGACCTCGGAGCGCACGCACATCTAAAACACTGGAGACGTGTCTTCCGTCTATCACAACATGATCGATCTGGTTGGTGGTTTTTCGATCCGGAGACAGCCAGGTACCTTGATGTATCTTCTTATGCTGGAATCTAGTACTACAGATAACCATATTTCGGGCCCCGGCGAAGTCGATCAGCCTCAACCCATTTGGGGATGTTTCGTCGTGGAGGCTGAATTTACCGACCGTAGTGCCAAAGATACCTTCTTTGCCCACCCTGGCGTTAAAGTCGCCAAGCACGATTTTAACATCGTGGCGGGGGCATCTCTCATAAGTGCGCTCCAAGCACTCATAAAAGGCATCTTTGGTCACATCGTCCTTCTCTTCCGTCGGGGCGTGGGCGCAAATCAGCGATATGTTGAAGAACCTCGCTTTGATGCGGATTGTGGCTAGACGTTCATTCACCGCAGTGAATGATAGTACTCGGCGACGGAGTCTCTCTCCCACCACGAATCCAACACCAAACTTGCGCTCCTTTATATGGCCACTGTAGTAAATGTCACAAGGACCTACTTGTCTCTGTCCTTGTCCCGTCCATCGCATTTCTTGGACGGCGGTGATGTCAGCCTCTATTTTCACGAGGACATCAACCAGCTGGGCAGCGGCACCTTCCCAATTAAGGGACCGGACATTCCAGGTGCATGCCCTCAATTCGTAATCCTTATTTCGTTTGCCATGGTCGTCATCAAAAGGGGGGTCACTCATCCGAGGCTTGTTGTTCCTTTTCATTGGGGGTGGTTTTTTACGTGGCGGGTCCCAAACCCAGCGCACAACCCTATGCAGGGGATGTTTCGCCTTCTCACGTTAGCTCGCCTTCAAACGGATGTTCTTAGGCTACCCAGAGGATACTTGGTCAAAGACCGGAAGTCGTGAGCTGCTTGAGTCATATGCAAAAGAATCGTTTCTGGCCACTCCCAAGTGAATGGCGATCAGAGAACTTTCCTCACTTGCGTGAACTTCTACACATGACTCCATCCTCCTACTTATTATATCCATCCACTTTATATTATTGTATAGAAAAAATATGGGCCGCACTTACAGTTTTTCCGCTTTATTAATTTCCGTTCTTTTTTGTTTTATTACTTGATGGGTGTTTCCTGCTTCAGCGTATAGAGTTTTTGTTTGTTGGGTGCACTCTTTTAAAACCTTCAGGTTGGGTTGTGGAATTCCAACGATGATATTGTTGTTAAAATTCGCACGAAGGTTTTTTCTTTTAATTAATCCGGCTCGAAGGACCAAAATGTCGGGGTATGTCGACGTATGGTCGACCAATAATGGTTAAGTGGGTTATTTGGAGATATAAATGTGTAATTCTATGTTAATTTATTAACTTATTATAAACCTGTTTCGATTTGTTGTTAATTCCTTCGCTGTAGATGTGGGGTGGATTCTTTCTGTAACTCCAACGATGTTTGTGAGGATTTTTGTGTTGTATTCGTAATACTTTATATTGTAATTTTGTTTAATTTCCCTTGGTATATGTTCTCTGTGTTCGCTGGATAATATTCCTTTTGATTTTCGTATTCACTGTGTGTCACTTATATTTCACTTCTACGAGTATATCGCTTATATGTTCGCTGCTGTTGGCGGGATAATAATGAGCCTTAAGGCAAAAAGCGCGGGAAAGTTATTTTCCGTTTTGTGTCTCCTTCTTCGCCTATTGCGTGAAGTTGGGGCGGTTGATATTCCTCTGCATTACGCCTCTATTACTTTATGCAATTTGTGGTAGTAATGCAGAGGAGTATTTGTTTGGATTAAATACTCCTTGTAATGCATTATGAACAGTATATTATACATATATTGCGAATTTCGCATACATTGTATTTGAACGCTAAAAAACCTTTAAACATATATAGCTGTACTTATTATTTATAAAAAGTTTATAAGGAGTTAAATGATCTTTTTATAAAAAATATATAAATGATAAGTTAATTTGTTCACATTAACGTGCAATTCCTTTTTTATGGTATTTTCTATTTGTGTTTATTACATATCATATACGTAGTATAGCATATAAAAATACTCTGGTCTGTTTTTATTCAAGAAGTTATGGTAAATGCACTAATAAAAGAGAATAACTAAAAACTGGTATTGCTGTTTTTGTTGACCTAAGACATGCGCAGCTTGCAAATGTTTGGGTTTAAAATTACAATTTACTGAAAGTTGTGTTGGAATTTTATTTTAAAAATTTGTTATAAATATTATTATTATTCTTTTAGTAAATTAAAAACTCTTGACTTTGAATCAAAAAACACAAACAATTTTTACTCTAAGCGGTGGATCACTCGGCTCATGGGTCGATGAAGAACGCAGCAAACTGTGCGTCATCGTGTGAACTGCAGGACACATGAACATCGACATTTTGAACGCATATTGCGGTCCATGCTGTTATGTACTTTAATTAATTTTAAAGTGCTGCTTGGACTACATATGGTTGAGGGTTGTAAGACTATGCTAAATTAGTAGCTTATTCTTTTAGCTAATTAAAAGAAAAGAATATTTTCCAATCCATAATATTAATAGCATAAAAAGAAATATATACAATATATTCTTGAATACCTCATATTTGAACGAAATTTTATAATAAATGAGAATCTTAGTATTCCCAAAATAAAAAAAAATTTCAATATTATTTAAAATATATTTAAATAAATTCATTACGAGGACAGTCTTGCATAAAATATATTAATTGTGGCTAGACCTTAAGTCCCTAATGGTATTTATTTAAAAAGTGGAGTTGAGTGATTTAAAATATATATTTTAATAATATGAAATAAATATATTAATAATTTGAATTGGGATGAAAAGATTTTATGTTTATTATTAGAAATTTATAAAATGGTATCGAGATATAAAATATGTTTCTTTAAAATAGCGAAAAAATAATAATAATAATAAATTTTTTATACAACCTCAACTCATATGAGACTACCCCCTGAATTTAAGCATATTAATGAGGGGAGGAAAAGAAACTAACAATGATTTTCTTAGTAGCGGCGAGCGAAAAGAAAATAGTTCAGCACTAAGTCACTTTGCCTATATGGCAAATGTGAGATGCAGTGTATGGAATATCTTAATATCTAGTATGAGAAATTAACGATTTAAGTCCTTCTTAAATGAGGCCATTTACCCATAGAGGGTGCCAGGCCCGTATAACGTTAATGATTACTAGAAAGATATATCCAAAGAGTCGTGTTGCTTGATAGTGCAGCACTAAGTGGGTGGTAAACTCCATCTAAAACTAAATATAACCATGAGACCGATAGTAAACAAGTACCGTGAGGGAAAGTTGAAAAGAACTCTGAATAGAGAGTTAAATAGTACGTGAAACTGCTTAAAGGTTAAGCCCGATGAACCTGAATATCCATTATGAAAAATTCATCATTATAACTGTGGTATTTAATTTTAAATATTATAGTAATAGTGTGCATTTTTTTCATATAAGGACATTCTAATCTATTAACATAATAAAGTATTTATCAAAAGATCATTGGTTTTAAGTTTATTCAAATTAATTTGCTTTTAGATTATTAACATAGAATAAATACTGATGATTTGATAAAGTGTTGATAGATTTTATTATATATAATGCTAAAATTCTTTTGAATTTTACAATAATATTATTATCATTGATTTTAATATTAATTGTATGCATTTATATGATTAACGATGCGAAAGATTCAGGATACCTTCGGGACCCGTCTTGAAACACGGACCAAGGAGTCTAACATATGTGCAAGTCATTGGGTTATATTAAACCTAATGGCGTAATTAACTTAACTGTATGGGATTAATTTTTAGTGTATTACACTATTAATTCAATCCCGGGGCGTTCCATATAGCTATGTATAATGGTAATTTATTATTATTTATACCTCTAACTGGAGCGTACCTTGAGCATATATGCTGTGACCCGAAAGATGGTGAACTATACTTGATCAGGTTGAAGTCAGGGAAAACCCTGATGGAAGACCGAAACAGTTCTGACGTGCAAATCGATTATCAGAATTGAGTATAGGGGCGAAAGACCAATCGAACCATCTAGTAGCTAGTTCCCTCCGGAGTTTCCCTTAGGATAGCTGGTGCATTTAAATATTATGTAAAATAATCTTATCTGGTAAAGCGAATGATTAGAGGCCTTAGGGTCGAAACGACCTTAACCTATTCTCAAACTTTAAATGGGTAAGAACCTCACCTTTCTTGATATGAAGGTTGAGGTTATGATATAATGTGCCCAGTGGGCCACTTTTGGTAAGCAGAACTGGCGCTGTGGGATGAACCAAACGTAATGTTACGGTGCCTAAATTAACAACTCTTGCAGATACCATGAAAGGCGTTGGTTGCTTAAAACAGCAGGACGGTGGACATGGAAGTCGTAATCCGCTAAGGAGTGTGTAACAACTCACCTGCCGAAGCAACTAGCCCTTAAAATGGATGGCGCTTAAGTTGTATACCTATACATTACCGCTAAAGTAGATGATTTATAATACAATTTCGGTTGGTTTTTTTTAACTTTAGTGAGTAGGAGGGTACAATGGTGTGCTTAGAAGTGTTTGGCGTAAGCCTGCATGGAGCCGCTATTGGTACAGATCTTGGTGGTAGTAGCAAATAATCGAATGAGACCTTGGAGGACTGAAGTGGAGAAGGGTTTCGTGTGAACAGTGGTTGATCACGAGTTAGTCGGTCCTAAGTTCAAGGCGAAAGCCGAAAATTTTCAAGTTTTAATGAAATGAAGTGAAATTTATTTTTTTTATTTCATAGTAATTAAACACTTGAATAATTTTGAACGAAAGGGAATACGGTTCCAATTCCGTAACCTGTTGAGTATCCGTTTGTTATTAAAAATGGGCCTTGTGCTCATCCTGGCAACAGGAGCGACCATAAAGAAGCCGTCGAGAGGTATCGGAAGAGTTTTCTTTTCTGTTTTATAGTCGTACTACCATGGAAGTTTTTCGAAGAGAGATATGGTAGATGGACTAGAAGAGCATGACATTTACTGTTGTGTCGATATTTTCTCCTCGGACATTGAAAATTTATGGTGGGGTTACGCAAACTTCTCAACAGGCCGTACCAATATCCGCAGCTGGCCTCCAAGGTGAAGAGTCTCTAGTCGATAGAATAATGTAGGTAAGGGAAGTCGGCAAATTAGATCCGTAACTTCGGGATAAGGATTGGCTCTGAAGATTGAGATAGTCGGGCTTGATTGGTAAGCAATACCATGGTTTATGTACTCGTTCTGGGTAAATAGAGAATTTCGGTTCTTGTTCCCCGGATAGTAGTTACGTAGCCAATTGTGGATTCAGACGCTGACACCTGGAGAGCAGCTGCTACAGTATCTGTCTGTCCGGAGCCTTCTGCGCTAATGGTACGCCAGCGGATCAGTTCGACTGAGAGGTTAGACGGGAAGTAGGATGCCTCCGGGACGGAAGAGGAGGACGAAGGCCCTCGCTGGAAGCGGAGAATCCGCCGCTTCGACAGTCGTGGATGATTCCACGTCGGGCGGCGAGGGTGAAACGACGGGAGCGGTAAGATCTCCACTGGGGAGCAAGGCGCGGTTGGGGTCGCCGCGTAAAGATGAGGGAAGCGAGAGAGGGAGCGGTAGTTGTGGCGGGAGTGCCAATGTGGCCTCCGCTGAGAAGGCAGTTACACGTGCGGGGAAGCCGCGTAACGTTGGGGGAAAGGAGGGAGAGAGCGGGTGTTGTGGTGGGAGTGCTATCGTGGCCACCACCGTGGAAGCGGTTGCGCGTCCGGGGTCGTCGCGTAATGAGGGAGGGAGCGGAAGTGGTAGCGTGGCTGCCGCAGTGGAAGCCAACCTGGCTAGTACGGGTAAAGGTGTCGGGAAAGAGGGCGCTATGAAAGCGGGCACTCGTGTCTCGAGTACCAAAAACGAGGGGAAGCGGAAGATTTCACGAGGACCTGTCGTTGTTGGGGGTGGGGCAGTCAGCCATGTTGCGGCTGCCAAACGTATTACTGGGGAGCTCAACGAGCCGGTCTTTGAGGCCAAGTGCTTTGATAGGGGGACTGCGAAGGGGCTGGTGGAGCTTGCCTCAAAGTGTGAGGCGCTCTTGATGACGGTTATTACCGAGAATGCCCATCTTCGCGGTCAAGTTGATGCCCTTAAGGGAAGTTGCGGGGGACACTCCTCGGCGCCGAGCAGGTCAATGCCGGCTCCGTCGGCACCGATGCCTGCGCCTCCAGCACCTGTGCTTGAGGCAATCGCACCGGTGACGCCGAAGCCTGTGGAGACCTGGTCGGTCGTGGTCAGGAGTAAGAGGCCCGCAACTTCCTCTAAGGAAGTTATAAATAAAGTAGTGAAGGAGGTGGGTCCCTCACTTGGTGTGAGGATCCACGAGGTTAGGCCGATCAAGGGTGGTGGGGTGGTTATTCGCACTCCCTCCGTCCTAGAGAGGGAGAGAGTGGCGAATAACAAAAAATTCGGGGAGGTGGGGTTGGACGTCTCTGTCAACAGGAAGTTGGGTCGTCGGGTGGTAGTCCAGGGGGTCCATACGGAGATCCCCCATGAAGAATTCATGGAGGAACTACTCCGGCTGAACCTCCAGGATTTCAGCCCGGCATCCCAGAGGACTGACGTGAGGATGGTCAGTCGTCCCTGGAAGGTGGCCGCTGATGGTAGCACCAATGTCGTCATTGAGGGTACGGACAAATTGATGTCCGCCCTCTTGGAGGCAGGTCGGTGCTACATAAAGTGGTTCTCCTTCAGGGTGCGACCGGATTGCCCCGTCGCTGGATGCTTCCGTTGTCTGGAATTTGACCATAGGGTGGCTGAATATAGGGCTAGATCAGATGTCTGTCGGAGGTGCGGTCAAGAAGGCCACAAAGCTGCCAGTTGCGTCAATGCACCGCATGTGAGTTTAAGGGTAGGCCAGCTGGGCATCTGATGATGTCAGCTGTCTGCCCTATCTATTGTGGCATCGTTGAGCGCGCGCTCGCCAGACACTGATGGGGGGGATTATCCAGCTCAACTGTCAGGGCTCTTATACCGTAATGTGCGAGTTGGGGGGTTGTATGGTAGAGGGTGGGTGCGGTATTGTTCTACTCCAGGAGCCCTACGCCACCAATGGTGTGAATAATCCACGCTACGATTGTGTAGTTGTGGATTCTTCACAACTGGGTATATGTGTAGCCGAGGAAGGGGAGTTCGGTAGGATGATTGTCGCTAGTTTGTATTGCAAATATAGCGAGCCCCTAGAGCCCTACCTGGGCTACATGGATAAGCTACTACTACTTGCGAGTAGTAGCCCATTTATCCTAGGGTTGGATGCGAATGCCTCGTCCTCGATGTGGTTTAGTAAGGTATTCCGGCATTCGTCTGGATACCAAAGCCACAGTCGAGGCGAGGCATTAAGCGAATGGGTGGTGGCTAATAGCCTCCACGTTCTGAATGAGCCGAGCGAATGGTATACGTTCGATGGGCCTGGGGGCGTGAGCGACATTGACGTGACGCTTATGAACGAGGCAGCAAGTAGGGCTTTTAGTGTTAGTTGGGAGGTTAGGGATTGAGTGACCATAATTTGCTTCAAATTGTGGTTACCCCTCGATCTCCTCCCTCACCTTATGAGAGTCCATTGCGGCGATGGCGTACCACTGGTACTGACTGGAACCAATATGGACTCTTGGTTAGGGAAGCGGTATCCAATATACCGCTTAGTGAGTTTGTGGAGTTGGGGTAGTTTGGGGGTTAAATGATAGGGTACTTAGGAGGTGTGAAAGTCGTAAGATCAGTAATATTAAATGGTGGACGCGTGAGTTAACCTTGAAGAGGAGGACTGTCAGGCGTTTGTGGCGAAAGTTTCAACGCGCCCGACGGTCCAATTCTGATAGGCTATCCCAGCTTAGGTACGAATTTAGTTGTGCGAATAGGGAGTATAAAGAGATGTTAGTTAAAGTTAAAGAGGAAGAGTGGAGGAGTTTTGTTAGGGAGGATAGGAACGACCGCTGGGGTCAGGTCTATAGGATCTGCAGGGGTCGTAGGAGGGAGAATATCACCTCTCTTCGCGTCGGTGACACTCTGTTATCGTCGTGGAGAGAGTGTGCCGGGGTTCTGTTAGGTGCGTTCTTTCCTAGGTCGGAGGTGCAGGTACCTCAAGCACAAGAGGTGCCTGTCCCTCCATTAGATGATGGGGAGTTGGGGTACGCCTTTGGCCTGGTTAGGTCTAAACGGTCCCCAGGTTTTGATGGTTTGAACGGAGAGATGTGTAAAAGCTTATGGAAGTTCATTCCGGAATACCTGGAGGCCATTTATAATAAGTGCGTCTGGGAGGGATACATTCCACGCTAGTGGAAAAGTGCTAGGGTTGTTCCTCTCCTGAAGTCCCCTAATAAGGTCAGGAGCGATCCTCGATCTTATCGCGGCATCAGTCTCCTTCCAGTACTTGGGAAAGTGCTGGAAAGAGTCACGGTGGAACGGCTTCAGAAGCTAACGCGGGGTATGTGGTCGGATAGGCAGTTTGGGTTCAGGAAAGGACGCAGTATAGAGGATGCGTGGTTTTTTGTACAGAATGTCGTTAGGGAGAATGTCAACAAGTATGTCCTTGGCATATTTGTTGACTTCAAGAGGGCATTTGACTACCTAAGCTGGGATCGAGTGTTGCAACGGCTGGAGGAGCTTGGTTGTCCGGGAATTACTCTTTGGCGGAGTTATTTTTCGGACAGAAAGGCCTCTCTTGTCGGCATGAATGGGAGTGTGGAGATTGGAGTTGTTCGAGGCTGCCCGCAGGGTTCCATCTGTGGTCCATATATTTGGAACCTTATGATGGACACTCTGCTTGGGCAGCTCGAGCCACTCTGTAAATGTTGCGC